>NC_053182.1:6250000-7500000 GCF_905163445.1 Pararge aegeria
AAGTACCATTAGGCAGACTAATAAATCAATTCATCAAATATAGATTGCTGAGCAAAGTTGCGTATCAGATAGTACTGGGTACGCGTTACAAATTACGAATCAATTTGATCCGGTATATACACGCAATTGAATAAATATTTAAATGTTGCAGTATTCATTTAAAATTTTATGGTAACATTGCAACATATCTACAACCAACTGTTGTCAGTGACTTCGATCGCGTTTTATTTCGGCTTTTAAAATCTCGCGAGGACCGTTAGTTTTCCGGGACAAAAAGTGCGTTGTCCGTCTATAGGTTGCAAGTTATAAAATTTCGCTAAGACCCGTTTAGCTTCGTAGCCGTGCATGCGTGCTTTTTTATTGTTTTCCCGTTTGTTGCAAAAAAAAAGCTTTTTCATTTATAATCTATGGATATTTGTCTCACAATTGTAATAACTTTTTAGGTCGAGGTACCAAATGCACAACAGCTACGTTTACAATTTTGGCGAAAATGTAAATTATAATCCATTAAAGGGATAACAATCTACATATTGTAATCTCACAACCTACAAACTCTGAAAGCATATAAATTTGCATGATATTGGAGCGGAGAGAATCGCATCAGATATTTAAACAAGACTGAAACAGGCTGTTGGTTTTCTAAATAAAATGCTGATGCAGAATATATTCACCGCCATCCATATATCTATACTTATAATAAAACTGTAACTGGAAGATTTCTGTACAGACGTGGGCATCACGTGAAAACTACAGAACGCATTCAAATAAAATTTAGTATAGTGGTAGCTGATATTCCGGGTCAACATATAGGCTACTTTTATCCCGATAAACAATAAGCTTCTTCCGGGAAATGAGATGAAAATTTTTATCAATTTACTTCATAGCTCCGTTAAATTTGAACCGATTTTAATCATTATTTATTTATTTGAAAGTGTATACTATCAAGCATGTATTGTGTAATTTTAATGAAGATCGGATAAATATTGTCAGAGATAAAGGACATAACTATTCACAGATAACAGCGAGTCGCAAAGCATATGGGACAGCGATCGAATGCATGCGAACCATCCTACTTATATTATAAATGCGAAAGTTTGTGAGTTTAAAGTAATCATTATTACCTCCAAAAAAGTGTGGGAGGCTAAATGCCTAATTGTTAGGACACAATAACCGCTTTTTGTTATGTAATTTGTCAATCAAAACACGGGTACAATCTTAAGATGGTGACGTTCCTATCAAATCCAAATAAATAATAATTTATCTTTAAATTATTCAAATTGGAACTATCGTTTAGAAGTTACTACGGGTATAGAAATGCTAAAAGATATTAAATCCGATTTAATGCAGACGAAGTTGCGCGGGTCAGCTAGTAGGTACCTATATAGATTCTCCGAAATCGAAATTAGTATTGAGTTATACAGGTTATATTATATTCGGTAGTAATTTTAGTAGTACTTTTAGTGACAGAGCTCGTCCAGGGAAATAAATCGCCATGCTCTGCCACCAAGCAGCGTTGCTTTATTTCGATCCGAGGGGCGTGGTTGCCGGTTTAATTAAACGCACAACCACACCATGCCTCAGGTTAATGAACACAGAGAATCCATTTTGTTGGACGTTTTGCTTGCACGCCCTGCGAAGTGTTGCTCTGTTTATAATAATAATAATAATAATAAGTAAGACTCGAACATTGACATCAGCATTCTTCAAAAACAAGCAGCCATACATACATCAATCATTCTCAGCAAAGTCCTAGGTGACACTGTATTTGTGCACAATACTCAACCAGACCAGCACGTACAAAACACACAACAACCATCAAATACTCAAATTTCTTCAAGTACACCAGGCCCCTCAAACATAACTTACACACAAAACACGTGGCAGTCATCAAGCGGAATAAATAGATCTTACCCAAATCATACACAGACTCATCACAATATAAGACGAGGGAGAGGCAGAGGGAGGAGAAGAAGAAGTACAGAACACCATAATATCGATACATAGAATGGGGGTGTAGATATCTTTTTTCCTGTGAGTTGCGGGACGGGATATTTATAACAGCCGACATAGGAAGTCGAGAAAGTGAAAATTACGAAAAAATAATATAATAATAACGTTTAATTCAGATAAAAATCCATAGCTACAACAATAACAATTATCTTATTTACTACATTATAAACTAAATTGGCCAAACTTATAAATAATAAAAAATTAGGAATCTCCTAAGGTAAATACCCTCTTGAGCACTCTTTATACTAGGGCGATGATGGTTTAGCACTACAAGGTGAGCCATCTGCATGGTAAGAAAATTATTACTGTTCAAAAAACGCATTTCATAGTGTTTCATTTTCCAACCTAGTAAAAAACATAGCATATAGATTACTGCACTCACTGAAGTAACATTTACTTGATATTTATTTTTATTGCCGACTTTTCCTTTCCTTCCTGAAAATTTTACTGTTTGTTATCTGAAACACAAGTTTCCAATCTAATAAAAGTCTGTTTTGTATAAAATAATCAACTCCATTATCGTGTTTAGGAGCACGTGACGCGCCGTCCCGCTACGACCTACTTTTCACGTTGCAAGCAGATCTCACGTTGTCATGGAGCTCATTCAGGCTTATAAGCTTTCCGCCCGTAATTGTACCGGACCGTGCTTATAGGTATAAGGTAAGCCATACATTTTCATGGTAAAAGAGTTAAAAGCAAGTTTCAGCATTAGCAAGATAAACGTGGTATAACGACGAAATAGATATCCAGTGTTTTGTCACACTAACTAAATAACGACTCCAAAGTTGTTTCATGTTTATTTGTAAGGCTCTAAACATTTTAAATCTTCATTTTCTTTCTATTTTTGTAAGTAAAGTTGAATGTGGATCACATAACTAACCTTTTAATTATTTAATAGCTACTATGATAATAAAAAAATAAATATATACTACGACAATATACACATCGCTATGTAGCCCAAACGTAAGCGTAGCTTGTGTCGTGGGTATTAAGATAGCTGATGGATATTTTTATAAATGTAATACACTTAGATAATTATTATATGACAAACACCCAGACACTGAAAAACATTCGTGTTTATCACACACATATTTTCTAGTTGTGGGAATCGTACCCACGACCACGACTCAGAAAGCAGAGTCGCTGCCAACTGCGCCGTTCGGCTGTCAATGGAGCCAATAATGCTGTGTAACACTTCTGTGTTATTATAAAGCGTAATTGCAGTAGCAGCATTCCAACTTGAACATGATAAAGAAAACCTTTATTTTTAATTAAAAATCTCCTACGGGTCGTTCTTAATAGTTATCGGAATCTATCGGAGGTAAGTTCACCAGTCATATTTTTCTTGTGCAAAAAAAAAATTCTGCTTTTAAAGATTACCGCTTTTTAACTCCACAATACCGTAGAAATTTTTGATGATACGAAATAGTTACATAATTCTTATTGCTTTCATTTACAATAAAAAAACATTTAAGTCCCTTCCAGAAATTGCAATGGGCTAAAATTACAGACTAAAACGTACTGTAATGAGGTAGGCAAAGTTAATTTACAGGATAAACTCGATCATCAAATTATTCGCGCTGGGATTGCGCTTTGATCTGGTTAATGGAGGAACAACTCGACTGAATTCGTCCCAATTCCATTCTTATCCGTGTTAAGTGGCACTGGCTGACTTAAAAGGTTCCGTCACCTTGAGTTCTAATTGATAAACTCATAAATTAACAATGCAATGCTTGGATCAGACAAAATGCTATCAAAATCGTCTCAGAAATTGCTCGCTTTAAAAATAATATACGCTGTAATATATTAATTTCGTGTTTGTGTAATATAATAATTTTACGCTGTGACTTTCAAATCTATATTTATACTAATATTATAAAGGGAAAAGATTTTTTGTTCGTTTGTTTGTACCCAATAGGCTCCGAAAGTATTTTAACAATTTTTTAGCCAAAAGAAAGTTAAACTATGACGAAGCAACAAAGGCTATTATTTGTTTTAATTTTTTTTTTTAGTTCTTTAAGATAATTGCAATAATGTAACTCAATGTAGCCAAATTTTGCTTATAAAATTCATTGCATATATTTTATAGTTATATATTTTATTTATATAATTGTATAATTTTTAAATCTTATTGATTGCACCTCTTTTCTATGTTGTTTTATTACCTCTTTTCTATGTTGTTTCCTTTTACGCCTTTGGTTGCCTGAAAGAAATCGCTATGTAGCGATAAATCCACCACATTGTACTCCCTTGCTCTGTATTTATATCTCTGTAACTACTTTTTTTCTCTGGTGTACAATAAAAACTTTTGATGATACGTAAAAAGTATGTACTACATGATTACTTGAAAAAAGTTATCTAACTCTCATACATACCTTTGGGACAACCTAAAATTTGCATTCAAATGATCTCTACGAGAATATGCTACTCGTATGTACAAGCACAGAACAACTACTAGTACTAGCGTTACTTATCCAACGAGGTTGTTTTTTGTTTGATTACTGAGCTAATCTGCAAATTGGTAGGTAAACCAAACCACATAAGTATTTATACGAATTCCCCATCTTTTTGAACAGAAAACCTTAACGAAATGAAAAAAAAAGGAACACCCTGCATAATGTATTAACGCTTATTGAATATCGAGTACTACGAGATGCCTCCTCTGGTAATGTGATAGTATTAATTTCACAGAATAATAATCTTAAATCCTATTCTGAATCACATCCACGTGACAGTCTGTGCGCCCTGATAATGTTATGTATCTGTTGTAGATAATGCTTTCGATAAACCAATACCACAGTTTATTTACAAAATTCGAGGCAATTTGCAACCGATTTCTGTTTTATCGGCTTATGAAGATTGATGAGTTCATTACGAATCTATGAATTGAAGTCTGTCCCTAATGGTATAATGATCCGTTAGAAGATAAGTATTACGTAGTAGTTGATATCGTCGACCTAATACACCCCTTTTTTTGAATATTCTCCATAGTTTAGTTAGTGATCCTGACGAATGCGTATTACTGCATGAAGTAAAATATAGATATAGAATGTTATATAAGAACTCCATCACTGAATAATATGATTACATGTGTTTTAGAAGCAAATCGTTTTTGTTTCATAAAGACACCATTGAAGGGTTCCTGTTGAATAGTACAAATATTATATGATTTTTATTAAAATTTCCGCCTATTAAAGCGCCAAATCATTATTTACAGAAGCGGTTTTCAAATTTGAAATTGCTCTAATGATTACCGTAAGGAGACGAAACTCTTAGAAGAAGATATTGATTTTTTTTACTCAATGATTAATTCGTAAACCTTTGCACGCCGCTCATATGAACGTCCAGGACTGTCTATTTTCTAAACACGGGTAGAATATATTTTATACCTACTACCTTTGTACAGCGATTGATTGTTATCGTATGTCGTGCTACATGTTAAAAACTTTTATGATAAAGAATATTAGTAAAAGATTAATTAGTTGTAATCAATACATAGATTTTCCGGACGGTTGGCCACATATCATTTCGAGTATAGATAGCCTTCATATTAAGAAAAAACGAGGAAACGAAGTTACGGGCTGTAGCCTTTATTGCAACAAAGAGTGAGCGATGCTTATTTAAGAATTTTAGTTCAAGTTGCAGTAAAACAAGTTATGCGGTAACTACAGTACAGGTACAGTGACAAACATTCACCATTCTTTTTAAATTCTGGGAACTAGCTCGCTTCATAAATAGAGTCGTACAGATATTGCTTCTAAAGTTTATGTCCATTGTCACAAAATCGCGGGGTTCTAAATCTTCTTGTATTTATGGATCGTTCTCAGGAAAATATTCTCGGAAAAGAACGAACGATGGCTATTTTTAGACTTGAATTTCCGTTTCGCATGCTAATATTATATGTTATTTTAGGTAAGATAATAAAATCTATAGATCGTAAACGTCATAGTAACAATTTGGCCCACTATGGGTAATACAGCAGGTACACTTTTAGCTTTACCTTGACCTAAAACCACACACTGTCTAGAAATTAACAATACTAGCCCGGATTCAGAAAATTGGCGTTGTAAAACTCATTGCCTAGGAAAACACGTTAGAACTTCAATGTCGGTTTTGGCCCCTAAAGTGTGATACTAATCAAACATGCTGCCCACAGGATATTCGCAAAGCGCGAATGGCGAAGATAATAGTAACTAAAACAATTGTATAATGTACGTGGTAACATCTTTGGTGGTAAATCGTTAAAGAATGGAATTATAAAAGGCAGCCGATGTTCGTACAATATACGGGCGTGCTGATATTGGGCGGATGAGACAGCCGTCTTATCTATTCTTTAATGGCGCGGGTTGTAGCTCTGAATCCTTATTTCCTACGTGGGACCTTTAGTCAGCTTAATTAGTCAGCTGTAGAATCTTATAAGGGTGAGAATAATGATTAGGTACATCGATGCGGAAAGCTAGTCTCGTACTATACATGTAAACTATAGTGTTTGTGCTATTAGTTTAATCGCTGTGCTAATCGATTTCATATGTAAGAAAAATTCCATTACATGACGTTAATTATATAAGCATTAATTCAAGGAATGTTGTAGAATTTGCTTTGTTCTTACAATAACGTTAATCTACACGCCTTAGGTTAAATATTTAAAATTATTTATAACAGTTGATATACATTTTTTTTTGTACAGAGGAATCTGCTATCAGTGTTTGCACCGCCCATCGTAATGCTATGCAAAGATAAAATACAAAGTATTAAACAAAAGAGCGATGTTGTTTCATTCATTCATGTTCATCACACCAACATTTTAAAGTTGTGGGAATCGAACTCACGGCCTTTGACTAGGAAAGCAGGGTCGCTGCCTACTGCGCCAGTCGGCCGTCAAGCAGACCGAAATATAATATTGAATGGTACTTGTATGGTAGTTATCCTATGGTAGTTATCCAATGGAACCTATTTCATGTTGCAGACAAGATTATTTTTAAATAGCATCTCTATTTTTGATGTGATTTTTAATAGTCTTTTCTCTCATTGAGGGGTTTACAATGCTCCAACTATCGGTGTGATCAGTATATGCTGTTTTTTTTAATGTTTGCTACCACAGAACTTTGTCATTTATTAAGCGATCAGGAAATTATTTTTTTGTTCGATACGGTATACTTCCCAAGTGGTCGCATTTTCAGTCGGTCAAGATCTATTGGAGGGATCCTGGAGAAATCTATAGAGCTCTTTAAGTATTATAGGCACACCTTTTGAGTATTTTTTTAAAGTAACTTGTGCATTTTCTTCTCTTTACTCATACTATCCAAAAGCTGAGAGCTCTGTGGCGATAATTGGTATAGCGCTTGTTAGTATCTACTAAATTGAGGAAGACTAGACTTATTGTCAGTAAGCCGATTATCACCGCAACTTTACAGAGAAATAGCTCGCGATGTTATCAGATCGCGAAATAGGATGCAGGAAACTAGCTTCGCGTGTTTCATTGGCAGTGAATAGGTTCCTTCTAGTCACTTGGAAAATTAAGCGGATAATAGATTTTCTCATTTTCAAACGGGATGTTATTACAGTAGTTGATTTGTTATTTAAGGATGGATATAAAAAAATATTTCTTACTACAATATCTAAATGTTGGCCATCTGTACACAATTATTGATTATTTTCAATTGAATTTTATCTGTGTTAAGGGTTACCAGAGCTTTAACTAGCTGTTGCCCGCGTTCTTTATACGTTTATTACGGTTTTTAATTAGTCATTTGGAAACTATTTGTTTTACTGGGATAAAAAATAGCCTATGTTACTCTCCGTCCATTCAAACCAAAATTAAAGTGTATTGATTGCTTAGTTAGGGAGTAAAATTAAGACAAACAAACAAACACACTTTCGCATTCATAATATTAGTACGAATTAAACTATAGTTTTAAATTATAACTTTTGCATTAGTATAATAAGAAGTGGTTAATTAAGAAAGCTCGTGTGTATGAAACAATGAATACTAATATATAAATAAGTTATTTATACTTATATATAAAGAAAGAGATACTACTAGTTTACATAAATTTGTATGACCTATAAGAGTAATAATTATTTGTAAGTCTTTTATAATAAAGTCAAAGACTCCTAGTTTAAAATTAGCGATCACTTTTAATGTTTTAAAGCTCGTTAAGGCTAAAATGCATTTATACAATTAATTGTGCAACATTATATAATATATACCTAAGAGGTATTTTAAATGTATATTTTGCAATCATGTTATAATTATTATTTGCTCTGAATTCCTTATCGTATTTGTTTATTACTTCGGAACGGACATTATAAGCGCTGGTATAACAATGTTGACAGCTACAGCAAATACAATAGTTACAATCTCGTTATGATTTTGGTGTGACATCAATGAATCCTATAAAATATAGAACGAATATTGTTTATAAATTAGTACATATATATATATATATATATAAACACGATTGTACGTTATTTTTAGCTACGTGTATTACGCACACTGTCTCGTTGGCCTCACGAAAGGTCCTTGGTTCGAATTCCAGGTCGGACCGAAAATTATTAGGTATTGTGTTTTTCTGTTTAGACAATTTTCAGTAACGACCCAGGCCTGAGTTAGGAATTTGGCGGTGTTAAGCCCCTGGCCTCGGAGAGCACGTGAAATCGAGAGACCCTACTATTGATAATAGTCGTTAAAGCCTAGCAACCCATATCGGAACAACGTGGTGGGTCCATGCTCTATTACCGGCTCACCTATAAGAGATGAGGCCTTCTGCTAGCAATTGGACGTTCATACTGTGGATGAAGATGAATGCGCTCATGGGGTGGTGTGAGATTTTGCGTACTTAAAGTTTAATGGATAAGTTGTGCAGAAAGCTATTATCTAGTTAATTATATCGCTGCGACCAACAGAATACATTAAATTCATTTAATTTCATTCATTTAATTTTAGATAGATTATATAAGTAGGTACCCTCCGGCTCCTGTCTTGGTAATCTAAGACTTAACATACGCAACCGGACTTAAGTTGTGCAAGCACTGCGTTTCTATGGAAATCTTGAGTTAAGATAACTTTATGTCAATAAGATAAATTTGCGTCATAATAATATTATTATGATGGCCTGAACTAGAAGTCAAGAGACTTCTGCGGCAATGAATTATAGGAATGCTACAATAACAAAGGGTAATTAAATAGAGGCCGTATATAAACACGAGCAAACAAGTGCAAACTTACCATATTTATACAGTCAGGGTTGTCAACCTCCCGGAACTCCAGGATATTACTCCCCGTTCTACAATCCCTACATATGTATTAATACATGTTGCAAGAAAAAAAGTCATATTATTATTTGTACAAATGTAAGTAACAAGACGATAGAATTTCAGCTGCTTTTCAGATACATAATATGTGCAGATCTGACAATGTCACGTGATGTCAAGTTTCCTTCGCAAAATACTTTTTGTACGCAGTTAAGGTTTAAATTTAAATGCAATACTGTCAAGGCCATTGTTATAAAGCCAAGTGTATGATGTAAATTTTGACATAATTATTGACAGCTTTGTTGTAGGCCCTGGATACCTATACACTAAAGTATTCACTAAAAATAACTATTTTATATGAATTGCGACACGGTACAAATAGATTAACTGATGGAATCACAATATTCCGTTAAGTGTTTTCTACCCTACGGGATGTTGACGAAGTAATTTGTGTCACATTGCCACTCCTGAATGTCATTAACACAGAACTGATTGCGGGCAAATGATTTTCGCCATTAGCATTACGTATACGAACGATTCGTTTAGCAGTCTTATAAAAGATTTAACGTTTTCGTGTATTGAACTAGCATAAGAATTTACAAAATTGTACAACCATAATTCTGACGAGCCACGTGTTCTACCGACCTTAGATAATAGTGACTCTTCTCCACGGGAAATGAAAGTAGCATACCTATTCTAGACCAAAATCTATGCCTGTGGCAAAATTCATCCAGATCCGTTCAGCTGTTATGGCGAGATTGAGTAACAAATATCCATCCATCCAAACTTTCGCTTTTCCTATATTTTTAGAGATTATGTAATCTATAGATTGTGTATCGATAATTTACCGATTTTTTTACTTAAATACCAGCGCAAGTCCTATAAATGCCGATTTCTTGCTATGGGTCAGTCTTCTTGTTAAAAACAAAATTTTATCCAAGGGTATTTACTCTTAAGGCCATTGATATAATATATAGTTACTATTAAGATCGTTAAGAACGCATAGAGCTCGTAATATGAAGATCCTCCTCGTATTGAAATGTTATGATCTTTGAAATAACATTTTCTTTTCAAGCGTAACGCTGAGTCTGATTCATAAAATGTTCGACAAAGAAAAAACTTTTTAAAGTCATTATTTCAAACCTAACTTCATAAAATTGATTGACTCATACCTAACACATGTTCAGTATACTAAGCTTGCAGTCAATGCACGATTTGGACTGGCAATATGTACCATATATTTAAGTCTAAAATATAATTGGTTAATTGTCAAGTATTCGTTGTTTGATTACACCACATACATGATCACATGTGCTAGCAGCGTCTCTCACGTTAAGTTCGATTTGATTGGAAAGTGCATACGATGGAGGACAGGTCAACGGGAAATAAAAACCTGTAGGGGGGGGGGGGGGGATCGTCGTTGTAACTTCCGACCAGTAAGTCCAGCTACAGCAAGTTATAGTGCTTTGTTAAAAAAAAAGTTTTGTTTCCAAACCTGCGTAGCTCAATCGACAACCTTTATGGTCACATTGTTACGTTCTAAAGCCGTATGTAAGTGAATTGATGTCACAGGCAGCGTTCAGATAACCATGTATTCGAATGACCGATTAAAAATATTCTGATTTTGTTAGCAACAGGAAGTGCTTGTTAAAGTTGTACCATTCGGTAACAAGCTCATGACTAAGGACCCTGAATTCAAATTAGTTGGCCTAACTCAATAATTCGCGATGGTAGGACGAGCATAGGCGTACATATTTTATTCATTTGAATAAGTTAATTTCGACAAATCAGCGAGCCGTGAGGATAAAATTGTATTAATCAAATAAATCAGAATATGCCAAAGGTAGAATCAAGAATGATGGCAACCCTAGAATTATTATATCTACTACAGTATTGGTATTATATACAGACAGTAGTGGTTGCAAAGTGCGTTGAATATCGCTCGAGGTCGGGAGGAGGTCAGCGCCTCTGTATTAATAATTCACTGACATACATTAACCTAGGGAACTTGCAGTGATTAAATACGATGAACAAGGATACTTGTTAAAGGAACAAAGAATCAACGTTCTCATAGTGTCGCAGAAGAGGCGAAAACTATGAGGTTGGACGCGACGTTGTGGCAAATGCCACAACGTCGCGTCTAACCTGCGTACTTATTGGCGTTCAAGTTTGCGTCTAGCATCCGACCAGCCACGAGAATCTTGCTCTAACGCGCGCTTCTTGTTTGATTGTTCTTTTTTTTCCTATTTCTGAGTGGCGTACAAATGAAGAGTATAAATAAATAAATAAATAAATTGGTCGTTCGCTGAGTGCAATCTTGACCAATCAAATAATACGCCAAACAATTCTTGTGACTTGTCACAGGTAGGACGCAAACTTGCACGCTGCTAATGAGGCCGCCACTTTGGTTTGACGCCTTGGTGTAGCATTTGCTTTAGGAAAAAACAATATCATAATTACTGAGTGCATTTCTTGGTCTTGTAAGTGGTCCTAAGCTTACAAAGCTAAATATTAAAGTGCTGTTTTGCACAGAGTTAGACCTGCCAAATACAAAGGCTGCTTTAGTACTTGAAATAAATGCACGATTCCTATGAAATAGATCGGAAGCAATTATTACAATTCTGTTATGTTATGCTAGTAAGAATTGTAATAAAATTAAACGGATTTAGGTGATATTTGGTATTAAAGCTTAGGTCTTAGAATAACGCAGAATGCTTTTCATTAAACCCAATACGAACCACCACAGGGCTCGCCTGTCTTCAAATAATAGAAAAAGGTTAGGATTAAGTAATGTTAGGATTAAGGTTCACCCTTTCGCACGTCCTGGAGAACATTATTGCGAACTTCCAGACATGTTCCCTTAAGATGTTTACCTTTGCCGCTAAACAAGTAATATTTAAAGGCACGTAACTCCTAAAAGTTAGAGGTGCGTCATGCGTGTTGGCGATGAAACTCTTTGCCCCCGAAAGAAGCGACGCTGAAGTCCTAACAGATAGGCTTTCGAAAATACGAAACGAAGATTGCCTGTTTGGCTTTCCTCCACGCATCAACTTTCGCTACTAAATATAACATTTCTAGTATACGGCGCGACGGGCAGAACTAGTTGTAGGAACAAAGCTTTGACATCATATTGGTCTATAATACTAGAAAGTCAGTGCACACTAGGCTAATGGCTATGCACTTTCATCTAACAATAGGAAACTTGGCCGCTTTTAGTCAAAAACATTCCAGTAAAAAAAGGTGGAAAATTTTGGATGTGTAGATAAATATTTATTTAATGTAGATGTTTAAGCTTAGTTGGAAAATAACAAAGCAAAAATGTCTTCATCATCATCATATCAACCCATTACCTTATTACCTTATTAGTTATCTTAGTACCTATAACACAAGCTACGCTTAATTTGCGTCTAGATGGCGATGTGTGTATTGTCGGAGTATATTTATTCATTATTTATTTATTTATTACCGGCTCACTACAGGGCACGGGTCTCCTCCCAGAATGAAAAGGGGTTAAGGCCGTAGTCCACCACGCTGGCCTAGTGCGGATTGAAAAAAATGTATTTTGAACTAAAACAAATGTTTGCCTTAGTGCTTAAACAAATCTATGATCTCTGTAAAATCGCCTTATCAGGAACATATACAACGTGTAACGGAATTCCGAAATACTGTTGAAGGGTGCATAAGTATATTTCATAAGGAATCACCCTGTAAAAATATTAAATCAAAAGTAGTATTAATTGTTATTATTATCTATATATATATATAATGAAAATGGTCTTCGTTTGAGGCTCAATCACGCCTAAACCACTGATCGTATCGACATGAAACTACCACCATTCGATGCGAAATTTTTCCTAGATGGTTTATGGCTATCTATTTTTTGAATGCCAACATTCCTTCATTTTTTTATTGCTGTTTTACTTTTATGAACATTTATCCCGCTAATAAAAACAAAAGATAAGCATTTTCTCTTGATTCTTTTGTTTTCATGGATTTCAACAGAGTGTATTAAACGGATTATGGTTTTTTACATTCAGCTAAGAATCTACTCATGGTAGTGGAGAACGGCTGGACCAATTGGGCTTTTTTTTATCTTCAGAATTGTCAGGAGAAAGTTTTGTATGTAAGAAAATTTTAAAAAAAAGCCCGATAAAAAGTTAAAAATTTCGATGATAATCGAAGAATTCCCATCTATATAGTCACTCACCACGAAATCTCGGGAACCATAAGACTTAGAAACTCACGTTTCTAGGAATTGGTAGGAATATTACTTTTGCTATGTAGAGGTCAGCTATGAATAGATTTTAAGAAATTCATTCCCCAAAGGGGATTGCGGGGGCGTTAACAATGAATAATTCCCGTTTTTAAACTATAGCTCCTATAGACTTCAAATTTGGTAGGAATCTTTTGTAAGAGGTGTAGAAATAGGCTATGAACGAATTTTACGATAGCTCACCCCACAGGGGGTTGAGGGGGTGGGTATTAACAATTAATATTTTTAATTTTCCAGCTAAAGCTCCTACAAGCTCCAAATTTTGTAGGAATTTTCTATAAGTGATGTAAAAATTATTTATGAACAAATTTTACGATATCCCACCCCAAAGAAGATTGCGGGGGCGTTAACAATGAAAATTTTTAATTTCCAAGCGATAGCTCCTATACACTCCAAATTTAGTGAGAGTGTTCTATATGTAATATAAAAATGATCTTCGAGCGGATTTTACAATGAATCACCTCCAATAAGGTTCGCGGGGGTGGGTGTTAACAATAAAAAAAATTTAATTTCGAAATATAGCTTCTAAAAATTCTAAATATGGTAGGAATCTTTTATTATTCACATAAAGAACATCTCAAAATGGATTTCAATAAAGTCTACTTCCGACAGGAATTGCGGGGGTGGGTGTTAAAATCTAAAATTTTTATTTCTGACCTGTAACTTCTACAGACTCCAAATTTGGTGGGGATCTTCGTGTATGTAGGGATATTCGTGTATTTCCTTACAACAATCGTCTTTTTGGCAGCGGAGAAAAAGTCATTGAGAGGTTTCAAAAACTTAACTTTACATGTAGCTATCCAATCAACGGACTAAGAATTTTACATTCATTTTACTTTTGCAGACTACATAACCGACGAATTCTTTTATTGCGGGATCGCGGAAATGTAACAGATTAAAATGAATGCATTTTCCAAGCACATGAGATGTGGAAAAGAAATTTAGTTACTTATTCCAATAGAATTCATAAAAAACATGCACAATTAATTTTCTATAAAAAATTGATGTCACGGAGAAAATTTTAGTTAACAGAAAATTCGTCGCACTTGAACCTAGACAGATTTCAACTTCACATATGAGACTTGCAATGACTTTAACTTAAACTTTCAATGCTCATTTCAAATTTTTTTCTTCATGTCAATTATTATTAATTTTTGGAAGAAAGGCACGGAAATGTTATAATGATTGCACATTGAAAGTTACAATGAATATTAGTGAGAAAAATCACCTGGATGAAAGATACAGGCTAAATCGATGGAATTTGGAATTTGAGTAAGTCTAAACAATATCGATGCTTACAGTTCTATCCGCGGGGCCTATTTATGTTCATACAAAAATAAAAAAAGGAGAATAATAAAAATATGAAAAAAATAAATAAAAATGAAACATGTAATTTATTTCCTTTTTCAATTCGCCCAGCGAAGCGGGCTGGAAACGGCTAGTTCCATATAAACTAATTCAAAACATTCTCAGTTACTTATTGAAGAAACAACCCTATTGAAGACAAAACACCGACACGTGCACAGTACTGACGATACGCGACGTGTGTAAGTACTTTTTTTCTATTTTTACACTAAGTTAGGGCTGTATCTGATTTATTTCAGTAAAAACTATGGCAATTCTTTACTCAAAAACTATTTGATATGTTAAGAAGTTTGAACATGTGGAAAAATTTCTCCTACTCGACAAATTAGTTGGACTGCTAAGTTTGACTACCCGGACACACCGAAAACTATTAGCGTTTCGGTTTTACAGATAAGTCTCAGAGACAGTAAATAATGTACCTCTGAAGTATTATTTCGGTTTTCATTTACACGTTGCATTGTATAGCTTAAAATTACAAACATAATTCTAGCGTTCCCTAGCAGCCTATTAAGAGCGATAACAAATTACATAAGACGTAAAGTGCAAATACAAATCTACATTTTAATAAAAATGTTAATTTATTTACGTCGCTCCTGAAACGAAATTTGTTTACCTCGTTTGAAGTTCTTGTATGAATATTTTAGAGCTATGCGGTCAGACTTTTAACATGCCTTACGTTAAAACGTCACGCAATACGTACTGAGTCAACTTAAAGCGTGGTATTTTCTATTCAACACCATTATCTGACTATTAACTGCACTGCTGACAGTAGACCTCTCTCTGAAATTAAGAGCTCAGATCTTTTCAGTTTACGGGATTAATACCGATTGTTATTAAAACCACCATTTTTTTTAACTCTAGTTGTTTCTGCAAGAAATATACAAATGGTGGGGTTTCGTAGTGTTCCTGGTGAGGTTTCACTTTTTGTGTAGATACTATACAGTTATAAGTTTAACCCTCGATCCCTTCAAGTTAGCCCTCGAGCGGTGATAGTCGAGCTTCAAGCTCGACTTGACTTTCGGGGGCCGAGTTCGAATCCCTGTTCCCTGAGCCCTTCAAAGTTATGTGCGTTTTAAATTATTGTAATATCACTTGCATCAACGACGAAAGAAAACATCGTGAGGAAACCTGCATGCCTGAGATTTCCACCAATCCTCACTGGGCCAGCGTGGTGGACTAGGGTCTGAACCCCTCCTCAATGTGGGAGGAGACCCATGCCCTGAAGTAGGCCGGTAATGGGTTAATATGATGATGATGATGATGATGATGATAAGTTAGACCTTGACTGCAATCGCACCTGGTAGTAAACGATGATGGAGTCTAAGATGGCAGCGGGCTAACCTGTTAGGGAGTACGGTAGTGATCGAAACATCATGAGGAAACCTGAATGATTTAAAGAGTTCTTCTAATGATCTCAAGGGCGAGTCCAACGATACGCACAAGGCCAGCTTGGTTGACTATGACCTAAACTCTTATCATCTTAAGAAGAGGTAATGGAATGATGGTGTTGAAAATTAAGGAGCAAAATAGCGGTCTGCTCACATACTGACTGCCCTTTGCCCCACTGACTGAGTTTTTGAAATTTTGCTGCTATACACTTCGTGTTGTAGAATAATAGTTATGCGATGTGTACTTACACTTTGTACGTGTAAACCTTTTGAAAAGAGTAAAGAATAAGAGAATTGAAAGTACTCACTGACTATATGAATCATAAAGGATGCGAAGACCACCATCCAGCCCCACCCTCCGTCTGGGGGGGGCGGCAGGCTCTCAGAGCCCTCCCTCGAAGTCTCGACGGCCTCGGCGGCTTGGGAGCTGTTTCCATTCTTTGCGCTTTTCACCGATCCGTGTGACATCCTTATTTTTTTAAATTATCTCTTGGCACTTAAGGCAGTAAGATATTATTATATAGTAGTTCTGATATGATTGCTTCAATAAATATTTATGTCTGTCTGTACTTTTGGTAACTATTAAGTAAATATAGGCACTTGTTTTGCGTAATGCTATTTAATATAGTGAAAAAAGGAAGCAACGTTGCGGATGGAGAATTGAGGACTTATATGATTATTATTTTAGTTGCATGATCTATGGAATTAGATCATGGTCTTTACACCTATCTGCGGTTTAATGTCACTTGTTTGTTTCTTAACCGAATGTTGTTTTGGAAGATCATCTTTGGCTTGTGTCTGAAACAATGAAATGTGTTTTTTGATTAGAAATGTGTGTGCAATAGTAGTGAGGTTATTTCTCAGTGTAAGCTGTATATAACAAACAAGACAATCATAATATTTTATTAATTTTTAGATTGACAAGTGGTTCACTATTTGCAGAATGGAGGGTTGTAAATAGTAGGAGACAATTCATTTTTATTTTTTAATAGTAATACTTGACGGACCAAGCAAATGCCCAACCTGATGGTAAGCGGGAAACCATATAATCGGCGCAACACTTTAAGGGCATGCAAGGAACATGGCCTAATACAAAGTGCCGATCTGTATCCACCAATCGGAGGCGTAGGTGCTAAGCCTCATGGCCTGTAATTACACCGAACTACAGCATTGCAACAACTGCTTAGCGGCAATATACATACATATTAAAATACTAATAACATATTAAATCAATGGCGGCAGAAATAAGCATGGCATTTGATGTACACTAGTTGAATCCTATCAGTAATATTTCAGCTGAGTTAGATTGAAATCGGGTAATTGTCCGGAATTGGGGGATTTAGTCAAACAAAAGTGTCAATTCTCATAAGAGCTTCGAACTCCTCATGTATTTGTATATATGAGGAGTAAGGAGAGGAGCACATGAGGAGGATTTAAAAACATCACAACCTATACCACAAGGTATAGGTTGTGATTTTTTTAAATCTAGACAATACGTTTACGCTGGATTACATGATCCTTCTTAGCAAAAAGCGTCTAAAGTACAATAACATGGGTTTCGAATCCTGCAATCTCGTCCTGAGTTTACATTATTGCAAGAGTGACTATTATTCATTTCCAAAATAAATAAAAGAACTTCGGGGACTTCGATTAATTAGTTTCGAAGTTGGGCCAAATCTTTCTCTTTGGAAATAACTTAGTTCGATTATTAAAATTAACAAAGTCTAATGCATAATTTAAACATATTGGTTTAAGTGAAAATATTCAATATTCAAGAAAATTATTCAAGAAAGAGTTTTTATTCTACTGTACTTTTCTTTACGCGCCTTTTTGAACCCCGTTACAAATAGATTCCAAAAAAAATATTCATGATCCAGATATTGGCGACGCGTCACAAATAATAGGATCCATATAAATTTTTTTGCACATTAATGGAAATGTCATCCTACGTTATCAGGTATTAGATCGATATCAATATCATAATGGCTATCGAATGGCTCTATCCTTTCCGCCACAATGTTTTTGTAGTCAACAAATATCGGCCCGGAAATAATACATTTTTTAAATGGATTTTTCCTATAATAAAACCTACATTAATATTATATAATCAGCGACAAACAATTTAATTGATAATAAAAAATATAGATTAGTACGGAAGGGGAGTTTACGTCTATGAGTAAGGTGCCCGCGCGGCAAACTTTAATATAAAATGTCGTTATGTCGTAAACTAAATGCGGGTGGAACAGCGGGGAACATAGTTCTAGTATACCTATATAAAAAACCTTTTTCACTTCTCATGTCTATAGTACCTACACCAAAGAACATAAACGACAGTGAATTTTGATTTTAATTGTCATAAGGATAATAAGTAAAGTAACCTAATAAATGTACCTATACAGACCTATTGGTAGTCTATTTGAATTTGAAATGTAATCAATCATATTTTTTTTTATTCAAATACAAGTTTACCCTTGACTGCAATCTCACCTGGTGGCAAGTGGTCTAGTTCAGTCTATTTATTGTACAAATATATTTATCGGAATACGAGAACTGGACAACCTTATTACAAAAGCTTTTAACCCTAAACAATTATAATTTTTGTCTATTTATCTTCGTATCAAACCCGGGCAAACAAACAATTTGATTAAGTTTGTTTGCACGAATTCGATAAAGACCATTGAACCAATTTCATTCGGCAATCATTGTTTGTACTGTACTATAAATATAGATTTTTTATACATTTGTATTTGAACAAGTGAACAATTAACAACAATGCCCAGAGCCCTGCCTGTATATAGCCGTAAATCATTTAATCATATCTAAGAACCAGCTCTGAGGGGATATCTATGTAAAAAAACAATTAAATGAAATGGTAAACATATGTAAATGTATTGGAACGGTTATACTTCGCCCTAATGAAATAATATTTACATGTATTTTCCGGACGCTGCAGGCTGGCTTGAATCGTTAATTTTTTTATTTTTTTTATATTTATTTAAGTTTTGAAGTAAAGGTAACTTAGTAATTAATATGCCTTTGAGAGCACAGTGGCTTTGCAATTTGCGACGGCACACTATCCTGCGAAAATGTCTGCTACAGTTATTTTACTCGGTACGAGGCTGAGGGTTTTATTTGTATTCAATTCCTCAAAAGGTATAGACGGTATATTTACTTCTTTTTCTTTTCTATTAAGGTCCAGTCAGTCAGTCAAAAAAATCAGTTCTTCGTGTTCAAGAGTTTCGTCTAAATTTGCTTTTGATTTTTATCTTTGGACACAAAAGGCTGTTAATAATTATAACCAGGTACAGTGGTTTATTAAGGTTATATCTGCCTGTTCGTTTATAGATAAGTTAGTCAATCAGGCTAGCATTTTTTGCTTTTCATGCACAGATAATGAATTAGTACATATTACATGTATTTGAAAACAACAAGTAAAATTACCAATGTTTTCAGGACAATCGAAATATACTATTACCATATTATGCAAAATATCAAGTATGTTAGTAAAACCTTTGTTTATAGTTCGACTTTGGTATAAAATAATAAGCGAGCTGTTTATTGTGTCTATAACTAATGTAACAATAATCCTGAACCAAGCTAACTCAACTTACGCGGTATTGTTAGATAAGCGGCGATATATGTTTGCTATTCTTAAATAAATCCTATTGATTGGCCCGGAAAATTGCAGTTATCGTCTTAACATTTGTATGGCATCTCGTAGGAATAGTCTTGTGGACATCATTATATAGTAAGTTGTATGCATAAGTATTACCTAAGTACCATGAAATGTTGAGACGTAACAAAATGCTGCTCGATGAAAGTATTCGATTGGTGTTACAGTAAAGCAGGTCTTTTTTAGATTTCACTTAAAAGGTAGGCCCTAAGGTATATATAAAAATAGATATTTAAAGATGCAGAAAAATACTCAACGTGTTTCGATTAAATTAATAAGGTTTACAAATGTATTTTACTAAACTACGCTATAAAACAAATGACTAAGAGTGAATATCACGGTGAAGAAAACAGCGAGGAATCCTGCATGCCTGAGAGTTCTCCAAAATGTTCGCAAAAGCATGTGAAGTCTACCAAACGCCACTTGGCCAATGTGGTGGATTACGGTCTTAACCCTTCTCATTCTGAGTAAGAGTGAGTAAGTGAGTAAGTCTGTCATTGGTTAATAATGATAATGATGATTATGATGATGATGATGATGATGATGATGATGATGATGATGACGATGATGTTGATTTTATTGATTTAATAAGGTTCGTTAAAAGGTACCGGAAGTATAGTGGATCTTATCGCTTTCCTTGTTTCGATAATAAAGAAAACCAATTATCGGAGTTGGCGGATTAATGTCTATTGTATTTCTATACAAGTAGAATTGGGAAACCATAATGCTTCTGAAGACAAGTATTAATGACATATTTTATTTTTAATCGACTTCGAAAAGGACGGTCTTGCAAAATTATTTTTTTATTCGAAAGGGGTTATTTAAATTTCAAATAGATCTTATGATGAGTTTTGGAGACAGAAATCGTAACTCTTAAAAAAATTACATCAAATCAACCGCGGTTACTGCTATCGCATAAATATGCTTTGTTACGACATAATATCACGCCATTTAGTATAACGGGGTACACCCACATTGTCCATAAAAGTTAGTTGTATTTAGATATTTTTCAATTTCAGTGAAACAGCAACCGCTGAGCTATAATGTACTTAATACACAACAAAATAGCGAATTTACATAAGACTCAACTTGACCACGGTTATCCTTATCAGGGTACATGACGGGTTACGGCCGATAAGGGGTCGGTCGATGTTTAAGTGTTCAATTAAATCAGTGTTGTCTAATATTTGCATTATCTTGCTAATTTAGGTTGAGATAAAAATAATTTAACGGTTAAGAGGTTATAGTATTACATGTGTTTAGTATGTAATAGTAATTAATACTATTGAAAAAATCATTTTGTAAAAATTTTTTAGGCTTTCTAAAAAAATAATAATATTTGTCAGTTCAAGAAGTTACGAGTAATTCGTCATCTCAGCAAATAAGAATTTTTAATAGCTACGTAATCTATCATACTAATTATACTGAGCATTAAAGCGTGGTGGGTCTATGCTCTAAAAACTTCTATAAGAGAAGTGAGACGTTTATAGGCTGATGATGATGAATACTAAGATATTTTAAGTTTATTATATAAATAAAGTGTTCATATATATAAGTATATATATGTGTGTATATATGGTATATATATATATATAATTCGTCTGTGCGTGTGTATGTCACTGAACTCCTCCTAAACGGCTGGACCGATTTGAATGAATTTTTTTGTATGCGTTTGGGTGGCATCCTGGATGGTTTAGATTCACAAATCTGCCCGAAAGATGGCGCTGCAGTCGGTATCTAGGTTATTTACCTATACTGCAACTAAACGGCTGATTTATTCAGGTACGAGTCTGATTTGATAAACTCTTTCAGTGTTGGATAGCTGATCTATCGAGGAAGGCTATAGAGTATATACCATCACGCTAAGACTAAAAGGAGCATAGGACCAATGAAGAATGTTTCAAAATCGGCCACTACGCCACGTGCGCTGCGTAAACGGTTAAAGTTTCGATAAGATCACGCATAAAAAAGTTTCTCCCTTTATAAGTTCTAAAAAAGCCTGGTACAGGCGACAGCATGTCTATCTTTTAAGGTTGACTTTTACGCGGACGACGTCGCGAGGGACCACTAGTATGTATATATATATACACCTCTCGTTTTGAGTTATGTTTTACGCCATCGGTTGCCTGGAAGGGTTCGCTATGTATAAGGCCGCCAAATTGTATACATCGTGGAAACTAGTTATGCACCATTGTTCCTATATTTTTATGAGGTGTGCAATAAAAGTGTATTCATTCATTCATATTTGGGAGGAACAGCTGCCTTATTGGCATATCACCGCTTCAATAAGCTACAATAACAATTGTTAGGAATTATTTCGGTTTACTGGTAATACATTTTCAGACAAGCTTAGGAAATTAGTGTTTTCCATCTGCACAGTCTATATTTGAATAAGCTTAGGTTTAGTACCTACACAATAGAAAAACAATTTGCTTCTATATATTTGCACATGATATTTGATCGTTCAAAAGACATTAATAAAACATTACCCTTTTTCGGTTTCTATTCAGGCGGTAGTAGTTAGGGTAAGATATAGTAAGCCTATAAGTGTAGTTAGGTACGTAATATAATTGATAGGACCGTGAAAGCCCAACTTGACAGCTGGCTTAAGCGGCTTACCTTATCCTCAGACATAACCTTCTGTATTGATCCATTTCTGAGGCAACACAGATACAATATTAAAAAAGTTCTTTAGCTATTAAGTTTTAGGTATAATAATATCGGCGCTTCCTCATTAATAGAAATTCATTGATATGAATGAATAGGTATGGTTGTGCGAATTGTACACACATTCGGCTAACAAATAAACCAGTGCCACCTAGCGCTTGTTGTATTTAGTTAAGTACTCCTGTCAAGTCAGGATACCTCATGCGCATCGTTGGTGCTCTTTTAATGATTAGCACCAATATGTCGGTGCCATTTTGTTTGTTAAATGACCCTATGCATATTCAGTTAACTATCAGTAAGTCTACGCGTAGGTACATTCCCGTATTTCTAGTATTTGTCATCGATTACAAGTTGACTGCAATATTACATAATTAACATAATAGCGGACCAGAAAGGCGGGAACCGGCAACCATAGCTTTTTAACCGACTATAAGCATTCAAAGAACCTGAAACTTCTCATTTAAAAGGCCACGTCGCTAACTGGTTCATGTGAGAGGTCGTCGAATCGCATATTTTTTATTCATGCCACTGAAGACATATCAGATTGTCTGTCCTAATTCTAAAAGAAAATTAATACCTTATTACTTATTTATTAGAACGTGCTCTAATTTTTAAATTTTTAAGGAAGAGTACCTACTTGCAGACCGTTTTCGAAATAGTACCTACGAAGGTTGGATGGGATGCGTCACTTATCGACGTCAGCAATTTATAATACTTACTTTATCATGATAAGTAGGTAAATTAATGTTAGGTACATACTATTTTCGAGCGCTTTAGGCGTTTTAATGAAAAACTATATCGATAGCCACTTAGAGATAACGTAAAAAAATTTAGTAGTTCGATAACAAAATGATCAACAGGATATATTACAAACATACTATACCAACCTTTTTACCTTTTCACCTATGTTGTGTATAAGTGTTTTTATATATAGGTTAAAGCTATCTAGAACACATTCATTTGATTTACTTGTTCATCCATCATAACCTAAACATTTTTTTTTAGTTTCACTTATTCAACTACTGAGTCGCTTCTATGTCAGCTTAGAGCAAATTCAATATCCATTAAGCAAATAATAAATTAGTGATGCGTCATTTGGTACCTAATTAGATATAGGTTAATCATAAAATAAATTATAAATATTATCTGTGGCAGATACAGAATAAATTAACATCGTTACGATCAACATCAACGCATTACCGGCCAACTACACAGCACGGGTATCCTCTAAAAATGTGAAAGGGCTTAGGCAATTGTCCAGGTGTCCTCACGTTGTTTTCCTTCGCTTTGTTAAAGCAAGGAATATTAAATTCATCAATAGCCTATTACAGTCCACTGGTGGACCACAGTCCTTTCCCAACGGGAGGGTTTGCCCTTAATCACCACGCTGGACAGTAGGATTGGTGAATACCAATCCGTCTGTCCAGCATTTTAGCAGTATATGTTTGTAGTAATATAAAGGACGCTGCTGCTCGTTTACCGCTATATTCCCTTAGTCACCTCGTATGAAAATCGCGGGAAGAGCAGGGGTGGTGATACAATATTCTGATCTGCTTTCACCACACGGTATCAATTGGTTGAATTAAAAACACAATATAACTCCGAAAAGTTATAGGTTCTTGCCCAGGATCGAATTCTGTCCCACCGAAAGGAAGGCCAAAGTCTTAAGCATTAGGCTATCACCGCATGTCAGAATAAAAACAATGGAAAAATTAGTAGCTTAATCATCATACCATGTGTAAACAAAGGAATTATGTTACGACTCATGTAACTGCACCTACTCGTGTAATTTTAAATGAATAAGTAATAGATTTTTGTGAAATGGACTGTTGAAAAAACCTTTTGTTAAAAATGATGGCGTACTTAAGAATAAAGTATGTTAACATACCACAAATATTTATTAATTATGGCTCACTAATTACCATTAAAATAGATAGAAAACGAATTATTAAATAAACCGATGAGTTATAAGCCCAAACACTGAAATCGATTCTAAAAGATTAACTTGCTTCTTTCATATCATTGCTAGATATATTTAGTGGAAACAACAAATATATATACATCTTAATACATATAATTCCAAGATAAGTAAACCTAAGCAGTTTGTCAGTTGAAAGTCGAATAGAATAAATAGCGATTTGTCTAACTTCCGAAGAATAATTATTTAGAGACGAAACCTTGAACTATTAAGCGATCTTTTGTTAATACATTATATACAATATGTTAGCAGTTTAGCTAGGAGCTTGGCAACACTAGTTTAAATAAAAAGACTCGTCCACGTGCTTCCTAAATGTTTCGGGCTCACAGTCTCCAAATAATTCGAGTAAATTACCGTGACTCAGCGAACAACAATCAAATACTCTGGATCGCGAACCAAAATGTACATTATGTATCGTTTGCAATTCACGTGAAAATACCCTTCTCAGATATCCGTAACGGACACCTTGTTGTCACAACGTTAATTGTTGCGATGACTTTTTTTTGACTTTAAATAAGAAAGTTTATCTTTGATATTATATTCTATTTGTATAGACATTTCAGATAAACCAAAAAAGAATTTCAGACAAAAGGCAACAAATAACATAATAAAGAATATCTACTTTGCTGAAATTCTTTTGATGTTATTTCGGTCCCATATTTTGACATCTTCAATTTTAGGCCTTTCGTTTTATGTTAAAGAATGAAATAATTACTAGCTAAGTAGATCTTATAAGAATAAATAATTTTCCATTTAATTTTAATCGTTGCCTGAATCTATTTTTCACACCGACTTTGTCTACTTTCATCTTTATTGGTGCCAATTTTGTTCTATATAATATCTCTATACTAAATAAACATTTCCAATAATTTATAATATTCTTTTACGTACAGTAAGTACCTAATACATAATTGACTCGTTTGTCAAATAAATACACATAATATAAACAATTATAATTACGGTACAAAAAGATATATTTAGTAATCAGGCGACAAAAATAAATTCTGGCGTTGCATTCGCTTTTTCATTCATGCAACTATAAATTGCTAAGCAATGCTGAAAATGTCAGAAAATATACCTACCTATGCTGTTTGGCTGATCAAAACTTGTCCGTGAATAGACCTTTCTGTCAAAAGTTTCACTTTTCAGCTGAGGTCCTTGTTGATAAAACTAAACTGGAATACGTGAACACTTTACGATGTCGTATGAGATATATTTAACGTTATACCCGCCGTGCGTTCACTCTCGAGCGCTGCCGCCTTCTCACTGACAATGACAACAAAAATAGCAGATAACTGAGAAAACAAGCGCTGGATGGTTGAAAAATGACTTAAGGTGAGGGCATACGGTATATATTCGGCATTAGTTGTAGATAGCGGTAACACAATAAAGAATACTTAGCTGAAATTCTTTTGATGTTATTTTGGCCAAATATTTTGACATCCTCAATTTTAAGCTTGAGTGATGGTTGTTAGGTGCATACAACCTTTCTTTTAATTTAAAGAATGAAATTATCACTAGCTAGCTATTATAAATAATTACTAATTTAATTTTAATCGCATCCTACTATATCCACTTTCATCTATATTGGTGCCAATTTTGTAAACTAAATTGACTTAGGTAACTAAAAATAGTGCAATCATTTTCCACGTGGAACGCTATTAATCTGTCAATAATGTTGTTTTAAAGGAACATCATCTTTTTTAGACTAGCCAATTTAGATTTAATTAGAGATTTGTTTACAACAGAATTGATACATTATTTAATTGTAGTAGGTACTTTTGTTCTTGAGCACACAGAAACATTTAGCTCATTTATTAATAAAGAATAGACGTATACTAAATTGAGGCGGTAATCGGATCAAAGGATTAGCTACATTTCTGCACACACAAACTTTTGAGCTAAACTATTAGAGGTAGATTTAAAAAGTCCTAAATTTATTTCATTTCCACGTGAAACGCTTTTAATCTTTCAATAATGTTGTTTTAAACGAAACAGCAATTCTTTTAGACTAGCAATTTGAATTCAGTTAGAGATTTGTCTACAACAGAATTGATGCCAATAACTAAGAAAGTAAAAATTGTAATACTATTGTTCTTCAGCACACAGGAAAATTTAGCTCATTTATTCACAAAGAACTAAACGCAATACTGAATTGAGGCGATAATGTGTCTTACTAATTCATTTATTAAGAGTGCATAACAGCATACCTACTGCGGATCAAAGAATTAGCCACATTTCTGTTATAAAACAAAATGTTCTCCACACAAATTTGAGCAATAAGATTAGCGGTAGCATTTAAGAAGTGCTGAATTTATTTCAGGGTCGAGTTAGCTAATTTAAATTTATACATATACTAGCGGTCCCTCGCGACTTCATCCGCGTACAAGTCAACCTTAAAAGATAAACATATGCTGTCACGGACTTTTTTTGGAACTTTTAAAGGGGAACAACTTTGTCGTACATGATTTTATCGAAACTTTAACCGTTTATGCAGCGCACGCACGCAAACGCTCTCAAAAAGAAAGAAGTTGTAAAAAAAACCTTTTGGTGTATGTACCTACCGTATATCTATTAATATACATGAAGTATGTAAACGGTTATTTCAATATGCCAAACAAACACTCCAATTTTATTATATGTATAGATTACGGAAGAGGTGATAAATAGCATTTAGAAATAGCTTAGTGAACTCGCGGACATAAGCAGTTTATTGAAGATTAGATCGATCAGTTCGAGTTTTCGCACTCTAAATATTATTTTCAGTGCAACAGTAAAGGTCCCCTGACAAGGTTGTGCTAAATTTTATGCTGCGCTGTTGAATAGTTAAGTGAAATATAAACAAACGGTATAAACAAACTCAGATTCGCATTTATGATATTTGTATTTTAAACAATATAAATATATAATTCTTTATTGACAACATAAGACGTGTGTCATATTATTTTCCAACTAAAAGATTAATGAAAATTTTATTTATTGATATAATTCAGCCGTCATGTTTTAGACATCGTAACATCCACTAACCAAAAATTAATCCCTACATAGTGTGTCGCGGCAGCTTTATACCACTCAAATCCCAACACATATTACCTATTTTAAAACTACACTACTTCACAATAGGAGGACAGCGTATACAGTATACTAGTAGTTCTGTAGGTCTATCCTCTTGTGATTTATAAAAAATGTTCTACCACTTGCAAAAATGTCCTGAGTAATCAATTTCACTTCGTCCGTTAAACCTATTTGATACGTAGTTGTTAAACAAAATACAAGTACAAAAGTACATCAGTACAATCCGCATTTTGGCTCGTTCCCTTAAATTTTGTTTGAGAGAACCAAACGTGCTTTAAAAATGCTCACATGCCTGCTGCCTATAATAATATGTAAATACATATTATGTTAAACCAAAACATTTTTCATTTATATTTGTAGTGTTTCATAAGTGAGGTAACCTAACCTTATTTTTTATATTATTGAAAAGATAGCTGGTTATTATAACGATAGGTGCCGATAGTCTTATACCGCTTCAGGATGTCTTTCGTCTATAGTAATAAAAAAAATATGTAGATACGATTGTACAGGTAATGATTTTGCAACCAGTTTTTTGTGGAGCACAAATAAAGCTTTATTTTTATTTTAAAATAAAAAATATATATTCTGTGACATTATCTGAGAAACTAAATCTATTTGATTTTATCTTTAAAAAAATCTCGCGATTTGATAAAGGTTATTTAGTAAACACGATAAAATAACATTATGATACAATATAAAAAAGTTGTCATACATTCAAGATTGCGATCTCCTTAGTAGTATTTCTTTAGTTGTTGAGTCTCGATAGTATATTATGTTCTTGGTAGCCGGTAGGGATCGTATTCCTATTATAATTTAAAAAACGAATATGGTATATAGCCATTATAACCTAATTTATTTAATCGTCACCATCCCTCCATCTACCGTCTCGGAAGTATATCGGTTTACCTTAATCCAACTATATTATCAGTCCCAACGTTAATCTTTAGAATAAGGTTGCCCTGATTGCATCGTAGCTTACAGCTTAAACCCTGGTTCGCTCTCGCACTAGCTACAACCTCCGTTGATGCTATAGCAAAAATATGCTTGATATCTGGCCAAGCAGGACTCATATTCATGCACCGAGGGTTCAGTACACCACGAAATTTGCAAGTTATGGTTGGTTAGTTTATGCCTCGTCATATTATTCTTACATATAAACTAAAATAAATTAATAAAGAAATCCTATATAATGTAGATCAAAACCAAACTTTTTTTTTAACAAAATACAGGGTTAGTGCTGTTTTAAAAAAAACAATGCTATTAAGAGACTTGGTTTAGGTTTATTTTTTCACATAATCTTTAACGACTGATATTCATTTTTTTTTTTTACAATAAATTTTATATGAAACCTGTTATGCATAATGATAGTTTTTATTGTAAAAAATAATGACTACTATTTTTAAACAATTACAAATCCGTATTCTAAACATGTTGATAGCTTTAGTTGTAAAAGTTGGCAGTGACGGACGGATTGACTGACCAAGCACCTGCGGCTTCCATTTCTTCCGTTTCGGTACGGAACCCTAAAAATAGGAGACTGAATATTTATTCATATGTCGTGTTTTATAGAGCGTGACAAGCTATTGGCCTCATGTTCGCTAACAACTGCTGATAACAAAATCACAAATAAAATTAATTATGTATTTCGAACATTTCGTACCACAATATTCATTAAACGTTACGGAATTAAAATGAATTGAATCGGACATATTTTTCATTTGGAGTATATGATATAAGTCCTAAGCAAAAAGTCAAAAATAATAGGATAGTCATAATAAAATATATGCGTACTACGTACGTAAAATATTACATCCAAATTTTATCTGCAGCCGAAGGATTTGTTCTTAAATATGCCAAGTGACGATGGTAGACTTCACACACCTTTGAGAACGTTTTGGAGAACTCTCAGGCCTGCAGGTGACCTCACATTGTTCTCCTTCACTGTTAAAGCGAGTGATATTTTAAGTGCCTTATATTAAAAACGCACATAACTCCGAAAAGTTAGAGGTGCGCTGCCGGCACTCGGTCAAAGGTTTGCTGCACTTATTATTTATTCATGTACAAGATTTTGTTCCAAAATAATTATTGTCTATACCCTTGTATGGCGAGGCATCGACCCAGATAACCTAAAGTTGTGAGGTCAGGTTTTGTAATAAATTTTCCTTTCTTGGGCATATCATGTAGTTTTATTTATAAATAAATTAGCAAAAACAGATGTTCCAGAAAGGTTAAGTAATCGTAATTTATTTGTTTTGATATTTACGCTTTTTATTATCATATTTACCTCTTAGCCAATATCTGACACGGATTCTGCGCTTGAAAACTTTATATAAAGTAGGTGCACAGTTTTGGAAACTTTACCATTAAGTTAAGAAGCGGTGATAGCCCAGTGTTTAAGATTGCGGCTTTACTTTCGGGGGCCCGAGTTCAATCCCAGAACGCACCTCTAACTTTTCCAAGTTATGTGTGTTTTAAATATTTAAAAAATAAAGTCAAAAAAAAAGTCAAAAGTCAAAAATATCTTTATTCAAGTAGGCCCACAGGTGGCACTTTTGATGCGTACATAAGAATTACACGGTAGTGAGATGATGGCGATAACCACATTCGTAAACTTAAAACTAAATAACATCGTAAAGCTGCATCCTAATGTTCTCCATAATGTTCTCGAAGGCATGTGAAGTCCATCAATGCGCACTTTGCCAGCGTGGTCCACCACGGCCTTAACCCTTCTCTTTGTGGGACTTTATTTATTATTGGGGTGTAAGGGGGAGGCTAGTACCAGTCAGCCTCCCAAAATGCCAACCTCACCTGCACGTGGTGCACCCTGCCGTCTAACCGACGAGGCTCTGGCGACCGACAAGTGGCGGTATAACGACTTCAAATTGGCTAGACTGAATAAATGGCACAGACCGGTGTCGGGCAGCAGCGACGCCGGTGCGATCAGTCTAGCCCTGCGATGACCAACCCGCCTGCCCAGCGTGGTCATTACCGGGCAAATCTTTGTATGAATGGAGAAAAGAAAGACCTATGTCCAGCAGTGGACGTCAATTGTTTGAGATGATGATGATGATGATGATTTATTATTAGGTATGGATAGAAAACTTTGCAGAACGTTCAGATTAATTTAAATAAATAATACGTTATCTCTCTTTTTTTTTTTTCTATATTCGCAAGTTAGCTCTTAACTGCAATCTCACCTGGTGATAAGTGATGTTGCAGTCTAAGATGGTAGCGGGCTAACCGGCTAGGGAGTATAGTAGTCATACCACTAACAGTTTTTACGCGACATCGCACCGCAGTAAATCGCTTAGTGGCACGTCTTTGTCGGTAGGGTGGTAACTAGCCACGGCCAAAGCCTCTTACCCGACCAAGCCAGAAAAAAATCGGAAATTATAAATTCTCCAATTGCCCCTGCCGGAATCGAACCGGGGACCTATTTAAATTCACAGCGCTCACCACTGCACCAGTGAGGTCGTCATTCTCGGACCTACATGCTAGTAGATTTACTGACATCTTATGGAACCAATGCATTTCTACTCATGACCTGAGGGAGACAAATTGAATTATCTTATTCTTAAGCAGTTTCATTTATTATTTGTTTTGGTATTCATTAATTAAACTGCCTATCGATATATATATTTATAAAAACACATTAAACAAATAACAAGATAGTAAATACATCATCATATCAACCTGTTACCGGCCCACCACAGGGCACGAGTCTCCTCCCACAATGAGAAAGGGTTAAGGCCGTAGGCCACCACGCTGGCCCAGTGCGCATTGTTGTACTTCATATCCCTTTGAGAACATTATGGAGAACGCTTAGCCATGCAGGTAAATACATATTCAGCATTAATAATATCTTAGTCAACCAAATTTATAAATTTATTCCTACTCGTTAAGTTAATTACCTTATTTGATGGCAGTCGTAATCTTGAGTTGAAAGTTGTCATACTATGCAATAAATATAACGACAATCATTACATTGTTACATTAAGTGCTATATATATTAATAACCTATATAATAAAATCAGTACCTAAGTGTTAATAATAGTTAGGACTGATAGTACTCAAAACGCGTTGGCACGCTTACCTGACCGTGTATGGTGATTAGATTGGTCTTATAAGCGTAAGGCCAGCTGGTCCGGTCATTGTAGGTAAGGGTGTCAAGGTGTTCTTTATAGGATAATCGTTTACTTGTAGCTTGTATGCGTGCTTGCTTGAGTATAAGGAAAACCCTATAAACGTTTAGTAAACTGCATAATAATATAAGTTAGAACAGGTTTCGTACTAAAATGGTATAAATGAAACCCTTACTACTTAGCTTGTTCACTCAGTTTTTTGACTTTTTGACTGCCAATGGGCGCAGTAGCAGCCCTGCTTTCTGAGTCCAAGGCCGTGGGTTCAATTCCCACACCTGGAAAATGTTTGTGTGATGACACAAATCATCAGTCATCATTCACCAGTCATCTTATTACCTTTGACACAAGTTACGCTTACTTTGGGGCTAGAGGGCGATGTGTGTATTATCGTAGTATATTTATTCATTTAGTATATCATCTGACTATCATCATTTTCAACCCATTACCGACTTACCCCTAGGCTACCACCGCTTGATCCTTACCCTCAGTCTCGGAACAGAGGACCTCTCAAAAAGGAAATAAGGCATATACCCACCACTCTACTCTAATACGGATTGGTGGGCTTTAAGGATTATTAACACACCTTAGTTTCAAAAGCTGGGACTGACGGCTAAATGTTCCGGGCCGGAAATGAGAGTTTCAGTGTAAAAGAACCAATAGCTAACAATTTTTTGCGGTCCTAGCTTATTCTTATTTCAGTAATATTATCAATTTGGAATTTTGAATCTTATCTTACTTCATTGCTAAAGTGGCGGATATTGGAGAGTTTAAAGAGAGATTTTAAGTAGGGTTTCTAGGTCAAGTGGCTCATAATACAAGAGGACTCAATTTGCTGAATGTAAAATATCATTTACCGCATAGTTTTAAACGTGAGCAAAAATGCCGTTCTCGCTCTTATCTCCGAAGAGTAAAATGCGAACAAAAAGGAAATAGAGCAGCGTTGAATAGCATAGTTTAATCAGCAATCGTGTTTTATTAACTAACTTAATTATGCATTCTTCTTTTGTTTTTAGGTCGATTAATTTAATTATAACCAACTATTTATAAAGCGACTTTTTGACTATCTCCCTAGCGCTGTCATCTTACGAGTAGCGATCCGAATTTTCGAGTCCAGGTCCGATTTCCGAATTTTCACTGGGTCCCTGGTAGGCGGATTCGGCCGTAGCGACAAAGACGTGCTGCCATGAGATTTAATTACTCCGGTGCACTGCCGAAATAACTGCTATACCCCTAAAAGGCTAGCCTGCTATCATCTTCGGGTACCTTGTAGTGGAATATAAAAAGCCTTTTTTAAACTATAAATAAAGGGAAATACACGCCTAGCTGGATGTGCAGTACGCAACACTAGATGCATGGCATAAAACTGCTTCTGCCAGGCGCTGAACACAGTACACACTACAGTTTCATACAACACTTGTTGCTGTACCCTTGTGCCTGCCACAAGAAATGCACAACAAACACGTGTGCAGCACACACGTGTTTGTTGTGCATTTCTCTAATGTATCGCCTCAAGGTGCCCCAAGCCTTGGTGAACGAATCCGATTTTTTAGTCAACTGGATCGCCTATAAATATAGGTAGCAACAATTCGCAGGGCAAGTAAAGAACACGTCCTACAAAATGTCGCCCTGTGACCATCAACCTGACACGTTGATGAACCTGATGGGTGCCTGTAATTACACTCCGGTGTAATTACAGGCACTAGGCAGGCATTAGGCTTAATATTAGGTCTGTATCTGTCTGCAGTGTGGGACCGCCCCGCACTTTGCAGACTGGAATACAGCAATGCTGCTAGAAAAAATACTATCTAAAAAGTACTTCCCCGGATGAGTTCTACTGCTACCAACAAATAGTTTTCAAATTTCATTTATTTTTATTTTGGAGCAGTCAATATAAATGCGTCAAGTTTAAATATCCGAAGAAATATTCATCGTCGCTGCGAACGAGTCATTTGTTTCGTCGCAAACGACTTTATACAGTAGGGTTGTCTGTCGGCTTATGGAGTTTTCAATGGTTCCAATGGTAATCTCCACAAATCTTACTTGCAATAAACGTTGTCTGGGTGGTGACTTGAACTTCATCGTTCGTTTTAATATAGAAAACATTCAGCAACAATTAAGCTTATCTTGATCTGTTTGGTGTTGATAATAAATAAGTAACGATAGTTATTTTTTTTAACTAGTATTTAATCTGTAGTAAAAATTTCAATACAATTCTAGGACATTGTAACCAAGGAAAATATGTTAACAGTCCTTTTAATTAAAATATGAAGCATCATATATGTTAACGATGAACGATTTGGGAAAGTATATCCATGGTCGAAATTATGTTTTTTTTTAAAGGTTCCTAGGACCACTTTTTATCGTTAAGGGTTGGTATTTCCATAATATGATGCTCTTTTTATGCGGCGTAGTATGTCTTCTCATGCAGGTCACGAGTATAGGGATGATATGGGACGAGGTCAACAGTGCAGCTCGAAACCATTCATCGTTATGCAACACTAGCAGATGTTCATTGCCCCACAATGAGTAGTAGGACAATGGCTTCAAACAATTACCAAATATATATTTTTTTTTATTCCAGGTTAACCTGTTAGAGAGTATGAAAGTTATACGTACGAGAGAGAATTAAAGTTACGAGTATATAATTGAATTACTACACGGACCGTGAAACTCCTGTATTTTCAAATTTAATTTTCTTGACCTTTCCAAGGCTTTTGACCTTATATACTACGAAAAGCTTTGGGAAAAGTCATGTCTTAAAGTTTTGGTATAGCTCACAAACAAATCGAGACAAATGGGCTGACATGTACTCAGCGGCTTATTACCTTGAATGTGGGGTTAAACAGGGTGGCCTGACATCTCCTGCTCTAATTTATATACTAACCGGTTGCTCTATAGACGGGACTTAATAATTTAAGCTATGTAAACGATATGGTTTCGCTGAGTCCATCAATTAGTGCACTTAGGAAGCTTCTCCGGATATTTTAGCACTATGTAGCGTCTAATGGACTATTAAAAAGAGTGAGATTTTAGTCTTCCTGGTAAAGGTAATTCCAGACCAGGAATCTGGGCCACTTGGTAACAGAGGACTTGAACGTTAATAAATAAAGAAGAAGAAGATATAGAGAAAGAGCGTAGGGCATTGGCGCTCAGATGTAATATGATAGCCCGCAAGTTTGTACCCTGTACAATGGAAGTAAAGCAAACACTTTTGAGAGCATATTGCCAAACATTTTATAAGTGCAGCTTGAGGGTGTCATATACGCAGAGGGCCTATAACGACATACATATACAGTATAATAATGGCTTCAGAGTATTGATGGTACTGCCGCGCTGCTGCAGTCTTCTTCTGTTTGCGGAGAATGACTTTGATGAATTTTACGCAATTATGAGGAAAAGGTATGCAGTAATGATGAGCAGGATATGCGGAAGCTCCTACATAATTTTGAATATTTTAAGCAAAAAATGGGAAAATACCTTTATGGAGCTTTAGGTAGGAACGCACTCATACACTAAAAAAACACCCGGTTAAGTTTGTTGCGGGCTTTTTCTTAGGCCAGGAAGCGTTTGGAATCCTCGTAGCTTTAGTTTTAAGTCATAGCGTCAAAATCCCGCCAGGAATTGAACCCGGGACCTCGTTGTCAACTATAATTTAACGTTTCATATAAGTGCGTTTTGCTGTAATTTGGCTGATTGAGGTATTCATACTGTAGATGGTGCATAACAGGAAAAAAAATGTGTTTGTGACAACCCTATTCTCTCCACAAGCGCGTCAGTAATATTGTTACGTGCGGCTTGTTGAACTACTTCGATCCTTGTGATCCTTACGCGTAATTTGCTCGCCAGCTTTAAGCATTATATTTATTTTTTCAATAGAAAGAGTCCCGTCAGTAACCCGCCTATCCAGCGTGGTGATTATACACACCCTCCCGGTTTGAGAGGCCTTTAGTCAAGCAGTGGACTGTTATTATTATAAGCTATTGGTGGTTCATGAAAGTCTGCAAATATCAATCGATTGCGTTTGTTTTAACGTTGACCGAAGCTGGTAATTGGATGGGTGACTGAACGTCAGCCAATGTTTGGCCTATATCTTTCCATCACGCGAGGCGCTTTAATTGTTCTGATCAAATTAATTGTAAGAGTCAAAATAATTATTTTGAATCTTTTTAAATAAGCTGAACGTATTTTTTTAACCGGTGGCGGAGTTTAAGGCATTATCTCTGATTAAAACCTTATTTGACAAATCGCTTTAAAATAATACATTGGTAAAAGTTGTAAATTTCCGTCCTTAATAATAAGGGCAAAAGTACGTCTCTTTATTTTTTTTGTTTGTTTGTGTGGTGCAATTTATACTGTGTGGTTTATTGTAACGCACTGTGAGACTTCTAAATAAAGTACGTGAATAGTAAATACCGTGTATGGAGTTTGCGTTGACAACCCTACAATTGCTAACGCTACAAATAACTCGATTACGAGCGCTCGATTGCCTAAATCCTAATCTTAGAGAGATGGGACACAATCATTTTATACGATGTTGATTTATTTGAACTACTAATCAATCGCTGAAGTACCTTCTTGGTTGCTTAGGCAACTATCCAGTTATAACTCGTGCTTTTCGTGTTACATACCTCACAACTAAAGATGACCATTGGTTTCAAACACTTGTGATTGTACCAAAACTGCTTTAGTGTTTGCAAATTGTATTTATCAAAATTGGGTGTCGAAATTTTACGTTGTTCAAATTATATGCGGCTGATGTCGTGCTTAATTCGCCCCGTACACTTTTAATGATTTTCTTATCTCTCCGGAATTTATGCCGATTTTGGTATTAATTTTTTTCATTGAGACGGCCATCTTGTTGGCCCATTTAAATTTGGTGCATCATTTTTATGACTTTCGAAGGTAATTTTAGAATTTATCAACGGCTTTTATACGGTCTCTCCAATTCAATTAACTTTATATACTTTGTTATATACATATCGTTAGATTACGTGTTAATTGAAGTCCAAAGTGTTGACCCTATTTGTCTGGCAAGCTTCACAAAAGCAATTATAAGCGCCCGATTGGCTGATGCCTACAAACTGGAGATTATTTTATAAATTTTACATACGTTCTACATATTATATTTACAGTACCATTTTACTTATGAACTCTATTTGTTTCTAAAATACCTAGTATTTTTACTAATGTGTAGAAACACAACAATTCATGTATAAGTGTCTATTCGCTTGTTTGTGAAATTTTTTTAGGGCTCAAAATAGCAACGTATTTGAAAAAAAACAAATAGCTTGTATTTTGGAGACGGACATACAATACTTTTTATCCAGGTAAATCAAACTGTTCCGGCGTTTGTTATAAAAAGTCTCGCAACGTAGCGTACCTACAGCAATTTTGTTTGTCGCATAGTTTAGGATTGCAAATTCATCCACAAAATATACAATAACTTGGATATTTTTTATCACCCAAACACGTGCTTGCTAAATACTACATGTTTATAAATATTCAAAAATGTTACTAAATTTTATTACTTTTTTACATTAATTTATAACAATCTAGAATTTATTTAAAAAAATATTAAAGCCTAATGAACAACGTCATATTGTTTTCAAATGATATATATTCACTCTACCTAATATTCTTGTATGTGTATTTGTACTTTTAGTATTATTTTTAATAATCGTATTACTTAAACTATTTAATTTCAATATAGGTAGGTATATTCCACGCAAACGATTAGCATTTTTATTGCCAGTGATTAACAAAATTAACATTTACTGCATACCATAAAAAAACAGTAGGTAATTGAAAATCCGCAGTAACAACGCTAACAAGTGTTTCTATTTGCATGGATATATCTTACAATAAATATTTTTATTGTTTATGTAAATAAATAGTTAAGAGTAAATAATATTTATTTGATATGATACCTAATATTTCTCTACACTTACCGGGACTTTGCACTAGATTTGAATAAAGTTATCACGTTTTCCCGCACATGAATAATCAATATAAGTCTTTGTGAAGTTTCCTTTCCGAGTATATTAATATTTTAACTATTCTAAATGACGTAGAATATTTTAAAACATCGTTTTTCATTTATCATCATATCGTGATAGGTATCTAATATAGTTAATGTTTGTATTGTCGAAATATTTATAGGCCGAATAGGTTATGTTAAGTGCTTGGATATGCCGCGCGCGGCGCTGTGGCGACCGGCGGTGGGCAACTGACTGCGCGAAGGCGGGCGGCTGAACTCTCAAACTGAACCTTACGGACGTTCCATGCCGCAAAATGCGCTGTTCCAAATTCAAACAGCAATTCCTTATAGTGGAAACGAGATAGCAAACATTTCAAGCGTGAACATCTATTTCTGTTATTTACTTCATGATTTATTTATCGCTATTTTACGTTTGAAACTCCTGCTTTCATTTCATCAGAGCTACTATTTCTTAGTTATACTAGATGTACAAGAGCTGAAATATTTAATAAAAAAATTTTTGAGCAAAAATAACGTCTCGTAGTTGACCTTTTATAAACAAATTTTTTTAAAGCTGATTTCGAAACGGTAAGACTTTACCGCCTTCTTTCAGTCAGTCGTTGCGATTATAGTGCTAGTGGTTGTAATGAAAATGCTATACGCGGTAATTAAAATGACTGCCGTGCACGTGTTCCTTCGTACTAACAAAATAGAGTGCCATTTAAAAGACTTGGGCGAAGTTGCGAGAAATAATTGGACTCATATTCTGAAGGCTGTAGAGAACCGTATTGTTGGAGGAACCGCCACTACTCCGGATAAGTACCCATTTTTGGTACAGTTTTACAACCGTGGCGGGCTCTGCGGTGGTACCATTTTGACGAGCAAAACAGTTATGACGGCGGCACATTGTTTTGGTCATAACAAAAATTTGGAGGAAATGAAAATATTCACAAGTACTTACTACTTATAGTGAACCTTTTAAGATTATCTGTTTAGATAGGCTGTGTAATATTAATGTGTAGCCATTTTTTATTTAATATTACTGGCTATTAATGCATGGCCAGTAATATTAAATAAAAAATGTTAAATAGTTATAAAAAAATCTGTGATGGATTATTTACGGAATTTATTTTAATTGGGAGGAACTTTAAAGTAATCCACTGTAAACCAGTATTTTTAAAATTTAGGCGAAATCTTATAATGTGGTATTATCTACACAACGACAAAGTGACTGGATTAATATTTAGGATAATCCTCATCCCAAGTAGCGCAGTGCAATAGAGCCTTCGTCAATAACATAATTTTGCAAAAATAATAAAAGTATTTAGATTTTTTTAATCCCAGGAATATTAATAAAAAAAATAAAAAAAATGTGCGTTATTACGTTATTGGCTGAGTTTGAGCATTGCGCTATATTACATTATGCCACGGTAAGTAAATGCGGATGGAACCGCACTGCAAGGTCTAATTGTAAAGTTGTTTTCTATACCCTCAGCGTAAGTATTGTATATTTTTCTCCGTACTCCCACTGCAAAAATAAATGCAACAGGAAGCCTTTTAAATTACACTTTTAATTAAGTAGCTATATTTTCTGCCGTAGTTTGGTACCGCTGCACGATTTTTACCTATATGTATGTTACTCTCGCCTTTTTTTTTGTGTGGAAATCCCATGGATACATGGATGGATACCGAATAAAACCCCACTGGTGACAAGCAGTCGCGACGTAGCTAGGGCACGGGAATGCTTTCGCACACATCGGCGGGCGCCGCTAGCCCGGTCGGACCCTCCTCTGGGACATACTAAAATTGCCCTACAAATCGCCGAAGGCGCACTCATGTTAAGCTCGCCTAGTCTAACCAATCAAAGTTTTAATAGAAGTTCAAATTACTTCCAGACTCCCGTTTCACCTTTGATTTTAATGCACGCATTCATGGAGTATGGAGTTTCGCAGTACATGAGGATTATAATGTTAAATATGTTTTTGCCAACGACATCGCTATAATTATGATACACGACAAATTCATGTTCAGTCCTCAAGTTCAAAAGGCGACACTTGTTGATACAGACGTTTGGATGAAGGAGAAAGAAGATTTTATAGCGACCGGCTGGGGAGAGACAAAGGTAAATTTATTTCTTGAATCATTTGTGGCGTATGTTTATTCTTTCGATGGACTTATAACACTTCACTTGTACACCACATCAATAAATAATATATAATACTTACAAGATATAAAAAAAAGAAACATGAACAAATAAGTGGAATACAAAAGAATGAAATAATGCTTATTCTAATAATAATAATCTTTATTTACTGATATTATTCATCCATTTATCATTTATAAAATAAAATAAAAATAAATTAAAAAAAATAAAAATTGCATTAGTTAAAAGATACCTTATCTGTGTTAGTATCTTATTTGGCATGTCCTCCATTTACATGACATTATTTCTCTCTAATATTTTTCAACGAGCCAATTTGTCTATAGGTACATTTTTTTTCTTCAAATACGTTCTGATTTTGCAACATACTTTATTGTTTATACTAAAAAAATTGCTTCTTTGCTCAAGACCAAAAACTTGAGAGCAGTCACCGCTTAAATATGATATATAAAATAAAACTGTCGTATTGATATATATTGTGTCTTACCGTTCACGTTCATGCAACTTGCTTACCGTCGCGCGTCCTTTCATTTAGTCCAGGGTCTACCAACACTGGGTTTTGCGTTTGTAGACCCTGGAGGTAGGCGTTCCTTGAGACCTGACCTGAATCATCGAGCTATGTAGATAAATAAATAAATAAATAAATAAATAAATATACTAAGACAATACACACATCGCCACCTAGCCCCAAAGTAAGCGTAGCTTGTGTTATGGGTACTAAGATGACTGATGAATATTTTTAGGAATTCTATATAAATAAATACTTAGAAAATACATATAAACACCCAGACACTGAAAAACACTTTTGCCAATTGTCATCAGCTTTCCAACTTGTTGAGGGATCGGTTACTCTATATAGCTTAGAATTATTAAATTTTATTGTGTTTTAGTATGGGGAAGGAATAAAGAATCAAGACTTAAGGAAAGTTCATTTACACTATGTAAGCAAAGAGAAGTGTGAAGCTGAAAACAATTTGGAGCTAGGCCCTGAGATGTTTTGTTTGCACGGGGACGGTGAACGCGACACATGCCGCGGAGACTCTGGTGGTGGAGTTCTTTGGAAAGAGTAAGGTTTCGTGTAACCTAGACCATCATCATCACCATCATCATCATCATTATCGTCATCATCATCATATCATTACAGGGCACGGACCTCCTTCCACAATAAGAACTGGTTGACTCCACACGCCTTTGAGAACATTATGGTGAACTCTTTGGCATGCAGCATGCCTCACGATGTTTTCCTTTACCGTTGATTCGAGTTTTATTGATTTGAACGCACATAACTTAGAAAAGATAGAGGTGCGTGCTGGGTTTCGAACCCAGCCCAGCACAGAATTCGTAATCTAGATAATTCGTAATTTTTGTTTGTATACTTACCATTATTTTATTGTAATTTGTTAAAACTTAACAAATTACAATTTTAATTTTAATGAAAGAAGCTTCGCTCTTCTATTAAAATGACACAAGGGTAGTAATACTACTCTTAGAAGAAGACTTCAGCGTTGTATTGATACTATTTTTTTTCTTTTTTAACCGAAATAAAGTATTTTATTCTTATTTATACATGAAAGTGACAAAATGATAGAAAATCGCACGTAAACCTAAGAAATAACCGCTCACATATCAGAATACAAATTAGGGCTCTGTAGTCATGCCAATAAATGACGAACAATTTGACGGCCGACTGGCGCAGTGGGCAGCGACCCTGCTTTCTGAGTCCAAGGCCGTGGGTTCGATTCCCACAACTGGAAAATGTTTGTGTGATGAGCAATAAGTGTTTTTCAGTGTCTGGGTGTTTATATGTATTTTCTAAGTATTTATGTATATATAATTCATTAAAATATTCATCAGTCATCTTTAGTACCACAAGCAACTTTAGTATCATAACACAAGCTACGCTTACTTTGGGGCTAGGTGGCGATGTGTGTATTGTCGTAGTATATTTATTTTAATAAATACCGTAGACCATTTTTCTTAGAAGACAGACATAGGTTTATAATTAAATACAACTTTAGGGATTCGCTTTCCTTCCCTCTCAGTCATTAACAATATGCAGATTAATTATTGGCAATAATATTAGCGTGTATTATGCGTGGTATTGCCGTGTGGTGACGGCAGATCAGGATACAGTTGTCCCCACCCCTTCTCTTCCCGCGGGTGTCGTACGAGGCGACTTAGGCAATGTAATAGGGAACTTGTTGACTATGGGAAAAACCTCCAGTTGGGAGAGGCCTTTAGTAAAGCAGTGGGCTGGTACAGGCTGTTGATGATGATGCCCCGTATCCCGTAGATTATTCTGCTCACCAATAGATCAATAATATTCGTGTTGTGATTATAATCTATAATATGTTCAAGATCTTTCAATAGTGTAGTTTAAGGTTTAATTTTATAAACAAACATTTGACCTCTCAAATCAAATTTATATTAACTAATGAAATACATGCGATAAAAGGCTTTTATAAACGTGCTTGTGAAGCAATATTATAGTTTCTGAATAGAACGGCTGTGAAAGTTGGACAGAATGGCGAATTAATAAGGGCTTCTTGTTTGACTTCGGAACCCCGTAGAAATACATTAACATTAAAATAAACAAAGTTTCTGAGTGCAACAGGTGAAACCAATTAACTCTTGCGTATAGGTAAAAGGTTAAATAAAAAATAACAGAAAGCTCTCCGCCTGTAGTAGTTTACATTAAAACTAACAAGTTTGACTTTTTTTAACTCGATAGTTTGTGTAATTTAATATTCAATATTATACATAAATAGTAGTATGTAGTGCATTATGATACTAGCGTGCATGGTATAGATATAGATAATTTCTGGCTGTATTGTGTATTAAAACTAATATCACAACATGTGCGGTAATTGAAAGTAAAAAACACGCTCATTTAATATCGTGGATTATGGAGTCCTGAAGTGAATAAGATCCACGAGCAAGTGTGATCAAAAAGTAAAGGAAAATATTAATAGGGGAGAGAGGGGCTAGTTGTAACATTTTTTCTTTTTTCGATGGGGTACCTAAACTAATGAGTATTTTAATAGAAAAGAGGTTTTAAATGAGTAATCATTTATTCGGAACTAAATTTCTACAATATTTTTTTCCTGAATCTATAATCAATTAGCGTTTATGGCACTTTTTGTGGAAAGTTGCGCTTGTTACAACTTACCACGTTTTTGGGGTAAGTTGTAACTAGTTTGGGGCAGGTAGTAACTTCATAATATAAATATAGGTTTCATTATTTAAGGCTTGCATAATAAAAGTACCAAACAAATAATATGAAAATTGTATTTCTTACGAACGAATGTAGTGAACACTTATTATTTTCTGTAACAATATGTATGCGATATCTTAAAGAGCACGTTGAGTTTAAAAACAAAACAAAATTTTTGAAACCGGCCGGAATTAAGCTGTTACTACTTACCCTCGTTATAACAAGCCCCTGTCTCCCCTATCCTTAAATTTAAATATTTGTTTTCAGTGTTATAGTCGGAATAATATCTCATGGTCGCAACTGCGCTGAAGCGCCTGGTGTGTACGTTAAAGTTAATTTTTTTCATTCCTGGATAAGAAAAACTGTGAAAAATCTTTATAGAATATTTTGTGATTTTCATAAAAATAAAGGTTAAATTTTATTTTCTCGTTTTATTCAACTAGTGGTTAACGCCTAAGTTAAGCCTGGACTAGTAATAAGGGACAATAAAGCGTTGATTTTTTTTCTTTTACTCCATTACAAGTTACAGTTATATTAAACCCATAACTCTTATGGGTTTCTAGGCGACAACGTACCGGAACGCTAAATCGCTTAGCAGCACGTCTTTGTAGGTAGGATGGTAGCTCGCTTCGGCAGAAACCTCCGACCGGACCAGACCAGATAAAATTCAGTAATTATAAATTCCAGAATTGTCCCTGCCAGGAATCGAATCCAGGACCTCCAATTAAAACCACAGAGCTTACCACTGCGCTAGGTCGGCAATATTAGCAATAAGTCACATTAATGAGCTGAAATTTCAATATTTTCTTTTAGCATTGGCTATAAATTTGCAATTTATGATCATGAGGTTTTTAATTATGTTTTTAAATCTGCATACTTAACATGTTTCACGAGCAAGTTAATTTCATAAAATCATTCGTTATTGTGTATGTTTTAATATCGTGCAAAAAAACCTTTTGTACGAAATCACAAAATGAATTGTTTCTCAGTAAGTTAGAGGGTAAAATTGTGGGCGGCCAACCGGTTAAAATAGAAAGTTTCCCGTTTGCTGTTTTGTTCTATAATGATGGCTCAATATGTTCTGGAGTTATTTTGAATAGTTTGAGTTTACTAACTGCAGCGCACTGTTTCCAAGTGAATAAAAATAAGAATAAAATGGAGATTGCTTTAGGTAAAAAATTTAATAGAGCAGACGACGTATTTTTGTGTTGTAAAATACCTCTAATAAGCTTTGAATATTATATTAACGCAGAATACAGTAGTAACCAGCCACCAGAAATAGCCGAGCTCTCTGTGCTACACTACTACCATCGACAACCCCTTCAATTGAGGGAGGCGTTAAGTCCAACAGTGGACTGTTGTAGGCTATTGATGATTGTATTGAGAACCAAAATCCTCGACCAATAGCAACTCTCGAATTGTATCATATGTATATGATGTACCAACTATATGAGTTACTTTCGGAAATGGACCTTTTGCATCTCTCTCTCTCTCTAAATAAAACAAGCTATAAAGGATATTCGACTAGCTCATGTTGGTTTTGATTATGTTTTTGTCTAGTTACGTTATAATCCAATCTTTAAGTAGTTAAAACCCACAAATCTTCATTTTGTATGCGGCTATACCCCGAGTGAGAATTTTGACGGCCAAGTGGCGCAGTGGCCAGCGACCCTGCTTTCTGGGTCCAAGGCCGTGGGTACGATTCCAACAACGGAGAGTGTTTGTGTGATGAACATGAATGTTTTTCAGTGTCTGGATGTTAATCTGTATATTATAAGTATTTATGTGTATTATATTCATAAAAAAATATTCATCAGCTATCTCAGTACCCATAACACAAGCTACGCTTACTTTGGGGCTAGATGGCGATGTGTGTATTGTCGTAGTATATTTATTTATAATACCCAATTTATTCGTTTGTAGGTGTTGAATAATGTTATAAGTACCAAACTAACATGGAAACAATTAGGTCTAAGTATAATAAATCTAGATTACGTATTATTTAATTATAGTACTGTACGTTTCCTTGCAATAAAAAAAATATTATTTAGGAAGTCAATATATTCAAGATTTTAACGCCGAAATATTCGAAGTGCTTGATATTGTAATACATGAGGATTACAGCAAGATTATGCATTTCTCGTCCGATATTGCTTTAATATTTCTGAAGGAGTCGATCAGGTTTGACGAGAAAAAGCAAAGGGCCGTGTTGGTTGATACTGAGGACTGGATGAAATGTTATGGTAACGAAAATGATTGGAGGAAATGTCATTATCATCGTTACGTGAAAGCAGCTGGTTGGGGATGGACAAAGGTGAGTGAATGTACTAAGTCATCTCACAATAACATATATATGGTAATGGACCAACATGAATAAAGAATTTTTGAATTTAAGTCTTACTGACAGTCAAATTACATTTGTCAGTATCAATTCCAATTTCGCTGATCACTCTTACACGCAAAAGTTGTCATAACAACCTAGCGCAATCTTTTACCTTTTTATTAAAAATAACATGAAAAAGGACAGGACGGGCACAAGGACAACATATCTCTAAAGATATTTCTTTACAAGACCCCGCCCTTTTATCTATTATCGTTGACTAGATCACTTCCTGCAACGTCTTCTACCGGTTTCTGAAAGTTCTTTAAGAATGGGTAAAGCTGTACGGAAAATTTGCTTTGACAATAAACAGACCGCATTTTATATAAAAGTATGCTTGTTCTCTGTGACCACGATAATACAATGAACGCCCTACATCTGTAAAGCTGCTCTGATTGCCTTTAGAATTTATGTACACTCTTTATTTGTGCACCACATCAAGTTCAGAATAACAAAAAAAAAACAAACACTTCAAGTATTTAGTACGATACCAAAGGCGGCCTTATCGCTAAGTAGCGATCTCTGCCAGGGATCCTTAGGATTAAGAAAACTAAAAAGTTAATCGACAAGGTGGGGTAGGCACACTGTTCAAAAAATACATACGAATAACTTCATGCTAATACATAAACCAGACCATACACACTTACAACGATAGAATAGATAAATGTAAAAAATAAATATACTTATATATAATTTAGCATACCATAAATACTTAAATATGAGTTAGAGTAGATAAATAATAGTCGTCTCGTTTGAGCGAGATAATGAGCAATTTTAAATATGCCCAGTGAATTCGACTGTCTTATGTTCATCTATCTTGTTTAAAAAAAAAAAAGTAATAGTTGACGGACCAAGCAGATGGCTCACTTCTTGGTTGTGGAAAACCATCGCCAAAACAGAGCAAAACTTCGCAGGGTATGCAAGGAGCACGTCTTGCCACACGCCGCCCTGTGTACATCAATTTGTGGCGTAGGTGTTCAGCCTCATCATCATCACATCAACCGATAGACGTCCACTGCTGGACATAGGTCTTTTGTAGGGAGTTCCAAGTTCCACGATTCTGAGCCGCTTGGATCCAACGGCTACCTGCGACGCGCTTAATGTCGTCTGTCCACCTCGTTGGGGGTCGACCAACGCTGCGCTTACCAGTACGGGGCTGCCATTCCAGCACCTTGGGACCCCAACGTCCATCCTTTCTCCGAACTATGTGCCCGGCCCATTGCCACTTAAGCTTCGCGACTCGTTGAGCTATGTCGGTAACTTTGGTTCTTCTACGAATCTCCACATTTCTGATTCGATCGCGTAGAGATACTCCGAGCATAGCTCTCTCCATCGCCCGCTGAGTGACTCTAAGCCTTCTTATGAGGCCCATAGTTAACGACCATGTTTCAGAGCCATAGGTCATCACTGGCAACACGCACTGTTCGAAGACTTTCGTCTTCAGGCACTGAGGGATTTCTGACGAAAAGATGGCACGGAGTTTCCCGAACGCTGCCCATCCGAGTTGGATTCGGCGGTTCACCTCCTTCTCGAAATTGGACCTACCTAACTGGATCGTGTGTCCTAGGTATACGTATTCGTCAACAATTTCGAGTGCAGTGTTCTCAACGATTACTGGTTGAAGCGGAACATGAGCATTAGACATAATCTTCGTCTTGCTCATGTTCATTCGTAGGCCAACCTGTTGAGAAGCTCTGCTGAGGCCATCGAGCATCGTATTTAGGTCTCCCAGAGTCTCTGCCATTATGACTACATCGTCGGCAAACCGAAGTTGAGTGATGTACTCGCCGTTAATGTTGATGCCAAGTCCGTTCCATTCCAGAAGCTTAAAGACGTCCTCCAACGCAGCGGTAAATAGTTTCGGGGAGATAACATCTCCCTGTCGCACGCCTCGCTGCAATTGGATTGGTCTCGTAGTCTGATCCTGTATACGAACTGACATAGTGGCGTTTTTGTACAAACACTGCAACACTTGGATATACCGGTAGTCAATTCGTTCAGCCTCATGTGCCTATAATTCTCAAATAATAATCAAATAATCTAAGATGATAGAGGAAGAACCCTCTAAACTGCATAACTACCTTCCTGCTACCCCTATCAGGGGTATGGCAGTTAGAGAGAACCCACATCCTTAATCAGTTTCTATGCCTACGCAGCATCTTACCGAAACTTAGTAGTAGCCACGGCCGAAGTCTCCTAACAGGCCAGACTACAGAATATTCGGTAATAATAAATTCCCAATTGAAATTATTTATAAAGTGTTTTTTAATAAGGACCTTATTTGCCTGAAGCAAATAAAATAAAAATAAATAAATAAAAGGAAGTGGAATAACAGATGCTAGGAATTCGATGTTTTCCAGTACGGGGGATCATTATCAGGGCTCGGTTTGCTACAGACTACTTTGCGGTACGTTCCCAGACATGAGTGCGAGAAGTTGCACAGCTTGGCACTCGCGGAGGACATGTTTTGTTTGTACGGCGACGCGACTCGAGACACCTGCAAGGGAGACTCAGGGGGAGGGGTCGTTTGGAATGGGTGAGCGCGTTAAACTAACGCTATTGTTTCTACTAACTACCCTTTGTATGTTCCGTTTAGTTATCCGTTAAAACATAGAATAGAGGCAGGCGTGTTTGCGGAAGTCCGCGGTATATTGTACCGAGAACACAAATCTAAATTTGTTGATGTGATTTTCAAACAAATTTGCATAATGTAATTGATATTTTTCTAGTGCGCTTTTAATGATTAAAATATTTATATTATTTTAAGACGGATAGAATATTTTGTCAATATCATTTGGCGTTGATAAAAACAATAAGTTATAAACGCTTAATTATTTAAGTTTAAAAAACAAAAAAAGTGCTTTTAGTTTATGTGGTATTTAAATAAAACATTATAATTTATTTTTTTCAGAATTAAATGATTTTTTCTTATTTCTGTTTCTATAATATAATTACATATTTATATTATTACTAGCTGACCCGGCAAACGTCGTACTGCCAGTTAAAGCAGCGCCACCTACCTGCTCTAATTGTATTTACAAACTATCCAGAAACCTAATGGAATACACACACAATATTTCCTCCAAATCGGTCCAGCCGTTTAAGTGGAGTTACATAACAAACACACGTATAAAACAAATTATATATATTAAGATAACTATTTATAGTATCATAACTAATAAGATATGGAAAATTATTACTGGTCATAACAACTAAACCATACGATGACTCTTCAAAATTTATTTATTTTACAGCTCTGTGATCGGCATTGTTTCCCACGGGAACGGATGCGCTAAAAAAGACAAACCGAGTGTGTATATTAGTGTGTATTACCATCGTGAATGGATTAAAAGGCAGATTACGAACTTCACCAGATTTTACTGCAAATTAAAATCACTAGCGAAATAAGCGATCCGCAAGTATCAAATGACGCAGTTTAAAAATTAATTATAAATAAATAAAACTCTTTTGAGTAACACGTATTTTTATTCGTCACATCATGTTTATACTGGAAGGAGAAAAAATTTAAGACTCCACGTATTCTTCGGAATGAAATCCCAACTGATTTGCGTTACCTTTCACAACACAATATTTTGTGAGAAACTTATTCGTATTCAGCTTAATCCACCTACGAAAAAAGGAACCTTTCTGTACTTAAACTTGTCTCACAGATGGACGAGGGATTTATTTATTTAGATACAATACAATTGAAATGTAAAATAGATTAGATTTATCCACAGTCCTACTTAATATATTATGATTATTAAATATTTTTTTTAAGAAAGTAGATAATTTTATAGTTAGATTTCTCCAGCAAGTAATGTTTTAACGAATTTGCACATGTTAATATTTCCTTTTTATTTATTTATTCATATGACACACCAGCAATTAGTTGTAAAAATATTCATAAAAAAAAAAATTATGTTAGGATTACTATTTCTGTCTAGTGCCATAACAATAGTCAATTATAGGTGTTAACAGCATTATCGTTATTATCTCCGGTTAAATTATAAAAAATAAAAACTAAATTAAACGACAAACTCATAAAAATGATAATGTAAATATGAATTAAGCTATTATAACAGATTGATAGATAATATTAAATTATATTATTAATATTTAACGGATTTAAGTTTTACGGTTGCATTTAGCTAGGATAGCTTTGACCTTTATTATTTCGATTTGTAAAACAGTAATAAAACTTGCCTTTCGAAGTAGGAAACATTTGTTAGGATTGCAATGTTATTTTTACTATTGGCGCCCCATGACAGGATTCCTACTAGAATATTATCGAATGTGGCACCTCCGCCATTGTCACTCAAACGACCCTCCTGCAAGAGTTAATACCAGTTTAACTAACCACCAGTTTTACATCATAACTACGGTGGTTATTTTACGGTTATTTTGATGATGACACGAGATTTACTTAAATAAAGAAGTTGCCCGTACTTTAAGATTTAATAATCAGACTAGATAGATCCTATGATTCCAAATTCGAAATTTAAAAATAATATTGCGACTTTGTGTAAAAATAATTAATTAGCTTTAGTAGTTAGGCTGATTCGATAAAGTCTTGAATAAAATTGAGTCGACTTATTATCTTTTCTTCTTAATGTAGTAGTTCTTAAGAATAAGTTGAAAGAACACCTAATTCGGGACTCCTTCTAATTTCGTCACTCTTTAATAAGCTTTAATTTGTTTTAGCCAATTTAATTTATTTATTTTTATAAATATTATTTGCGTTAAAAGGTTATTAATTCGGAATAAAATATGTACTCGGTATAGTTTTATTATATTTTAGCTCTAGGTGCATGTTACATGTAAATAAGATGAGCGATAACAAACTGGCTAACCAGTTTTGCGAAAAATATTTTTATGTTGCATTTTGATAAAAATAAATAAATAATAAAAAAAGCTACCACAAAAATAAACTGAAGTGAAGCACAAGACTTTATAACCTCTCCTTACTTCATTTTTAGACCAACTATGCGGCTTAAACACCAATTTTAAAATGTACAAATGGTTTATTTATTTCTTGGGTCTACCAGCGATTTTTCATAAATAAAAATAATATTCCTACATACATTACATAGAGTATGCCATTTAAAGGTAAACACTACATGCTAATTTCGCTTATTAATGGTTAATGCTTAGCTGAAATAAGAATTTGCGTCAGACAGACGAAATATGAATAATAAAGAAATATAAATCTCCAGCCGTTGCCATGTTATAAAATTTTGTTTAAAACAACATCATTAGCCGAATGAAAAAGTCATCTTAGTTTTGTATTTTGTTACCTTGATAAAGCATACACTTACATTTTTATATCTCACACAGAAGTTAGATGGTGTTAGAAGGCTTTTATATGTTTGCTCGCAATCCGTTTTATTTATAACTAACATTTTTGACTTCAAAAGTAAATTTAAAAATTTTACTGGCAAGTCCTGAAAAGATAAGTAATGTAGTCAGTGATCGGAAAATCACGTAGTATATTTACTTAAACATTGAAGAACAGGGAACATACATTCCGGATCATCGCTTAGAATGAAAAGTGTTATTAATACAGTAAAACAAGTGAATTCGGTTTTTTTATATTATAAAATCAAGATATCACATGATACATATCTAATATCTGTATCTGATATGATATATATCAGATGCAGTTCTAACATTGATTCAATAATTGTAGTACTGTTAGAATTGTAAATTATTTCAAAATATGTCAATTAAGCAAATTATTAATATATTAATTTTAGTAAGTTGAAAGCGATTTAGCGTTAGATGTCGCGTAAAAATGGATAAGGGGTATGGCCTTAGTATAACTGCCATACGCCCTGGCTAGCCCGCTAACATCTTAGACTGCATCATCACTTTATCACCGAAAAAAAAAACTAAAAAAGTATTTTCTGTCCTATAATTTTACATCCTCAACGGTATGGTGTTGCTCAATGCTAAGTTGAGCAAATGACTTAAATTATAAATATCGAGTTGAGCAAGTGCAAAATTTAAAACGCCATCTCTATGAATACTCGAAAATGAATTGCAGGAGATCAGGCCTGAGCGTTTCTTGTTTAATTCTGAAAATAGATATCTGGCACTGAAGCTTAAAACTTGAGGGAAGTACACATAGATGGCGCTATAAGGTACAAGCGGTAAGTCATTTTGCGCGAGCATGGTCGAGCATTTTTCATGGATAAATAAATAAAATTAATTAAGTGTCGCCGTATTTCGACGCCCTCAAGCTCTACTAAGTGTATCAGTAATAATTAAATATATACAAACTGTGCCACCCCAGCCGGAAACTTTTATCGGGGTTCCATCTCGTAAAGCAACCTCAGATTCCACAAGTTGCGCTTTGACTACATTCCCATCGAAGCGCACATGTTCCTTAAAAAATAATAAAACTATTCATGAACTAGCTGAAAAAATCTCAATGATGAACTTTTTGATTTTGTGCTTTTTATCACGCTCATATTAGCTATAATCCATATCCTAAAACGGATCCATTATTAGTCAAAACGCAACAATAACACGGACAGTTCGAGACTATACCCTCGAGGTGTTAAAGAATTTTGGACTACAGCATATCAAGAAGATTTTCGAATAGTATTGCAAAAGTGGTACATAACGTAGATGTTAGATTTCCATGGCGCTGGAACGGCGAGCGTATACAGGAACGCAACATTGGTACACCCTCTTCTCAATTGAGTAAACTGGAAATCGCAAAGTAGGTAGAACCCTACAGAAGAAAATGGAGTTTGTGCATCTCTTATAATAGACTTATATCTAGCAATAGACGTCCAACGCCTCAGAAGATGTGTCACCTAAGTAACGATATATTCTAAAATGGAAGCTATCTTACATGGAAGGGGCAATTTCTTGATACAATAATCTTTATTTCTTTGAAACTTCCTTGTTGATCTAGAATTTAGCATGTTATTGACAATTGATCACATTGGCTGTATTCCCGGGTTAGACCAAAATTTATCAGGTTTACTAAGTTAATAAACCTTCGGGCCCGAACTAAACTTCCGATCTCAATTTTATCTGTAACGTCTAACCCATATTGGATCCCATATATCGACCCTTTAATAAATCGCCTACAGAGTTGTCTCACCTTGAGGATTATCAGCGCAATGTCGTTATCAAGACTGCTTAAATATCTGAAGTATTCGTGAATTTTGTATTCCAAGACGGAAATGATTTGCCTGGAAAATAGATTCATAGCGTCACTAAAATAATTTGGAGAAAATTAGAACTTTTTCTTTCTATCATCAAGTGTTTACTGGAGGAGATCGCTTAAAGCGATAAGACCACCTTTGTGCATTTTTTTTGTTTTGATCTTTCTTGTAAATTATTTTTCTTTACCTAGCTAATTTTTCCATAGATAGAAACAGCTCTTGAAGTAGCGAGGTCACTTAAAGGATAAGCAACTCATGGTAACTTGACTGGTACCTTAAGGGAATTATAAAAAGAAAAGAAATACCAGTAACTGTTGTACTTTTGTTTTGTGTGCAATAAAAAATTTATTAACATACAACAGTCGGCTGCTGGACTAAAGCCCTCTCATAATGGCAGGGTTTCCCATAATCACCACGTTGGGCGGACGGTAGTAGTAGCAGAGAACGCTGCTGCCCGTTCTCTTAGTCCCTTAGACACACGTGGGAAGAGCAGGGGTGGTGAAAATAGTATTCTGATCTGTCACCGCACGGCATAAAGTTTCATTCTATCACAATCCGATTGGTAAACCGATAATTTATGGCGTTCAAACTGCGTTCAGCGGCGTTCAAGTTTGCGTTTGAAGTTCCAGTAAGTCCTTTGATTAAAGGATGCAGGTTGGAAGGTATGCCCTTGCGGTATCCATATTTTTAACCATTGAAAACCTTTACCCGCTTCCAACCATTGAATTGGATCCGACTTTTACTAAAATAGTTTCTCCTTTGTTGTTTACGAAGCAGCTCGCCGCAGTCACCACAATCCGGCTGCCAGTCAGACTTCCTGAGCAGTACTTTGAGCCGTACACTATCAGCGCGTGATGGGGTATTTCCTTTATGTCGCTTACGGTGATCGTGCTATAGCTCTCTCGCTCCTCGGTAACTTTTACACGTTCTGGTAAATACATATACGGTACCCCAGATGGCAGCATACATAGCAATAGTAACCTAAAAATATCACTGTTATTTCTATTCAGCCTACCATTGCTCAACATATTTCCGTTCGTTGAAATAATTATACTGTTTTTCGAACAACCTTTTACTTACCTACGCTTTTTACTATTAATATTTTTATTATTGAGTTTTTTCATCATATGATTTATTTTTTACCCGGCTACTATAATGTTTTTAACAGTCTATCTGTGTACTTTAAACTTAACTTATATTTAAGTAGGTATGTTATTCTTGTTTAAAGTATTTCATTAGTTTTGTGCCTATTGCAGTGTCACGGTACAATTAGGTAGGCCACTCAGCTTACATTAATTAGTATGTTATACTATATTACTATTATATTACTATTCCTGTTCAATCAATGTTTGAAATATTTATCAGGGAAAGTCTTGTATGCAAATACAGATTTTATGGTAATTAATTATATTATTTGGTAAATACGAGCGGCCATCAATTTAAAAACATTACTCTTCATGATGCATTGTATGGCGTCATTGTGAATCTAGGAGCTCGTTTACCGATTTTTGGTAATCTTGATTCATGTTTTTTTCAAAAGCGAGTAATTTTATTCACAAATTTGCCTACTGTTCTTCACGTCCTTGCTCTAATAACTTATGCCTGTTTTCACTAAACGTAAACCATTTTCTAAATCGAATGTCTAATAATTTAGGCGATGTCCATAGAAAAGAAACGTTTCACCAACTCTAAGGCGATAATTATTGAAACGGTTCATGTATGCATAGGAATCTCCTTAGATTAGGCGTTACTAATTTAGGAATAGAATTTTTCGTCGTTAGTGAAAACGGGCATTAGTCATATAATGTAAAATCATTCGGTCAGTGCCTATTTAGTTTTCTTTAAAGGTAGGTATTATGATAATTAATCAAAGGCTGTCTTTGCCGAATTTGACGACCTCTCTGGGGCAGTGGTAAGCTCATCTAATAAGTGGAGTTGCTGGTTTCGATTCCTGGCGAGGTCTATTTGGGAATTTATAATTTGTTTTTCTCTAGACGGCAACCAACGACTGCCTGCCAACGATTTAGCATTTCGGTACGATACCGCGTAGAATCCTATTTGGGTGCCAAAAATTTATTATGGTTATCTTAATATCATCTTCTACTTTATGATCATTTAACATCCTTACCATTAGGTGTGATTGCAGTCAGGGGCTAACTTGTAATGATTATACAAAGAATTGACAATATATACTAGTTGAGCTTACGGTTAAACGGAATAAATACGGTTAGAAGTCATATAAAAAGTCAGATGTATATTACATTCACATTTTTTTATAGCCATTTTTACCACCAGAATAACACGTACCGAGTAATAAACATTGAGTGATAAACAAAGAAATTGCTGTGAATGCCATAAAGCGGTCGCGTATAGCGTATTAAATTCTCGATTATTTCTCGTCAGCCATACAACTGATATGGTGTTATTGCTTTTTTAGTAAAGGGATAAATATTTATTGGCTCTATTTACCCTTTAACGGTTCTTAAGACGTGAGTCGTAAGGTATTTATTTTCGTATCAGATAGTTTAGCAACGGAAAATAAGTCGGGCACACGTTACGAGTCGTATAAATGCGGGGAATTGCGCCATATCGTCTAAGGTGGCATGCGGTAGCCACACGTTTGTATATTTACCTTTTTTTGTGCCTACTAAAAATGGGCTATTAAATATCAAACTATGCGATTTATTAAATCCTATTCATACTTAGTAATAGATTCTTAACGGAACTACAATCAAATTAGTTTTACATTGATTATCAGCTGTATGGTCATATTTTGTCAACCACCTATATGCAAAAACGAGGGTTTTGATAAATTTGTCTGCTATGATTCTCTGAAAGTGTAACCGACCGTTATAACTTTAAATGTGAAATCTGATTAAAATGTTTTAAAATTGAGATTTAGATGATGGGATCAACCTAGCTAACCTTTAATAATTTAATTGTGAAGGAATATAATTTAATTTCACGCAAAGATGTTGAAGTATATTTATCCCGGGATTAATAGTATTCTCATAACTTTTGTACCAGGGATATCATGTATTGAAATATTATTACCTGTAAACCTTAGCTTCCTTGTCACCATACTTGACGCTGTCTACAATATCTCCGGGTTAACATTCTTGTCACGTCCACGCAGGAAGTCAGAGGAATAGATTTACTTTGGCACTTTAATATGAAAGGAGTGGCATGTAATCACCCGAGGGTGTATTCACTTTAGCGGAAATTATAAATATACACGTTGTTCTGCATTAACCTTGAGGGCGGTCTGACTTGGTGCATTAGCGTATTCCATGTTTATTATAGCTTTTATTTTATCCTCAAACTAAGCTAAGCTAATAAAGTTTGAGGTAGAAATGGTTAGACAATTACTCCGTGTGTGGTTTCTAAATTGTGTAGTGAGGAACCTCTGAGGAGGGTCCCAATGGAGGGTTTGCCCTGGTGGGTACAGTTGGTTTGCGGTTTTAAGTAGCACCACCGTGGCGAAAAAAGGGGTGCTTATTTGAACAGTCCTTACATATTTGAGCATTGTTCTTTCCTTTCATTTGATCTTTACCTGCTACCTGCTTAATATGCCTGCATGTTTCACAGGACATTTGCGTCAGGCGAATTACCGCGAGGCGCGCCAGTTGAAGCTATTGCTAATTATGCTTATTATGCTGATATTAAAAAGATTATTGAAGTTGTAGCTTAACACAAATAATGTTAACATACAAGACACAATCCTCTGGGCTACATCCACACGTACACACAAACATAGACACAAACACACTCACCTACACACACACCCACACACACACACACACACACACACACATACACACAACCACAAATACAAACACTTTTCCTGTCTGTTTGTCCTGTAATCCACACGTAGTATACCTCACACACTTACAAAACTGCATCATTGGTTTAATAAGCATGTTCGACTAAGGATAACGAGGTCGCGATAACGATTCTCTAGTCACGTCAAACATTGTTTGACCGAACTTCTGAATACCAGCCCGGAGTCAAACACCTAGCCTTGCAGATCACGGTATTGCTGTGTATCCTAGTTACTGTAAATTCCATGCGATAATAATCTGTACAGCCAGAGGATTAGATTCACTTTAGTACTTTATATGCTGGTATTACCTCTTTCCAGGGAGGAAGTCTAACTATGACGATACATAGTGACGCTATAAATAAAATTGAAAAATGGAAAACCTCAATTTTATTCGAAAAAGAGGCACGTTTAAGTTTCTCTACGATTTAATTTTGCAATATCTTTATCTGGAAAGTTTCAGTCTACCCGGTCACGTAGCTGCTGGCGTACTTACCAGAATTTTTCCTGTTACCTATCCTCTTCCGAATAACTACCTCAGTTCACGTTTCAGAAATGTTAATGCATTATATATTAAAAGTGAATTAGGTAAAGTTTATTATGATGCTAAAACCACCTCAAGTATTCTACGAATTTTGATGATTTATCAGTTAGTCAAAAGTATTTTCTCAGTTTTATTTCTTCGGATCTATATTTGACCTATAATATGGAATCTCGCAGCATTATAAGGTATAAACATTAAAGTGCCGATTGTTTTAAATTTCTTTTTTTTTAAAGACCTAAAAGTTTTTTTTTAATTGACCTTTTTATCTTTGACGTCATAGAAATCTACACTCACCAGATTTTAAGAGATGATGCAGTCTTTGATGGTCACGGGCTAGGAGCCACGGAAGAAGCCGTGTTACCACCATTTTGTTTTAAAGTCGATGTAAAATAATGCGACGTCCATCCGGTGCAGCAGTAAAAATCTAGATCAATTTGCCCGTATAAATAAATATATGCATATAACCTAGTGCTAATAAACAGAAAACGTTTGTAGTATCTCTAGTAAGATGCCATTCCTTTGTGTGGAGGCTTAGGCTGCGGTTGATTACCGCTCCACACAGCCAAGAGTTCGTTAATTAGAGCATATGCAATTGTATGTGACCTAGGTCCTTGATATCTGAAAGATGAGTATGTGCGTGTTTGAATTTTTAGAATACCGCACCCAAAGGGTAAAACGAGACCCCATTACTAAGATTCCCCTGCCCGCCTGTTTGTCTGTCTGTAACCAGGCTGTATCTCATTAACCGTGATACACGTGACATATGATGTATTTCCGTTGCCACAATAGTAACAAATGCAAAAAAATCTGATTTAAATAAATATTTAAGGGGCCTCCCATACAAAAGACATAATTTTTTTGCCAATTTTATAGATGATGACTCCTACTTGGCCGGTTTATTACATTTTATTTGTGACACAATAGTGCTCATAGTATAAGGCTACTTGAAACGAATGAATTCTAAATTTGGAAATTACGTACCAGTAAAAAACCTCTACAGTCTACAAGTACACTTTGACGTACCCTGGCGCAGCGGTTAAATAGGTTATCCCACTACCATCTTATACAGCATCATCATTTAATATCCTTACCGTCAGGTGAGATTGCAGTCAGGGGCTCACACCTGACGGCCGATTGGCGCAGTTTGCAGCGACCCTGCTTTCTGAGCCCAAGGCCGTGGGTTAGATTCCCACAACTGGAAAATGTTGTTGTGATGAGCATGAATGTTTTTCAGTGTCTGGGTGTTTATATGTATATTCTAAGTATTTATATATATTATTCATAAAAATATTCATCAGCACCAAAGTAATCGTAGCTTGTGTTATGGGTACCAAATAACACAAGCTACGATTACTTTGGGGCTGGATGGCGGTGGGTGTATTGTCGTAGTATATTTATATTTATTTATTTTTCACATGAGGAAAATCTTTTAGGGGCAAGAGATTTATGTAAAGTCTTTTAAGGGTCACAAGATTTATGAAAGTATAAAATTTGTTTTAAGTATGATAATATTATTGGTAAAACAGATTTGAGACAGTTTGAATTTTTATGACCATACCACACGACGAATTCTCACAAAGTCGGTGTTTTTTACCTGACAATTCCAAACATTGTTTGATTTGACGCAACACTCATTGCGTTACATTGTGTACCTATGGATGCATAAAATTGGCTATAACACTGTATAACAGAACAGAACCTCATGATTTTGGGCCCGACCAAATATGTGAAACAACCTAGGACCTGAGGATCCTAGATAGAACTTGCTAACCACTAGAACAGAAAGGCAGTATACTGCACTGATTCAGTGTTTAGGAATACAGTGGTGACATAGGCCAAAGAAGATCTTAATAAAGCCAAGGAAGATCTTATAACCTCTAACTCTCTAACCCACGAATTCGTTTGCTTGTATTTGTGGCGCGATACTTGTGACATATTCCTGTTTAGCTGTGTCTCAAGTCAATTAATCAAACAATCAAAATGTATAACTATTCAATGCAATCAAAATATCACTTGCTTTAACGGTGAAGGAAGACATTGTGACGAAGTTTGCATGCCTGTGAGTTCTCCATAACGTTCTCAAAGGTGTGTGAAGTCATAGACTTCCACATCCACACTTGGGTAGCGTAGTGGACTACTACCTAAACCCTCCTCAATCTGAGAGAAGAACCGTGCTTTTCAGTGGCCTCTTAATGGTTTGATAATAATGATTCAAACATCACGTCCAACAAATACTTCGTCGATTAAAATTAACATCATCGAAGAGGCTTTGGAACGCTTATATAATAGAATTAGCGGAGCATTGGTCTTGACTAGTCATAGTTGGGGGCGTGGCCTACTCGGACGATGCCGTGGCGTGAGGCAAGCGGACTTGGAGGAGCGCGCGGGGTACAAGGCTGCGCGCACGCCAAACGGAGCTCAGTTCGGCTTCAGCACCAGAGACGTTTTACTTAATTACTGTCCCTTTGCATAATCATTTCATAAAGTTTATAATTATTAAATGTTTTCTTTAGTTTTTGTTTATTAATTGTTTTTTTTTAGTTAAAATTAATCGTAATTGTTTACTATAGTTTATATAAATTTTACTACAAACATATGAAAGTTTCTAACCAGCATAAAAAGCAGTGTTATGTATGAGAAGAGTTCTGTGCCCAGCAGTGGGTCACAAAAAGACTGGAGGTGGATGAGGATACCAAGTTATGTCAATGGCTAGAGGGAGATATAGCAGACATTCGGACGTTTGGTATTTAGCTGTAATTTTTTTCTCAATTACAAACTTCGGTCCCAACGGATTTCTCTTTAAGCGCGATGCTACTTTGACATACACGCAGCTGGTATATATTAATAATAATAGGAACATGAGGAACTAGGCTTGCCAGGAAACAGCCAAATAACTATAGAAATCTATTGTAACCGTAGACTACTTCGGCCGTGGCTAATTTTTACGCGATGCCGCAAATAAACGGGTTTAATATAACTTTGATAAAATTAACAGGTAAGCCCGTTATATAAACTTAGATAATAACATCACTTACTACCAAATGACATTGCAGTTATAGGCTACATTGCTGTGGAATAAACATATTTCTTTTAGTTAGGGTTCCATATTCAATCATTTTAGTTTTAGTTTTTTTAATAATTTCTCTAATTCTATTTATATAGAAATACTAGCAGTTACCCGTGCCTTCGTCCGTGATGTAATTTTGTCAGCACCTCAAAATCTTTTCCATGTTTTAGAAGTTATCAGGTCACAGACAGACAAAACTACAGAATCCCATATAACCCATTTAACCTATTTTCAAAATTTCGACTAAATATTCGAAAAATCATCAAGAATATACTTATATATCATAAAGATGCCAAAAAGGAAAAAGAAAGGAATCGTCTTAGTAAGATTTACCGAAAACCAACAAGCGAACCCTGACCAATCAGTAGGTATTTTCATATAGCCTTTCTGAACAAGTTTATTCCGTAATTTGCATAATGAAAAAATACTACGTAGTTTATTCGTGATCTCTAGTAGCTCTGAGTATTTTAAGAAATGGCACTGATTTATTTACGCGTCGAATTTAGTGTTTTTTTACCTTAATTGAAGTCGACGGACGGTGATGATTTTCCACTTCTGATGTAAGCGAAATCATCACCTATGAACAGAGCAGGCCATGGGTGGGCCTGTCCCACAAACACCCTGTGTCCATAAACCTAAGGCGTAGGCGTAAGCCTCATGTGCCAGTTATTACACCGTCCACCACACCCAGGTCCACTTCAGACCAGAACATGAAAATGCTGCTTCGCGGTAGAAATAAGCTTGGCGGTAGAACTTCCCCAGACGAGTACAGTGACAAAATGCACTACTAGTACCAAACACAGATCGCAGAATTATTATAAGATTGTAACTACAAGGTTCCTACGTCATATTTTCTTTATGTCCAGTATTGCTGTGTAATTTCCATTGTAGTGGAATCGGCATGATGACAGTAACAAAGAACCACTAAAATATTGTATTTATCTTATTTTTATTTATATTTTCACTAAGATTGGTATTTATTTTCAATAGATAAAACAGACGTGACGGTTTTTCAGGAATGTGACGTAATATTTAGGTATTTACATAATTCTTTACCTTTTGAAAATCTCTGCGTATGCTATAATGTCACACAAAATATGTACGTATAATTTAATCCTAAATACTTGATTTTGTGACTGCAAACTATATAGTTGCTAAGTTTTTTTTTATAAATACCAAAATCTGCCAATGTTTACCTATGGAGTAAGGACTTACTTAAACTCTAATGGCCGTGTTCACTTCGACGACGGACAAGGCGATGTCTAAGTAAGTAACACCTATTCAAAGGACTAAGAGGACTAAAGACTCCTAGGCATACACTTACTTATCACCAATCGATTTTACTAGGCAACTCATATAACCTAACTTGTTTATGGGTCTTGCCGCAAGGTGTGATATTTTGTGTTGGTATCATATTTTCATTGTTCGTATAGTGTAAGGTTATTAAACAAAACTGAATTAATATTGTTGTCCTTTTTCAGGTGATAGTTTGCGAGTCCCCTTAACTTTACGATCCGCTGAATGGGTGTTGTAACTTTAGATGGAGCCTTATGTCGTTAATCATCTCATAAGAGCTCGTGAAACGTTTTTCTCTAGGAATCACCGAAATAGGTTCAGTAAAAACGGGTAAAATTAGCCTATGAGGTCACGAGTACGGCCATGACATCCAGCAAATGTTTTCACATCGAACATCATAGAGCAGTTTTTTGAAAATTAGTCGCCATTCCTATTGTCGCGTCATAGTGACGACGACGAGGGTCACGTTTTGTGCAACTTGCTGACTGCTGTGACTCAGCTATATGACAATGATTTATAGAGCGGCCTTAATGAGACTCAAACTTTGCTAAAACGCTAACGGATCTTAAAAAGTGCTTTAAAGCTTTTTACTTTTTGCTGCATAAAAGTACTTTAAACATGCTCTTATTATAGGCTTACCACATATTAGGTTACAACGAAGAGTAGATACAAGATGTAGCAAGTACCTACTAGTAACTTTTGTTGACCTCTTTGGCTGAGTGGGGCTGGTGGCTTAGAGCAGATAAATCCATAAACTATAAATTGAAAAATAAATAAATATAAATATACTACGACAATACACCCACCGCCATCCAGCCCCAAAGTAATCGTAGCTTGTGTTATGGGTACCAAATAACACAAGCTACGATTACTTTGGGATAAGTAAGTGTATGCCTAGGAGTCTTTAGTCCTCTTAGTCCTTTGAATAGGTGTTACTTACTTAGACATCGCCTTGTCCGTCGTCGAAGTGAACACGGCCATTAGAGTTTAAGTAAGTCCTTACTCCATAGGTAAACATTGGCAGATTTTGGTATTTATAAAAAAAAACTTAGCAACTATATAGTTTGCAGTCACAAAATCAAGTATTTAGGATTAAATTATACGTACATATTTTGTGTGACATTATAGCATACGCAGAGATTTTCAAAAGGTAAAGAATTATGTAAATACCTAAATATTACGTCACATTCCTGAAAAACCGTCACGTCTGTTTTATCTATTGAAAATAAATACCAATCTTAGTGAAAATATAAATAAAAATAAGATAAATACAATATTTTAGTGGTTCTTTGTTACTGTCATCATGCCGATTCCACTACAATGGAAATTACACAGCAATACTGGACATAAAGAAAATATGACGTAGGAACCTTGTAGTTACAATCTTATAATAATTCTGCGATCTGTGTTTGGTACTAGTAGTGCATTTTGTCACTGTACTCGTCTGGGGAAGTTCTACCGCCAAGCTTATTTCTACCGCGAAGCAGCATTTTCATGTTCTGGTCTGAAGTGGACCTGGGTGTGGTGGACGGTGTAATAACTGGCACATGAGGCTTACGCCTACGCCTTAGGTTTATGGACACAGGGTGTTTGTGGGACAGGCCCACCCATGGCCTGCTCTGTTCATAGGTGATGATTTCGCTTACATCAGAAGTGGAAAATCATCACCGTCCGTCGACTTCAATTAAGGTAAAAAAACACTAAATTCGACGCGTAAATAAATCAGTGCCATTTCTTAAAATACTCAGAGCTACTAGAGATCACGAATAAACTACGTAGTATTTTTTCATTATGCAAATTACGGAATAAACTTGTTCAGAAAGGCTATATGAAAATACCTACTGATTGGTCAGGGTTCGCTTGTTGGTTTTCGGTAAATCTTACTAAGACGATTCCTTTCTTTTTCCTTTTTGGCATCTTTATGATATATAAGTATATTCTTGATGATTTTTCGAATATTTAGTCGAAATTTTGAAAATAGGTTAAATGGGTTATATGGGATTCTGTAGTTTTGTCTGTCTGTGACCTGATAACTTCTAAAACATGGAAAAGATTTTGAGGTGCTGACAAAATTACATCACGGACGAAGGCACGGGTAACTGCTAGTATTTCTATATAAATAGAATTAGAGAAATTATTAAAAAAACTAAAACTAAAATGATTGAATATGGAACCCTAACTAAAAGAAATATGTTTATTCCACAGCAATGTAGCCTATAACTGCAATGTCATTTGGTAGTAAGTGATGTTATTATCTAAGTTTATATAACGGGCTTACCTGTTAATTTTATCAAAGTTATATTAAACCCGTTTATTTGCGGCATCGCGTAAAAATTAGCCACGGCCGAAGTAGTCTACGGTTACAATAGATTTCTATAGTTATTTGGCTGTTTCCTGGCAAGCCTAGTTCCTCATGTTCCTATTATTATTAATATATACCAGCTGCGTGTATGTCAAAGTAGCATCGCGCTTAAAGAGAAATCCGTTGGGACCGAAGTTTGTAATTGAGAAAAAAATTACAGCTAAATACCAAACGTCCGAATGTCTGCTATATCTCCCTCTAGCCATTGACATAACTTGGTATCCTCATCCACCTCCAGTCTTTTTGTGACCCACTGCTGGGCACAGAACTCTTCTCATACATAACACTGCTTTTTATGCTGGTTAGAAACTTTCATATGTTTGTAGTAAAATTTATATAAACTATAGTAAACAATTACGATTAATTTTAACTAAAAAAAAACAATTAATAAACAAAAACTAAAGAAAACATTTAATAATTATAAACTTTATGAAATGATTATGCAAAGGGACAGTAATTAAGTAAAACGTCTCTGGTGCTGAAGCCGAACTGAGCTCCGTTTGGCGTGCGCGCAGCCTTGTACCCCGCGCGCTCCTCCAAGTCCGCTTGCCTCACGCCACGGCATCGTCCGAGTAGGCCACGCCCCCAACTATGACTAGTCAAGACCAATGCTCCGCTAATTCTATTATATAAGCGTTCCAAAGCCTCTTCGATGATGTTAATTTTAATCGACGAAGTATTTGTTGGACGTGATGTTTGAATCATTATTATCAAACCATTAAGAGGCCACTGAAAAGCACGGTTCTTCTCTCAGATTGAGGAGGGTTTAGGTAGTAGTCCACTACGCTACCCAAGTGTGGATGTGGAAGTCTATGACTTCACACACCTTTGAGAACGTTATGGAGAACTCACAGGCATGCAAACTTCGTCACAATGTCTTCCTTCACCGTTAAAGCAAGTGATATTTTGATTGCATTGAATAGTTATACATTTTGATTGTTTGATTAATTGACTTGAGACACAGCTAAACAGGAATATGTCACAAGTATCGCGCCACAAATACAAGCAAACGAATTCGTGGGTTAGAGAGTTAGAGGTTATAAGATCTTCCTTGGCTTTATTAAGATCTTCTTTGGCCTATGTCACCACTGTATTCCTAAACACTGAATCAGTGCAGTATACTGCCTTTCTGTTCTAGTGGTTAGCAAGTTCTATCTAGGATCCTCAGGTCCTAGGTTGTTTCACATATTTGGTCGGGCCCAAAATCATGAGGTTCTGTTCTGTTATACAGTGTTATAGCCAATTTTATGCATCCATAGGTACACAATGTAACGCAATGAGTGTTGCGTCAAATCAAACAATGTTTGGAATTGTCAGGTAAAAAACACCGACTTTGTGAGAATTCGTCGTGTGGTATGGTCATAAAAATTCAAACTGTCTCAAATCTGTTTTACCAATAATATTATCATACTTAAAACAAATTTTATACTTTCATAAATCTTGTGACCCTTAAAAGACTTTACATAAATCTCTTGCCCCTAAAAGATTTTCCTCATGTGGATGTTTCAAGAAGTTCTTTTCATATCTGTTTATGAAGAAAATTAAAAGAAGGCTACTCAAAAAAATATTTGCGCGCGAATATAATTTGACTTTGCATGAAATCATGCATGGTAAAATCTTATAACATGTTTCGGAGCAAAAATGATATTTATAAAAATCTCTTCTAATTAAATCACATCACTTACATCAAAGAAATAAGGATGTTCTATTATTCCAACAAGCCCCTATTAATTTGTATACCCCATTCTAAAACGACTCCATATATAAAATTATACCCTGCAAGGTTTCGCTTATTAATACATCATGATCGTATCCAAGACGGCCCTGACCGTACTCAAAAAAAAACAAAAGTATAATAAAAGTGGGTTATCCTGCACAATGTACAGTGTTGTCGAATAATATTTGTTTATATAACGGGCAATGGCGGCGAAGTCGTAGCCGAATAGCGCGGTGCGGCAGTCACGCGAGCGCGGCTGACTTCAACGGTGGTCGCTACGTAGCTACGTCAGTGCTACGCGCTACTGCTACGTAATGTGGTGTTTTCTACTTTTGACTCTGTTCGTTACGGTCCAAGGACGCGCGGTAAGAATGACTTTCTTTTTCTTTCATAGTGTAAGAACAACGTCTTCATTGAAAATATGCCATTTCACAATTCACACAAGTTTTCTTTATGTAAAAAAATATCTTTAACTTTCAGATGAAAAATTATTGTGGAAAAATTATTTTACGCGACTAACTTAAAAATATGTCGTCTATCTCACGAATACTTTGTCTCTGGGAAAATTGTTCATGATTTTATCAGTTATTAAATAAAAGATAAATTGAGGCAAAATGTGAAAATAGTTTAATAGTTGTGTAAATAGGGCTTTTTAAATCTTGTCTGGAAAATAAGTATGGCTTTATCTCAAGTGTTTAAGCATCAATAATTCTTCGTGGCTCGCCTCGAGTTATCCACGATAACTTTCTGGCGTCTTCAGCGAGCATCACGATGTAGATGTAATTTATCACTTCGCTGAACTTAACATATTTTCTCATATCTAATTTTTTTGCGATATTACAAAAATAATTTTACCTGAAATGATTAAAAATCTTTTTAAATCAAGTTTACAATACGATCTAATAAACAGGGCCTACTTTCAGTTAAGCAAAAGCAAAAACTTAAAAGAGCTGATTCGTTCAATTAATTTAAACTGTAAGTAATTTGGATGTTCATTAAATAACAAAGGTAAATAGTTTGAAGATTCTATTAAATATTCCGTCACGTTTACTGCTTTTTTGGATGCTAAGGACAAATGATTGTGGGTTTCATTAGGTAACTAACGAATATAGCCTTCCGATTCGTGAGCGGATGCTTATTTTTCACGCGATATAATCGACCATTATTACTTGCTTTTCAAATTGTGATCTTTTATTTTGCGTTTTTTGATAAAAATTAAAATTGAGGTTTTTAAAATCATCTAGGAATCATTGATCACTGACTCACTGACGTTATACTGGATAAAAAGTATCCTATGGACATATACTTCAGGATTAAATTAAGGAGTTAACAACATCGCACGCAATAGTCTAAATAAATAGTTCTGCTCCGTATTCAAGAACAAGATCCGGTTGTTGCACCCACCCAACTAATAAGAGAAACGTCCTCTTGAACTCTTTCACGAAGCGTTTTAGTGGTGCTAACATGCTTCTTTTTGGGGCCAGATTTTACTTATGTTGCCCGAGAAACCAAAACTGACAGCAATTATGATATCTGTTTCATATACCGGCTTTCGCATCGTCCAGTGCACAGAATTTATTTTGGTGTGACTCATAAATGCTTTTAGAGGGGCCCAGCTGTCCCCTCGGTTGTTAACTCGGACTTCCGCGTGACACTTGCGGCTATTATCGTAAATCTTAATTTAGGAAAATGGTATTAGGAAAGGAAACATAAAATATAACACCTACGTTGATTTACGATTGTTAAGGTTTAAACTGCCTTATTGGTCCAGAAGCATAACATAGCATTTTTTGACTAAGTTTCGCAGATTTATTGATCTGCCTGATGCAGAACTGAAAAAAATGCGGCAAAGAGCGAGTTTGACTCGCACATGTCGGTGCCACGGTGTAATAACCAACACTATTTAATTATATTATATTTTATTAAAGTTCCTTAAATATCAACTTATTTAGTTTTTACTATATGTTGTTCTAGAATAAAAGTTTACATTTCGTAAAAGGTTCAACTCTGTACCTACTATAGAACAAGAGATGAAGAGCCCGCTGATAAACAGATCGACTGATAGTGGAGGCTTAGTAATAGGTAGTAATAGGTGTGAGGTCCCGCTGGCACCTTTTGGCTAAAGATCAAAAACATAATGAAGGCCGGGAAGGTTGGAATTTTTTCATGTCCTGTATTTCTTTGTCAAGAACTTCTCAGTTGCTCAGAGTAAGAAAATAAGCGTTAACCACCCTCTGTTACTAATCTGATGAATGATGAATCTAAATAATTGATTGGGGTCAATCATACTATATTGCCAGGCCCTTAAAGGGCCTCATGGTTATGTTTAGTCATGTGCAAGAATGCAAAGAAATAAATAAATAAACATTTTAGTAAAAATCGTAGATTAAATTCGACTTGATTTGGAGCTATACTATATATATTCTTAACCCCTTAATTCCACTATCGAGTGGAAAAAAGGCGCCTGTGCCCTGAGAACATGAGTTGATGAGTGTAGTGTAACAAAATCGGCTTTATCGTAGTTAGCTGTCTTGATTGGTTTTCGTATAAGGTAGCCAATGAAAGGATTAAGTGTTTCTGTATTATATTGCGTAGGATTAAGGTATTGCGTGGAAACCAATTAAGCGTGGGTACGTCTCCGTTGAAGCGGATACGAGTCAGCGATGCGGAAATATACAAGAGTATAACATATCAGATTTAGGGAATAAACTCATAAAATTGTAAAGACTTGAACACATCCTGATTCACGGATAGGTAAGGTATTATTTAAAATTTTGCACAGACGTTTCTCGTCAGATTTTATGTTAAGTCTAGAATTCACCCGAGACTTCACCCGCGTTCACGGCTGTCTTTTTTGTTAATTTACAGAAACCGTTCGTTTTTTGGGACATAAAAGTATCCTATATTTTTCCTATGATGCAAGCTAAGCAAATTTTTTAAAATTTAATTGTGCATTAAGACCAGTTTTTGAAACCCGTGGAAATAGTTACTGGCTGCTTCTCCAGGATAAACGTCGCTACGTCTATCTACAAAGTATGCAAGCTACAAATGTGCCGAATTTTAAATGCGATGAAAGCGTTGAGGGTACCTTTGTATTAATTAAGTTATGGATAACGGTCAGACCAAATATTTAATGCAATTTTTTTTTTACATAAGTTTGTTAAACTTTGTAAAACCACTAATAAAATATTGCTTTTCCCGGGGCGTTAAAGGTTGAGGAGTTCTTCTGGCATATAACCACCAGGCTCCTTAATGTCACGAGCATAAATTTCTTTCTTAATAATATAACATTATCGCAAGCGCAAATAGTGTAATACTTATTATTGTACAGTTTCGTTGGGCATCCTTGGTCTTCATCATCAGTTTGAAGTGACTGAAAGGTTTCGAAAGAAAAAACACAACTTACCTTAAAAAATACTCCCTAGATTTTTCGGGATCCTTCCAATAAATCTTCACCAAATAAAAATGGGACAACCTCTGAGGTATATATAACATACCCAACAAAAAAATATCTTAATCGGTGTAAAATTAGCGGAGTAATCGCGTAACATACAAAAATATACAAAAAATAAGCACATGCAGTTGAATTGAGTTGAGAACCTCCCCCTTTTTGAAGTCTTCCTGATCAACATGTACAAGATGATGATGATTATAATCATCATCATCTTGTACATTAAACGGGCTTTTATTTAGCAGAGGAGTGATAAACCTTAAATAAAATAATTTATTTATAAAATAACCATCTTTGTTTAGAAGTTCCAACAACAATAACTCGAAGATATATAACAATACAGTCATTCATTATGAAGACATTACCTCAATTAACAAGTCAAACCAAGAGGACTCAATACTCAAGGGAATAGTTTGTTAATTGTGTTATTGATGTTACGGTGCTCAGTGATATGCAAACTGTTTGGTGTTGGTACGCCGAATATCGATCTATGTTATTTTATAAGGTGGCCGCTTATGTTTATTCAGTCCCTCAGTATTTAAGCTTCATACAGTCTTAAGGATCCAAAAAAAGCACTTGGAATATTTTGGGTTACACGGTTTTCATTTATTTTCAAAATCAAAAGCTGGGATCAATACATACAATCACTATTAAATATCTCACAGTAAAGTTTTCAAAATATAAGCTAACAGAGTAAGAATGGTGGTGCCACTGAGGCGGGTGGTGAATAATTAAAGCTATAATTAAACCTACACATTAATTCAAAACGATTGCTTTTAAAATCTACATTTACCTTAAAAGACGGTTAGAAAAAGTTTACCGAGAAAAACTAATGTATCTTCCTTTAAAATGCAGTATGTTTTACCGTACTTTGACGGTTAATCTCTTGCAAAAAACACCTAAAATTATTAATCAATTTAACCCAATCCTTTTCCTTCTCTTAATTTTCAACTGTAGAAAAGGAAAGCATTACTTAATTAAATCAACAATCACATTGATTAATAACATCGGGCGCTAGACTTTGAATACCATAAAATCATATTTCAGGGCGATTTCTAGGTTTATTGTAGTTTTAAGTTTATTTACTTTTAAAACATTGATAGGTTTTATTTCGGAAACCTAACACTTAAGGATATTGCTGGACTATTTCTGTAAGAGTATATAAACTAGCTTGTCTGGAAATAGTGAGTCATGGTTATCAATTCTCCAGCCCCACCCCGACCAACTAAGCTGTAAATCATTAGGCTGACCAATGAGCCGACCGTAATAATGAGTAATCAGCGACGAGGGGCATTTATGACGGATATTTTAGAATTCGATAGTAGTATTCGATAGAAGTATAGTTTACAGCGAATATAAAGGATCGTAGCTAAACGAAGACGTATTAATATATAATACATAACGATTTGTGAATGACAATGAATTCGATGCCCAATGTATATTACCTATATGAAAAAAAAATATTTAGTAGTTAGAGGTACTAAGATAGCTGATGAATATTTTTATTAATAATATACATAAATACTTCTAAAACCCAGACAATGAAAAACATTCATGTTCATCACACAAACATTTTCCATTTGTGGGAATCGAACTGGGGTCGGAACGTGGGTCACTGCCCACTGCCAAAGTCGGCCGTTTTGCGTCTCTCTCTCTGCTTGGTCTGTAAACTATTATATTATATAAAACAAATTTATACAGGCTACATAAATGGGTAAATACATCTAGATAATAAGAAATTTATTGTTAATCTTTATTTTAACGGTATTAATAGTCCAATTTCTCTTCACGTTGAAGTTCAAAGTGTAAATAAATAACTGTGTAAGTCCACCAAAGCGCCATTAAAAAGCGGACGTGTTTAACGAAAGTGCTTTACGCTCGGGTACGTGAAAATGCATTTACATTAAGCTGAAATATTGTATCGGAAGTTGTTCACGGCACTTTTGCTTCTTTTCAGTTTTAATGGTTCTTTATTTCACGCTTTCCGTATAAACTAATTATGTATTCATTAAATCTAAATTTTACCTCTGGACAAAGCTTAACAAAGGAGATGAAATTTTGAAAATGGATTCTTTAATGACTTAGAATTATAAACACATGGGTATAAAAGGTATATTTTGAAAAAAGTTAGGGAGTTATGAACAGAAAGCGCTTCTAGACTGGAAACACTAGCTTCCTCTAGAGTCTTCCTAGCCCTCTTAGTTTATTTTTTTTTAGTTAGAAATACTTAACTATGCTTTTACATAATATGGTTGATATCAAAAGATACATCATTCAACAAATAAAAAAATATTACGGCTAAATAATATGTACAACCAATATTTTTTAAATGTGTACTAATAACGGTTTCTTGCGGTTTCTTCTGTGTGTATATATACATATAATATATATTATTTATACATATAATATATTTTATTTTATATGATAAATAGGTTTTACACAACCTTGAGGGCTGTTTTAAAAATACTTTGTTAGAGGTATTTTAAATTAAAACTATGCAGATTTTAATGCCCTAACTTCAAAATATAGAATTAAAAATCTAATCTTTAAAATCTTCTATAAGTTAATTCCCTGGACGCTCATAGTCTTTTAACCCTAATTTTTTCCCTTTAAGGGTAGATGCCTTAAATGAAAAGTTGCCTTTGTTACTCCCTAAGTAATCCTGTTGCTGCCAAAATTTGTCAGCCGTTTCGGAGATTAATCGAAACAAAAAGATAGACTATCAGAGAGAAATTTAAAAACCGTTTTTGTTATTCTTCCATATTCAAAAAACTGTTAGTGTGACATTACAAACAGACATTTCTATATTATCTATTACTTATTGGTTCTTTATTTACATTGGCTATGTACTTTGGATTATATTTTTCACTATTATTGTGAGTGACACTAGTTTTATATAAAAACATAAATTACTTGAACGAAACTTTCAATTTAATTTTATAACGCTTAAAAAGCTTTCTCAATATATCTATACTTATATTAAAACTGTAACTGGAAGATTTCTGTACATTAAATATATTTTGAAAATTTTTGATCGGGGGATGCTTTATAATCGATACTGAGTCCAAAACTGATTTTTATTTAATTTTTGTCTGTCTATCTGTCTGTCTGTCCGGGCATCACGTGAAAACTACGGAACGGATTTAAATAAAATTTGGTATAGTGGTAGCTGATATCCCGGGTCAACATACTTTTATATACTTTATTATATCTTACTACTTACTATCCTATCTATCGGGATACTTTTTATCCCGATAAACAATGAGCTTCCTCCGGGAAATGTAATAATTATTTTTAACAATTTTACTTCATATCTCTGTTAAATTTGCACCGATTTTGATAATTCTTTTTTTATTTGACAGTGTGTACTACCAAGCATGTATTGTCTAATTTTAATGAAGATCTGATGGATATTGTCGGAGATCAAGGATTATATTTTTAGTATATAATTATTTACAGATAACAGCAAGTCGCAAGGCATATGGTACAACGATCGAATGCATGCGTACCATCCTACTAATATTATAAATTCGAAAATTTGTGAGAATAGATGTATGGATGGATAGATGTATATATGGATGGAATGAGCTGATTTGGCAAAAATATGATAGAATATAGTCTGGAATAGCTCATATGCTTCTTTTTATCCCGGAAAAGAAAACAGCTTCTACAGGATAACATTTTTTTCCGCATTTGTCTTTCAAAATCCGCGCAACGGAGTTTTAGATTGACGTGGTTTTTTGGATAGGCATAATTGAAATTTTATAAAGCTTTTCAATTTGTTTGGTTGAACGCGCTAATCTCAGAAAATGCTTTTTCGATTTTTATTATTTTTTTTGAATTGGTAGTAACAATTATGGATATACAACATCACGCTACGACCAATGGCTACTATCATTAATAGAAAATGTTGCAATAAATTCAAAAGATATCCTTTTCTAGAGATTCTGTTGCGTGCGACGCGTGAACGGTAAACGTTACGCCAAACGACGGAAGTATGAAGTAAATACGTCAGAATTGTCGGAATTGTTGTTTCTTTAAAGTTCTATAAAACAGTCCGCGACAACTTACGACAATTTTTTAAGTCAACTCATTCCCGGACGAAGTCGCGCGGGTACGCTAGTCTTCTATGAAAGCGTAAAAACTAAAAATTATGGAACTGTGATTTAAGTAAGTTAAATGATAAAGTTATTTTGTCTTATTAAAAGAATTTAAATTACGCCATTACCTTGCGGGCTACTAGTGCAGCGAGATTCAATGAAGACGTTTCGCATTCTATTATTGCCAGAGTTAATTGTGAATCTATAAAATTTCATCCACTAATAAAACGTGAAGACGTTGCATAGTACCTTCAACGGATACGGTTTTCGCTTTCAGCTTTGTCACTGTAAAAACAAATGAAATGATAAATAATACGTTATAAATAAAATATAGTAGTTATTAATAAATTACTGTAGAGGGCACACACCAGATAGTGGTGATAAGAAAACAACCTCCATTCCGAACTAATTTGATAAAACAGGATAGGAGATTCCGCAGAGCAATTCCAGCTGTTATTAAAGTTAGAGAATTCTGATTGTAGTTCATTAGAACGAATGGTAGTGCATTCCGAAACCAATTTCAGCTGGTTTCCTAGAGAAGTCCCGATGTCGGTAATTTATTGGAGCGATTCAGTTACATTTCCGCATGATATACGTTCCTTTTCCTGAATTTAATAAAACCTTTATATCAAATCACTTGTTGGTTTAGACTTTAGAGCACTAAGGGTTTTTCGGAATATAGAGTTTTGCAATAGTGTAACTAAGGTACTGGTTTATTAGTATGTGATGGTTTTGCAGCTTTGGAAAAAAAGGGGTCTTTGAAAGTAGCTCGAAAATGAAAAATTTTAAATAGCAAATAGTTTAGACTGTCAACAAATTCATATATCAATATCAGCATCGGCGGACAGGTTAATGGAGTGTGATGAAAAAAGAAAAAATTCAAAGCTTATACTATTGCACACATTGATTTAACATGAAGCTACTGGTTGCACAATGAAAACTATTGATGGTACATAAAACATACGAAACAGTCCAGATGGAAACATATCTAACTACTCGTATCATAGTTAACTCGCAATTGCAGATTTTGTATTCTAAAATTTCAATTAATCGCCGGTAGTTACAAAAGTGAGTTACGTTAGTATCGCAATATTAATTCTTATTCAAATAAATATTTTTATCATTATATCATCAATAGCCCACAAGCGTCCACTGCTGAACATAGCAAGAGCGTGCCACCACACACGGTCCTCCGCCTTTCTCATCCAGCTGCTTCCAGCCACCTTTTTAAGGTAATCTGTCCAGCGGACTGCAGGTCGTCCCATCGATTCGCGGTCTCCACTCCGCCAGCCTCAGGACGCGCCTGTCTCCACGGCCATCAGTCCTACGACAGACATGACCTGCCACTTCAACTTGCTTATCCTTTAAACGAAAGTCTTGAGACTTTGGTTTTCCTAAGGATTTCGTCGTTGCGAATTTTACCCCTAAGAGAGACTCCCAACAAAGCTCCATAGCGCGTTAATCGACTTAAAATTTGTGGAGCAGGTCGACTGTCAGTGTCCACGGCTCTGCTCCATATGTCATTGCCATGTGTAAGGGTATTTATATAGCAGTAAAATACTTTTGAATGTATTCCAATCAGACATTTAATGTAGAAGATATCGCAAGTTTACAAAATTTAAGGGCTACACCTAAATAAAACTTAATTTAAAAAGTTATTTAAAAAAATACTTCTTACTTGTAGCTATAATTTTTTTTATAAGACTTCAAAAAAATATGCTTTAAAAACTAAAACAAACGCGGACGAAGTCGCTGGCAACGTCTAGTATAAAATAAAGACGTATTGAACAAGATGACTAAAATATAAGGGCTTTTTTATTGATTCCCTACTACCAAATTGGCCTGGTTAGGCATGTACTTAGGGCGCAGCCATTTACTACCTTTCCGGAAAAGACAATAAAACTATATATAATTCCGGTACGATATTGCCTAGAAAAGAATGAGGTGTATTTCCAGTAATATTTTCCCATTTAGGTAATCGCACTTCTATTTTTGGCTGCATCATCTTAACCTGTGATCGGAAACAGTGGTTGCTTGTCTTAGACGTAAATAAATCTACTTCTGAACTCTAAACCGTCTTTTGTTGTAACAATGTTCATACAAATAACTAATTTGATTTAAGGCTTCTGTAAGACAATGCTAACTTTTATTGGAGTTAATTCAAAAGGAATGTAGTTCATTAGAAACAGCGTTGGCACATCCCGAGACAAATGTCTAGCTTTGTACAGAACTTTGTAGCCTATGCATAAAATTAGGGAAACCTTGCGAAGTCTTCCCTCTTTTACAAGTTTCCTAACAGAAATAGTTTTTGATTACGAAGTTTTTCACTGCGTGGTTTTAGTTAGAAATTTTATAAAAATTTTAGAATTTTAGATTGAGTATTTGGTCTCCGTAAGCGAAGCTTAATTAAAGTAATGTTCTAAGAGATTTTTATAGCTTCGTGGATATTTCGTTCTTTTATCTCACAATATAACAGAGCACATACTCTTGCAATGCGGTGTAAGCCTAGGCCTTTCTTTCGGGAGGGTTACCGAGACCGAGACCGTCGCAACTCTAACTTTTCAAAGGTGAAGGAAAGTATCGCTAGGAAACATGAACGCTGCGAGTTTTCTTTAATTTTTTTAAAGGCTTTTAAAGTCTTCCAATCCTGGCCAACTCGATGGACTATGGGCTAAACCCTTCTCATTCTGAGAACTGGACACTGGGGGAAAATGGGTTGAAAACTCAGAGGTCCTTCATCTGAGGTTGAAACGATGAAGATGAACGTTATTGCAAACCAGTAGTGCCTCACGGTTAACCCCAGTTAACTCTAGATTTAAATCTTCATCATACTATCGCCAGCTTTGCACACACCCTTTGATGAATCGTAACACTGAATGTACTGTTTTTCATCAGGTCAACATCAGCAACACATGGGTGTTACCGGAGGAAGGGTTCCCGGTATTCTATCGCTACTTCAGGGACCGCATCTCGTGGTACGAGGCTGATGCAGTCTGTCAGTTTCACCATGCGAACTTGGTCACCGGTGAGTAATTATAATGAATTAAAAATTACACAACCATTATCAGTATCAACAATTAAGTGCAACTGATCAAAAATCTATCCAAGGTGCTTCAACAAGGGCTTTATTTATTATTTGGGTCACTACTGAAAATCAGCGGTGCTGCCAGCTATGATATTTTCTCACGGACATAATCAGCCTACGCCACTCCTCTGAACAGAAACTATCTCTTCAAGCAAAGCATCATAAGCCTATAAGCTAAATAATACAATGTACAAAATGATTCACAGGCACGCCTTTTTTATGATATTATTATACTCACAAGGCACCCTTGTTAGGTGTAATCGAGTCGACCCAGCGAGACCTCCATTACTGTTGATATCGACCCAACCCCGATACTGCCCACCACAGATAAATGTACCAACGATAAAATAATATAAATATACTGGTTCGACGACTCAAAATTACGTACATAAATAAGATATGTTGTGGCTCATACTTGAGGTTCATGAAATATTGCAAAGCACAGTATTTATTGAACTTGTACATGAAATGTCGCATATAATGAAATATTTTTTCTAACGACCTCCCTGGCGCAGCGGTGATCGTAACGAAGTGGATGGTCCCGGGTTTAGACTGAAACAGAATTTTCTCTGGTCCGGTCTGGTCTGGTCTGGTGGGAGGCTTCGCCGTGGCTAGTTACCACCAAACCGACAAAGTCGTGCCGCTAAGCGATGTCGCGTAGAAACCGATTAGGGGTGTGGGTTTAATATAACTGCCATACCCCTAACCGGTTAGCCCGTTGCCATTTTAGCCTGCATTGTCACTAATCGCCAGGTGGAATTGCAGTCAAGAGCTAACTTGTATAGGAATAAATAAAAAAACATATTAAATTATAAGGCAAAGTTGCGTCAACACCGATTGGAACACCGAACATTTCGGTATAACAATATTGTTTCGGTAAACAATAACAAATATAAATATATATATATAACCTAGAATAGCCTTGTTTCATAGCGTTCTGCTATGAACATAAAATTACGGCCAAGGCAGATAACAGAGTTGTCCAAGATAACCTGGTTCGCATAAAATCGTTACACCCGAACATAGTTTCGTTTCGTTTAATCAAAGGTAATTGAAAGGTATGACCCTAACCGTAAATGAGTTTTAGAATCCCCCAGTAATTACAATTGGATAACGAGCAAATTCACAGATTGCTATTTTGTCCTCTAGAGCAGACTCAAATTAGGTGCGGATTAACGTTTTTTTTCGCAGAATAGTATTGAATTACTAATAAGATGCTTAAATTTAACTTGCTTTGTTCGTATGTCTTTTCGGTTGGAATTTTTGAATGGCGACCAATTAAATTACAGGTGGAGCTAGTCATGCTCATGTAGGAAGGTTATAGTACCTCCGTATATATCTTAACTATGCGGATGCCGTGTGGTGACGGCAAATCAGAATACAGTAGTCACCACACCATCTCTTCCCGTGGGTGTTGTAGTAGGCGACTAATTGAATGTAATGTTGGAAAAGAGCAACTATTGAGTTTCTTGCCGGCTTCTTTCGACAGAATCTGTATTCCGAACCGGTGCACCGGTGGTAGAGTCACTGCAAACAGACATTCTTGACGTTCAAAAGTATAAAATATAAATATATAAATATATAAATATAGGCCTAATTTAAATAAATGAATTATGAATTTGGATTTTTTACAATTCTGAAATTTCGAATTTAAACTTAGAACGGGCAACAGTGTCCTCATTGTTACTTCTACCATGTTTATGTATATATACTTTACATAGGAGGCAAGAGCTCTTTTCAAAGAATTATCGAAAACGGTTATCGAGTCTAACGGTGATCCTAGAGCGGGCAGCAGAGGACCTTGGCCAACGAATTAGTTTGGCCATCCAAAGGGGCAATGTTGCCAGCATCTCAGCAACTATGCCTCGCTGCGGTGGTTTATTTTAGGTTATATTTATAAAACAATTATTTTAAAGAATAAATAAATATTAGACATCTTAACATAAATAAATAAATTAAATAAATATACTACGACAATATACACATCGTCAAAGTAATTTAGTTTGTTTTATGGGTACTAAGATGACTGATGAATATTTCTTTAAATAATATACATAAATACTTATAATATACAGATAAACACCCAGACACTGAAAAACATTCATGTTCATCACATAAATATTTTCCATTTGTGGGAATCGAACACACGGCCTTGGACTCAGAAAGCAGGGTCGCTGCCCACTGCACCAGTCGGCCTACGATATATGCCTAGACCCCTCGAATTAGGGTTAAATTGATCTTAATGAGTAGTCCCAAACGGTCGATGAGGACGAAATTATGGGCAAGAATTAAAAGCTTGTAATATTTTAGAATAAGAGTGTCTGAGTGAATAAGAGTGTATATCGATGTTTTTTTTAGTCAGTAGGGATGTTTTTAGTTAAAATAAATAAGAATTTTCGACAGGCTATTGTTTTGATACTGAAGTAATTAACATAATAACAATAGATGTAATATCGGTTTCTAAACAACAATCAGGGCAAAATTAATTCGCTCGCTCCCTATTGCTATTCAAGTATAAGTATTATTCCAAAACAAAACAAAAGGATGGAATGCCATCGAGCTTCAACAACTTTGTTTCATTGCAAGATTCTGAGAGCTCGTCGAATAAATAAGTTATCTGGGAAATGAAATTAGTGTATTAATGTGCAATGTTTCGATGTTTTTATTCTCACAACAGTACCTGATTCCTTATCATCTTTATGTCATTTCCAATTAGTAAGTAAAATTTACACAGAAATACCTTGTATATATATGTATATATTGTACGTGGGGGATGGGTTAGGGCCACGACCCTGACGACCTCGTCGATGCCCTAAATTCGTATTCGAATCATCGGTAATAGTCAACCGGTATGTAAGTACAACTAATTAAGTCCAAAATGTTCGGATTTCAAAAGATCATCTTTAACGGCCGACTGGCGCAGTGGGCAGCGACCCTGCTTTCTGAGTTCAAGGCCGTGGGTTCGATTCCCACAACTGGAAAATGTTTGTGTGATGAGCAATAAGTGTTTTTCAGTGTCTGGGTGTTTATATGTATTTTCTAAGTATTTATGTATATATAATTCATTAAAATATTCATCAGTCATCTTAGTACCCATAACACAAGCTACGCTTACTTTGGGGCTAGGTGGCGATGTGTGTATTGTCGTAGTATATTTATTTATTATTATTTATAACTTCGATTTTAGCTGATTGGCCTACTTTGGTTCGTAAGAAGGTCATGTGCTTATCGCTCCATGTGTATCTACATATAGATATATCCCGATACGGGTGAGCAGATACCAGACTGGATCTTTAATTTAAACCGTTTTGATCATTCGAATCCTTCATTTCTAGACTATGGCTAAACAAGATGGTAAAGGAAGGGGTTGATAAGGGGATTTAAGGCCCTATGTCGTAACGACTGGGCGATGCTCTATTTTCAACATAAATTTAAAATTATAGATAATAGGGTTGGAGTTGCGTTGGACCAAACTTTTTTAAATATTTCCTTTTCTTTACGAATCTTTTTTTTTAATTCTTTGAAAATTAATTAAATTAATATAAATTAATATATAAATTAATATATAAATTTTTGAGTTATTAAAAAATGCTAATTAAGATTGAAAAAAAATATCCTAATTTGTTATAAACAATTGCGATTTTGTACGTGCTAAGACTTACCTTAAAACTTTAACAACTGAGATGTTGTCTAGCTTTTGAGTTAAAATTTTGCAAGCATATGTAATTTGGATAACAATGCAATTTTACTATGGAACGGGACTGATCTGGAGTTTGTAGGTGTTCTGTATTAAAGCGGCGCAATCCCATCGAGTTTGGGCATGAATACAAAGAATAGGGTATGAATACAAGTTTAAGCTTTTTGCCATCAGATATTCTGCTTTAACTTTCAATTCTTTTTTTATTAACCTAATAAAAGCTTGATTTTAATAAAACACGTATTTACCCATCTGAAATGTTTTTGTCAACGTCTTTGTCAGATCAAAGCTGTTGTTAATAGTTCTTTTGAAATTGAATTTAGTAATACTTAGTAGGTACTTTTCGGTTGGTTCTTATTTAATTCGATATAGGTCTTATAAAAATTTTCAAGAATGAAAGACAGCATTTCAAATAGATAACAAGAAAGCAATGAAATTGTTTAGCAAATGGTACAGCTACTGTTGGTTCATTACTAGTATAAAACAAAAGCTTAGTTTTCTAATAAATCCTCTTTTCAAAGAAAGCATTCACCTATTTTTCTTCTGTTTTGTTCTCTACAATATCCCCAATCTATCACGTTAACATAAAAGTATAAAATAGCGGTAGTATGTATGATGTTTATGTATCCAATGTTCACTCACTGTACGTTTCATACCATTTAAAAGCTTTTTTATGTATAAAGTGAATGAAAGGTTCTATAAAGAGCTGAGTTGATTGGGGTGCAATTTAAATACTTGGATGCGTTCTTACATTACTTTAGATAGTGGATAATAGACGTTACCTTACAGCAGCCAATGATACATTTCACCCTAATTTCCTATAACCGCGACTAGGAGATAAATTTGGCAAAAAGAAATAAAAAACAAAATTCATCACATTATTTTGCCTACTTTATAAGCACTTTTAAAACTTCAAGTATGTCTGTTTGTAATGACTCTACTTTTATAAATAATGACCTACTCTATCCTAACCTATCCATTGTAAGATTCATTGAAGTTCGTTCTTAGGGCTACTCAGCCAAGCAAGGACACCTAAGAGTGGAAAAAAATATATATACTTAGACAATAAACACATCGCCATCTAGCCTCAAAGTAAGCGTAGCTTGTGTTATGGTGTTGTGGTACTGAGATGACTGATGAATATTCTTATGAATAATATACATAAATACTTATACTACATAAATATAAACTCACAAGGAAAATGCCTGCACAAAGACAAAATAGTAGGTAGGTGCATTCTCTAGAAAAATACTACAGTATAAGAGAACGGCAATTGCACATAGAAAAACTATTTTGATCTTGTTAAATTTGCCATGGATTCTATAACCACCGGATACATCGATCATTATTCTAGTCGGCATTGTCAATAGTTATGCCTTTATTAGGTATCGCTCAATCTTCCTATATAAACGAACTGGATGGGGTTATTTTTAATCATATAGCCGACTACAATGTGAGTTTAAAACGATAAAATAATAGCTTTTACAACCGTCTTATCTGTCGTTAACTTTTCGTTGCATGAAAGAACGTGACAGGAAAACATCGATCTGTCCGTCTGTCCATCTGTCATTTGACCAAAGCAAACATGTACTGCTTTTTAAATTAGTATTCTAAAGTATGGTTCTTTTTTGGAATTAATACTATTTTAAGGGTTTCGTTTACAAATATTCGAATTTGACTATTATCGCTACTTAACGGGAGTCTAATATTCTATTTATTGTATGAAATTTGATTATGGTAGGTACATAATGAAATTAACCAAAATTATAACGAGCGGTTTTTTTGCCGAGACTCAACCAACTTACGAGTCCTAACCAACTTGATAGTGTGTATCTACTGGCTTTATTAGGATATAGCCCTATACAACGAGTAGCAGAATAATATTGAAGGATGCATAAGCATATTTCATAATGAAAATCATCGTGTAGTAATATTAAAAAAGAAGCATATTTATTTTTCCATAAAAACGAATTGAAAACATTCTAAGATTTTACTTTTGACAACCCTATTGAAGATAAAAGTCCGACATGCGCATAGTACCGACGCTACGCAACGCGTACCTAATAAAATGACAGGAGTCACATGATTTTAATTTCGCATGTCATGTTAGGGCTGTATATGATTTCTTTCAGTAAATACTATGGCAGTGGTTTACTCAAAAACTATTAGGTTTACTGTTTCACAGATAAGTCTCAGAGTCAGAACATAATGTACCTCTAAAGCGTAATTTCAGTTTTCATTTACACGTTGTACTAAACCGGTTATATAATTCTTTTTCGGTGCGGCTGGCAAAATCCGATTCCAAATTGACCAATTTATATTGTAATTGTGAGAAAGAACGGATCGAAAAGAAATATAACTTTCATTGAAATACAGATATTGCCTATAAGCCTCAATTTCGTTATTCAAAGGTTTCCTTTACGATAACTGAGTAAATTGATGTTGTTAGGTAAATTCCAGATCGTATTGAACAGGAAAACAATAAGAAAGTTTTGAATTTGATGTAATGCGTGATTAAGTATCTTTGAATTATTTTCCACAATAATAGAACTGTGCCAGGAAAAGAAAAGAAGCGAAAATAATCGGTTCGTTTTTTGTCTTCAAACTCTTCAAACACACTCTTACACAATATGGGAAACATACCAACACTCTCAGACACCCGAACATTGTAAATACTTCAATATATTAATACTAAAACACTATTCCTTATAATATTTTTAACATCTATAATTTCACATGTTTTTTTTGCAAATAAATGAATATGAATATGAACTTCGATGTTTGAGTTTTGTAAGAAAACAAAACAAATAAATACTGTGTTTGTGTTTTATATATTGTGTCCTGCGATAATAGGATATCTAAAGATGATTCTTTACCACTAAAGGACCAATCGATACCCTAACGGAAATTCTACATAGTTATTATAATTCGTAGGCCGTCGAAGGGATATTGATAACGGTGTCGGTATACTTATATATTTCTCTTTGTTAATTCTATATCAAACTTATTTTTATTGTATGTTTATATTTTATATATATTTTTTATACATACATAAAATATATACAGTAACTTCGCGATATAATTATAACAATTAAATCTTTGTAAAACATAACATTAATCTATAGAAAAAAAAGTGGATATAAACAATCGACTTACTAGAAACGGTTATAAATTAGTGATATCAGCAAATCGTCTTAGGAAAGTACAAAAACCTTTGTGGGGCTGAGTATATGTTTTTATACTGCTACCGAAAGTAATATTAGATTTACCATTACATAAGTTTAAAGAATGTATAAAAACACATTTAATACATCGAGGTTACAATACTGTTGATGAATTTCTTAATGTCAAGGTTGCCTTGAAGCATGCCGCTCCGCTTTCATCTCACACAAGATAGAAGAAAGATTGTTAAATTGTAAAACGATGTTGAAAAAGAGCAACTGCTGTGTTTTTTGCTGGCTTCTTCTCTGTAGAATCTGCCTTCCGAACCGGTGGTAGAGTCACTACAAACAGACATACTTGACGTTTCAAAAGTACTTATATTAGGCCTACTTGAAATAAATTAATTTAGAATTTTACATTATCTAGCATTAGTTTTACCCAAGTGTGTATGTATTTGTGATTAGGTATTGAAGTTTCTCGTGTCAAAAGTGCCTCAGTGGTTCCATTCGCATACGTCACACAGATCGTTTGAATCGTTGTTTTGAATTGTAGTTTTATTTGATTTAAATGTGCAATAAAGTTGCTTTACCAACTAAAAATAAATAAATAACACAAGCTGAACCATGAAAATCAGCTAGTCCTCCATATAGGTATTACAGGGTCACAGCGGTGAAAAGGCAGCCGACCCTAAACCGTTTATCAAGAAAATTTATCGTTCATGGAAAGATTTTCTTTTATCTCCACGAGAAATATTAAATTTGCTTGCGTATTTAACAGATATGCGAGACTGGAAACTTCAGCTAGATTACCTTTGATTTTATACCTTATTTAAAAATAAAAAATGAAATTTGAAAAATAGGCAACATAACATTGTTTCGAAATTATTAAGATAAGCAGATGCGATTTGCAGAGCTGCCGGCAGTTTTTTTCACGCCATGTAAGTCGACGGATTTCACGACTAAGTACCCACAGTGGGTCCGTATAAATATAGGTTTACAGCAATAAATACATGTACGCATGAGTAAAAGGAATTAAAAATACTTTTCAGTATAGTTTACATTATACATATTGCAGGAATTGAGAGACCACTGTATGACGAAAATAAATTTTAAGTTCACCTTCAAACATAACAAAAAGGTAATATTTTACGTATGTATATAAATTTAAAGTCGTAACTGACTGATATTCAATGCACAGCCTAAACCGCTGGGATCAGAAACAAGGAAATTTGACAGTAGGTTTCTGTTATAACATAAAAACAACGCACTGAGAAAGATTTATTTTTTATTTTTTGTCTGTCCGTCAGCGCATCACGCAGAAACTTCTGAACGGATTTAAGTACAATTTAATATATTTACAGCAGATGCTCCTGTTAAATATTTGCTTTCTGCAATTGGGTTTCTGCAGGATAAGAGAAGAAAGATTTAGACGATTTTATGCCATAAATCTGTCATATCTCAACCGATTTTAATACATTTTTTTTATTGGGCAAGCTGTATCGTCCGTATAACTATGTCCAAATTTGGATTGGAACTGGTGAATATTCATATATATTAAACCAGCTGTTTCCCACGACTTTGTAAGGAGTTTTTTGGTTTTATGAATTCTGCGGGAATAAAAAGCACACGTGTTACTCAAGTGTAAAATCTATCTCTAGTCCAAAACTCAGTCAAATTAGTTCAGTAGTTTTTGCGTGAAAGAAACATCCATCCGTTCATCCATAAAATTTTCGCAATATTAATATCAGTAGGATTTAAAGTCTTGATTGACTGATAATCAACGCACAGTCTAAACCGCTGGGGTAAGAAATTTGGACAGTAGGTTTCAGTTATGACGTATTCTCGATAATTCTTCTTTTTCTTGTACTATTTGCATATTTCAATAAAACTTTGTTATAATGATGTTTTGTTAATCACTGCGTACGGGAAACATAAACATATGGATAAGTAAGTAAAATTTTATTTTAAAAGATTCTGTTTTCTCTACTTAGCTAACAAAGGAAAGTGTAAACAAACGGGCGAAGCAGTAGCAAGTTTAATTTTCATTTATAAAACTAACATGAAAGAATTTGTTTGTAGGAAGAAAACGGAATGCAAGTTAGTTGGAAGAGATTTATTTCTTACTATAAACTATTTCACTGAATCCATGCAATTTAATTTTAACATGGCGTCGAGAACCTGGAAAAAATTGCATTGTATAGAGTTAGGAGTTTTGAGATTTCATCTCTTCTTCCGTCGATTCAAAAAATTTGAAGGCATCTAAAGGCTATTTTGGAACTGTGAAAATACATATGCATAGGTATATTTTTAAATCATTTGATATCTCATTTATTCGTGTTATGACCTTACATTAATGAAACAACGGAAAATCTAAGTATCTTCTTTTGAAAGTTAATCGTAGCACTATACTATACACTATACATTACTTGCTTAGTCTTCGAAGAAGCCTACGCCCACCTTTATGTACGAGCTGGCTGCTACTTTCAAGGCGCACCAACTTTTGGCCAACGAACATAAATAGACAGATTCGTCAGAACAATTTTGCTTCAGTTTTACGTAATACTGCAAATATTGTTCGAATACACTGGTATTTTTGCGGTGGCGTTCTTAAAATGTAAGTAAAAGTTAATACTAAATTTTATTACCTAATATACAAACTTCTTTCATCAGTCATCTTAGTATCCATAACACAAGCTACGCTTACTGTAGGGCTAGATGGCGCAGTGTGTATTGTCGTAGCATATTTATTTATTCTTTAGTGCTTAGAAAATTCACAGACTTTACTGGTACCAACGCTGTACCGAACTTATATTATATATATATTAATAGCTTTTATCGTAGGGATGAACACAGGGCTGTTTTTTAGAAAAGCAGTATAGAAAAAGCTAAATAAAGCTTGGCGAAACTTGGCATGACTTGGCATGGAGATAGCTTGCATCCTGGATAAGAACATAGAATACCTAACTAAAAAACCTTAACAAACCCGGAGAAAGTCGCAGATAGTACTAGTGATTAATCAAATCTTAAACAAACAATAGCCATGGTAAAATTTATTTGACGTTCTCTTCTTTACGTTCAAGCATTATTTGAAACAAAACAATGTAAATTTCGACGGCCTTGACGTCTTGTCCCAAAGTTCTTCAACGATCTTATCGAACAAATCCTTTGTGCTATAAAAGCCCCCATAATATCAATGAAAACTTAAATTAGTCTGAAAAGCCACCATCAAAAGATTTATTCTGTAATACAGAATACGGTGATGACTCTATTTATTTAACGGTAATAAACATAAAATAATTTGTTGTGGCATTAATGTAATATTTCGGATTCTACGAGACATCGTATTCTTTTGAAAAATATAAATAAATATACTACGACAATACACACGTCGCCACCTAGCCCCAAAGTAAGCGTAGCTTGTGTTATGGGTATAGTAGTAGTAGTCCGTATTTTTATGAATTATAGATTCATAAATACTTAGAAAATACATATATACACCCAGACACTGAAAAACACTTAATGCTCATCACACAAAAATTTTCCAGTTGTGGGAATCGAACCCACGGCCTTGGACTCAGAAAGCAGGGTCGCTGCCCCGGCCGTTAAATGTCGGGGGTGGGTGGTGGGCAACACCAACATCCCAACTTTCTGGAAAATTCCACATCCATCCGGGAATCGAACCCAGGAAAATGTGATCTCTTATTAAATATGCAAACCTTTCTACCAACGAGGGAGTCACCACCAGGCAACGCTGCTTAACTAAAGCAATTGACTTTTTTGCAAAGTCGCAACTACGCAACATCATCCTATAAGTTGTTTGATTTTAAATAAAATGAAGTAATTTTAATATCCAGTATCTGCATTGCGGTACAGAGCACTTACTAAACGGTTTAATATTAAAATTAAAAGCTTTTATACGAGTAAAGTGAATGGACGCATCATACCAAATAGGTTTTAAAAGCGGAATGGAGAGATGTGAGAGCTACAAAAGTTTAAGCCTTTTAATCTCCGTATTAAATATTAAACAAGTTGTTATTTTCATTAATTTCTGAACGAAACTTTTATAAATATTAAATAGTATGATTAATGATAACAATAATAATATGAAATTCTTGACCTTCCAATGCATACATTTAAAAAATGTGTAAAAACGCATCTAGTACAGCGAGGTTACTATACATTTGATGAATTCCTCAATGACAAGGTAGAATGGAAGCAGCCAGCCTCGCTCTCATCTCCCGCAAGATAGCAAAATGATTGTAAATGTTGATGTTGGAAAAGAGCAACTACTGAGTTTCTTGCCGGCTCTTCTCGGTAGAATCTGCTTTCCGAACCGGTGGTAGAGTCACACAAACATGCATACTTGACGTTTCAAAAGTGCTTATAAAGTAGGCCTACTTGAAATAAATTAATTTGAATTTGAATTTGAAATTTAATAATAATCTTTATTTACAGACATTACATTCATTTCTATAAAATAATATAAAATTAATATTAAAATAATTTAAAATTGCATTACTTAAAAAATACCTGTAAGCTATCTCAGTTTGCTATTTGGCATAACTTTCGATTTACGGAGCACTGAGAAAACACATGCATGCCCACCCAGTGCTGCAAAATGGATTTTCGTGCTTTCCTGATGATGTTTTCACCAGTCAATGCTTATCACTGATGCTGCGGTGTTTCTTACGCGGCAACCCCATCAACAATCTGAAACCATTACTATACTGGACGCGCAGGTCGTTGTAGGCTTCGCGTATATGACTACACGTGTAAAAAGTGAGTTTTCCCCGAGCGTTTCTTGGTCCAATAACCATTACACCTACAACAAGTACGAGTGCCTCTTGCCATTTCAATTAGATGACCATTTGGGCTGTATTAGTTAAATTGATTCCCCTGAGGATATCTTCATTTTGAATGCTATGCTTCATGGAAACTCCTATAGCTCGTCTTATTTTTAATTTCTGGACCAGTCAGCTTGTAAGTGTTCACGTTTTACCGCCAAAGTGTGGGACTAGGGTAGTGGATAAGGAAGGCTGAGAGCTTCCGCAGAGGGTATTTTCCTTTAGCAGTGGATGTCAGCAGTCTGAAATTGATAAAGATGATGATGAAAGTGATCAAACGTGAGCTACCAATACTATAAACCAGGCTGCGGTGATAGCCTAGTGGTTAGGACTTCGGCTACACATTTGGTGGGCCGAGTTCGAATCCCAGCACGCAACTTTAACTTTTCTAAGTTAAGTGCGTTTTAAGCTATTCAAATATCACAATACATCGGTAAAGTTAAATATCATGAGGAAACCTACATACCTGAGAGTTGTACATAATGTTGTCAAAGGTGCACGGTCTAAGCCCTTCTCATTGGGGGAGACCCGTGCCCTGTAGTGGGCTATTAATAAGTTTATATATGCTTTGTACTGCAATACTATTTTTCACTAAAAAGGAGCTACTTTAGATGAATCCCGAGACGTGGAACCGAAGTTGATCTCTTCACGATGAACCATGTAGAATCGTATTCAGATACCTGATAAACTAAATTTAAAATAATAAAAGTTTAGTAAAATGGCCACAATTGCGAGTAAAAGCGTGGACGTTCAAATATGTTTTTTTTTTTAAACGGCAGGTTAGATTTTTTTTATTAAATAAGACAACGTAATATTTAAAGAAAATTGACATTAAGTAGGGAAGTGTTGGCATCTTAAGTACCTGTTATAAATAAGGAATAGAATTTAATCGTATTTTTTTTCGTGTTTAATTATTTCCACAGGAAGTCGTATCGTCATAGTCGTAACTATGAAAGTTTAACATTTTGAACAAGTTCTTCGCAAAGTTCGGGAGCGCAACAAAAGTTCCTTGCACGTCTCACGTATCAACATGAGAACACGGTCTTCACCTTCCTGACATTAGTCCTAAACTTTACAGTTTCTTGGAAACTCAAGAAGTTATTATAACATCATATACCTACTAGCAGGAGTAAAGACGTCTTCTTCTACTAGGGGATTAAAAAGGTATTCTAAACCTATTTCTATGAAGCAAACTAACTCAATGCTAAATTTTACCAAGATAGGTGAAGCGGTGTGTGTGCCAGAGCAAAGGTTATTTGTTAAATCCCGCGGGAACGTATCCGACGAGCTTTTCCTAGGCTCTAAAGTAGGCTCTCAACGCTCAGGCTTCACCTATTTATATCTCAATTCAAAAAAAAATATTAATTTGATGCTCCATTGCTGCTAGAAAAGAGAAATAGCTGACGCATTTATAATATTTTTAAGCTTAGTAAGTATGATTGCAAATCAATGAATCTTCCTCACATTCTTTTAGTGATAAGGGCGCCTTTGCATCCTAACACCATGTACTATGTTATTTTTTATGTTTTCTTTCTTTGTTTTGTTGCAATACAGTTTTTCTATCAATCTCATTAATACGATTATTTATATTGAAACTAAATAAAGCTATTTAGATTAGATCGCACTCAAATCACTATTTTAGCACGAATATATCGAGTCGAATATATCGAGTGAATATATCAATTACTAAATGCCACTAATCACCGAAAGCTTTCAATATAATGAAATGAGATAACAGCGGTAGATAGCGACATCCGATTGTATTGGTAGGTTTGGCAGGTTAATTAATGTTTTATTGGTATATATCCATTTAATATGTTTGTTGTTAAGTATTCACTAACTAACACTAAGAAGAGTAATTTTGAAATGAGACACAGACACATTTGCCCACATTGTCAGTAAATACGACCCGGATACCGTCACGTAAAATGGCATAACGCTCTTATACCATATAACTTTCTGCAGCATGAATTATCTTTACTGCTATAATTACTTATACTATGAAGAGGAAAGATTTGATCCGTTGTATTTGTGTATGTAATGGATAAAGTTTTGGACTTCTTAACCGATTTTAAAAATTCTTTCATCCATCGGAGCCTATAAAATAAATGAGCTATCCTACGAATTTTGATCCCATATTAAACACCTATCGGAAGAAATATTTCAATATTGTGAATCAAGTAGATTCTTGTTTATTTTAAGTTAAGTTTAATATCAGTTTCATGAATATAACTTTAAAAACGACTTTCACCACTTCTTATAGTTCTGCTCTGAGATATTATTAAAAAAAATATCCTTTGGAGTCGTAGCACTATTATTCTGTATAATTGCAGAGACTAAACGTAAGTCTGTGTGCCCTGAGGCGTTACACGTCGGAAAGATAGACAATGCTCGTTATGAAGCCGTCTGGACCTGTTTACCCATCTTTACACGACCCAAAGCATAAAGCGTTCCCCAAAAAAAGAAAGAAAGAAGTCCGATGTAGAATATGGAAAATTCCAAGCATGGTATGACCCGATATTAAGGTTAATGACCGCAAAATCCTCCACCAGTTCCTTAAAATGGAGGATTCTTGGGGATCTTTTATGATGACCGCATGACGACCTCCCTGGCGCAGTGAGAGCTTTGCTTAAGTAAGAGGTCCAAGGTTTAAGTCCTGGCGTGGGAAATCTAGATATTATTAATTTCTGAATTTTCTCTGGTCTGGTCTGGGGAGGCTTGGGCCGTGGCAAGTCTACTGATAAAAACCTGCCGAGACGCTAGAAGTAACGTTTGACGAGAACGAGACAATGGTATACTTAATAATTTTGTAGCATGCATGTTAGTCGTACAGTACATTGAGTCACGATAATTTGATTGGTGTAGTGGGCAGCGATCCTGTTTTCTGGGTCCAAGGCCGCGGGGTCGATTCCCACAACTGGAAAATATTTGTGTGATGAACATGTTTTTCTGTCTAGGTGTTTATCTGTACATAACAAGTATGCATGCATTTTATTCATTTAAATATGCATCAGTCATCCTAGTACCCATAACACAAGCTACGCATACATTGGGGCTAGATGGCGATGTATGTATTGTCCTAGTATATTTATGTATTTATTTAATTGTTAGTTAGTACAAAACCTACATCAGATACTGGCCTTCCCGCGCTGGTTAGTGTGAACCATGTATTTGGGTAACACTTAACACTAAACCTTTCATCCCACCAAAATAAACAGCAGGTACAATGTCTTTGCATTTGTGTAGTGTGACTGAAATGTTTCAGACCTAAAACGAGTCATTTTTGTATGAGGTGAGAGTGTACAAAGGCTTTACACTTACTCTTTAATGCTAAAACCTCATTTTGCCTGTAAAGAGGAACATTGTCTGTTTTCGACGTTAAACTTTAGCACGTTGTTAATAAAGAAAACTTTCCTCCCTGGGTATGCGGTTAACATGTAGATAAAACAAAACTGAAGTTTATAGAATTACCTTTGCACGAGCAAGAAATAATCTCTATGTATTATTTCTCAAGCATGTATTTTTGAGCGTATAAAATATACTTAATGGAAAAAATGTTTTCATCCTACATTTAATAATATTTATTTATTATTACCTTATTATCTATTGTTTAGTTTAAAAAAATATACTTAGAGCTTTCTCTAAGTTTTTATAAAAAAAACAAAAATGCCAGAATTAAAAAAGAAGCTCAGACTAGACCAGAGAACATTCAGAAATCATTATTTCACTTTTGCTTTTTCACAATTGCTTTGCCGGGTAGCAAACTCGGGAACTATCAGCTCTGTGCTTTGCTCTATACTTATTTAGAAACAGAGATTCTATATTCATAATTCAGTGCTTTAATTTTGAATATGCTTGGCACTACAATGGCAATTTGCATGAAATAAGACAAAAAGCTTAACGAACAAAGCGGTGTCAAATACTTCCTACATTCCTAAGGGAAGAGTGATATTTAAACTTGTCTTTGTGAATAACTCCTGAAGAAAGAACAATAGTACTAATTGCAGGACTAAAACGCTTGTTATGCGACAGCCTGTGTGACTTGAGCCGTAGGTATCACGTCATAGACATTATAGAATATTCTCTTTATGATAAAATACAAGTTATTATACATATTGCTTGAAAATTCTAATTCAATTAGAGCGAAACGTTCAGATTTGATAATTAATACTTTAACAAAACTTAAACAAAATTATTCTTTACTTTAATAAAGCAAATTAACTATAATAATACAGCATAAAAAATCAAATTTTTGTAAATCAACTTATTTAGTTTATTCATAAAAATCAAAAGTTGGTAGTGATTTCTGTGGTAGAGCTTATTGATACTTTGAAGCATTTGATATAAAAGAAAAAAGATATATAAAATATCTAAAATAAAATTTTACCCGTTTTAAGCTGAGCTTATGAATGACCAAAGTCTCCTTATAAAAGGTATATTAAAAAGGTATGTTTATTGGTTGTGTAAAAATATTCCAGTCCAAATAAAAACCAATTTCAGAATACACTATCATATAATTTGTCAATTACGCAAACAATATACTTCCAATTTAGAGTCTTAAAATAATTACTCTTTTACTAATATATTCGTTTCCCTTTTTCCTTTTTCCTTCTTAAAATCTCGCCAAATCATCCCAAAACGCCCGATGTCACTCTTTTACGCTATCCTTTCTTCTTTTTTCCCCGCGTCGCTTTAGTCGCCAGTCCTTCCAACTTTCCAACGTGCCAGCACCTTCTTATCAAATATATCATCTCGTATTGATAATCTAGCTTAGAATGGCATTTATCTGTGACGAAAATTCAAGTTACCTTACATTTGTAAGACTTAAAACGCTTTTTTACTGAGACCAATTATTAATACAGTAGGTTTTATGAGTTTTATTATGTATGGCATTCTTTGTGAAAACGGCTCTCATCTCACTAGAGCAGTGTGATGTCCAAAGTTCAAGTGGGATACTTTTACCCCAGCAAAGTGCTCTATGTCCGAGTTTTTTTGGCTTGTTATCTGGAGTGTTGTTGGAGTAAGTTGGATGATTAGTGAAACCTACCTTTTGTAGCTTTTGTCAACTGCGGTATTCTAGATTATAATATCTATGGTACTGACTAAAATACAAATAGGTAAATGTGAATTGGTTACTACTATTTTTTTAAATTTCACTAAGAAATATCCAATCTATAATTAAATAACATCACACGGATGTCATGATTTTGTAGGTACAACGATTTAAAAATCAGAAAGTATCCAGCAGTTAAACGACAATAGCGATGTAAATGGTCATATATATAAAAAACAGCAATGTTCCGAATAAAACGTCTAGTAATAGAGTATTAAAAAGTAAACCGTTTATGTTGCCCCTGTACAATATATCTTCCATTATTGCAAGATATCCTATGAACATAAGATAACTGAAATTCACAAACATATTCCATGGGAAAACCTACTGAATGGAACATCACGATAATTGGGTAATTTCTATAATAGCCTACGATTATATCGGGAATAATAGCATTGTTCGTCGTAACGGGAACATTTAAGAAAGCAATTCGCCATTGTTCACAAAAATGGGACAGTTGCTAAAGCTAGGGTCAAGTAAATCAATTTTATACAACGTTTTTGCTGCGACGAACTTAACAATTAATTATTATTATTTTGCATTATTTATTCACTCAATTTTATCCTCAGCTTTTCTTATAGATAGCTTGCAATATAAGAGATTGCACTTCAACTCTCGTGGACCTTGATATTCGATTTGTTTTTTGATTATCTTAGATGTGTCAAATACCAGTAGATATCTATCAAGAGTTTTGATATCGTCTGTGCGCGTCAACCAGTGAAACTCGCTTAAATTTTATTTGTTACTCTGTTTTTACGTGGCAAATCATAGCACAGTGGGTATAATATTTTTTTTGACAAATCCCTAAAATTAACAATAAAGTTTCTTACTCTTAAATCAATTAAGAAAATGAATACAAAAGCTAGATCGCTGCTTTTGTCGAGATAAAATCTCGTCGAATAAATATTTTGTAAATTAAAACGCCTCCATCCCATAAAATAAAAACTAAAATTAGGCACAAAATACCGCCGCCATCAGATTTATCCTCCGATCAGGAATTCCACAAGTTCGCTAAGTTATGTTCCAAGAAAACTTTCTCAGGAAGGATAATTTATAAGTATGGAAATTTATTACAGGAATTTTTACCGGGTTTATAATAATTTTGAAACCCAACATTAGAACAAATAGAGTAGATTGATTTTCTTTGATAATTTGATTGGTGAAAATGGAGTGGAAGCGAAAACACAGACTCAATACGCACCGAAATATAATCACATACAAGGATATCTTATCCTCGGGTAAAACCTGGGATGAAAGCTAGTTTTAAGTGAAAACTTGCTTTTCCTTTTAAAATTTCTCCCTGATTTCTCTGTACAATGTTTATAGAACTCGATTTATTAAAAAAGAAAAATACATAATTCAACGATAGACGTCCTTCGATTACTTTGTTTCTTTATTTATAATTCCAGTCATTAGGTATGAGCCATGTTCAAATTAAAAATAAAAATACATTGAACTCTACTTGTATATAATAGAAGGACGCATACGCGGGATTTTTCGTTTTTTATTTGCTAAGCTTTTTCGTCAAAATTAAAAGCATTTGAACGAGCAAAGTGAATGAGAGCATGATACCGCATGGCTTTTAAAAGGTTGAATAGAGCGGTCGAAAGTCATGCTATTTTAATATTTCGCTGAATAATTTTTATTTTCGTTTCTCATACACAAATACGACTTGAATCTGTGATGTGATTTGCTGGTTTTAATAAACATTTTACTGTGTATGGATATCTGCAAATCAATTCACGACGACACCCATTTCCATCCAATCTACATATTCTCTGTCATCTGTAGTAGAAATAAGAGCATTAATATCAAAGTACTCGTAGTTTATTGACTCATTTGAAAAGAGAAAAATGTTTGTGAATAAAGATCAAATACGGTCCCGCATTTGCCAAATGTTTGTGTTTGATATTTTCTGTAATAGGTTTTTAAAGAGGGATGTATGGGTATGTGATATTAAGGCGATTGTTCTCAACACAGTGTTATTATGTTTAATGCCGTTTTGTTCTATTACAAGTCCAGAATTAATTTGCTCGCGATTCTTGCGCGTGGCCCGACCACTTCAGATGGGCATTACAGAACTAAAAAAAAATCGTTTTGCATATTACCTACTCGTAAAGAACTTAAAATAAAGTTAAATTGATATAATACAGGTAACCCATTGACTTTACTCTCTTATCTTGTACATACCAGCTATAAAAACGACGAAATGGGGCCATCTTTATGTTTCGAAAACTCATACAGAGTTTTCAAGGAAAGACGAAAATTTTATGTAGAAATCTCTCTAATCTTTAAAAAAATGTATCTCTTTACAAAAATAAGTATTCTTTCATGTTAGTGAATGTAATAAATATTACGATTAAATCATTTATTAAATGACAACCAGAACAAAATGTAAACATATATCCTTTATTCTATAACTAAATACCTACTGAGGTGTCATACATATTTGTAGACTGTAAAAATAATGTTGTTGTTCTATATTTAATTCCGTTTTTTTGCTCACATCAATTCTCAAATGATTGCCATTTCTGTCTCGCTTTGTATCCCGAAAGTGAATAAACCTGTTGTGGAATTTTATTAAAAATTTATTTTAACAGTACAACCTCATAGACTGGTATTTGATAAATTCATTTTCCTCTTTTTATCAGGTCTGCGACGAATTTACTTCGCCCCCATTGCTTACATTATTCAAGCACCTTCTCAACAGTTCAGTTTCATAGAACTTTTGTGAAAATTGCTGCTTCAACTTTGAAAATCAACTTTTCGAATCTACTTTGTCTCGACATCTGACCTCTTCACAACTTTTACCCTCGCTAATTATTTTTTCTTCTTTATTCACTTCGAGTTTAACGTTTATTTTAATTTCAGAATAATAAGTTTATTTAACATTCCTCTTTTAAATTTTATACATCTATAATGATGATGGCATAAGATCTGAAAAGTTGCTATTTGGGAACTTAGGAAATTAGGAGAGGTTTAAAGTAACTTTATATACTAGGTACTGCGTAGACAGGCACTTAGAAACATTTTATTTTTATCTCGAAAGATTAATTGCCTGCCACTTTGATGTTTTATTTTTCATGGAACTGGTAATACAATCTATTCTTTATTTGAATAAGTCGTTTCTTTAATAAAGTATAAGCACTTCAAATGAAATAGTTCAAGAGTTTCACAGTCATCTGAGTTGAATGAACTTCTTATACATATTTCTTTAGAGTATTATTCTATGTGAAAGTTTCTGCAAACACACGTTGATGCAAAACGGAATGGAAGCCTTACATTTTAAGGAATTATCGAAAGGGAATTTACGTTCTTTCTCAACGCTGATTCCGTCAATCATATCAGGCATACATATTATCCAGTATAAGCAAAAGAGTCTTATAAATCCTCTTTCACTTGAAGTTTGGTTTTAAAAAGAGGGAGCCAAGTAGTAGTCAAATCAAGAATTTGTTAAGTTACTTCGTAGGTGCTTCATAGGTCAGACATGCTATCGTGCAAGTTCACGATAATGGATAGGGAATCCAGTTAAAGGAAATGATTTTTGAATATCTAAAGACCACTATAGTGTCATGCAATTACACTGAAGTTCGAAATGCAGACATAATATACCTGCTGATAAAATGGAGATCACACAATAATCAAAGAAAATTTTGCATAGAAATCTTTTGCATCGTAGGGTCAGCCATAGAATATATTTCGTCCTGGGAAAATAATCGGTTTCTGCAAGATTTTTAAAAACCAAAGATACAATTTTTCACAACCAGTAGGAGTAGTTTGGTCATGTTGTAAGAACACTTGAAACCAAAAATCACGTGACCAAATCATATTATGTTGGATCTGAATTTAGGTGCTCGTGGGACACCACAGAGATCCTGGGACACTAAAACAAACCTACATGCCTGTTCTATTGAACGGCATCAAAACCACTCAAACCAACACAACGGCGATCGAAGATATAACAGCTTGGCGCAATCAGGTTAGGAGAGCCGACCCCAATTAACATGGTATAAGGCTAGGTTTATATTATGTATATAACGTATACCACAACTTCTACGAAGTTTCACACAAAGGATGGCCAGCGATTATTTATTAACCACAGACTTGCGTTTACACACCCGCGAGCCCCTTTATGGTAAGATTAATAGACGGTCTCGATCATATTGCCTAATCCATTATTGGAGGTCATATTGTTTGTGATATTATACTCGTAGCGAGTGCTTGGAAAATTATAGTTTTTCTTTATTGTGTTCCATTTAGTTTTCGAATTAGGACTCGGGAATTGAACCCCCCGTAATCCGTAGTCGAACATGCTAACTACTAGACCGACAGGGCAGTTTACGAAGTGCTTTACTTAAATCGTCCGCACCCAAATAAAAAAAAAAAATCAGTCATCCATTTTTTTCAAGTAGTCGCAGTTGACAAGCACTTTTGAAACATGAAGTCAGTCTGTAGTGACTCTACCAACGGTTTGTTAGGCAGATTCCACCGAGAAGAGCCGGCAAGAAACTCATAAAAAATATATAGTTGTTTTTACCATACCTATATAAATCTTAAACACTCTTTATTGACAATAAACAATTTCCCCTTTCCTTTTAAATTACTGCGTATTCCTGTAAGTACTCACGAGCTAACTTTTGCTAGACTTTTATCCGACTTTTCAGATTCGGCTTTACATTTATTTTCCCACCGACCGCCAAATCATTTCATTGACTGCGAGTGAATTGAAAATTCGCTGAAAGCTTTTCCAAAATGTTCGGGCTCCCGCTTGTCAACATTTTAGGAATTTTAACGAAACCACTATTCGTGATGTGGTTACCCATACTCTCGTTTTGTTTTATTGCTATGTAATGCTTCAATGAATATTCATTTACAAAACACTAGAATACTACGTTATACATTTTTTGTAGAAATCACTAAAATTATTCGTTGGTAGGAGATACAAGTTTGTTTTCGTAAGAAAAATATTTGTAAGTATATAATATCCAACAGCTGTATATAATATCCACGTTGCTCTAATGTAGAATGGCGGGCTTTAACGTTTGTGATTATTACGAGTCAGGCGTATAAGTATAACCTTAGAGGTGATTATAACCGGGAGCAATGGCTTAACAAGCTCTCCAAAGTACGGGGATAAATAATGCAAATTTCCTAAATCGAAGCTAGTCCAAGACTTACCGAGAATTTATTTCATAATAAACAAAATTATCTTATTATCGCCAAGTGTTCTAGCGTTCCAGTACGATGTCGCGTAGGAGCCGATTACAGGTAACAGGGTAGCCCGTTACCATCTGCATTATAATTTACCACCAGGTGAGGTTGGAGTTAAGGGCTAGCGTAGAATAAAAAAACATCGGTTTTAGCTTCCCCTCTTTGAACCGAAAGGTGGCAGTTATTGGTGGTTGAATCCAGGCTTCTTGGCAGGTCGGTCCCAAAACATATGGCAAAACTAAAACAATAAATCTGTCTTTTGAATCTGTAGTTGTAATAAATACATGTACAGATTCTGTTGTGGGGCTTGCATAACGTGTAATAAATAAATTTCTATCTTTACTTCCTTACTTATATTATAAATGTGAAAGTTTGTTTGTTTGTTTCACGCCCTAACTAAGCAACTCATCAACTTGACTTTTGGCATACAGTTAGTTGAAAGGGCTGAGAGTAACTATTTTTTATCCCAGGAAAACAAACGGTTCCGATGAAATTTGTGTAAAATATTGAAACAGTCGCGGACGAAGTATGCCGGCATCAGCTAGTAGTACCTACATAATTTAATAAACACACTGTTAGAAAAGTAATAAGCTGGACAGGTAACTATACTTAACAACAACCACAATATTATTTCGTTGGGTGAAAACGAATGCAAATACATAGCCGGGGTAACCTGAAAGCTTTCCACAGACTTTCCAATTTGGGGAGGTTACACGTGCCGTTTATATTTGAATAAAACCATCAATAGTCTACACGGGTTTCATTTACTTTCGAATTCGGATGCAGCAAATATTTATTTAGAGAATATATGGGCAGCAATACAGGATAAGTTTAAGGCAATGAGTAGCATTTTGTTTCGTTTTAACTTCCAACGTTAACTAACGTTCCATGTAAATTTTTGTAGTTTTACAGTGCAAATTCTATTAAAATGACCTAACTTAAACTGTGAAGAAATAAAAATGCTTTAACTCTATTGTACAAACAAAGTTGAACTTTAGTTGAGAGTAGTCTGAGTAGTGTTATGAGATAACTAAAAACTGTACCGCCGAGTATGAAACTTTAATGACGCGTATTCGATACCGAATGAATTAAGAATTTCAACGAACGGTCATTACTTTACGAAATAAATACGAGTAGGTACGTAAAAAGTCTACTTAAGAATTTTCTATTTTTTTGGTTAGAAAAGCGGAGGTTGTCAATTTTTTTTACAAAGACCCGATCTGTTATCGAGTTATATTTTTTTGTCATCATAGACATCTTGAATCAATAGATAAACTAAAAAAAATGATTTTAGATTAGTTTTAAAATTAGAATTAAATTAAGTTTTTTTTCATATATGTTTTATTGTGCAATTTTGGTGCACCAGTATCATATCAGATAAAATAGTCTACGTTGTTGTCCCCGGTGTGTACTGGCCATAACTCTACCCTCGAACTTTTTATTAGCTCTGTGACTACAGACTGCGATGGCCCAACGAGGTGTGCCAGTATCGATCGCCATAGCTATTTTTGTCTGAGTCACTTCATTTCTAATACACTTCTGAGTATATGATCATCGCATGCACTTTCCTTTAGTAAATGGAACGTTCTCTTTGACGCAAAAAGAATATTCAAATAAATAATTTATTCGATAATTTGTATCAAAATTGCATTATTTTCCTTTTGTTTATAATAGTATATAGGATTGATCCCATTTTATATATAGAACATACTCGATCGGATACATTAAAGAAGTCGCATAAGTAAAACTATAGCTACTTATAAAAGTGTACTTCTCATAAAGAAATGCTGGGCTGTCTAACCAACCCTTTTCATGTTAGAAATTATAATATTAACTAGCTGTTGCCCGCGACTTCGTTCGCTTTAGTTTTTGTTTTTCGAAAGACATGTGCCTCACAAATGTGGCAGCACTTTATGTATTTAGGATAGCTAAGCCTGGCTTGAAATCATCAAACACTTTCCACTCACAAGAGAACTGAGCTTAATTTCGGGATAAAAAGCATCCTATATTACTTCTAATACCTTTAGGAATATGTGTACAAAGTTTCGTTTGATGATCGGTTCAGTAGTTTTTGCGTGAAAGCGTAACAAAGAAACTTACATTCACATTTATAATATTAGTAGGGATAGAACTTGTGCAGGTGCTGAGTTATGTTATAACTCCCGTGGGTTCAGCACATAATAAATTTAGCAGTTTAGTAGTGTGTGTAGAACTTTTCGTGACAAAGCTCTGACGGGAAAGTACTACAGCCATGATCATTTCTGCCGCTAAGCTGCATGGCTTTATTTTATCTAGGGCTTAGTTGCCGGTGTAATTACGGGCACATGATGCTTAACACCTACGCCTCAGATTGATAGACACAGGGCGGCACTCTGCAGGACGTGGCCCTCGCATACCCTACGAAGTGTTTCTCTGTTTATAGGCCAGGGTTTTCCTCTTACCACCAGGTGTCCCATCTGACTGGTCCGTCAATTATTAGTATATAAAAAAATCACTTGTTACGTTTATACGGCATATGCTATGATATCAAGTTATTTACGGGTTTTGACGGCGGATTGGCGCTGTTTGCAGCGAACCTGCTTTCTGAGTCCGAGGCCGTGGGTTCGATTCCCACAACTGGAAAATGTTTGTGTGATGTGCATGAATGTTTTTCAGTGTCTGGGTGTTTATATGTATATTCTAAGTATTTATGTATATTATTCATAAAAATATTCATCAGTCATCTTAGTACCCATAACACAAGCTACGCTTTCTTTGGGGCTAGATGGCGATGTGTGCGTTGGCGTAATATATATTTTTTTAATTTACAAGAGTTGCCTGGGTGTGACAACGTTAATTATTGATTGGCACCAGTAACCTAAGTTAATGAGTAACATTCATTTCATCACAATCATTATCATCGACTCAACCGATCGACAATAATGAACATATGTCTTTTGGAGCCAGCAGCTACCTAATACTAGTTTGATATCCTTTATCCACCAAAGACAATATACTGTTCATTTCAATGATATGAGTTAATGAAGAAGTTTTAGACACGCAGTTCATTATATAAACCCGCCGACTGGTGTTGTAGTAGTGTGGTGGGCTAAATTCTATTGGCATACGTACGCCTTTTGTCGTTTTTAGCCATCTCAGCTGCGGCTTCGAGCATTGATGCTGTCTCCCTGATATGAGATGAGGGCTGAGGCCAATATGCGCGCATGTGCATATATACGCATATTGCGTCCTACAAAAGCGCCCTTGCACCAGGGAACCACCGTCAATCCATCAGGTCTCTTACCATCATCCCGGCTTCCTTATGGCTCAATAAGAGCAGGAATATCTATGGTGGCAGAAGAAGAATAAGATCTATAGTGGCAAGAGCCCTTTTGATCGTGTCATTAGTGTACTAAATGCGCAAAGATATATAATTTGTAAAAGTCAACTTTTTTGAGATACTCGGAAGACTTTTAATAAGAAAGTCAGTTCCGCAATTTGTCACGGCCTCCGACACTAACATTATATATAAAAGCCTTAGCGCTCCGTCAAGTTATTATTAAATGGCTCTATAACTCATCGGGAAAGACATTAAGGACCCGTTGGACTTATTACAGTACATTAATTCCACGACACGAATCGGGCCCCACCTTTATCGTTAAGCAGTCATTTTAAAGAGTAATTAAGAGAGCCTCAGCATAAGGTACTGAGCTGAAATTGGGTTGGAGTCTGCGGGAAATGTTTTAAAATAAAGTTTAGGATTTAAAAGCTTTGTAGATTTTCTTCAAATTAGCGTGAAACAAGCTTAAAAAATGGCCTATTATATAAACTTCTATTCACTACTCATCATCATCATCATCATATCAAGCCATTATCAGCCCACTACAGAGCAAGGGTCTGCTCCCACAATGAGAAGGGGCTAAGGCCGTAGTCCACCACGGTGGTCCACTGCGGATGGGTGGACTCCACAAACCTTTGACAACATTATGTAGAACTCTCAAATTTACTTACGAAGTTTTCCTTCACCGCTGAAGCAAGTATTATTACAGTTACTTAAAACACACTTAGCTTAAAAAAGTTGAGGGGGGGAGAGGTGCTGGGATTGGAACTCGGCCCCCCGAAATTGAAGTCGAGCTCCTACCCATTGCGCTGTCACCGCTTCAATATTCACTACTTTTAGATACTAGTAATTATATTAACAATTATTGACCACTTAAATTCTCCAAACGCGATACCCATGAATAGTGTACCGCGATACCCTATCCTTTGTGTATCGACGCAAACTATACCTAATATGCATCTAGATGGATTAAAAGAGACAAGTAACACATCTAGTAAGACTGACATAGTTTTGAATATGTTTTATTAATAATAAAAACGACTGGTGAATTGTTGGTGCTATAAAACCATGAGGTTCATTGTGAAATTGTGGGGACATAAAATATTTTACTTCGAATTTAACTTTCTTAATTACTTACTGGGTACAAAATTTTACGCTCTATGTTTAACCATTTCACCGCCATATTTTATGGCTACCCTAGGTGTCAACGCAGACGGAGCGTCAAAACTCCCCTCGCATGCTCGAATACATCATAATTTTTTTTGGTTTAAAATTATAATTAAAGTATATATTAAATAATATTTCTTTTTATTGTGTGTAAAAGTTTTCCTTTGACAAAATAAATTTTATAACGCATTTTTAACTATCTCAAACAATCCATTGCTCCGTTGCTGCAGAAAACAACAAACAAACCTTCCCATTTATAACATTAGTGTGATATTAACCAATTTTGTTATACATATATTCTAAATTGACTAGTCTAAAACTATTGCCATCCATTTCATGATTAGGTATCCCAATTGTGAAAAGAATGGCAATTTTTCTTTTTGTGTTAAAACAGTTAGCTTCGTTGAATTAGCATGCTAAAATACCTATACCTGCTTTTTCGATTATATCACTTTGTGTACGCTTACCCTAAATCGTATCATAGCATCTGCCGTGATGGACTTCCGAAAAGTAAACAATTTTGCTTCCAATATCTGCTGGGTTCAGTGCATTTGGGTCAACGACGTTACGAGATTTTATGAATCCAATTTTGTTAGCTACCAGATTTCACGAAGCAAATAACCGTACGGCAGTGCAAACATACGAAGCGCTCTATTCTTTGTGAAAAAGTAATTAACTTATTCTGCTGTAGAAATCTAATTGGATGTGTATTTACTCGATTAACATAAACTAACTCTTACTATTAATTTATTAAGGCTTTCGATCAAATGTTAACTTCGCCTTTTTTCCCATCATGAGATGGTAATATTAGTATATGGTTGCCTGATTTATCCCAAAGTTAATAATCAAACAAATATAGCATCCTCATTTACAGGAAAAAGAAAAAGGATATTACTACTTAGTTCAATGTATAATATATTAATAGAAATATGTACTCAAACAAGCGAACACCATAAAAAACATAAACAGAATCACCTCAAACAAGCTATTTTCGAATTTTTACCGAGCACTTTAACACTTGCATATTTACATTTTTGAATGTGTAAATGAAGCACTTTTTACCGATTGGCAACACAAGACACGAAACAATCCAACTCGTATTTACCTGCTTCGAATATTATATTTAGCTAGACAATGAACTGAAAAAAGCGATTCATCCACTATATTTTTATCCAGTAACGTAATTTAACACTGTTTGCCTAGTAATATACGTTAGTGATTTCCTTTTGTTTGCCTGTACGACCTCGTCCGATATCTCGTTAGGCCCCGTCACACGGACACTCGACACCGGGACGCAAACAGCGTCCCCTTAATTGCTGTCAAACGGACAAGTGACCTGACCTGGCCTGGTATTTTATTAATTTAATTTACGCACGAGGGCTCTAAGGGATATTTTTGGAACATGAATATATATATTTTATTAGCAGCTACAGCTCGCCTTGTAGCCTTTGTAAATAGCACAAAAAGTAACAATGTGTATTTTGAGCGTAATAAGTGTATCTGGGGATTTCATTGGGGGCAACTTTACAACGCAAATATACAAATACATAAAAAATATAAAATGTGGTCCTCAGTACGAACCTATTTTGGCATGTACGCATGGTATTTAGTCGCTATAAAATAGTGAAACTCAAACCAGAGACGCTAGTGTTAGTTATTTTCATAAAAGTAGAAGGTATGAACGTTGTTTTTTTTTTTGTATGCAATACATATTTGTCCGATAAAATTCTCCTGAAAACTCGCTTCAAAAGGTGGTGTGGCATAGAAACAAGTGCTAATCAATCAATTGCAATGGTATTACGTTGGCTAAATAACTTTGCACTAAATCAGTAAAAAGTTGGTTGTGCCACTTTAGAAGTTCGAATTTGGGTTTTACCTTTTCCCCGTACCTTTGAGAGCACGCTAAGCAATCGGTCCCGGTAATTTTCGTGTTATAATATTCGTTTAAGTAAAGGTTGCAGTACCTAAAGTATAGCCCGCCAAACTGCATCGGATCATTAGTTTCTTTATAGTTACAGATAGGGATAATCATATAGGGAGATACGTACATACATTGATATATAGGGAGTGCATAAACGTTTGCGTAAACGTAAAGAAAGCTAAAAGGTCAGTTTTGTTCTATGGAATACGGCTGTGTCTATTGGATGTAAATCTGTTATATAGCTGTACTTTCGTACTACGATTGTTAATAAATATTTTGCAACATAAAATCAACCAATTTATATTCACCGTTTTGTATTACATACAGTAATGGTTAGTTTCAAATGTTCTTGCATTGTTCTTTGAATTTGAAAGGTTTAAATCTACTTATGGCGTAGAAACTTGGACTGTTCGCGCCAGTGAAAGACAGCGAATTGATGCGTTCGAAATGTGGTGCTGGAAGTGAATGCTATGCATACCGTGGACTGCCAAGCGTACAAATGTATCAATTCTTTCACAACTTTAAATTAAAACACGTCTTTCTAACATCTGCTTTCAGCGCATCCTTGGTTATCTTGGACATAGCATTAAAAAGATGATAGTGGCTGGATACGTAGAAGGCAAACGTCCCCGTTGCAGATCTCGAACCCGGTGGTCAGATCAACTAAGAGAAACTGGTGCCCGTACCTTCTATACGGCAGTACAAATGGCCAAAGACAGGACCCGATGGAGGTCATATATCACAAGATTACTCGCCATAGCAGTTATCACGATCCTCAGTCACGAGGGACCGTCTAAAGAGAGAGAAATCTACATATTGATCACATTTTTATAGATATAGAAAATTAAATGAGAAATGTGTTATGATATAAAAATTACGTACTTGGTATTTATATTAAAAAGGGACGACGACGGCGACGCAAGCTTCGCAAACCTAACCGCTGCAAAGCGTCTCATCCGATTAAGCTTGAACACCCTCATTAACAAGATGAAATTACTTTGGCCTGCGATAAAATTTTAATGGGTTTTACTTTTCCAGGATGCCATAAAAAAGGAAAGCCAGCACTTATGCCCGTTTAATGATAAATACAACATAAAAAAATCTCAAGAGCCCCATGAGCTAAGCACTAGTGGTGCCCTGTGATTTCATATGCTTACCATTTCTTGAAAATGTATTTTTCACTAATTAACTTTCAATGACTATTCTTCACTGCCTTCAGTTAGTAATAGAGTACTTTCATAGCATCTTCCTAACCCTATTTTACCTTTAAGTACTGTAATTGTACAAAAAAGTAGCTTTTATTTCTCCCTGTTAAAAATCCCATTAAAATATGTTAAAATTATGTTAATTATAATATTTTAAATTAAAATATGTTAAGCAAATTAAAATATCTTTAAACCGAAACCGAAGATTAGAAAAACTATCTATCTATATTTTTATAACACAGAAAACTTATAGATTATAGTAATTAAAGAAACTACAGCATACATTTATAAATACTACAACCAACTTGATAATGTTGTAAAAACAGTATGACATTATGGGTAAGTGTCCATCTATGAACCATCTATACAAGTATAAGATACCTCCCTTTTTACTCACGCAAGTTAGTCAATAAATGTATTTTTATTTAATAACAGCTAGGCCGAAAGTGGCTAAGACTCGTTTACCGTTTAATAACGGTGTAGGATACATGCGGATCTATCTATACATAATGTTAAATTATGCCATCAACATCATCAGATAATCAGACACTTTCAATTTTATCTTCGAAATATTGAAAGAGAAATACAAAATACTCGTATTATTGATTAAGATAGGCTTAAGAAAGGCAAACTTAACTATCGTGTCAATCTAAATAATACGTCTATTGCGCAGTATTGCATGGTTCGACGGCTACCCTTTAACGCTTTGACAAATTCTTTATTAGATGAACCTTTAACCTTTTGAAGTGTAATTCGTATTGGAAATTTTTACACAACACGTTGAAGCAATATAAACAGAGCGTATTTTATTTACAGTAATACCTAATTGAATATTATTATAAAATAGGAATGTTGACACTTATCAAAGTATATAATCTTAAATTACTTAAAATTGTGTTTTACTGGAAACATGCAATTATATTTACACCAACAAGAGACCAGTATAAGTTCCAACTTGATAGCTCAAGAACCTTACACACGAGCGGACCAACTGACGAGTGGGAGACCGACATCAAAGTATTTTTTTTTTCATTATGAGGTTTAGAACCTTAAACTCTAAAAATATCTGCTATTTATAGAGCCTGTGATCTAGTTAGGTTTTTGTTTTCTGTTCTACTCCAAGTTAGCCCTTGACAGCCGATGGTTTCGGTTCGTATCGGAACAATAAATTGGTGACTACCCACGGTTGAAGCTTTCCACGAAGTCTGAGGCAACAGCGAGCAATGGATCATAATCATCATCATATCAACTCATTACCAGCCCACTGTAGGGTACGGGTCTCCTCCCACAATGAGGAGAGTTTGGGCCACAGTCCACCACGCGGGCCCAATCCAGGATTGGTGGACTACACACGCCTTTGAGAACATTATAGGCAACTCTCAGACATGCCGGTTTCCCCGCGAAGTTTTCCTTCACCGTTGAAGGAAGTGATATTTTTATTGTTTAAAACTTAGAAAAGTTAGAGGTGCGTGCTGGAAATCGAACTCGGTCCCCTGAAAGTGAAACAGAAGCCTCACCGCAAGGCTATCACCGCTTTAGCCCAATAAATAGTAATGGGCAGGTATATGGACTCAACTCTTTAATTTTCCAGCATATCACAAAATGTTTCATGGTTTATCTCTTCGAGGATACGTTACATGCACGGCAGCGTGTTTATATAAGCTGATGAAGTTAATCCCACAATCTACATACAAGCGCCGACTACGGTTTACTGAACGGGTGATCCCAATTTACCGCTTTACAAATTATAGTGAACTTTGCCTACTGAATTTTGTGACTTAATGTAATATGTTACACATCCTCACGCATCAGTAAAGCGGATTTTAGTGGAGTTTATGAACTATTTAGTTGCCTATTAGAAAAAAAAAATGGGTTTCTTCCAATACAAAGTTCCTACGTACAAATTTATTTATTTCATAATATAGTGCAGGTTAGAGATGATAAATGGCTTTGACCAATGCATAATATAATATTGCCTCGTCAGGCGTGCAACAGCCATCTGCCATATTATCATCATTTCATTATTATCACCATTTTCATCATCCTTATCATCATCATATCCAGAGGATCCAGGAGAGTCAAATTCTTCAGAATTGTCCCGCAAACGCGTTCCCTAAACATATGCGTCATAAGAAGGCTCAGGTTTACTAAGCGGGCGATGGAGAGAACTACGTGACCAAATCTGATATAATGGAATATAACTAAGTATATCTCATGTATAATTGCTTTTTATCACTGTTCTAGTAGTACTTTCATAAATAATAAAATAATGGAAACAGACAAACCTGACGTATTATCTAAAAGTAAACCAAGAAATAGATATTTCCATTGAACCGAACGCCTAAAGTAAGAAGTGAGGTTTCGGCAAATTTAAGTGAATAATTTCCGTTTATATACTTTTAAAGTAGATTTGGTATTACATCATTAATTAGGGCCAGTTTGGCGGCCGCAGCTGTTTAACAACTAATTTCACGAAGCCTCCAGCGTATTTTACGGACGATTCAAGATTTTTGGGAAGGAATAATTAAGTTTGAGAGAGTATTGTTACTTTATTTATCTTGAACGTTTAATTGTTTACGATAAGTAAAGAAATAATAGTCTTAATAATTAATTATTTTTTAGTATCTACTCTTGAGAAAATTAAGAGCAATAAGATTTTCTATGGCTCAGTTCTTAAGTTTCATTTTAATTCCCCCTTCCTGTGATAATTCAAACATAGAATTATGTGAAAGTTTTTTATAAGAAAGTAAAAAACAGATGCAAACACTATCCAGAAATTTATGACATAAAAATATTACAATTAACGAATTGTATACTGTAAATAAGATTATGGTTATATTTTTCTGTTGGCAGTAAACGAGCTGCGTTATAAATTAAATAAATTCATGAGCTAAAATCTCTGAGTGTAGTATATACAGTATTTGTCATAAAGAAGTCTGGATTGGATTTACGTGTTGTGCAAAGCCTTGGTTGAAGCTTTATCCGGCTTCTGTCTCGATACGTCGACTTACTCGGAGCCAATAATACTCAATAGCCATCCGCCGCATAGACTCATCGGCGTAAGCTTTGCGGATGGCTGAGGATTACAGTAAATCCTCTATATTCACGGCATTAGGCAATCATACTTCGAAGCATAGAATTCATTAGGTAATAATTAAGCCCACGGTATACGCGCGAATGATTCCAGCAAGGTAATTAAGTTAAGCAACGCCCATATGCTATACTCTCGAATTCTGAATAAACATCAGAAATAACTTCATTCTCATAAATACTTTGCTTTGTTGAAACGTACATAAGTTTCATCATTATGAGCTGGTAGTTATTATTTTTGAGAGCTCCAACTAAAACTAAAGTTTTTCATAATTCTTAGTAAAAATCCACAGCGAACTCAGATCAAAAATGTCTATCAAATGAATTACATAATCCGTTATGTTGTGTTTTATAATAATTGTTAAATGGTAGGTACTTACCTGCTTTTAGTTACTCATTTTTTGAGACCTGATTCTTAAAGATCTTGAATTTTGAAGCTATCAAGATGGTTCTACAAAAACTTCATTAGAAGCACAGAACTCAATAATATATATTTTTTTACTTGATCCCTAGTTTTGCTTATCATTTAACATAGTAAGCCATAATAAACAGTTTGAGGGTATGCACTGAGCGAGCAGATGATATAAAAAGAAAAAAAACAACTTAAATTTTTTATAAATTACTACTTATAAAAAATTTTACGACCGGAATTTTAAAAATTATAAAATTACCCTACCCATAAGTTTTTAATAACTCGTACTAGGGATTTTCCAGATTTTATATTATCTGCATACCTTCTATGCACGCCACTAAGACTGACATATATTAATGAAGCCAACTGCTTATTCTAAATGCCTAATGATCATTATAGAAACATATCCGTAAAATGTTCTTTACCGTACTTACCTAGATAGTACTCAGGCTTCCACATTTATACCCGTAATATGTAATCCTTAAAGTTAAGCTGACTCAAATTGGCAAAGTTGTATTTAAGTTAGCATACATACACACAAAGCTCTTATCAGTTATGAAAGTAATTATGTTAAGTATACTTACAACAAACAACACAACTTTAAACTTTACTCTCGTGTTATTTGTTACGGCTTATTATCTAAATATGGAAAAATCTTAATCTAAATAGCTTTAAAATTGGGGCTACAATTTTTAACGTCACATTAGAATGCTTTACACTCACGAGCCAGAAAGTGTCAGTATTATCTGTAACTTTTCGAGTCATCTCGCGTAAAGTTTAGGCGTTGTGCAAACGTAGACACTTTTTGTTTCCGACACAATAAAACTCTGTGTGTTTCTGTGTTTTACGGGTCCGGTTGGACACGTAGGTATACTAAAGACAGTGAACGGTTGTTGACACTCAAACCTCATATTATGTGATGCGTTCTATATTATCTAAGTGGATATAGGAAAATCCATTGTCATGTCGCAGTTGGTGATATCGATATGAATGTGTGTTTTTTGCGGCCGGTTACGTTACAGCACGACATATTAACACTCATAAAATGTGATAGGTTCTGGAGTTATCTGAGCAGCAGTGGCGTGCACAAATGATTTTATATAGCTCGTATTGGAGGGGATTTTTTTTTTATGCTTTATATCTGCTTTGTGCATACCCTGGCTGAAGACCCTATGACAGTGGCGTGCAGGTATAGGAAAATTCAGCGCTTCACGTTTCGGTTATTATTTTGTTAGACTATTTCTAATAGGTACTACCTATTAGTTTAAATATCACTTTTTGTGCAATCCTGTGGCAAATTTAGGAGCTACGTAGACACATATGTTCTTACATACCGATACGGGAGTAAAGGGACACGATCACAATAAAACTCGTGAATACGGTCAGTGACTGTTGCTGCCTGCAACTAAAACCACAGCATAATTCTCTCGTTCAGCTCTTGTAACGTTTATAGTTCAGGAATCATGGAAAAATACGGCGCTTTACGTTTCTGTTAGAATTTCTATCGACCGGTTCTCATTCTGACCGCGCCAAGTTTAGGAGTACCGTAACCGCAGATACTTTAACATTACTGAGTTTACAAGAAACTGAGTTTACAGTGCCCGGTTATTGGAACTCAGCAGTCACCTACCTACTACTAGGCAAATAGTTTGCGGCTAAATCTCTTTAATAATAAAAATAATAATCACTTATTTTAGGCTTTATCCATAAACATTAAATCATCCAAAAAAAATCCATAAACATCAATAAAACAATTAACAAAGTAAATTAAAACTAATTAATTATTGTAAGTATTAACTATAAAACTTAAAATAAACCACTTGTTTGCTCCCATGTAGGTATTCTCGATGGAGCGTTCATACAACCCGTACTGAACGCAGTTTGTGGCGTTACGCTTGGCGTCTCAGAGAGTCAGCGGCAGATTTGGAGCAAAAGTACGCGCATAAACCAGTCCGTGGCTACGAACGCTATTTGCCTATTATATGTTGGCATCCAATTTGCAACTTACAGTCAGCTAGATGACAGCTTGCGACTATTGCTTGCTGACTATTTGCCTAAAAGGACCGAAGCTTTAGAATCAAAAGAATTAATGTTTATTTCGTGGAAATAAACGTTCCTTAGACACAACAATCAATGGATTATTTTCCCACTCATTTGTTGAACTCATTTCATTGTTTTGTCTTCGACAAGACGTCGCTTTTATATATAACTACTGTCAAATAAATACATTCCGAAATAAGGTCCCAGAAAATGTAAACAAGTATATACAATATCATACCGCTCCACAGGCAATGATATAGTTTTGCTGGTTGCCCAGTCCCACGGGATTGGATGTTTGGCGAATGGCCAACTGGAATTATTGGACTGGGTACAAACTCACACTGGGCCATATTTATAACTATTAGCCGCTGCATCGCTGTATAATAAAAGTATTCGAAATATATCATTTTGAAATGTTAAACTTTTTTTATATATCTTATCCATTCAAAATTTGAATTCAAAATTTGTTTATTTCAAGTAGGTAGGCCTAGTTTATAAGCTCTTTTGAAACTTCAAATCAGTCTGTTAGTAGTGACTGTACCACCGGTTCGGAAGTCAGATTTTACCGAGTAGAGCCGGCAAGAACCTCAGCAGATAGCTCTTTTTGAACATCATTTAACAGTTTAATGTATATTTTTTCAATTAAAACGATCATATTGGTTTGATACTATGCAACCACATGCCTGGTAAATAGGTGACCTTTAAAGAAGAGACAAAAGCTTTGTTAGTTAGGTGTGTACGATTCCTCAAAATCAAAAGTGAAAAAGTCAAAAGTCAAATATTTCCTTATTCAAATAGGCATATATATGACACTTTTGATGCGTACATTACATGAATTTTAGGTATTTGGTTGATTAGTGCAGATATACCAGGCAAGCGTTAGGAAATTAATGTTGTCCACCACTGTACCTTCAAGAGTATGTTAAGCTATCGATCTCGGTTATTATCACAAGCACGTGAGCCTTCCAACGTCATCGGAGCAGTGTGGCAAGTCTAAGCTTTTTATCCCTGTCTCCTATGATAGATGAGGCCCCTTCCCCTTAGCGGTTTAATAAGAAAGAGTGGAAACTGTATAATTTAGTCTGGTTAAGTAAATAAATGATAAATTAATTAAAAAAATAACGACCATATACACAACGCCACCTAGCCCCAAAGTAAGCGTAGCTTGTGTAACTTGGTACTTAGCTTGGGTACTAAAATGACTGCTGAATATTTTTAGGAATAAAATACATAATACAATTTACATACAAACACTCAGACACCAAAAAACATTCATGTTCATCACAAATATTTTCCAGTTTTGTTATCTCTTTTACTACTAGTTTACTAACATGATGACAAGTTAGGAGTCCGACATAACAACCGTGCCTCTCCGAGGTGCGGCTGTATCTATTTACGAAAAAAAAAGGTTAAATTTGGACATTAATATTCACTTCGAATCTAGTTAAAAACGCCTATACCTATAGCTTGGATGATTGCGAACTTATCTGCCTAGATTTTCCCCTGTAAACGAGATGTGTATGTACGTATGCTTAATTTAACCCAACAGAGGCCGGACTTATAACAACATGTAACGTTACTAATGCGCTCTAAATCCTTTCGACGTTCAAGTACTTACTGCAAACTCAAAATACACAAGCAATCCTTATGTACATTATCTCTTATTCAATATATCAAAGGGCAACTTAGAGCAGCAAACCGTTTAAATTCCCCGGTAGACGGAGTTATGTAAATTACTAGCATTACCTTTATCATGTTACATTCCCTGAGGCTTAAGTTACCTTCAAGGTAATCTTTGCATTACATGAAGGGATTTTGGAATATTTGAGTTAAAATGCAAAATTTAAGTTCCTAATGTAATAATTTAAGTTTTCTAATGAGAATTAAATATTTGTAATTAAATATTTACAAATATTTAATTCTCAGTATTCCTACTGCTTATAGAAATTATCATCTATGGAAGTTAAAAAATCTTTGCTAGTCAATATAAAATATAACAGGCTTATTTTCTTTAGTTTTGAAAAAGGGTAGTTAGGTAGTTTTTCCAAAGGTGGGAATCAGAATAATTTATTCTTGCGTTCATTCATAGCACACAGTTCTATAGTGCTTGGTAAGAATTTGTATTGAAAAGGGTATAAAGGCGAAGCTCCGTCGGAATAATTATTTATTTAAAGAGCTTGTTCCCAATACCGTGAAGGATTTTTTTAATTCTGTGTGATCAACCGAATAGAGGGTTCATTCTCAACATACAACTGCTTTAAAAAATAACATTTGCTTATTTAATAACGTGTTTAAACTAAATACAAAAATGATAACATTACAAGATTTACAATTTCATTTTATATTGTACATTCAAATTAAAGGTTTTCTCAAATAAACAGTATTCAGTTGTAGTGGATAATTTTAAATGCAATTCCATTTTTAAATATTCAAGAAACAAAGAGTGCCTGTCTATTAGAAATGAAATAAAAAAATGACTATAAAATAAAAATTATTCATATTATGAATCACCAAGAATTCTGTTAACACATGGAGCGGTTTAAATTGTTCCTACTTAATTCGCATAAGCTAGTGAGGTGGCTAAATATATTTAACAGCTAATTTCAGTCCGGTATGAAACCTTTTCCACAATTTGCGGTTGTTCCAAGAGCTGTGAATAATAAGTTGACAATGGATTTTATAGTTCTTTGCGGGCCCATATATTTTGCCTTTTAAATCTTAAATATTTAAGAGCCAATATATTATAAAAATAAATAGAGCGATCAGTTAAGTATATTTTTAAGCATCTAAAGGTACTTAATTATAGAAATATGTCTCGAACATTTCCATGGCGTAAATAGAAAAACTCAGCTTAACTTTTCGGCTCCCAACTTGACACCATTTACAATGTTTCCAAAGAAATAAGAAGTTTTAACGATTTTTACGCATTATTGAATCGGGTAACAAATTGGAAATGTTTCGTTATTTTCATAAATTTCCTTTCTTTTATATTTACCAATGTAATTTCCACCGACATTCAGCTTCGTTGGATCTTAGCATTTCAGAGAAATAGAGACTTAAATAAAATATGTATTAATGTAATATTTATATTGTGTAATAGTGTTGTTCCCATACTAACTTATAAATAGAATTTGACGGAAATCAGGCAAATAAATAAGAGAAGAAATAATAACACTTTTACACTAGTGATAATATTTTTTCAGTAAAATATAATGAAAATATTGTTTATAATTGATCCGCATTGAAAATAAAAAATATTGAGCAAATAAAAAATTTAAGCGAGCGAATATCATACTATGTGGGCGAATTTTATACCATGCGAGAAAGTATAAAATCCAAAGCGTGCTAATAATATCTAAAGTTAGGTTAGGTTAGAATATAAATATTCATGTACGCGACTAGGCACTTAGGTAATAAAATAGTTTAATGTGGTTGTTTTCAAGAATTGCAGTCGCCCAATACTTTCGCTCACTTAGTACTGTAGTTTTGATCTTGGATTGTGGGACTTGATCTGTTTAGAGCGTAAAATATTCGTGTAATTTGCCACCCCACATGAATTGAAAACTTCCCTAAATATATATATGCAAAAACAAACAGTACACGATCCAACTGGGGATTATCGTGCGGCATGAAAACGAATCCAATTTAAATTTTTAACTCACACACAAGCCTTGGACTATTTAAATTACCCAAAACACGCACCACAGTCAGTATCATGGTTCATGTTTTATTTGCTTTTACTGTATTAAATTATCCAAATAATTAATTATTGATATTTCCTATCACTTTCATTAATTGACTAGTAGTATTAAAAAGTAGTATTTCAGTTTTCTGTTTACAGCGGAAAAATGCAGCCTAAACTTTTCTCTTTAAACCCTCTTCCTGTCTTTCTGAAATAAATGTAATAAATAAATGAAAATTTAGCCCGATAAATACTTCTGTACTAAAATTTAAATCTTTGATTGTTGTTTATTTTAAGGATAGGTGACTCAAAAATCTGATTTGAAAGTTTTTACATGCTTGACAGGTTTTTAATCGTAAAGCTCTTCTAAGTTAGTAAAACTTAGAAAATCCAACAATTTGCGTTATTCCTACGCAGCTGCTTAGCATTCCTGATCAAATCTGTTAAACGTCAAGTACTCTGTTAAAGATTGTGGCAAATTAAATATTTGTCCCAAATCACAATGCCGAGAAAATAAAACAACAAATAAATATTATCACTGTTATTTATTTTCATTCTATATTTATGTTTAAAATTTAAATTTTAATAGCGTGTTTTTTTTGCTTTTTGGTTTAACAAAACAGTAGGTAATCCGCAGCTGGCAAAATTGGATTCATAAAATCTCATAACCTCGTTGACCTAAATGCACCGGGATACGCCGATGTAGGGGACAATATTATCTGGCTCGCCGAAATCCATCTCGTCAGATTTAGGGCATCAATAAAGTAAAACGCGATACGGTTCAATTGCTCTGCGTAATTGTGCGTAAAGTATTGACAAAATTAAATAAATTCGCATCAAATTTCGCAATAAATTGTTTTAGGCAAATTTTTGCGGCGCAATATTTTTTTATTGCCTCTATATTTCATTCAGTGTTTTCAAATATATTAAGCTAGCTATTGGTCCTGACTTTATCCGCGTTTCTTTGTTTGACCGGGATTCAATGTAGTTAAATAATTTGAGAAGTTGTTCTCTTGGATTTGTATGAGACTTCACACCTACTCGTAGATTCATTCTTTCTTTATTACAAATGCTTAAAATCAGGCATTCATTTAAATTTTATTAATTTTTAGAGATGATTTAGTTTGCAGCATAGAATTTCAAGTCGAGTATCACTGTGAGTACTACATAAATTTAATATCTAATCTGATGAGTTATAGAACCATTTATCAGTAGATATTTTTTTTTTATCAGTAAGTTCGTAGTTTGAAAACTTGCAAAGTTTCGGACCCCAGTTTTGGTGACCATATTGAGCCGTCAGTCAAGCTGATTATAACTTCTACAAATACATATATACATATTAAAGGCCGCTAATCCGAATCGGACCAGCGCGGAATATCTAGTTTTCTATGAGCTAGTGTGATTCTTATATACAGTAGAAAATTATAGAAATGGTAGGAATGATAAAAATAAATGGAACATAAATGTTAATTATTGAGCAGCCATACTTTGAGTTAATAAGCTTCAAAATACATTATCATTATTCCTTTGCTTGTGAAAATAGACGTTATATTTTCTCTTCTCGAATAACATTTATCCCGTAACAATATTTGTACTCTAAGCAGGATTTTATTTTCTTTAACAACGATTTACAAACTGTTTATACAATGTCAACAAATGAGATTCTCTAGCTTCTTCGGTCGTAATTTTGAATTTATGATTTTTATGAATAATATGTATCTAGTTTATATACGTAGGTATAACTAGAATAGTAAGGATTTACTGTATTTATTACTTATGAGTACAGTCTAAAATCTATTGATTTCTTTGTCTAGAAAAATACGCAGAGTAGCATTATGAAAAGTTTAAAATGATTAACCCTACCCTGCAGTTTTTTGGGGTTTTATTCGAAAATACATATAAATAATTGTAATACTGTGTAAATAGGAAGTAAAAAAGAAAGCATCTCTAAAAATTTACCAACTGTATAATGTATTACGTCTGTAAACAAAGTAATAAATTCCGGTAAGTATTTTTCAAAAGTATAAATTTCTAAACATTTTTAGGGTGGTCTCGCCGTAGAAAAAACGAAAAAACCACAAATTTGTGGCTTTTTAGTAACAAACTAAGTAAATGTAAACTTCACCAACTGTATTACGAAGATTTATGTTGGTAGTTTTAAAACATACAACGGTTAAGTGGATACGCTACGTAGAATTTAAATAGCTTGAGGTTTCAGTACTCGCACCGCCACTCCATTCAGCCTTTTAAAAGCCATGAAAGGTCTGTGGTATCATGTTCTTATTCATTTGACTAGCAAAAAGGCTTTTAATCTAAACATATGAAGTAAAGTAAAAGCTACGAATGCAATGTAAAACTTACATTGCATTGAGATTATATATTGAGTAGTAAATTATATAAATACTTATTTGTTTAACATACAATATTTCATCATCTTCATATCAACCCATTACCGGCCCACTTCATGGCATGGGTCTCCTTCCACAATGAGAAGGGGTAAAGGTTGTAGTCCACAACGCTGGCCCAGTTCGGATTGGTGGAACAACATACAATATTTACCTAACATTATATTTGCACTATATTAAACTCAGTAAGTATATGCAACTTGGTTAGTGGCGACTGAATGAAATGACATTTTTTTCTTTACGTATTACCATAGATAATAAAGTTGTTACGTATAAAATCAGTGTCTGCACTTTAAAATAATCGATTATACTGTTATTGTGATTGATTTTGAAGGCTCTTTACTTTCCATTCGTGCCTAAAAGAGCACGCTAAGCTGTCGTTGTGATTATCACTAACCTCTGGATACGCAAAAAAGAGTAAGATTGAGGATTCATCATGATCATTGGCACAAAAGCCCTTTGTAGAACCGGCCTTCCTGAGAGTTAATCTTTGTTACCAATAAGCCCACCAACCTACATTAGAGCGGCGTGGTGGCGCGCGGCTGCTTCATATCACTTTTTACTTTGAGAGAGGAGGCCTTTACCCACTGAGGAACGATACGATATTTAAAAAAATAACATAAATTTCCACTGACTCAAAAATAAACAAGTTCTTCTCATTGAAGAAAATATTGAATTACCTATAATCAATTACTTTATACTTCGAAATTACACTTCTTCTGAAAGTTCGAACTGAACATAATGTTGGGAAGTAAAGGAATTCAAGATCGGAGAGTAAATCTCCCGGCGGCATTTCGAGTCTAATTTAAGTTTCCCTTTACGGGATTGAGGCGTTTTATGTTACAAAGGGTTTGTTCCGCAGGGTCTTTGAGGGAAGCCCGCAACAAGGCATCAACAATGACAAGCCAATAATTGCTTTGTTTATAAATATGTATAACATTGTCAATTCAGTTGGAATAAGAGAGAACAATATCTCAGGGTTTTTTAATGGAACGTTGAGCCGCACTAAAAACCATCGACTAAGCACTTATTTAAGTCCCACTGCCTATGTGCCTATTTTATTCAAGTAGGCCCATAGGTGGCACTTTGGATGCCTACATGAGAATTACACGGTAGTGAGATCACAGATTTACCTCTCACGAACGGATAGTCCCTTTTAATTAATACTCATAATTTGAATACATGAGAATATGGAAGTGACATTTCATAACCGTACCTGAAATTAATCTGATCATAGCGATGGTCGAAATATTCAGGTTTGCTACACAGGGTGTTATTTTAGAAGCGCTCAGTGAGATGCTTTAATCTATTGGGATTGATGAATCACTCTAATTAAACAATAACTATTTCACCTTGGCGTCAATTATTAAAAAAAGGAAATTGAAAAACTAAATAAAAATTGTTGGATAAAGTTGTAGAGTAACAGAAGTTTGATGGAAATGAAACTTCTTGTACAACAAACATACAACAAACTATTTTGTTTCTGTGCTTAGTTCCTTCGTTACAGTTATTCTTACAAGTATTGATAAACATGTTTGTAAATCTTAAAAGGCATTATTTTGGTTGCATCTCGCTAATCGCTCCAAGTGCGTACGTAGAGGCCTCTAGTCCAGCAGTGTACTGTTATAGGCTATTGATGAAACGCTTCAAGGATAACAGCCTCTACATTGTACACCTGAATTGGACGGCATTGTATCCGGGCAAATTCAATGAGTAAATTGCCAATTACGGTGTGCTATGCTACAAACATGTTGATTGATGACTTGCTATACGTATTACGTTTGATTAGTCATTAGATGGTAAATAATCAACTGCCATATTTCTCGTTACAGTACTTTCTTTTTACTACTCTGCATCATTTTTCTCTAACTTTTGCTAGTGACTTAGTCCGCCTTGGTTATGTTCTGTTTTCGGATTAATATGTTCTCCAAAATTTTTTAATATCTGAACTCTATACTAATACTGGCTTATTTGTCTATAAATGTTGAACAAAAATATAGATTTTTGTTAGATCCAAAAAATCCTATTTACGTAACACCCAAAAATAAGCCACAATTTGATGTCGAAAATAATATCTTCAATTTAAAAGAGGACTGTCGTCATTATGAGGTTTAAAAGACCTTTTCAAGACAATTGACTTTGTTCTTTATATGTTATGAAATAAGGTTGCGACCCAAATTAACGAGGAAGATACCTCAGGTAATAGATACTAAGCAATGGCTGAATTTTATTTTAGTTACAGATTTAGAATAATAAAAACACTATTATAAACCTACATTATTTATTTCCAGCAAGTTTTCTAGGAGAAATGATAAATTGCTTTTAAGCAAAAAGTACGAGTATTTCCTTTCACACGTTTTGTGTGCTATTTTTTTATGTATACTTTTTCCTTTGTCATGTGACCAGGTGGATTTATAGAGATGCTTTTCTCGTTTATTTTGCCCGCATTCGCTTGGGATTTAAAGTTTTTAAATACTTTTATTTAGCTTATCTTCGTATATTTGTTCCAAATGATGCGGTGGAATATTTTATATCTTCTTCTGAACCATTTCGTTATTGACATCGGTATGTTTTGTATTTTTCAAGCTTTCAAGCTGTGCCAAGCCTCTTCTTACTATCGCGAAAGCCCCGGCAATTGGTGCTTGGTAGAAGTCCGGCAAGTATACAACGGGTTCCCCAGCAGTCCATCAAACAAGGACATGCCGTGGTGGTTTTTGGTTCGGGTTTATCCCCCTTTAGAGGAGGGGAATACAACATAACCTGCGCCCTTATACACCGAGCAAAAAAGCTAATATTTATACGAACTATTTATATATGAACTTTATAATGGCACGACTAAAGGTTTCTGACTATATAATAATGCAAACTATTATGAATGAAAGATAAATAAGAACATAGTATACGCCTATTTAAATAAAGTTTTTGGATTTAAATTGATTCGATTTGAAGAGGGTTACTACCGACCCACTTTACTGAAACAATATTTTAGCACCTACAAATTAATTTAATTTGATGAGTTAGTACCGCAAATAATTCAATTTGTAATTTGAATAATATCATACCCGTTGTAACCATTAGTATTCAAGTCTCATGTTTCATTGTTAAGCGGTCGGTAGAGGCTTCAGTCAAGGCTTGTTAGCCCACAATAATAGGTTCTACTATTCATTGTTCTAGAACGCTGGGTCGTTCGAGTACAATGAATAAGTAGAAGAAGTAATATCTGTCATCAGGTCATTATTTATGATATCTACCATGTTCAAAACGAATTCAAATAACAATACTTTTTAAAGAACGGACTTGCGTTTATATTTATTATATTTACATAACTTTACTTCTATATTTTTATATATTTTAGCGAAGCAATAAAAGGTGTTGGAATGGCGACCCCGCACAGGTAAACGCAGTGTTGATCGGCCCCCAAGGTGGACCGACGACATCAAACGAGTCGCTGGGAGCCGCTGGAAACAAGCGGCCCAGGAATGGGGATTTTGGAACTCTCTACAAAAGACCTATGTCCAGCAGTGAACTTCAATCGGTTGAAGTGATGATGATGATGATGAATAAAAGGTAGGTGGGTATACTCGGAATAAAAAAAAATTGTAGGTCTTAGTCAGAACATATCGTTTTAAGCTTTATATTAAGAGCTACGTCCATTTTACTGTGAGATTACAGTGCTTCGATACTCGCTAATGATGTAAGGATTGCAAGTATTCGAATCCCTTAAGCCGTTTTAGTATGATTAATTAACAAACATTCACATTATTTAAAATATTTAAAAAAAATAAGCTGTGTAATAATGAATATAGTTTTACAAAATCTCAGACTTCTGTCTGCTATTGCATTTTGTCTCAGTGGTCGATCAATGACATATTAAACATTTGACAATAAATATAATTTCCGTGGGTATCCACACTAGGTTAGTCTGTATTGTGGATGCCTATTTATGTTGTGTGTGTGTTCTTTTCTCTCGGGTTCTTTTATTAGTACGTTTTCTCACTGATCGACCACTGAGATACTCGTACAATACTAGTAGTTTTGTTCTTCAAGTTACTACCACGTCTTATTAAAGTTAGAAAAGCCTCGTTTCGGTACAATATTATCACAAGCCGTGGTTATCAAACTTTCTACATCATATATCTTTGTACTTTAATTAAGAAGGTAACGCGATAGATATTTTGTAATAAGCAGCCCCATTGTAAATTCTGCGCTGCAAAATGAACGTTAATTTTCTTTGTATATAATGTAATTAATATATCACGTAAAATAAGTTACATTTATGTATTGATAAGAAAAAAAATTATGAAGATTACACTTTTACACGGCTTTTACTTGATAGATTAATAGACGGGCCGGGCGCCAGCTTCTCCAGTTTCACTTGTTTACATGCGCAACAATACGTAAGGACAGAAAGCATTCAAGAAAACGACTCGTGACACAATCTTATAACTTATCATAGCCTATATCGTAGAGACTACAAATAGAATCACCAAGCTTAAAGCCGTAACGACAGGCTTTTATATAATCATATAAAGTAAGTTCTTTAAGAACAACAACAGTCAATCAACATCAAGTCAACAGTCAGAAAAGTCAATGCCTCACTGACTGTACCACACGAAAATGCTGTCTATGAGATATAGAGGCAATTTCCGTTGACAGAGAGGCGTGGGTTTTATAGATATGACTTTATTTAAAGCGCAGCAGCCATGTTGCCAGTCCTCATTGTATCTAAAAATATCTGCAAGCTTAAGAATTAAAATATTACATCACTAGTGAATTTAAATTTTTATATTTGCCAGTGCAGCGGTGCACGCCCTTTAATTGTATTGTGCTTTATTGTGCATGCTATACTGTGTTATATTTCTAAGTATGTAGCGCATACATAAACGAACCGCAACGTAGCACAGAAAAGCCTGCATTTTATTTCATAAAATTTTCATGAACCGCTCATAAAATATTCTGTGTCATTTTAAGCTGGTTACACGCATGTGTGATTTTTATTGAATCCTAGTGATTAAAGTTCTTTGGTATATTTCCTTAGCTCGTATGCTCGTATCTAACTTTAATATGATTTGATTTTCCGCTGTTTTGATTTAAAATTGTTTTTATAAAATTATATTTTATACAGGGAGAGAGGGAAGGTATAATATATTTACCAAAAGATTCATTTTTACTTTTGAAGTTGGAATCTGACTTTATTACCTCCTTAGGTGATAAGGCGGCTAAACTGGCTAGATTTCCCGCTAAGTAGACAAGAGGATTTACTCGATTATCGTGAAAAATCCGTTCATAAATTCACCGCGGATTTAAAGCAATCTTGGGATCATTCGATGCGGGCATAATTTATCCATTACTTACAGCTCAGAATTTTGCAGTGGAGGTAAAATTAAATATTTGTAAGACAAAACTTTTCTCGTCAAAATTCAAAATTCCGGCTTTATTTATATTTTCACATATTACTAGGGATATAAAGTTGAAAACGCGGGGTGTTGGCATAGAATTAAGAACATACAGAAATCTTTTACGCGACTAATATTGAAGCTTCATATTCCCCTTCACTTTAGAAGTTCAGGCGATGAACAGGCGGATGAAAGTTTGTGAGGTAGCAAAATAACGCGGATGTGAAGTGAGACGTGCGTGGGGCATTTTAAACTGTTTTTGGTCACAATGCACTGCAATAATGGCTGAATGAGGTTTCTATATGTTCTTAATTCTGTGGGTGTAGGTAAATAAATCCAACAATTCTCGGCACGACTTTCGAGAATATTCTTCAAATATTCATAAATCAAAATAGCTGCGAGAGGTGCATTTGGCTTAGGAGCCGTAGCAGCCGTATAGTGGTTTATTTTTCAGTACTAAAAAGGGCAAAAATGGCAGCAACTTGGCGGGATATACAACTGCAGATAACTTCAATGAGTTCGAAGTTAATGGCACGTGCTACTGACGTTATACGCGTTTCGGTAGGTGCAAAATGAACAACAAATTTCAACAAAGCCAAAAGGGGACAGCGCTATTATTGGATTTAAATATATTTTAAAAGGCTTAATCAAATCTTAGCAAGGATCTTTCCACGAGAACATTTACCCATAACTTAGCTCAAAATTTTGCAATTAAGGAAAAATTAAGTATTCAGACTACTGCAAGTCTATGACGTATAGCTTCGTCTTGTTTCGAAATCTAATACGGAATTTCATCAGATTTGGAGCGGCTGTCATGCGTCACAGTAGCAACCCACCAGCTATTCTCTATCCGCATCCCTTGTCACTTGTCATTTATTATTTGTATTATAATTATGTTGTCATTTATTATTTGGCCTTTGACGTCTTGAAGTCCCTTTCTGGCTGGGTCATATATACCTAATATGATCGGAATTATTGTAGGGTCCATCTGCCAAAGAGGAAAAGATAGCATTCCCGATGAACCATATTATACAGACAGATGTGTATGTGTTTGTACATTTTTTACAGAATGTTAACATCTGTTTCATAAATTCACGTGTGAATCTCAAATTCAAATTCAAAATTCATTTATTTCAAGTAGGCCCAGTTTATAAGCACTTTTGAAACGTCCAGTCAGTCTGTTTGGAGTGACTCTACCACCGGTTCGGAAGGCAGATTCCACCGAGAAGAGCCGGCAAGCAACTCAGCAGGTTGCTCGTTTTCAACATCATTTGACACTTTACAATGAAAAAATTTATTTATAATATTTTTTTTATCTTGTGAGAGATCTCTAATTTCTTTACATAAATCCTACTTAAAAATTAGGTAGTAAAAAGGTGCTATTTACATGATGAAATTCTTTTTGTCTACATTTGAGATATAAATTCGTCATAGAAAATTAGATCCTGGTGAAATAGCAGGGAAAGGTTTATTTGCCATGAGATATAAAAAGAGGTTAAATGACTGATGGATTAACCGATGTATTTAAATAGTATATTCTGATCATTGTATAAATGTGTTGTTATACGATAGAAAAAAAAGTTAATGACCGTTAAAATTCATGTTACAACTCTCATAAAAAGTGAGTATAAAGACATGAAAGGCACGTGCTCCACTTAATCGACTCAATTTGAATACTGACATGGGGCTGACATCTCGTCTTGGAGTTTAATGCAAATTTCCCCAGAGCGAGTCGCGTCGTAGTTTCCTACTATTATTATACACTTGAATTAGCTGTCAGTCAGCTCTATTGAATGAGAGCGGTTGCAAACACTAGGGTGTGCAAATACTCAAAATTTCGAAGGATTCGCGGCTATGGAATTAAATAATTCGATCCGATAATAGAATCATTCAAGTTTGTATAGTCTTAGAACAGATTTACAAAAGTAAGTATTCTTCATTTATTTAGCTACAGTTCCAATAAAATTAAATAATACAAATGTATGTCCAACATTGGACGTCCATTGATTGACATGAAGATGATGATGATGAAATAATTATAAAATATTTGTTAGAATATTATCAAATATAATGTTAATTAATACAAGAAAAACATATACTTGTTGGTTATAGTGATAATGTCAAAGGTTACCGAATATATGACCCAGTAAAGAACAAAGTCACCACAAGTAGGGATGTTATAATACAAGAAAAACCCAAGCCACAAGAGACAGTAACAGTTTCTCTAGAAAGCACAGATTCAGTGGGGGAGTTGGTAGAGGAGTCTGTGGTGAAACTTGAACCCCTAAACAAATCAAGTTCTTCAGAATCTGATTATTTGGATGTTGATGAAGAACTTGATTTGTTTAGGGGTTTTTCTTGTATTAATTAACATTATATTTGATAATATTCTAACAATATTAATAGAACAATCTTATTTATATCATACTGATATTAGAATCTATGAGAGCCATAAGAGAACCTCCATAAATCTGGTTGGTAACACACCCATCGAGAGACGGACTTTTTTTTTTCTTTTGAATAGCTGCGGTGTCAATTCTTTGAACAAAATCTCTTAACTTAACTAAATCGAAATCAGGTCATACTTTTCTACAGGGAGCTCTGTGTAAACTACTTTTAGACCTGATGTCAATTAAGTTTCGTTTATTTCTTTACGTTTTAAATTATTCAATTTTTGAAATAGAATCCTTTGAATATTTTGAAGTTTCTATTCGAATCTTTCGAAGTAACTTGGCACACCCCTATCAAAAGCTTCACGTTCCAAACATAGCAAAGATTTAGGCTTGTGTGCGGTGTACGTGTGAAACAGATGAATAGGATTGCTACATTCCTTCGCTGCCTGAAACCTCCCCACTATAGCAATGCAGTATGGCAAGTAAATATATGGTACCTTTTAGACGTAATTATCTATTCCTTTGCCGCGAGTACACAAGGGTGATTGAACGAATACACTTTTATCGTACACGAAAGGAATGTACTTACATAAAAAATAAGAAACTCAAACACAACATCAAATTGTTAATTTTGGCGGCCTTATCTTATAGCGATCTCTTTTAGGCAACCGAGAGAAAGAGAGAGATCGTAGAAAACACAGATAAAGAAAGGATTATAAGGTGGTTGAAAGGAATTTGGTGATGTAAAAATACACTTAAAATTATATACATAATATTTCAACAAACGAATAATAATTACTTAATCATAAATAAATTAAAATTTAAAGTATGATCAATTCTTAAAACATTCAAATAAAATAAGAAAACAGAAAGAGAGTAGTTAACTATCACCGTCTTTCGAACTTTTGAGATAAAGATTGGCAAGTTTTTTTAAATGTTAACAGAGTGTGTTACGTTTAGCCAACTTCGTTATGGCTTTATCCGCAGGTTTATTTTCCCAATATATAAAAAACAAATATAAATAAAAACCTTTTCCAGACTTGGACGATATTTAGATAATCAACACATTATATTACACAAAGTTTGTTTCATTCCATTCTGTGACTAAAACCGTATTAGCATAAAGTCAAATCCCAAACATGAATATACGGGTTTACTATTTGATTTAGTTACAATTAAACTATGCATATTTGAATAAGCTGATCGTAAATATATTCTATTATCTCTACAGGGCCAAACCAATCATTCATTCACTATTAATCTCTATAATCACTGTTATAGTGTTTGTTCAACTTAATTCATTGATAAGTAAATATTACATTTCTCTAGTCTAAAGTACCTCTTGTCCTGAGCTTCAATAAATTAAAGTCAGTTTAGGTTGAAACTTATCAGTTCTATTATTTTAAAAAAAAACATCATCATCAGTCTCAATCCTTTACCGGCCTACTAAAGTTCACAGGTCTTCTCAAACGGGTCTACTAAATCCACACATAAAGTGCGTAGTAGACTTCCCACGCCTTCGAAAAAATTATGGATAACTCTCAGGCATGCAGGTTTTCCTTGAGCGTTAAAGCAAGAGATATTTTGTTGCTTAAACGCGTATAACTCCGAAAAGTTATAGGTACGTGCTGGCGATCGTATTCGGTTACCTGTAAAGGGAGGCCGAGGTCCATCACTACCATTAGGCTGTCAACGCTAAACTGTCAACATTCATTGCTACAGATACTTGATTGCTGGGAACGCGCTTCGTCTCTTATAGGAATTCTAGCTTTGATCTACCACCGTACCACGGTGTTCTATTGCGGGCCTTATCAAACTTTTTATAATAATAATTGAAGGGCCAAGCATTATGGCAAAGGAGCGGGGAATAAATAGTTTCGCATGTAGTTGCTTAGACAGCTAAGGGCGGTTCTGTGTGCAATCAGTATTATCATCGCTTAGAATATTACCATTTACCAACCAACACTATTCGTGTTATGGAAAATACCTCTTTTGAGGCAATATTATACGTAACATTATAATATAACTAGCAGTAGCCCGCGACATCGTGCGCATTTTTTTTGCGTTTGTAAGGGAAGTAGTTACTTGAGTACCTACTTGATATATTTTAAAAGATATATTATATTATAGACAAATGCCCGTTTTCACTTACGACAAAGCAGGCAATGCCTGAATAAGTAACGCCTAATCTAATGAGACTCCTAGGCATAAATAAAGCGTTCACTAATGGTTTCACCTATGTGTTGGTAAAACTTACTATTCTATAGACTTCGCCTGACTTTGTCATAGGGCATTCGATTTAGGCGATTCCTAGGTTTAGTTAAAACGAGCATAAGTGCCTTATTCTATAATGCCTTACTAGCAGTTAGAATTTTTTTAATTTATTCGTTTATCAGCTATTCTAGAAAATATTCCACAACCAACCGCGTCGCATCACTCGCTTGCGCGATGACTTCATTTGCTCGGCATTTAATGATTGAAGCCTGATTATCAATAAAGCCATTTGTGAGGTAGGTTTTTGAGGAAGGTCGACGACCTTACTCAAAAAGTGGGGAAAAAACAGCTTTTTAATTTTATTATTAATGAGTGTGTCTATATTGTATAAAGTTTCAACTATATTTTAAATCAGGTAAAACTGGAATTAAAATACACTCGTTCCGGTGAAGGAAAACATCGTGAGGAAATCTGCATGCCTTAAAGTTCTTCATAAAGTTCTCAAAGCCGTGTGGAGTCCACAAATCCGCACTTGGTCAGCGTTTAGGACTACGGTCTAAACCCTTCTCATTGTAAGAGGAGAACCGTGCCATATAGTGGGCCGGTAATGGGTTGATACTATGAATTTGAATACTGGAATTGCGGTTGGAATATCCCTATTTATGTCTATTATTTCAGCCAAATGCGAACCTAATATAGGCAACAAATAATGAATATTACAATCCGACAATGTAGGCAGTTACACACCGCATTATTGTGTTGGCAGACTGTAGTTTACCAGTGTGCCAGTCCCGCGGGTCGCTATATGGCACATTGCCAACTTTTTGTAAACTTTCAAATAAAACACACTTCCATAAAGCAATAAACCACCAATAAACATTCCGTGCTCAATGTCCCGTAAAGAGTTACAAAATAACAATGGCATATTTCAATGTACAGAAATGGTCAAATCAATAACTATAAAATGTTTTGTCCCGACTGACTGGTTGGATCTACAGCTCAAACGGCTGAAACTAGGGATTTGAAATTTTGAAAATAGAAAATAGCCAGAACAAGTACAAGTTGCTCGAAGAAACAAGCGGCCTTAGACCGTGGACTTTGGAATTCCCTTAAAAAAAAGGACCTTTGACCAACGAACTTCAATCGTTATGGCCAAACCCCTGGCATGGTTAAACAGGGGGTGAAAGTTTGTATGAAAATGGTCATTCTTTTAAATATTCTTCAAGTTATATCAATTAAAATTGTTATTCTGGCTTTCGGTTTAAAACAAAAAAATACTTTTTTTAAATCCACCTCGAAGGTAAAATAAAATAATTTCTGCAAACTAATATCCCCTATATTAGTTCCCCTAAATTATTTTATTTTTCATGTTATGACTGTAAAATTTGATATTTTGACTTTAGCTTTAGCTTTGCCTGTATACGTATTTATACTATCCTTACCCCCAGTTTCATTCGTAGCAATTTATTTTATATCAAGACCATTCCTATCAAAATCCATTAATTAGTTTTATAAAGAAAACAAAATTGTGTTTTAAATATCCCAACTGCCTGCTTTCCAGTCCAATTATAATCTCTGTGCAAAATCACATTCTTTGCTGCGAGGAAGAAGAACAAACCACAATAGCAATATCACATTTATTCTCTGTCTGCATAAAACTTCTGATAGGGTAACACACCACACCAGCTTTCGTTCGCTATTCTACGCCCGGCCACCCTGTTCGTTTTTGCTAGTTGTGTGTGTTGTGTTCTTTGCGACTTGTTTGCTGATGCTCGACTCTTAAGGCCTGGTGTTAATTCTGACAGGTAGTTCCAGAAATTAGCGCGTTTATACGAATATTATAGATGATCCAGATTCCTGCAAAGAAAACAGCCTCAGAATTCTTCGAGAATCTCCTCCTGCGTGGAACCTGGACGCTCAAATTTTTATATTCATCCGAAGTTGTGAACATTGACATACTTTTGATAACTTGACTATTAGATAGGGAAGTGAAATACGATGATGGAAAGCACAGCGGCTAAGGTACTCGTAGCTCATGTGTGATCTCACAGGTGAGTCCGCACAAAATATTGTTACGTTTATCTTCTGGCAATAAATGGAAAATGTAGGAAATTTGGGGCCTTCCATTGGATGGGTATTTTAACCCACTCACATTTGCAGTCACATTCAAATAGTCAACGAAAGTAATATGTTGAACTTATTAATAAACGAAAGTAATAAATGGTAACGCAATTGTTTAGACTCGTGGGCCATTGGGCGAAAATGTTTGGTAGAGTTCTCAAGGAGCACTTTCCTCAATTACATTACCGAAGATAAACTTGTCTATTAAGGTACTTTTTTCGTGGAACTGTAATATGCGTGTCAGAAAAGATTAGAGGCTACCTTCGAGCTGAATCGCGTTTGCTCAGAGATAAAGCCAGTACAATATGTTATCGCAGCCTCACTTAATCATCTTTTGTTATGAGTCTAAGAGGATTTATCGGGATTCTTTTCATAGTGCGCTCACAATGCTTTGATATTACTAAAGCTACCTTATAACCATTGGTTTAAGTCCGAACATTGTTAAGTTTATTAAATAATATTTTTTTATTGCGAATTTTTTATGTGTTTTGACAACAATATCATGACGCGGTGAGCGCAGTGGCTTTAAGTTGGAGGTCCCGGGTTCGATGCCAAGCGGGGGAAATTTTGTAAATTATTATATCTGAATCTTCTCTGATCTGGTCTGGTGGGAGGCTTTAGCCGTGGTTAGTTATCACCCTATCGTTAAAGGCGTGTAGCTAAGCTATGTAGTTTAATATAATCGAAATACCAACAAGTTAGCCCGCTACCATTTTAGACTTCATCTCTTACCACCAGGTGAGATAACAGTCAAGGGCCAACTTGTAGTTGAAGAAAAATAAAAGAACACGTGACCTCCTGTTAACCTGTGCGAAATCAAAATGCTCATTACATTATGTTTATTGATGGTTTGTTTAAAGGCGCAATATCGATACACATTTAATATAAATGCAAAAGCATGTTTGAGTCGATGGAAGATTCACTTATTTATTTTAGTAGTTAAAGTTTCATAACTGATGAATTAATTGAATAATTCAAGTGTTCTCATCGATCGTTGTCTTAACTCATGTGCTTTAACATAAGTTCAAACTTACGCAATGGCATGGCCTAAAATTGTCTTCGTAGCGCTATGTTCTCAACTGAAGTACTGAGGGAGAATTTAAATCAAAAATACTTCGAGTCACCTAAAATAATTTATTTAAGTTCCGAGTGGCCACATAAGAGGTTCGCAATCTCGTACTAACAACCCTATAAGATTTATACGGAAATGAAGAGACGGATCTTCCAAGCGTCTCGTTGGTAATTTAAATATCCTACGGGATTTCTTGAGTACCTAATGTAGTTTCCCAGTTGGTTCAATATGTAAACTGAGGTGTCGAAATCAAAGATGTTTAGTTATGGTTGCGATCTTTTATTTTTTATGTTACTATTGGAATTTAAATTCCTTCAAATTGAAGGAGTGAAAAAGCACGACGTGGCACGGCAAGCGCGTGTCTATATCGCTTCAGTAAATATTAGTGACGTCTGTGAAGTATACAACGTGTTCCCCGGATGTCCAATAAAGCCAACGAGAGGGACATGCCGTGGTGGTTTTTAGTTCGACTAAACGTGTCCCACATAACCTCTGTCCTGCCCAAAAGGACAGAGGTAGCCATAAAGCTTTTCCACCACGACAAAAAAAATAATAATATTAGTGATGCTATATCGCAAGATTTAGCAGATAGGCTCTCTACTCTCTGGCAAAGAAGCATCAGCTTAAAGGGAAAGAAACTTTTCTCAGTCGCAGTTTTAGATTTGAAATGTACTGTTAATAAATCTTGTTATATAATCTTAACCCAGGAGACTGTCGGTGACTTCCGATTTGTTAAAAGAAAAAACGTTCATTTAACAGTAATGGGTAATAATTATAATAGTAATACAAGGTACACTGTTATTACACCAACTATAATCACCAGCGTTTATTGGAAATATATATTTGAAACCAAGCCAGATATTGAAAATGGTTACAAACTATTGTACAATTGCGGAAGAATGTAGCTAGTACTTTATTCAAATAGCTATATTATAAAAGCTTTATTCAAACATAAATAATATGACCGCGCTAAGTAAAACGCAACAAAAGTAGCCAACACTTATTCAAAAGGTAAATAGAAATCGTGGTGGAGCTACTCTTTTCCTTCTTACAAATATCACAAATGTTGTACTCAGATCTCCTGGGGCTACGAGTAAATCTCGGCTGGCTTGATAATGTAATACAAACTACATTTCGTATTTCCTAAATCCACGTTTTACGTAAAGAATATGGAGCGGAGCGAGATCTGTATAAATACGTGGCATCCGCGCCTTGCGTTTGGCTACGTGATTAATAAGTTCGCTAACTTAACAGTATAATTTTATTCGAAACATGGTTCTTTAAGCATTAATGAATGATATAACAGAAAATTCACGAATTTCTCTAATAAAAGATGTAATACTTAAGTAATTTACTTAGGTACTTAATATGATTAAAAAGGTATACCTACTTTAACTTTTTAGAATAAAATCAAAACATGCCTTGTACATACTTTAGAAATCCATAGAATTTTTAATTGACCACGAATGAATAGCATTATAAAATATTGAGTTGGTGAATCGCCAAGGTTCCGCTAGTTGCCAGTCTCGCTGATCGACGCCAATACCTGGCAATACGCCAATGGATGCGCTAAAGTATATTGTTGGTTTATAAATTTGGATCTGTCATTGTACACAGAATTCCGTAGACATTCCAATTTCTGCAAATCAATCATATTATAATATTTTATGTTAACTAGTAATCTCTTAATATCCAGTATTAGATTATACAACCAGTGCACAAATTATGGCACTCTACCCGAGCTGCAGACGAGGGTAGAATGGCTGATATGTAAATTTATGGAAAATGGTTCTTATAACCGATCATTTTTTTTCGTTTTCCATCAACATCTTGTTAACATTGATACGCATGTATACTCTCATGTATAACATTTTTTTTTTCTCTTAGATACCATAAATACACAAGAATCCATTAGGAAATAAAGCTAATCACCAATTTCGTGGATTTCTTATAATAATTAGCATTGGTGATATAAACTATTTATTTATTTACATAACATAAGAACGAGTGTATTATACGATCTTGTAATTCTGTGGATATACTTACACTATTATTTTAGTGATAGCAAATTCTTGAGACAGTAAAAATATACGGAACCGTCATGTTCCGATCGATTTAGCACGGATGGCGTAGTTTTCTTCGGAAATGATATATGCGAAGAACTTCCCGCGCGCACTACGGTAAAACTCTCATGTCGATCAATCTAGCGATGCTTACAACTTACGGTCGGGGACATTGAAAAATCACTTGGCAAAGAATAAATACCTGCCTCATAATCTTTATTTACCTTAAATATTTAGAAAATAGCAACATTCTAACGATGATACTTGGTTCTAGACATTTTGGAAAGGTAAAAACAAATAAAGTTTAACCAATCCAAAATAATGTAGGTGCATTTAAGCATAAACATTAAATATTATTACATAGTAGATTAAACAGTAAACTTTGTTTCAGTGGACACTACCGCACAGTACGACGCTGTTCGGGCGTATCTAAAAGAGTTAGACATCTCGAGTGCCGTGTGGGTTGGTCTTATACGCAGCAACCCTGATGGTGACTTCACTTGGACGTGAGTATTAAAAAAGTTGTAGTGCTGAAATTGAAGATTGATTGTTATAACCAAGGAATTACTGATTTATTTAAAAGAATGGATACATCTCTCGTTAATTATAAGAAAAAAGGAACGTCAAGTTTGATTATTTGAAGCTGAATATTGACTTATGGAATCCTTGTTCCTTCTCGTAAGCTTTAAAAGTTTTCTGTTCCTCAGAGACTATCGCGGTTTAAGTGGCGATGGGTATTGGAGTGCAGCACCAGACGCCCGCTCTGCGCCATTATGTGCCGCTGCCGACCCCGCCGCTGACTACCGGTGGGAGGCACGTGCCTGCGGTGGACCCTCAGTTGCTTCATTCATCTGTGAACTACCAGGTCATTGAACATAATACAACAGTTTATATTTTCCATATTACAATAAGCACAGTTAATACCAAACCAAGTCTGGTTTAATAATGTATGGCTATTTAATATTTTTTTTTATGTTCAGTTCCGCAGTGGGCGCTTGGAAATGAAGGATGCATGGTACGAGCATTACCAGCACTAACTGTGTTATATTTACCTGAGAGTGCTGCAGTGCAATTGACTGCAGATTGTGGGTTAGCTGGAGTAAAGAGAGTTCAATGCACCGGAAACGTGGTATGATATATTAAATTATTTCAAAAGAGAAAATCAAAGAACGAATTTAGAATGTTGTACATGTTTTTACATAATTTAAATTTTGCAGAAACGGGAAGATCTTCTAAAAGAACTGTCTTGTACCGAAGAAGAGCAAACAACTGCTTCACCAATTATAACAACACCACTTATATCGTGGCAGACTGCAACAGATACAACATTTTCTGATCAGGACACAAGTAATGAAGTTAACACAGAAGAAAATATTACTACTGAACATGAAGATGATATCAACCAATCAACTTCTATTAAGCTACTATCTACCATTCAAAATTCTCTTCTTAGTACTACAGAACAATTAGTGATGACACAACCACCAATCATCAATAAACTCTATAAAGTCCCGTTAGAAAAAAATATCAACTTAGACATAGTACATAATAATTTACTTTACGATAATCAAAAGCTACCCAACAACGATGACTTGTTTACAAATGCCCAAACTAAGAAGTTAGAAGAAGAAAAAAACTTGCAACACCAAAAACTACACGTTGAACTTGCGCGTCTTGGAAATTTAGAAACAATATTTAGTCAACCCACAGATCATTTTGTGCCACCTTTGGTGATGGCTAAAGCAAAAATCAGTGATGATATGACTGCACTGTCAATAGAGGAAAAATTAGCTCAACAACTTTCAGAACATAATGGTATGCAAAGGGATTCTGAAAATTTAAAAGATTTGACAAGTACTGAAATACCAACCAAAGACATAGCAGCTGAAAATTCAATGAATAATTCGTTGTTTTCAACTAAAACAAATGATAATCAATATATCGATTACTCGAAATATCTTGTGCCAAAGAAATACACGAAATATGATGAAATGAAAACTAAAATGTCAAAGAACATAAAATTAGAAAAAAATTCGAAATCTTCTGTCGATACAACTTCAAATAACCCAAACGCTGAAGAAATAGATACGACTACTGTAAAATCATATGCACAAAACTTCCACACCAGTAATATCGTCCGCCAAATTGAAGAAGATACATCTCTTGAGCTTACTGTTATCATAAAGGAACCTAGACTCCACGACGAAGATAACTTTACTCAAGAAAATAATTCTCAAATTATCTATGGTCAAAATCACCATAATTTACCAGCAAATATATCCCCTGTTGAAAGTTTGGTGGCGTCTCCAATAGAACATAAAGTTGTTATGAATGACGAAGTGATAAAAATAGAAATAATTAAAAACAACAATAAACATCCTAACATAGACGTGACAGTGTTTGAAGTAACAACCAAAGTTCCTGTTTCTGAAAATAAAATTAAAAATAATACTAACATTGATTCCGAGCAATCTAAAATAGATACAACATTGGAAAATAATGTTTCATCTTCAAAGGATACTACTCCAGATGTTTCTGAAAATGACTTGATAACTGCCTCTATTCGATCCACCGTTGACAATATCACCTTATCAGATTCATCAACCCAAACAACAGGAGCAACGTTAATAACAATTGTAGCAGATGTGGATACTGAGGCCGATAGTAATTTAACATTGAATTATAAGGAAAAAAATAACACTGAAGAATCCATAATGCTATATAACGCATCAATATCGGAAAATAATAATGAATTTAATGAAACAGATATTACAGATAATATGGAAAAGAATATGACCGATACAACACCTGATATTGATGATTTTCAATCTCCATTACTTTCTGCTGCAAATGAACCTTTGCATAAACCTACCCGGTCAAGGCGACCACAATCATTACAAAATCGGAATAATAAATTTAATCCGTTTCGTATATTAGGTTAAGTGCAATATAACTAACACCATTATCCTATTTTCCAACTGCCATGAAATGATTTCTATTACTAATAACAATGACTGAACCAAATTAAACCATCTGATAAAACTAGCATTAGTGTGTATTTTATTATAAATTGTAATAGCACAGCGCACTTAGTTTATTATATTATATCAAAATATATTACTAGCATTTTCATAGAGATTTAAAAGTAGATATTTCACTGTCATATTTTATGTACGTTCTGCACTGCATAGTTATTCATTTACATAAATCTGATATTATTCATCATCTTAAATCTTAATATATCTACAGACGTTATAAATGAAGTAGTCAATTCTTATATTTCAAATAGCATAGCTATAGTTATTGTTATTATACATTTTCAAGTAGTGGGCAAATTGATGATGGCTAACGGAGAATAAGAAAATATTATTTATTACATTGATACGCACATCAAATGAAAGTCGTTAGTTAATATCGTTCAAAATGCCCTATTAATAAGAATGATAATTCATGAATCATATCATTTTAGACTAAGAATCTTAAATGTTTTATATTTAGTATTAAGAACTTTTAGTACACCAACCAAACCCAAGGCGTATAATATCTACCCGTATTAATTATAGAGTTTCATCTCTCACGTCTCGTTCTCGCGAGTCGTAGCATCCATCAAGGAAGACAAATTATTAAGACGAAGATAAATTCTCGGTGGTAAACTTATATGTGGGTTGTTTAACGATATTCGGTTAAAGAAATGTTTATTTATCAGTATGTAGTAATTTAGAATATAAGGATTTTATAAATAAAGATTTAGAAATTTTTCTTGTCATTATTGTGTCTCTTTTTTGCCTTGTTTTTCAAATTCAAATTCAAATTCAAAATTTCTTTATTCATGTAGGCCTATCACAGGCACTTATGAAGCGTTCATACATATTTGTTTACATAATTGTAACGGGATGGTGATAACTTCGTTCGCCAACTTAAATCTAAAGAGCCCACAACAAACTTAGCCGGCTAAATTTATTTTTTTGTTATCACCATCTTCCAGTAAATTTAAATTAAGCTATGAAGCTGGAGCAATTCACACCCAAGCTTTTTTATCGTTTAAATAATCCTTAATATTATAATAATATATTTTTCTGTAAGCTTTTTCGTTTTATATAAACTTTGAACTTATTGAAAGACATCTCAAAGATTTCATTTGGTAGTTTGTTATAAAATAATATACAATTGCCCTTGAATGAATTTAAATTTTGTGTAGCCTAGTAAACTGCACAACGAGTTTATTTTTGCTTCTAATATTTATATTGTTACAGAGCATTTTCTTTTAAATTTTGATATATTTTTATGGACATAAATTAAATTTTCATATATGTACTGACTATGCACCGTCATTATTTTAACTTCTTTAAAATTATCCCTTAATGACTCTCTTGGGCCCATTTTATATATCGCACGAACAGCCCTTTTCTGCAGGACGAAAATAGAATCTTTATCAGCAGCATTACCCCATAATAAAATAAAATTTTGATATTATTCTCACCAACAATATTTTTCAATCATATTAAATTTTTGATTTAGATAAAAATAGACTAATATGAAGTGATAAACGTGATACTCCGTTCGTCTCCACTTCATAGTAGCAAAGCCTGAGTCTGAAAATATCTCAGAAAAATTTCAACTTTTAAAATATTCGGTCCTGTCAATATTTGCGAAACACTTCAAACGCGGAGCTCTCGACTTTCAGCGTCAGCCGCAACTTCAATTCAATTTTCTTTTTCTAAAAATTCTCTTTAAAAATCTTTCTAGCAGGATAAAATTTAATTTTTCGTGTTTAAACTATTGCATGGACAAATAGTCAACTTTAAATTATTGTCGCTTCTGAATGACTCTCATCAATAAAAAGTCGTTAATACAGGCTGTGTCGGTTACTACAGGACCTAAAAATGAGAATTCTTCTTCTTAGTCGTGCACTCTTGGCAGAGTGGTCGTGGCTGCTGAGATGAATTTCATGGCGCTAGACATCACTGGATTGCACGCGCGAGTCTTCTCCACTTTTGGCGGTTGGTAGCATGTCGAAAACATTCTACCACAGTTGTCTGGGTCAACGATTTCACCGTATCTATCCAACGAGTAGGTGACCGCCCTCTTGCCCTTTTTCCTTCAACCTGTCCTTGCACCACCAATCGTTCAATCGACCCCTCATTCCTTGAGATGTGGCCAAAAAACTTGAATATGCGTAACTGCACCGTAGACGAAAGTCGTTCCTTGATATTCAGTTCTTTTAAAATGGAATTGTTGGTGCGGAATGCAGTCCAAGGGATCTTTAAAAGGCGTCTCCAGCACCACATCTCTAGGGCATCGATTTTTCGGCGGTCTTGTAGTCTAATTGTCCAAGTCTCCGCTCCGTATAAAAATATTGGAAAGACAAGGCACCTCATGAGTCGAATCTTAGTGGTTTTGGTTATTCTCTTATCTTTCCATATCTTATTAAGCTTCTCCACTGCAGACCTTGTTATCGCACACCGTCTTCGAATTTCGAGGTCACATCCTCCAGTATTAGATATAGTTGAACCAAGATAAATGTAGGTTTGCACAACCTCACAGTTAGCAATGCTTTCGATTTCCAGCCTGTTTTGGTTGGCTCGATCTACTATCATCATCTTGGTTTTGTCCCTGTTGATGGTAAGACCGAATTCAGCACTAGTTACTTCCAGACGTGCTAGCAAAATTTCTATATCCTCTTTGGTTTGGGCAAGAAGCGTAGTATCATCAGCATATCGCATATTACTCATTTTACGTCCTCCCACCGATATGCCTTTATCCCAGTCTTCCAGAACAATCCGCATTATGTATTCGGTGTAGACGTTGAACAGGAGTGGAGACAAAATACAACCTTGCCTAACGCCAGCCTCGGTTTGAAAAATTGAAGAGTGTAATTCGTCTACCCGAACAGCCGCCGTACCATCTACGTACAGTCTTTGTATGAGATGTATTAGGTGTTGAGGCACACCCATTTCCAGCAAAATTTGCCAGAGTTTGGTCCATTTCACAGTATCAAATGCTTTACGAAAATCGACAAAACAAATGTATAAAGGGGTGTTGAACTCTCTAGCTTTCTCTATTATCTGGCGGATTACAAGAATTTGCTCTCGTGTACCTCTTCCTTTTACGAAACCAGCTTGCTCCGGTGCGATTTGGTGTGATAGATAAGCTTGAAGTCTTGTGTTTAAGATATGAAGTAACACCTTACTCGCATGTGATATTAGTGAAATCAGCCTGTAATTGTTGCATTTCTTTGTTGAACCTTTCTTATGTAGAGGTATAAATAAGGAATGTGACCATTCCGTTGGCCAACACCCTGTTTCCCAAATCCTGCAACAGATGGTATATAATACATCAACGCCTGACTCTCCCATTGCCTTAAATATCTCAATTGGTATCTCATCCACCCCTATGGCTTTATTACACTTAAGATGTCGGATAGCAGCATATACCTCGTCCCTCATTATAGCTGGTTCCCGCTCTTCAATAATATTTGTAAGGCAGATGTGATCCTGCAAAGTATTGTTATCAGAAAACAGTGATCTACAGTAGTTCCTCCATTCAGTCACAATGTCTTTTATTTCTGTTATCTTAACACCGACGGAGTTTTCGATAGCCCAAGTTTTAGGTTTAAAAAATGAGAATACCTTATCACAATAATATTACGCTCACTAGTTTAGAATACGAGTATATTAAAACAAGTAAAATCCTGAAAAATTCGTTTCAGTTACGTGCCATTTATTTAGTTCTGTTTGAATAAAGAAAGTTTTGACTTTGTAATCTGTTTCCAGTGCAGTTATATTTGCAATACTAAACTTGTAAGGATACGAGTACGCAGCTTACCTTACTTAGGTAATGTGAAGACAGAAAATATATTATGAAAAATGGTGGCATAAATAGTCCGCAAAATAGTGACCCTTGTTTGATATATAAAATTGGTTTCTATCTCTTAGTGAAACAAATTTTACTAGTCTTCAAATATATTTCTTTATTTTTAAATCTAATCGCAACTGATATTATCAGTAGTCACATTTTATTAACTGCTCGGTGTCGAGTGAATAATGTGGAGAAATATAACTCTAGGTACTACAACCTACGAACGAATAATCTATTTGTATCTGTTCATTGTTCTGAGCTCTATATTGACTACTTTGACGAATGACTTAATTAGACAGTATTTTGAATAGTTTTATAAAGTAGACACTGGTTGGTTGGTTGGCTGGTCTTTAAAAGATGGTATAAATGAAATTGTAGTGGCTGTTAGTAATTTTAAAATGACTGCCACTATTAACCGCATGTGATCTCAAAAATTATGGCTGAACAGATATTGATAGTCATAGATATAGTAGGCATAAAGAGGTTTTGAAAGAAACAATCGAATACTCAATAGAAGCAGGCGTTACTTTACGTTTTTTCATGATATACAATTAACATGAAGCTTAATTGGCAATACTCCGCGAAAAAGAGGAGAATCTATACGGTGTTATACATGTTGATTGATGAAAAATAATCAAGGCTATAATATAATATAATATAAGGCTATAGAAACAGAGAAACATATATTTGAACTGCTTCAAACTAAAGCATAATTAAAAACAATAGTGTCCCCGAAAAAAAGAGTGATTTGATTGAATTTCCATGTTAGGTATCCGAAGACTCAAGTTATTGAAACTTTACAAATAGACACGATACTTTTCTAGAAAATTTTAAACACTGAGAACATTCTCTGCTGTCAATATTTGCGAAACACTTCAACGCCGCCCGCCAAACTTTTCCTTTTAAGCTGAAAGTTCAATTCAATTTTCGTACACATAAATTCTCGTTGAAATACTGTTTTATTTACGTGAAACAATATTTACGTAACAATTCATAATAATAATATTTTCATGCTATGCTAAAGTATATCGTGCTTTGCACCCACTACGCTGATTTAATGCGGATTGGATTAAGTAAAATACTCTGGTTCTGAGGATTATAATCGAGTCAACGGGAATAATAATTAGTAGGTCATAGATTCAGAACACCAAACTCAGTCACCAATCCATCTACCCGCCTGAGGCGGAGATGAACGAGTGCGATCTTTTTATTATTTCTTCACAGTGATAACATCACAATATTATTAAAACTCATTATATTTTTCGTTAGAGCTTATTATTAGTTTTATAGAATGGTTTTTGTACCTAGAAAGCTAAGGGGGCTAGTTTAAAAGAATATCCTAGTATTTAAAAAAAATACAGGATACAAAATACTGAGAATAAAAATACCTGTGAGCTTTCTCAGTCATTTGAACTGGAAATAAATAGAATTGGGCTTTCTTCCTCTCCGATATAATTTTATAAACGCAGAGACGTCTTTTCTTATTACTTTTGGTTATGTACATTAAAGCTTTAATGTTGACGTCGCTAAAGGCTTCATTGTTAATTTCCGTTACTTTGTTTAAAAGGATGTTCCGGTGGAATTAAGTTATCGATTTTATTATGTTGACCTACTTTGTGCCCATTTTTGCGAATGGCATTTCTACCAGAGTTTTTCGTAAAAAATCACAATAAATTAATTACAGATTACTGTTATATAACAACATCAATATACATTATCGCCACTATCCATAGCTTTCTAATCCTAATTAAGAGCTTAAACCTCTTCGGTCATAAGATAAAAAAAATAGAATTGACGCCCCTCCGTTGACAAGTTTTACAGATGTTTTATTCCTACCTCCTGGCTATTACTGAGATGTTAAAAATATCAATACCGTACCGCTTTTATAAAGTGGATAAATAATTAAACTTTTGATAACTATAACTTTATGTGTCCCAGATATTTTATTAAATTTATTAGCATTTTAACAAATGTACTGATAATCATTATTTAATGAATTAATAATTTTCAAGAAATAATTAAAATTATTGTTGTTATTATTATTGTTATTATTATTTATTATTATTATATTTGATTCACAGCCGATGTTCTTTCTTTGTGTTTGTTGATATCTTGATATAAATACGAGTACGTTTTCGATATATTTAAATTATATATTTACGAAATAAAACGAAGAATATCGATGGATAAAAGAATCGTAGCATATTCCTATTTTCCTTTATGGCGTAGAAACGTTGACTGTTCGCGCCAGAGAAAGACAGCGAATTGATGCGTTCGAAATGTGGTGCTGAAGGCGAATGCTACGCATACCGTGGACTGCCAAGCGCAACAATGAATCAATCCTTTTACAACTTAAAATTAAACCACTTCTTTCTACCATCTGCCTTCAGCGCATCCTTAGTTATTTTGGACACGACGCGGAAAAGTTGTCAGTGATGGGAAATGTAGAAGGCATCCTCTTGGCAGATCTCTAACTCGGTGGTCAGATTAACTAAGATAAACCGGTGACCTTATCTACAAGGCAGTACAAATGGCCAAAATAGGACCCGACGGGGAGAAGTCATATATCCCAAGATTACTCACCATAGCAGTTCAGATCCTCAATCACGAGGGACCGACTAAAGCGAGATACATTTTTGACACACTTCAGTCTTGTATGAGACTCTAGACGATGCATAGATACCTCACGGTGTCTTAATCGTTATCAGTATTCAGCGCCTGCCAACCCATATTGAGGCATCGTGGGCATCCGACAAATATAATCCCTGTTTTGTAAAAGAGAGAAGGTCAGGGCATGGACCTAATTGCGTGCATACCTACAGGGTATGGTCAAAGCGGGCAGATGATAAAAATGGAAACAATCTCCAGTGCGAGTATAAAAAGCCTACCCAAAAGATTTTTTGTAACTCCTACTTGAGATTTTTCCACTTTATATGATCTGCCCGCTTAGTTCATACCCTGTACGTGCTCTGTATGTACGCCACTGCCTAGATCTTAGACATGAATGGAATGATAATGGGTCTTAGAGTAAATCGTGATTAACTTTATGCGTTATTGTCATAAATCAGTTTGAAGAATGTATGACATAAAAGGTACATCAAAAACCGCCTAAGGCTAAAGAAGGTAAAAATGTGATGTGAATTAAGTAGAAAAGGCATATACACTGCCGTAAAAGGCACCTGTTGAAGATGGGCCAATAAAGTCTTGTTTATTCCACCCGCAAGTGTATTTTTATGACAGTTTTATAAAAAAATATTGAATACGGGTGAGGCTTAGTGACAATTCAGTCATAACCAGGTCAAGGTTTTCTAGATTCTATGCCACTAGAACTGTGCAACGTTTCGGAGACTTGCTGCTGTCTAATATCTGTCATATCAAGTAAATCGACAGTAACCATAAGTTTTGATTCGTATAGTTTCATAAACGTAGTCTAGTAGGCGACAGAAAAAAGGTTACAGACGGAGCATGACTTTCTAACTGCGTTTGATAGGTAGATAAGTGAAAACAAATTATACGCCTCACTGAGGATAAAAATGAATGTACCTACGCATCAAAAATACATTTTACCACAGCTATCTTTCACTACAGAATTCTTTGTTGTTGATAGGGTGCAAAGTACTACTTTCTTGAACAGATCTTTGAAAATTTACTTTTTTGAACATCTGACAAAGTATCTGACTTATAAAATAAGAATCCCTAACTAAACATTATTCAGAAAACTTTATGTCTGTTCTTAATATGTTTACCGCTAATTTACGTACTCTACAACATTTACGTAATTCAAGAATACTATTGAACACTGGCCACTATAAGTTAGAATATCTAAATAATATTATGTGTCATAGTAAACGGGGGTAAACTTCTGCAATTCCATTTTCCCGTGCATTACGTTAATTATATCGGGGATATAATCGGGGGATATAATTTTTGTCTCTTGTAGCACAGAGAAAGTTAAAAGTTAAGAACTTATCAATCACACCAGAGAAAGTTAAAAGTTAAGAACTTATCAATCACAAATTTCCCCTATCGGGGATCGATCCCGGGACCTCCCACTAAAAACAACAGCACTTAACGAGTTCGTCAAAAAAGATAACTGAAGCTCTCACGTTACGCATACATATACAAACCATACAGTAAACTGTATGGTATTAAGTAACATGTATATGTATGGAATAACTATAATTAAAGATGTTTGACGGCCAATTGGCGCAGTTAGCAGCGACCCTGCTTTCTAAGTCCAAGGCCGTGGGTTCGATTCCCACAACTGGAAAATGTTTGTGTGATGAGCATGAATATTTTTCAGTGTCTGGGTGTTTATATTATAATTATATATATATTAAAAGTATTTTTGTATTATATTCATAAAAATATTCAACAGCTATCTTAGTACCCATAACACAAGCTACGCTTACTTTGGGTCTGAATGGCGATGTGTGTACTGTCGTAGTATATATTATATATTATTATATTAATATCCTAGAAGTAGAGCACTCAGTAAGAACATAATAATTCAAAGTTAGTCTGTATATCTGTTGGAATAGTCTCTCTATTTGTAAATAAAGTACGTAAAAGTTGATATCAGTCATAAAACTTCTCATATTAAATACAACAAACAATGAAAAGTTTCACTGCATCCACCGCTTCAATGATTTCCCCCCTCGTGCATTGTTACGTGCAATATAATTGTTATGTTTGATACGAGTTTGCGAAAGTTTGTCGTAATAAATACTTGTACAGCGCAATAACAGAAAAGCGTGGAGATAAAGTTTTATTTATCTGTGTGTCTTAATGTTTAATCATTTGTAAAATAAAATTACAAATAGGTATTCCTTACTTCCACCACCGCCACCAGCAGGCCGATTCTGTATGTTAGTTAACACCAAATTTAGACAGCCACTGTAGAAAGTCGCTACAAAAGGTGTTTTACACATATTTTGCAATCTGAAACCTCAGTTTCTGCCTAAGAACTGAGTTCATTAAAACTCGAAGGCAGATACAATTACGTCATGGATAATAACGGTCTGGGCGTATTTGATATTCGGAATATAGGTAAATTTTTCTTAGAAGAGCCGAGTTGGAAGTTCCCGTTTTTATAACATCTTTACCGAATCTCGTGTTCGGATGAAAGGTTTGCTTTTGTAAACCTTTGTCATCCTTACTAATGTTAAAAATGCGAAATTGTGTTTGTTTGTTATCCTTTCCTAAACAACCAATCTACTTGACTTTTGTCATAGATATAGTTGGAAGGACGGAGAGAACATTATTAACGATTTTACAAATTACTTAGTTATCCTCTAAAGTTGTCTTCAAAGAATGTTGGAGTTATAGAATCTCCTAAGAAATAACTATGCTTACACAATTTATTTTTATAGTTTTAATTGACGGACCAAGCAGTTAATCCACCTGATAGTAAGTTGAATACCATCGCCTTGAAACAGAGACAGACAGAGAACACTTCACAGGGCATGCAAGGAGCACGTCCTGCAACATGCCACCCCGTGTCCATCAATTTGAGGTGTAGGTATGCCTAATCACACGGGCAACCACGCCCTTCAGACCGGAACATAGTATTGCAACAATGCTGCTTAGCGGCAGAAATAAGCATGACGAAAGTACTTCCCCGGACGAGCTCTGTCACTAAAAGCTCTTCTACTACTAATAACCGCACTTTAGCAGCATAACAACCTGTATGATAATATAATAAATGTCAATACACAACTCCAAATAATGATTGCACTCTCCACAGACAATGATACGAGTACTACGCTGCATGAATAAAACAGTTTTTTGGCTACATATTATACGTAACAGAAAAGCTAAATCCATTACGAAACTGTAAAAAAGTAGATATCTAGCTAGCATTACTGCTAGGTATTATAATATATCATAGAATAAGACATTTAATATAATCATACAGATATGGAACTACAATCTCATCTATTTAGTCCTTGTACACCAGGCGGTGGATACACGAGACTACTTTACTGCTGCAACCGGATAAATCTCGACTGTGACTTGTGCTTCTTAACTGCTGTCTTAGCTAACGCTTCGAGATACTTCTATTGAATTAACCATTGACTTCCAACTTGAAGAATTGGACTTACCACGGTGGTCCAATGCCACTTAGCGAACGTTATCTAAATCTTAACAAGTTTATGCAAAACCGAGTGCTGTGAATTTTATTCAACCAGACCAGAAAGTATTTAGGACCAAACTTGTACCTCCCAAGTCGGTCTTTGTTTCCGAATGTGGCTTACTCACTGTAATAGCAAAGATTTACGATGTCAGCCGCACCACCCATGAAATAATATTTAAAATATTATTACTACTCCATGCAACAGTAACCAGTGTAATGTGGATCTCATGAGGATCCGTTAGGATTGGTAGAATTAGATTTATTCAAACATAAACATATCTTACCGTTTGTAGTTAATCAACAAAGCTACGCTTTCTACGTGGATTGAAAACTGCAACAATAGTAATAGAACGTTTCGAATTTTACGAGTATCAATATTGTTGCATTGATAGCGAGAGAGCTCAAGCTATAAGTGAAATAGATTTAATTGGAGTTAATCAATAAGGGATCGTTTGCTAAAAGGAATAAAATCTGCAAATGTAGGTAAGGAAGATAAGGTCTGTTTATGGTCAAGTAATTTTAAATTTACGAGTACTATAACTGTTGGATTAAAAGTAAAGCTCTAAGTTATAGTATATTTGGATTGGATTTTCAAGTCCAATACACGAGATCATGTCGTATGCTGACACTGAGCATGCCATTTCACAAGACGAAGTGTTATAAGCTTTCCTTCACAGTGCAAGCTATGGAACTGTGAAATGCTCTCCCTACGAACATACGAAAGGTAAAATCGCTTGATATATTTAAAATCACAGTTAAATCTTAATATTTGTGGAATAAGACGACTGGTTTTTAAAATATTTATATACAAAAATAAACGGAAAAAAACCAGTCGTCTTATTCCAAATAATATGTATATTTATATATTTATATAATTATATATATATTTTTTATCTTTATAGATATGTATATATATAGATATTTTTTTTCTTATCTAGAGTTTTTGAGAGTTTAGTGAGTTAGAGTGAATATAGGTTTATAATAATTTTACACCACCTATTTGCTCTCGCTTTTGTTGTCCAAATCTAAGGTTGCCTAGCAGAGATCGCTTGTAAGCGATAAGGCCGCCTTGTGTATTCTACTTCAGTCTTTGTGTTTCTCTCTATTTGTCCTTTATTTTCCTAACTGAGTATTGGTGAACTAATAAAGAGTTCAAATAAATAAATGTATAAAAATAAGTAAGCAATATAAATTTGAAAGTGGAATCTATCATTATCGATAAATTTATCACAAGAGCCGCAAGCTTAATCCAGCACCTGAGTTCTTATATGACAAATGTTAGAATTAATGGCATTTGAAAATTAATCCGGTAATTGAAGCAGCGATTTAACCAATTAATGCTATTACCATGGCCATTTGGAACACCAAAGCTGCACGATTGGCCGACTCTGAAAGAATTAACGCGAATTATTACTCTCGTAAATGTGTTTTAGTTTAATTAATTACTATTCGATTATAATAATGAGCTGATTTAGTGTTCGTTTTGAAATAGAATGTTTAAAATAGTTTATTATTTGAATAAAGTTTGAAGCCTTATAAACTCATACTACGGGAATAAATCTACTGCCAAACGGTAAACAGGATAACGTAGAAGTACCACACTGTTCTAAATTCAGCTAGTGTGCAACAAAAACAGTTCAATAAGTATCCTCTTCTGAGGACATTTCCCCTCTCATTGGAAAAAGGGATATAGACCAACTATGCTGCTCAAATAAGCGCTGGATAATAAAATGATAAATCTTATCTTGTCTCGGATTAGTAAAAGGGTACAGAAAATCTATAGTCCAAATGAAAGTACACATTATTATTAGCTCGAGGTTGAAGCTTAAGTTCGTAAATTTTGTTCAGCGCGAATAAGCCCAGGCAACGGATCTTTACTTAGCATTTTATGTTCACCTGTGTACTATCAAATATTTACAGCGAGGTGTGCCGCGCTTTGGGCTATAAAACACGGTACGGCGTACTTTTTATTCCATCTAAGTTTTTTTATAATGTTTATTGGGAATTTATAGCTTCTGGTATAATTTATTATTTCTATGGCATTTTTTATGCTTATATACCATTCTATGATACCTTTTTCATTGCAGAATGGCCTACAAATAACATTAATAATATAAACAACATTCACCCAAGAAAATGAAAATAATAATATAATAATAATAAGATACAAAAACTTTAACTGATTTGATTGAATTTGTATGCATAGTTACTAAAACACACTAATTATTTCAATAATTATGTAATATTTAGTGAGAATACGTAAAAGTTGGTTTCCTTGCAATAGTTTAAAAATTCGTATGTATCGAGAGTGAATTTATTATAACAACACAACAGCACAATATCGATTATCGTTTTATAATTTCTCTACCACCGCACCGCACCGCATCCGTTCAAACGCTAATCCAAATGAAGAAACGTTGCTAAAACATTGCAATTGCTCTTTTTAATAAAAGATTTAGAATTTTTTGCGCAATCTTGTATGCAGAAGAAAGTGGAAGCTTGCTTCCATGAATGTAATTCGCTAAATGTAAATCATTAAAAGTCACTATTAGTCAATTTGAATAAGTAGTACAGAGTACTACAAGTAGGTACGTATTGAGAACCTTACTTATATATTATGAATGCTAACAGGCTGTTCACCCGATTTCCATACCCTAATTCTAAAGCACTTAAACCGGGTAACTATAGTCATTATGCAAATAGCTGAATTCACCTGCTGCCCGCCCGAGACATTCCGACCTGTGTCAGACGCGAGTCATTTTGAGTTTACGTCAAACGGATATCGTTGGCCAGATTGCTTAGATAATTTTGTCTGTTCAATCCTCGATCGTATCATTGTCAGTGGACTAAGTCGTGTAGTGACGGCAAATTAAAATACAATTGCAACCACCCCTTCTTTTTACCTTAACTGAAATGATTGTAATAATAATAAAGTATTTCAAACCGGTTTTGGTCATTAACCCCGGGTTAAAAACAACCGGTTTGAAATTTTTTCCGGTTTCCGAGCCCTGCATCTACTTGTAATTTTAAACAGCGTAAACTACTTATTTTTTGACTGTAAACATGCTTTGGCAGGTTTATAAGTTAATTATATTCCTTGTCAGTATATATAAAAGGGGGACAAAATATTTGGCCTATGGCTGCTGTAGCCGAACGACGAACTGCAACATTTAAGTAAAATGTCGTTTACCTGAACGTCCTGTCATTAGTCTATTTACAGTTAGTCCGCGGATAAATTGGACAGTTCGTTATTAATTATTAGTTATTTTTATGTCAATATCTTAATATATATAAATCTCCTGTCACAATGTTTGTCCGCGATGGACTCCTAAACTATTTAAGCGATTTTGATTTTAATTGGCACACCGTGAGCAGTCTGGTCTAACTTAAGAGATAGGATAGCTTAGATCTTTAATTATAGTCGCAATTTTATTTTATTGCAAATTATTTGTCTATAATTAATTGACAGTCACATGTTATATATATATATATATATATACTACTATAATCATTTAAGGCTTAGCGATACTGAATACTTTAAAAACAAAATCAAACGCAGACGAAGTCGCGGGCAACAGCTAGTGTATTATAATTCACGTATGTCATTTATTTCAACTACAGTGAGGCAGTAAGTTATTTATTCTGTAGCTTGCTAGCTAGTTTAATTTCTGAAAATTAATTCATTAGGTTTAATTTACAATTGTAACATATTAAATCAATGATTTTTAAACAAAAACTCAATACACATATGCATTGACAATCTAATTTCTGAAAATTTATAAAATTTATAAATTGTAACATATTAAATCAATTTTTATACAAAGACTCAATACATATATATCTATATATATATTCATAACCACAATAATATTAAGTTAGAAAGGGGTTGCGAGCTTCTCGGAAGTTAAAATATCGAAACTTATAAAACCAACAATGATGTAATAATTTACGATCTGAAAACCAAAATAGATGAAATGTCGAATGTTGGGATTAGTGAACATAACAAACAAACATTAAAATTAACAACCACACACTAATAAATTGATAACCAATCAACTGCAAATATAAATTAAATTAATAATATTAGCGGCTATAAAGACGATTATAAAAAATCAGACGACGCAATTAAAGCGGTGAAATATTTTGGACCCAATGTTTTTGATCGCGAATAAAGTTAACTTACTCAGCATAATCAGCTTACTCTTCCTATGTTAAAACGTAATGCTGATTCTAATCAATAGACAAGCTTAATTAATATAACAAATTGTTTGATATCGTTAAAATCCTAAATTAGCTGACTCCGATTCCACTGCAGGCTTTTTCATGTGCTCGCTGTCTCGATGGAATGCAGTGAACCATGCTTAATTCTTATTCGAATTCAAGTCTAAGGATTTCTCCATTGACGTTTTAAACTTGAATTCACACGTTTTTGGTATATTTTATACAACAGAAGTTAGCGATTAAAAGCAACGATATCTTATTCAATCTGATGTGGGGACGGATATGGGGTCTTCGGTGGGGACTGATGTTTGGTCTGATGTGGGGTGCGCTTGCTTTTTTTTATATCTGTAATTGACGGACCAAGCAGATGGCCCACCTGAGGGTCAGTGAAAACCCATTGCCTGTAAACCGAGCAACGCTTGGCAGAGTATGCGAGGGACACGCCCTGCAAAGAATACGTTCGTTATTACAGTGTAAACATGAGGCATTAGTTGGATGAGGGAACAAAAGGAAAGATTAATTTATTATTTAATGAAAAATTTAAATTTTTATGTTAACTTAATAATAACATACGGCGTAACAAAAACCAAATCGGGTTTATCCGTACACCGGTATTCAACGTTCAGCGCTCGGAATTATAAGTAGGTAAGTATTTTAAAGCCACATAACAGGTACACCTCATACACATACGAGGCCAAAAGCGGCAAGGTAATAGCTGATATTTTCAAATAAAATATTCAAAATTCATTTATGGCGAGTAGGTCTAGTTTATAAGCATTTTTAAAACGTCGAGTCAGTAACTCTCCTTTTAAAACGTCAAGTCAGTGTCTACCACCGGTACGGAAGGCAGATTTTACTAAAGCCGGACTTATTTATTAGTTTTTTTTTAATTTCACTACAAGTTAGCCCTTGACTGCAATCTCACCTTAGTGATGATGCAGTCTTAGATGGCAGCGGCATAACCTGTTAGTGGTATAACAGTTTTAATAAATAAATAAATAATTTAAATACTAATACGCACACATCGCCATCTAGCCTCAAAGTAAGCGTAGCTTGTGTTATGGGTACTGAGATGACTGATGAATATTTTTATGAATAATATATATTAATACTTATAATATACTGATATACACCCAGACACTGAAAAACATTCATGCTCATCACACAAACATTTTCCAGTTGTGGGAATTGAACCCACGGCCTTGGACTCAGAAAGCAGGGTACCGATACTAAAACCGAACCGTTTTTGTTGTGGTTTACCTGCTTTCATAACGAATTGAAGAAACGTTTGTTTATGGTAATCCAGGTTAAGTTAGTTCTTTGTTCAAAAAATGGTGTTTTTTCAGTAATTTCAAATTTATGATTTATTATCACCGTTTATATTCATCATAAATACTACTGTGTACAGAAAACATGTCGAAATAATACTGTATAGGTATTTAAAGGTGTTTTTTATTTTCACTCTTTTTTTGTTTGTTACTTCAGATCTCTTTTTTTGGAAGTCGTTTTATTTTAAATAAATAAATATACTACAACAATACACACATCGCCATCTAGCCCCAAATTAAGCGTAGCTTGTGTTATGGGTACTAAGCTAACCGATGAATATTTAAACACCCAGACACTGAAAAACATTCATCACACAAACAGTTTCCAGTTGTGGGAATCGAACCCACGGCCTTAGACTCAGAAAGCAGGTTCGCTGCCCACTGCGCCAATCGGCCGACGAAGTTTTCAAAACTAATTTTAAGCAAAATATGATAGATATAATAAGTAGATGAATGTTTAGAATATATTGTATATTTTAAACATTCTTCTACTTCAAATTATAAAGCAATCATCAATGTATTTTTTAAAGATGAAATTAAAGTTTTTGCTGCTATTTAATCACCTATACTTTCTTGTTATTTTATTTGTTATATATTATTTAATCAAATTTTTCTAAATATATATTATAAAAAACTAAATTCAAATACTTATAATATCGTTCTCTGAGTGGATGGCTTTATTTTCTCGGCACATTGACCAGATCCGTTCAATCATCCAGAATATTGTGCTCATGTAGACGCTACCAAGCAATTATTTACACTTCACTGCAAAACTGATTTATACCCCTATTCATAAAATCAATATAAGTTTTTCAATTCTCTATTAATACATCCTATAGACTAAGAATTACTATACATTGGAAAGAAGAAAGATTTTTTTTTACAAACAAAAAGGTAAACAAGTTATATATTTTTTTATTATCTATCTATTATAGCATTATAATAACCTCACACAGATTTGCTACAAGTTCTTCGTGCTAAATAGGGAGTCTTCTTTGACAGAGATCTACTAAAACTCTACAATTCTCTTCCACACAATATTTTGCTCCATATAATTACTTTATTAGTAGTGTATGTTTATATATACCTTTATGTTTTTTTTTTATACATTATAGTTTAAATTTGGTATTTACTCTATGTATATGTATTGTATTTCAGATTTTTTATAATTATCAGTAATTTCTTTAAGTACCTACTAGTCATTCACTCGTTAAATTTTTCTCACATTCAACAGTTGTGGAAGAAATCTTTAGAGATAAGTTTTCCACGTGCACGTCCTGTCCTTTTCATGTCAATTTTAATATATGGTACCTAATTATGTTAGTGTTTCGTTCTAAATAAATAAGAAAATAAAATGGCGAAACAGGTTTTGATGAAAACTTGGTATGATAATATTATTGCAAGAAAACGTCTTGGAACACAAGACGTTGTTCTTGCAATATTATTTCAGTCCCGAAGAAACAAACATTAGTTGGTTCGTCTATTTTAACATTAGGCATAATTTGCAGGTTGTGATTAGAGTTCTTAATAAACGGGTGCGTATGGGAGGGCTATGAGGTATCCGCGTGGCCAATACAACATTAAGCCAAGACACCTAATCAACACGAATAAAACTGCAGGCAGAGCTAGTATGCGAAAAAAAAAGGTGGCGAAATGCCCAAAGTATCGATTTAGCGAATCAACTCCAGGTACAGATGAATCTTTATCAAAAGTTCCAAACTCACAATTTTTCATCGAAACGAGAATTCAGGTGACAGGTGTAGCAGACAGGGAATTCCTAACATGCATTTGTCGTGTTCCGATTTACAGCTACGACGCATTTCCAACATTTTATTTCCGTTGGAATTGCACTGGGAATTTAAGTGATATTAATATTACTGACTTGGCCGTACTAGTATGATGTTATGAGTATAAAGGAAGCAGGCACATTTTAACTTGGCTAAATGGCCATCTTTAGCGGGCCGGCATCATAACATAGTCATTGGTAAATGGTAAATTGTATGACATAGTGTGAATTGCTAGTGTGAATTTACAATAAACGTTGTAAATAGGGTTTTCATTTTTTTATACGGAAGAATCAATCTTGTTGTCTATAAAGTTAGTTAAAGCAGATAATACCACGGGGAAAAGCTAGTTTATAAATACTTTAATAAATATTTTGTCCGGAAAATAGCTGTATGTATCGAAGTATAAGTGGCTTTGTTTCCTCATAAATAGAACAGACTAGTCGTAGTGCCGGTGACATTTTAATTTTCTCGTGACAAGGCCGAGCTCGATTGAGATTGGAGGATGGAGGTACAGATGTCTTTGACGATTCTACCGACAAATGACAGATTACCTACGTGATTGGAACCATGATTAATTTGCGTGATTGGTATTTAGATATAAGCTAGTAGCTATCTTGTATACTATTTTTCAACGTTTTTACGATGAAAAGGACTTTTCATTTGATATCCGAGTAAGCACTTAAAAGCATTTAAATATATACATACGTCTTTAATATCAGTACTCTTAAGATTACGTATAACTTTATACGTATTTATTTATGTCTTATACAATAAACCTTTTATGGTTCTCACATATCTTTGTTATTGCAGATGTTAAAATTAATTAAATTTGTTTTATTTTCCTAACGTCATTTCTACTAGCACAGTGTTCTAATAATTATAATGTTCACAATCCAAGTTCCTAAATAGGTTATATATAGTGACAACAATGCTGAGTTGTTTAACATGCATAACTTTGTTAACTATTTTTTTTATAAGTAGGTATTATGCTGTAGTCTGGCCCAGTGCGGATTGGTGGACTCCACACGCATTCGAGAACATTATGGAGAACTTACAGGCATGCAGGTTTCCTCACGATGTTTTTCTTCACCGTTGAAGCAAGTCATATTTTAATTGCTTAAAACGCATATAACTTAGAAAAGTGGGATGTGCGTGGAATTCGAACTCGGCCCACCGAAAGTGAAACTCGAGTCCTAAGCTCAGAGCTATCACCGCTACGATGAAATACGCTAACTTCTTATGATAACATATTTTTTGGTATATACTACATACTAGATAAATAACACGAGTATATAGAGAATATTCTATTATGAGAAAAGATGATACTCGTAATTCCCATTCCATCCACGTCGAGGCAAAAAGTCCATTAACCTGGCCATTATAAGTTGTAAAACAGATTATTTTACGGTGTACAAAGGAATGGCAGCCCTAAGCTAATGAGACATGTGAGGTCATTAGTGCCGAGTGCAGGAGAGCCTTTTGTTTATGATCTTAATAAGCTGACCTACTTAAACATGTGTGTTTCAAAGCAACGCGTGGGCGCTTATTTTTAATGTGCCTATTACATAGAAAAACAGGTGGAGCTTTACCTACATATTTGTATCAACACGTTCTTCTGCTGGGTAAGGGCTCTTATAGAAGAAAGCGTTTTAGAACATAACCCCACCACGCATCTCCAATGCCGATTGTTGGGATCCAACGTCTATTTAATAATTAATAATAACAGGGAGTTTTTATCGTTTAGACAGATAGATTGACGGCTTAACGTGCTCTCCGATGCACGGAGCTAGACACCGCCAGTTCCCTAACCCCGGGCTGGAACTCAGGAAAATCCAAAAGTAATCTGTAATTAAACATGTTACCCACTAGACCAACGAAGCAGTTTCTTATCAGTATACTGTATGCAAATAAATAAGAAAAAAGTTGTCTATTTCTTAGGTCAAAATATAAATTACTATAGATTTTTGTATCCGCGATTAATCCGCGTTTGTTTTCACTTTTTTTTTTATCCTGAGAAAACCCTTGTTTGTCCCAGGATAAAAAACATCCGATGTCCTCCAGGATATTATCTTTATGCATAGGCAACGAAGGGGATTTTTCTAATACCTGCGGAAAAGTTTGCTGGGTGCTTTTCCTGAGATGAAAAAGATAAAATAAAACGCCTATTCATTCTTGATTATATTAGTTGCAGACCAAGTCTATCAGAGTCCGCAATAAGTCTTAACTAAAAAACCAGAATTTAATTATATTACAGCAATGTACGGATCATTTAGCAAAATAAAAAGTATAACCAATTGAAAAAAACAAAGTCGGTGGCTCTCAGACTAGACTACTTAATTATGATTAGAAGTTATTATATATATTATTATAAAATAAAGTTCAACATACACACATTTCTATAAGATCCCCTTATCGAATACTGACTAGGTATTAGTGAAAATACTTCGAAAGTATAGGGTATACTTTAGATAATAAAATAACTTTAAAATCAGTCCAGAATAATTAACAGAGAAATCGTTGAACAAACATTAAAAAAAGTACATGCGCTCGAACATAGACCTTCGTCAATTGAATTCGGGTAAACTAAGTAGTTTTAAGCCTTTGACGTGAGTACACTCTGAAAATAACAACATGAATACAAAATTACATCCCTAATGTTATAATATAACAGTCTTGGAAGCTTTCTGTAATTTCTCATCAAACCGCTCTGAAAGTTCAGCAAAGTAACAAACGCGGTCGTATAACTTTATTAGTTAGAACAGCCTTAATGGCGGAAGCGGACATCATTCGCACTAATGCTAATTTATTTTGAGAGTTTACAACCATGAAATATGAGTTATTTAATCCATATCATATAATGAGTAGGTATTTCAAAACTATTGCTTCTCTTTCGGTAGGTCGAGTTCGAAGCCCGGCACGCACCCCTAACTTTTCTGAGTGCTTTTCATGAAAATATCGCGAGTAAACTGGCATGCCTGAGAGTTATCCATAATGTTCTTCAGGCGTGGTAGCCTAAACCGTTCTCAATCCGTGTCCTGTAGAAGGCCGCTAATAGGATTTAGTAATGATGATGCTACCTTATAAAGTCGCTGGATGTTATTTCAATGAGATTTTTATATACATGAGTTCAATAATTATTCATTATTAAGAACATCATGTTGGCTTGGCCAACAAGTTGTTAATTTTGATGTTTAAACCTCATCCGCCTTTTCCACAGTTATAGTTTAAAGTATAACCTGTCTGTCTTTTGTAGGTCTTTAGTGATTTACGTAGAGTTCTTTAAGCTCAAGCTCGTTCAGGGCTTGGAGGCTTGGAGGCAGAAATTAGCATGTCAAAGTCAAAGTCAAAGTCATGGCAATGGTACCTACTTACCATTGCCATGCTAATTTTTGCATCCTAGCAGCATTGCTCATGTGTTCCGGTCTGAATGCGGCGTGGTTGGCGGCATGCCTAGGAAGTTTTGCTCTGTTTATAGGACATTTATAAAATTTGTTTGCGGGGCTTGAATGAGTGCCACCAATTAACGTGGCCCTCGCACGTAAATAAGGGCAAGAAAAAGAAAAGTGGTTTCATTTATTTAGTAGTTTATAAAATTTTAGGGACTAATGCATGTAGGTAATCTTTAAGTTTTTATTTGCTCTTATGTATCTTCAGAATATCTATCTTAAGTAATATAGAATTTCGTCTATTTTTCGGTCTTAAAAAGAAAGGCTTAGCTTATGAGTTGAAAAATTTGAACATGAACACGATTTAGAAAATTTATAGTTAACTTATTAAGTTTGACAGGGCGTTTTTTATAAGTATTTATATGGTAAATAGTATATTATTAGTTTTTTTTTAATATTTATTACCTATATGTTAGATGCATTAGTGTATATTAGTTTATGTATTAGTATTTAGTAATTCCACCGATGGCAGTTTGTTCTCCTAATGCTAAGGTTGCCTGGCAGAGATGTAGCGATCTCTAAGCGATAAGGGCGCCTTTTGTACTCCTTATATACCTTTTATATTTCTTTTGTTCTTTAATTCTTCATGTTGTGTATATTTTATTCATACATGAATGTAGTAATAGTCATAGTCACTCAGTAGTCCTAAATTAATATTGTGAGACAAATAAAAGCTTCACAAATACTACCCCAATACTATATCCCGATATCCAACTAAATTGCATAGTGTTTTAATTTGAATATTTCACCTTTTTCAATTATAAATGTAGAAAAAGCATGTAAGTAGGGCTTTCCGCATGCAACGAACCTTTCAGGAGTGTGCTGATTCACGCTCTAAATACCATTGCTACGTGAATAAATGAAACTTGCTCTAGTTTCAATAGTGCAAAAAACTCAACTGTGTACTCAGCACGCAAAAATAATCACCACTCATAAATAAATTTGACAGCACTGTGATTGATAGCAGTCTCTTAATTTGTAACTATTCTGTCAGTTGTTTATTGGGTCAATTGTCAAGTTTACTATAGGTATTTGATGTTGATAAAAGACAACAACTTGCACCTTGTTGGAAAATGAGGACTGTTGGGTAGCTAAATTCTGTATTTTTTTAGCCACCGAGAAAAATTACAGAAAATATTAGATAAATTAATCACAAAGGGCGGAGGAAATTAATGATCAAAGACTATAAAACGCTTCGTCTTGACTGATTATTCAATTATTAAATAAGTATTATTAAATGCTTATCAATGTTAAAATGCTAAACAATTTAATGACATATCTGGCACTTATATTCGCGTACTTTGCGGGCGAAGTCACGGGAAAATCTAGTTATTTATAAAATACTTTTCCCCGCAAGTTCATTAAGAAGTTGACCCGCATAAGTGGATGTTTAAGTCAATATTTTGTAACTGGGGACAAACAAGGCGTGTATGTAAACATACACCCTGCGTAACGGCGGGACCGAAGTAAATTATGTCTCTGGGAGCGGCGATGAACCGCTTGAAATAAAAAGTAATATCAAGCTTAGTGTTTTTACGAAGATTATTTTTAATATTAAAACGTGAACACTCAAGTAGAATTTGTATGATCCAAAAATACATTGTTAAAACCTTGCTTAAATCTCGTATTGTAATTTCTTTATAAACAACGTGTAAATAAAAACTAAAATAATACGTAAGTATTATATTTTACCGGGTGATTCCTTATGAAGTATTCTTCAACACTTTTTCGTTATTCGGTTAGACGTTGCATATACGCTACCCTATAAACAAAATTTAAGTAAATTATTTCATTAGAATTTTTATAAACAAAAATAACGTTGCTAAGAAAGTCCTTACCACACGGTCAGACAAATAGACAACAAAGAAATAGTTTCATATCCCGTTAAGAATCTTGCCATCGCCTTCTTTAGTTGGCTTAAAATTAATATGGCGATCTAAATTACATAAACTAGAGTAGAAACCAAAACATCAGAGGATCATTCCCAACATATTTGCAACATATTTGCATGCCCTAGTAGGTAAATCATAACCGTGTGGGAGGGAGGGTGCTAAGGCTAACGCGGCGTGACGGAGTGCGGGCTAAGTGCTCGCTAAATTGCTCACAGCGAAACAAGTGGAACGACGACATACATCCGTCTGTTACCCATATATGTATGCACTTACACTTGTTTTATATGTCAATTCGTGTTTTGTGTAACCTTTTCTGTGGCGCGTATAAAATGCTGTAAGCAATGTTGCCAGATGTGACAACATTTAAGTAATAATTTTACAATAATCATAATCATAGCCTTTATTCTGACTTTGCATCAGTTCCTCATATGCCTCCTCTAAAGACTTCTACACTGTCCTCTCCTGTGCTGTTCTGCGCTACGTTATTCCCGCCACCTCTTTAACATCAACTTTCCAAATTTACCTTTATCTCTCTTTTAGTACCTTTTTGTTTCTTTTCCCTTGCTTCGGATACCATTCTGTGTCATCTCCTGTCCATTTTCTATTTATAATCCTAATCATATGTCCCGCTCAACGCTATTTTAGCCTTCTAATGTGTTCTGCTACATTCTTTACTGCTACGTTTTAAAAGTTTTTAAAGTTTATCATTTATCAACGCTGCGTTTACCTGTGCGGGGTCGCCATTCTAGCACCTTGGAATCCCAACGTCCATCGGTTCTCCGAGCGGGGAGCGGTATGCAAGGTATTATGCCCAATAAAACAATTCAAATTTGCGTTATTTATAACAGCGTCAAAATTAATTTAAGCTATAACATAAAAAGTAATTAAAATTATTATAAAATAAATGAGGCTGCGATAGCCAGAAAAATGAGGGTTCTAATCTAACTGGTTCCTTTTATAAGCGTTTTATATTTTGACATTTCCTACAATTGTAGGTGAAATATCTATACTGAAATATTCTATAATATACTAAATATAATATATAAATTATCACTGTAATAAAATTTACAATATATATGCCTAACAATACAACGTAACTAGTTAGTTAATCATTACCTAATTTCACTGTATTGTAATTTTTAGATTTTTGTTTAAAAAAAACTTTGGGATACAAGATAAACTCTATAAGGTATCATAGCTGTGTGAGGAAATTAGATGTGACGAAGGCGAAAAGTGTCGTCTAAATTGCACCGTCACACGTGGAGTTTTCCCACTTACGCTTTGTCACTTTTGTAATATACGATCTACAAGGTTTCCATAAAAATCTGTAGGTAATATGTGTGTAACGGCATGCCATAACTCAACCGACTGTAAGGTATAATCTGTCCATATCCCCGAGCTTCGTGTATATTACATGAGGTAAATACACCAGATACATCATACATGTAGATACATAGGTAACTGAAAGAGATTTGATTATTATTTGAGTTTTTACCTAACATATCATGATAAACATTATATCAACCCATTATCAGCCCACTAGAGGGCACGGGTCTCCTCCTTTGGGTCTTGGATATTCACGCGGGTGCATTTACAAATGTTGTCGATCCAACGGGTCGGTAGTTACTCTTCCTCTGCTTCTCTTCTCTGCGTGGAGGACGCAGCCCCTACCAATAAGGCGTTCTAAACAATCGGCCCTTTTCCTTGCCACGTGGCCAAAGAGTGAAACCTGTCTTTGAGCACATAGATTAAATAGACGGGTCAGGATCTTCAGCTCCTTCAGGATGAAAAATTCAAAAATTTTACAATATCGTAGTTATCTTCTAAGATTGGGCATTCTGTAAATACAATGGAAATTCCCAAATACCTAGGTAAAAAAACGTGTATCGAAGACAATAAACTATGTTTTACTTAACAGAGAATTCGTTACCCATTAAAAAAACGTACGAAGTTCTTACACACATAGTAAGTAGCAAATCATTACTGGATGAAATTGTAGGGCGTGACACTACAGACTAGGCCGCTTTTTTCTTGGGATGTCAGGATGCGAAGTTATCATGCCGAGCGCACGTACCGAGATCGTGCAGGCTCGCACATTCATGTCTTTATGGTCAATATTTTGATTAAGTTTTATATTCGATGGCTCTTGTGGCACTGACCTCAACCTCATTACTTTAGAAATTAACAGCTTAATGTAACCTGGATTCATATTTTCTATATTGTTTGAATTTTACTTCAGAGTTGATTTATTTCGGAGTTTACGCTTAACGACTTCCGAAAGATGGACATTTTTCACGATAAGAGTATATAGAGATGCAGTTTAAAATATTTATAACTGTAGCATTGCCAGTGGAGGAAATGTGTTGAATCGCTCAGACGTTCTGTTCTCGCAGAAAACTACGTCTTAGTTTTCAGTTTTTAATTAAAATAACTATAGTATTAGCTTGTGTGTAAAGAAAGATAAGGGTCATACATTAAAAAAATATCGAAGAAAATACTTACTTACTCATGCCAATTTATTTGATCATGTTGTAAAGCACTTAACACCAGCAAGAGAAGTAAAGAAATATTTATTATACTCGATTTCTGAGGTGATTTAATACGATCACGTCAATATCAAATTGCAAAGCTAGTTGAACTGCGAACCCTGTAATTGAACCACTTAGTCGAGAACGAAGCGCGCTCTCGGCAAATTCCCGAACGAAATCCTAGCTCATAATCCACCACTTCAAGCGTGCCAAATTCAATTTATGTAAAATGTGACTGAGACTTCTATTATACTATGGGAGATAATATGATTGCATTCAAATTCCAGTAAGCCTCTAACGAGACTTATCTTTTCACTGCCAGCCGGCGGTGGATAACAAAAAGAATTAAATAAAGTAGTTAAAAAGAATACCTGATTGAGCAATACTTTTATACTGTAAATAATATTTTTGATATTATAAAAAAGAAATATTTAAATTGGTTATCATTTGACGGAGTGGAGTTATGGTGGTAAATTGACAAAAACATCATTATCATCATTTCAACCAACGGACGTCCACTGCTGGACATAGATCTTTGGTAGGGAGTTCCACCATACAAGTTTCATTAGAATTCATTCAGTAGTTTAAGCGTGATGCGCGGCCCAGATACAGACAGACGTGAATGAAAAGATATAGTTTTGGGTTCAGTATCGGTTATAGAGATTTTTTTTTAATATCTTCAATCTACATAATTTTATCCGTCACAGTTTTATTATAAGTATAGATGTAAAACTTTATGGATTGTGCTGAATAAATTGAAATTCGATTTAAATTCTTATGCTGAGCTATTATAGGAAAGGTCTACACTGAACTGCACGACTTTCGATTTAAATCTAATGTCATACTCATTGCGTTCATTCTGCGTGAATCACCTCTGTTAAAATACTTAATACATGAAATGATTAGTCTCTCCATCGCTTTTTTTATTTCATGATCATCAGCCACATATTCTCGTATTATATTGCAGAGCAAGGGCCACCGCTCGCAATGGAGTAAGTCCGTTCTCTAGTTTTAATTACTAAATACAAATAAGGTTTTTCTAAACAAGTGTACCTATGTACCACTCGTAACATGTTGTGAGAGCTATAAACATACTATATCTGAGTAAACATTAAAGCGTTAATATATTGCTCGTATATTGTATATATATATTTATTTGACAAATTACTTAGTACACTCACGTTCGTATAGACAACGCAAGCTGAATTCATTAGCCAATTCCATCAGTATGAGAAAGGGGTACTAATTGTCCACTGAGTGGCATTTTGGTAAAGTACACGTTGATGCATTAATAATACATTACTGGCTCATTAATATAACAAATTGTATGCAATAATGTACCTACAGTGTGACTATATAATCTGTTTATCTTTTATAACATACTAGTATATATACGTTACTTTTGGTGTGTCAAAGATTGCACATGAACCTGATTTGCCTATAGGGTAATACATTTATTATGAAAAAACTTGTGGCCCACAACCTTTTTTTTCAGAATACACTTTCAGAAATAAAAGATAATGTTAGGTGAAACTAGATATGTTAGGTGACCAAATAAAAAAGATTATTCTACTTTCTAAGTTAGGTCTAGGTTAGGTAAACTTAAAACAATAATTAACTATGCTATTTATACGCACCCGTACACCCGTAAACGTTATAACAAATCTTTACAATTTGTTCAGGTTAGACTGGCTAGACTGAAACATAATTAATGTAAGTTGATATTTTAGGTATCCAATTATAATTTGTGTGTTGTAAATTAACTTAAATATTATCAGTATAATATTTTTTAATATTAATAACTATTTTTAATATTATACGATAGCTTTTAAAAGCACTATATAATTTGCGTAAATACAGTAAGTATATAATTTAACATAATCTCTTTGTCGATTAATTAAATTTATTTACTTGATCTTGTTTTCGGCAAGTCTCATTAACTTCGTAAATTGAAGATCCCCATCTTTTTGCGACATCATAAAAACGGAGTTACTTAAAAAACTTTTTCAACGAAAAATATATCGCGTAAAACTTGAGTTTCATCAATCACAAAACTTGTAATCGCTCCATCTTTGTGAAGTTTAGGAAGTTTGAAGTATCGCCTACTCGTACGACGACGACGAAGCGAGCGGGGATAACCGCAGAAGTGTTACGAAGTTTTACCCAAAGTTTTTCCGCACTTATCCGCTTTTATAACATTATAAAGAATAGATCGAAAATTTTATACGTGTTTATTATACATGAAATATTTGATAACAACAACTTATTGTTGAAAAAAAGGGTTCACTATATACGAACGTATATATAATATAAGTTAAAGAAATTAAACAAGCACAACAAATCAAATTGAAAGAATACTTATTTTTGAAAGTCATAATTAATGACATGAATTCATTTATTAATGACATATATCGCAAATGATGGTACGCTATTTTCATCATTGGCTGCGTCAGTGCTGCAACCTCTGGAAAAATAACAAATATGCCGATGTCGCCAACTATTACTGTTTTTTTTTTTTTATTTCACTACAAGTCAGCCCTTGACTGCAATCTCACCTGGTGGTAAGTGATGATGCAGAGTAAGATGGTTGCGGCCTAACCTGTTAGGGATTATGGCAGTCATACCCCCTAATCGGTTTTTACGCGACATCGTAAGGGAAAACTGAATCGCTTAGCGGCACGTCTTTGTCGATAGCGTGGTAACTAGCCTCCCAGCAGACCAGACCAGAGGAAATTCAGAATATAAAAATTCCCAAATTGCCCCTGCCAGGAATCGTATCCGGGACCTTCTACTTAAATTCACAGCGCTCACCGTTGCGCCAGGGAGGTCGTCAAATTTTGAAAATTTTGAAAATTTAAGCTTAATCTATCGAGTAAGCTCTCAGAGATGTTCGCATATTCACAAATCCCTCCATTGAATTCCTATAATCTATAACTGCGCTGCCCCTCGTTATGATATAAATCACTAGCTGCTCCAGTAAACTTTAGATCGCGCGTACTATAATGGCCAATCCTATAGCATAGGCCGTAATTCATAAGTCCAAAATACACACGCATATACACGCATATTGCGTATAGCCAAACCGCCCTGGTTCCCATCCCACGACATTCCATCCTGTAGGTGATAAATTATTACATTTTATTATTTATTACATTTTATGATTACTACATTTACGGCGGATAGACGCTCGAAGATTCCTGGGCCATTCCATGCGACCCGGATTAATTCCTACACGAAGTAGGTATGTACAATACTCTCGTATTAGGTTACAGTCTTCTCATTCCTAGTTAAAACACTTTAGGGACCAAATTAATTAGTGCTGAACTAAAGTTAAATCAGTGAATACCAATGCCTCAAACTACACTAGGTTTTGCTTACAGCTTTGCTCACGTTTATGGTAAAAAAAGGGTTATTTATTAAAAAAAATGTACAATATATTATCCCTCGGAGACAGTATTTTGTTCTGGATAAAAGACACCTAGCTCTGCGTACTTATTTTCAATCCGGACAACATGTAGGTAGGCTAAAAATCCTGTTGACCACTGACAGATTACATTCACATTGCATCATATATATTAGAGTGATTTACAAAACTAATTAATTTTATTTTGCCTTAAATTTGCAGATTAATTATTATTCTTAATTTTCAGCCAGACAAAACATAATATATTCATCAAAAATTCTAAATCAAATTATTTATTTTAAATTCAACATTATTGGAATTTAAGTATTTGTGTGACGTCACCGGGTTTGAAAATAATACTTTTGAAGTAGCATTTCCTGCTACTAATCCTGCTAAATAGTTACTGTAAGCGAACATTAACTCTTACGTTATAAAATTGTATAGGCTAGATTCAGCATAGATATCACTAGCATACCCGTAACTTATAAGCCATGACATTCAGTACGGTCGTTTACTTCGAATTTACGACGCACGCTGTGTGTATCATCAAATATTAACTGAAAGTTTGCCACGCATAAAGTGGAAAAATTATTACTCTACGTACATACTAAAAGGCATGTATTATTTTCATCTTATTAAGTGGTGTAGCACGAATATAGTCAATAACACGGTAAGATATATTTTTTTTGTAGTATACTGCTTTTGGCAAAATAATATAATGAGATGAGAGAGATGATGAAGGATATGTTACCAAATTAAGTATCTCCATATAAGCAATTCTGTTTATTATCAAATACTTTTTTTTCTTTTTGTAAACCAGTTTTATGTTATTTTTATCGGAGATGAAATAAAAATTGTGTAGCGGCGTCTTGGGACATTTGTGGCATATGTGGCAAATCGTCGTACTCTTTGAATGCACAAAACTTTTGTGATTACCGCTTTTATTTTACTTCTTATATGCGTGAATAAGTTGGTAAACAATTGTTTTTTTTTTCATTTTAAAGACACTCTTGTATCACACCAAAATTCAATTATTTAGGTTACCTTTGCTCACTTACTTGGCTAACGTCATTTAACCAACGTAATTATTTCATAATTGCTGTCGCATTTGGGTCACACCGCTATTAATAATTAACGTGCATTCTGTAGTGCAACATTGATTTTGCCCCAGAATCTATCGAGTTGCGAAACTCAGCCGTCATTTTCGTTGGTATGCTCAATAATTAAGTTGGCGATGTAACCCGTCGCCGTTGATATCGTAATATTCGTCATGTATACCAAACGATCACAAGTATTTCTATCATTACTATTGCACGCCTCATAAGCGAAGCGTTGAGGTGGGTATTACTGTCAGTTTGCGCACACCGAGTGATTCTCCAACTTAAAATGTCACTTTTTAATTATTTACTTTTATTTTTCTTTATAAATTAATATAAATAGACAAATGTTGTAGAAAAACACTATTATTTAAACTAATTAAAAAATTGTTTAAAAAGTCCTGTCTTGGACGTCCGTGTGTGTGTGCGGATCCCGTATCTTATGGATCACGATAACGAGCGAAATACTTCACTTATCGAGTTGGTTTTTTTATAGGCTTCAGTATTTTGAGGAACAGAAGCCTATTACTTTTCACGGTATAATTAGATGTAGTTTAATTATTATTTACAAATATCTCAATTTTATTGTAATGAATGAGATTATGAGGCGTGCAGTTTTAGATTTTCCAACTATTCTATATTTACTTAAGTACTAATAAAATGGAGATGGGCGGGTCACATTCAAAGATGTCAAGATAGTAGATTGACAAATATTGTTACCAACTGAATCAGCATCCCAATCGGCATCCCATGGATTGGAAGAGAAGACCCGGTAGGCCATTGAAAAGATCGCGACGACATCGCGAAAGTTGCGGGTAAGACATGGAGTACTCTTGCAAGGGACAGGTGCAAATGGAAAAATATGGCGGAGGCTTTTACATAATCGGAGGTCCTTACATAAATGTTCTAAATTAGATAGTATAAGTACATTAAGGGCCATATACTACTTAGTTAAAAAACATTATAAATAGAAAATAAGAAATTAGGATAAATAATTGTATTTAACTCTATTATATTTAGCCAGTAAGGTCCTTAATTGAAAGGAATGGAAAGCCCACTTATCAGCCCACTACAGGGCACGGGTCCCCTCTCGTAACGAGTAGGGTTAAGGTATAGTCCACTTTGCTGGTCAAGTGCGATTGGTTTGGTTTCACTAGCCTTTGAGAACGGTATGCAAAACTCGCAGTAATGCACGTTTTCTCACGATGTTTTCCTGTACTAAGTTGACGAAAGTTAATTGCTTACACATATAACTCCGAAAAGTGAGAGATGCGTGCCTGGGATCGAACTCGGTCCCCCCGTAAAGGAAGGTGAAGCCCTACCCACTAAGCTATCACTGCTTATTATTTTTATTAAATTATCTTAGTTCTTGGTTTCCCAAATTCGTTATGTGTCTGGTGTTTAGTAAAGTGATAATTTTTTTAATTTGTTTTATTTGAATTTTTACATAAAGATATTGTGTAACAATGCAAGTATTGTGTACTAGTAAAAAATTAAAACCTACAAAAAATATATTTAAATGTTTACCTGGCACGCTAGATGTATTTCCCGTCTGAATTGCAAGGCTGAGGTACACTTTGGGCTAAATAGGCTATAGCTCTTTCATCACCAAACGCAGCGGGATAGGTTTTTGTGATACTATTACGACAATTTTTTGTCCGATTTTTTTATTTTATTCCACTACGAGTTAGCCGTTATAGTTAGCTGCTATAACACCTGGTGGTAAGTGACTATGCAGCTTAGATGGTAGCTGGCATATCGGTTAGGCAGTCAGTAATATTATAACTTCAAATCGGTTTCTTCGGAACATTGAAATAGAACGCTTAATTTCTTGAAGTTTCGGGTTATAGCCGGCTGGGTGGTAATCAGCCACAGCCTAAGCCCACCACACCCGAGCGAAGAAAATTTAGCTTACAGTTGCGCCACGAGGGTCGTCAAAAGTTTATGGACCCATAGTCCGAAAAATAATATTTATTATGTAGTCCGAACATAATATTATAATGGAGTAGCTCCTTTTGGGGTCATCCACCCAGTTCAGTTTAATTCTTCTTCTTCTGCCGCTGTCTAGATCTCCCAGCAAGCATTGATCGCCGCTAAGAACAGCTGTATTTTCCTTGCTTATAGAAATTTAGCATCTTCTGGTTGTATTAATATTCGGTTTCATTATATTGTTCTCAATATTTAGCCGATTGATAAATAGGCATTAAAATATTGTTTTTGAGAAATCTTTTTTACATATTAAAATAAATTTATTTCAAAGTATAGATAATACCTATTTGCTTACATAGAGTGAATATCACGTAGAGATCCTAAGCAAACAATGTAAATTAATAAAGTTGAAGCTGTAGTTGAACAATTTTTTTAGCAATAGGTTATTAATAAAGTTTTCAGACATGACTATAATAATAAACTTTTGCCCTTCCACTCAACTTCAATCTTGTGTCGGAAAAGGTACGATAATAGAAACCGTCGTAGGTTTCTTTAGTAGAAAGGATAACGGCATCGATAAAAAAAACCTGGGTATGACCATTGTTAATTAGGTTTTTGGCATACTTTCTAGACCAGTAAGGTAGATAGTTAACGAAATTAGTTATGTCACTACAATGGAGAAATATGTATATACGCATTAGTATTTACGTTCTATAGTTCTGTTTGTTTTTGCGTAAGACGGCCCCAACGTGGTGGACACACGACATCGAACGACTCCCCTGGAGCCGCTGTAAACAAGCGACTAAGACCGTGTATTTTGGAACTCTTTACCAAGAGAGTCCACTGCTGGACTTGTTAATCGGTTGAAGTAATGATAATAATAGTTCTGTTGATATAGAAAAAGTTATAACTTGGTCTTTATATAAATAGCTTTCAGAGTCACTCCATAATTCACACAAATCCATAATGCGGGTGTTGAATGCATAGTAATTCTCGATCCTTAAACTGCATACTGTGGCCTCTCAAACAGCGAATTTCGTCCGGAATTCGACGTCCGCGTCCTTTGGATGTGTAAGTGGACCAATTAGGGATTTGCAGGCGAAGATTAAATGAACTTTGATCGAGTTGCGGTGCAATACCACTCGACAAACCGTCTCTGGCGTATTGTTCTACCAAGCAATCTCGGTATCATAGCTAGTGATGTATAGGATCTTTATATGTTCTACTGTTTATATTATGCTGTTTTATTGTACTGATGTATATATGTTCTGTTATGTCCTTTTATACAACTGAATTACTTATAAAAATTTGTAATATTCAAAAAATGCGAAAATATGTTTGTTTATCTTTCCTTCACGCCCATGCAGCCAACCGAATTTATTTTTCACTATTCTCTTTATCCCAAGAAAACAAACTTTAGTAAACGCAGACGAAGAATGCGGAAAAATATGTGTGTTCGGATTATTCGAACATTATTAATATGACTAATATTCTCGCAGGTTTTTAATATTAATTTGTTTATTTAGCTTGAACCAGTATTATAAGGTAGCAGCCAATTTAATAATGGTTTAAAGAAATGGGAAAATTGCAAAAACCCCAAAGATTTGTTTATAGAAATAAATCTTTCACTAAGAACTATAGCTTCTTTAGGTGGTTCAAAGTTTAACCAGATGATCTTTAGTTGTAAATAATTGTCTATGCCATAAACATGGTATCATATTCCTTTTTTATCACCCATCAGACGCTGAAACCCGAGTCCTTACAATATAAATAGTACCAGCTCGGAGAAAGGAAATTGGTTCTGTCCACCGGTTGCCTTTTTTCTTGGTCCTCTACAATTTAGCCCTTGACTGCAATCCGATGGCTAGAATTTAGTAACCACCAGGTCCAGACTAGAGAAAATACGTCCGGGAGGTATACAACTGGTTCCCCGGGCGACAACGAAGTCAACAAGAGGGACATGCCCTGGTGGTTTTTAGTTTGGGTATACCCCCTCTAGAGGGGACAGTCCCACTTAACCTCCGTCCCGCCCAAAGGTCAGAGGTAGCAATAAAGCTTTTCCAAACACGCCAAAAAAAAAAAGGCTAGAGATAATAATCGGACGTTCTAAGTCCTAAATGCTCTTTCATATGATAGAGGCGGGATAAATTTGTACAATAAAAAGTCTATGTCTCTTGCCAAAGTATTTAAGTAACATTTTAAATCTTATTTAACATAAATTCCTTATCTCAAACTGTCCGACTCGCGTCGCAGATTTAGCTGTTTGTCGGGGATTTATATAAGGGTTTGGAAGATAGCGCGTGTGAGCGTCTAGGTATTGTATGGATATATTTACCGCATTTGTTTCTTTTTGGCGACGATAATGTGTGGGAAAACACTTAACCCTGTCTTTGTTCGTACCTATACATCAAGCAACGCAAACTGAATCGAATTTATTTATTTTTTGATACTGGGAAATACTCTCACATACCGGAAATAATGTAGAGAATTTTCGGTAATCCTAGTTTTCGGGAGGCGAACACACTTCAGGTCAGGAGGCCAGAAAACATGCCAATTTTCGCATGCTGGTCTCAACGTTGAACCCACATATGTAACATCAAGGTAATGGAGAGTTCTCAGTGACCACTTTTATTTTTTGGAGCATGACTTCTCGCCACGGGAATGTGAAGGGAGTATGTAAGACTTCTACAGATTAAAACGCCACGGTGTTCCAACCTACCCGCCTGGTAACTTTTACAGAAGCGCATTCCGGCCGGGCAGGGGCGCTTCCTAAGGCAAACTCATTGCTGACCACAGAGATTCCTACACACAAAAACACGGACCAATAGCTGTAAGATTCTAGTGTCAGGAGAGCTTTTAGTGATAGACTCCGTCCTGGGAAGTACCAACTAATGCAAAGCTAAAATCAGCTACCAAGCAGCATAGCTGTATTCGGTCTAGACGGCTGAGGTACAGGCTCATTATCACCTCAGGTTGATGGACACAGGGCGACACTTTGTAGGACGTGTTTCTATCATACGCTGCGAAGTGTGGGCTTATTTATAAACAATGTTTTTCCACTAACAGATAAACTATATCTGTTTGGCCTGTGACTAACTTCTAAAAGTTCTAACTAAATCATTATTGATGTAACTAAAGGCTACACCAATAGGTAATATTTTCCACGAACGCACTATAGACGACTCTGCAGCGGGTGCTTAATTATGGGTGTCGGTCGCATGAAGTAACACGATATCATTGAACATGCGTGTAATCGGGCCGAATGGCTATGGTAAGTATAGAGCGAGAGCGAGTATAGAGCGAGAGTAGTAGTAAAGCTTTTTGACAGTGCTCGTCCGGGGAAGTACTACCACCATGTTATTTATGCCGCTAAGCAGCATTGTCGTAATGCTGTGTTCCTTTCTGAAGCGCGTATTTGCCGGTGTAATTACAGGCACATGAGACTTGATACCTACGCCTAAGGTTGATGGACACAGGGCAACACTTCGCAGGATGTTTTCGTCTTACCATCAGTTGGGCTATCTGCTTGGTCCGTCAATTAATAATTACAAAAGAAGTATACTTTCTTATTTAGCCTGAATCAGGCACTCCTGAAGTGCCTTTGATTGCGATCATAAATCTTAACAATGGAAAACAAAAGTGGATGTTCGATGAGTTTTGTTTTTCGAAGTATTATGTTTCAGTTTCAGCAAAATAAGAAGTTGAAGCTTGAATGAAGAGCAAACAGCAAAGAAAATATTTAATAAGCATCTTACTTAATTTGAACTTATTATTTAATTAAATTCCAAGAAATAAGTTTTATACATTTTGTTAAATCAAGTATTTCACCCATTAAATAGAATATTTTGTTTATGGTTGAAGCTAAAATATAGTCACAGTTTCGCCTGCGTGTTCATTTCGGGAGTATTTTCCTACCTTCTGTATCCTGTACGTTTTTTTTTCTATTCCTTAACTGCAATCTCGCCTGATGGTTAGTGTTGATGCAGTCTAAGATGATGGCGGGCTTAATCGGTTTCTACGCGGCATTGTATTAGAACGGTTTATTTAATGGTCTTGGCGGAACGTCTTTATCGGTGGTACCCAGCGAAGGCCTCCCGACCAGACCAGAAAGTCATCACAGTCAAAATTATAAAATCCTATATTGCCAGGGTCTAGGGATTGATTCAGGGACCTCTAACTTAAAAAACACATCGCTCACCACTGAGCTCTTTGGCTCAGTGGTGAGCGATGTGTTTTTTAAGTTCCTCCAACAAACATCCTCCTATCAATAAATTAAATACGAAACCCGCCGCACATAACTGTGAAGTTAAAAGATGCTTGCGGATTCTATTCTCCCGAAATGGAGGCCAAAGTATGCTAGACTACAGCTTCCTAGTACCTAATGGTCTTTGAACCTAACTGCGGACGAATAGGCGGATATGACGAAACTATAAAGATTCTTTGTTGACTACGGAACCCTAACAATACCGCCAAAAGCAAGTACATTCTGGTTAGCTGAACACCGTTGGCCAAACTAATTAGTTGATTAGATTAACGGGCGAGTGGCATACTAATTGCTGTCTGGAATATTTTTACTAAAAGCAGCAGCGGTTCTTTTGCTTATTTAATGGGAATTCTTGTTAGTAAGTGCTCCATTATGAAGTTGTATGTACAATTTTCAACTTGATTTCAAATAAATTTATAATATAATTAATTTCCAACCGACTCGAAAAAAAATTATTGACAAAAAAGAACCGACTTTTCTATACAACTAAAAAGCCAGAGATCAATATTTGCAACAACATTTTTATGAACATTTTGATTTCTCCTGGATCCCTCAAACAAATCTTCAACAAAATAAAATAGTACCGCCTCTAAGGTATGACGTACCAAACAAAAAAGATGTGTAAGAAAGTGTAATTTATAATTTTTTCATTCTTTATATTCCACAACAAACTGATCTTCAACCATGTACTCTCTCGTACGCACGTTTCGCTCAGACAACCGAGCATCCTCAGGAGATGTTAACTTTACAATGAACGATTGTTAACACTTTTTTTGCAATTATGCAAATTGCTTTAGCATGTAAAATTTATAGACTGGAATTATTTCATCTAAAAATAAAGAAATAAGTCTTAGTAGACCTATGTCAGTCTGCCGGAGACGGCAATTGGCGAGCAATTAGGAAGTGTCATTAAAGGAAGTATCAGTTTCCAGGAAACCAGTAGCAGTACCAGTACCAGTATTTCGTAGCACATTTAAAGGAGAAAAGTTCGTAACATTCCCGCGGTTAACCACATTCGCGATCCGCTTTCTAAAGATTGAAGTATCGATTTACTCTTAGTGGCGACTACGAATACATCGAGACCATAATCTTTCTCAAACCCACAAGATGGAGCGATTACAAGTTTAAAGATTGATGAAACTTGGAGTTTTGTTATGTATTTTTTGTGAATTATCCAAGCGGAAGGAAAACTTTCTAAAACAACTTCATTTAGAGCGGCCTGTTGGAAATTTTGTAAGCTTTATTTTGTCACCCGAAAAAAATAAACAAGTAAAAAAGAAGCTCCAGTGTTTTGCTTTTGTTTTACAGGACACAGCTGTTTCTCAAACCCTTCTGGAGAGACACACACAAAGATAATCAAAATTACTTTTAACATCTGTTTAAAATAAGTTATAAATTAGATCATAGCATGGATATAAAAAGGCGTATTTTTCATGAAATAGGTAATTTAGAGGCTTCTTTTCAGACTAGCTAGACTAGCTACGCTCCGCAGTGTTACCCGCAATGAGTAAATTTGATAAAATAGAAATCGCTATCGCTTTTAAATTCACTAACTCTTAAAAAGAGCAAGAAATTAGACTCTTTAGATTTAGGTTGAGTGGGCTTTTAATTATAATAATTATGATAAGTCTCGGGTTCTTAGAATAAAAAAATGAGGATTTTGATTCTCGACGTAAATGTAATATTTATTATTTGTTTATTTGCATTGAATATTTCTCTGCAGCAGAGGATGTTATCATTTTTTTCATATCACTAACATCACCCACATTAAGGGTTTCCCTGAAGTCCTTTAAAGATGAAAAATGATTAAAAATGTTACAAAAATAATTTTCGCTATGGTATATTGAGTAGACAAGACACATTAAACAATAAACATTTGTAACTTTTATACGATCTGTTCTTTCCTCATCTTCCCAATACTCCTAGAGACAATATTATGCTCTTCTTGGAAAAATTTTAATTCTTCGCACGAATTGTAAACGTGAATATATTTGCATAGGTAATTCCATAGACTCTTGAGTAAAATGCAGACATACCTATACGCTTACGTATAAAGAATTAGATGGATGTATAAACGCCGTTAAACTCGTTCGTCGTGCTGAGCAATTAAAGAGAGCACTTAGCCTGCACTCATTCATAGCTTGTCCCTTAGGAAATGCACATACGGAATTATGAGACACTTAAAACCTGCGATCAATAGTAATAAAATTTTTAGATATAGTAATTACTGTCAAAGCCTTAGTTACCGGTACTTTGTATATCAAGTCAATGATCAAGCTAGATAAATTAAAAATATTCTTTGCTTTCAAATGAGGTTGTATAAGGTGAGAAGAAATGATCTGCTATTAGTTTATATTAGAGAATATTCTGGATTTTATTTGGTCTGCAGGTGTAATTAATTTCAGAGGTTATATGTAGGGCACAGCAGGACAGGCGGAAAAAGCGCAATTTCATGCATGTATCATTGTATAAGTTACTTCCCTCGGTCAATAAAATAATAATTCATGTTCTGCGTAAGTCGTGTTAGGAAAGCGTCAGATGTTTGTTAGCCTCCCCCTTGTTTGTCCGTCTGACAAATATTGACTTATGAGAGTAATCAACTTCTTAACGAAGTTTCCATGATAAATATACTTATAATAAATGACTCTATATTGCTGCTGCAATGTTAAAAGTTGCTGGTTTTTTCTTCTATATTCCCAAAATTGCACATGCAACTCTATAGTACGTATAGTATTTATATAAATTAATGATTTAACTTTCCGTGTGTGAATTCGATATAAATGCATCTTATAAGCTTTATAGCATGAGCTTATAAAATTAACACCCTATCCTCTTAATTTTAATTTGCTAAAGGAACACAGCGTCTTTTTTCAGGAGAGCGAGATTTTAAATAAAAATGGCTTTATCTTTTTGTATGCAATTGAATTTTCAATTATTTTCCCTTTATAACTCACTAAACTAAACGTTTTTTATGCCCTAGCGATATTAAGTCACTAACATGAAATTTAGAAAGTTTACTTTGTATTGAGATGGTTATAGTTACGTTTCGTTTAACAAAAATTGATTATCATAATCAAATGCGGGAGTTATCTTAACAACGGGGGTTTATATGATCCAAAGTAAAGTTGTGTAACTTCTCTAACAATAGTACCATTACGGTAATTGGTTCGACTGAAAGTGGGACAACTACATATAAATATATTCTATCTTTATATGTAGCTGCCCCACTGTAACATATAAATATTACCTTCTTTTATTTAGCTTATGCGATTTTTTTTTTATTATTTCGCTACAAGCGTTTCGTTAGCCCTAGACTGCAATCTCACCTAAGGGTAAGTGATGAATCAGTCTAATTGATTGTATATATGGTATGATATTCGGTATTAATTTATCAATAGTTGAATCTTATAAAATATTAGTTAGGTCTTTAAATTCGAAGTTGGAGTTTTGTCGTACTGGCCACTTAGATCTCAAATATCTCCTATTTGGTTAAGAATTTAATTTAAAATTTATACAGCTATTTACTTATGCGTTTGCGTTTGAGGAAAAAAAATCATATGTTTTTTCATCTTTTGGTTTTTTCATTGCGTCTCTCAGTTTACAAAATGGAAGACTTGAAATATCGTGTTGTTTACGAGTACGAGTTCCATCGTGGCACCAGTGCTGCACAAACGGCTCGAAGGATTAATGATGTGTATGGCAGCGATTTTGCAAAAGAAAACATATTCTATTTTGGTTCCAACGTTTTCGTCCTAAAAATTTCGACCTACAGAGCAAGCCTCGTGGACGGCTGGAGACAAAAATTTATAATGAAGAATTGCTATTGTGGAAATTGTGTTCCATCATAAACCACGTCCGAGCTAGCTGCAGGCTGCGGTATTAATGATAAAACTTTTTGAATCAACTTGAAGCAAATTGGGAAGGTGAAAAAGTTGGAAAGGTCCTCATGAATTGAGTGCAGCAAACCGACAAATGCGTGTCGACAGCTGTGCTACATTGCTCAACCGGCACTATAATGAAGGGATTCTAAATCGAATCTTTACCTGTGATGAAAAGTGGATCCTGTACGATAATCGGAAATGCTCATTGCAATGGCTGAAGCCTGACGAACCAGCAAAATCCTGCATCTGTTTGGCGAAAAGTAATTACTTGTGAGCGTTTGGTGGACTAGTGCCGGTGTCTCTCACTACAGCTTTCTTAAATCTGGCCAGACAATTACGGCGGATGCCTATTGTCAGCAACTGCGAACCATGATGGAAAAGCTAGCCGCCAAAAAACCGAGGCTTGACAATCGATCTACGTCACTGATGCTTTAGGACAATGCTAGACCACACACTGCACAACAGATTGCTACCAATACAGTAGCTTAAGTTGGAATGTCCAAGACGTCCACCGTACCTTGCTCTAACAGCTTACCATTTTTTTCCAAATTCGTATAAGTTCTTGCAAGGGAAAAAAATCATTTCCGATTGGGCAGTCCAAAGTGCCTTGCCTGAGATTTTATTGATAATCTTAGTCCAATAAAATGGCAAAAGTATCTATGCACTTTTGCAGCAATGGTACATATGAGTACTTTGATTAAACAAATTTCCGTCCTTAAAAATGCCAATTTCATACCTATGTGAGAATCGAATATTATTCTGTAAAAAATTCACTCAATAAGTATATTATATAAAGTCTATTGACAAAATTCACTTACTAACTAGCCATTTATTGCTTAAAAAAAACGCACAAACGAAACGGCTGGTCCTTTTGGCATGAATTTTGGGATGTGTATCCTTTATGTGTAGGTAGCCAGTGTTCTCTTAAAAGCATTACAAGGTAATTTAGTTGATCAGAAAAATTGTTGTACATTTTTATAGACATACAATAACAATTTTGCGATAAGATACATATAAAGCAACGTTAAGTCTTGTCGTCTATGTTAAGTATATTGTTTACAAAATCACACAAAATAACAACGCCACTACACTGAAAAAGGGTAAGCAGATGTATTAACTATATCAGAATACACCCTCATTTTCTATTGAAATTAGTAGTAGTTGCATATTTTTTCGCAACCGGAAGCTAGTTGTAGCTTATGGTATTTAAGCTTGATATATACAAAAATGTATTTACTTTTAAGCTGGTGTGAAACATTTATTTAGAAGTTAGCCTGTCTTTATTAGTAGATTAATTCCCATACAAGATTTCGTAAATTTTGCTATATAAAATAAACATATTCAAAGCCTGATAAATAAAAAAAAACGCACAAACTAAACGGCTGGTCCTTGAAGCATGAATTTTCGGATGTGTATCCTTTATGTGTAGGTAACCATTAAGAAATGTCATTGAAATTCTAAATTTGATTTTAAGTTTTAAGAAGTTTCGGTCATAATCTAGTATTCTATATATATATAAAAGAAAGTTGTGTTAGTTACACCATTTATAACTCAAGACCGGCTGGAATTTTAATGATATGTAATTTTTTGGATTCCTCTTAGACCGGAGTAGGATAATAAGTATTAAAATGTAACATTCATCAAAAAAAAAAGTGACACGCGGTACGAAGTTCTCCGGGACAGCTAGTTATATATAAGAGTAACAAGGATAAACTCAATAATAACAATTTATTATACAGACAGCTGTTGTACCTATGTAAATAATTCGTAAATAAGTTCTAATTACTTGATGCGAAGGACTTGGCTAGATTACGCTAGCAGCTTACACATACCTTTTATGTATATCACTTTCAATTTGTTACTTAATTTTATTTTATAGTATCAATTGACCGACTAAGCAGATGGCCTACCTGATAGTTAACCATAGAGGACAAACAGAGCAACACTTCACAGAGCATGCAAGGAGCACGTACTGCAACTTGCCGCACTGTGTCATTTGAGGCGTAGGTGTTGAGAATCATGTGCCTGTAATTACACCGGCAACCACGCCCTTCCAACCGGAACACAGCATTGTAGCAATGCTGCTTAGCGGCGGAAATAAGCGTGGCGTAAGTACTTCCCCGGGCAATGCAACAAAAAGCTCTGCTGCTACTACAAATATCAATATCATTCTTGAGGCTAGAACAATCACGGCTCTATGCCAGACTCTTAGCATTACCCTCGTCTACCCTAATTAGTCTGGGGCTATATCGCTGACATCCGAGCAAATTTACCAAACCACAAGCGGGCCGGAAGATAAAGATCTGTGAGGTAAGTGTGATGGTGCTTACTTATTAACTTTAAACAGTACACCTTCTCAGACATTTTATCAAAGTTTTCTAAAATTTATACATATAATTTAACGGGAATAAAAAATAAAAATAGTTTATTTCGGTAAGAAACAAAGTGGTATAAATATTTCGCTGAAGCCTTCTTTTATGAGTAGTATTACTACCCCTGTGTCAGAAGACTTCGCTCTTCCATTACAATTAAAATAAACTTAACAAATAACATAACATAAAAGGTAGATAAAAAAACAAAACAAGAGATACAATGATATACAAAAGGACAGACATGTTATACAGAAATTAAGATGATAATAAAAATTACAACCTATTTAATATACAAAATAAGTATGCGTTCGTTTGTGCATGTTTGTGTGTGTTTGTATGTGCTCATGGTTTGTGTAAGACAGAATTTGTGAAAATCCTCGACTGATAAATTTAATATTTAATAAAACGTTCGAATAAAGATTCCACCTCATCATAATATAACGGCGAGCGGGAAGCAGCTTCCTCTGTACCATCTACAGACGGGCTAAATTTTAATATAAATAAGAGGTTTTTTTAGAGCTCAGTGACTTGATGTCGGCGGCTTTATTAGTCGGCGACTAACGTCAGCACTTTCTAGCAGGCGGCGCAGACTTGCGTACGCGCTGAGTTAAACCGCTTTATTTGTTACAGTCCACTGCTGGACTATAGGCGTCTCCCAACAGGAGGGTTTGCCCTTAATCACCACGCTGGGCAGACGGGCTGGTGATGCGATCACACCTGATGGTAAGCGATGATGCAGTCTAAGGTGGAGCGAGCTTGCCTAGAAGATGCCTATTCACTCTTGATTTGAAGGTACTTATATTGTAGGCACTGGGGAAAATGGAAGCTGGCAGGGCATTCCAGATCCTAGCGGTGCGTATCAGAAACGAAGATGCGAAGCGCTTCGTACGCGTCCATGGTATATCGACCACGTAGGGATGCAGATCCTTACGGTGTCTCGCCGTTCGATGGTAAAAAGGTGAGGGGGGAACTAGATCAAATAGTTCTTGAGCACACTCTCCGAAATATATACAATAGAATACCGAAAGGCAGGCAACCTTGCGACGGTGTTCCAACATCTGAACTTTTTTATTGGCTAGGTAACCGATGAGCCTTCTAGCACGGTGATCAACCGAATCCAGGGCATCAAGCTGATACTTGGTAGAGCCATCCCATAAACCTTCGGTAAAGCAAATTATACTCAGCCCCGCAAAGGTCCTCTGTATTCTGTTTTAATATACGAGTATCTACACTCTACAGGCTGTAGGTATAAACTCCATTTTTACAGCGAATTGGCAAAGTTTCTAAAACAAACATGTGACACTCGTTTGTTTTTGCGAGGGGACAGTTTAAATTGCAGTTCACTGCTTCGAGTTTTTCCAGTGTTTAACGGCTTAATATAAATTACGCTACAGCTATTTCGGCTAAACTAGTTTGTGCGATTAAACACCGTTGAAACTGTATTTAAGTAGACATACAAAGATATACGAAAGAAGCGGTGGTGCAGCACATTAACTTACACGTTAAAATTAACGGCTAAATTCTTTTTCATTATGTCGCCTGTTGCTGCAAATTTTGCAACATCCTTTTTTCTTATTTCTATGTGACTTATTATTTAGTCATTACGTGCCTCATTTATTTCATCCGCAATATTATTTACTATTATATTAGCGTAAGTTTGTTATATTAATGCATAGCGTCTTACTCCTCCAACCTCGATTACCGCAATCGCTTACACATCCGCAATTATTTATTTTATGTACATTAAGTATAAACTGTTGCCCATGGCATCGTACGCGGTTCATGAATCCTGCGGTAACCGTAAATTTTTCCGGGATAAAAAGCAGCCTAAGTGTTAATCCAGGGTATAATCTGTCTTCAGTCATTCTAAAATTCAGTCAAAGTGGTTCATTGGTTTTTGCGTGAAAGAGTGACAAACATCCATCCATCCATACATACAAACTTGTGCGTTTATATTATTAGTAGGATTGTTCTGCCCACAAACAAGGTCAAAAAAGACTAACTGATGATACTGTTTAATGGTAGGTATATCAAGACTAGAATCACTGCTGGGCACAGGTCTCCCATCGAAGGAGAGAGGGATTTGTACTCTACTCCGAAGCAACTTGGTAGATTTCAAAGATTTTTATCATCGTTTGTAATAGTTACTAGGACTGACGTCTTAACATGCTCTTTGAGGCATGAGCTCCATGCCCTAGAAACTGTGAGCTATCGAGGATTTTTTGACAGAAAAAAAACGGATATTGAGCCTGTGCTTTTGTTATCTTTAGTCAAACATGATAACCAATAGACCAATGTGACTGCAATATACAACGTGTAAATGAAAACCGAAATATTACCTCACAGGATTTAGAGCTACATTATTTACTCTGAGACTTATCTGTGAAACCGAAACGCTAATCAGATACCTACAGCCCTAACATCACATGCAAAATTAAAATCGAGGGACGCCTGTCACTTTATTAGGTACGTGTGGCGTAGCGTAGGTACTTCGTTTGATTTAATATTTTTACAGGGTGAACATGTTTCCTTATGAAATAAGTACACTGAATGAAGCTCAGAGAAGTAAAATCAACCTTGCACCATGTTAGGAATTTAATATCGCGCGTAATAACTCCGCGTCAAAAATATTATAGTAAAGCTCCACAAATTCTCGGGCATTAATATATAACTACACTATTACTGAAAACGATAACAACAAAAAAGAAAATTAAAAATAAAAGAATAACGCGATTTTTTTTAACTTTAAATTGGATATGACACAAGAACAGACTTGTAGCTTCAAATATGTATAATGTAAATTCCAATATATATACATATACTACGACAAAACATCGCCATACTTCGGAGCTAGCCAAAGTAAGCGTTGCTTGTGTTATGGTTATTAAGATGACTGATGAATATTTTTATGAATAATATACATAAACACAAATATACAGATAAACACCCAGACACTGAAAAACATTCATGTTCATCACACACACATATTTTACTTTACCCATTTTAGCATGACAACAAAATAATCTTTATAGATATAAAGATTATTTCCTTGTCCTGTTCTATTAAACCGTAAATTTTTCCAGCATAAAAAGTAGACATTTCAGTCTAGGGCGAACTATCTTATGAAAAAAAAAAAAGACAAGAGAAATAAGAAAGGCAAAGCACCTACAGAAGACGCGCTGAAAGCGGAGGGGCATAATGTGTCGATTTACGTTTAACGTTTGAATCCGGGTACAACTAATCTAGAGATGATATCATCATGAGTGCAGCTGCAGAAGGCGCCCGCCTGCTAGAAATTCTACTGACATTGGAAAAGCTGAAGTCAAGGGGGTCAACCTACTTTAGCCCCTACTTGCTTACTGTTCTGGCACAGTGCAAGGACGTGTTCCACAGTCTCTCTCTGTTGATCTTTCTCTCTCTGTTGTTTTTTTTATTATTTATAGCATTTCAAGTGTGTGTATGCATTTATTTATTAGCTTTTCGAAGACGAACACAGTACTTTTTACGTAAGAGTAACATCCATTTTATCATACAAACCAATAAAATATCCACATCTTAGTTTTACATAATCGATAAACAAATGACTATAAGGAAATACAAAATCGTAGCTCTATTGCTGTGTGATCAAAAGAGAAACCGAAAACCAACAAAAGCACTTAGTTTAATTAAAGATTTCATTTAGTTCTTATTTCTTAAGGAAAACATAGCCATCTTATTTAAACGTCTTGAGATAAAAAGTTAAAGTAATATTTCGATTAGAGCTCCGGCTATTAAATGCCAGGAAACCAGACACCTACTCCATAAATTAGGTTTCCTTTGAGAAATTTAAACTGAAGTTTATCATGTTAAGTGCCAGACATAAAGTCCCTTAGGAGCTTTTAGTAATATCTCTCCATAGTAACTAACGCTATTATATTTGTTTGTTAAAGTATCAGGTATACACAGTTGAAGCAACCAATGAAGTATGAAAAATATTAAATTTATTATTAACTTATCAATAGCCTTTAAACGCCCATGCTCTATACAAATAAGAAAATGGCTACTAAGTGACATTAAACTAAAACCTACACCTGAATTAAAAAAAAAATTAACACCCATATTTACTAACCAAAACAGATTGCCACAGAAATGTTATTAGTACTTAGTAGTTATAATAAAACTGATAGAATAGGGTCTAATATCATTAAAACGAGACTATTTTGGAACAGTAGCTCGTTACTTTGATATATAAAAACAAAATGGAGAGATAACAAATGAATTGCGAGCATCTTGCCATTAGACGACGTCGGAGAGCGACGCCAAATGATTTGAATAATGGACACTCTCTTTTTACGTTTGATTAATTTCATCGCACTTACTACTTAAACATAATTTATTTGAAGATTAATGAAATACTTTCGAATTAAGTGTTCCATTTTCGTGAAAAAAAACACCTATACACAAACAATGGTTGCTGGTTACTGAATTATTTTGTTTATTTATTTTTAGTCTTTATTTTGTAACCCATTAAAAGTTGAGTTAATCAACAGAAAAAAGCAGTAACCCAAAAAAGTGGAATACTTATCAGGCAGGCAGGCTTATCGCTTTTATATCGATCTCTTCGAGGCTACTTTAGGATTAGTAAAACTAAAAAAAAAAACACGTGGGATGCATTATTGTTAAAGACATTTATTTATTTTATTTTATTTATTAACTCATTACACATAATGTACATCACAGGTCTTAATTTAAAGGTAAGTAAGCATAAACTCAAAAGAATTTTTCCGTACACCTAGCCGTTGACAAATTTTTGCTTTGTTAGTCTAATAGATTAATTAATTTAAATTATAATGCGGGTAGGTCGACAATGATAAATGTAAAAACCTTTTGTTTACGTTCCATAATTTATATAACTCAGTATAGGTAGGAACGAAGTGCGTTCATATTCCTTCACTATACATGTACAGCATGTTTTTAATTTTTTCTCTTTCTCAGTTTATATATAACGATATATACAGCGATAAGACCGCCTAATTGTATATACTACGTGTAAATTTTTTCCTGTATTTTTATGTGGTGTACAATAAAAGTGTATTCATTCATTCGATATGTCACCAATGATAGTAATCTTTTTTATTTTGAAAGATATATGCCAGTAAAACATCTAGGCTCATTATTTGCGCAAAAAAAATTCAAAAATGCTGTCCTCTGTAGGGCTAACATTAATTCTGTTTCAAAACTCCAACTGCGTCACTGATTTTTTTTTCCACTAATACTAATTGACTCGTACTAGGTCAGTCTTTTTTTGTGCAACTGTGCCGAGTCGGCGCTAATGATCCCGTATTCTTCACACGCCTCATTACACTCGCGCTCAAGTTCATTTACTTTCCAATATTGAATAAAGAGCCGGGAAACGGTGAAATGGTGAAATAATGATGTGACCTGTACCCTTAGTATGAGATGTATACGATCGCAAACGTAAAATCGCTTTCGCGTGTCGAAACATTAAACCATTATAACAACATTTAATACAATAAGTTTACTAAACAAAAAAGGTACATATTTAACACTTCTGTTTAGGTGAATCAAACAATCGTCTAACTTAAAATCAAAATTGACTCGATGTTAATCGTTTTAGAGCCGTCAATTCTGTACTTTTTCTGATTTTTATCTTGTTTAGCTAAAGTTGCTTGAATTGTGCACAAATACAAGATTTCAAAAATGGAGATAATGTCTATATTTCTCTGACGTTCCATTTTTCGAAAACGACTACGATCCTACTATTTCGTACTAAAGGTACACGTGAAAATAGCGAACCTTGAATCGAATTTGGCGGATCACTCCCATGCATTCTGGTAATATCTTCATTAATATTTCTAAACCGCTTCAGTAAGTTTAGGCTTTCTTAGATCTTTGAGGACGTTGTGGTCCCAAGAAGCTCGAGTAAACATTAATATTTAACTAGGTGGATGCACATTTTGGTTTTTTTTTATATCTAGTAAAGGTCAGTCTAAAGCTATAATCTAGTAATAAAATAATAATTATTATTATTGTGATTAAAGAAATACACATTCTGTGAAAATATAAACGTAGACTTAGTAATTGGGTCCTGTTGGAACCCTAAAAAAGACCGAGTAAAGTTCGGTCGCTGAGGGTGTAAAATTTTCGCGAGAAATCTTCACGTATTACAAATCGTACACATACGAGTTTGAAGAATCTGCAACCACCAGTCAGCACATACTTATTTAACTATTTTGTATTTAACTTAACCGATACTTAACCAACTATGGTATCGACCATTTATTCGTTTCAAAAGTGTACGTTTCGAGATTCATTAGTAATCTTCGTACAGACATGATAGTCTCTTTTCGACTTCACCTGCTCACATTGCGCTGATCAATAAACGAGGCGGGAAGCTAGCTTTGCCCCATTAGGGTTTTCAGGTCAGACTGGTACAGTCAGTGAATACAGAAACAACAATTATCTGTTGGTTTATAAAGAAAAATGTTTTCATTTCCATATGCTTAATATTTTACACAAAAATAATAGCTATTTATGCATGTTTACGTAATACCTATTTCTCTCGAGTGCTACTTCGCACAAGAGTTACAATGATTTATTTCTTACAATACGAAAAAAATACAATAATGTAGGTAAATAATCTATCTATATAATGAGTTTCGGTTCATATGAATAGGTTACATGAAACATTTCATTTCGTTTGGGACGTCCTATTCCACAAACAACTGTACATACAACATACTCGCAAACTACTCGACGATGGTAAGTTAGAAAATCTTATACTAAGGCAAACATCTTAGTGGTTTTTATATATTGCTTCTTATTTCTTTAAAGTCAGCTTCTCCCAGCACTTTACCGTCAGCTTTTTTATTATGAGCATAAAATGCTTAACAGACATATACGAATAGCCATATCGAAGCGTAATACTAATTCATCATCAGTTCCACTTAACCATATTATGCTTTTCGAAAGAGATGTACAAGTTCCTTACAAATACGCAAATTGGTCTAGGTGTGCCTTTAATATTTATAGAGTTCCCTCGATGTCTCCAGGATCTTCTCCAAGACCTTCTACAAAACTTCACTAAATTAAAATGGGACCACCTCTGAGGTTATAATGTACTAAATAAAAAAAGAATTATGAAAATCGGTTTATAATTTTCGGAGTAATCTAGTAACAAATATACCAAACAAAGAAGACATAGTCGAATTTAAAACCTCCTCCTATTTGAAGTCAGTTGAAACTGAAGCTTATAATAATTGATTTAAAACTCAAATTGGTCCGCAATGCTAGTGATCTTGGAATAAGTTTGCAAACTAAGTATTAGTAGCACAGATTTGGAGTTTAAAACGTGAAAAGTGAGTGTCATTTAGTCAGTTTCGATTCGAAGTTAGGTTAAATCGATATACAAAAGCACACGCATAGCAAAGACAATTAATAGAACAGTTTGCGAGCGTGTCAATCAAAAACGAAGAATGTCGAGTAATGAAAGTGAGAGCAATTTTCTGGAATAAGCGTTGGCTGCTTTTTATTGTAGACCGTGACAAAAAGAATCAAAAGAGGTTTTCGGTTCATGACATAAATAAATAACGAAGAATCTGATATCTTCAGACGCACAGACGCAGACGTTTTCCGCTGGCGGAATCATCCAGCTGCACGGATTTTTATTGCACATCCGAACGTCAGTTACGTCCGCGACTTACGTCCGAAAGTGTGCACCGGGTTATGGGTGCACAATTCAATGTAAATGAATAACTATATTACTATCCGACCTATAAATTTATTTATCTACAAGTTACTCCATGACTGCAATCACACCTTTTGGTACGTGATTATACAGTCTATTTGAGTAGTAGTAGAGCTTTTTGCGACAGAGCTCGTGCGGGGAAGTGCTATCGTGCTACATTATTTCTGCCGCTAAGCAGCATTATTGCAATTCTGTGTTCCGATCTGAAAAGCGTGGTTGCCGGTGTCGTGGCAGGCACTTGAGTTTTAATGTCTATACCTCGAATGGATGGTCACGGTGCATGTTGCAGGATGTGCTCTGCATGCATTCCCTATGAAGTTACTCTTTGTATAGGCGATGATCAAGTGGGCCTTCAATTAAGTTAAGTAATGGGCTAACATGGTAACAGGCTAACCTCACCTGGTAACAGGCTAACCTGTTTGGGGGTTTGGCAGAAACATCGTACCGGAAAGTTAAATCGCTTGGCGTCACCTCTGTCCGTACAGACAGTAATTTACTATATCCCAACGCGCCAACTCGCATTGGAGCAGGGAACTCTTAACCTCTTTCCTAACCCTTAAAGTCTAAACTCTTAAAGTCTTGGGCCCAATAATTAATTAGACGGAAACAATATGAATAGTCTGGGACTAAGAAACAGGCCGCAAGAGTTGTAGGATTTCGTACTAATTTTAATACATTTGATCCCCTCGAATTCAGAGTCTTCAAATGTAGTACATGTATAATTGTGTACAGATGCTCTCATTTTATTAAGGCCTTAGTATGACGCTGAAACGCTCTTATTCGTACCAATCTCAACCTGCCCTCATTTTTAATAGAATATGGAGATTCGATATAAGTAGATGTGATAAGTCGAGAAGAGTCGACTTTACGTAAACACTAAGTAGGTCAGCCTTTTAAAATTCGTCTTTTGTGCACACTGACTCGGCGCTAACGATCCCTTATTCATCACACGCCTCATTATCCTCGCACTTAAGATTATTTACTTCCCGATAATTAATAACTGAAGTCGGTAAGGAATACTTACAAAATTGATACTAGGCACTGTTCTGATTACAAACATAAATTGTTTTTTCTCTTCGGCGTTTAGTTCGCCAATATCATCTCACTATTCTCGTCATTCCGCTTCTCTTTACTTGGTAGGGCAAAGAATATCAAACGTTATGCCAGATTGGTTGATTACCCTAAAGAATGTACGAGTAGCGAAATAAGATTGTATCTTAATTAAATTACTAGGTTTGCCCTGCGACTTCACCCGCATACGCTACGGAACGCAGCGCACTAAAGTCTGCTACTTAACGTACAGATATTTTACAGATACAGTAATAGCAGTGCCGTGCACTTCATACATGCGCAAAAGCTCTGCCTACCCTAAAATTTTTGTGTAACTCATAAATGCGCAGTATTTTTCCATTTTATGGCATCTTCCTTCTTTATGCTGGCTAAAAACTCTGTGCACGGCACTGAGTAATAGGTACCTACATATAGCGAGGCAACTTTGATCGAGATATTTCTATAAATGACTGAACTGTACGCGAATGAGATATATATCTTCTTGCTCCTAGAGCTTCAATCACCCATTATTTGGCCTATATAACCTGTACTACCCAAAGTTATCGCGAGTGAAACCTTGGTTAGCAGCTAGTTTCATTATAAGGAGGAAATACTTTAGCGTTGTCTTTATAATACTTTGGTACTGTGGTTTGGTATGATCGGAGCTGGACAAAAACTTGAGAGCGCCAGCCCTACGATATTCTGTTACGTCGGACCCTACATCAGCGTTTTGACCAACCGCAGAAGTAATAAGTTACAAAACCGCAGGTTCGGCGCGGGTGTGGTCCTCGCTTTACCTTATCCCGCAAAAATGCACATAACACAAAGTAGTTCTAGTTTCTGTAACTTTTTTTTGTATCACATTGTCTTAAAATAAATATACTTAAAATATACTTTCCATGTTATACTTTAATTAATTATTATCTCGGAAAAATTACAAATACATATTAAAACTTCAAAAGTGATTTCCTTAGATTGTCTTTCAGATTGATACATAGCACGCATGCGGTACTTATAAGCGGGAAGGGATGCAGGAAGAACTATAGTTTAAAATAAAGTTTAGCTTTGCTATATCAGAAGCGCTTAATCATATTTAGTAGAAATAAACCTTCATGGGTTGTAATAAATAGTTGAAAAAGAATAAAAATTATTATTTATCGAATCCTATTACCAAAAACTTACATACATATTTTAATATGTATGTGGTTTATCTACTCATTGCGTTCATAGAATTTATAGGTATAGTATTAACGCAATGAGTAGATAAACACATTCATATTTCATGTAAGACTGCGATGCTATAATGTTTGTGGTCTTTTCCATACAAATATTATAAATGAGACAACGTGATTGTTTGTTTTTTTGTTCTTACTTTACACTACTAAGCTACGAACGATTTTTGGTATTGAGTTAGTTGAAAGGATTTATATCCCAGCACGGCTAGCATGGGCAGGAGACAATTTATATCTCCGATGAAAGGATAGAAATGTATCTTCTCCCACAGCTTTATCAACTCTCAGAGCATTGGCGCACAAGTGAAAAAATATCCAATTAAAATATGTGTAATAATAAACGGGGTTAAGTTAAGGTTCTCCTATTCCCCGTTCCCGTGCTTTAGCAGGTGAACACGTTAATTATATCCATTGTAAGGGGGCAAAATCAGGGGATATAATTTTTATCACCTGCCCGTGCTAGCCCTCCAGTAAAAAAAACGGTAGCAACGGGATTAGTAAAAAACCTTTATAAAAGCAGACGCAGAACGCCGGCAAACGCTAGTATTATAAAATACATTTCACAGAGCTGAGTCTCTAAAGCCTTAGTATAATACTCGTTGCCTACTACTTTGAAGACAGTTGAAAGACACTTTAATGATGGGAACTTAGGAAACCGCACTCCAGAGGCACTTTGTCGCCTCAGCTCTTTCCGACAGGTGTCACTGTGATTGCCACCTGTATAAGACAAGTGTTTCTGTACAATTAGATTTCTCTCTGAACTTGCAGAATTTTCGATTTGAGTTAGAGCGCCAAGTGTTCATGGAAATTTATAAACTAGACACTTGATATGCGTAATATTTATTATTTGTTAAAATATTTTAACTCATTTATGTTTGTATTCATCTATCGATTTCTATTAATAATAAGGCTGAAAAGTTGGTTTTTTGTTTCAATACGAACAAAAAGGCGATTTTGGTATTTGAAAGCCCTATTTTCAACGAAGGCTATATCCTAAATTGTCACATCTAAGGAGTTTAAGTTTTTAAGTTCTTCTTTTTCTCATTGGACCGTTCCATCCTCCCTCTTTCTGTCCACCTTGTTTAGGTTCAGTTTACCTTTTTAGAATCCTAGGCGTCCCCATTGCAACTTCATAGATATTCGTAAGAAAGAATTAGGATTTCTTTCTCTATGGCTTGCCACGAGCCTGTATCATTCAATTCATGATTATTCAATATAGAATTAAGAACATACAGAACACTCATCAGCCATAATTACATGCAGTGCACACTCAGTCTCACTACACACTAGCGTAATGTTGCTGGCTCGCAAACTTTTCCCACTTTCCCCATTTTATGGTAAACGTTTAAAATATTAGAGTAGACAGTAATTATTTTACATAATTACTGTCAACTGCTAAATTTAGTGAATTGACTAACCGCCTATTCGAGAAACACTATTAAAGTGGAGTGGTTTTTGATGCTTCAATATTAGTCGTGTACACGGTTTCTGTGAGTTTTTGATACCTTCCTTGCAGAAAAAAACATCATACGTATTTGAATATTATACCTACAGTTATTATTCATTAGTATTTAAGTATATTAAGCATGAAATATCTACCGAAAACTTGATATCGAAATGCGGAATAATTATTTATGAATGAACTATAATGAAAGTTTCATTTTAAATTATGTACAATTCGCATTTTTAAAAAGCTCATAACCGAATGTCAATAACAACGTATCCGATGGTACAATGGGTTATTTCGCTTTATAAATAAACCGCACATCCATATTCTGATTCCACCAATCGCGATTTAAATATTTGGCTCCGTTGTTTATTTGGTGTTGTAACTTTCTGTTTTAACGCATCTTTCAACAATGATAGAAGAACTAAAGCAGGAATTACCAATGAAGTAAAATCAAAGCACAGATGGCTGACGCTACGCGGAGGTTTGACATATGCGAAGTCTCGAATTTTGGTGTGGGAAAACTTGTGTTTTTCTTCATAGAACAATTTATCCTATTGGTTGGTTTAGACAATTCAACCAAATACGAAATAGGTTGTATGATACTCAAGGATAATTAACGTTAGACAGGCGGTCGCAGTCGGTCTAAAAATTATACGAAAATTCCATACAAGTAGTCTGTCTTCATGATTGAAAAAAAGAGAAGTAGTTACTGATTACAGATTACGATAGACTTCAAAGTTGAAACATTCGAGGGGCTAGGTATTGTTTTGAGGTAGAGCGGTACCTTGTTGGAGCGCAGTGGAGATCAATCATGCATGTAAGAAGTGTTCAATTAATGAACCGAGCACTGCCATATTCAACTACAAATAAAATAGCAATCACATGATCATTAAAAATGAGTGGGATGGAAATAAAAACTTTTCCCGTGAATTTGCGCAGTAGATATTGATACAGCGGGCAAAGTGGTTTATTCAATTCTCGCTCAAGAGCATTGCGACGAAAACCACTCAGCCATTTTATGTTGAAAATGCTACCATCATAACGGCAGTTTTATAGTCTGTTTTTTGGTGTTACTGTTGTTATATGAGATCAATGACAACGGAAACGATTCAAACGAAACGACTTCAGGCATTGAAGGATTTTGGAGTTTGCCGAGTTTGTCAAAGAGTTTTAATTGGGTTCTGTTGTTAATGGTCTCTTTTTTCCTATTTGAAGTGCAGAATTCCCAAGGATCACTGGAAGCATGAAGTGCCCGATCAAACACGGCAACATACTTGTACAATATTACTAGCTACCTGCCCCGGATTCCCACGGGCGCAACTTGCTAATGTAGACAATGATTGATAAAAAACTAAAACAATTCCGTACAACATTAATCTATCCCGTAAGGTTTAGCCAGTGTTTGCATAAGCGCACAAAAATGATTGTTACGACATCACATTACAAATTTTGAATATATTTTCTTTTCTCTGCTATAACATGCATATTTACTATATATAGACCTTCCTCTTGAATCAGTCTATCTATTGCTGAAAACTGCATTAATATCCGTTCCATGGTTTAAAAGATCTAAGCATACAAACAGGGAGGGTGACTTTGTTTTATAAGATGTAAAGAGGTATAGAGATAGCAACCCAACTTTTCTCTACTAATTTCGGAATCAACAAAATCCATTCTGTACTTTTAGAGTAATGCTCTTACAGATGATAGACAAAAAACTGTTAGGTTCTATTCCACAAATATGTCTAGGAAATATTACGTAGGTCTATATCGCTACATAAAATTTACATATGAATCTTAAAAAATGTATGTCTATTTAGTGAGAACCTTAGATTTTATTAAAGAGGCACATAAGAATCTCTAATAAACCTACACTAGTACAAAACACTGCAATCAGTCGCATTAGTGACTAATAGTGATAATACTACGTTAAAATTCGCCTGGTGGTCTACAGATAACGTAACATTTTAGACAGGGGTTTGTTTTTGTGAGGATACAAAATGAAACAAAGCGCTGCGACGTTATCATTTCTCACAGCTCATGAGGGTTTGTTTTGAAAGTGACAGCCTCGGTTTATCCAACCTGAAACAAAAACTCAAAAAGTTCAGATGCCTAAAGGGATTTTTTCACAGGTGTACCTACACAATCGTAGATTGTTATCATATCAAATTATTGCGATAGAGGTAGGTACATTATGATTAACTATCGGTCCATCGGGACTACGTCTGTACGTAACTCTACTATTAAGTATTTGTAAAAGCCCCGATGGATTATTTCTTTTAGGTAAGTATTTTAAAAGAAGTAATTCAATAAGAATTGCATAACAACAACCACCCCAATACAAGATAAGTCTAACTGTCTAAACTCAAGTAGATTCTCGCGTGAAGCTAAATCTCAAATGGTGATTAAACTGTAATTGCCAATAGTGTGTCTCATGCGATATTTTGTAATTTTTATAACAGGGCTACTTGCCTACTTAACTTTTACTACAAACTACAATAGCCCTAGTGCTGCCATCACTGAAAAATCCCAAGACATAGTTTTCCTAAGTGTAAATACAGCGGCGCACTTCACTTCACTAGAAACATAATATTTCAGTGTTATAATATTCATTATAACATATCGGTTTCGGTGTGGCAAAGGTAATAAAGAGTTGGGCACGTGGATCCGGAACAATAAATCGTGTTAGTCCCGTGATTCATGGCTGCACCGGGAATATACGATTATGTCGGCCACTCCAAACACAATACGCCCTTTCACTGTCGGGTAGAAATGGGAAAATACAAAAATCGTTACTTACTGGAACTATTCAGTATGTTTTGACACTTCTTTTTTTTTTGTACTAGAACAGGAGAAATTATTTAAACACAAAAAAAGACCATAAACATAATTTTGTTACACTAATTATAACTGGAATTCATGACACGAAATAAATTCACAATTTTGAGTTAATTTAGTAATTTTTTTTTTTGCCAAGTTTAGGTTGATTAGTAAAATTAACCTAACCTTGGCAAAAAGCAATAATTTAAATAAATAAAAAAAACATTAAAACATTTAAATAATTTAAATACACAATAATTAAAAACTACTTGCAATTGGGGTAAACGTTTAAACGTATAATTTTTTAGTCCTTTGTATTTTAAAACTTGCTGGTAGTATCCAATATTCTACCCTAAATTTGTTTCCAAAAGCTCAGACAGTTAGAGCTTAAAGTTTCTCACTAAATTCTCGGTGAAAATCTAGTTTATTTATTTATTACTAGCTGCTGCCCGCTTCGTCTGCGTTTGATTTTGTTTTTTGATGTGGTAGTCAATTTAGTTGTAGTTCTAAAAAAAATTAAGTATTCAGTATCGCTAAGCCTTAAATGAGGGGTTTGCTGCTGTCCGCTGAGGAGTTCTGTCCTCTATCTCCAACCACATTTATCAGATCTACGCAAAGTTTTGGCAAAATTAAACACATTGTAACCTCTATAGTACAAAAAAAAATATTTAAATCGCTTATAATTTCAAACACTCTCATCCCGTTTCCCAAAGGAACCGAGCTTAATGTCGGGATTAAAAGTATCCTATATTACTTCTAACACTTCCAAGAATATGTGTACAAAGTTTTATGAGGATCGGTTAAGTAGTTTTTGCGTGAAAGCGTAACAAACAAACTTACATTGACATTTATAATATTAGTAGGGATGTGGACGGAATACCGTTTATCGATATATTCGTTCGTCGATATTAGTCATCAAAGAACATGGACTTAAGAATTACGTTCATACAAACGTCTGCTGTCGAGGCTTCCATAAAGCGAAAAGGTTATATTGAATAACCTTTTTCTGATGAAATCCATCAAATCGTACCTTAATCTTGACCCTTAGAATTTCACTTACATAATGTTACCCTTACTTATTTTTAATCAAGAGAGATAAAATGCCTACTCGTATATTTTCAGGTACGTCGTTGAAAGAATGTATTTCTCATAGGTCGTAATAGATTGTTTTTAATCTTTTATTTTTAAAGCGCAAACGCCTGCACTGTAAAGGCCACTGTCTAATATCGTTTTTTATGATCAACCGACTTTGTATACTTTCAGCGACTTCAGACAACTGGTCCCCGCCAGTTCTTTGTCCTTCTCAGGAAGGTAGTCTCTTAGGAAGTTTGTGGTACCTATGTTGGACAATTAATAAACAGTTTTTAAAAAACTAATAAATATACCCTCGGAAATGTTTTGTCCTTTAATACAAAAGTTTTCTTAACAAAAATTCTTAAATTGTCATTCATGAAAAAGCACAAGACAAGTGGTCCACACATTCTGTTCGTAATTTAAAAGTGAGATGTAAAGATGTAGTAGTTATACATTGTTGTCACGTTCAGTCGCAAGATATGTCATTCAACGCTCACTGACTCGACAAATATTCGTTTTACTCCACCGCCCTTCCTCATAACTTCCTTACATAGTAATTGTATTGCTTTTTTGAAATTAAGTGAGTTTTTTCTTACTTAAACATTTTTCATTTATTTACCCTTTGTTTTCCTATTTTTTCATTGTACATGTAACATTACAGTTATTATTTTACTAAGCTGATCGAGCTGCTTGTTACATTATTGTCCAGCGTTAGTGTAACATGTTATCAAATCAAACCTATCTTTGAAATAGCGTAAATCTGTCAAATTGGTATTGGAGTTGTAAAATTTTAAATTTTAACGTTTGTACTCCCTAGAAATTACAGTTAACGTCGATGTGATGTTAGTTACACTGAAGAACCCTTCTGTACTTACATCAGCTTACATTAAAATAAGTACATACAACAGTGTTACAACTTTATCCACTTAAATACAAGGCAGGTAGATAGGTCTTAGTTTCTAGACAAAATATACTTGCTTCGCGTAAAGATTAATCTTAACACTTAATTACCTAGGAATCCTAGGATTTTAAAAGGCAAGGCAACCAAGGCACCATCTCACATTATTTCTTTGCTATACTGAGACGTGGAAAGCTTAGCTTAGCTAACAAGTTAGTACTTGACTGCAATACCCCTGGTGATGATGCGGACCTGGAGATGGTAGCGGGCTAGCCTGTTAGGAAAATGTTATTTATATCAAACATATAAGTTCCCCAGATCCGTTTTACACGGCGTTGTATGGGTACGCTTGTAAAGTCTCTGTCCTGACCTGAAAAATTCTGCTATTTTCATTGTGCTGCCATCTGTGGAAAAATCACAAGATACACCGACATAGTTCCATCATTCAGGTTTTTATTCAGATTTTTGGCGATCCATTGAGATATTTGAAAATTTGCTATCCTCCGGAGTAAGTAGGACAATTCGCCACATGTGTAGCAAGTAATCATTCATACGAAATATTACATACTTGCGACAAAGATTGTTTGAGGTTGATTTGAGGCAACAATTGGAAAATATTAAACATAAGAAAGGGAGGTTCGAATTGCTAAACGAACAAATAAATTTATCAACTTCCTTTATTAACCATATTCAGAGGTACTAATGGCGAAACAATCATTCATTGTAAGGCCAACATCACTTAAGGATGCTCCGGTTCGGAAACGTTTGTATAGCCTATAGGGTACTTGGTCGAAGATCTGTTTGGTGTGAAGTATCAAGATTGAAGAAAATATAAATGACACCTACACCCTTCTTTTCGCGGAGTAAGCAAATTAAGCTTAATTTTCATAATATATCATGGAATTCCGCAAAATAACGCCTGCTTCTAACCAATATTGAAAAGCGATCCATCGAGTTGGTAAATAATAAATACAAGGTGTTGTACGCGTTCTTTGTCTGCGTTTATTACGGTTTTTTACGAATCCCGTGCGGACCATTGGTTTTCCTGGGATAAAAAACCTATGTTACTCCGTCCTTTCAACTGACCATATTTTTTTTTATTCCGCTACAAGTTAGCCCTTGACTGCAGTCTCACCTTATGGTAAATGATGATGCAGTCTAAGATGGTAGGCGGGCTGACCGGTTTCTACGCGACGCGTTTAGCGGCACGTCTGTATCGATAGGATGGTAATTAGCCACGGCCGAGGCCTCCCACCAAACAAACTACTCAAAAACTGTATGCTAAAAATCAAGTTGATTTTTTGTTCTGTTAGGGCGTTAAGTAAAAAAAAATAAAAAAACTGATTTATTATATTCAAATTCAAAATTTCTTTATTCATGTAGTCCTGTCACAGGCACTTATGAAGCGTTTATACATATATGTTTACATAATTGTAAGGGGATGGTGATAACTTCGTTCGCCAACTTAAACCTAAAGCTACGAGGGTTTCAAACGCGCCCTGGTCTAAGAAGAGCCCACTTAACTTAGCCGGGTAATTTTTTTTTGTTACCACCATCTCACAGTTAATTATATTAAGCTATGAAGATAGAGCAATTCACACCCAAGCTTTTTTTCGTTTAAGTAATCCTTAATATTATAATAGGATTTTTCTGCAAGCTTACGTTTTATATAAACTTTGAACTTATAGAGAGACATCTCAAAGATTTAATTTGGTAATTTGTTATAAAATAATATACCATTGCCCTTGAATTAATTTGCACTTTTGTGTAGCCTAGTAAACTGCACAACGAGTTAATTTTTGCTGGATAGCAAAATTCATAGTTGATGAGTAAAGCGAGTGAGATGAGTAAAAATGTAATAACGTACAATTGACATATGCGTGGCATTTAAAGTCCTACTCACGAATTATAGTCACGTTCTTAACAAGGAGATGTCGCGTCGTTCAGCACTTGTCGACTGACTCGGCAAATATTCCTTTCGCTCTGTAACCCCTTGTTATAAGTTCCTTACTCAGCCCTTGCAATCGATGGCATTTTGTTCGGCTAAATCTCTCTGCTTTGGATTTGTAAAGAGATTTTTTTATCCATCATCACTTATATACCAACAGGTGAGATTGCAGCCAAGGGCCAACTTGTAGTGTAATTAAAGTATATATAAAATACAACGTGTAACAGAACAACGAAATACTGTTGAAGGGTGCATAAGCATATTTCATAAGGAATCATCCTGAAAAAATATTGAATCATAAGAGGCATATTTATTTTACCTTACAAACCAATTCAAAACATTTACTTTTGACAACCCTATTGAAGATAAAAGAACGACACGTCCACAGTTTCTACGCTACGCAACGCGTACCTGATAAAGTGACTGGAGTCACTTGATTTAATACTATGGCAGTGTTTTACTCAAAAACGGTAAAGCTCAGAGACAGTAAATAATGTACCTCTAAAGCCTGTGAAGTAATATTATAGTTTTCATTGACACATTGTATATTTATTAATTACATCACAAGATCATAATTTTCATTGCATAAATAACAAACTTAACCAGGCTACTTTTCGCTGTAGGTAAGTATATAATAAATTATTTATCTATAGGAACTAAGGGATAAGACTATGCATTTTTTTAAGAAATACAACGTTGTGTGAGTGTAGAGTATTTCATAATATAACCAACATTTATTTATTTAGAAACGATCCAAACACCACGATTCTGGGCCGCCTGCATGCAGCTGCTCCTCGCGACTCGCTTGAAGTCGTCCGTCCACCTGGTTGAGGGGTCGACCAACGCTGCGTTTACCGGTGGTCTACAAAAGACCTATGTCCAACAGTGGACGCTGACAGATGATGATGATGATGATGATGATTAGAAACGTTACTCTGTCTTCTACGTTCAGGAAGCAGAATATAATAGGTTTTCCTTACAAATGATCCGATGTGTGTGGCGAACATGTTATGTTTCTTTAGTCGACCTAGTTCCACACATATTGTAGTTCTTGCGGCTCAAATTGGTTACGCTGAGAGAATGATGTCCACAGTGGTTGGGTATTTGTATATTGGGTCTCCAGTACGAGTTATAAAATCTAAAGGGTTTTTATAACTCTTACAATACCTATCCTTAAGTTTTTTACAACTCGTACTGCGGACTTTTTTCTCTTTATATCATCTGCCCGCTTAGTGCATAATGGCTTAGTGCATACCCTGTGCATACAGGGTATGCACAGGGTATGCACTAAGCCATCGAGCAAAAATAAAACCCGATAAGACTGATTGTCATAAAATCGAAGACAGGTCTCCCAAAACGCTCACCTCAAATCAACGATTAATCCATAAAATCTGTGTAGTCACTCCCGACTTTGATCGCACAAACTGTATAATATATACGTACTGCATAAATCAGTGAAAGTAATTTCTTGTTGGTACAGAACAATTTATGCAGAATAACGAACCTGGTCCAACATTTTTTTTTAATTTATTCTGAATCTTCATTGTTCTTGCGCAAGGGGTCGGATTGAGGTTGCGGCCACTGTAATATTCAGCCTTCATCCGCGATGTTTTATTTAACCGCCGTCCGCTTCAATATTCATCACATTACCGGCACCACTCTTTGTTCTTGAATAATATAAACAATTCCCGTTTATATTCCAGTGACGGAGGCAGACTGAGACCTTACTTCGAAACTTTTTATGAACTTTCCTGTAGATGTAAAAACATGCTTCCACTCGCTATTTTTCTGGTACTTTGATAGTTTTAAGATGTTGTTTTCAATTAAATAATTTATAACCACTGTCATTATTTAGTTATATTCGCTTTAAACTTATTGACGGAATAACTGGGAATCCCCCCCTTTAAGATATCTGTGAAAAGGTCCCCCGTTAGGATATCTGTGGTGGATAAGCTATGAAGCCATGCTCTATTGTTACGACGAATGGCAATCATTAGGCATACGGAATGCATAATTAACAGCGGTGGTCGCAAATCCTGTACTTCTGAATTTGTTTTACAAACATTATGTAATAAATTGTAGGCAAATTTTAGCGTAGGCAAAAATGCAAATAAGATCCATTTTACTGTTCCATGTTACAGAATTTCCATACCCGAAATGGACTCCTCGATTGCGAACAACCAAATCTAGTACTAAGGCAACTGGTGTCCTGCCGCTAAGACAAGGCCTCCTCTCCCATAGGGAAAGTATTTATTAATTTATCTTTTGCAATATCAACATTCTAAAACGTAGCTAATTGCATTTTACCACAGAAATAAATTATGACGGAACGCAAGAATATGTGGAGCAAGTTACATAGAGGCCACCTTTTGGTTGCCTTATCGCTATAAAGCCATCTCTGCCAGGAAACTAAAGTTATAAAAGGATTTCATTCTCCTTTTGCGCCTTGTTTTACGCCTTACAATTATTATTGCTTTGTGTCAAATTAAACCATAGATTAATAACAGTTTTTGGATTTAATGATTTCCGATTCTAAAGAGCTTAGTGTAAAGTGTTTGTACAGAAGTGATAAAAGGAACAAACGGACGGAATAAGCTCGAATACCTTTACACTCGAACATCAAAGGAGCGATCACAAAGAGAAGCACACGCGATTACACCCGACACCATCCAGTAGCGAAGCAAAGTAAGCTACAATTTCATTGAAATCAGGTACATAGCAAAATAAAATTGGGATTTCAAAATCCGGAATCCCCAATTTCAACTCAGCACTATAAGCAACTTTGCAAAAGGTTCATGTCGACAAAACCGTTTATGTCAACTTTCGGGAGAAATCATGTTCAAGCTTTTTTGTTTTTTATTATAAATTTATAGTTTCATTTGTTGGTTTAAATTATATAAACATTCCTATACCGTATATAGCTAAACCATTCAACCACATAATAGAGCTATGGAATATCTTGGGCTACATGGAAAGTTTATTTTTATTAAGAAATAATTTTCCGTTTGACCACCATCCCACCAATCTATTCAGGGGTGACTTAAGATTTGACGTTTATTCAAACTAATTTTAAAGGTACCCTGCTTTTAAGAATTAGGAAACAAATTAATTATTATTATAGACGACATAGAGATTCAAACCCGCCCAAGGCACCGGGCGATGCGATGGCAAATGGTAAAACATATCCTTATATGACATTTATATATTATGTTCCTTATATGACACTATGGAAATTGTCTGCATATGTAGAGTTACTTACGTCCGGCTGAACGGTGACGGGCATCGGCAAAGCCTGATCGATTGTACGCTCCAATAAGTCTTATAGGGTTACAAGCTTTCTATATTTAAGCATTATAAAAATAAACTATAATATAAAAGCGCATTAACTGTTAAAGTTAGAAGTTGGTTATTTGATTTGGTATTATTTAATCTATGGAGTTCACCGCAAAAATAATAATATAATATAAGTTATTCTTGACCTGTGTTCTTACTGTGAAATTTTTCTCCATACTGTGGAAAAAAGGCCGAAGTTATAACGCGCCGTAAGATTTCTTTCGTTATTTGTTATAATTCGGGTTAAAAATAAAATCTTTATAGTTATGTAGGCTTTTTTTTATTTTGCGTAGTATACAATAAATTAACAATATTTATTAAAAAAAATTAGAGGCAAAAGGCGACCTTATCACTAAAAGTAATCTCTTCCAGGTTACCTAAACGATGGGAATATATTATATGAGAGACGGGAAATCGCAATTATAAAAAACAATGCATAAAATTACATACTATATAATAACTATTAAAAAAATATATTTGTATTTTATGTTTATATATTTTTTTTACTTACTTTTATGTGTTGTTTTACGGTTGGTTTTCCTGGAAAACCCAATAAATAAAAATAAATTATTTCGGTAACTAAAACTGCGTGGATTGGCCTCGTATGTCGCAACTATCTATTTATTTTAGATATTATTCTTATACCTATACCTTTTATTCGAGTAGATACAGTTGTTGCACGATTTATGTTTACTTATTTTAAGACGTTCGTATAAGTGCATTTATTTAGTAGGCCTCTGAGATCTCAAAGGACCTATTATTGTTTAAATAAATGGGCACTCATTAATTCTTCTTAATCCGACCGAAAAACTGTGCGGGTAGTGAGATAAACAGCGAGGGTCGCGGGTCAACACTAATCTGTTTAAATTCGCCCGACTCGCATAAATTCTGTTACGATAACCGTAAAACTGTCCACCTGTACATCTCACTAATCCCCTAGACATGAATGGGGACATGATCGAATTGAAAAGCTTCTGGATTTATTATTTTGTCGCAACAATACCTTTCAGGAAAGATTTACTTCATTTGTCGCGTTGCCAGTAAATCTAATTTCTTTTGTGGTTTGTTGAAACAGTGTTCATTTATTTAGAAACCAGCAATTTATAACAAGATGAAACCAGGTTACACATAATCGAAAACAACTTTAATAATAATAAATTAAGTATCATTAACTTTTTTATTTTCTAGATACAATTTTACTAAGCACTATTAGGATAAATAATATTTTACCATCGACATCGATATAAGTTGTTGTATAATTAGTACTAATATCAGTTCACCCACATTTGTGTAGTCTTTTTCAGGATGTAAGCCATCTTGTATGATGTATTTTGTCTACATCGGTTTGCTGTTTGCTGTTAGTTTTGGGAACAAAGTTTATTGAAGTAAACTTCTTTAGGCGCGACTAGGGAGTAACTCAGATTTTTTTAAACGCCTACGTCAGACGTCTGTCTAGATTCCGCTATTTAAAAATAATAATTTGGATTGGTCGTAAGTGTATGAAATATACTCCACGCTTCTTGACTTATACGACAGCAAATATCATAATCAATTAGGATTATTAATTTCCGATATTTTCAAACAGATCAATTATTGTGAATAGCAAAGTGAATAAAAATTCAACAGTTTAAAAAATACTATTATAAATTAGTAGGTAAGGAAGAAGCGAAGCGATACAATGAAAATATTAATAAAATGCGAAAGTGATATTAATGAATTTTACATAGAGTATAAAATGAAATAGTGAATATTAAATGAAACAGCGGAGTCCTAGGCACATTTTACTCTTTCATCAATAGATAATAATAAAAGTTTTACTTCAATCGCGCGTAAAGGTTACAAGCACACACTTATTTTTTATTAATAACACACGGCTTAGTATGTTGATATTGGATAATTTCATCATCATCATAATATTCAATATCTACATAATCAATAAATCTTCATAAATTCAATTGTTGTTAAAAGCTATAAATTGTGATAAAATAATTAAGAAAATTATATGACCATACTTAATAAATTTTTCTTGCTTTCCAGTGTCCCAGACACTGGAAAGCATGAGCATGTTTATGTGTGTATTATAATTTTCGACGTGACAACGTCTTACAATTCGATGGACGCACAAAAAAACATGGTGTATGCGGCGTTACCTCGCTCTGAGGCGTTCCATTCAAAGCTGTCTGTCTCTCTCCTATTTGAGTGAGCGATGCGTCCGCGTGGACAGCTTCTATACAATAATACATTTAGATGTTTTCGGCAAGGATGAAGTGCAGTGAAAAGTGAATGTGGTGTGAATTGTTTATAGCAACGATAATATCTATCAAACAATTAAAATTAAAATTTTCTTTTGAAAAATGCAACCATTTTTTCTTACGACGTTGTCACGTTCAACTATCGTCAGTAAGCAGACTTTACAGACAACCAATTTTTATGTGTATTATGTTCATAACATATTCATCAGCTACCTTAGTACCCATAACACAAGCCACGCTTACTTTGGGGCTAGATAGCGATGTTTGTATTGTCATAATATATTTATTTATTTTATCAATTGCCTACTTTAAAAAACGGGTTCCGTAGGCTAGCAAAAAAATCATGCGGGACAGTCTTTGGGCACTGCTAATAGAAGTGAAAACTCAATCTATGTACAATTGTACAAACAAATATCCGAAACAAATATTTTGGACGGGAATATCCCTAACCTTTGTAAACCGCCGAGCTACGACCTCGATCACCTGCACTGGCACGCTCCTCGGATGACGAATTAAGCACGTCTCGCTGTGTACTCAGACTAGATTAAATACAAAGGGGGAGTTACGGTACCTAGGCATGCATAAGGGAAATTAGATACTATTATTACTAAGACCTAGATGTCAATGTTATAAAGTGATACTTTGCAACTTGTGAAACACTACTTTACCAGTATCATAGATTCTTTGCACCTGATGATACTGGTAGCATTGTAGCCACAAGGGAATTGTGTGTTCAAAATTCTTCCGAATTGAAAATTACATTGTTAAATTTAAGAGTTTTGTTTTTATTACGCTTTAGTTACCTGTTATAAGGGGAAATATAACGTACTTAGTCTTCCTTTTAAAGTAGGTCGGTAGGTATTATTTTATATCATTTTTATTTCTATGATTTACTAAGGAATTCGTATTATTCCTCTAGATGTGCAATTAAATATAAACATCAGTGGTTGGTTTTTAAATTCATTTTCCAAATCTTAATTCCATATGGAAAGGCAGTTTTGATGCCTTTATTTTTTTTACTGACATGATGGTGAACTACATTCGTTATTTTAAGGATTCGAAAGGCACTTAACAAGAAGCCCGACACATACACGGGTATATCGTACACATCATCATCATCATCATCTCAACCAATTGACGTCCACTGCTGGACATAGGTCTTTTGTAGGGAGTTCCACAATGCACGGTCCTGGGCCGCTTGCCTCCAACGGCTCCAGCTTGCCGCTTGCCTCCAGCTACTCGCCTGATGTCATCTGTCCACCTCGTTTGGGGCCGACCTACGCTGCGTTTACCGGTGCGGGGTCGCCATTCCAGCACCTTAAGACCCCAACGTCCATCGGTTCTCCGAGCTATGTGCCCCGCCCATTGCCACTTCAGCTTCGCAACTCGCTGAGCTATGTCGGTAACTCTAGTTCTTCTACGGATCTCCTCATTTCTGATTTGATCACGTAGAGATACTCCTAACATAGCTCTCTCCATCGCCCGCTGAGTGACTCTGAGCCTTCTTATGAGGCCCATAGTTAGCGACCATGTCTCTGATCCGTAAGTCATCACTGGCAACACGCACTGTTCGAAGACTTTAGTCTTCAGGCACTGGGGGATTTTGGACGAGAAGATGTCACGAAGTTTCCCGAACGCTGCCCATCCGAGTTGGATTCGGCGGTTTACCTCTTTCTCGAAATTGGACCTACCTAACTGGATCGTGTGTCCTAGGTATATATACTCGTCTACAATTTCGAGTGCAGAGTTCCCAACAATTATTGGGTGGAGCGCAACATGAGCGTTAGACATAATTTTCGTCTTGCTCATGTTCATACGAAGGCCCACCTGTTGAGAAACTCTGCTGAGGTCATTGAGCATCGCATTAAGGTCTTCCAGAGTCTCTGCCATTATGACTACATCGTCGGCAAACCGAAGTTGAGTGATGTACTCGCCGTTAATGTTGATGCCAAGCCCGTTCCAATCCAGAAGCTTAAAAACGTCCTCCAACGCAGCGGTAAACAGCTTCGGGGAGATAACATCTCCCTGTCGCACTCCTCGCTGCAGTTGGATCGGTTTCGTAGTCTGGTCCTGTATACGGACTGACATAGTGGCGTTTTTGTACAAACACTTCAAAACTTCGATGTACCGGTAGTCAATTCGGCATCTCTGCAGTGACCTTAACACAGCCCAGGTTTCCACCGAATCAAAGGCTTTCTCATAGTCCACAAACGCTAAGCAAAGTGGCCGGTTATACTCCTTAAAGTCCTTCAGCGGTTGTTCAATTCCGTCATTCATCAAGGCACAACGCCAGAGGCATGGCACAGGAGCGTGGTTGTTCTGTTCTTCAAAAAAGGTGATAATACCTTGCTGAAGAACTACAGACCTATCTCGCTGTTGAGCCATGTCTACAAGTTGTTCTCAAGAGTCATTACGAATCGTCTCGCGAATAGGTTCGACGACTTCCAGCCTCCTGAACAAGCCGGTTTCCGAAAGGGCTTCAGTACCATAGACCACATACATACGCTGCGGCAGGTTATATCGTACACGGGTATATATATTTTCCAATATATTAATAGGATTTCTCTGATGATCCGGTAATTTATCGTAAAAAAAATTGACCTTTGAAATTACCTTTTAATAGTAGTAACAACTAATCGATAGTTGTTACTACTATTAAAAGGTATAAAATACATATAAAGTCACGCCATATGGATTCGTTTATACCATTTTCGAGATTCTTCCAAGATATCAGTAGAAATTAAATCTAAATACTCAATAATGTCTACGTATACAACTATAATTGTTTTTGTACCGTTTATTTTAATAATGAACATAACGTTCTTCAAATGTTTTCTAAGTCGTGTCAATGTCATTTAAACAACCATTTGGGAAATTTAATACAGAATATTTATTTTTTCCCCTGTGAACGACTGCGTAAATTATGAATAGTTTGTGTTCTTCCAACCTTAAAGGTTCTCCATGAAAATATAGTACCTATAATTGGAAACCTTCTTTCTTCATTTGCACACGCTTATGTATAACTGGCACAGCGTTTCGTTTCGCAACTTGGTATCCTACAGACTGAGTACCTACGTTTTCCTCCTAACGGAAATGAGATTTCCCGACTGATATAATAGCTTTCCACGGATTACTCCGTGCTCGTTTCGAGGTTTTCCTTAAACAATTTACTCTTTAAAATACAGAAGCTTTGAAACGACTGCCATTAGTCAGAAAAGAATTTGTATGAGGATTTGTTAAAAATAACATTAAGATCCAGTTTATGAATAGTACCTACAAGCAAATAAAGCTCCTTTAATTTCTACCTCACAATCTGAATTTATTCAACTCGAATTTACTGTCATCGTTTTTCAGAAAATAAACCGCCTAAGTGAATTCATAAACGAATGTATTTTAACAGTTTTTTACTCAGTAAATCGAAGCCTTTCAGGTACACGGAACTTTTAAAATAACTTTACGCCGGCAGCCGGTACGGTAACGAATAAAATTAGGACGCTTAAACTCAATCATGCGAGTTATTGAACACCGACCTGTACGCCGAGGCTTTCATGGAAAACTTTACCTTGCTCACACTATACAATGAATGCTAACGAATCCGACAAAACAAAAGTTTGCTCACTACATAGTTCTTCAAAATAAATCACGTCCGAAGCACCTTTTATGGGCATCTTCGAATTAATTATAACTTTTTACAGGATTAACTTACATATTGCGTTTTTTTAATGCACTATAATCAATAGCCTAAACCAATCAACTGGTGGACTAAAAGCCTCTCCCAACGGGAGGGGCCCATAATAACCACCGCTGTACAACCTTTTATACACCCGCCTGCCCGTCCTCCGCTTTCTTCTCTCAATTCTCTCTCCATATTCTCCCTAAATCTATCTCTCCAAATTCTCAATCCTCGTATGACACCCGCGGAAAGACCAGCAGGGCTAGCACATGCAGGAGACAAAATTATATCCCTCGATTATATCCCCTGACATGGGATAAGATTAACGTGTCCACCTGCTAAAGCACGGTAACACGGAATAGGAGAAGTTTACCCCCGTTTATTATTACACATTTATTATTTCAATTATATTATCACTTCTTCGCAAGTGCTCGGAGAGTTGATAAAGCTGAGGGAGAAGATACATTTTTATCCTTTCCCGGGGATATAATTGTCTCCTGCTCATGCTAGCTGTGGCGGTGTACTGACAAATGTATCCTGATATTAGACCCGCGCAACTTCATCTGCATTAAATCGGTTTTTATCGGTTTAATATCTATAAAAACCAAGAACGTAATAGCAGCGCCACCTACCGGGTCCAGTTTTATTTACAAACTATCCAATACGCGGCTGGGCGGTCCTCTGCATTCTTCTTGTTTTTAGCATTTCTATACACATCGTAACTTCTAAACGATAGGTCCTATTTGAATATTATAAAGAGGGATTTGCAGGTACAAAATCAATTTTAATTATAAAACTAGTTATTTTGATAAATATCAATATCATGATATGTGATCTTTGGATTGTACTTTGGATTGTGACTCAACAGTTAGACATATAACCTCCCGGACTTTTTTGTAGGTAATAATAATTATTTAAAACATGTAGTACATTATTTTTATGTATTATCAATCATTTCCGCGCTATTCGTGCGCCAGTAAAGATCCAAGTCGGTATGACATCTTTAACAAACATCGTTATATTTCAGCCAATTTACAGAAAACTATAATAAAATACACTAGAACCTTTCACATGAGTCACCCTGTTCATTAGTGAAACCCTTATTGAAATCCATTCGCTAGTTTCAGTTTTTCGCTAAAACAGAGGGACAGAAAAGTAGCCTTAGTCACTTTTTAGGTCCTCAAGTATGCCTATCCAAAAATCCACGTCAATCTATAATGCGAATTGCGCGTATTTTAAAGACAAATGCGGAAAAAATGGCGATTCTATCCTGTTGGAGCCGTCTGATTTTCAAGGATATAAAGAAGCCTATGACCTATTCCAAACTATATTGTATGTCTCTGCCAAATTTCAGCCAAATCGCTTCATTAGTTATGGTGTAAAACAAACATCCATTCATCCATCCATACATACATCTATCCATACATCCATTTTCACAAATTTTCGCATTTATAATATTTGTACCATCCTGGTAAACATGCATTCGATCGCTGTCCCAAATGCCTTGCGACTTGCTGTTATCAGTGAACAGTTACGTCCTTCATCTCCGACAATATTTATCAGATCTTCATTCAAATTAGAATATATTATACATGCTTAAGAGTATGCACTTTCAAATAAAAAAAAGAATTATTAAAATCAGTTCAAATTAAACGGAGCTATGAATTAATTTGACAAAAAAAAAAATATCGTTATAAATGTATCCTATATATTGACCCGGAATATCACTATTATACTTGAAACTTACGTAATCTGTAGTAGCGAAATAAGAACTGACTAATCAAATGAGAAATCAAAGTAGGTACAACCAAAACATAATAAATAAAAATAACGCACTCCGCATCTCTTGGTAGTCGGTTGTTATTCTTCTAAGTTACGGCTTACCTACACTCACGTGTGCAAGCTGTTGTCTTAAACTTTCTTGTTCTACATTTCCAGAGGTTAAAATTAAAAAGGGTCAACCCACCTTTATTGCCGGCGTCAATTCCCGCTAAAGTATCTCAAAGGAGCTTAAGTGAGTCGTGTAACTTTTCCTTTCAAAGAATAAAATAGAACCTCACGTAAAAGCATAACAGGCTAACTTTTACACTTTAACTTTCCAGATGGGTTTCACTTTTTGGACTTTAGAATTGTTGAGCTAAATTCTTTTAAGCTTTTATCTTGTTGATACATCGGTTTAAGTAGTACCTTCAGAAAGCTTTAAGGAGATCTTTATTACACTTAAGAAGAGAAAGTTCTCTTAAGTAAATGTAAGTATAAGAAAATCTCTCAAGTATTTAACTTTTTTTCCACAAAGCCTTTTTTATATAATATAAATTTGCGAACCAAGCAGATGGGCCCCCTGATGGTAAATAAAAAACTATCGCCAAATTAACAGAAAGTAAGAATAGCAAATTTACGGTACATAACATTCTTTGGCTATTGTACAACAGATTGTCACTGGAGATTTATTTCAACTTCGATACAACTTTTAGAATAGATAAAGATAGTAACGGGAAAATATCGGGAAGAATGATAGGCACTCAAACTTAGACTCGCGGAAGAATAGCGAGTTCCAGCGAAAATTGCTTTATAAACGTCAAGTGTTGTTACTGCAGCGATATGAAACGAAATGGAAGGGTGCAGCGGGCGTGCGCGTCGGGAAATTGCAATATCCGGGCCTTCTCACTTCACGAACATCAGCTCTCTAGATAAAGCATTGCTTACCTACAAACTGAGTGGGAGGCTTCGGATGCTAATTAACGTATGTTGGTTATTTGAACGAGCACCCGAACATCCAATCAGCAGGACCTCAAAATACCAGAAACTAAAAATAAGAATAAACAACCAAATCTTACTGCGGATTAAACGAATTTAATTCAAATTTTGGTATTTATAGTCTTTACCGTAACGAATCCAGAATAAAAATATTGGGCACTTTTCACTATCTAATCCGTAACATATTTAACAACACAAACACAGTCCACACTATCAACTAAAACTTACTGCTGTCATTGGCAAGCAAGCCTGCAAGAACCTCTTCTTTTTTCAGAAACATAAAGATTTGGCGCGTAAACCCTAGAAGTTCACCATCTACTGCCATCATCAACCCGTCTGCCCAGCGTGGTTATTATGGGCTAACTCTCATTGGGAGAGGTCTTTAGTCCAAATGTGGCTTTTGATGAATTAAGCCAGAAGACTTTTTTGCTCACAATTTTACAAACCAAACATAAACAAACCAAAAGTAAATCTTACAGCTAATTGTAACTAATAAATAGAGTCGCTCGGCCGTCACATAAGAAAACATAAAAACATACACTCCACTAACGTACCGTACAAGATGGGTTAGTACAAGATTTACTCGTCTGCCCGAATCAAGGCTCGACCGTGAGTTGGTCCTGTGCAAAGAGTTTGTTTGTATAACTGAGTTCCTAGTGTGAGATTTTCTACGTTAACTACGTTTACTTATCCTACCCCGTGAAATTCTACTAAGATTTATATGGTATCGAAGGAGCGACATCTACTTACAATATTAGGAAACTGCAATATCACTAGATTGCGCTCTTTCTGTACCAAATAAATCGTATTTAAATTCACGCGATAGTATAAGTACGTAGGTAGAAAATATCACACTTGGTACCCTAAGCTGCGTATTTAACTATATTTATGACCTATCCAGTAAACTTGATATCAGAGGGATTAGGCCTAGCGGGAGATTGGATCTCACGAGCCGGCTTAACTAAACTTCATTAGTCAAGTTTGCATAACGGAGGTACATTGAATAACGACATTACTTGTACATGACGTACGAACGCTATATTCAAACATATTTTTTCCCCGCATTGATTGGCTCAATTCAAAAACTGTTTAGGTTTACATTGTGATTGCCACGATTGCGTATGCAGAATAAAATATGGTTTGTTATATTTGAAATTATGAGGTGTTTTTGTAAACACTGAATGCAATGTTGTTAATGCGGTAAATGCTAACTACCAAAATAAAAGCAAATAAAGGCAAACCGCAAACAATTTTGATGATGTTTATTTTACCACCAAGCCAAATTAACTCTGTGTGAGCAATGCACTGAAAATGCAAGGTGACTAGAAAAATTTACGTGTGTATAATGTATATAGGTATGTGGTTTAATTAATACAGCTTTTAAATAATGAGTAGGTATAGTATTACCTAAGCCCTAATGCATTGACTTGATGTGCTTTATCTTTTAAATAATACATATATATTACATATATATGTATTATTATACATATATACATATACATATATATGTATTATTTAAAAGATATATTATTATTATTTGTATTGAACCTTTCATCTGATGAACACCATTTATATCATTTAAATTTTCTTTTAATTATGCATGCAATTTTTGCTGTTGTTAATTGTCATGATGTCTTATGCGTTTTAAAAGAGCATTTTAGTACATTTGTATAATATCTAGAAAAATCTTTTTCCACATAAAATCAATATTTTTTACATATATAAATCTTAAAAATGTACGTTAAAATTTTTGGTGACATGCAGAAAGGATGCCAGTGTTTCCGAAATAGACCCTTGAAAAAAAAACCGGAAGGAAAGGTTTGATGACATAGCTATTAAAATTATTTATTTTTTTGTCTTTTGATTGTGTGCAATACCGAATGTATCTACGTATTTATATTCGAAGGGTTTTTACTACCTGACCGCCAAGTCAATTGAAAAATGATACCTGAGGTTGTATCAAAACCTAATGTCATGATTACCAACCCAGTACCTTCTGGCTAACTAAAGGGCACGGATCTCTTCTCAGAATGGAAAGGGTTTAGGCCGTAGTCCACCAAGCTGGCTAAATGCGAATTGGCAAGCTGGTTTTCTTACGACGTTTTTTTAAACCATTAAAGCATTTAATATTTATTGCTTAAATCTAAGAAGTTCTGCACCATAGGTCATTTTAAGGGTACACATCAAACATATTAATGGGCATTCGGACGTTAGCAACTTTGCAGCAGATGGAGTTTTTGTTGTGCTTCAAGCATTCATCATTGTCTGGTACTACTCTCTCCCAAGGGCAGGCTTTGCTCTTTACACAGACGCCATGATGTCGAGCGCAGTTCATCCATAGAGCATCTGAAATTAAATGTTACCGTCCAATGTTCTTTTTTTTTTATGTGTATAGTCGAGCGCTTGACTCCAATCACACCTGATGGTAAGCGATGATGCCTAAGGTGTAAGCCTAAGGTGGAGCACGCTTGCCTAGAAGATGCCTTTTAACTCTTGATTTGAAGGTACTCATATTGTAGACACTGGGGAAAATGGTAGCTGAAGGGCATTCCAGATCCTAGCGGTGCGGATCAGAAGTAGTATTTATTAATATCTATATCTCTCCACAGTCTTTTTCTTACTGCTGAGCACAAACCTCTTACATACGACGACGAGGTCTCCAGTGAAGGTTTATGGTTTTTTAACAAATTGTGCTTTTGTAACATCAATGTTCAATTATAATTCTTGCTAAATTGTAGCCGATTATTACCAATTGTTACGATGTAATGTGCTCTCCAAAAGCAATTTGATCTCCGTGCTTAAAATTTTATCCAGGTCTTCGAGATCCGTAGCTCCATTAAACTAATTGTTAGACCAGTTAGGGATATCTAATTCACTACCTACTTAATTTATAAATATATATTTTCTTTCTTTTTAAATAATATTACTTCCATAATTTGTATTTGGTATTATTAATACGTCTGATACTTGAATTTTACTTGTCTTTGACTTCGTGGAGAAAAACCAAAGTACGTAAATTTACAAACTTTGGAATTGTGATAGTGTTATTTTTGTTCTCTGAATTACCGAACCGTAAAAGCTTATTTGGACGGAGAGGAAATACAGGACTTACATTGATCTCTGGAATTAGAATGACGTAAATGGAGAAGTATAACATTTTCTGAGACATTATTTAGGTATTGAGAACATGTGCTCACAGAAAAACACATTAAATATAAGAAATAGAAATTGGAAATGTAATACTTCGACATTTTACTAAGGTGCTTAAGTAAGTTTTATCAGAGGAACGAATCGTTGCGATGGCATTTACAGAATTGTTATGGGTGTCCATATTCTATTCAACCAGAAGGTGGACATTAAATTCTTTTTTTTTAAGAACATTAGTTTCCTACGACGCATCAAAAGTATATAGGATATATATACATTTTTTATTCCACCACAAGTTAGCCCTTGACTGCAATCTCACCTGATGGTAAGTGATGCAGTCTAACCTGTTAGGAAGTATGCCAGCTATATAAAAACCATACCCCTAATCGATTTCTACACGAAATCGTACCAAAACGCTTCATAGCTTAACGGCACGTCTTTATCCTACCTACCTTCGGCCGAAGCCTCCCACCAGACCAGACCAAAGAAAATTCTGAAATTATAAATTCCCAAATTGACCCTGCCAGCACAGCGGTCACAGGTGCGCCTGGGGGGAGGTCGACAAACATATTTGACACATAGATGTAACTTTTGAGCCCAATGTCACAAATCAAAATCAATCAAATCTTTTTTCATAGCTGCTAGCTACGAATCGAACAGGAGATAAACTAAATTTTTAATTTTGATTCTATCTGCTAAGTTCTGCAACGCATTTCTACGTGTAACTTGAGTCGGAACTTCACGGCAAGAGTGATAACCATTCTCTAGACAAGCGTGCTTAAACGAAAATATCATCAACATGATTATATGAAAGTGCAAGCCCTTGCATGAAATAAATAATCTGTATACTATATAAAAGGTACAGCCAACCAACGTGCACTGGAGCAGCATGCTCGATGCTTGAAAATCTTCTCACCCATGCGTAAGGAGGTCTGCGCCCAGATGATGATGATAAAATGAAAAAGTGACTGACTTACTCATCCATGCACCGGGTGGTCCGCTAAGGACTCAAATCCCCGCTATGATATTTGTATGAGAATCGAAATTAACGTGAACGAACCGCGAACAAAACTTAGTATAATATTATTCATGGTTTTTAAAGCTAACAGCAAAATCGACGTCACCCTGCTCCGGTGTATATATTCACCATATTTTATATGTACTTAAGGTTGGTTGGTACGTGCAGGGGAAAGTATCTGAAGAACTACTTCTCCGATTTGAAAAATCCTTTCAGTCTTGGATAGCTCATTTATCGACTATAGATCATCACGCTTAGACTAATAGGAGCATAGCACCAATGGAGAATCTTTCAAAATCGGGTTTATTTTTATTTTATACCGCTGTCTGCACTGCATAAACGGTTATGGTTTCGATACAATCATGTATTACAAAGTTGATCCCCTTTTAAAGTTCTAAAAAAAGTCTACGCCGGATGACTTATTAAGGTTGATTTATAATCACTCGCATATTTAAAACTAGTTTAAGTTTAGAGTAACATTTATTTAAAGTTTATAACAAAATGCTGTGCCGCGCTGTACACTCATATTCCGTTGATATACGCTTTATAAATTGGGACATATCCGAGGAAATCCTATCACATTGTTATTCTACGTACATAATCTTGTAAGCCTTACAATGTAAGGAATCAAAATTTATTACTATTTACTATACCTGAAGTAAATGTAGTAGGCAATTATTATAAACAACCTAATTTGACGTTCCTATTACTTAATAATAATAGAAAAGTGTTTCGTTATGATATGATAAAGCAACAATCTTATATATATATATTTCTTGTGTGCGTGTGTATGTCACTGAACTCCTCCTAAACGGCTGGACCAATTTGAATGAATTTTTTGGTATGCGTTTGGGTGGCACCCTGGATGGTTTAGATTAGAAATCAGTCCGACAGATGGCGCTGGGGTCCGCTAGTTCAATATAAAATTCTGGTGTCATAGTGATCGGGGACACACTGTTCCTACACGGCTTGCCCGATTCTTATGATAACATTTGTAAGAACCCATAACAATTGCGGACAAAGTCGCAGGGCACCAGCTAGTATTAATATTGTTTACAGGTGGAAAACTTTTACATGGGTTTAAGTGTCGGGTGCTCTGACGATGAATCGAGAAGCTGAAAGGACGTATCTAACTCATTGTCATCATCAGTTGAACCGATTGAAGTCCACTGTTTGACATATTATGTATTTTGTCAGCGGCGTGCAATTCATACATGCAAAAAAGCACTGCATACCCAAATTATTTTATATCACTCGTGTTGGAGGGGATTTTTTCCATTAAATGCCATTTACCTGCTTTATGCATACCCTGGTCAAAATCCTATGCACACCACTGTCTTTTGTAGGGAATTCCAAAATCCACGGTCCTGGGCCGCTTGTTTCCAGGGGCTCCCAGCGACTCCTGTGGCTTTACAGTCTAGCCTATTCGAAGTTGTTATACCGCCACTTGTCGGTCGCCAATTTTTTATAAGTGATCGAAGGTCGCCAGAGCCTCTTCGGTTTTGAATTCAAACCTAACTAGGTAACTACCTTCTTAGGTATGTACACTCGCATTTTATTCAAGGAAAGTGGATTCTCATTTCCTTAACTCAATAAGAAAATGTAAACGGATATCTCGTTTAATTAATTCTATGACGGATTTCGATTGCTCTGACATGGCTCCAACTTTCATTTAAAATTCGGTTACTCCGTCCGGTTGACTGACAAAGGGCTTTCTCAATTATATCGCTATTGATTTGGGCCCATTGATTTGTTGCTATGATTTTTAATTTATTGTGTTCATAAACACTATAATCCGGACGTTTATCCGTTTCATACAAAGGTATTCTTTGTAACGAACAAAGAATACCTTTGTATGAATTTCGACAGTCCCTTTAATCTATCCGAACTACAGTAACTCTTAACAATATAAAGGAGCTTATCAAATAAAGTAACTATTCGTTTTTTTTTGCTGCATGACAGGACCACACTATTGACTGAATTAATAGCACCGCCGCACCGCACTGCTCACACTCGATATAGGATATTTCTAACCTAACTAAGTATAAATTTAATTTTCCAGAATAGAAACATTTGATATAAAATATTATTTATAAATATAACCTAAAATAAACTATTTGATACTAAATAAAATCTAAAACGTCTTCGAAACCACCGCAGCGAGGCACAGTTCCTAAGATGCTGGCAGCATTGCCCCTTTGGATGGCCAAAATAATTCGTTGGCCGCCCGCTCTAGGATCACCGGTAGACTCGATAACCCTTTTCGATAATTCTTTGAAAAGGGCTCTTGCCTCCGGACCCCACGGTCCCAAAGTCTCTACTCCAAAAGGCACAAAAATGAAGCTGCTATCCAGGTTTTCATATTTACGCCTCTTGGCCTGCTCGGCACTGGTAGCAGCTGCACCTACCATTGACGAGGTGACCTGGATGTGTGATGCAGCTAGGGTATCAACACAAGTTGCATCCCACAGAAGTGACCTTCCAAGCCTCCAAGGTATAAGCGTCATACCATCAGGTCTCTTGCCATCGCTCCGCGCCAAACCAATAGGTTCTAATACAGCTGAACTTAATTAACTTGACTTAATAACTTATATTTAATTTTCTTATTATTCTTTTTGTTTATTATTTTTTACAAAGTATATGTAGATTAACTGGGTAACTGTGGTACGTCGAAAAAAGTCATCTTATACAGTAGCCTATATTATGTGTTGCCCTGGTATCCGTCCGATTTTTTCGGTTATTTAAAATCCTGCTGGAAGAAAAGTTAAAAAGTAGCCTACGTAATATTTATGACTATAATCTATAAGACTATAATCCAACTATGTGTGAAATTACCTTCCTTGATCCGTTCAGCCGTACCTACTGATTTGATCAAGCTACATAAATGAAAAGCCACCCATCAGATATCTTTTTTTGAAGTAGCATTTCCAGTTTTATTTCAAACTTATTTAGCGAAATAATATAACTTAGCCCAATGAACAGATATTACGTAAACCAATTAACACGCACTCTCAAACTCTAACTGTTAGAACTTGTATGTGTGTGTGTGCGTTAATTGTCAGAGTCTAACACCATTTCTGCAACCAGCCCACAACGCGACGAAACGAATCCTCTTCTAGCTAAAAATAAGTTCCAATTAATATTACTAGGTCACGTTAAATAGCTTTTAAAGCTGAATCTGAGAGCCTCATAGTGCCTATATTTATATTACTGATTTACTGGAACTGGGTACCTACTCAATGTATTGAAGTATAAATAGATCATATGAAAAGTTCTAAACTAAACTAAATAAACGAGGAATAACGTCGGCATAGTTCTCTTACAGTGTTTTTAAGGCCATCACTAATAAACTGAAGGATAAATGATACAATACTAATTAGAGCAACTATACAATACTAGTAGTTCAATGTACCGTTTTTATGATGTTGTTGTATGTATTTTTTGGTGTGCAATAAAGTAGGGATACTTTCCCTCTTTCTATATATATTTTGCAATAAAATGTCACAGAGAGATGTATTTCTAAGAGTTCTTGTGTTTCTTATATTAAGAGTTCTTGTGTAATTTATATGTTCTTATAATAATGCTTATAATAATTCTGTACAATGAATATTAAAAAACAAAACGGAAACTCTACAATCGATAGGTTCTCAAGCAATAATTATTGCGAGCATTGTAATTTTTTTCATTTTTGTCTTTTGGAAACTGCACGATTTGAGTACATACTACGAGGTAGGAATATTGGATAAAAGCAGGCGTTACTTTGCGGAGTTCCATGATATAGGTAAATAATAAGCTAATAAAAAATAAGCTTAATTTGCTATACTTGGCGAAAAAATTGGGGGAACTACACCAAACTTTTAAACCAGCATATCATTATCTACTACAAGCAAATTTCCTTTCGAATGATGTTTAATATATATGGCTGGAAATCAGCCTATACATAATGTAGTCTTTAAAATTCGAATCATTATTGTGTTATAGTTTTTACGTGCCATTGCCATCAGTTTTTTATAAGGAGCAACATATTACCTATCTTATTATGAAGATATCTTATGTTTGTTTTTATCTAACATCTACTAATTTTACTAGAATTCTACTTCGAATTATAAAAAAGATACTCGTAGCTACCCTGATTAATTTAAATATTTAATAATAAAATATAAAAAAGTATTTGGGCTCGTCCGGGATTTGAACCCGGGACCTCTCGCACCCTAAGCGAAAATCATACCCCTAGACCAACGAGCCGAATGAATGTAGCTGCAAAAAATATAATTGAGTTTTTTCATGATATCTATGTTTAATTCGAACATAGTGTATACTTTCCCTAAAATAACAGATTATACTAAAAACGAAATATTGAAACGGTACACTTGAAATACTTCATTTAACAAATGCGAATGGTGACCTTATCACTAATTTCTAATATAAATCCTATAATACCCAAGAACACATCAAATATTTCCTCTTCCTGATTATAAAATAAAAGCACACACACACACACACACTCACAAAATGCAAATACACACACACACTTACACTTACACACACCCACTCTCATATTTGCATGCTTACATGATTGATTTTGAAAATTCTAAACATTAAACAAAAAAAAGTGTAAAATTATATAATGTAATAAATTGGTTAAGTCAGGTTATCAGTATATGTGTAAACTTTGTATCGGAAAGAGCAAGACCTCCAAATACAGGTTTTTTCCAAACTTAAATGGAGGTCTTCTTAGCCTATTGTTTTGTAATGAAATTGAGATAACAAATAAATTATTTTTCATTTTTCATTTATTTTCAAAATATTAATTAGTGATGAACTGAGTATTTAATTTATACAATAAAACAGTTACATTTAAAAACTTACTAATGGATATTATAAATAAACTATCACAATCATATTTTGTATTATTATTCATAAAAGTATGAAAATTCAATAAAAAAAGCTTGGGCTCGTCCGGGATTTGAACCCGGGACCTCTCGCACCCAAAGCGAGAATCATACCCCTAGACCAACGAGCCGGTTGTACTATCGTCTTAAATTGCGTTTCAGTTTACTCAAACGCGGTCGTCAACCTCAAAACAATATAACATGACGTCATAATAATATCGGATTTTATAACTTGTGTTTTATCACCACGTCAAACACAAAACTAAAGATAATGGTGTATGATTTTACATCAACTTACTAATATTAAAAATGTGAAAGTTTGGCTGTTTGTTACCTCTTGACGCCAGAATGATAAAAACGATTTTGGCGCTGTAATAAAGATAGCTTAAACTCTGAATTAACAAAAAAATACGTTTATTCCAGAAAATCCAAAGATTCTGTTGGATAAAATTAAATCAAATTCCCATAAACTAAGTCACAAGTAGACGATTTTATTTAAATAAAATTATGGTTTCTGTCTTTGATTCTGAGAAAACTGCCTCATATCTTACAATTGCGTAACCCAAACATTTTAATTCCTAAAGGGGTTGTGAAATGGGGCTCTAAAGAGAGTGCTCAACACCCATCTACAAAGTTAGGCGCATGCAAATTTACGATGGTTTTATTTTATTTATACTCTACTCTTTATTTGTACACCACTCAGAAAAACGAGGAAAAAAAAGAACAAACACAAGAAAAATGAAGCAGGATACAAAAGGCGGCCTTATCGCTAAGTAGCGATCTCTGCCAGGCAACTTTAGGAAAACTAAAAAGAAAAACGGATAGTTGGGGTACACTATTTAGTACATACATACGAATGTCTACATACTAATACACAAACCAGACTATACAAATACTATTGATAAATATAAAAAACAAATAAACTAATACATATTTTAACATACCATAAATATTTAAATATGAGTTTGAGTAGATAAATAATAATAGTTGTCTTTACAATAATAAGCCTTAACAGCATTTTTAAATATGCCCAGTGATTTCAAGGGTATAGGAAGAGGGGATGAAAGTTATTATAGGAAGTTGTATTGGAAACAACGAAGAACAAAGTGGCGGGCAACCGTTACTTTTTGTGGCACAATAATTTTGATCCACAGTGAAATGAAATCCCGCCCTCAAATAATATATAAAAATATTTGTGTCATTTGTCAATATTTGTATAAATTTAAATAATACAACGGAAAGTCCGTTGTATTATTTAAATTTTACAGTAAAACAAACTTGAACTTTCTATATATTTGCATTAAACCCCGAGCAGAATACGAAATATCCGTAATACCTCAGACGATGAGCTTCGTAAAACTTCCAACAGAAGTAGGTGCCTATAGGTACTATTCTGTAAACCAGGCGATAATTTGTTGCATGTTAGGTATTGTAAACATGGTCCTAACTCTTATCATGCGGTCTATAGAGAATCATAGCGGAGTGACGTAACTATTCGCTTAATCATTTTGAAATTACATTTGACATTTATTTATTTATTTCTAATCTACCTACCTATTTTTATTCCAAAATAAGAAATATATACTTACTTCGTTTTTGATATGGAAACATTGCTCCTTGGAAAACCAAAATAATTTATGGCTTTATTAAAAAATACAAATCTAAGACTCAAACCTATCTGGAGACCGTCGAAATGTGACGACACAATGCCTAATTAGTACAGTGCCTATATCTAATATTATGAGACCATCTTATATGGACCAATCATGAAAGGGAAATAACTACCACTCGTCAAAGGGAAGTAAAGTTACAATGTCGAACTGCCACAGACAGAATATCCACGTCGAGAAGACATTTTTCACCACGGAGAAAGCACAAAATGTTTATCTTCTCCCTCAGTTCTATCCTATGTCGCATATGCGACACATATTGAACTTTCAACATGTGCTTCGACTTTCGCTAAAAGAAGAGAAAAATACACTGTTAGAGAATAGACTCAAATAATGCTAAGGTTGATCGTAAAGTCTTAGATAGCGTATAATTTAGATACTGTCTGCAACTGAAGTTTAGCTTATCTTTTACAGTCAGCGGCGTCTATCAAATTTACATAATGATATACTCATAGATACTACTCAATAATCCTAAAATATATCGTGATCAGAAATGGATAGAGTGAAAAAACTAAATTTGGCGAGATATATTTAAAATAGTCCATTTCACTGTAGGCACATAACAGGTACTTCATCAAAACCCTATAAAAGTACACTGCTGGGCTAAAGGCCTCCCCCAAGAGGGTTTGGCCTTAATCATCACGCTGCGCAGACGGGTTGGTTGTCGCAGTAGATGATAGTAGAACAGAGCAAAATCCCTCGATTCCTAATTTAAATTCGAGTGCACATATTTTAATAATAGACCTTATAGGTTTAGGTTTTTAAATAATTCTACAATTCCGGAATCCCGTAGCACGTTTAAGTTTCATTTACTGCATAGGTAACAAAGTTAGCGTTCATTGAAAGTTTCTCTACATACTTCGGTAACTAAAACTACGTAATACCACAGTTTCCGTGGTAACGTGATCAAGAAGAAAATGTCAATATACTCAGTGGCTTGAACAACTTCAGGTATGTGATTATATACCAACCATCGCTACCTATGTTTTGGTATGGTATTTAAGTAGGTAACTTAGTTAAGTATTTAAATAGTTGTAGAGTTTTTTATGACAAAACTCGTCCAGGAAAGTACTGCTGCCATCCATGCTAATTACTGTTGTTAAGCAGCATTGCTGGCTTCCGCTCTGAATGGTATCATTACAGGCGAATGAGGCCTAGACCTTGGTTGATTGATGCAGGGCAGGGTTGCAGTAGGACGCAGGACCTGCCAAGTTTTGCTTTGTTTACAGGCGATGGCCATCTGCTTGGTCCGTCATTCATTACCATAAAAAAAACTACATAATAAAGTCAAAGTCAAAAATATCTTTATTCAAGTAGGCCCATAGGTGGCACTTTTGATGCGTACATGAGAATTACACGGCAGTAAGATGATGGCGATAACCATCGCTACGAGGGTTCCAAATGCGTCCTGGTCTAAGAAGAAGCCCACAACAAACTTAGCCGGGAGTTTTTTTTATTTTTTTTTGTTATTACCATCTCACATTGTCAATATATGAAGATTCTCACTGAAATAAGTAGAAGAAGGCAAGTGACGCCTTTACACAGAGTATACAAATTTTTTTAAAGCCACCACTTTTTTAAACTCCGTTAAAAACGCAACACTTATATGTAGAAAAAAATAACACTTATCTGTAATATACCTAATACATACCTAATTTTAACGAGGACTCTCCTAATCAGAAGAAGCTCGTTACGAAAATACTGATTGAAATGGAAAAGAAATACAGTATCAAGAGACGATAACGAAAATGAATTGTACAAGCAACCGGCCATTAGCCAACGAAGACTAACGACAAATGACTTGAATAATGGATACTCGTTCGTATTATAGAACCTTTTTAGGGTTCTGTACCCGAAGCGTGCCAACGGGACCCCATTACTAAGTCTCCGCTGTCCGCCTGTCTGTCAAAGGGCTGTAGCACGTGAACCTTTATAACGGTTCATGAGATACAGCCTGCTGACAGATCAAATATACAGAGATGGAATTTTCACTGAGTGTATTTCTGTTGCCGCTATAATACCAAACAATAACAAACCGATACGGCGTTAAAAATAATATAAATAATATAATAAATATACTACGACAACCCACACATCGCTATCTAGCGCCAAAGTAAGCGTAGCTTGTTTTATGGGTATTCAGATGAGTGTGTATATTTTTATGAATAATAGACTTATAATATACAAATAAACAGTAATACACCTAAAAATATTTATTTCTTGTGGGAATCGAACACACAGCCTTGACTCTGAAAGCACGGTCGCTGCCCACTGCGCCAATCGGCCGCCAAAAATATGCTGGCCAATGCGGTCCGCGTGTTTAGTTTTATTACAATATACGAAAATGAAAGAAAATTAGAAGGTGAATTTCAAAATGGCCAACCAATTGTACGATGGTATGGAACCGACTCGCACTTTCTCTTTGTGAAAGTTAAGGAAGAGTATCCATAATCGTCATCATAAGGTTCTGCAAATTAAAGGCGAATATATGAAATAGGTAGTAGAAGAAAGTATAAAACTATCCCACTGCACTCCGACCCGACACTAAAAACCCCCCTGAGGTCAGTGGCGTGCATAGAGGGTATGCACAGGGTATGCAGATGATATAAAATGAAGAAAATCTTCAGTAAGAGTTATAAAAAACTTAAGGATAGATATTGTAAGAGTTATTAAAATTCTACGCTCAAGTATTTATAACTCGTACTGGAGATTTTCTTCATTTTATATCATCTGCATACCCTGTGCATACCCTCTATGCACGCCACTGCCTGGGGTATTAACAATTTCTTCAAATTATATATAAATAAAACCCAATAATGCTACAACTTCTGGCCCGAACTGGATTTGAACCTAGATCACGAGGAGCTGTAGTCGAACGCGCTAATTAATGAGGCCATCATATTATATACACACGGTAATGGAAGAGTTAAATGTATGGCATCGAATTTAAGAACTCTGTCAGTTACTCGACTTGGCGTTGATATGAACAAATTGTGATTTTGTAAAATCACATATGTAAATGATACAATCACAATGTTAGAAATGTATTGAAAATTGTATGTAACTGTCGGCAAGGTACTTTCAAAATCGCATTGTGCAAGCGACGGGTTCGGTTGGAAATTTCTACACCTAAGTAAGTATTTCCTTCCCTGCTTAGAACTTACCAACTTATGCAACGATGTGTACGCTCTGGCTGCATAATAGTGCATAACGTTGAAGTAAGGAAAAAGCAAACTGTAGACAAATATTATGCGTATTTTTTTAAAATAATTATAATAAAACCTGTGTGGTGGCTTACTGGCGAACAACCCCAGAAATGCATTTTCAACCAACTTTTAAAAGGAGAGGCTATCATATATAACCCATATTTTATGTCATAAAATGTGGGTTAGGTAGAAAAGAATAATATTATAGATACAAACTGAAAGATATCTCTTTTATTGTATTGGCATCTAATTTATTATTTATTAACGCACCTGTTTCCAAAAAAATGTTTACATTTAAAGACATATTAGAAAAAGCCCTACTAGTAAGGTGGCATAACGACGGAAATGAATAATAATCACGTAGTGTTTTTATTGTGAATTCCGACGTTTTGGTGCGTTTATTAATAAAGAGTATATAATGTAGACGGTCTTGTCTAGAGCCTGCATTTGGTTTTAACTGCGTTAAAGTCAGCAAGTTTGCGGTGGAACTTGGGAATTGTGGGATTCAATTTACGAGCGTGCTAATGTGTGTAGTGTTTATTGCGATTATCGGAGGTCCGAAAATATTTTAACAGCATTCTATTCTATTTATTTACATGCCGATGTTTAAAGGTGAAAGTGCGTTTGCTTGTTTGTTTCTTAGTTAGGTACCTGCGCTCTATGCAATCACTGCATACGTTTTGATGATATTTGGCACTAAACATCTCTTTTTACATTAGATAATAAATAGTTAACCGACCAAGCAGATGACATCAGAACCCTTCGCTGATATACAGGGCAACAAAATACAAAACGCCCCTTATGTCCATTAACCTGAGATGATAATAATATGCCTGCCCTTCAGACCGGAACACCGCATTGCCAACATGCTGTTTAGCGGCAGCAATACTACTACTACTACTATACTTCCCCGACCGAGCTCTGTCCAAAAAAGCTCTGTTACTACTGTTTTATATACACCTTTTAATACTGGAAAAGCACAATGGATTAGCAAATAAAATTATTTTACCTATGTGTCTGTAATACGGCTTAGGAGCAAAACCGTTCTTAACAAAATTGTACATGGAGATAGCTTGCACTCTGAAGACAGATATGTAGGGCATTTTAAAAATAAAAGAAACAGGTCTCACGGATTTTTTTTTCAAAACCATAACAAACGTGGTAAATAGTAATATAATAGTGTGGTCATCTGTTATAAAAACATAAACGTAGCATCGTTTTATATTCATGTTTCTATTTAAGCAGGTAAGTACTACGATTCAGAATCAAATGACTAATGATTTAGGTGATGTCTATAGAAAAAATCGTCTAACAAACGTTTGGGTAATGAATATTGGTTCTGGCGATTGATGGATGCCTAGACATGTCCTTAAATTAAGCGTTACTTATTTAGGCATTGCCGTCGTTGGTGAAAACGGGCATATATAATGAGTCTTAGGCATATCATCATCATCATATCAATCCATTACTGACCCACTACAGGGTCTCCTTTCACAATGTGAAGGGGTTATCTAAAACACTATCATAGTTGTGTTAAATTAAAATTATACCAACCCTATGATTAAAAATGGACTTTAAAAAGTCGGATTGACTTTGCCGATTAAAAATAAACGTAGAACCATCGTAGCACGTAAAAGTTCCCCCGTTGGACGGTTGAACGATATTATGCACTGCTGAAGCCTCATTGATTCTACGCTCCAATATTAATTGCCTATAGATATCTATAGGCAATTAATAAATGCATATATGCTTTACAAATAAACTACAAACCTTCTAATAATATTTAAACGTTGACGTAATAGCTATGGGAAATATTCTCCAATATTTTATGTGAACTAAAGTGCATGTACCCATGTAAACAGGTAGGTAGGTAATAAAGGAATTATTGTTATTTAGATAACAACAATTTCGATCAAAATTGGATCAAACTGCGTTACTGGAACCTTACGAATGATTTTTAAAGGCATAGAATATCTTTGCATAAAAACTAAAATAAATTTTAATTTAGGAGAAACTAAAATAAATTTTAATTTCGCAAGTTGTAAAATTTTCTGCTTGCAGTTTAACAGACCATCTTATATTTCATTTTTTTGTAAAGATTAAAGGTTATTTAGAATTATACTGAATAATAGATAACTAGCTGTTGCCAGCTTTCTTCTTTTTTTACAAATGCCGTGGGAGATGTTTGTTTACCTGGGATAAAAAGTACCCTATATTACCCTCTCCCTCCTTTCAAGTAACTCTATGCCAACAATTTAGTTGATAAGTATCTTCGTTAGAGCGTGTAAGAAGGACTAACAACTATCACACTTTCGTATTTATAATAAAATTAAGGACAGTTAGTGTTCTTAGTTGTTGCTCTTAAAATTAAAGTTTTTTTTTCATCTATAAAGGGTAAGTTTACGAGTTCCCTCAACATTATGCATTGGCATTCATTCAAATCGCATCGCCCGCTCATTTAAAATCGATCACCTAAAAATAAATAATATTTTTAATCAATCTTCGTACATTTCCAGATTAGAAAAAAGTCTATGTTTATCCTAACCTATTTGCGAAACTTCCATAAACATTTCTCCAGTCGTTCTGAAGATCAGCCCAATAAAACAGGCACACACAGAAATATAAAACAGCGACACCTATCTTATCTAGTAGATTTCAAATTTTTTTGGTGATTACCTAAGTACTTAATACGTATGTACAAGTTGCTTCGTTTACGCACTTTATTTTAGCTTTTTTTGAGAGTTTGGTCTTAAAAAGCCTTGGTAAAGTTAAGGCATTAAGAAAAGAACTAAAGAACACTTAAAAAATAAGACCCAAATCTCAAGACAATTACCGGAGCCTACGGCAGTAATTACTGGCTCACGAGAGGGTGCAGTAAGATAAGAGCCTTGAGCATAATTTACATGAAACGAGAATACTGGCCCGCTTAGAATATAATTAAGGCACTGGGAACTACATCGGAGGAGTTCTAAAGCTAAAGTTGAAACTCAGCTGTAACTGATAGTGATACACACTCACATCTTCTTTCCCTCCTACCAACTTGCTTAAGAATATATCGCTCTGTCTCTGTTTTTGGAGAGATTCTTTGCGTAGCATTATGCGTACGATAATTACTAAATCAATGCTATTTCTATAGTTTACCAACATGGTCACTGAATCAAAAAAACTCTAATAAATAATTTTAGAACACAGACAATAAATGGCTCAAATTTCGCTGTAATTATTAAGTACCTTTGATTGTTTTCTATTTCTATTGGCCTTGGCTAAACGACTTTTTTGATTAAGTAATAACAAGCCACATTTTCCTATCCGACAACTAATGTTTTTTAAATTACTGCTTTAAAAAAATCTAGATTTGAAGTGATAAGAATAGTGTAATTATTATATTACTCTATGCTTTTCAGTTTGTATAATGTTATAATTTAATAAGCACTTGCACTTGAAACAATTAAAAAACATCATTTCTTCATGAAAACATCGTGATGAACACGTCTGAGCGTATTCTAAACTGTTTTCAAATGCGTGTTAAGTCTACCTATCACGCAATCCGCTAGCTTGGTAGATTGTAGTCTAAATTCTTCACATTCTACCTCAGAATGAGAAGAATTTAGACCCGTGCTCTGTATGGGCCTGGTAATGGGATGCCGATGATGATAAGTAATTATAGAATATCGCGTTCTGAAGCTGTGTGGAATCCAATAAGGGGTAAGAAGGTGAGTGTAAATTAACTGAACACTTTCTGAACGTATCCTCAAATAATAATAATAATAATAATAATAGCATATTTAAGTTTGTAATTAATAAACATTTGCCTATTAAATATTTTAAAAATGTACATTTTAATAAAATGAGATAATTTGCTTCACCCTGCAGAATAATATGGCATACACGTAGAAATTATTGTAAGCGAAACCATCTCATGGTCAGCTTTTCTCAGAACGGAAATGTGATTTCCGGACTCATAAATAGGGCGTAATGTGCTCTCGTTGACCGAATTTTGTAATACCATTTGATTTAACAAATGTACATTTAAAAATTATTGGATAGCTGCCTTAATTTCATTCTGTTAGCTCATAAAATTGGCCTAGTCATTCCCCCTAAGCTGCTTCGGAGAGCGTGAAAGACATCGCTCCTGTTTTTGTCACTTATTTATTGTATAAGCTAATAATTAATCGATAAAACCCACCAGTCCTCATTTGTCTGCGGTGTGGGATATAAAAGTTCTCTCCTGTAATATGTTTAAATAAATAAATAAACCATTTAATCCCACGTAACACGTATCCCAATTAAAAATCGAATAAAGGAAAATAAAAAATAGAAAAATACAAATAATAAACATGCATTAAAGTTAATTGGGTACCCATCTGTAGGTAAAGGCCGCCTCCATCTTCCCACTCTAATGGTGGCGAGCCAAGTGGGCCCTTACGACAGCTTCTATGTCGTCTCTCCAACGAGCACGCGGTCTTCCGCGCGGCCTGTTTTGGTCGCGGGGCTACCAATGCAAGACTCGCTCGCTCCGGTGGAATCATCGGTCATTTAGAGCGTGCCACGTGACCCGCCCATCGCCATTTCAGTTTGCACGCCTATAATATATATAGGATCCTTTAATCAGCAATCCTTATTTTTTTTTATTCCACTACAAGATAGCCCTTAACTGCAATCTCACCTGGTGGTAAGAAATAATGTAGGCTTAGATGGTAGCAGACAGCCTATTGAAAATATGGCATTTATATTGAACCCATATCGCTAAACGGTTTCTTCACGGCATCGTACCGGAACGCTAAATCGCTTTGCCAATAGAGAAAATTAAGAAATAAATCAATTTTGAATTTAATTTAAACCAAGGGCCAGCGCGCTATAGATCACCAAAATTTTCCTCTGTAAGAGAAGATTTATATAAGTACAGCACTGGGCATTCGTTAGCCTGATGATAAAAATTTAAACCAAAGTTAACACTGTACATAACGTAAACTGGGAGGCAACGTGAACAGAACAATGATAATAATATTTCATGGTACGCAAATCTAAAATTTCATTACAGGCTACCATCTAGCGAACATTTTAGAATTCGGACCGCGTTTCGCCGTGGAAATACAATCAAGCGTGAACTTTTAATTCCGGAGAGAACCGAAATTTACATTTTAGGGACGGAAAACTCTTTATCTTCGCGGGAAAAATGCAAATCACGTCTAAGGGAATCGTGATAATGATTTTCCTCTAAGCAAATATGCATTATTTGCTTAGAGGAAAATCGAATTATAGAATAACTAAATTTGTATTTTATCCTTCTTATTATGATCATTATTTTTGTTAACCAGCAGTAAATAACGACTTCGTCCTTGTACTATTAAGTGCCTACTATTTTCCTGCCCTTTTCCTACCTAGCCAAAAAAAGCATTGTTAAATAATTATAACAATAGACTTACAACAATGGACAATGAGACTTTTACGTACTTAGTAATCTAAGTAGGTAAAAGTCCCATTAAAATCTGTTCAGCCTACCCAATGATAAGCCAAAAAAAAACAAATGGACCATACTCTTAGAACGGTGAGTAAAATTTTCCATGGAAACTTCCATCTACTACTCAGTGGCGTGCATAGAGGGTATGCACAGGGTATGCAGATGATATAAAATGAAGAAAATCACCAGTACGAGTTATAAAAAACTTAAGGATAGTAGGAGTTTTAAAAAGCCTACCCTTAAGTATTTATACCTCGTACTGGAGATTTACTTAATCTTATATCATCTGCATACCCTGTGCATACCCTCCATGCACGCCACTGCAGTACTACTGAGTACTACTCCACAATAGAATCCAGACAGAGCTTGGCGCATCGCCCGCCCACGCTAATACTTTGTTTGCGCTTAGCGTTCTGACTGACTGTTATCCTTTCTGTTTCAATCCTAAGAAGCGTAGCCCAGAAAAACATCCTTTATCTTTTTTGAAGAATTTCCGAACTGGTAGATCAAACAACTCTTCAGCTCTATTATCTTAGTAATAGCGGTTAACCGCAACTTCGTCTGCGTGTAATGTCTGATAAGTTCGCCTACAACCTTTCATTCGCTTTTGTAAGTACACAATAAACCCTGTGCAAAAGGTTGATAAAAATGTGTTTCTGCTATTTATTTAAGGTCCAAAATCTGAATCTGCACCAATACATAAATAATTAAGCTAAGGCTTAATACCTGTGCCTCACGCTGATGGACAAAGGTTGGGCTTTGCAGAACGTTCTCCTGGCATGCATGCCCTTTTAACTGTTTCTTCAGAAGTCAATTATAATTAATAAGTAGGATAAAAAATATTGAAGTATCAGTTTGTTATGTAACTGCCCCTTATAAGGCTGCGATGATTATCCGAACAAAAGCATGACCCAAACAAACGTTTTTAGTTTTTTTTTTTTTGGTCCGGGCTACTCTTTGGAACGTCTGAATCGGTTGCTGAAAACTGCATAGTTTAAAAGATCTAAGCGTACAAATAGGGAGAGAGACTTTATTTTGTACTATGTACCTATTATTAGGTAGGTATTGTATGAAAGTCCTAGGTTTTTAGTGTGGAGCTTTAAAATCTGCTATTTTACGGATGGTTTTAAATAAAATACCTCTTAGAGGGTCCTTCTACATATAACCCGACTTAAAAGGTTTTTTAACAGGATGAACTCACAGGCAAAGGATAGCTTTTAAATAATGCGAATGTTTAACTCATAAAACCTATCGCGGAAATTATGAAAATTGCGCCGGGTTCGTTTTAATTTACCTCAACGTTAAACATTCCCACTTCACCTCATTTCCTATGCTACTTTCTGGTCGTACAACGACCTCGGCCAGAGGCATCTTAGTTTACCTTTTGAAAAACCGCAGCGAAATAAAAGCTGTGGAGATGTAGAGCGGGCGTTGACCGTTTAAATTGCACTAGGAATAGGGTTGCCAATCGTATCATTTTAGAGATATAATAAAAGCCCTCGTCAGCATTCAATGTTACAATTCATGTTATTATCGAAAGCTTTCTAATTCAATCAGACAAAATACAGAATTGAATTTCAATTTATCACTATTTCTTATCTTTAAAAAAATGCTTTTGTGCATAAAATATATGCACACAAAATAACTCCATAACATTATCCACACTAATTATAACGTGTATAATGTCAATGAGTTCTGGAAAATGGCGCCCACAAAAGAATATTCCTCCTCCTATCCCTGTTCCTACCTACCTGTAAATAATGTATTTTGAGTATGGTTGGGAAGGAAGGAATTTTGATGTGAAACCTCTATAGGCGAGGGTAAACCTGATTTTAGGCGTGGTGATACAGACCGCGGTGACGCATCGCCACCCTATATAATGGAATAATGGAATTCTATACGTAGTTGAGTTGTCGCAATTTCAAATAAATTCTTAAACTATTTAAATATTTTTTTTAAATTTGTATTTGTTTTAAATAAAAATTTAGTAAACAGTCATTTTTTTTTTGGATCAAATTTGTAATGCTTTATCTTTTCAGTACGCTATATCTGATTCCTGCAGTATGGAACTTTAAGGAAAATAAAGTGATCATTGGCTCCGAAACCCTACCCTGGGGTAAATTATGAAGATTACGAGAAAACGTACCTGTAAGGCTGTACCTACCCTTCGTTTTTAGAATATTACCTAGAAATCTATAGCTGTCCATAAAAGTTGTGGCAACCATAAATATAAAAACGCGTGCCTCCTAAGGGCAAGTCCGCGTAAAAAATTAAATTCGCCGGGCAGACATGTTTTATGTAGTAGGTACGGTGTATTTAAATATTTAGGTTCGAACGGGTTTTCTTAGGTAAAACTAACATTTATTTAGTAACATAACAACCCTGCCGTGTAAATTTATTGTCTCGATAGATAAGGTTGGAACTTCAAAACATCAAAGTTTTCTACATTAGGCCAGCAGGATTAAATAAACTTTAAATTGTTGAAAGCACAAAAACCAGTGACAGTAATCTCAAATTCTCCCACGACAAGTAGTCTGCATCTCCTAAACGCAGCCCATAAACGTAACGCAAAATTTAAACAGTTATTTAATTTAATTTAATTTGAATCAATCAATAATATTTTTTAAATACGACCCCAAATTTCTATGAATAGATTCTCTGTAAAATACTCTAGATCTATTTATACAGAATAATACACACAGAAAAACTTAGTGGTTTTTACTAAGTTTGTTCATTTTTATGGGGTTTTTCGAAATATTTCTTAATTCGATACGCAAGAACCCAAAGCAGTACACAAAATCTATTTGACAATGACAGTGATTTGTTTACATTTTAATATTTGCCATTTTCTACAACTGTGTATGCAGGTTATTTTGAAATTGGCATTGCAAGATTTTGATTTATTTATTATATAAATATTATTCATAGTATCCCATTCTTTGTTTGCTAACTATATATATATTAATTAATTTTTTTTGCAATACTAATCAGATTTGCAGTTGTTTCTAGTTGATAATAATGTGGTGTTGGGTAATACACTTTGTGAATGAACTTTTGTATCTTCACTAAAGGAAGGATTAATATCGTACTTACATTTACTTATTTTAGGGTGCCAACTCGCACGGCCAGCTTGGTATTAATGTGACCAGTGAACAAGTAGAAAAACCTATTAAGGTGGCAAGAGAATGTGACTGTGCTACCAAAAAAATTGCTTGTGGAGGTGGACACTCATTACTTTTGGATACTGATGGAAAACTGTTCTCATGTGGATGGAATTCCCGAAAGCAATTAGGTTATGAAAAAGAATCGAGCACATTTCAGCGTGTTTGGCCTCTAAGTGGTATTAACTTCACCAATATAGCTTGCGGTTGGGATTTCAGTTGTGGCGTTACAGATGATAATTTTTTGTTTGTATGGGGCTCAAACAGTCATGGTCAGCTAGGTTTACCAAAAAATCACTTCCCCGAAGAAGTTAATCCAACTAGATTACATGTTAATGCATGCTCTGTGTCTATGGGGTTAAGGCATACAGCAATTTTAAATTCAAAAGGTGAGGTGTGGATAACAGGTTGCGGCAGGCATGGTCAACTTGGCTTAGGTCACGATGTCCTGCAAAGTGATAGATTTAAAAGAGTACCATCTTTAACCAATATATCGCATGTAGCATGTGGACAGAACCATACAGTAGCATGGTCTAATGAAGAGAAGGCACTGTATGTGTGGGGTGACAATAGACATCAACAGTTACTATTGATGACTGATAAATATAAACACATTTTCAAACCAGAAAAAATTGACATTGATGTAAAGCAAAACGTGAGAAAGCTAATAAGCGGCTGGACTCACTTTCTACTTTGGCTTCAAGATGGTTCCTTATTGACATGGGGAAAAAATAATTGTGGCCAACTGGGGAATACAAATTATCATTCAGGAAAGATTTTTAACGTAACTTTACCAGGTGAGTTCCTAATTTATTATAATTATATAGGCACCCAAATATTGTTTAAAAAAGATTAAATTAATGTTAAAGCTCAAAATGAAACTGCTCTGGTTCTGTCCACTGGATATGACTGAATAAAATATATATTATATATTTAATATATTTTCCAGGCAATAGGATTGTAGAAGACATAGCTATTGGTTCAGAGCACACATTATGTTTAGCAGATGACAACACACTCTGGGCTTGGGGCTGGAATGAGCATGCTAATACTGGTACAGACATAAAAGAAAATTATGTATATGTCCCTTCTAGAGTAGTGTTAGAGGAGCCAACAAAAATCTTAAAAATCTATGCAGGGGGTGCCCATAATTTTATTATTACTGATGCTAGCATTAAATATGCCAATAACCCTCCAGAAAGTAATGAGAAAAACTGAATTTTACAAACTCATTATACAATCTTATTTATGAAGAATCAAATATCCTACCATTCTATTTCTAGGTAGCTCTAGAAGGAATATCCAGCATCATAATCAATCAATCATAATTAATTTAAATATTTGATACATTCCATATATAGATCATCAGGAAAGAAAAGATTGGTTGAGATTTAATGGATATTGCCTAGTAAAGAAATGATGTACAACAGTTTGGTAATATTCTCTTTAGTAAGGAGAAAAAACATAATTTGTTAAATTTGCATCATGTTGAAATAATTTTGGGATAGGAATACAAAGTATGATAAAAAGTGCAGTGATTTTTATTGAAATAAAGTTATTTATACAACAATACTGTTTCCAATACATTTTTTATTATTTTAAATCAGGCTTTTTATTTGAATTTGAATAACATTCAACAAACAATAGCTGCAGTGTTTAACAGATTAACATTCATTACAATAGTTAAAAGCAATATAACATATGTTATTAGAAATAACTATATTTAAAATATTATGTTACATATATTTAAAACTATTTCATCATTATTATATAATAATAAATCTTAGAGATGTTTATTGTTTGTCATTAAATTACTTTTCACAATAAAGTGTATACTATGTATACATACTACAGTATATTGTGCTACTTTTTATTGAAAATAAATTTAAAACTTAATACAATATCTCCAAAATTTAAGATCAATATAATGTAGTTATGACTACTATGATGGACAAACTTGATCTTCATAAATGCAAGCTCAAAAGGCATATGTGGCTTTAGACTGTTGGGGTTGCTACCTCTTTCTTTCAACTTTTAGTGTTTTGCGCTTTTCTTTTTTCTCTTCTTTTAATGCCTTCTGCTTCTCTCTAGAACCAAAAAGTTATAATGAGGCAATGAAAATATTTGATGACTTAAGTATAGTTTAAATCAAAAAATATAAATAAAAGTTTTCCTACAACCTTTTTTCTATTACTAATTAGTATGTACTTTTAATAAGTTTAAATCAAAAGATATAAATAAAAGTTTTCCTAGAACCTTTTTTTCTATTACTAGTTAGTATGTACTTTTAATAGAAAAAGGTTAACTTCAAGCCGAATAATTGTTTTCAATTGGGTTGCAGCTGTGTTCAAATTCCTGTGACACAGCAAAAAATTTGAAGATTGAAATAGTAAAAGAGGTTGAACATAAACTCTTTCCATTTAGGCAAAAGTACTCACTACTGCTCACCAGAGGCTACTATGCAGGGATAGCAAGCAGTCAGTCAAGTGCTATGTAAACCATCAACATTAAATAAGTCTCTATCTATAGTTTAAACAAATACCCTAGTAACAGCAAAGCTTTCTTTGAAGGGACTTGTGTTTTGTAACAAAAATGGCTTTAATAAATTACTACCTGTCCTCTTTATCTTTTTCTTTTTTGCGTTGAGCCTCCAGTCGCCCTTGCTCTCTACGTTCCTTTGCAGCGGCAGCTACATCTAAAGCATTTGTATTTTTTACTAAATCTTGACAATCTGGCTCTTCTGCTTTCTTTTTATCTTCCTGAAAATAAGATTGCAATGCCTTGTGAGCTCAATTAACAATTCATAAGTAACTAATGAAAAAATATTTACATTTTTTATGCAGACTTGGTATAGGGTGGTAAAACTTAACACTATAATATAAGAATAGATTTCAACCAAATCCAGCAATTGTAACTCATACCCATTTAAATATGATTTGTTGCCAGTCTTTGCACACTAATTATTCTTACTGGTGACTGTACTTTGTAAATATTTGAAAAATAGACAAATTTCTAATTTAGGGATATAATATTGATACTATGTCTATGCATGCAAAAATTTTAATTGGTTTGAAAAAACAAGCAGAAAAGTTTAACAATTCTTTTAAAATTTCATCCATAGAACTAACTTTTGAATACGTAAAAATTACATACAGTTACAGTTTTTATAAATATTATTATTGTTAAGCTGTTTAAAAAGTTTGTACCAATCCTAAAAAAATTGTTGTTACAGGTACTACTTTTCTGTTATTAATTCATACTATTCCTAAGTTGCAATAATTCAGGTTTCTTGAAAAATGACTGTATGGTAAAGGTACCTAAAAAAACCTAGATAATTTCAATAGCATGTGAATTAGTAGACATACATATGTTGAAGGTTTATTTAAATACCTATATGTATTTTGACACCTCATAATGTCATGTATTTTTGCAAAAACAAGTATACATAGCATGTTTTGTCATTTATGAACAATATGCAAATATTCTATGCCAAGTACCATCATATAACATGTTACAAATAAACATACAACATTTATGGTCAATACTGTTTTTTGTCAAATTACAATTGAGAGCAACTAACAAATGACCATGTCATAAAACATGAATAACCATTTTCACGTTATTCCATGTTAATTTATGAGACCCTTATAAAGTCATCATAATCATAAATATGGAATAAAGAGTAGTCTTTGAGTTGATTGAATTGTCTAATGTTAAATTCTTACCTCATTATCAGAGAGCTGACTATACTGAGATAATATTGCTTCTCGTATTTTCTTCTCTTCGTCAGTATACTCCCGTCGACTTGTGGTCGCTAATGACTGAGATTCTAACAATTTAGCCAATTGAATATCTACATCTTTGGGTTTTGTAATTTCTTCTTTAGGCTTACAGAGCTCCCACTTATCTATTATTTCGTTAACGTGAATTGTTATATCTCTTTCCTGTAAGTAATTAGAGATTTTATTTTATTCAGAAAATAAAATATTCTAACCACAAACTTTAGTAGGTATCTATTTTACATGACATACCACAATCTCAGATAGTATGCCTTCTAAAGCATCTTTCTTCTCATCTATAGATTCCTCGCTTTCCAATATACCAGATATGTATGAGCCAAACACGCCTTCATCAGTTTTTAATGACTTTAATTTATCAATCAACCATGGCTCGAATTCAAGCACCGCAGTCGCCATGTTGACAAATGACAGTTGAGTGTTGACGCTTCTTTTTTTTCTTGTCTCGTAGGGCAAAGGCAATTAACAGTTTACGCTTAAATTTGACATTTCTTTGTGTATTTTTTATTTTCGTTGTCTATGTCACAGCCTTCCCCACTAGCGGAGTTTGTAGAGGGAACTTATATAAACTTATAAAGGTGTACCCGCGGTTGTCCCCGCACTGACTTTATGGGCAACCGCTGGGTTCCCACAGTTATAGCCCGAATCATCATCATCATCATCATCACACTGCAACTTTTAGAAGCCAAACTAATGTACCGAGTAATAGCTCAGCTAGGTGATACGACGCGTAGGTTATAAAAGTTTTTATGGTATCGTTAGTAACATTATTAAATTTTATTTTTTTGTTTAGCATTCGAAATTATTTAAATATATTAATTTAAGACGTAAACGCCCTTGTTAATAGTCAGTTTAAAAAACTAATTCTAAAACCAGTGTAGTAATTTAAAATTGTATGGTAGTATTCGTATCTGTACTTTTAAGCAATGGCGGTTTGCGCGTTATTTTATGTTCACAAAGCAACAAGAAAGCTATTTTATCAATTGGACTTGTGAATTTCGTTGTATTTTTATCGCTATAAAGGTCAAATACCGGCACCACGTTTTAGCCATTTTCATGTGATTTCGGTGCAAGTTGACGCATTCTTTACGATTTTTATACATTTCATTGTAGACTTATACTTCTTTAAATAGCACTATGATAAAGATAAATTATTTAGGAAGCCAATGCCGTTTACAGAATCATGAAAGGTGGGATGGTTATTTTTTTATACGCATTTCCCCAAAAAGTGTCGTAAATGTAAAATTTTTAAAAAAAGAAGGCTTCCAAATTTGAACTGTGAAACTGACATTTAGATTTTTGAGGATGGATGGCACGCTTCAGAGGTTATTAGGAAAATCGTGTACAAGCACCTTGTTTATTTTGACAGATGTCGAATCTGCTCGTCATGTTCCAAATTTTTAATTGTCTATGTTTGTTAGCTGTGGTTTCGAGTTTGCGTGATTTTACAAATAATTACTTAGCAAATTTAAAGAAAACTAAATTAACCATTTAATTTACCAAAATGTCGGCTAGATACGATAGAGCTATTACTGTGTTTTCACCAGACGGTCATTTATTACAAGTAGAGTACGCTCAAGAAGCTGTACGCAAAGGATCGACCGCGGTAAGTTTTAGTCATAGTCTCATTAAAATCCAAGTTTTATTGAAGTTTTCAATGAAATAAAACTGTTATTTACAGGTCGGCGTCAGAGGTAAAGATGTTGTTGTATTAGGAGTGGAAAAGAAATCAGTTGCAAAGCTTCAAGAAGAAAGGACTGTGCGAAAAATTTGCTTGTTGGACGATCACGTTGTTATGGCTTTTGCCGGCTTGACCGCAGACGCGCGTATTCTTATCAACCGCGCTCAAATCGAGTGTCAATCTCATAAACTTACAGTAGAAGACCCTGTTACATTAGAATACATCACAAGATATATTGCAAGCCTCAAACAAAAGTACACCCAGAGTAATGGAAGACGTCCCTTTGGCATATCTTGTCTCATAGGGGGATTTGATTACGATGGAATTCCGCATTTGTTCCAAACTGAACCATCTGGCATTTATTATGAATGGACAGCTAATGCCACTGGGCGGTCAGCAAAAACTGTACGTGAATTTTTAGAAAAAAACTACACTGCTGAAGAGGTTGCTTCAGAAAATGGTGCAGTAAAGGTAATTACCACATTGAGAAATATAATAATTTGCTACCATTAGTTGTGTTGTGCAACTCATGGTTTTAAAGTAACTTTTCATTTGAAAAAATTAAATAAAGACAGACAGTGGTGCAGATCCTGTTGTGCACAAATATTTAAAGTAAATTAATTTTTTGAGTGTAAAAATAAATGTGAGTACAAGTATGAGACCTGGTAATTTTGGGAGTTCTTTACAACAGAATTAGTACAAGTATATATAACCGTAGTGAAATTACAAATTTCACAATCATTCATTGCTTGACAATCAATTTAACTTGGGTTTTATGTACAAGATGACAGGCTGTTCTCCATGAAACTAAAATGCAATCTGAAAATCAATAACCTAAGTAGTTTGTATCCTCAACAAGGTCAAGCAGTAGGTACTTCATGCCAGAACAGCGTCTAATCTACTACAACTGCAACTTAATGGGAAGACTGCCAATTCTGCTTGATGCTTTAGAAATGTTGGATAGTAGTGCTAGGAATCTGAGAGGCATTGTGATATTTAGTTGGAAACATCAAAGTCTAGAACAGTACAATGTTGCCTGTATCTATTCTTCAAGATACATTCTGGGACAGTGTGCTCAGGGAATTTTCAAATTTACCTTTGTATAAAGAAAGCATAAGCTTCATGTTGTTACATTGTTGAAATACCATATTATTATGTACAAAATGCTTTGCTTCCTCCTTTCTGATATGCACTGTAAAGGTCTGGAATGCACTTCCGGTTTCAGTCCTCCCAAATGAATACTCATAATGATGGTTACTTGAAAATTTAAAAATGAATTCTTGTAAACTTATGCACTCCACCTTAGGCTACATTATCACTTACCATCAGGTGTGATTGCAATTTGTGTTATTTTTAATATTCTAGATGCATCTTTAGATCAAATTAGGAATATTATTGTTTTAGATATTTGGAAGGTTCAATTTAAGCTGCACATTAAAATGATCATATTTCAAATATTTAGCAACTATTTACATAATACCAATTTAATTCAATTTCAGCTTGCAATTCGTGCACTACTGGAAGTGGTTCAGTCTGGCCAGAAAAACTTAGAAATAGCAGTGATGAAACGCAATCAACCCATGCAAATGTTGGACTTGGACACAATTAATTCCTATGTGTCAGTTATTGAAAAGGAGAAAGAAGAAGAAGCTGAGAAGAAAAAACAGAAAAAATGAGATATTTTTATATTAACCACTTTATTAATACATGGCAAGAAGTAACTCTTACTTTATTTCTATGACGACACACCACCACACAGTTAGGAATTCAACAAATCTATAGTTTGTGAGATTTGTGAGTAGAGTTCCCGTAAATTTGAAACCCCTTCTTGATTAGAACTCTTATTAGACATCATATCATTAAACATTTGGTCCCATTCATTGTTATAGTGATTCATGTCCTCATTATGTTTCTGTAATTCAAATGAGGATTTATAATTTACAAGTCATTTATTGCTACATAACGTTTATTTTTGTTGTGTCCATTGTTTTTTTTTTTTTTACTATTTGTAGTTTACAAATAAAGTGTATAAATAAATAAATAAAATAAATAAACATTTTAATAGAGAAACTAGTGGTGTTCACAGGGTCTTCAACCAGGGTACGCTTAAAGCAGGTACATTGCACAAAATTGGAAAAATTCCTCTCCAGTAAGAGTAATATAAAATAATTTAGGTAGCAGTTCTTTTGTGCACATATGAAGTGAACTCTACTGGTAGAATCACTTGATTCGAAAATTTTCTACTCTATAAACCTGATAATAGCTGACAACCACCTTAATCTCTATTTTAGCTACTTACAGTCTACTAAAATTCTTGTAATTATAAAGCAAGATGTTTTACCTCCAACATTGAAACTTCATCAATATGCTCATTGCTTACTGAAGGCAAAACACAATTTAGTGAATTGCATTCGGGCTGTTTTTCAATTGTTTTTTTAATAATGTCTTGGTCTATCTCACTGCCAATATTAAATTCTGCTAACAACTCAACACCTGAGGTACCCCCATTTTGCTCAAGATCTGGCATGCTTAAAAATTGTGTTGAGAAATTGTTAGTTTGTGGGCATCCATCTTCAGAAAAATCCATGAGACTTTCTTGAGGTATATCTCTAGTATAATAAAATTTCTATTAATTTCTTAACATTCTATTGGGTCAATAATAAAAATTGTCATCCATTACACTTACCTGTACTTAACCATAGTATTTTCAGCCTTTACTGTGTTGACAGTATCTGCATCGAACATAAAATAATAAATGGAAAGGGATAAGGAAATAATTGATATAGAAAATGTAGGAAGGAATTAAGGAATGAACCTGGTTGTGTTAATTCACATGTAGTGCCATTTTCATTATCTGTGTTTTTTGTTATTAACCATTCAAGTTCTACATTCTCTTCATCTGCGCAATATTCATCAGGAATAACTAAAACAAAAATAATTCATAAATAGCATAAGCTTTGATTCCTTAATTAAAATTCAAATAAGATTGGTTCTACTTGCAACAGGCTATAACCACTCACAAGAGAGGGTCTTAGAGCATTGAAGATGAAAACATAGTAGATAGTAGTTCCAAATCTTGGTTCATTGATGCCCTATTCCATTTTAGGTGAATGGTAATGATTGTTATTTCATAAAAACTTACCATCATATTCATATTTATTATCTGATTTTGGCTTGTTCAAGACAAGTAAATCTTGGGCTGCCTTTTGTAATGCTATTCGCAATGCCCGACGCGCCTTTTGCAAAGGGGACATATAAATCAGCTGATCCGTGTAAGCCTAACAATAAAATCAAAAAGACAATGAAAACTTAAACTTCTGCAGTGTGCCCATATCAGACTGCGCTATGGCAAAGAGTGGCCATCTACCTACCAAGGTAAAGCTACTGCATTATTGAATTACTACAATCCCTACAGGTAAAACGGGTGACCAACATTTACATCAAAATTGCTAAAAATCATAGATTTATTACATAGAACATTTAAGCAAAACGTACCTTGGGTTTAAAACTTTTTTTCACTGTCAAGGCTTTTCTGGTAATTTTGATCAACAAATCTGGTTTTCCGTATTGAAAATTATCGTGTATAAACTCGTGCATGTATGGATTACTAGAGTTACACAAAGGATCCTGGAGGTGAGAAGTTACTTTACGAAAGCCATACAAGTTTAATTGTCTAATAAAACTAGAAATGTTAGTCGTTTTGAAAATTGAATGGTCGCATTGTAAATAGCTCTGAAGAACCCTGTAATCCAACAAAATTGTACGACCCGTTCCACCCCATAGAATTGCGTCGGTACCAAAGTCTAGCAAATACCATAGCTTTTGCGGAAAACGCATTTGTAAAATTACATTCTTTGCTTCCTGCATTTAAGAAAACTAAAATTTCTTAAGATGAGAATACTTTTTTTCATAGATTGAAATTCGCGCCCTGTAGAATGACATTTTTTAATGTAATGGCGGCTGCACAGATTATTAAAAATACTGGCGGCTGTCATGATACTATTGGTACCATAGATTAGATAACTAAAGATCAGCGATGAGACAAAGAAAGAACACGCTACAACCCTATGGTAGAACGAGATTGGACTTTGCGTAAGCAGTGATCAAATTGAATTCGTGTGCAATCCACGAAACACAAAATAGCGGTTTTCACATTTATGTTCCAATGAAATGTTTTGCCATAAGAGTGCAAAGGTTTGGAACTCTAAAAGTTTTGCATATAAATAACTAGGAAAATATATAGCATTTTTTTACAGCAGGGAATCTGACTACTTATCAGTTTGTATTTTAAATTAATAATTTTGCTTAAACATGTCCATAATAAACACAAATAATTTGATTTTTCAGGGTCTTTCGGGTGATTTTTTAAATTGGCCGCCCAAACGGTCTCATCAAACCGCGTGTCATCTGTGTGTAAATAAAGCAATCGTGAATAGATTGCTTTTTAAACTCTTCTAAATAATGGAAATGGATTATAAATCATATCGGTGGTGTTTAGTACCGCATTATTAGACGGCCGATTGGCGCAGTGGGCAGCGACCCTGCTTTCTGAGTCCAAGGCCGTGGGTTCGATTCCCACAACTGAAAAATGTTTGTGTGATGAACATGAATGTTTTTAAGCGTATATTATAAGTATTTACGTATGTTATTCATAAAAATATTCATCAGTCACCTTAGTACCCATAACACAAGCTACGCTTACTTTGGTGCTGGCTAATTATTATTTTTAGTTTAGGTATCTCCCAGATACCTAAACTACATTTTGTAACAGAGGACTTGTGTGACAAGATAGATATTGAGAGGAAGTGTAGGGCGTTGGCAAGTTTGCATGGTATCAAAGGGAAGTGAAGCATACACTTTTCAGAGCATATTAAAGTTTTATACGTGCAGCTCAAGGGTGTCATATACACAGAGGGCCTATAGCGGCCTACGTTTACAGTACAATAATGGCTTCAGATTATTGATGGGGCTGCCGTACTTCTGCAGTGCATCAAAAATGTTTGCGGAGAATCACGTTGATGACTTTTAAGTCATATTCTCCGATAATCATTAATACAGACCTACGATAATCATAACGCAGCGGCAATATCGGCAATACAATCATTATGTGACAAGATGAGCAGGATTCGCGGAAGCTCCAATAGTATTTTGAAAATATTGAGCAATAAATTCCCATTTATTGCTCAATATTTTTATCTTATTTAAGATCCCTTTATGGAGCACTGGGTTGGTACAAATTCATACACCAAGTGCTTAAGATGGTACTTAAATCAATTAGAAGATATGTTTGGCCAATGTTATTTAATAAAATAGTTTATAAGATAATTGTTACAAGCTATTGAATTTTATCCGAAATAAACGTGATTATTAATTTTATGCCACAATTACTTGTTATTCATGTTTGTTGGAACCACTGATTAAAAAAACTACTATTATAAGTTTTATTACACGCTTTTTATAAGCTTCACTTGTATGTATGTTTGTAGCCGACTTCTTTGGGCGCGGTTTTGACCCACTTTGAATGATCAGATTTGATTCAAACTTTGTAGACGTATCGAGGACCGATGACAATACACTGATCTGAGAAGATTATTCCAATTTTCAATATAAAAATAATATTTTTAGTTTTTTCGAACTATTAATTACAATTACTACAGCGCCACCTAGACCCAAATGTCAAAAACCCTAGACCCAAATGTAAAAACCTATGGCGTGGGGTGCTTTTTAAAATATCTTTAATATATTAAGATATTTTTAATATATATTTAAGATATTAGATCAAAATAATCACTCTACTCATATCTGTCAATAAAATATTTATAACTATTGACACCATGCACCCCACGCTTTTTTTTACAATATTTTTTTATTTTTATTCACACTATTATTAATTTATATTTATTGAAATTTTTAACACTATTCTTAATTTAAATTTATTAAAATTTATTTTCTATTTTTTAGGTCATAAAAATGTTGTTTTTTTAGTTTTTTTTAAACTATTATTTATTTTTTGATTTAAAATCATAAATAAACATTATTTCACTAAAATATTAATTTGACTGTCGTTTCATGTTAGGAACATGCTCTTTATATACATTTTAGATATTTAGAGTCCGGTTACGTACTGTGGTCAGTGGTATAATAGTCGCATTTTTATTAACTACTAGATAGATATCTGTGGTGCAGAACCAATAAACAAAAAGAAGAAGAAGGTAGCTGTGGTTTCATGTTTGACTTTAAATATTGAAGACATTGATTTGTGAAGATTTTTATTTGTATTTCACAACAATTGTAAAATTGCATTAAATTAAGATCAAATTATTTTCCATCAATCATTCTAAGATTCGAAAAGACTTTCATGCAACATAAAGTTGAATGTCTATATATTGTATACGACATTTAAAATAATAATAAACAAACAACAGAAAGCTGTAAAACTGTGATAGTTGTTTTGTAAATAAAAAATAAAATTTAGCGCATTAAATTTAGCTCATCACAAGTAAACATGAACAAAACAAGGTGCGTACTGATGTTATAGAAAAAATTGATATTTAACATTTCCTTTGCTAGATAAATTATAAATATATTTTAATTGCTAAACTATTGTACATTTACCTTTATTCCATGTTTTAGATTTTCGATGTTGTTGTTGGAGCCTGGTGAGATATATTTCGAGGATTATTCCTGCACAATGAATATAGTAAATTTACAAGCAGCTGAAAATGCGAAGCAAGGTCGTTTAAAACTGTGCTCTAAATCTTTGGTTTTTGAACCTAGGGAGTGGGATAATCCGCTATTAAAGCTACACTTTAAAGATTGCACAGATGTTGACACTATAAAAACACATGATGCAGGAAATCTGATTATAGTGAGAGTTAGGCAATATGCAGAAATGTTGGAGGAGAATATATTAGCACCGTATAAGTTTCAATATGAGAATAAAGATTTTTTTTTCTTTTTGGATTTTTCATCTGCTGAAGAGTGCCTTACTCAGATGCAGCAACTTCTTAGAGCATCAACACTTCATGCTCCGGAACACAATAGTATGATTGCAACTATTCTTCACTCGCGATATATGAGGATGGTCTTTGACCCTATTATGATGGATGATTACACTGAAAAGATTGTATGTGAATTTCAGACTGAGAAAATATCTCCATTAGTTAGGCATCATGGCAAGCTTGCCCTCACACCTACTACTCTTTATTTTCAACCATTTAGTAATATAGAAAATGTAAGTATATATTTTTATATTTATTAGCATGTTTACACATCTGATGGCAAGGCTGTTTATTGAACTTTTACCATATCTTCAGCATCATACCATAACTGTAAATAGGTTAAAGGCAAGAAGCTATACTTAATGAAACAAAGTATATTCTAAGCTAAAGTTTTCCTCGTTAGAGATATCTATCTCTTATATGAAAGGAGATGCCGAGTGTATAATTCTTGGAAAAGTGAGCATGTAAACAGACATATTGGATTAAGTCTTTGCCAACAGGACCACTCCCTCATGTTATATTACAATATGACATATTTAGTCTTAAATTAAGCAAATTATTATTGAATTCAATCAAGCATATTATTTACAGAGTCCAATTTTGAAAATGAAGCTTGATGAAATAACAAGGATATACAAGCGAAGATTTTTACTAAGGCAAGTTGTATGTATCAGTGTATGTTTTATTTTTTACCTGGCTTTGCTATGCTTTTTAAAAGAATCAGTTAGTTTTAGGTCACAGTAATATTTTGGGCTTAGTTATTTTAATTAGTTAAATGTAAGCGATCTCAGCCAGAGATCAGCTACCTATTTTATCAATTTTACTGATCATATTTCTTTACATATTCAGATATCCATCATCCATCTGATAACATTTAACTAATAGTTTTATGTGTTTTGATCAAAAAAGCTTTTTATTCTTGTTTCTTATTTTTTTTTATAAATTGTCACAGAAAACTTTGTAGATCATAGTGATCATTGTTAAAATTTTCAGGGTCTTGAAATATATAGTGCGGAAGAGAGTACAACACCACATTTGTATTTGTCATTTCAATGTGAGAATGACAGAGATAGAGTCTACCAGATATTGGAGGAATCGCCAAATATGCATTTAGAAAGGGTGCATGTTGAAGAGATGACTCTTCAGTGGCAGAATGGAATTGTTTCCAATTACGATTATTTGATGTATCTCAATTGGTAAGTGTGAACCTATGTTTTTTTTAAATTTGTTTAGTTAAAGATTGAAAGTAATAGTTTATTATTTATAAGTAACTAGTGTACCCAGCCTGCTTCGCCGGGCTAGATGTTGCTTTTTTTTATTTAAACAATAAACTTACATCATCAAATTTTTAATTTAAGTCTCATAATATATTAAATCATTTATTTCTTTCCATATTCATTCTCTTCTATTCTCTTCCTGAGCGGGTGAAGATCATTATCTACACCCATGTACACCCAACAATAGAATATCATCATAGTAAATAAAAGCTGTATTTGACAGTTTGACAGTTCAAAAATAGGAGTGCTCTGATCATCACCAAACTTTACAGAATTACTCGCCTAATATTCCCTCAAAGTTTCATTGAAATCGGTCCAGCCGTTTCGGAGCCTATATGGAACATACCCACACACTTTCTCTGTTATATATATATTAATTATCGTTTCAATAAACGGTTCTATACACCAAAGCCAGCAACGCCGCCTGGCAGCTTTATTGTCAGCATTAAAAGTTACCAGCTTTGGCTGATTGGTTAAGCCATGTGGTGAAGGCGAATTAGGATACAGCTGTCACCCTCTGTGCTACTGCGATCACCGATCTTTCTGCCAAGTGATTATGGGTCAACCCTCTTGTTGGCCTTTAGACCAGCAGTGGACCGTTATAGGCCATTGATGGATAGGGATTGGCTAGAGTTCCAACACCTTCCTTGCGTTTTTTATTAGAAATTGTCAGAACCAGCCTGGAGCTAGGAAATTAGTTTGCGTTGGTTCTAATAATAATAATTGTTATATATTGTGGTGGTTGGAAATTGATATATACTTTTATACCAAACTTTGGTATGGTATAGTGCATCATATTCTTTTGTAGTGGCTTCAAATAGTAATACTTGATCACTATGCCATAATAATATATTTTTCTTTTTCCTCTTTGAAGCCTTTCAGATAGAAGTAAAAATGATCTCACACAGTATCCAATATTTCCATGGGTGGTTGCAGACTATGTTTCGGGCAGCTTAGACTTGGAAAATGCTGATACATTCAGAGATTTGTCTAAACCAATGGGAGCTCTAAATCCTGACCGCCTGGAGAAATTACTTGAGAGGTACCATGAGATGTCAGACCCAAAGTTTTTGTACGGATCCCATTATTCAGCACCTGGTCTCGTTTTATTTTATCTTGTGAGTTTAAATATAATTTGTCTAAAGTTACAACAGTAGCTTCAGTTACTGGGCTTGACTCTTTCTCTATTTCTCTCTCTCTAAGCTTATTCTGTATGATAAAAGAAACACTGCTTATTTTATGATATGATTAAACATGTCATCATATCATATATGGATAAAGTAGTAGTTATAGTTATGTAGTACTAACTGTAATTAATTAATACTTATGAGAATGTACAGTGTACATTAGCATAATTTTGTTGTGTGTGATACAAGCAAGGTTGACAAGCTTATTTTAAAGATGTGCAGTACATAAGTGTTTTTAATACAGTATCCATCCTTTTTATCACATTTTTGAGTAACATAACTTTAAACTACATCTGACTTTACTACCAGACTAAAACATTACAGCAAAAACTAGTGGATCTATTTTTACGGCGAAATCTTCAGGAATAGTATAAAAATTGAATTATTTTCTGTTTAGGTAAGAAAATATCCTCAATACATGTTATGTTTGCAAAACGGAAGATTTGACCATCCTGACCGAATGTTCAATTCATTAAAAGATGTTTATAATAACTGTTTGAAGAATATGTCTGACTTCAAGGTAATTATTAATTAATCTTTTACATTACTAATCCTAAACAAAAAAAATGTGCAAAATGGCCATAATTGGGTGTTTTACAGTACCCTTTTAAATAAATTATTCCATGCTCTTCATATATGTACAAAAACACTGCCTACCCTAAACCTATTATATAACTTATTAAAAAATCTCCACTAATATAGTAGAGATTCTTTTATTTTACGTCATCTTCCTGGCGTTTGCTCATCCGGGTCAAAACCCTGCGCACGCCACTAGTAATAAGAGGGGTTGTAAGTAAGTTCTGAGTACCTTTCCATTTATTTTTTGGTAATTTTAGCTATAAATACTTTTTACTTCCAGGAACTTGTCCCAGAATTTTACGACACAAGGGCAAAAGGTGATTTCCTTGTGAATATCTACGACATAGATTTCGGTACACGACACGACGGTAGTAAAGTTGATAATGTGAATCTACCACCCTGGGCAAAATCTCCTGCGGACTTTGTGATTAAACTGAGGCAAGCACTGGAGTCCCAGTATGTGTCAAGATATTTACATCTGTGGATAGATCTCATATTCGGCTATAAGCAGAGAGGCGAAGAAGCTGTGAAAGCAAATAATGGTTTGTAAGTTAATCTACATTATAGCCTCTTTTATGACTATGCATGTAGATATTATATTCTAAAAGTTTTTTTAATAAAAAATCCAACAAGGAAAATGATTTTCAACAGCTCACAAGCTACTGCAAGAAAAACGATCATTTGCTCGTGAGTATTTCAAGACAAAATTAGCTAACATTAGCAGTAAATTTAGTACTACTTCTGAAAATTGGTTAGGCTTCGTAGGTTCAAGTTATTCAATATTTAAAAATATTAATTGAATCCTTGTTGAGAATGTGAAAGTCATTCTACCATCATTTTACAGGCATGAGGGATTTATTATGGTGTCAAGGTTTTTTGGGTTTCACTTTACAGAAACATATATTTGAAAAAAACTGTTTGTGTTTTCTATGGCTTAAACTTCAAATGATACTACACGCTTTTCGATATCACAGAAGTTTCCGTTGTTTTATAAATATTTATTGCAAGTTTTTTTTTTTAATTTACTATTTACTATTTTTAATAATAAGTGTTCTTTGACATTTAGTATTCCACCATGTTTGCTACGAGGGTTCAGTCGATCTCGATGACATTTATGATATGAACGACCGACACGCCCTCGAGGTGCAAATAATGGAGTTCGGTCAAGTGCCCAAACAGCTATTCACAAAACCGCACGTCAGAAGGGTCATACCGGAAGTCGCGAAACAAGTGTGTACAAAAGATTATGAGAGCAATGAATACAGTTTAGAATGCGTGGATACTATATGGCTGCATAAAGAAGCGGTGAATTGCGTGTTAAGGAAAGAAGATAGGATTATATCAGTTTGCAAGGATGGCACGCTTAAAGTATACGATATGGTGCAAAGGAAGCAAATACGCAGTGTCAAATTGAGTTCAACGCCTCTGAGCTCTTGCGTGATGGTCGATGAACATATCGTTGCTGTCGGATCGTGGGATAATGATATGTGAGGTTCTTTAATTTTTTTAACTCCTTTATTTAATAAATAATATTAAGCTGATGAGTTTTTCTGTGTTGGCTAGTCTGACGACCTCAATGGTGCAGTGATTTGCGCTGTGCTCTGTCTTATAAGTGGGAGGTGCCAGGTTCGATTCCCGGCAGAGACAATTTTTAAAATTCATAATTATTGGTCTGTTGGGAGGCTATTAGACCGTGGCTAGTCAAGGACGTGCTGCTAACTGATTTAGTATTGGATAGAAGCAGGCGTTACTTTGCGGAAATCCATGGTATATTATGAAAATTAAGCTTAATTTGCTATACTCCGCGAAAAGCAGGAGAATCTGTGTGTAATTTATAATTTCTTCAATCCTTATACTTCACACCAAACAGATCTTCGGCAATGTACTATCTACGCACGTTCCGCTCCGACACCGGAGAATCCTCAGGAGATGAATATTGACTTTTCTTGACTGCTTTTTGCTGAGTATAGCAAATTAAGCTTAATTTTCATAACTGATTTAGTGTCCGGTACGTTGTCGCATTGAAATCAATAAGGGATCTCGCTTATAACTGCCTTACCCCTACATGTTAGCCCGTTACAATCTTAGACTGCAACATCACGTACATACAGGATGGCGGGCCTTCACACTGCTTATCACTAAAATGTGATCATAATCATTAATGTCTCTTCCTTTCATCCTAATGAGCGGAAGCCAGTGTAATGATAAGATGGATGCATTTAGCACATCGTTCATATCTCACAAGATAGAAAAATGAATGTTAAAATGTAAATTGTTGATATTGGAAAAGAACAAGGGCCGGGTTCTGCTTGGTAGTATGTGCCTTCCGGACAAAAAGACAGACTTGACCGTTCAAAAGTGCTTAATTATTTAAATTTATTATTTTTGTTCTTATTATATATATTAGTTTATTTTTATATTTATTTATTAATTATTTTATGTACTTTGATCTATTTGTGTACACTAGTTTATATATTAGTATGTAGTTATTCGCATGTATGTATTTTAAAATTTGTACCATTAGCAGTCTATTCTCCTCTTTTTTTTCTAATTCAAAGTTTGCCTGGCAGAGATCGCTAAGCCACAGCTGTCTATATCTGTTAGCGCGCTACAGTTAGAGAGTTGATATTTTCACAGAATATGTATTTCTATTGCCACTGTAAAAACTAGTAATAAAATTTAAAATTGAAGAATAATATGTAAAGTAAGCCTATTTAAATGTTTATGTTGTTTTAGTTACCTTTACGATGTTGAATACGGTCGAGTGGTGGAGAGTTTTCGAGCGCACGACGATTCAGTTAACTGCTTAAAATGGCTACCTAAAGGTAAATATTCTTACCTATAAAGCTCAAGCTGCTATCACTAGATTAGACATCTGCATTCAATGTAAAGATTTATCATCAATCGGCACTGGGCGTCGGCCTTAGCCCTTCTCAAAGTGGGAGGAGACCTTGCCCTATAGTTGGCCATATGGGTTGATATGATAATGATGGTGACTTTTTATTTTTATAAATTTAAAATGCATATAAAAATTTTCGGAACCGACAGGATTTGAACCTGCGACTTTGGCAATCGCGGCCTGAGCGCTTTCTCCAGTTGATCTACTGCTCTCCTACCGTCGATGCCGAAATTAGTATATGCCTTTCACATCAGTCTCATAGCGACTTTCATTTTATTTTAAGTTTCAATTGTCAGTTTTACTTTGTGCCGCGTCGCGGACGTGGTCAAGATTTAGAGCCCCGAAAAGTTGCGTAACTTCCGAAGTAGGTCGGGGCCCTCGGATTTCCTAATGTTTTTTTTTATTGCTTATAATTGACGGACTAAGCAAATGACCCACCTTTTGGCAAGTGCAAAACTATCGTCTACAACAAAAACTCGCCCTACAAAGTGCCGCCTTGTGTCCAAAGTCAAAGTCAAATATTTCTAGGCACATAGATGGCACTTTTGATGCTTTCATTACATACAAAATGTGAACATAGTAGTAGAAGTGATGGCGATAACTAAATTCGTCCATCAATCTGAGACGTAGGTGGTAATCCGCTGCGTCTTTAATGACACCAGCAAAAACGCCATGGAGTAATTAATTTTGTGATGTTAATATGAAATTTCTATTACAGAGCATTTATTGATATCGGGCGGTTGGGACGGCGTGGTGCGTGTTTGGGGGAACGTGCGCAAAACCGGGCAAGCGTTGCGCGGCTTGAAGGCCGAGTTCGATCACGATGGAAAAGTCAGCACTGTTGCTTTCAGGTAATAGAATGAATGAATACACTTTTATTGTACACCACAGAGAAAAAACACAAATACAACAGAGCATTAAGCTAGGAGGTACTCTTATCGCATTTTTATATTTTATCTGTTGATGTTATATAAAACAATAAAATGGACAAGGCAGTTGTTCAAGAAAAGCTCATCTCTACATATAAATAAATGGGAAAACAACAACACCGCGAAAATGTCTGGACTGTTTCTTTACTAAACTATCTCACTGGATATTGGTTTTAATCACAATATTTGGTTCTATAATTATGTAGTTTTGTTTTAAATATTATTATTTTTAATGTTACGGTTCCGTACCCGAATAGTGCAAGCCTCAGCTGTGCCTATGTCTGTCAGCGCGTTGCATCTCATGAACCGCTGTAAAAGTTAGAGAGTTGATATTTTCACAGAATATGTATTTCTATTGCCACTGTAAAAACTAGGATTAGAAATAAAAATAAAAGTTGAAAATTTAATTCAAACAACACAATTCTTGTATGTCGAACATACAGGAATAGTGTTGTTTGCACCGTTATAAAAATGTTAATAAAATATAGTGTTTCATATTACACATTACACACAGACAACTTCACTGGAGAAACTGTGAGTGCTTTGGTTTTAATTGGGAGGTCCCGGGTTCGATCCAGGGCAGGAGTTGGTTTGGGTTATTATAACTTTTGTAGTAGTAGAGCTTTTTGTGACAGCCCTCATCCGGGAAAGTAGTAGCGCCATGCTTATTTCTGTCGCCAAGCAGTATTGTTGCAATTATGTGTTGCATTCTGCAGGGCGTGGTTGCTAAAGTAATAAAGCACACGAGGCTTAAAAGAAAGTCTCGAATTGATGGACACGTTGCGGCATGTTGCATGACGTGCTCCTTACATGCCCTGTAAAGTGTATATCTGTTCATAGGCGATGGTCTACCACTTACCATCAGGTCGGCCATCTGCTCGGTCCGTCAATTATTACTATATAAAAAAAAACTGTTATACCATTAAAAGTTAAGGTTAGTTTACGTTGCCTATTTTGACTGCATAATTCCGTACCAGCAGGTGGCATTGCAGACGAGACAACTTTTCGTAAAATAAAAATAAAAATTATATCTCTTGTTTCATATTGCACCTTGGTACGAAATCGAACTCGCACTAAGCCTGTTTTATTATGTATCTTTGACATCGATCCTCAACCTTTTTTCTATTCTCCTCTTCTTTTTTTTCCTAATTCAATGGTTGCCTGGCAGAGATCGCTATTAAGCGATAAGGCCGCCTTTTGTACTACTACTTCTTTCGATATGTTTCTGTTTTTGTTATATTTTATATATGTTATTGTTGTGGTATACAAATAAAGAGTTTAATAATAATAATAATAATCTTAATAGTGAGTTTTGATAATTCTTTAAGAAAAACATTTAAAAGTTTCAACCTACACTTTTAGGTACAGGCGACGCGATCTTGACATAATAGCAGGGACAAGTGACGGCGATGTTTATATTTGGGACTACACGACAAAAGAGTTGATTAACAAAATAACTGTACACTCTTCACCCGTGACCGGCGTGTGCCTTCTCTGTGAAGACAGGATAGTCACAGTCAGCGACGGTGGTGACTTGAACGTTACAGATCTGACTGTTTTAAATTCGGTAAGATCCTTTTTTTAAACGACTTCAAAAATTTAAGTATTTAATTCTTTTTTTATTTTATACACTTTATTGCAAACCAAGCGAACCGCTAACTCTTTATTGAAGCGGTGAGAAGAAGCTTATTTATTTTTCCATATAAACGAATTCAGGACATCATCTAAGTGTTTACTTATGACAACCCTATTGAAGTTAAAAGAACGGCACGCGCATAGTACCTACGCTACGCGTCGCGTACGTAATGAATTGACAGGAGATTTTAATTTTGCACAGGATTTTAGGGATATATGTGATTCTTAAACTATTCGGTTTTCGGTTTGACAGATAAGACTCAGAGACAGTAAGTACATAATGTACCTCTAAAGCCTGCGAAGTTTTATGTCGGTTTTCATTTACACGTTGTATATCGTAGTTAACTTTCAAGCGATCGACTCATTAAACGTGGATAGAATATACAGGCAAAAAGATCAGTTCTTTATTTTATTTGAATGTTATAATTTAGCTGCATTAGTTAATTTTTATTTAGAGTTCTGCAATCGATGAGCATCATTAACTACCTATGTAGTAATTGAATTAAGAATAAGTGAATTTAAGAATCAGTGACGAAAAACAGTGAAAACAGCCCGTGCACGACTCACTTTACACCCGCGGAATGTCGATAGCTCACTCCCAAACTTTTACCCATTTTCACATTTTCATATGGTGAACGCTTACAACATTAGAGGTAAAATAATTACTGTTATCTGCTAAATGGTATGAAGGTTTCTGTATGTGCTTAATTACATACGCAATGTAGTGTTTCTTAACGCACTTTGCCACGACACTCTATGCGTGTAAAATTATGTTTTGTAACAATGATTTATTTGGTTAGGTGTACCAAAAGCACGTATCGTCCACCGTAACTTCGTTGTGCTGCGATGGCGCCAGCGTGCTTTGGTTCGGCGGCAGTGCGGGCACTCTACTGCAGTGGAACATGACAACGGTTGTGCAGTTGAGCGAGCAAAAAGCTCATGATGGTGAGCCAATAACTTCAAAATTTGATATTTGTTGATATTTACTTAACATCAACCACGTTTGTTTAAGTTTAATTTAAGCTGTTGTTTATTATATCAAAGTTACCTTTCTTTCTTTATTTCTTTTTTGAGTTGATTAAAATTGTGCAGCATTCCGATAGGTTGTCAAAACTTGTTTGTAAATAAATAAGTAAATAAAAATAACTGTACTTACCGAGTAGTACTAGAGCTTTTTGGTAAAAAAAACTTTTCTTGACGAGTACTACCGCCATGCATATTTCTGCCGCTGAACAGCATTGCTATGAAGGGCGTTGGCGAAGTGTTGTTCTGATTATAGGCTATCGTTAGAAGCTCTATAGATGTGCCAAAGTTATTGACCTACTGAAGTCGTTGCAGAAGTATAAAAATATATATATATATTTTTATAATAATATTATATATATATTTTTTTTTGTCAGATGTTACAAAAAATAATTTTCTTGTTTCAGATTTAATACGGAGCATACAATTTGATTCTTCTTCAAATACCCTTATTACGGCTAGTGATGATAAGTCAATCAAAGTTTGGCAACTTACGCAGCGATCGTGACCATAGTAATATCATATTGTTTTATTATTTTTTTTAATTTTTTTAACAGTATTAGCATTTACATGTATTAAACTCGCGCCAGAACTTTACGTCCCTTCAAGAAGAGTGAGTTCGTTTAACTGAGCTTCTTTTGAGACAACAATTACGTATATAGATTTCTCCGATATTCGAGTGAGTATAGGAAGTTTTGCGCTGTCGATTTTTTAAATTTTTAAGCTTGTTTGTATTATGCATAATAATATGCTCAGAAAAATGTATAATAAAAAATATTTTTTAGCCGATTACTACTTATAATAGGGTTGTATGTATGTATATTATGTTCTTCAATAAATGAACGCACCTTATTGGGCCGATATTGAGAAATTAAATAAAATAACGTTACTGCGTTTCAGGCTATATGAATGTAAATTTAATTTTTTATCTCTTGAAAAAAAATAACCGTTTTTCCATGGTGATATTCTTAAAAGATATGTAGTCTGGTTTAGTTCGTTGGATGATTCAATGACAATAAAGTAAAAAGCAGTGTAAATTAATTTTAAAGCCATCATCGTTATGTAATAAATAAATGTTTTAATAGATACCCCGATTTGTGTATTTATTATTTTTAATTACCATTAAAATTTTCTTTGGGCTTCGTCACCACATCATATAATTCACTTAGAGCTTTATTTAGTCTGTGGTTATTACGAGTAGTAGTAGATAAAAGATTTAGACTCCGTTCATCTTAACTTGACGCGTGAGGAATTGGTAAGATTTTTTTTTTCTAAGACCAACGATTAGTTCCACGCCCGTGTGATTTCTAACTTCTTTTTTTGTTATAATGATTGCTATTTCTGCGTTTTTTTTCTCCAATCGCTAATTTTTACATTAGCACAAGTTCGTTTTATCACCATGACGGGATGTGTATATAGAGTGACCCTACACTGTTATTCAATAGTCATTTTTACATTGTTATCGTGGTCTTTTTATCAAAATGCAACATGTTATTGAGGTCATGTTAACGTCGTCGACGTCCCAATATCATTTGAAAAACATGTAACACTGAATACTTCATTACTGCCAAGCAGTTCAAACGTCAAGTTACGATATATACACATTAATTCCAGTTCCGCTTTACACAAGTCTCTAAAATAAATTAAGCCATAATTTCCACGACAAATATTGTAAAAAGGAACACTACTTTTTGTTTAGACCAGTCAATTTACTTGAGTAAATAGAGATTTATGTACAATTACTAATCTTTCAAGTTTTTGTCTATGATTAACATTTTGATAACTTAGGGCGGAAGGGCGGCAATGCGCCGCGCCCCTGCGTGCTTTTTGAATCTCATGGAGTTTTGTTTTGTTCGTCTATTCGAAATGTTTTATACATCTAGTTTTGATTTGATTTTGTTATTATGGGGAGAGTGAGTCGGAAGGAACGTGGAGGTAAAAAGGACGGACTGCTGTTATCCATCTAGTCTTCAGATACAGAGGGTGTCTTCGGTGTTCGCAGAGGTTGCAGGGGGCGGAGGTACCAATTGTAACAGGGGAAATCGAGATTAGATATATGAAGTTGTTGTGTATGGATGTTTGGAATAGATTTTTTTTTGAGATTAGGAGGACGCGCCTTTTCGCTTCGAAGGTTCCCGCCTTTTTTCGATTCGTTAAAAAATTATTAGAGATTTTTTAGTACTCTTTAAAGAACACGTAACCTTACAAGATAATTTATATGATAACTCGAATTAGAAAAAAATACTCTACAGACTTAAGAAACGCCTTAACGCGTTACAATGAGATTGAATGTGAATATTAAACACTAATGACATGGCTGTACGGAGATATATCTTTGCCTTTTAGTATTAAAAAAAAAAATCTTTTGCTTTGAATTTGAGTTACTACTTATTAGAATACCTTACACGGTTTTTTTCCTTACAAGACTGAATCATCTAAAGTATTATAAGTACCTACTTACGTATTGTTATTTGAAGTAAGAATTAATTACATATTCTAGATTTATGTATCAGTAAATTAAACCTATTTTGTTACGCGTAGTCAACTTACCTTTAAACAGTTAAAACTTTTATTGCACCTACCTGCCTAGCTAATAATAACAGAACGTAAGCTACCTACGTTAACGTTACCCACCCCGGATTTTTTTTCTAGACTGATTTAGAAAGTTTTTATGAAATAAATTCAAAATTCAAATTCATTTATTTCAAGTAGGCCTACTTTATAAGCACTTTTGAAACGTCAAGGTAGGTAGCTTGATCCTACCCCGTTTTTAAAAACCTAGGTTACAACTTATACCTATGCAAAGATCTTCTATCGACCTAAGGCTTTGTCAGTAACCGGTAGCAGCGGTCGAAACCTCCCATGACTTAGACTAGACCTTTTTCTTGGCCAATATTGTTCCCATAATAGCCTTCCACCATGAGTGGAACTTGGGACTTACTACTTATAGAGTTACTGCACTTACAGCGCTAGAAAAGGCATATAAGCATATAAGGACCTTCAATAATGAAGGTCGTGTAGACCTTCATTTTCCCTGCAGTCAATATTTTATTTCTCAGGAGTTCTCCTAAGTATATTAAGTTATTGGGAGAATTGGGTATAACACAAATGATCAAAAATTATATTATTCCCTATTAAATTTAATATTATAAACTTAGTAACATGATAATTTATTGAAAGGATTAAAAGACGAGTAATTCAACTACACTGTAACAGATTCTACCATAGTGTTTTTTATAAGTTCACCAAAATTTTCAGTAATTTCACTCATTTCTTCTACTTTATCTGCAGTTACCTCTGGTTGTACTGCAGGTGTTTCTTGAGTTACCTGGACTGAGTGGTCTAAGTTTAACAAGGTATTGTGACTAAACCAGTTTTCATCATTCTCAACAGCTTGCAACTTATTGCTTTGCTGATATGGCATAGGTATTAAACTTGTATAATGAGTTTCAGCTTTGTTTTCTATATTGACACATTCTGGGGTATTTTTGTACATTTCATAATGATGTTGCATTGTTTGGTATTGCATATTGCTGTGATCTGGCATGCTTGTGTTAGGTTTATGCATGTAATCAATATCATACATATGACCATATTGATTAAGCATAGTCATTTGAGAGTTATGAGCAAACTCTTCAAAACTAGAAGCAGAAATGTTTTGCAATCCCTTAAACTGGTTGGTATCTATATGGTGGTCATAAGAATAATTGAGATCGCATGTATATCTTTGCATGTTATTCGTCAAAGTGTTGAATTCCATTGTATGTGCAGCGGCGTATGGTGGACATTTCCCTTGTAGAATATTGGATGTGTAAGGAATGTGTGTGGGAGGTTCAGCTTTATTTTCAAACCCCAACATGTTGGTTTTCAAATTTCTCTGTTCATCAGCTTCATTTCTAAAAGTAAATGCCGTGTCACTTTGAATTTGAGTGTTATTAGAGACATTTATATGGTTCATGCTATTAAAATGGCTTGAACAATTTTCTATCCCTATCTTCTGTAAGCTATTATTACAAATAACCTCTTGGTGAGTGTGGCAGTTTTCTTTTTCATATGGAGTAGGTACACACGACGACGAAGCAATTACAGTGTGTGCTTCAGCCCATTTTCTTTTAGCAGCCTCCTGAATTTCTTCATTCTTGCGCTCTAGTCCTATTCTCATAAGAGTGTTAATAAAGTGACTTCTTACTCTTATGGGATTAAACTCAACCCGTCCGGATGTGTTACAACAGCCTTCTCTTGTACATCCACATGGAAAGTTTAATCTATCCACTTGACATTTGATGCCAGCTAAACTACATGAGCAGCTTTCTGGATCGCATGTACCTTTGCAAGCACATCCACAAAATTCACGTGATGTCCGTATATCTCGACATTCATCTTTCTCATAACTTTCAATTTTTCTTACTCCAGCTGATCTTAATAATGCTCGCCTCTGTCTAGTTGGAACAGGTTGCAAGAAATAATAACTGTCCAAATCCAGTTCCGATTCAGATATGTCACTAGCTTCTTCTTCTGTGTCACTGTCTTCACTTGAAGACAGAGACACTCCTTGCAACAAGTGACGTTCGCTTTTTAACTGCTGCAAAACCAGCCTGTGCAATCGTCTTTGCTCCATTGCATGTTCTGGTAGTGTGAATTTCTGTGTATGACTGTGTTCCCATTCCATTCCTAAGGTGGAGCCTCCCTGCGATGGAACACATGAAAAACCTTGGGACCTAGGAAAATAAAAGACTGTAACACTGTCAAATTGTATGCTATGCTTTATTCTCTTTTGTTGGGGTTCATTTTCCTGTGTCCCGTCACTCTTTCTTTTAAGGTTACTTTTTTTTGGTTTATCGATGATTGCAATAGTATTCCGGTCCACATTTTCTTGATTATTACCGTTAGACAGCGAAATTATATTGATATCTTCTTCGTCTGGCAATGGACAACTTTGCTCATTTACGCCCGGCAGCGATAAATTAAAGCACGGCTGTTTCACATCATCTGGTGATTCAGACCCAAGTCCCGAATCGCTGCCATCGGACCGGTCCTGTGCGTATTCTTCTCTATCGGTATGTGCACTATCATGTGGGAGACTGCCAAGTGCAGAGTCCTCACTGTCTGCTGATGCAGTATCGGTTTTGATGTCGTCAACGTCACTTAACGTATCATTGTCATCTAACTTAACAGCATAATCTATCTTACAATCACTGCTCTCATAAAACGGAGAGGAGCTACTATTTGTATTCGTTTGTTCGTCATGACAGCTAAGATATTCACTGGTAGTGTCACTTTCACTATTTTTCTCATCTCCTATCACAGATTCACGTTCCCTTTCCTCCATTAAAACTGGAGAGCCCTTATTGCTTAATGATTTGTTTTTCTCATCTGCCATTTTTGTAGTATTAAATCTAATGATGTTAAGCTCAGTATTGTCTGAAAAGAAATAGATAAGACATTAAAATTTGTAAATATAAAATAAATAACCTAGGAACTTATGAACGTACAGATGTGAAGAATCGTAATAGATAAGCTTTAAACATTACAAATTTGTTTTAGAAACACGTTAGCTCAATAAATGAATCGAAATCGTTGGGATAGACGAAGGAAAAAAATTTCCCTACAAATTTTGAAAAAAATTCTTTTGGTGATAATTTCTAATAGAATTAAATATTTGAGAACTGAAATATTTGAGATAAAAGTTATATTAGTGAATAACATTTCCTTAAACAATATTTATGTAATTCGAACAAAGTAAAAACTATTTGCAACTAAAGTTCGGTTAAATGCACCCGACGGGCATAAACGGGGCAGCATTATAAATCAAACAAAATGATAATACAAAACCGGTACCTGTTTCAAAAGCCCCTGGCCTCAACGGGCTTCACCGGCGTTTGAACGTGTCTTCGAATTCTCCAGTCCATTGTGTTTCATTACAAGGAGTTGTGATTATTGCAATTTGCTCAGATCAGCAGTCAACATTCGAGCAAGGAATCATTATTTTCATTAATTTGGTTATCAATGTTCACTTTATTAAACAAATGTCATTCCAATGTTTAGTGCAATAAGGTTCACTTTATCATTAACGATTTACTGGTGACGCGTTCTATCACTCCCTATTTATTTATTTTCTGCTTTATTTTGATAGCCGTCCCACAAACATTGTTCATAATTAAAGTCACTTTTGTCAATTCTATTTTTGAAATGTTCTATTTTCGCTTTCAACCTTTAAGGAATTATTTTTAAAAAGTCAAATCAACACAATTAAATTGGTCGAAGAGAGCCCACTTTTAGAACACCTTAGATGCCGTTCCCACTCGCGAAACCGTGCACGACGACTCTCGGACGACGCAGGCAAGTTTTAATACGACCGAATGTAAACGTCGTCGTCGGTCGGCTAACGTTGGCGAAAGCATAGGTTAGGGGGGGCTTTTGAATTTGGTCGCTTATAACTTGCGTTGTTCGACGTGACGTTACCTCCCCCTGCACTCCTCCCCCCGGCCTTGCGACCCTCAACACCGCGTTCACCCGTCGAACGAGCGCAAGCGCGAACCGTCTCTCGCCTTTCTGTTATACCAGCTCTAAAACTTTAATATTATTTCGCCTGTTCCATGATTGTTAGTTTGCCAGTTTGTACATATTATGGAATGACATAAATCGTTGTGAAATGTTGGAGATAAATAAAATTGTATGCCATGGTTCTATTTTGGGAAACTTGGAAATCGTGCGGTTTTAATTCGACTCTACCGATAAAAAAAAATAGAAGCAGCAAGAGCCGTTAGCGACAAACGAAATTCTCTTTGTTTGTCAGTAACGGTTCGAGATATTGACAATTATGGAAACAAAATATTTCGTATGAATTTTTATAGAAAAGCATAAAGAGCCAATTACTAAAAATGTGGTCATAGTCGGGTCGGGTGTGGCGGTGTTTCAAAAGACCTGTACCGAGATTTTAAATTGTTTAATCTGCAATAAAAGGGTTATTGTTTCACAAAAAAGTAGCAATATTCTATTTTATGTCAACCAATTTCCCTTTTATTCAGAAATTAAACAATTGTTATAATATAGTAAAATTGTTATAATGTAAAAAAGCGCAACTTCTCGAATGTGCCTTCTTAACTGGTGGAGGAATCACTAAAAATACACCTAATATGTGATGTTTCAAAAGCGCAGCAGGCCTACCTACTTAAAATTAATGAATTTTATATTCAAATGTACTGTAATAGGTTTTGGCTCACCAAGACTGCCTACCCAATAGTGTAAAGAAGCAAAACTCTTTAATGAGATGATGCGTGAGATAATGTGAATCGCTTCGAAGTATATAAAAGTTGTTAACTTTTAAATATAAATATTTTGTACTACCCCTTTTGTTACTTTCAATCACTTAGGATTTTTTCTAGTTATACGGGGTCGATTGCCAACTGAGAGCAACACAGTAACGTTTGCAGTTCTAAATCATTGACTGACTTTAATCGTAGAGTACTTTGTGTCTTTGATAGATTAAACAACTGTTCGTCCATGCTTTTTTTATTTTTCATATATCCTGCGGGAACTATGCATCTTCCGGGATAAAAAGTAGCCTATGTAAGTTATCCAGGATATAAAACATCTCCATTCCAAAGTTCAGTCATATTGGTTCGGTTGTTTTTTTCCAGAAAGTGGTAACAAATATCCATCCATCCATTCTTTCCCAATCTACCCTCGATATCCGGTTATAAGCCAAATTTTACCCGTGAATTTGCCTTGAATTAGGGAGTTTTATAAGGCTTGCAACTTTCTGCTACTAGTCGAACTCGACGGGTCTCGCTTAGTATAGGTATATACTAACTAATGTACTCTGTTCACCAACTCTCGGCTGCGTCATATGATGACTGTTGTATGCTTACCTTTAAAATATCTACTCTACAGTTAGAAACAACTGTACTATATTACCTTAAGCTTTGATACCGATCGCTTTATGAATTTAATGTACCTACCGCCCAATATAAGAAGTTGATTAAAAAAGATTTTCATTCTCATTCCAGATAGGTAGGTACATATATCTTGGACTAGTTTACAACCAACTACCATAAATACCAGGGTTCCTACAATCTAAATTAGCAATCACTATATTAATAAGAGAGTTACGTTATGATACCAACTACCTAGTTGAGCTCACTGGTATTTTTTTTAGCCCGCCAATTCGCTCTGGATCAATCAATCAATCCAATTGAAGTAGCTTGGTGGGGCTGTAATTTGAGTGGTGGCTTGTTCCCAGCTTAGGGTCAAAAATATGATCATAATGATAAAGAGGACTACCTCGTTGATCTAGTATTAGGTAAGCATGTGTGACTCCGGACTCTGTACGAGTCGAGAGGCCCTGGTTTGGATTTCTTCGTTAGGCTAAAAACTGTACGATTATCTTCAGAAATCATATTATACCAAAATACTCGTCTGCCTCGGGAGCACTTTAAAGTGTTGGTCTTGATTATTAGATATCACTTACGATAAGAGTTGGCCAACTCTTGCAAGACAAGCATTTATAGGCCGAAAAACCTAGAAGGACGGTATAGGAAAACATCATGAGGAAACCGGCATACCTGACGGGTTGATAATGAAGAAACTTCTTAATACTTTTCTAAAGATATGAAAAAACCTCATCAATCAAACTCATCAATAGTTCACCGATTTTGTGCCGCAGCAACTTGTGGACTATTTTGCGCTTTCGAGTAGAGGTCATATACAAGGTCGTTCTTAGGCAACATAAATGCCGAGCTTTGGCAGGAAGCGAAAAAATTCGTGGTATTTACAATGAGCTACTACAGTAACTAAATCGTGACCTTGAAAGAACCTACTACGGCTGGCAACGGTCACCATAAGACTTTCGATTCTCCGCGACTGCTTTCACAACTTCTTTTAAGTACAACTTACAAACTTTTATCTGCTGATCTACACAGTATACCCTGACACAACGCCTCGCATCGCCTATTTAAGATTTTACTTCATTTACTTATCCCCCTAACGGTCGTAGTTAGAAATCACAATGTCTTGTAATAACTGTAGCTAACCCGGGAATCGACGCCTGGACTGTGTGATCCACAGTGTAACTCAACTACACGACCAAAAGCCAATAGAGACTACGATTCGTTATCTTCATGTTTTTTTTTACAAGTTAACCCTTGACTGCAATCTTACGTGCTAGTGAGTCATGATGCATACCTCTAATACCCCTAATCGGTTTACACGCGACATCGTGCCGGAACGCTAAATCGTTTAGCAGCAAGTCTTTGTTCACGACCGAAGCCTCGTACCACCCACGTATGATAGACTAGTCCCTAGCTGGCTGACAATAATTGTATTCGTAAAACGATTAGCAAGCATTTGGAATTTTATATTATCAGGTCGCTATATTACAGCTTTACATCTGAACTGCATCGCATTCAATCTAGGTACTATGTTTATATCTAAGTTACGTACCTACTACACGTAGGGAGCTTAATATCGATCATCAACGCTCGACCGCTATATTCTGAAAACCTACCTTACGGCGTAATTTAAGCAATCTCAGTCGAGAAAAATACTATTCGTAAAACATATAGATCATGAATCCAGATCATCCTTAGCCTATTAATTATTTTTCACTGCTGTGCTCAGGCCTACTATCTCTTTCAGCGAGGGTTTAGAGCATAGTCTCACCAGGCTGCTCCAATACGGGTTGGTGGGCTATAACGATTATTTTCACACATTAGTAAGATCTAAGATCAAGATAGGAGTGCGCTTCAAGGCTGTTTTTGCGCATATATATTTATTTACCTTTCGTTTTGTTTAATTTGTTTTTTTTTTTCTGTATGGCAATAAAGGCTTTCTATCTATTTATCCATCTTAGATGACTTATCGTGCTCTTCTTAGCACGGGAGCAGACTAGTACTGCGTAGGTACGTCTTGTTCAATAGTTACGTAATAATTTCTGGTCCGAATGTACAACTGAACCCAGAATCTCGTGATCTGCCGTTGAACATGCTCGCCACCAGACCAACGAGATAGATACCACAAAGTATGTATTAAGGAATTATATCGGCATCAGTGAATATCCCACTGCTGGGCTTGATTCTATAGAGCTTTATTCCACCGTTCTATTCTAATGTAGGTTTGCTAGCGGCATTAGATGAGACATTGTGCTGTGACACAACACTTGGGCTGTCCGCATGGGCTTAAATAAATTTCTTAAAGATAAACTTTTATCCAGACATCAATTATCTACGTCAGGGCCCCAGTTCACTGTCAGGGAATCTACCTTGCATTATGCATAGAAATTGTACGGAATCGGTTACAAAACATCATATCACTTATTCATATAAAGTGTAAAATGTATTCATGCAAATTTTTGTCACTCACTGCTGACCCTGAAATGTCTGAACGTAATATTGACCCTGAAATGTCTGAACATAATATAAACCTATTGGGGACATTCAAATGGTCAGTTTCAGGAGCGTGTGCTAACCCTTCGCCGGGTTGCCAGTGCTCTGCAATTTTTGTCGCCATCCAAGTGTTACATAAAGGTGGAGAAGCGTCGGAGTATCTCTACGTAATATCCTTGTTATTAGACCTTCAGCGTCCCTTTCGGTAGGTGCAAGTTACTTCCCCGGCAGGCACATCTTACTTTTCGGAGTTATGAGCGCTTTTCATTATTTAAAGCAATTAAAATATCACTCGTTTACGGTGAAGGAAACATAGTGAAGAAACCTGTACGCCTGAGAGCTCTCCATAACATTCTAGGAGGGGTGGGACGTCTACCAATCCGCACTTTGCCAGCGTGGTGGACTATTCGCTTCTCATTCTGTGAGCAGACTCTGGCCCTGCGATTAAATCAGGAATGAAGAAATCCATAAAAGGCCCAGAGTTACTATGACAAAGCCCAACGAGTCGCGAAGCTGAAGTGGCGACGTGCTATCAGTTGAAGTGTTACCACACTGAATAACTTTTTCGACGTTATTACACTTTTATTGTAAATAAAACTGAATTATATGTCTAAACTGTAAATATACCGTTACGTATAATTGGTCGCAGGGCACGTCTAGAACACACACACCTTGGGACATCTTGGGATCACAGTTACAGCTTTCTGGGCCCCTAGCGCTCTGACAATGTTGTCTGAATCCGTTCTAGATAGGCGAAAAACAAGTGGTTCTTAAATAGGCAACCATATCAGCCTTTGTGTTTAACAGCTGAGTAAATTTTTCTGACATTCAAAAGCGTTGCTGGTAACGGGTTAACCTATTACTTGCTAATTGGTTGGTCCTCTAAATTGGTTTCCACGAGATATCGTACCGGAACGCTCGCTCAAATCTTTCTATGCGGCATCTTTACGGAACGCTAAATTGCTTAGCGGTCTTACTAGGTCTTTGTCGTAAGGAGGTAATTAACCACGGCGACAATTCAGAAATTAAAAATCAAATCCGGGATCTTTTACATGTAAAAATCAAGTTCAAATCGCTTATCGCTGCGCTATAGGAGGTCGTCAAAACTTTACCTCGAAAAGTACATACGATTTAATTTGAAAGTGCATATCGTCTGGTTACGTATATCTGCCCAGACTATATGATAAGAATCCACGTGCTCGAACCTCTAAGTAATACTTTCTTACCTACTATGTTATCTTATCAATAGCCGATTAGGTGCTCTCGAAATGCGCGTGATTACAAGTTTGTAGGTACTTTTCTTTAAATACGTAACATCATCATCATATCAACAGATGGCAGTCCAAAGCTGGGCAAAGATTTTTTTAAGGGGTTTCCAAGTACCCTGAACTTATGTCACCTGTTTTTTTTATAGTTAATTGGCGGAACAAACAGATGGCCCACCTGACAAATGTTAAACCGAAGCCTATATACTGTTTACCTAACACATATTATATATATTGTGTCAAAGCAGAATACTTTTCAGGATATGTCCTACAATTATTCATAAAAAAATGTGACTGCAATAATTTAAACATTAGAAGTAAGAATAAACTTAAGTGCAATATACTAGGTTACATAAAATTCATAATTCGTTTAAAGGAAATTGCATACAATTCTACAATAAACTACCCGTTGACATGTTGGAGATGTCTCTTAAAAAGTTCAAAGTTTGTATTAAACGTAAGCTTATAGAAAAGTCCTATTATAGTATAAAGGACTACGTAATCGATAAAAAAGCTTGGGTGTGAATTATTGCTCTAACCAGGTTGCTCTTCTTATAATTTTAAATGACTTTGTGAGATGGTGATAACAAAAAAAAAACACCTGGCTAAGTTTGTTGTGGGCTTCTTCTTATACCCGACGCGTTTGGAACCCTCTTAGCTTTAGTTTTAAGTTTACGAATGTGGTTATCGCCATCATCTCACTACCAATGCCAACTATGCGCCTACTTGAATAAAGATATTTTTGACTTTGACTTTGACTTATTGCCTCCCTGCGTCCGTCAACCTGAGGCGCAGATATTAGGCCTCAAGTGCCTGTTACAACACTGGCAACCACACCCTTCTTATCAGAACACAGTAATGGTGCTTGGCGGCAGAAATAAGCATGGCGATAGTAGGTACAAAAAGCTCCACTACTCTATACTGTTGCCATATTGTCTATGGAGACTACCACTTGGTCCACATAGTGGGGATCTACCAACGCTGAGTTTCCGATTTCGGGGTTCAGTTGCTAGCCACCTTTGCTCCAGCGTTCCATCGGTGACACGAGCTTTGTGCCCCACCCAATGCCATTTTAACTTCACTACTTGTTCAGCTATAATTCTTCTAAGAATCTCTGAAATTCCGATTTGATCTCAAGGAGAATCAAGGAGAAAATCCGAAAATAGGCTAGGTTATAGTTATCTAAATTTTTAGTCTAGAATTCGATTTGAATGCAAGGTGAGTAAATGTTATACGTCGAAGCCGAGCCGCATGAATTCATAATAAAAATAGCATTTCGTTACTCAAGGTAATCGACGTGTGTATTAATCTATTTTAAGATACATTATTATTGGTAACATGTTGGTAACATAGAAAGCTGCATGCTCGGCGTTACAATACAAAAAATAGTAGGCAACTAAGCAATTAAACATTAATTTAGGTAGATGTTTTAATAATAATTGCGTTGCTATAATATTTTGTTGGACTTAAAAACAGGAGGCTCAAAATTTGATGCGTAGTGCTATTGCATAAGTGTGTAGGTACATAGATTTCTTAACAACGATTTCTCTGACGTTTCATGGTCGACGATCATGTTTTATACATTCGGTAAGGCAAGTCTTAGTATCGATGATATTGCACTCTGGAGTGTAAATCTACCATGATACAGTCCGTAGGACAAGACGTCGAGAGAGGGATATATCGCTGCTCACAGTAAAAGTTTACAGCCTTGTCACAAGAACTGATTGACCTGACGTAACATGGCTAATTGACGTTATTTATTCCATTCGGTAAGGAAAGCCGTCGAATAGGTACCATTATTACGTTATCTTTGATTGATTCGATTTTAACTACCGTAGATTAGTATGATTTCTTTTATAGAAATTGTTACGAATTATCATGGTCCTATATGGGCGATAAATTAAAGAGCAACTTATTTTAATTTATTTATTTGCTTTTCAAGGGAAACAAACAGTACTATTACACATAAGAGTAATGTCTTATTTTTATATCACATAAAATAATGAAGTTTCCACAACTTAGAATGATCAACGAACTCAGTTGGCAATGATTCATTCTAAAAACTTCAGTTTGACTAAAACTGTATGTGCTCATGACAAAAATAGGTAGGTACAACACCGGTAGGAGTCTAAGCTCGACTGTCCAAGACTAGTGGAGTTCTAACATAATATGTTTCACACATCCCATAACGATTACCGGATAATATAAATTTAAGCTTCTTCTTTTTAAGTTGCTGACAATCGTTTAGAAACTGTACCAAATGAAATCGAAATATACATTGGAACTTTGAAAGCCTTATTAAAGCTTGTAAAATACGTAGATAAGCTATAGAAGCATTTAGTTTGATTTGAAAACTAGCTGCTGCCTGTGGATATTGCACGCGTTTGTTTCGATTTACACCCCTCAGAACGGTACCCGAAGATTTTTCGGATTAAATCCCTTATGTCCTAATCTTTCCTCCAGGATGCTATCCAGCTATACAAGTGGCAAATTTCGTTAAGATCGGTGCAGTTATTGCAAAGAACATAAGAACCAAAATACAAACTAACACACTTTCGAATTTATATATATTCTTTTATATTTACGTAGTAAGTACTTAGGGGGAACTATTGATTAAATCTTTGTGGTCTAATGAGAGGCTTCGGCCGTGGCTACTTACCACCTTAAAGACTAAGACGTGCCGCCAAGTATTTAGCGTTCGGTAACAATGTCCAATCGAAACCAGGATATGTGTTTAATATAGCTGCCGTTCATGATTCTATTACAGTCAAAGGCGTGGAGTGGAAAGAATATTATTAGCACTGCAATACACATGAATGGATGAGTTACTTGAAGAACAAACCCTTGCTCTTCAAGTAACTCATCCATTGATGAAATAGTTCAGCAACTTGCGAAGTGAAACTTGAAACTGTGCGGGCCAAATAGCTCGAAAGGCCGCTGAACGATGGAATCCAGCTGAAAAGGTGCCAATATAAGCGTAGGTTGAGCCCTCCACGCACTGGACAGAAGAATAAAAAGAGTTCTAGGAAACCCCCTGGGCACAAACGTCACGCTATCCTACACAATACACCCTTAGCCACCGCGTTGACTCACCCGCCTTCCTTTCTCACGAATTGGGCTACCGAACGTAAGATCTTCTAAGATTTTCATCCCCTAAACTTTGGGGTTAGAGTTTTATAAATACTTAAACATGTGTTTCAATATTTTATTTGTTAACCTAAATACCCTTTTTCATCGATATTACCTCAAAAATGATTTTTATGCAATGAATCACACCCTTCGGCGTGAAAAATTAATTATAAATATTTAAAGGCTTCCTTCCTTAAGGAATTCTTAAGAATTGGGCTATGAAATGCAAAAAAGTTTTTGTAATTCGATTGGTAGTTCCAGAGATTAGCACTTTAAAACCAAAAAAAATGGTACTATCACTTATACTCTATGTATGGTATCTAACTCGCATAGTCTTTTTAATATTATTGGTGGCATCTTGATGAGACTTACAATTTGTCCAAGACATTAAGTCGGCTACCGAAAGTCATTTTGTGTAAAAGTCATCTTGTTGATATTCATATTCGAAATGTTATTGTCACGTGTAATTACATCAGGTTAGAGGCACGGTTTACAAAATACAAGCGTTCTTCAAATAAATTGGCACTCTTGGGCGGTAGACATAATATAGGGCGAGGCGTCTATACGTACGTAGCACCATGTATACGATAATCAATAGATATTTTCAGGAGGCTTTCGCGGAGAGCGAAAGCGACGCTTGCATAGCGCCATCTCTCTCTCGCCTGTAATTTGTGCATACTATGGGAGAGCATGCGATAAATCTGTTAAATCATATTTGATTTTGTTTTTTTTGGCTCTGTGTAAGTTATCATTAAGCTGTTATGTTAGTTGAAATCTTGTGTGATAACTTACTCGAACAAGATTGAAATAAGAAGAGAATGTTATTAATTATTATGTTTGTATGTATCTAAATACTTAAATACATACGCAGAAATATTTTCCTTGTGTCATTGGAATTTTATGGTTTACTTACCTATAACAGCATTTGTTACTCGTACAATAGTAATAGTAATTTTAATTATTATCTTGTATTGTGGTGACACATTGTTTGTTATATGTGCCTACTAGAATGTACAAATATATATTGAACTTATTCAGAATGGCCCATGGCTTTAAAAAACGTAGCCTGGATTGGCTCTAGCATAGTTCTCTACATGCATCTAATAGCTAATCGAAAAAGATATAGCTATTTTTAAGATAGCACCGATCAAACTCCTGTTTGAGTTACGCCTTAGTAAATTTATATCCAAATAAGCTTAAAAAGATTTAATAAAACAGTTAAGTATATTAAAATCACAGTCAGATACTTTATAGTAATGTTTATAGAATTGCATGGCTGTGTTTTGATACAGTTGAGATTTAAACTTAGACGGTTTAATTGTAATTTTTTTCTAGTAATCTGATGAGTTTAATCTGTTTTCTTAGTATATACTACAATCACTGCCAGGCCCTGTGTGCTCTGTAGACTGTAGTCTACGTAGGTATATAGTCCATCGCCGTATCGCTTCGTACCTAGGCACTATGTTGTAGCCTGCATCATCGGCTTTAGTATTCACATGGTAACAGCGAAAATCAAACTTACACTGCTATCATTTGAGTGAATCTATAATTATTTCTTTTGCGGTGTCGGGTGTGTGAGGTACGTCGATGTTATAGGTTGTGGGCTTAATTGGTTTGTAGATGTTATTTAAACTAATGAAAGATTTATGATTAATTTAATTTGGTAGTTTTTTTTGAGAGATTAAAGTAATGAAATGCTTAGGTAATTATAATAATTCTCGTAACAAGATTTTAGAGTTTAATATTATAATGGCGGGAAGAGATTCACAGTCACTATGGGATGTGACCTACTAAGAACAGTTTTTCTGCGTTATAGTCTTACACAGTGGCGTGCACTTGATACATGCACAAAAGCTCTGCATACCCTAAATTTTTTGTATAACTCAGTAATGCGAAGGATTGTTCCATTTTATGGCATCTGCCTTCTTTATGCATACCCTGGTCAAAAACTCTGTGCACGCCACTGGTCTTACATATATAAAAACATTTTTTTTGGGCTTTTGTGACTGCTGTTTAAAAAAATAATATAATATGAGAAATGTGTCCATTGCACAGGTCTTATGTGGCTAATGCATAGCTTCTCATAGGATAGGGGAATATACAACAGTAATAAAAGCATTACATAATTCGCTGTAATATCTTCCGGGATTAAACCTCGTCAAATCTCAGGCATTTAACCAGTGCTTTGGCTTGATAATAATGCTGTCTCAGATTCCCTAGCAATAAACATTTACGCAGCAACAGTGTGGACTGCTTTTTGCTAGATACAATACATACAGGTCCAACATGAAGCTCTGGGATATGTAAACACCATTAATGTATAAATAATCACTGCTTTGTGCTAATATATAAGCATAGCATCTATCTAGGTATCACATAGAGTTACTTGGAGAACTGAGGAAATAACTCACAGCCGCAGCGAAAGTACTGTTCATGACGGCAACGAGTAACTATAAAGTATAGAAACCGATGGTCATAAAAGATGTTTTTTCTATTAGATTGACATTGACTGAAAAACATCTGATGGGGCATACTCAAGGCATATATAGCCGCTATTTAATAATTACGTAGTTTTCTTTATTTAAAAGTATTAAAATGTTTATTAGTATGTATGAAATGACGTGGAATTAAAGGCTATTTTTATTTTTTATTTTATTTTTATTAGTTTTTTTTTATAGTAGAGGTAGTAGTTACTAATTGACTGAGCAAACAGACGGCCAACCTGATGTTAAATGCAAAACAAACGCTTTTAAATAGACCAAAACATCACAGGGCATGCAAGGAAAACGTCCTACAAAGTGCCATCCTATGTCCAACCTGAGGCAAAGGTATTAAGCATCATGCCCTGTAATAACTCCGGCAGCCACGCCCTTCAGACCTAGATACAAAAATGCTACTTAGAGGAACAAATAAGCATGGCAGTAGAAGGTACTTCCTTGGACGAGCTCTGTTAAAAAAGCACTACTGTAAACTGAACAGACATCAGTCGATTTTGTATGTCACAGACAGGCCTTAGAAGTCTACATAAGTGACGAAGACCGGATCAAATCGACGCGACGCGGTCCGTTCAACGTTCTCATGGCAACAGGGAAAAGCAAACTTCTTCATATAACAGTCATTTATTGTGTTGGAATATCCATTAAAAAGCCGAGTTGACATGAATAAATTATTTTTATAGCAGTCGTATAGGAGGTAGGTGTTCTGCTTGGAGGCGGGGGTGTGAGTGCAGACGGGGGTAGATTAAATTTCGTACCACATAGCTACGTAGCCTCGAGCTCGCTTGTATTCATCACCGTTAGGGTTGGAATTGCTTCCCGGCGTATTTCATCTCACAATGCTGTTTTGACGTACCTAGATATAAATTCTAATAGGTAGGTATACAAACACAGGTGAAATCAACTTAAATTTTATTGATTAAAGTTGTTTTACTTCTTTACCGTAAAGAATGTTTAGAAAGAATATCGTACTGTCTACTGTTGTTCAATATGATATACTAAAGGGTGTAATATATTAAGTACCTTAAGGTATTTTTTATTCCAGTGTAGTTTTAAAAGGTCCCGGGCTCGTTTTCAGCAGAGGAGATTTGGGAATTTATTCTTTCAAAATTTTCTGGTATGGTCTTGTGGGAGTCTTCGGTCGTTGCTAGTTGCCACCACCCTACCCACAAAGACGTGCCGCCAAGCGATCTAGCGTCCCGTAGGTAAGGGTTATGGGTTAAACATAACTTCTATACTCCAAACAGGTTAGCCCTGCACTGCAATCTCTCCTGGTGGTAAGTAATGACGCAGTCTAAGATGGTAGCAGGCTTACCTGTTAGGTATGCCTTATTGGTTTATACTAGGCATCGCAGCATTGTTGCATTGTTGTGTTCCGGTCTAAGGGCATGGTTGCCGATTTAATATAACTTATAACATATGAAGCTTAACACCAACGCCTCAGGTGGATGGAGACAGGCCGATACATATCAGGACCTGTTCCTTGCCTGCCCTGTGAACTATTGCTCTGTTTCTCTCTATGGTTCTTATCTCCTCCATGGTTTTTCTCCATGGTTTTTCGTGTACAATCAGGCTGATCATCCGTCTAAACATTAGATTACCTGGAAGGGATGTACCTACTCTACTCTTCTATTACGAATCAGGATGCTCCCAGTTTATCCCCTGGTGGGGTAAAAAATATATTATCATTATCTTGTATAAAGAATCGATGTATGAGAAATCTAATGACTAATTATTACTATACTAAAACCCTTGTTTCTCCAAAGGTGCTTCTAGGCGGGATGGCGGGCTATAACGATTTCACATACATCGATTCTTTATACAAGATAATGATAATATATTTTTTACCCCACCCAGGGATAAACTGGGAGCATCGTGATTCGTAATAGTAGAGTAGGTACGTCTCTTCCAGGTATCCTAATGTTTAGAAGCTATATATCTGTTGTACCACCTATAAAGCATCTATTTATTTATTTTACGCCTTAGGTTGCTACTACGAATAACTATGTTTCCAGTTTTTAAGAAAATAGTTTTTTTTCTGGTGGGAGGCTTCGTCCGTGGATAGTAACTACCCTACCGACAAAGACGTAACGCTAAGTGATTTAGAGTTCCAGTACGATGTCGCGTAGAAACCGAACGAATGTGGGTGTTATATAACTGCCATACTCCCTAAAAAGTTAGCCCGCTTCCAGCTTAGACTGTGACATTACTTACCAACAGGTTAGGTTGCACTCAAGGGCTTGTACTGGAATAATAAAAAAAACATCCTTTATCCAATTAAATATATGACTATGTGACTGCCGTACTTTAACAGATAAGCCCGCTAACATCTTAGGCCGCATAATTACTTACGGTCAGGTGAGATTGTAGTCAACTAATATATTCCTAATATAGAAGATATAGAAGATTCCCAAGATACTTCCATACTAATATTATGAATGCGAAAGTCTGATTGTTTGTTTGTCCTTATTTTATTCCCAAACTAAATATAACTAAATAACCAATTGATTTCTTTTTGGCATAGAGTTATTTCAAAGGACGGAGAGTAACAAAGGCAAATTTTTATACCAGGAAAACAAACCGTAAAGTTTTTTTTTTGTTAGAAACCGTTAAATAGGGCAACGGCTAGTAGTGCTCGTAGTATTAAGAAAAGAAAGATTTATGTCAGAAACCTTTTCTTCGTTTTGACTGTTTCCTATATAGATAGGTAGATCGCAGCCTAAAGGTACCGATTTAGATAATAATCAACATTATGAGCCTATATGTCCCAAAGCAAGGCAGATGCCTCCCTTATTGAAACTCTCTCTCAAAAGAGAGAGAGTTTTAATGCATAGCCTATTTAACGATTAATATCACAATATAAAGGCCCATATCTGGCAAGATCATTATTTTACAGAATAATGTAATGTGATATTGAATTAAATGTTGAATTTGATATCTCTACATACAGTAGATAAAAAGCAAACGCCAAGATTGACAAAATTGCAGTAATACACAAACGTTAAATTTGAATTTCATTAGATACTATTGGCCGTGTTCACTACACCTATGCAACGCTTAAATCGGATGCCTAATGATTAAGGAAAACATTTTGAGAAAAAAAACGTTTCACGATGAAGACATAACGACGTTAGGCGCCATCTAAAGTTACGACACCGATTCGGCGATGCGCAATGCATAGAGATATCCGTAAACCGACCCTTTATGGATCAAAAAAACATATATTCGTTTTTTTTAATAACCAACAATCCATACGAGAAATGAAAAAAAAAATAATACAACACTTCGTGACAAGAATCAGAAACAAGTTAGGTTAGGTATATGAATTGCCAAGTGAAAATTGATTGGTGAAATGTATGCCTAGGAATCTTCTTTGATAAGGCGTTACTTATTCAAGCATTGTTTTGTTCGTCTGTAGTCAAAACGGGCATTAGAGTCCTTAGCTACAAAAAAAAACGGGAAATGCTATCAACTTTTAATTCCTAAGCTGCAATAGCAGTGGAAATGGCCATTTTTATCTTAGTGAATTACAATATCGTTGAGACGACTATTGTTGTCTGTTGATAATGCAGTGGCTTTCCAATACTTGCCAATTGTGACCGTGTGAACCATTACCTATGCTTGAGTTGAGTGGAATGGCCACTGACTACGTCTATTTGTTAAATTTACACGATTTAAATAATATTATATGCTTGCCCGTCTGGCTTTACGGAAACATCCTGAGTGAAGACCATTTTGAGATCACACCGTACCTATAATTGTTGTGAAGAGTATAAGTTTTATTATATGTAATTCTAGTGTGTATATTATAATGGTTTTTTTATCTAGGTACATATTACTTTTTAAGCATGAAAAGCTGTAGGTACTTTATTTTGAGTTTATTAAATGAAGCTATTAGGGCTACCACAGCAGGTATGATGGTACCTGAGGTATACGAGTTCATATAGGTATCTTTTGTTGTTGCTGTTAAGCCTCGGACGTTTTAATATACCTGTTTGCTTCGAGTTATTGTACCTACCTAATTTTAGTAGGTAAGTGAGATTAACTAATCCATAGGTAGGCCCTACTTATATATTTATACTATTAAATCAAGGAACCTTGGAGCATAATTAAAAAAAAAACCCATAGCGTAAAAAAACGGATACACCTGCTTACAAACATGCAACATTGAACTAATAGAGTTTTTAAGATACTTATAGAAAGGTGTTGTTACTCATGTAAAATTACCGTGAAAATTACACCCAAGCATAAAAAAATCCTTATTTTTATCAGGCCTTAATTCTATATCTTTAATTTGTGAGGCTGAAATTCCGAGATATAGGTACTAGTAAAGAGTAACATTCTAGTGCCATTATAGTGCCTAAGGTTCATATTATCCCTGATATATACATAACACCTAGGTGTGGTCTCAGGAGGGTCTAATCATTAAAGTGATTCATCACCGTTCACATCTACAGCGCCATCTCATGTTAGCGCTGGGAACTTCTTGCTTATCATTGGTGCTAAGCTTAATAGATGGTGCTCTTCACTGGTCACAATGGTTCATAAATCACGGAACATTTGTGTTTGGTTACGAATGAGAACTTTTGAACTGGGGTTTTGCCTACTTGGCGAAACCCTCGCTAGTTAGCGTTGTTTTCCGCTCTACATAATTTTTTATATCTATACTGAGAAGAAAAAACTAAAAACTTTAAAGTTACTATGCCCGAAATTGTCTGGCCTCATTCTTAGTTTTTATTTAACTTAACTTCATGTATAACGGAAGTTCTCTAGTCTGTTTTTTCGCTTTGCTCTTATTTTTAATGTAAAGGCACTAACCAAGCATAAATTTAAAAGTGAGAGCATACTAGAGCACTTTACCAAGTATATTTAAATATCATTGACTCAATCCAAATAGAGGTTAAACAATTTTGCAAGATGAAAAGAAAGGAAATTTAATACATGAGATTTCGTTACACAAACATGCACGCAGCTTGCTTTTGGATGTTTGACATGGAAGTAATCTTGGTTGGTATCAGAAAAGACAGCAAGAAAAATACTCGTAGCAATCATTATATATTGGTTGTATGTGCTTAATTCAATTTTTTATTGTTTTATTAAACAGTTAGTCTCTTTGGCCCAGTTTCTGTAGAGGTGCAATGAACTAATTTTATATTTGTTTACAAAGTTGGATCCATAATCGTGCACTTTGATCGTTCTTTTACGTTTTCACCCGTAATTAGTTTCTAGTACTAGCGCTTTTTTTGATAGAGCTTGTCCGGGGAAGTATGGTATGCTTATTGTTGCCACCAAGCAGTAATGTTGTGTACCGGTCTAATGGGCGGCGTTTGCACAGGGCGGCACGTTGTAGAACGTATTCATTGACCAACGAAGTATTTCTTTGTTTATAGGTTATTGTTATCCACTTATCATCAGGTGAGCCATCTGTGAATTACAGCTATATAAATATATATATAGACAGTGATTTGTTAGAACAAGAAGCATGATAAAAATTGTAGCCCGGGATTATGGACACGCCGTAGTTCGTATCCATGGAAGTTACAAAGCAAGCTGAAGTAAAAAAATGAAAAAGGTTCACTAAATATACTTTTATACACTTCATATTCATATTTTTATTAAAGTCACAATATTTACTATAAATAATTGCATAATATAATTATAATATATTAATACAGATTATTGCTAATAACAATCACAATTTACTTTGGCTTATAAGAAATAATACTTAGAAAATGATCTAACTACTATTTATCTCTATAAAAGTCCCATATTATTTAACTATTAGTAGTTATACAAATATCTATCTTAATACATCTTTTTTTATATTGAATCGAATAATGTAAAAAAAGTTTAGAACACACGATATAGTAATATTGTAACGGTCATATTATGTAAACCGCACTTATATTATTATTAGAAACAGTCGGTGTTCTTTCACAAAATAAATAATCTAATAGATATATATATATATATATAGAAATATATATATTCATAAGATGTGTGTACTTACATATGACTGTTTTGTTTGTGAATAAAGGTAGGTAACCTAAAGTCTATGCAGATAGTAATGACAATTTAATCGTACCCAGATTTGTTCAGCATTTAACGTTATCAAAAACCGCTTACTTAAATGTGCAAAATTTAATTCCTAATTAACTTCAGATTTTTTCAAAAGTTAATTACGTTAAAATTTGGTTTGTAATGTTATGTATTTACGTTGTGATTTAGTTTGTTTACAGATTAGGCATTATTATTTGCGTCGACTTAACTTAATACTAGTAGTAAAACTTCATACGCATATTGTTTTAATGAAAACTTGAAAAGGGAATAAGGTATACCTACTCATGTACACGAGGGAATAATACTTATACTTTATTCTGCTTAATTTGATGTTGGTTTTTCTCTAGAGTAAGAGATTTTTTAGCGTAAGTTGAGAAGTAGATTAAACTCTCCTCTTTAATAGATATAATATACAAAATTCTAAATCAATGAAATACCTACTACTTAAATAATTTGGCACATGCATTCACAGTCCCCTCTTTTCAGAGGGTGAATACTTAAATTACACTTACCTACATTTAATTGTTGAGATATTTGAAGAGCTTGTAAACGACTCTACATTTTTGCGTTGTTAAGTTTTAGAAATATAAGCATATTGAATCTAACAAAAATGTTGACCGTATATATTGGTTATCGAAAACAGATAAAAAAGAATAAGATTTTTTAATTTTGCAAGTGTAGGAGGGGACAGAGTTCGGTCCTTTTGCGGGATACGGAATCTGTTTGGGAGCTATTATGGACTGAATTATTAAAGAGCAACAAGTAGTATGGTTATGGAAATTATGGCAATACATATGCTACGTAGGTATGCTCGAGTATTTTTAAGTTTCGAAATTCATTAGATATATGAATCTGTATCATAATACTTAAGTACCAGTATTATTTATTTATATTTAGTAATTAGAATTATGTTAAATACAAAATTACTTTAGGATAAGAGTGTAGCTAAAGCGAGTTAAATACAAGAATTTAATCGATCTACTAATGAATTATTATTAAAAAATATCTTTTGTTAAGGTTTTTTTTTTTATAGTTGTAATACCAAGCAGACTGTCCGCCTAATCGTAGATTCCATCGTCAAGCAACAAATCAAGTAACATAATTTGTTAAGATAGACTTTGGTCTACCAACCTGAAGCGTAGGTGTTTACCCTCATGTGCCTGTTATTACGACGGAAAACGTACGTCCGTTTAGACCGAACCACAGGAATGCTGCTTAGCGGCAGAAATAAGAACCCGAGTAATACTTCCCTGGACGAGATCCGTCACAAAAAGCTCTACTACTAATACTTGGTTATCTTAAATTCAGACCAGCCATCCAGACAGAATTAATTATACGTTGGTGTTTGTGAATAATGTTTTTCATATATAATGTACATTTTTGCCTCAGCATTTCAGTCTGAAAATATTTGAGTAAGATGAAAGATTTTATCTTAATTAAAATAATATACTGAAAGCATTTTTATAGTCCATTACGAGTACTTAGAGCTATTTACAAGTTTTTCAAATGTTCTCTTAATATTTATAATACTACCATTCTTCTTATAAATATATTTTTATATTATATTTTAAAATAAATATGACGTTATATAAATAATTTCAATACGATCGCTAAGACGGTTCATTACTAGAAGTAGATTAATTAATGTAGAATATGAGCACTGTACCCTTGCTTATCTAAACGTTCTCCAAAACAAAAACTTATTATTTAAACATCGCACAAATATACAAAAGGTAAAACCGTATGACATTATTTTTTTTATCTTAGAGCACAATACAATCTTCAAACATTTCTGTTAATCTTCGGCCACATCTTAGTCACATCCATATTAAAATAAAATGTATTCCTACTGTTTGCATGTAGCTCTAACCCCTTCGTGAGCAAAGAGGTTTTCCGGTTAACTCAAAATCTACTACAACGATTTTCAGAATTCATCCCTGCTTCCCCTTTCATGACTGTGGCGTAGAAGCAATAATTATTGCTTAAAATTGCTTATAAATATTATAATAATTGATAAATAATAATCAATAATTGATAATTGATAATTGCGTAAGAAAACTTCTCCATACTAATTTTGTAATACAAACATCAGTTTTATAGCTATACAGACAGTTGTGTAAAATACTGTTTGGAACACATAGATGTTCCTGGATCAAAGTTCTCTAGTAGTAAAAAAGGAGCGCTAGGGAATAAAATATTTTTAGCCTTTACCGAACGCAACTACAGATTAGCAGTTTTTAATTCTCAAATTTTGTCTTGAAATTTTTGGGTTTTTATAAATGAAAACGTCGTTACAAATTTTGAATTAACTAATGTGCGGTGGAAAATACATTTAATGACGCCTCCATTGTTATGATTATTAACTTTACAATTTACATATTCTGCATTGCTCTGTAATGTAGTTTTCCAATCCCTACACTAATTTGACTGTAAACTATACCTAATTATCTTAAGATATTTATGTATTGACTTATTAGCTGTTTCTATGGTTAAGACGGTGGATCTGGAGGAGCGGGAGGTCCCGAGGTCGGTGGCTGTAGAAGCTTTGCGGCAGCCGGTAACCCAGCCAGGTCGAACCCAGGTGGTGGTACTATACCTGCCGCGGTTGCTGTTCCTTGCAGATAAGCTACTAACCTGGAATGAAAGAGAAAATTTGTGACTGAGATAGAAACTTAAGCAACAAGAGCGTTCGTTCCTTGACAGAAATTAATCTTAACTGTTAAAGCCAATTTGCTTAGCTATTCGGCTTCCTTTACCATTAAAGATGCAATGCAATCGTTCTCCCTGACTTGTAATAAAGAAATAATTATCTTTAGCAGCTTATAAATTGCGTGTAAAGAAATACTATCTGTCGCTAAATATTTTTTACTAGTTTCTGTTTTTTTTTTTGTGCTATTACTATATTGACCATATCTGATTGTATGTGTTTTGTATAAATATATATGTATTATGTTTATTATTTTATATATTATCTAGCATGTATTTATGTGTGTATTATTGTGTTATGTGCCCGCCGCTCAAGTGTCTTATTGGCTCCTTTCGCTACGGTAGCCTGGATGGGATCTCTATTAGTTATTAGGTATCCTTTTGCTTGAATATTATTTAATTTTTTCCTGTACTTTTTATCCGTTCTCAAGCAATAAAGTTATTTAAATAAAATAAATAAAAAAACACATGTAGAGATATGGTCATGAAATAGTTTCCTTTTATCTAACTTGGTCTATTGTATTTATATAGCAGTCATGTATAGCTGGAAAGTAGATCGTCGTCTAAGTCGCCAGATTTGACAGTGCCGATTTACAAAATCGCCGATACAGCAGAACAATAAACAAGAATTTTTGGCCAGCAGAACGCGCAGAACAATAAACAAGAATTTTTGGCCTGGGAATCGAGCCCAACTTTTCCGGGAGAGTTTAGAACTTTTCCAAGATCCTTTAATTCTTAAATATGTAGGTCCAAAAACATAAACACTTCTTATACAAGTTGATTTTAAACACGCTTTTATTAGCTTGGTATGTCAGTATGTAGTGTAATGGAATTGTTGAGTGTGATTTTCACGCACTTCAAACCATCAGATTAAGTTGGAATTTAGCACACATACGAAGAAACCGATGACAATACCATAATTTGAAAAGTTGACCCCACATTTGTCTTTAATAATATACATTTTGTCATTACTAATAATGTCCCCATACCAAAATATATTTTTTAATTTTTAGTCAAATTGTTATCGATCTTTGTATCGTTAGCACGTAGAATATAAAAATGAAAAAAAAATAAGAACTTTTATAAGCTACTAATGTTATTTATGATGATACCTTCGCAGTTCCTCAAGTGCGCTGGCCTGCATAAGGATGTAATTTTTAGCTAACAGCAGTGTGGCTATTTTGGACAACTTCCGCACGGAGGGTGAGTGGGCGTAAGGTATCACGCTTCTAAGTTCATCTAGGGCGTCGTTCTGAAATTGATTAGAAATGATTAAATACTATGTTTTTTTACACACATTTTACACCATAACTCCGAAATTATAACCGATTTAAATAATTATTTTTGTACTATAGAGGTTAATTTTGCCTAAACTGTGGTTAGAGATAGAGGACATAACTCCTCAGCGGACAGCAGCAAACCCCTAATTTAAGGCTTAGCGATACTGAATACTTTAAATTTTTTTAGAACTACTACTTAATTTAATGCCACATTAAAAAAAAAACAAACGCAGACGAAGTCGCGGGCAACAGCTTGTTCTAGATAAAATAGCTTTCGAATGATGAAAGAATTATTAAAATTGGTTCAGAGTTTATCGAATACTTACAAATAAAGAAACATAAAAAATAATCCTTTCTTATAATATTATTATTGTATGAATATAGAAAACAATTCATAGCTTTAAAAAGCTCATTCGCATCAGCAAAATAAACCCCAAATAAAAAAGAATATTATGGAAGAAATAAGAGATGGGCCAAGTAGAAATCGAATTAAAAGAAAAAGTACGAGCACGTATTATGTACATTAACTATTATCAATCTCTTATTCGGAAGAAATAACTCAAATTTAACATCAAATTATTGTCAGGTTTCATTCCACAAGACTTGTCCAGCATTAAGACAGAGCGGTGCAGGCGTATGTACTTTGTACCACCTCCCGCTGTATCGCACGTTTGTTAAAACGATCAAGACAAAAGTGAAGTATCACATAACCACTTGATTTGGTTCCCGGCACAATATTTCATGACTTTCCCAGATTCTCCAAAAATCTGTTCACCATCCGTTTCAGATTGCCGTCTTGTTTTTATCCACCGCAGATTTCGTCTATAGGCAACCCACTTAAACTCTATTAATCTTGCTTACTTTTCAAATGGATTCATTCATAATCAGTTTCTTTAAATAATCTTTATAGCCAACATGCATGCGGAAGAAGGAATTTATGAACGTTTATACATTATCGATTGAACAGTTGAGCTTACTGACTCAGTGTTTGATTTACAGTCAATTCGGATAAGCAGCTAATGGACCTTTTTTTGTTGCTTATTTTAGAAATGAGCGTTGAGATTGACTTAATGCCGCCCAAAAAGCAGTAAGTATTTTGTTTTAAAATGTCAGTTTTATGTAACATTCCTAAAACGCCCCCTAAAATATGTATTTTGTTCTTAATGTTTATAATAATTATTCTAACAACAGCATAAATCCTACTAGGTTATATCCTACTAATATTATAAAGTTTGTGAGGAAGTATGGATGCATGGGTTTTTGTTACTCCTGTCCTCAAATTTTGAATGGATAGGTTATAACCTCACTGTGCCTTGAACACCGTTGATAACCATTGCCTAATTTATTTATTTTATTTTATTATTATTTATTTATCTTTGCATTATTTGCAATGGCATAATTAAATAAAAAATTTCATTTGAATTTCTGCAAGTAATATCCAAAGAATATAAAAAGTTATACTAAATACTCACTAAATCGTGCATTCTTCTTCGTTCTCGCGCGTTTATGTTAAGCCGCACGGTTTTTCCTTGTCTTATTTTCTGTTTAGATTTTCCATCCCCAAGAGCCCTGAAAAAAAAAAAAAATCTAATTAATTTTATAACTCAATAACAATAATCAATAATATAAACTTTTGTGCTCGCTTTAACCCCTGATCCTAAGTTCAAAAAAAAAAATTTAAATAATCAGAATAAACTAGACTTTTCGCGCGATTAACAACAAAAACTGTGTTTTCCTAAACTCTTAGGCTGCTTTTCTATGTTGCTAAGGATGTGTATGATATCCATTTTTTATTTTCTTAGGTTAAATTTGCTGTGGTCGTAACGAGTTGAATGGGGCTAAGTTTTCTGTATAGTCTGTTGTGAGGTAAGGGTAGGAACTAAGAATGAGAACTAGGAGTGCGCGAGTGGTATAGGTAGGTACGTAATTACACGCAGAACACACGACTTACCTACTTCGTTAAATAGTTAGCACACGTATGACACCGACTGTGGGCATGCCATCTTTGGGAGGAACAAAAACATTTTTTGATCATAGATAATCTTACTTAGTGTTGCTCTTTTAATATGCGATAGGCGATGGATTTCTAATTTCCATCTGGTGGGCCATCTAATTTGTCAATAAAGGCTGCCTTTGCTAAGAATAGTTATTGCTAAACGAGACTCTCGTTTTAACTGATTCCTAAGTCGAGCAAAGTCGAAATCTTAGCTTTAGTACCCATATAAGATTTGGTACATCAAAGTAATAAACCTTATTTTCCTCGTATTGAAGCCATGCTTTCTACGTTCGCCTTTTTTTTACTTAGCAAACAGCGCTGGATATAGAAGTGCGGATTTACCTAAGCTTTAAAACCAGATAAACTACTCGTTGTGTCATTTTACGCTTAGTGTTTTGATACTCGAAAACGACTGTTTGTTTGCTGTTCATATTTCTGTTTTAACTAAATCAAGCAATCGCATTAATCGATTCCTAGAGAAAATTAACGTTTCACGAACTCCTATGTGATGAGGCACTTGACAGATGAAAAAAAAATTTAATTCGGTTGTTTTAGTAACCTTAATTCCATCCGAAAATGAAGAATATGATAATACAAACACAAAATTCCACTCCTTGTGGCAAGAGCCATAAACAAGTTATGTTATATGAGTTGCCTAGTGAAAATAGATTGGTTAAAGGTAAATGTATGCCTAGGAATCTTCTTTGATTAGGCGTTACTTACTTTTATACTAATAGTCCGTCGTTAGTGAAAACGGGCATAAGGGTACCATTATGGCGATTTTTAACCCCCGCAGAATTATACAGTGCAGGGGGCTTCAGTGAAGGGAAGCGTAACAAGTGCGTCTACTGAATGGTGTGCTTTGAACGGGGCTGTATAATATAGTTCTCGTATGTCACATCTACTAACGATCACTAGGGTCATAGTTAAGTGCTTAGGGTGGACGAATTGCGGCATTTTATGTATACCTATAGCTATCTTTATAAATTAGTAAAATTACAGTTTTCATTTTAATTAGTATTCCTCGGATGCGAGCGGGCCTTGTAATAAGATTTGGCTTCCTCTCCTCACCACTAACTTTTCTAAATTATGTGCGTTTGAAGCAATTAAATGTTACTTGTTTTAACGGTGAAGGAAAATATCGTGAGGAATCGTACATGCGTGTGAAGTTCGCTGATATCCCATGGCCAGCTTGGTGGACTATGGAAGGAAAGAGTTTTTCATTCTTGGTGGAAACCCGTGACCTAAAACTTAAAGGTAGGCAGTGCTTTACACATATGTGAAGTGTACACCACTGTATATCTGGATACTCCCATTTCCTATATAATATCAAGAGTAAGCATGAAGATTATTTAGAGTAAGGTGCGGCGTGCTCCATTAATGCATTGCCTCCTTTTATATTTTTCTGTAACCTGTGTTGTTGATGGATTTTTACATTCTTTATCTACTTGCTTAAAGCTTCTCATCTCACCTTTGTTGTGTTAAGTCGTATTGATGTAAGCTAGAAGTAAGAGGTAGAGCAATCCAAGCTTTGCAATAACAAATCTGAATAGTTTGTTTTTTTGTTGGTTTATTGGTTTGATCGAACTAATTTCCAAAACTATAAGTCGGATTCAAAAATATTGTTGGAATTTGATAGCCCAATTCTCTTAAGGTAGTTAAAAGGCTATTTAACCTTAAAGTTTACCTACTAAGTAGATGATAGTTTTTATAAAAAAAAAAAAAAGAGAACTAGAAATTGTATGCACATCGTCCGATGTTGTAAGGAATCTCTAGCATGAAAATTTTATTACCGATTGGTGATAGTAGGGCGAGAAAGCTAGAATATTTTTAAGGATCTGAAATCCCGTGCCAAGTTGCTATCAGTTAAATTGGTCATGATACCAGCCTTGCCATACAAAGTGGTACCGAAGATTTCAGAACACCCATTGTAGTGTACCGACATTTCACCCTGTGCGTGGGTGAGGCTTTCGGTTCTATTATATTTTAGGTATGTTAATTTTATTATAATTTTAACTTTGACCTTTACTCTGTGTTGTATTCTGATATATATTTAAATAAGTACATATAACTGCTTGAGTCTAATACGCATGCGCGGAAAAACATATTCTCAAAACAATACATACGCAGTACATAACTAACCTTTGGCCATAGCTCGTGCCTGGTTCCGGCTGATTTTCATCAGTGGGATAGCAATGTTGTGGAGGCGGAGGCTGGCCTCCTTGCATATAAAAGCCGCCGAGGCCGACAGCACCCAGCGGAGTCCGTCTACCCGGCACCGACTGCGGAGGAGAGTGCGATTCGCCCACAGGCACTCCTTCCCAAGTCCTCCGCCCCTCCATTGTAAAAGAAACTAGCACATAACACTAAAAAGGTCCGTTAAGGTAAAAAAAAGTTGCCTATGACAATTTAAAAACACATAATACTGGCTGGAGTAGTGACGGACGTTTGAATTTGGAACGGCGTTGACAGACTGTGAAGCTGTGCGGCGAGAAGTTGAGGCGGTCCGCAGATCGATCGGGGCACGCAGCTGGGGCGCGCACCCCTCTGATCTCCGGCATTGTTCGGGATGCGAATGTGATTTATATTATCGTGCCCGCCGAATCGGTGCGTCTATTGTCATGAGTATTATGGTCATGACGCTTGTACATTCTGCAATTCGTATTCGATTTCATTTTCATTCAAATTCTAATTAAACATTTGTAGGAAATACAAGCTTATTTCACAACGTTACTCAAACTAGAACGGCTGAATGGGTCTGGATGTAATTTAGAACAGCGATAGATTATGTATGGAATGGCACATATGCCTCTTTTCGCTTGGGGAAAACTAACAGTTCCTGTGGAATAGAGCAACAGCTAGTTTCATGTAAAAACCGAAACGGACACCTACGAAAATACGATGATAAGTTAGCCTGATTAACCTACATAAAGAATCGTAACTAGCCTTTAAGATATACACAATACACACATCACCATCTAGCCCCAAAGTAAGCGTAGCTTATGTTATGGATACTAAGATAGATGATGAATATATTTTTTTATGAATATAATACACATAAAAATACTTATAATATACAGATAAACACCCAGACACTGAAAAACATTCATGTTCATCACACAAATATTTGCCAGTTGTGAGAATCGAACCCACGGACTTGGACTCAGAAAGCGGGGTCGCTGCCCACTGCGCCACTCGGCCGTCTAAAAGATGTTTTTTTATCTCACTTCCCACTTTTCAATTGGAAATTAATTATCAAAATTAGCCAAAGTCTTAAGCTGGCATATTTGATTTAGAAATTCTTACTCCTACCCTTCCCCGTACCAGTGGGGTACATACAGGGTATGCACAGGGTGTCCACTAAGCGGGTAGATAATTTAAAATGAAAAAAAATCTTGTTATCAAAAAATTTAAGATAGGTTTTGTAGGAGTTATAAAAACCTACCCTTAAGTTTTTATAACTCGTACTGGAGATTTTCTTCATATTATATCATCTGCATAACCTGTGCACACCCTCTATGCACGCCGCTAGCCCGTGCATAAGGATATCACTACTAAATACAGTAAATTATCCAAAATCTTCATTTGATTTAGAAATTCCATGTTTTCCTACCCTTCCCGTACATAGGATAGCACTACTAAATTCAATATGCAATCTAAGATTTTGAATTAGATCTTTCATCGCATTAGGACATTGCAACTCTACGTTACGTTACGTTGCGGGCGTAACATACTCTTCGAAAAGGTAAAAGGTCTAATCCAAACAGTTTCTTAATACAAAAAATCGAATACCTCTACATTTACAAATTTAGACCAAGGAGATAACTCTGATTGTCGCAATTAGGTAACTCAACCTTTTATGCCGTTTTTAAAGTTATTAATTCATCAGTATACATTTTCCTTCGAGGTACAGTTCCTAACTGAGGCAATTAGGAAAACAAAGGATATAAATGGATGTTTAGTGGTGATTGGTTGTAGCCATTCCAATACGAATCAGCTCCACCTTGTTTTGATATAATTTATTCGCCACTTTGGTAAGTGGGTTAAATACAGATGAGCCTTGTTGTATTAAATCATCTATATTGGATTTATGCTTTGTTGTTTCAGGGATTTCCAAGCCGCAATACACTAAGGAAAGTTTGATAATGTTTTGTAAGATATTCTAAAATAACTGAGTGTGGAGTGTTGAGTGTTGTTATTATTGGTTAAAATTGATATAGTAACACGATGTACCTTCAATTGTATATTTTCTTAATGGCTAAATAATTTGTCTAATAAAGCATTGATAGTGAGATAAGATAATATACAATATTCGTAGATGGCTGAAGTATACACTATAGTAGGTTGTTCTGCTTAAATTACCATTCTTCGCAAAATCAAAGCTCTGACTTTTCGTAAGCTCTTACGAAAATAATGTATGTCTATGAAAAAATCAATACCGCTTATAAAACATTCTAGTGCCCGGCCGCAGTAGTTAAAACAATTTCTGGGGTTGTGGCTTGGTCAAGCACTCTTTTATTAAAGGCGGTCAAAACTTCATACTTAGAACTCTCAAATCTTCGTGCCTATGTATGATTGTAGAATCAACCGATCAAATGGTTTGCAGGTCTTCCTTAATTTGGATTCATCATCGTAATTTTTTGGAGAATTTGTAGGTTTTCGCAGAAATAAAACAGAGACGAATCATTATCATACAATTTAATTCATTAACATAAAATTACTATTTACATCTTATAAATCAATCAGTTCATATTTCTTTTTCTCTTAATATTATCTACTTAATATAATCTTTTGCCATCTCTTTAAATATCATGTTTTCGGAACATTTAGTCAATGGAAAACCTATTGAACCAACCGACCAACTTCGGCAATTTAGTAAGGAATGTGATTTTAAACAAAATAATTGTTATAAAAGTAAACTAGAAGCAATTTTCCAAATCAAAATAAAATCTTATATTGATTTGGAATCTGGAAGCTCGTAGTGGTAACGTCTCAATCCGAATTCGGATTTGTTCATATGAGAATCGCATCATAATGTATTATATGCATGTGCGAGTTTGTGTGATAATTAGATCTATATAAGTATCTTCCTATTAATAGGTTAGGTTAGGTCAATCTGTGTTTCCAAAGACGAATACCAACAAACATATAGGTCGTCTTTGACACATATGTAAATCAGTATTGTTCATTTTTAACATCTAATATTTGGTTCTTTGGTATTAATTATGAAAATAACATTCATTTCATTCTACAATGTCTTTTTCACAGCCTATACCTAATGACTAGACTTGACAAAAAGCATTTTTAAACGTTGAATAATGAACGTAATTTGTACTACCTAAAAACGGACCCCGGCTGTTTGGGCCATCGCAAAGTGATAATTTCATGATCAATTTATTTATGAAACATAGCTAACTAGTTGAAGGATTAAAAAAAAAAATAACTCCTGATTGCCGACAAGTTACCAATGTGAGGTCTTAAACAAGTCTGGGTATTTTGACAAATTACACTCAAATCAAATTATGTGCAATATAGGTACATTTTGATGGTGTCCACTGCACCGGTTAACAATTTTTAGAAAGTTTACTGAATTATATCATAGATATGCACTGGAAATATGCATGTTTCTGAATACAGAGAACTCATATTGCTAAAAGCAATATAATTTAAACAAAATATAGTTTCTAAGAAATACCTTGATGCCTCTAAAACGAGGATTATGATATTTCTGAAACAATTTCGTCAACAATATTAAAATAACACTGCTTTAAGCGATAGAAGTCAGCTCCCAGGATTTGCTATGACATAAAATCGTAACTACCCCTATTGTGTTTCTATTCTCTTTGAATACACTTATATATTTGGAGTACATTTTGAAACTACATCATTAATGAATACCTCTACTGATAGGGCAAACACTCAAATATGATCAAAGAATTAAATTGAGATTGGGAGAAACTCAATATAGTTTAGATGCGTTTTTAATAAGATTAAAACTAATCTTAAAATTATTAATACTGTGTAAAAGTAGAAAAGATTTTGTATGCAAATTTGGCTACACTTAAGAATACTCAGAATAATTAGAATTATACAATATTCGTGGCCTAAAAGTAAGTCCCGACAACGAGTCTAAGTGTTCATACAGTTACATGAGTAGTACATTTGAATATATTATATTTTGACAATATTTAAACAAATAAGTAGAAATCGTTAATAAATGAAAATGACTACTGGTTTGTAAAGTATCAACAAACAAAATCTACCATATATTATTTATTACTTTTAGAGTGAGCTGTAAACAGTTTCAGATCTTTAGATTTAGATTTTCAGATGTTGATTAAAATAACCGAATAAAAACGACTGCAATTTCACATAAGTTAAATATATAATTTTATTGATTTTATCACTCATTCATCTCATTCTTGTTTTTTACTTACGTAGGCAGGTCAGTTTTTTCGATACCAGATGATTTTAGAGTTCTCTAGGGGTAAAAACATCTCACAAAAACTACATATTTCAATTTTACATCTACTAAATGCTTATGACCAGATGAATTTCTTTTATATCATTTTTTTGTAATTTGCAACATCAATATTCGTTTGTAATATATTTTTATAACAATATTTAAAATATTATGTTTTAATTATTTACAATGATTTAGTCACATCCATTTAATGGTGTGCATCAAAGGACAATTTAATTCATAATCGTATAACGCTTACGACTACAGCTACAAACACAAAAGATCTTTGGCACATTTATTTATTTAGTTAATCAGGTATCTTTATTTCAACGATGACTCCAAGAGGTGGTTATTGTCAAGATTCAAAATAGATACAGTATATATATATATACATAGTAATTTTAAGCATCAATTCTTTATAATCTAAATAAAGTTTTAGTTACTCATATTTACTTATAGATAAAGAAGGTACACACATCAGTTATAGTGCAAAGTTTAAGCGACCTTTAAAGCTTTTAAACTAATATTTTCGTGGTTAATCAACATTTCTTAAGCATAGATCAACGGGTACATACCACGATAATATTTTGAATTTGTCGATATTTCCACCCAGTTGCTTGCGTTGATCAATGCTTAAGAGACCTTTAAAGCCTTAGAATATGCACCAATATCCCATTCCTGTCACTTGTTGTAATTAAAATTAATATAGGGATATTTAATCCAAACAATACTAATTTTGTTTTCCGAATAGTAGCTATCTATATATAGCGTTATTTTGCCTCATATAGGTTTTTATACAAAATACGTTTAAAAAATCACTCGTTAAACTACTACCAAGCACCCTCAAAGTTCACTTACGATTACTTTTCATTACCTTGGGCATTGGAATTAAAAAGTTTTGTTTGTTTGCACGTTGAGTAAGGCTGCTGTATACACTTTATAAAAGCAATATGACAAAGCAATGTCTTATTCCTCTTATTTGTTTCCTTTTTCATTTGTTATTACTCACACTAATAATACAATAACTACATACAAAAAGTAGAGGCAGTCTTAGGAATATGTCCTTGTATCCTATGCCTAAATTTTACAGGCGTAACTGTTCATTGGATACGTGGATCAGAATATACACTATAGAAAGTTCTAGTAGTCACACCCTGAACACCTTAGCGAATAGCGTCTCACGTTATATATAGTGTCTAAGTTCACCAAATCTGTTCAAACAATCATCAGAGCGCACTAAAATGATCTCATGCAGCTTACAGGTCGCACAATCATACTAGGCCGGGCCGAAATTTGCCTGTCTGAGACGTTCACGCATGTACCTACAATAAATAATCTCTAAACTTTCTGACCGCCCTGAAAAGTTTTTGCGTGTACTTTAGGGCGTTCTTAAATACAAGCAAGCAAGTTTTTCCGCCCTAAACTGAGCTGGCGCGGGTACTGAGCGACATTAATACTTAGTACGCTCTCAATCGTAAAGTCGTTTTTGAGTATCGAAACGCTGGAACGTCAGTGTAGCGTGGAATTATCTGCATTGATTCGTCAAAAATTCTTAAGACAATCGCATAGAAAAACGTTTCAAAAATCAAAATTAGCAGTCCAGGATTTCCGTCTCTAAGATAGGTGAATTAGATCCATTTTGTTACAAAGATGTATGTTTTGATACTCGTAAAAGACTGCGTTTGCGAGCGTACTAAACTTGTATTTTTTTAGTACCCTACAGGACTGTCAATAAGATTGCAGACTATTATGTAATGTACGAATTGAATGCGGTATCTGCGCAGTCAAACGTGACTAATTTCAGTCCGGCAAACTTAGATCGTGCATACTGTACATAAGGGTGACTTTTAAACATTTAGTTGGTAAACAGTCTTGCGGATGACAAGAATGTAGGCGACGTCACTGGCAGACAGACAAGGCAGGCGGCGCCGGTGAGGCGTCAGCGAGCCTGGTGCACTGGCTGCGGCTCCGGTCATGGCGCCGCGGCCGCGAGTGGGGGCCTTGCCGGCGCTGGGACCCTGGGGCAGGCAACGACTGACCCCCGGGTGCTGTGGTTGTTGTTGGTTGCACCACCTGGAAAAAAGATAAACATAGTTATTATCTCAGTCATTTTTCATAGGTCGCGTTTGGAAAAGTTTGATGATTTTTTGATTTCAGTTCCAAAATTCGAAATAGAAATCGGAAAATCACTTGGTTATTATAAATCCGAAAGTATGTTTAATCAGGAGGAGGAGGTATCAAGTTGAATTTAATACAAAATAATCAAATTTTAAAACCTTTGGAGCTGTGAAAAACAACAAGTTCTAAGTCATAGCAATCAAAAGATACAGGTGTTAATCTATACTTATATTATAAACATTAAAGATATGTTTAATTATTTGCAATCTATGTTCAACTACCTTACTCATTTTAACACCTTTCACTCTTAAAAAGCTTTTTATCCAGAAGCAAGAAAAAACCGTCCGTTAAAAACAGGCTACTTACTTGGAAAAACATCAAATTTCGCGTGGTTACAAGAACATTTATATTATTACACCAAATATCGTTCTTCCTGCACGCAACAAAGCATCCAAACGTCTTATTCACAAATTATCGACAAATTATACTATTATATTAGTTAATGAAGTAATACATACCTATTAACGATCCCAGCATTTTCGTTACCGAGAACTTTCTCGTCCTCTGCGGAGTTCGGACCTCGGCGAGCAAGCGGTCGACGCACCGGTAGAGGTCACCGGAATTGTCTGCTACGCTCGCTTCGCTGAACGAAGCGCCGTGGGCTGAACTTATCGCCTGACCCTCTTTAGTTGGCACCTGCATCAACCGAAGAAATTGTTGGTTAATTTAATGAATTTCTTCACTATCAATGTGGGTACTTGTAAATTATGATACACTAGCGACCCACCCCGGCTTCGCACGGCTCCAATTTATGTAAGTGTGTATGTAATTTTAATTTGTTTTTCGGGAGTTCGAATGTCGCAACCCGCCCTGCCCCAGGTTTTTTTTTAATCTCTGATATCCTCTAACATATTAACTTTAATGATATGCTGAAAAGAACAATGATTTTGATCCCCATGAAATGCACAACGTCTTCAATGTATTTATTTGGACCATTTTTTGAAGACCCATTTTTTGATGTATTTAGGTAATTTTATAATTTTTATAGTGTTTTTACCTACACTTGGAGGAAATATCAATTTCATAAATTTAAAATGCATACAACAATTTCCGGAACCGATGCTTCGATGACTCTTCGACGGCTTTCCCGGAGAGCCATAGCTTAGTGGTCAAAGCGCTCAGGCCGCAATTACCAGAGAGTCGCAGATTCAAATCCTGTCGGTTACGACAATTTTTATATGCATATAAAATATATAAAATTGTATGTATGTACGAGTTAGTTTAACATATTGGATTATGACATAATCATCACACTGTTTCGACTCTCACTGCTGGGTTATTAAGTATTATATATTTATTTCCAACACATTTACAATTTATTGTTTTTAAATTGAAACATATAAATTAAGTCTTATTTGATATTTGTGTATGGTCTCCTGAGGTATAAAATCTCCTCCATATTTTCCCATTTTTCCTGTAGGTGGCCCATCCAATCTTTTCCCGCTATATTTATGATGTCATCAACCCATTTTCATGTTTGTTTTCCCACACTTATCTTGGCTGTTGGGCTCTAGACCCTATCCTGTATCACATTTATATGCCAGTTAATAATCAGATCATATCTGAAATGTCACTCGGATCTATGGCAGTAACCCGATTATAAATGTCAAAAGGTTACGCAAGCCCACGCGGTTTCTTATTGGCAAGTCAAGGCAAAATTGCAAACAAATCAACTAGGATTTGTTGAGGTTTCGTATTTTTTCTTCGGTGTAATTTTAGAAATGGCAAGCAAACTGAATTTAGCCGGGAAATAACCTTAACAATGTTAATTACATCGATCGTAATTTTCTATCAATATATAATACAGGGTCTTTTGTAGGGAGATCTGATTTTCTAGGTTTGTGCCGGCATTATCACTGCCGCTTGCGTCTAGCCTTGCGACTCGATGACATCTGCCCAGCTAGTCAGGGAACAGACGACATAAACCTATGTCCAACAGAGTACGCCCATTGTTTGACATCATTGTAATGATGATACACTACACTAATACCTAATTCTACGTATCTACCATAACGATGCAATCGACTGATATATTTGCAAAAACATTAGAAACAGACAGACCCATCTTAAATAGAAAAATAGAACTCTTCTATAAAGAAATGCCTGAATTTTATAAGAAGTGCGAACAAAGATATTCGAAATGCAGAAATTCCACTGTAGAGCCACTTAGAAAATCTAAGGGATTTCCAGAAAGGATTTCCCAGTTTTCTTTACGCAAACATAAAAACTGCAGAGGTCAGTTTTTTAAGTGATGTGCACTACCAGCGTATAGCGTTTAATATATATACATTTTAAATTATAAAAAAAAGCTTTACCTACTGAAAGTGTCTTTACTAACCTGTCTTAGATGATCCAAGTCTGTTTTGTTTCCTAGTAATGCAAGAGGCATGCCCGAGGATGCTGCAGCGGGTCCGTGTGCCGGACTGCTATTCGAAGGTGACCTTTTCAGTGTATTTAGGATTTCTTGGGCGTATTCAAAGCTACTTCTGTCAGTCACTGAATACACAAGCAGGCATGCATCTGCCCATTGTATCTGTAACAAGAGACACATGGTAAATATATTACCGTAGCGTAATAGAATGACGAAATGTTAGGTGAGTAGGTGGTTATTAGATTACGTTACGCACATAGGTTAAGATAGAGACACATTGTACTTACGCGTCGTGTCTTTTAATTTGTATACTTTTGTTTAAGATTATAATGGAGCTTTTAGTGTAATTTTTAAAGAACTTTTTCTTACTTTAAAGAACGTAATTGTATAAGGTAAAAACAGTACATAAAAACACTGCGCCTATGCTTACTCTGTATTTTAAAAGACGCGGACAAGCTTGCTGCTTTGAACCTAATTATTATATTATATTTTTCTTTCATTGGAAACCATAAGCTAGAAATATGAAAATAGTTAATTTATAATTTTATTTACGTTTTGTATAAATTGAGTAAATGAAATATATTTTAATGCTATAAATAAAAGACTCATTATTATACGCCTAATATTATACGTCTTTTTAATTGCCTAAACTGAGAGGATACAAAAATAATGAAAGAGAAATCTGAAACTTGAAAGGTGTAAAATATATATTTTTCATGTGAAATCAATACAAATTTGTGTAACCGGACCGTCTCGGAAGTTGCTTTTGTACGTATCTGACATCCTGACAGGTTAACCTATTTAGAAATAGACTCAAGTGCCTCATCTATGTGAGACGAAACACCTAGCCGAAAGTGGAACAGTTCTGACATTAATTAATTAAAAGGCTAAGAAACTATTTTGGAGGCTAATTTGGTGCCACTGGAGTTCGAGATAAGTTATTTAAAATTACGATTATCCGCGATGTTAATATTATCAGCACGCGACGGTGATTCGTTTCAAATCAAGTTGACATTGTTTAAAAGAAGGTTTTTTTTTGCTACTTTTACAGGTTAACGAATATAACTACTTTTACAAATCTTGTTGGCGCGCAAATAAAATAGTAATCAAATGATACCTACTTATTTAAGGCCCGTGTTTGTAAGCAAACTTTATCGTTCCGGCTTCTCAATTCCAATCTCTTGTTGAGAGAACAATACAATTCAAATATTAACACAACTCATAAAACGGGAGTAGGCAATCAACAGCGAACATCGATAAAAGCACGGAAGCCTGGCCTTCGATATAATATTGTCCTTGAATATGTAATATAATGTATCGATTTCGCGTATCTACTGCCGACAAACAGTCGCCTTCTTACATAAACCTGTACCCGATCATAATATCGTGTCTATCGAAATACGTAACACAATTATTACCACATAATTACAGCTTCTGTTCTGTGGTAATTGTTTTAAACAGGAGCTTATAATATTAGGTTATAATGGATTACAGGTTAGAATTAGTTTAATTTAACGAAATTGATTGTGTAAGGCGTTTCATTAATGGACAGTTCTGCATGTAAACAACTTATGAAAAGATTTATTAAAGTCTGATCTCAAGAGCTTGTGTAAAGTAGGTATAATACCTCTGTTACTCGAAATAAACTAATTATTTTTATAAAGTGCCTGTAGTTATTTCTATTTGCATAGTTCTGTATTCGTTTGTAGTTAAATTTTTATATTTTTCAACCAAATACTTCCTTATTGTCAATTTTAGTCAGGTATCATTTTCAGAAAAGTTTATGATTATGCTTAAAAGCTTATAAATAATCCCTTAAGTTAAAAACATACATAGGTATATTCCATAGTCTTTTGGAACTATCTTGAACCATATATTTCTGAGGTAATTATTATTTTTTTTTATTCCAGTACAGTTATTTCTGAGGTAATTATTTTTATTTAAATTCCAGCACAAGTTAACCCTTGAGTGCATTATCAGTCAAGTATGCAGTCTAAGATGATAACCGGCAGGCCTGTTAGGAAGCATTGGTTTCCACGCGACATCTTCCCGGAACGCTAGATCGTTTGGTTTTGGTGTACCTTTCTCAATGTTTCACTTAAAAGATATATGAATATTATGAAATGCTTTTGAAAAGTAGGAAAACGAGGTGCGCAACACTATTTTAAATTATTAATATTTGGTAAACTTTCAAACATTTACGCAATAATTTAGTTTTACCGACGATATTATTATTTTAAGTCTAGGTATGAAACTATAAACAAAGTGACTCACTAAGAGCGCGTGGTGCGGGTCACTGGAGCGACTTCACTCCTCATGCCACTCGTATAATATTCGCGGTGATTAACCCACTTGTTAGAAAATAATGGGTTCAGCCTCAGTTTAATCTACGATTTTGTTTACGGCTCACTAACAGCCATATTTTGACTACTCCAAATTGTACCATTAACAGATCAGTAGTATTTAAATTGTATTGCACGGAAAAAAAATGGTTACTGATACGTTTGTTTATGGTACAGCAATACGGAAGTTACCTTTTAGTGTAGCTGTAAAAAAGTAGAAATAAAAACTCTATCTCGTTTGTTAATTTAGACTCATATAACGACCTGACCTCGGGAAATTATTGTTGTTATTCTAAAAGAAAACTCGTATAAATATCCTTAATCTTTACGTGATTTAGTAACTGTATTATTGTTTAGGGGTGCCAAAGGCCACCGGTTAGGTTTGTGAAGGTGAATATCACTGTTTGAACAAGGTCTTCGTGCTGCATTAACCTACATCTCATGATTGAATTGTGTTCGATTTTTATTACTGTTATAATCAATATTTATTTCAGTTTTAGCTATAAATTTTACGCGAAAGGTCAAGTCAGTATCATCTATATATAACTGTTAGAGCCGTATAGTTATCGAATTCTGATTTATCTCAACTATTGATACTTTATTTCTACCTGGAATCGCTGTGAAAGTCTGAATTATTTATTTCTCGTTCTTCCGCAAAGCCGTATTTTAAATGTCAGTATAGTATTTCAGCACTCAAATTTAGTACCAGGTAGTCATTCCATCTAGTTAAACCTTGTAGGTTGGTTGGCCGTGACAGTTAGTTTGTGATCGATATTATATTGTGGGAGTCAATAAATTTACCTGTTCTGCCGGAAACTTGTCAGCATTTGAGCCAGATACGTCTATCACCTCCAACTCCACTGGGGTACCGTTTATTGGCACCGTTTGCCTATAAAGTAGATCTGTGGATAAAAAAATAGCAATTGTTTAATAAATACAAAGTGAATGTTGTTGGAAAGGAATTTTAAGTCCACCATGCATTCCAGGTTTGTTTAATGTTACTCTCACCTGTATTTGAATGGTATTCGCCGATGTATCGCCTTGTGAGGTACCGTACGATGAGAGCTGTAACAATAGAAAACTTATTAATTCTTAGTTATTGATTAATCTTTAAATCTTCACCTAACATTAATCCGGTAAGATCTAAGTATTATTATTAAAATATTTATTAATTTTATGACGTTCTTTTCCCGCGTCTATTACGGTTTTTTTACAAATCCCGAGGGAACCGTTTGTTTTCCTCGGAAAAAAAACCAATGTTCGTAATTTCATCTAACTCTTGGCCATAAATTGGTTGCATAGTTACAGAGTAAAGGGAGGACAAACAAACAAACACACTTTCACATTTACAGTACCTATTTTTAATTATGCAAAATTTCCTTCATGTTGTATTTATAATATATTGTTTTATATCTTTGGCTACTGCCTAAGCACACCTAAATTATGACCGTTGTGAAGGACGCAACATACGTATACTTTTTATTCTAATAAAACTAATACGCGCGAATGAAATAAAAATTATAATGAAAATACACTTTATTCTAAACCAAAACATAACAGAATAGATAATAAGAATTAGAATCACCATATACGCAGGTCCAATAAGCGGCCTTATCGCTTTATCTCTGCTAGGCAACCTAGCAAAGTACAAGTTAAAAGTTGATATTATAGGATGCAAGTCTTTACATTAAATCTTTGATAATTTTATCCCTATGAAAAACTTTATCATTAACGGAAAATATTTTTAGGTTCGCTGGTCGTTCCACTAATAGTTTAGGTAAAAATAAATCCTCATGAAAGCGAATGCGTACTGGTCGTCAAAAAACATTTCTTTAAACCATGCCGACGGGGAAAATCGCTAAAATCAACACGTACTACTTTTTGAGTGACCGAAATAAAATTATGAAGTGCAATTTACGTGCAAGTAAAGTTGATGGCTTCAGTGGCAAGTTAAGATGCTGTTAAAGGAAACACTCTGTATTAAATTAGCTAGACTAGGGCAATGGGTCACTCACTGGTATGCTTGTAGTTTATGTAATATAAAGTATCTAGGTCGTTTTATCATGCTGCATTTTCTATTTATTTTTTAGATATGACTAAACCAATGTTCTAGGATTCCCTTAGCTTTATACATACAATACCCGAAAAAAACTCATATTCAATCCAAAAATTTAAACTTGATACGCTCATATACGGAACAGCCTATTCTACAAGATACATTTCGGAGAGTGTGTTCAGGAGCTATTCGATTTGGTTAAACCATCTTTCTATCATTGGAGGAATCTTCACCGTCATGTAGTAGAAATACCATCAATACATACGAAGCACTTTGCTTCTCTCTTTCTAATACTCACCGCAAAGGTCTGGAATGCCCTTCCCTCATCAAATCAAATCAAAATACACTTTATTGTACACCAAATACAAAAATTAGATTAAAAATAAACACAAAATAAATAAAGAAAAGGAACAATAGGCGGCCTTATCGCTTAAAAGGGATCTCTACAAGGCAACCAACCAAAGTACATGAATTTAAGAAGAAGTGTTAGGGTGTACACAAAATAATAAACATAAATTACGAAAATTAATAAATAATAATAAATAAAATAAAATATACTTATTTCATAAACGTACACATATAATATAAAAAATATATATATAATATCCATCTTCCGTCTTCCCCGAAAAATCGATTCGTAAATCTGGGTATTTTAAAATATAGAGTGAATAGTCGTTTTCTAGGCAAGCTCACCCCATCTAAGGCATCATTACTCACCATCCAGGTGTGATTGCAGTCCCCATAGTACTAAAAAGCAAAATAAAAAAACTGCCCGTTTAAATACTATACAGATAATCGTATAGTATAAGACGACCAGATATAATAATCATACATTTACTTACCTTTAAAATAAAATCAAAGAGCTAATAACAAATTAAATGGCTGTGTCCCACATAAAAGAATTTGTTTTTGACATTTCTAAATATAAATCCTTTCCGTACAAATTGCGGAAAATTATGTTACGAAAGTTTGTGGAGTAAAAGCATAATTAGCACTCTTTACGTTCACAAACATACGCAACGCTCGCGTATGTGACTTCAGTTGAATATGAAATGCGGATATGGTGTTTATTGGTCGACTTAATAAACTCTTGATTAGGTAAACCTTATGAAGTTCTTCGTAACTTAGGAGTCTCTAAAACATTATTTAATATAATTTAGGTCTCCAATAAAATAATGGAAGTGTTTTATAAATGATTAGATTTATATTTTATATATTTTGTACTTTAAAATAATAATGCGTAGAGGGGTAAAGGTGGACTGTCTGAAGCGAAACATATAAGGACTCATATCTGATTAAGAATTTATGAAATCGGTTAAAATAAAATTTAGCAAAGACAAAATGGTATTCTGATAATATATATTATCTCGTTCATAAGTCAATCGACGTGTTAAATTATATCAAAAGATTCCATCCCATAAAACACCCACGATTTCAGTGTTTGTTTGCGATAAAACGTTTCAGCGAATAAAAAATACCGCACTTTGTTTACTTTCTTCCTAACTAAGGAAATAGGAGAATCCCAGCACGTTGTGCTGACAAAGAGAGCCAGCCTTGTAATAAGTAGGTAAACATTCAGAAGCAAAAGCAATATGATTTAGTACACTTCAGACATTTCTTTTAGATGCTCGCAAAAAAAAAAAAATAACGCTGGTCTCGGATTAATATTGAGACGGAAAAAACCGCGGAAGCTCTGAGCTTACTCATCCGTTAGTTTTCATAATAAACGTCAGTGATATGGATAAGTTATTAAACACGTGTAAGTACCTACACGTACGAGGATGTTTAATTTTATAAAGTTGAAAACTATAAATCTGCTTGTTTCTCAATCATTTACATAACACAACCTTTCATTTTGTAGATTATATAATACTTTATGAAAACGATAAGTGTCATTGCAATTAATTTCGGCCAAAAAATTTTATAAAAATATTCATAATATTTTAATTAGTAAATAAACTAAATGGTTTATAGTTCACTCAGCTTTAGAAAAACCGCTGGCAGCTGTTCTGACAACTAAAAAAAACTTATATTTACGTTTCCATATTTAGAACATTTCCATACTAATATCAATAATTATGTCTGTAAGTTCTGCTGTTTGTTACAACCGTTTTATTCAAAAACTTTCTAGTAGAAAAGTAAGCGTAGCTTGTGTTATGATGGTATCCATAACACAAGCTACGCTTACTTAGTTAATTAGACCATAATTCACAGCAACACTTGGAGTTCTGTTATTTTGCTTTATTAATTTTGGCAAACAGGGCACAGAAACTTCTTTATCCAACCACGCATAACCAAAAGCACGGTGGCTAAGAGATCATGAAAAGTTAAATTTTTCCTTTAGTTAACTGGACTGGACTGAAACTTGGTTTTTGTTTTTAAGTCCACCAATCTGCTAAGGGCTGGCAGCATCTGAGTTCTATAGAAACTTTTCTCTTACGAGAGGACTTAAAAGTTAAGGATTCGTCTTTTGATTGAATCATGTTTTGATATTTATATTTTTTATTTTATTGTTTTTTATAATATAATAATGCGTAGAGGGGTAAAGGTGGACTGTCTGAAGCGAAACATATAAGGACTCATATCTGATTAAGAATTTATGAAATCGGTTAAAATAAAATTTAGCAAAGACAAAATGGTATTCTGATAATATATATTATCTCGTTCATAAGTCAATCGACGTGTTAAATTATATCAAAAGATTCCATCCCATAAAACACCCACGATTTCAGTGTTTGTTTGCGATAAAACGTTTCAGCGAATAAAAAATACCGCACTTTGTTTACTTTCTTCCTAACTAAGGAAATAGGAGAATCCCAGCACGTTGTGCTGACAAAGAGAGCCAGCCTTGTAATAAGTAGGTAAACATTCAGAAGCAAAAGCAATATGATTTAGTACACTTCAGACATTTCTTTTAGATGCTCGCAAAAAAAAAAAAATAACGCTGGTCTCGGATTAATATTGAGACGGAAAAAACCGCGGAAGCTCTGAGCTTACTCATCCGTTAGTTTTCATAATAAACGTCAGTGATATGGATAAGTTATTAAACACGTGTAAGTACCTACACGTACGAGGATGTTTAATTTTATAAAGTTGAAAACTATAAATCTGCTTGTTTCTCAATCATTTACATAACACAACCTTTCATTTTGTAGATTATATAATACTTTATGAAAACGATAAGTGTCATTGCAATTAATTTCGGCCAAAAAATTTTATAAAAATATTCATAATATTTTAATTAGTAAATAAACTAAATGGTTTATAGTTCACTCAGCTTTAGAAAAACCGCTGGCAGCTGTTCTGACAACTAAAAAAAACTTATATTTACGTTTCCATATTTAGAACATTTCCATACTAATATCAATAATTATGTCTGTAAGTTCTGCTGTTTGTTACAACCGTTTTATTCAAAAACTTTCTAGTAGAAAAGTAAGCGTAGCTTGTGTTATGATGGTATCCATAACACAAGCTACGCTTACTTAGTTAATTAGACCATAATTCACAGCAACACTTGGAGTTCTGTTATTTTGCTTTATTAATTTTGGCAAACAGGGCACAGAAACTTCTTTATCCAACCACGCATAACCAAAAGCACGGTGGCTAAGAGATCATGAAAAGTTAAATTTTTCCTTTAGTTAACTGGACTGGACTGAAACTTGGTTTTTGTTTTTAAGTCCACCAATCTGCTAAGGGCTGGCAGCATCTGAGTTCTATAGAAACTTTTCTCTTACGAGAGGACTTAAAAGTTAAGGATTCGTCTTTTGATTGAATCATGTTTTGATATTTATATTTTTTATTTTATTGTTTTTTCACTATGTGGTTTTAGATAAATAATTATGATTAAAAAAAGTTTTATAATTAAATTATAGATAATTCATTGAATTAAATATTATTGTTTCTGAGATAAAGCATTCGTAAAAAGTGATTTTAAAAATGTATTAGGTTTCGAACTTTACGCACTGAACTTTTCTTGGATTTACATGACTGATTGAATAATTTTCATGATTTATGCATTTATTGAAAGTCCAGAAATATTTTTCACTCGCTTGTATATATGATACGATAATGTACTACATCAATGAGGTCACATCAACACCTTTGTCCATTTAGATGTCTGTGAATCATTTATTGAGGTGAGAATATTTTAGATGTCTACGTGATGAATAATTTGTACAGTTTCAAGTTTCTGTAATGCGATAGAAGTAAAAGTGGGCCAAAAATATTTTCATACTATAATAAACCATTTAAACATAAGGAATTTGGGTCATAAGATGTTATCTATCTATGAACGCATGAGATATTTCAAAAATTATTATTGTTAATGTGTAGCTATGGCTTCTGAGTTTTGTTTTAGCGGAGTCCGTATACATATGATATAATTTGTGTGTCGCGTAGACGTAAAGGTATCTAAAGGCATCTAGTCTATATATACAACAAAAAAAATTGAAGTTTCTGTCTGTGTATTTCTTTGAGCTGAAATAATTTCCTTTGAGCTCAGAATATCGTAATTTGACATTAGACAGCATCATCATCATCATAAAATGTCTGGTGGTCTGAGCTGTTGGAATGGCTTAACAGATTTAATGTGTTATTAAAGGCTATTATTACCAGTAGGAAAAAAAAAAAACCCTTAAAGGTGGAGAATAAACATGAAATAACCTTGCCATACAAACGAATGGGAAGGTTTTTTTTATTAAAAACCGTAAGAAGTCGCGGACCACGCTAGCGGTGTAAACTAAACACGATCTACGTAATGTGATTTGTTTAGCATTCGTGTAAATAACTCACATTAAGATCGCATAACTTTTGATGGTTAGTTTATTTTATTCATACATTAGTGAGGGAAACATTAGTATCAATCAAATCTATATTTGTACAGGAATGTTGATTTGCGAAAAATAAATAGAGAAGCGTTTTTACTCACCAGACTTGCCAACTCGGGAGCTGCCAATGACAGCGATGCGCACGCGCGGCGGGCAAGCACGCTCGTCCCTCATGGTTGGATGCAATTCAGCTGAAACAATTAACACAATGTTAATAAAAAAAACAGCAAATTGCGTGTCGGACTCGCACACGAAGGTTTCAGTACCATTATCTATAAGAACGAAAAAAAATAATGTCTGTTGTCCCCACAAACATTTATTTCAATGTGTTTGTGGTAATAGCGGCAACAGGAATACATCATGTGTGCAAATTTCAACTGACTAAATACCATAGACAGATCGACGGTCGAACAAGTACAGCTGTGCTTACTAATAGGGTTCCGTTTTATTCTTTGGATACGGAAGCGATGTTTATTGTAAAATTTACAGTCAATGAAAGAAATATTCAGTAGGTAAACATAAAACATAGAAGTGGGTTTAAGAGTTGAGAAAATATATTAATTAACAAACAAACGTTGTTAAATTAATATATTTTCTTAAATAAATAATGAGCATGACGGCACAAGAGCGCCTAGCCGTGACGGCATATGGGTCCAATACCCAAAACACCACAATGTATGATTACTAAAAATACGAAAAAAACAACCTATCGTTTCGTTATTGCGCCTGAGTCATTGTTTAATATCTATTTTGCCTTTTCTGACGGCGAATTATTTCAAGAAAACATACGGGCGTGCGACCACAAAAAATATTTGATTGTTTTGAAACTCTTCCAAGTACTAAATCTAAAATCAGCGGGATAACATGAGACGTTCTTGGTTTCATTCATTAGATAGTTCTCGCTCGCCGATGACGTCTACCAACTTTCGTAGGTACTATATTTATATTAAATAAGTATACGATACTAAATACGTCATTATAGAGCAAATAGCCAGATTTTACGATCATTATGATCTTCATAAACAAACAACCGCGATCTAAAACTAAATTAAGATCGTTTCAACCAGTCATAATAACATAATATAAAATTTAAAGAGAAAAATAATTACTAATGCATTTTTAAAAGCACTATTACTAATTAATTATTATATTAATATAATATAGAAATTCCGAAAAGGGCATTGATCCAAAAAAGAGTACAAATCGAAAACAGACTGCTAAAACAATATAAGGTAGGTTGGTTTGGTACTCGAACGAATGTAAACTTAAGTATTTTGACAGGTATTCTAAGATGTTTCATTTATAATTAATAGAGATTTGGGGTGATTCACATCTCTACAAGACGGATGGCATGTGAAGTGTGAAATGCGGTTGATTAATTCACCAAAAATCTCAACAATAACATCGCAATGGAGCTTAGAGGATATTAATAGCTTGCTTTACGTCAGCACTTGCTTCCTAAACGCTTTAACCGTAGTCCGTTGCGTATAGACGAGCTTGCAGGTGACAGTCGCAAACAATGACGCAATTATCTATGTAATATTATTACATAAATGAACTATTGTCTTGAATTTATTTGATAGTATATAGCGATCGTGCCGCCACGCACCAGAACAGTCTTCGGCGCAAACTCCACTATCCCTCGGTTATGTAAATTATACAATAAATTCAGTCAGTCAATTGACATTAACTTTAAAAGTGCTATACTTTTCGTAAAATTATCATCAGTAAATTAACCAATCTGTCATCCCGAGTTTAATACTATCTTAATCATTGTTTATTTTTTATAATTAGTCTCTTTAGTATGTAGAGTAGTTAAACATATTCTAATTTTAATTTTAATTTTAATCATAACTTCTTTTATAATAATAATTTAGTTTTTTCCGTTTGTAGCTGATTCGGCTTTTGTTGTTGTTCTTTTTATTCGTTTTTATTGCTTCTCTTTGAAAATTGTTAGTTCATAAGCGAAATTAGCATGTAGTGTTTACCTTTAAATGGTTTTGCATACGCTGTGTAATGTCTATATGATAAGTAATATTATTTTTATTTATGTAAAATCACTGGTAGACCCTATAAATAAATAAATAAATAAATAGTCATCATCACATTTACTGGCCCACTACAGAGCATGGGTTTCCTCCCACACTGAGAGGGCGTTAAGGCAGTAGTCCACCACGCTGGCCCAGTGCGTATTGGTGGACTCCACACACCTTTGAGAACATTATGTAGAACTCTCAGGCATGGAGGTTTCTTTACGATGTTTTCCTTCACCGTTGAAGCAAGTGATATTTTAATTACATAAAACGAAAATAACTTGGAAAAACTTGAGGTGCGTGCTGGGATTCGAACTCGGCCACCTCAAGGTGAAGTCGAGCGCCTACCCAATGCGCTATCACTGCCTAATTCAAAGTAATTATAGAATATATTTCTTAATATTATATAATTACTAATTATAGAATATATTTCTGAATATTATATAATTACTTTCAGTTACTATCAAAGTATTTGGTATTTATAGATATGCACAGGTTATACCTGACCGTACAATGTACATATCATACTTAGTAACAGTATAGGTACCTGGGTCGATTAAGAAGTAAAAAAAGACAGCTAGCTTACAAAAAAAGTTAAAATTTCGTAGATTCCTTTTTGATAACGTTATCAAAAGTTGGATTAAAATTACAAGACACGAGGAAATCATAGCGTTTATATTTTAAAACAAGTTTTCATTTAAATTTAAATCGAATAGGTACAACAAATTCGTTTTGCTAAGTCGTTTATCATTTGGGCGAAGAAGCGAAGTCAAATTAAAAGCCGGTATACTTTATTTCGATAGTAAATCTAGTTTCTTACGTGATTTTATCGTTGGTTTTTATTGCGAGGACCATTTTATGGGATGGAACAATTTAAACATTGATTTCGTACGCTCTTATCTTTTCGGCGTTCAAATCTAGCCAAGCTTTTACTAACCAAAGCTTTTTTGTTAAGTGTAAAACATTTTTGATTTTAATTTATGAGTTAAAGTTTAAAAGATGATATTGCTTTATATTTGACGTACCTATGTTGTTTTTATGTAAAGATTTTTCGACATGATGCACAATCTAGAATAATCTAAAAACAGTAAGAATGTTCGAATGCAATGTAAAAATTCGCAATTACGAGGCTGACAGAATTTAATTCCGTCGGAGTATGAATTGCGGTTCATAAATGAGCGATGCCTTACGATTTGAATGTTTGACTAAGACTTCGTTACAGAATGTAGATTAAAGAACACGTTTGGTACTTTAGTTGCGTTCAGTTCATTCATGTCTGTAGATAAAATTTAATATTGAAATTAATGTAAATTAATTGAAAAGTTATAATATTATTATTATTAAAATACCGGTCACGCTAGGGTTTTAATCGAATGATCAGTTAAAACCTAATATAGCAATGACCAATTAATTAAATAACGATCCATGAAAATAGCAATACTCAAATCAAGACTTCTCTGGCGCAGCGGTGAGTTTTGTGGTTTTAAGTTAGAGGCCCCGGGTTCGACATGGGTAAGTCGGGAATTTATAATTTCTGAATTTTGTCTGGTCTGGTCTAGTGAAAGGCTTCGGGCGTGGCTAGTTTATCACCCTAACGACAATTACGCGCCGCTAAGCGATTTAGTTCCGGTACGATATCGAAAATACAGCTCATAAATATAGAATATTAGGGATATAGGGTTTTAATATAATTGCCATACTTCCTAAGAGCTCGCTACCATCATTTACCACCAGAAAATTCTAGTCAAGGGCTAACTTTTAGTCGAATAAAAAAATCGCCCTGCACATTAGCGAACTTGTTCGATTCACCGCCGTGTACCGTCGCCGGTAGTGTATGGATATTGCGTCGCGACTCGCGACGCTGTCAAGCTTTTATTTATGTTTGGCGCCAACAAATAAAATAATTTCCACTCCCTGTCGCTAAAAAAACGCCGGATGCTGCCAAGCATTTGCTTTTGACGCAGCAGTAGACAGCTAAATGCGCAAGTAAAATCTGCACATTTAAAATTTACAAATTCGATATACGGAGTACATTAGCTTTAAGGAATTAAAAAAGGTTTCGTAAAATTGTGTTTTTGTAATTAATGAATCCTAAAAAACTCATTAAGCTCTTTGTTTTATTATGACCACGTTTACGTATTAAATAGATTTAAGATGGAATTTGACGCTGTTGCTTAAGGTAGGTACGAAATAAAAAAAAGGTTTTAAGTTACCAGACCCTTTCCACAATCCATTAATATATGCAAAAGGACTTATGATTATGTGAGGAGTGCTCGTATTCAGTTCGAACAAATATTCATATATAAAGGAGCTGGATAGTGAGTAATTAATCGATATTGGCTTTCTGTAGAATAGGTTTAGTCTAGTTCAACTAAATATACAACGTGTAACAGAATTACGAAATACTGTTGAAAGGTGCATAAGTATATTTCATAAGGAATCACCCTGTGAAAATATTAAATTAAAAAAAAGCATATTCATTTTTTCATACACACTTTTCAAAAAATTCTAAAAGTTTACTTATGACAACCCTATTGAAGATAAAATACCGAAACGTGGTTAGTACCTACTTTATGCGACGCGTAACTAATAAGTGACAGGAGTCACTTGGTTTTACTTTTGCATTTGATTTTAGGGCTGCATCTGATTAGGTACTTTCAGTAAAAACTATGGCAACGGGTCACTCCAAAACTATCAGCGTCTCGATTTCACAGCTAAGTCTCAGAGACAGTAAATAATGTCCCTTTATAGCCTCTGAAGTATTATATCGGCTTTCATTTACACGTATGATGAAAGGATTGTTATACTTAGAGCTTACGAAAATTTACTCACACAGACGTTCTGACAAGCAGTTTAGTCTTCCGGCACGAGGTCACGTAGAAACCGATTAATGGTATGGATATAACTTCTATACCCCTGACAGGTGAGACCCCGACTTAGACCGCATCACCACTTACAACCAGTAGAAAGTGCAGTCAAAGACAATTACAGTCAAAGATAGACTTGTAGAGGAAATCTAATTGCCATTTATTTCGTTAGAGCAGGCAGATATTTTGCAATTAAAAGTTATCTAACTTGTTACTGTTATCCAACTGAACAAAACTTGATACTGGTATTGAAACAAAATCATCTGGTGGTATTACAAGAATACGGAGATCCCAATACCTATTCTTTGTCTATGTTTCTATTTCACGTATTGCGTGAGTGCCTTAACAAGCGTTAATATTATAAATTATTTTAAAAAGATCAAAAATCAGACTACTAATTATTTTGTTATTTACTGTTTGATAGTAATAATATTTCCTGATAAACGTGTAAGTACAATCCACATTCCTTTCACTAACAGTACGTCTTTCAATTTTAATTAATTATTATCAAATAAATAGGTTTGTTTCGATACTTATAATAACAGATACTGCCTCGGGCACGTGGAATCACGACCGCCCGTCAATGTTTGTTATGCCTATCGTAGATCAGATTTTGTGTGATGATCCAGCATGGCTTATAATATGTCAAAAATATTCTCTTATCAATCAATACCAATTTGTATCCTGAGTAATCTATAGATTATATACAAATTGGATTACAGTTAATATTTTCGGGGATAAATAATACATTTCTGTACTAAATCTTAAATAAATTTGCTATATAAAAAGACAAGACCCTATTCTCAGTAACAAAAAATTAGGAAAAACGAAATTTTAAATTTCTAAGTTAGTATACCAGGAAATGCTTCAAAACTATTCAGAATAATGCAGTGAAGGAAATACTGTCGAAAGTATTTGTTTCCAGTTTCCATGCCGCTGTTGGGCACACGCCTCCACTCCCATAGGACACAGAGAGAGCAGTGCAGTTACAATGAATAGAAAAAACGAATCCAATTCAAAATGTTTAACGTCCATAAATGTTTATTTGTTGGAAAGGATCGCATTATAAGTATTGTTTTCTGTTCACAAATAAAAAGCATAGGGTGCGTTTCGACTGAAACGTAGATTTGCGAAGTGGAGTGCAATCATTGACCGATAATAGAAAGTTAATTTAATTAAATTATCTCTCAATAATTTGATTTGTCTTTCACGTGATAGTCTCTGCTTCAGTCAAAAGAACTTTTTGATTGGTAATAAGGACTTTAAAATAAAATACATGATTTATTTGTAAAATACCACGAAAGGTGGAACAGTACCGGAAGTTTCATGTTTTTTTTTACTCCGAAACAAGTTAGCCCTTAACAGCAACTTTACCTGAGTAGTGATGTTGCAGTCTTAGAAGGTAGGCGGGCAAACCTTTTAAGGCAGTTCTACTAGTATTACACCAATACCCCTAATCTGTGTCCACTCGGCATCGTACCGGAAGGCTAATTCGCTTGGCGATGTGATTTTTTCGGTAAGGTGGTAAGTAGCTACTGCTGAAGCCACCCACCAAACAAAAAAAATAAGAAATTCAAAAATTCCAAACTGCTAGCTGGGAATCGAACCCTCTCATTGGGTTATAGGGAGGTCGTCAAGTTACATTCAACAAGCGAAACCGTATCCCACGATTATTTTAATAAAGTTATACCTAATAACTTTGCATAATATTATCTATTCCGTTTATGGCGAATAACAAAATGTATCTAAGTTACACATGCAAAAGGTCATAAGCGTAGGTGTAGACAGTGTTTTTTTACTAAGCGCGGTTTTCACTTAACAAATTAAGCTTATATTAGTCACAGTGAGACGAATCGAGGCGTGGGTGAATCTCTTTAGCTCTACGAAGATAGAAACGGATTAGTGGGTGTAAATTCGCATTTCAAACATTGAACTTGAATCATCGTAATCATTTTAAAGATTTAACACGTCTCTGTCTCTAATTTCCTATCAATTGAAGTATTTGTAAGCAACGCTTTGCTGTTAGGTTAGGTAAGTAACTGTAATCGGAAACTTTTTCCAATCTATTACGAGGACCACATTTATTTGTGTTTAGTAATTTGGAAATCATTGTCTTTAAGCTAACCTTGCCGTTTATCAAAAACTTGTTCAGCATACTTCTTATAATTTTATGGATAAATTTATTTAGAACAGTCAACAAGTTCGAAAATGTGTTAATTCTTGATCAAGCTCCCAAAAATATGAACGATGGCTCATTCGATTCGGAATGCCGTATAGAAAAATGTATCGAAAGTATATATGTATATACTTTCGATACATTTTTCTAAAGCACATAAAAAATTGCAACTGTTATTAACATTTTATTTACATAGAGAGTGAAATAGACGAATAAAAATGGGATAGTAGGTACTATCCCATTTTACCGAGTTAGATTTCCGGCATGCACTAAGGTATGTGCGTTTTAAATTTATTCAATTAAAATATCACTTGCTTTAACTATGACGCAAATAGCATCGTTAGAGAAACTACATACCCGAGAGTCATCCATAACGTTCTCAAAGACGTGTAAAGTCTATTTACCAATTCGCACTTGGCCAGCGTGGTAGACTACGCCTTTAACATATCTCATAGAAGGGACACCTGGTCCCTGCATTAGGCCGGTAAAGGATTGATTATGATGGTACTCTACAAATAACATCATGTTAGAGAGAATACTCTTCAAATTTTATTTATGTTGTGCCAATGAGCCGATTCTAATATTGTTCATGCGAATATAATTTAATATTATCTTCGACCTCGAGTTACACAATTCCAATAACAAATTCCTGTTTACATATTGATTTTGTATAAAGACCCCAATTGGTTTACTGTGTTACGAAGGTCGAGACCTTCCAATAGAAGCGGCTAATTCCCATCGTCCCAAGTGCACAAGGCGGCCTCAAGGTCTTTAGCCAAGCTTGCGAATCCTTTGACATTGACAGAGATTCGAGGTCTCGCTGTTCACTTCCTTGTTTACATTATTAACTGGTAGGTTGGTATTTAAAATGTGGTATGATTAATAGATTAGACAATTATTTCGAGCGAGACTGACTTATCACAGCAGTCAACTATTATATCAGTTTAATGTGTGTTACCTACTTGTTACTCTATTGCCACAGAGAGAAGCAAGACCAAGTAACATTTGAAATTATACAATTTCAGTTACATAAGAAATAGCACATTTCTTAATATGCAATATCCGGTGTCCCAAAACTGGATTATATCTTTTGCGGTGTCATTAGCCGGGTTTATTTAAGAGATCAAAGACTTTCTTTCTGTAACTTTTGCGGATACTTTCAGTCATACCGCTCACACAAAGATCACAATGAGAGTAATAAACCTACTGAACGAGATTTGAAGAGCACCTAAAGAGAAAACCGTAAATATTTGTTAAGTATACAGTATTTCGTAAGCCATAAACTGGTTACTAAAATAATAAACTTTAGTTTTATTGCAATATGGCTACAACCAGGAAAACTGTTGTAAATATTAGGAACATGTTTTTCTTACAAAGTATATATACTTATAATTGACAATTTTCCCATAGCATTTGAGATCAAAACATTATTAACGATTTTAGATAGGAAATGAGGACAGATTTTTATTTAATTTTTTTAAATTCATTTTCATGTTCCACGTGTTTAATATTTTTACACTTTTGCATCTCTTCTTAAGATTTGAAATGTATTTAAATACAACGTCGGTGACGCTTAGTAATTTCGGGTCTGAATCGGACATTAATTACTTATTATAAGAGAATATTTTTGGAAAGTAGTTTCCTTTTGAATAATTTCGAATATATTGGTAAGAAAATGTTCTACATTGATTTTTGAAAAGAGCAACTGCTCTTTCAAAAATCAGTCTCTTGGCGGCTTCTTCTATGCACGATCAGCCTTTCAAACCGAAACAGACCAACTTTAAAAAATGAATTTATCCCACTCGGCAAGGCTTATCGACAAGTCACGTGTATCACTTACATTGCCCAGAACCTGCACGTGACCCTTATGGTGCTCCCACATTGCCGTTATAAAATGTTTGTAAACATTTTATAACACCAAAACATTTACTAACAAATGTTAACAATTGTTGCACTTTGTTAGAAACTGTTACATGTTATAAGTGCTCCTACATTGATGGAAAATGTTTAAACATTTTATAACATCTAGTATTGGCTCGCAGTTTGGTTTCGCCTTCTGAGGGCTGAGGACGTCTACACGAAAATGGAAGAAGATTTGCTCATTGGAATAGCTTTTATTTTTTGTTTAAAAAAGAAGAAAAAGCGCTCTTATTGGATGCCGCCTATCCCGCCATCACCCTTATAAAATGTTTACAAACAAAAGATAACACATGTTTTATTTTGTTATAATTTGTTTTGTTATAAAATGTTTACTAACATTACTAAACATTTTCTAACATGAAAATTTATTTGTGATTAAATGTTTGCTAACAAATGTTTACTAACGTTATTAAACATTTTCTAACGGCAATGTGGGAGCACCATAAGCGTCGACGGCTGTGAAAGATAGACACGTGGTGTCAGAAACATAGTCAACACGCCTATCTAGATTGCTTGGTTCGGGTGGTTGCATTGCGTTGTGTAACGTGACCTAGGTATCTACCTAGTGAATGTTTTTCTGAACTTTTAATTATTCTATACTAATCTACTATAAAAAATATCTGAAGTGGTATAGTCTAGTGGCAAGGAATTCGGCTACACTTTTGAGGAGGCCGAGTTCGAATCCCAGCACGCACCTCTAATATTTCAAAGTTATGAGCGTTTTTTATTTCATTAATACCACTTGCTTCAACGGTGAAGGAAAACATCGTGAGGAAATCTGCTTGCCAGAGAGTTCTTCGTAATGTTCTCAAAGGCGTGTGGAGTCCACAAATCCTCAATGGACTAGCGTTGTTGGACTACGGCCTAACCCCTATTAATATTAGATCAGTAGTGGTTAGGCCGTAGTCCAACAACGCTAAAGTCCGTAGGTAATATTAGATCTACCTTTACCTAAGTTTCAACAATATATTAAAACACATTTAACAAATCGTAGTTACTACACGATTGATGAATTCCTTAACGACAAGGCTGCTTGGAAGCAGGCCATTCCGCTCTCATCTCTCACAAAACAGAAAGTTTCTTGCCGGCTCTTCTCAGTGGAATCTGCTTTCTGAACCGGTGGTAGAGTCACTACAAACACTGACTTGACGTTTCAAAAGTGCTTATTAATTAAGCCTACTTAATAAATTAAGTTTGAATTTGAATACCTTAGATCCTCCACACCGCCCCAATAATGGTTTTAATGGGTGAGTAAACCTCTTTTGTAGTTTCTCCTCTTTTGGTGAGTTGAGGAGAGTCGGGAAATTAATAATTAATCAAGCAAGAGCTCAGAACTAAGACCTGAGCTAATATCTGTGATCATATGCTATATTTTCTCTATAGGAAGCTTTGGCTGTGGCTAGTGCCGGTATGATGTTAAAAACCGATTATGGGTATGGGTCAAGGGCTAACTTTAAAAATAAGAAAAATATTGTTATTAAGCAGTCAATTATGCATCGTTATACTGGATTAGCAGGCATGTGGATCGATTTATATTTAGTCCACGAGGTGAACGCCTTCTGGATCTGAATGGCCACAGTTCGGCCATTATCTGGGAACTATTTATGACTCTCGTTTGACATGCGCAATTTATTATACATTTTTTGTCAAAATATATTTATTGGATCCTGTCTCGTTGTCAAATTAAAGAGGAATTTCGTTTATCTTATTCAGAGATTAATTTTAAAATTTCTTCTATTAGCGTAGCTTCTCAACATTGGGTACTAGACTTTTTAATCATTGGGTACATTGACGGCCGAAGTTATTCAGAACGCGTTTGAAGATCTTTGGGCATACTTACTGCCTGCCTACCAATTAAGAACAACTCTTTGAGTATCTTATTAATATTACCCAATTTGTCTATCTTTATACAACAGACCTTATAACTTCTTTTTCATGAAATGATTTTTTTTCCGTCATTTTTATTTTTACAGCGCGACGAAGAAAATTTTTTACTATTTTGTCGATGAAAAAACATTCAGGAAATAATTTAATCGTGAAATAATAAACTATAATATCAAGAAAAAATTTATCTACTATTTTATTTTTTCATTCATTAGATCAAATTGTATATTCTAGTGCTACCTCTGATGCATTCATTCATCGCTTACGAAATTTTACAAACAGATCAGAAAAGTTGAAGGTCTTTTATGAAACTATTCCATTCCAAAAATATTTTTTACTTCTGGCATCGATTTGGAGGTTTGTATACATCATTCATCAAGGCGTACATTCATTGCTCGTTGTTTACACTGCTATTTAATGTTCATCAATTGCTAGAGTTCAATGTAGAGCGTTACAGGAATATTTTTGAGAACAGACCTTCAGTATCATAGAAGGGCTCGTGAACTTGGGAGTTTATTTGTTTAATGGCGATGGAGATGAAAGGCTATCCCGTGAAATTGAGAAAAACGTGGAAATATTCATAAAATACGGAGATTTTGATACCAGAGTTCGTAGTAAACTTGACCTAGTTGTTGGCCCAACAATAAGATCCAACGCAGTCATGAAAATTGCACAATGTTTCGGCTGACTCATAGGAGGTTAAGCGTTTAAAATTAGGCTAATGAGGGCTCACAAACGGAACACAGTGTCTACATCATGTATGTCGTCCTTTGCTTGTATGATACTAATTGACAGCTTAACAAAATGAAAATTTACTGTGCATTGTAAAGAACGAGAAACGAACACCTCATGGACGAGACAGTAGGAATGCAGACTTCGAAGTAAAATTAAATTTTGCCCAATTAAATGAATGATGAATTTTTAATCGAACGATGTTCATCACTAAAAAACAGTTGTTCGTATTATGTAATTGGAAGAATTTCTCAAAAAAATGCTTTAATGAGACGGTTTAAAATATAAAGTTTACTATGCAAGATTTGTAAGAATGTTATTATAAAAAATTTAAGAATGAATAATGAAGATATTTTTTTAATTTTTCTGCGACTTTATATTTCATTATAATTAAAATTTCATTCTGATTCGGGTACGGATTTTATGCCATTGAAATTTTAAGTACAAGAACTGATTTGCAAATTGATGTTTTCTAATCCCAATATATTGTGACAGTACCTACCTGCTAAAATAAGTTTCCTCCCATGCGAGGAGAAATGAAAAACGTAATCACTAGATGTACAAGTTGTTAAATCTCTTAAATTTATATGCATCAATATAAACTTAGTATCTAACTGAAAATTAGCCACAATGTAAAGGAGAAATACGTAAATAAACGAAAATCTTTAATACAAAACAAACTGCCAGCACGTTTACCGTTCAGCACCCGACTTCCGGTCACATGGATGAAGTTATTAATTTCGCTTGTCAAGAAAATCCGCTGTGGTAAACCTACTTCTTATCGAATATATTTGAGTTTATGTTAGTAATTTTCTTTTTTTTATGTGAACTACTAGGTACATAGCCCGCAGAACAGCTGGACGTTGGGGTAGCAGCGTTGGTCTCTCATTTCTTCCATCAAGGGTTGTCTGGAGAAGAGTAAAGTAATAGTAATAGGCTGCCTTTGCGCAATTATTTTTGTTATTTCATCTTTTGTTTTCTCTGTAAATTGCGCAATGAAGATTTCATCTATCTATCCATCTATCGTCACCAATAAGTAATCATGTTCTGTACTAATGATATTACAAGTCAAAAGCAGTGAAACAATTAAATGAGAATCAATAGAAGATATTTGTAACTTTCCCGTAAATCTTTTACAGGTGTTCTTATTTGAAACCAACTAAAACTAAAAGTGGAGTTAAGCAAAACAAATGGCACATAAACGATAACTAACGGGTAACACCGCAGGCGGAATTCTGATAAAAAATTGGTTTTTCCGGACCCGTAGACAGTGACAAATCCATTTACCCGTACGAAATTTACCGAATGACGCGTCGAGATAATATTTTGATGTATAAATAAATGTAATAATACTATACAGTATGAAATGTATAAAATTTTAAACTATCTGATATCGGAGTGAGATGTTTTGTCATCCACTTTTGTCGGTAATTTACCCAACACAATTAATTTGATTGAAAGGCCAATTTAAGCAGCTAAGATGCGGATTGCCTTTTCTTTTTGGATCTTAGGATACTATGTATCTTAGGAAACTATTATTATTTTGGAACTTAGGATATTTTTTGGATCTTAGGATACTAGCGTCTATTGGTGCTAAGATAAAGTGACTCATTATAATTGATATAGTCTTCTACTTGGCACCATTAATTTTCTGGGTTTTTATTTTATTTTTCATTGTACTTCAAGTACGACTGACGGCCGATTGGCGCAGTGGGCAGCGACCCTGTTTTCTGAGTCCTGCTTTGGGTTCGATTCCCAAAACTGGGAAATGTTTGTGTGGTGAACATTTATGTTTCTCAGTGTCTTGGTGTTCATCTGTTTGTTATAAGTATTTCTGTATATTGTTTATAAAAATATTCGTCAGCCATCTTAGTGCCCATAACACAAGCTACGCTTACTTTGGGGCATAAAGGCGATATACATTTTCGTAGTTTATTTATTATATTTATTTTTAAGAAACAAGTGAAGGATCACTACTTGTCTGTATCGGCCGGGCATTGATGGGAATGATCACTGTATTCATTTTTGTTTATTTCGTTTTCTACATATTTTTGAGGGTTCTTTTATTTTATTAAATTTTTTATTTTATATTTTTTTTTATTTATTTTTTTAATTAAGTATTTATAGTAGCGTATTTGTATGTTTATATGTTTGTATATATGTATGGAATATATTTTATATTTTTGTACATATCTTTAATATGTTATGTTTAGTATATACTATGTTTTATGTTTTTTTATGTTAATTTAGTTTTAAGTCCTAATATTTAATTTTGTTTGTTGTACCACCTACTTATTTCTTATAACATTTTCTTGTATGCCTTTGGTTGCCTGGAAGAGATCGCTATTTAGCGATAAGGCCGCCAAATTGTACGTTCTACCTTATTGTGCTGTTGTATTTGTATCTCTGCAAATTTTCTCTGTGGCGTACAATAAAAGTGTATTCATTCATTCAGTCATTATATTTGACCTACAAGTTGACTGCAGTCTGCAATATCGCCTAATGGTAAGTGGTAGCGGGCTAATATGTTAAGGGTTAATTATATTAAGCCCACCGAGAGTTGCAAAGCGCATCTTCTACTCCGAACTGCAAGATGGCAAGCGGAAACAAGGCGGCCAGCTTCTGCGGTATAAAGATGTGCTGAAGCGTCATATGAAGCAATGTTCCATTGTTCTGGCAAGATGGGAGACCTTTACGAAAGACCGCTCACATTGGCGGCGCTTAGTGAACACGAACGTGAAGAAATTTGAGTTGTGACGACTTAAGGAGTTTGATGCTAAACGCGATGAGCTAAAGGCCCGACCACCAGCGGCCGTATCATATAACTATATTGCCTGTGTTGACGTGTAGCGATGCAGCCGAACGTTTAGCACAAAATTAGGTTATGCGAGTCACCTAAGAGCTCACCAGCGGCGCTCTCAGCCGAAATCCGAAACAGTCGCTGTCACCGAATACGGTTAGGATTGATTGTTTGATGAAGCCCAACTTATCAGTTTCTACTCGCCATCGTATTGCAACGCAAAATTGCTGGGCGTTTTGACTTTTTCGCTAGGATGGTGACTAGCCACAGCTAAACCCTTGTGTTCGGTCTGAAGGGCGTGGCTTCCGGTTTAATTACAGGCACATGCGGCTTAACCCCTTCGCCTCAGGTTGATGGACACAGGGCAACAATTGGCAGGATGTGTTCAGTGGCGTGCGCAGGGTTTGTGACCAGGGTATGCATAAAGAAGGTACATGGCATAAAACGGAAAAATTCCCCATCAATACGAGTTATATAAGATAATTTGGGTATGCAGTGCTTTTGTGCATGTATGAATTGCACGCCACTGGATGTGTTCCTTGCATTATCTTGGAAGCTTTGCTCTGTTTATAGGCGATGGTTTACCACTTACCATCAGGTGGGCTCTTGGTCAATCAATTAATAATTAAAAAAAAAAACAGAAAACCCTCTCATCAGACCAGACCAATATTAATTCCCAAAACTCTCCTGCTGGGGATCGAAGCCGGGTACTCCTGCTTATAAGACCACGGTGCACACCACTACCTACGCCACACTATACCTAACCGATTTCTTACATTAATGTGTGCCCCAGTTCGATCAATTAACAGACGATCCAATGTCATAATATGTTATCATAATAACAAAGATTGTCTAAATAACCACAGTTTTGCTTGTTGGGATTAAACAGAAATTGTTTACTAGAAAGTCTGGTGGTTTCTTTGTTAATTATTATTATTTAACCCGGTTAGATGTATAACTTTGAAATTGAATATTAAGGTCATTTTTTGTTACGTTAGCATTATTAGATCGAAGCCTTGGTTTAGTTTCAATAACATCGATTATGTAAAAGTTTGATATTTACTAAAACTACTAATAGTACAAAATAATAAAGCGAATTTAAAATGTACTTTTTGTTTGATGTAAATACTACTGATGTTTTGAAATCATACTGCCATTGCATTACTCTGAGTGGGATTTCTAAATAGCTTTTTTTATGATGTCTAATTGAGAGTGTGAAAATAAAACCCTTTTGATGGAGGAACCTAAAAATTTCTACCCTATAGCAATATTTTTCTTTTTATTTGAAATATAGTTGAGTATGTCTACAGTTATTTGACGACAGACTGTTGAAGTGGGCAGGCGCTCTGCTTTGTGAGTCAAAGGCCGTGTTCGATTCACACAACTTGAAAATGTTTGTGTGATGAATATTAATATTTTTCAGTGTCCCATAAAAACCCATTTTATATGTATATGTATATGTATTATGCTATTTATGTATATCATAAAATTATTCATCATTAATCTTAGTACCCATAACACAAGGTGCGCTTACTTTTGGCCTTGATGGCGATGTGTGTTGTAGTATACTCCATAGCGTGAGTGGTTACAGAAATATGACAAATGAAAAAAGTATCGCACAAATCTTGCTTTTAACCATTTTGGTAGATTTGACGGAGCGATTACCTATAACGCTAAGTCTACCTACGTAAATTGCAAACTTTTGGCATCAGCGGTTGAGAGTTATCGCAAACGAACGTCATTTAATTACGAAATGGCTTACAAAGTAGGAAACCTGGCTTTTTGTTGCTCTTACAATTATATCTCAGTGGTAGTATACTAATGCAAAAAATACAACAAAAAAATTTATAAACAGTTAACAATTTTCCAATAAATAATATTTTCGTTGGTATCCACATTAGCTATGATAGTATCGTCTATAAATGTGTTCCTTCCGGATTTAGAACGTTTTTTACTTTTTAATGCGTTTGAATTTTGAATTGCCAAAAAGTATCGATACATATATATTATATCCATATCAAACAAATATAATAATATCCATTGTGATCCATCGAAAAGAAAACATCGTTTTATCGGTCAAATTTTCTAAAACTTATTTGTACTTTGTGAAATGTTATTGTGTTTATTTTAACCCATTACCGGACTACTACAGGGCACGGGTCTCTCCCAAAATGAGATGGGGCAAAGGCCGTAGTCCACCACGCTTTCCCAGTGCGGATTGGTGGGCATAATTTAGAATCTACTATATCACAATTTAATCTAAGCTCTTGACAAAAACCGTCTATAAATAAAATTAAGAGTTGGAAAAACACCGCTACATTTCATAATAATACCTACATGTTATGGGGATTATCATGTTGCGGATACCTATTAACGAGTAGGAAAGAGTTAGCGTTAACGGAAATAAGTGGTCTCGTGTAAACCACGGATGGCTTTCTGTATCAGTTTTTAAATTTAAAAACGTCTACGAGTATGTATAATCAATTTTATCTGAGCTGAATAATTAATGTTTAAAAAATTAATTAAATTAACTATGCACTTTCCGAGGTGCTTAAGACTTTTATAACAATTATTTAACAAAGCAGCAGCTGCTAAAACGTAGGCTTCGGCTACTTCAAAGACTAGACATAACGTACATTGTACAACCTGTGTGTTCATTGGTGCGCGATTCGTAGGATTCTTTAGCCTAAAACTTAGTATTTTGAATTCCCGTTGTTCCATTATAATAATTAATTCATATTTAAATAATTATAATAATTCATGTTTAGCTAAATAGATTTTGTTTTGACTCGCTAACGTTATTGTCTATTTCTGTAGTTACGGAGGATTTGTAAAATCTTTTGATAGAGCATTGCTTGAGAAAGTCTAGTCTATATGAACGCTTCGCCCCTTAGGACTGCTGATCTGAATGGTCAGCAAGAAAGAAACTCAGAAAAGACGCTAAGCGTATCGAAGAGCTTCGGTTTGTTACTGGGGGGAAAGAGTACTAATCAGAAATTGTACCTGCGCTCACAAAGTCACTGGAAACTGCTTGTAAATATTTTTTCCCTAACAAGTCGTATCCTATGGAATCAGCCTAAATCATAGCCCTATGTCCTAAATAATATGTACAACGATGCGATTTTCTTTATCGTTGAACTAACAGCTCAAACGTAGAATATAAAAAAAATTGAGAGAATATTCTTTACCCTATAGACCTACAAAGGATTTTTTTTAATTCTACCCCTAAATCGGGGTGGAATGTTGTATAATACTTACAAACGGGTGAAATAGAGAATTACAATTATGTATGATAGTCCTTAGTTATGAAACATTTTTTTTCGAAATATCTTCATATAATTTTGACTGGCTTTTCTTGAAAAAATAAGATTAACGTGCTACATATGTGAATTAAGCTTTGACTGTAGCTTGCTTGTTGAAAATAGGTGTAGGAACCTCGAGAAAATTGCTTAATCGCTCTCTCAAACTACGATTGCGTAAAGCTTTTCAGTTCTCTCATCTGCTAGTTAATTATCTACACCTAATATGTTATACTATATATATGTTAAACTATATAAGAGTAACTTAACTTAACTAAAATTCATACACAAGGAACCTGGAGGCTGTTTAGTATTATTACGAAATAGATCTAGAAACATATGTCAGTATATACCAGTCTATTCGATGTGTGTAATTAATGTATTATATAAAGTGGTGAAGAAGGTTCTTAACACAGCCTCATCCATTGACATAATATGAATAATAACAACAACATAAAATTAGTAGTTAGCTATGTATAAAATACCATTAGGTATACTGGCAGCAAAAATCATAGAAACCCAATAATCTATTATATAAAATAAATATATTAACAAAAATACATATACTACGGTCTAGCCTCTTACCTGTTAATTTATGAAATATGCGACCTGAGCTTTCAGTTTCAGGTAAAATTTATGCAAGACAGCACTTATCTAAACAGTCTTAACACAAAACACAATACAACAATAGTTCTTGTTCATTTATGTCTCTATACAAAAAACGTTGTACGAAAAATTGATTTGATTACAGAAACGTGGATTAAACCGCACCGTGTACGCGAAATAACAAGCGACGCGAGCGAACGGCTGTAAACGACTGGGCGGCGCTGGCGTACTGCGTTCTATATATACGTATCGTAACTAGCCACATCTGCCCGCCTTGCGAGCGATTTTCATACACAAAAATACCGGAGGAATCTGGAGCTTAATTTTCTCTGTCACTACCTTTCCCGACACAATGAGAGCGTTGATCTCCGTGCATCGAGACAGCTGACCAGATTCTTTCAATCTGCCTCCAATGACCGACTTACTTATTAATCCGCCCTGATTTTATAGTTGCCTTATATGGTGGGACCGTAATGTGGCATACAATGAACACTAAGCTTGATTTGTCTAATCCGCGACAACCAGACAAATTTGTGAGTCTTACATCATACCTTTTGAGTTTTTACATTCTCTCTACGCATTTTACTCACCGAAATTGGAGCATCGTCATGAAAAGGTTGATTGTTCACAGTACAACGGAGAGTTGCAAATAACTCTTTGCAATGGTGCGGTCTCAATACATGTGATAGCGCAAAATAAGTAGCACCTAGTTCCATCGAATACATAATGGTATGGCACTTGCAACTATTAATTACGTATAGAAATCTTTATTCTTCTTTATACATTCATCATCATCATCATATCAACCCATTACCGGCCCGCTACAGGGCACGGGTTTCCTCCCACAATGAGGAGGGGTTAAGGCTGTAATCCACCACGCTAAGCCAGTGCGGATTGGTGGACTCCACACACCTTTGAGAACAGTAATGACAACTCTAAGGCATGCTGGTTTCCTCACGATGTTTTCCTTCACAGATGAAGTGATATTTTAATTCCTTAAAACACACATTACTTAGAAAAGTTAGAGGCACGTGCTGGGATTCGAACTCGGCACCCCGAAAGTGAAAGTCGAAGTTCTACCCACTGGGCTTCCTTTATATATTTATACATTACTTATAAAGAAATAAATTCTTTAATATAACTAAAGTAAAAATGGGTCGTCTGCTAGACCGTCTACTATAATTGTATCATCAACACCATATCAGCCGGTATACGTCAACAAACAACAAAGGTATTTTTAGGGATTTCCAAATTTTAAAGTCAAAGTCAAAAATATCTTTATTCAAGTAAGCCCACAGGTGGCACTTTTGATGCGTACATGTTTTACGTACTCGTGCCGCTTGCGTCCAGCAACTAACTACGATTCGTTCCGTGTCGTCTGTCAACCAAGTGGGGGTCAATCAACGCTGTGGATTACTATATGATGTCGCTATTCCAGCATCTCGGGAAACAGGTGTCCATCAGTTCTCATTTGTTCTCTATGTTTCCAAGTCGTTTATTTTTGTCAGTTAATCTTGTTTTTCTATGGATCTCCTCATTGCAATTCCTTTTTTTTTTTGATTAACTAAGATTAAATCATGTAACGATAGCTCGATAACTGACCTCGTCTCAAACCACACAGGGTTTATAATATTATAAATAATAATAAGAAAGTGTGGTGGTCGAGGCCTCTTAAGCGTCAAGACTATGCATAATCGGGAGTTGTCCAATCTCAGGACCAACTTCGAGACCGAGTCTCCGATGCATATGGAAGTCATAGAATGTGATAAAGGACTCACTCCCTTGTCTTTGGCTAGCACCGAGTGGCAGAAACCGTTTGTACTTAGCACCTCTGATCGGGAGACCGTATGGAAGGTGAAGGAGTTGCACGGACGCTTTTTTAAAGCTCTTCATGAGCCACATGTGGATAAAAAAGCGTCCCTGCAATGGCTGCGTTTCGGTGATCTCTTTGGGGAAACCGAAGGGTTTGTCTGTGAAATATAGGATCAGGTGGTTAAGACGCGGAAATACCGAAAGTGAAGTATGGTACATCCCGGCGACTCACTCAGACAAAGATATTGCAATGTATCGACAAAGTCACCAAATTGTACTTTCTATCTAACTTGCTCTACGTTTACGTCGATTTTATTGTTATTTTTTTCTATGTTGTACAAAAGTGTATGCATTTTGTTCGGCAAGCTTCGGCACCAACTCTGAAGCGGAGAAAAAACAAATAATATTATTTGAGAGTGGTTTATATTTATAGATTTTATCGGGTCAGGTTTGGTTTCGATAGATTCTAAACATGTACACATCGGACGCATGAATCATTTATATATTTGTGTAAAAAATGGCTTATAAAAATAAGCCAGCCCTGTGTAGTTAATTAACTGCTATGCTTAAGGTAAAAAGCTAAAAAGTTCATTTTATTTTATTACCGAAACTATATACTTTTGAGCAAAAGCGGGACCTGGGTATCCAAAATACTTACAATTTATTTGAGTCAACATGCGTGGCGCAGGCTTGATTATTACCTATGCGTTTTTTAAATCTTAAAATTGTGTTAATTTCATTTTAATAATATTATGCATTATTTTGCGTGGACTTTATAAAATATGTGCTTCAATATACCACGACGTAGCAACTTATACGTAGCCGTAGCAAATGCGTTACGAAGTCATTGTCTACATATCACTGAGGCTTGAATAGCATTCTAGGTATCGCTTTCATGTTTATGTACAAAGTTCCATAAAGGACTGAGAGTCGCGACCTACTTTATATGTTTAGCGCTAGAAGATCCTCTTAAAGTTATTAACTGGCGTTTCCATTAAAGATCATATATTACACTAAGATATTTAACGTACCTACAACGTTAAATATCTCAGTGTCATATAAGAGCAGGCTTGTTGCGAAACGGACAAGCGTATAAAAATATAATAAAATGTGTAATAAAACTACGTATAATAAAAAAAACTATTATTTGGAATTTTATAAGTGTCCGTCCGAAAGCATCTCTTATAGAGAAAATTAAGGTTACATACAATTAAACGTCCGATAATCGGTGCCTAAACCTTCACTTCTTTGAAAGTCAGTTAAAAGTACGAAGCAGTAAGGATTCCAACCACATAAAAGAAATATTTTTTTAATTTACTGTGTAAAACTTTTAGCTTATAAGTACGCAGCAAAATTCAATTACGTAACAATAACATTGTGTAACTCTGTGATCACAGTTAACAAACTTCACTATTTACTTACTGGTATTTATATGTAAAATGTATATAGTAAAATGTTATTGACCTTCACTAGAAAGTGTAGGTATTTAGTAGAAGTACTGATTGACTTTACTACAGAATAAAGAATGTACAGAAACCGTGTACACGACTAGTATTGAAGTATCAAAAACCACTCAAATTTTGTAGTTTTTCTCGAACAGGCGGTTAGTAACTTCATTCCATTTAGCAGTTGACTCTTATTATTTTCCCTTTGATTTTCTTAACGTTAACCATAAAATGAGGAAAATGGGAAAAAATTGTGAGCTAGCAACATTCTGCGGGTGAGGGTGTGAGACGCGCGCGGGGCATTTTCATTGTTTTTGGATACAAAGCACTGCATGCAATAATAGATGAATGAGGGTTCTCGAAGTTTCTAATGCTGTGGACTCTATATAACTGGTGTTGTACAATATATCTATATGTCAAACGACGTGACTCTTACATAAGATGAGTAAAATAGTACTGTAAATAAACAAATGTACAAAATATTCCCCAGCTTGAAGGAAACTACCTACGTCCACTTTACTCGTAAATATTATGATAGGTATTTCTGTATGCATTGTAGAATGTTACTTTAAGACGTCAGTAAGATCCTGTTTTGACGACCTCCTTCATTAGGGTAGTGGTTTTAAGTAGAAAGTCCCGGATCGATTCCCGTCAGGAACCAATAGAATATTAATAATTTCAGAATTGACTCTGGTCTGGTCTGGTGGCTAGTTACCACTCTACCGACAAAGACGTGCCGCAGAGCGATTGAGCGTTAAATATAACTGTCATACCCCTAACAGGTTAGCCCGTTACCATCTTAGACTTCATCATCACTTACACATCAGATTGCAGGGCTAACTTGTAATGGAAAAAAATATAATTTGAAATTTTCATATTATTTATATAACCTGAAGACATTTAGTGTTTTAAGTTTATTTATCGTGTACGAACAAATATATACTGCTGGAAACATAATAACCCTTTCGTGATGGTTTAGAGAAAGTTATTTTAGTCCCGCGTAAAAGTCAATCAATGGGACAGGCGATATAGAACGCAAAACAAGGTTAATAATAAACAGACTATCAGATGATCATGCCGTGATCTCGTTCATGCAAAATAAATAACTAAATCTAGATATCCGGAAAACGTAGATGTGTATAGGCACTGCATGCTAGTAAAGATATATTTCTCGTGTTTTATAGCTGGACGTTTTTACAGGGTAACCTGAAAGGCGAGAGCTCGGCGTAAAGGCTTGTATTGTATTTATTATCGGGAAGCCTGCCATTACTAGACGGGTGATTCCACCCCTATACTACACTATGTAAGGGTCATTTAACCCTATTCCCCATGTTTGAGGCGCAGGTTTTACCGGTGTCCCGACAGCATCCCTGAAACTTACCAGTCCCTTTTATGAACCAAATAATATCCTTATGTGGTTGATATTCCATCAACACGCACCAAACGTTTTTTATCCACGTTTCTGATACGTGCCGCTAAGATGTGGGCTTGGGCTAGGCTTTTTCTAGGCAAGCGTGCTCCAACCTAGACCTCATCATTGCTTTCTTACGGGCATGATTGTCGTCAAGCGCTGGTCTATCGTTAATAAAAAAAATCTCTTATGGACATTTGTTAAGTCTCTTCACTTATTCTACTGGCTTCACTTATTCTATAGGCGACTGTCATCCATGACGCCCCCGTCATGGATGACAGTCGCCTAAATACTGGGAATACCTTTTAGTGCGTGAAATTATTTCCGTATAAGTCATTCGGGGAAACAAACGGAGACCTTGTCTATTCTAACGATGTTTTAAAGTTGTGGACATGATTTACTAACCTAATTATCATTTTTGTTCCAGTACACGTAAGCCATTGACTGCTATCTCACCAGGTGGTAAGTGGTAATGCAGTTTAAAATGGTAACGGGCTAACCATACCCCTAATTGGCTTCTACGCGACATTATACCGGAACACTAAATCGCTTAGCATGAAGTCTTTATTTGTAGGGAAGTAACTAGCTGGGAATCGAACCCAGGACGTCCCACTTAAAAACACAGCGCAAACCGCTGCGCCAAGGAGGTTGTCTAATATTGGATACGATAGGCAAAATTTGATATGTTATTGGATTTTAGTGGCAATAAAATTACAAATTGCATGCACGTCATATGACACGTACTAGAGACGCGATTCATGGAAATTCACATGGCGTCAAGTGGGTGCTTATTACGTTTATTAATAGACGTGCTTTGTAAAAGTCAAATATGGGGATCTTTTTTTAGATATTTTTTACCTATACAAATTATACAGTTATTTTGGGAACTTATTTGGGGAAAAAATCTATGAAATTATTTTAAAACAGATAAAATGGGCTGTAACTTGTAAGAAATAAAAGTCATACAAAAACCTTGTATCTAAAATTAAAAGTAAGAGCAGGATGTTTTAGTTTTGAAGTCTCTGTAGATTTCCTAATAATTTCATTATATTTTACCACAATAATACGCAAGGTCTTGTTGACGCAAGTTATCAATAATATGGAACTAGGTTCGAATATGGATCACGGAAATGAGTCTCCCATCCAGTTACTGAATCGGGTGAGAGTTATTTAACCGGCGTAATCTACCGATTGACGTCGCGTTCACAATTTGAATTAATGACTAAGGATACTCTAGAAAAACGTCATTTTCTGAGATGTTGTTATTAAAATTATCTAAATATAGAATGACTTCCGTCCCGGCAGCGGCCGGAGGAATTTCAGTTTTATTACTCAATAAAATTCTTAAATACATCAAAAGGTAAATCTTTGAAGATTAAGTATTTAGTATTGCGTGAAGTGATTTGAATATAAATAATAATCATTGCATTTCTTTACGGTCGGTTGGATCGACATTAATCAGTAGGTGAGTAGGTCCGTCCTATCAATTTTGAAATATTATTATTCACTTTTGAACGAGAACCTAATTATAGGTACTATGTGGCGTAGATACTGATATGGTTTTAATATAATAAATAAATAAATAAATATACTACGACAATGCAGCCGAAAGTAAGCGTAGCTTGTGTTTAGGGCACAAAGATGACTAATGAATAATTGAATGAATAAAATAAACAAATACTTATAATATACATATGACCCAGACACTGAACACCATTCATTTTCATCACACAAACATTTTCCAGTTGTGGGAATCGAACCCACGGCCTTGGACTCAGAAAGCAGGGTTGCTGCCGACTGCGCAAGTCAGTGTCAAATAACTCCTATTACTCCGCCACTTACAGTAAGCCAGCATAAAACTGGCATATTATATGTAAATACAGAATATTTTGTACTTATCTGCCTGCCTGCCTAATATATTTTTACATCTGAATAATTAATAATAATTAATAATATTATCGCGAGCGAGATCCATCTTTCATGGAAGAGGGAGAGAAAAATATAGACGCTGGAGCCACCATGCTATTTCAATTTGGCTGGCTGGCTTAGGGAACGACTCCGACTCAACGGAAAAGACTATGTTTTTACTAAATAAGTAAATTAATAAATAAATTTGTATCTAGTGTAAGTGGTACCTTTGAACTTTGGATTGGATTCCTAAAGTTGGGACTTATCCAGGTAGAAATCGAATCAGGTGACACGAAATATCGGCTGTGAGCAGTACCTTAACTGCCACGTTGGTATAGTCGTAAACATACTAGACTGCAGATCGCGAAGTTCTGGGTTCGATCCCTGGGTCGGACCAATGAATAAGTATTGGGTTTTTCTATCAAGAAGTTCTTGGTACCAGCCCGAAGTTTGGAAGTTGGTGGTGATTCAACCGAGTGCCTCTATCGGTCCTGCCATTGATCTCTTTCGAGTCGTGTTTGAGCTACCGTCCCATCGGAGTATAAGAATGAGGGAATAGAGATTGCATCTGTGTTTGCGCACACACTTGTGCAATATAATATCTCCGGCGTAGTTATACAATCTCTGGAGATAGGCTAACGTGCCCGAAATCGGTCAGGGAACCGTATGAGCTGTCCCAACTAGACCACGCCACATCTTCCTACCTCACAACCATTTACTAATATCAGTTTCAGAGAATTGCAAATTAACGTGTTGCAAACACTTCCAAGAACACGTTATATGGCTTCAGAAGTTTAGATTTGTATTTACGAGTTTCGAAGTGCTCTTCCTGGGGATTTATAATTATTTCGCTTGCTACAATACAGCGCTAGCTGCACATTCCCGAACTGTGAATCCAGTAGTGACAGTATTACTTCGTAGAATGAAAGCCTGACTCATAAGTACGGATATTGTCAAACTATAATTATTCCGCTTACTGTGAGGGTCATAACATCTTCATTGAAAGATTTCACTAAACCCACCGTTTATTGGACAAATCTGCGGAAATTATAATGTTTGGAGTACCGAAATATACGAGTACCTACTAACTAGGTACTAGCTGTTGTCACCGACTTTGTACGCTTCTCTTTCGTTGTAGTAAAAACCTGCGAGAACCATTTCTTCTTCCAGGCCAAAAGTAGAATATGTTTGTTTCTAGGAAGGAAGCTTTGGCTGTGCAAAATTTTTTCAAAATTGACTTTTTATTTAAGCCTGGTTTTGCATAAGCGACTGCAAAATAGTCAATTCGTAACATCAAAAAAGTGAATACTCTTCGTCATAATAATACGCAATACAGATATACAGCGAGACCCTGGGCTACCTTCAGTACTTTCTATGTGCTCTATGGCCCTGTGAAAGGACGTGTTTCTTAGCTAGTACTTTTAGACTGAGGAAATTGTGTACCGTTACTATAGTGAAGCGAGAAATTGTTCCGGTCTTAGTTATGATGCTATCATGCTTATAGTTTTATATGTATGATATGTATAAGATTATTATTGGTATATATTAGATATGGGCCTAGTGAAACCCAAAATAATAATATCATCATATAATCATCGTCATCATCATCATCAAATCAAACAATTGATTGAATTCCACAATCCACAATCTTCGGTTTGTTGCCTCCAGCGGCTCCTAACCCGATGTCGTCTGCCCATCTCGGTGGGGGTCGCTGCGTTAACCGGTGCGGGGTCGCCATTCCAATACCTTCTGACCCCAAGGTTCATTGGTTAATAAAATAATAATATAATAACAATAAGTACCGCTATAAAAAACAACTAGTGTCCTGTTTTTACCGCTATTTCCTACTCAGTCTATTTACCTTGTTACTGGAATACTAAGACGCTTGGCGGTATATTTTTATCTACAGACCATCCGAATTTTCTAATACCCAGCCGTAATATAGCTACAGGATAAAAAAGGTAGGAGTTTAAGGTCATTTGGCCGTATATCAGGTAACTTGAAGCACGGTGTGGGTGAATACGAAGTTAATAGTTTTTTCAATTGATAGTTTACTCTGTGAGAATGTCTCTTAGGTTATAAAATAGATATAGTTTTCAAAGAGACGTGGGATGTTTATTGCTTGCCGGCAACGAGGAAGCGTTTGATATTATACTAGGAATACAATCCATACTAATATTATAAATTGCGAAAGTGTGTTTGTTTGTTTGTCCTTCCTTTACGCCCTAACTAAGCAACCAATAAAGTTGATCAATTTTTAGCATGGAGTAAGTGTATGGAGAAAGAGTAACATAGGCTACTAATTATCCCAGGAAAAAAAAGGGTTCCCACGGGATTTTCTAGAGAAAAATGAGTTGTCTATAGTTATAATAAAACTGTAACTGGAAGATTTCTGTATAATAAATATTTTTTGAAAATTTTGACCGGGGACGCTTTACAATCGATACTGAGTCCAAAACAGATTGTTATTTAATTTTTGTGTGTCTGCATGTCTGTCCGGGAATCACGTGAAAACTACTGAACGGATTTAGATACAGTTTTGTATAGTGGTAGCTGTTATTCCGGGTAACTATATAATAAGTTTCCTCCGGGAAATGGGAAGAATTTTTTTATCAATTTTACTCTGTTCAAATTAAACCGATTTTAATAATTCATAATAAAATCGTTGGCCTCGGGGCGCCTGATGTAAAGACAAACCTCAGCGTAGGCGATGCAGCGATTGAAATGACGGGGAAGGTCTGACGGTGATTACTCGTTTGCCTCCGAGGCACCCCAGCCACATCCGTCGCTGGTGAAGATGTTGTGTTGAGATTGTAGGTGTATTAATCCTTATGTCTGGAGAACTTGCATTGTCAGTAGTGACCACGCCAATTCGTTACTCTGTTGCTGATCCGTTGCATAGTCCGCCATCCCGCATAATTTATATAATAATAATTATCATAATTTCAATTTTAATTTTAAATTTTAATAAATATTTTAAAGTGTATACTAACAAGCATGTATTGTGTAATTAAATGAAGATCTGATAAATATTGTCGGACATAAAGGACATAAACTCTTTCCAGATAACAGCAAGTCGCAAGGCATATGGGACAATGATCGAATGCATGCGTACCATCCTAGTAATATTATAAATGCGAATGCGGTTTCCTCACGATGTTTTCCTTCACCGTTACTTGGAGGTCGGTACATTCAATATGAAATTGACTCACTAAATGTACCTACCTACTTATTAATAATTTTTATTTATTTTTATTCCTCTACTACTTAGCCCTTGACTGCAATCTCACCTGGTGGTAAGTGAGGATGAAGTCTAAGTTTGTAGCGAGCTAACCAGTAACCTGTTAGGGAGTATGGTTTATACGCGACGTCGCACCGGTATACTAAATCGCATAGCGGGACGTCTTTGTCGGTAACTAGCCACGACCAAAGCCTCCCACCAGACCAGAGCAAATACAGAAATTATGAATCCTTAAATTGCCCCTGCCAGGAATCGAACCTGGGACCTCCTGCTTAAATTCACAGCACTCACTGCGCCAGGAAGGTCGTCAAAAACTCATCATCATTATATAGTATATCCTAAACCCAAACTATTGGTTATTTTTTTAAGCCTATAAATATTCCACGTAAATCTAAATCGCATGCATGCTTGTTAGTCGCCCACACGGTCGACGTAATTTTACGTCCAACTGCGTTTACTATCTTCATAAATAGATTTATATAAAGAGACACGTTGCATGTGAATATAACGCAACGCATCATCCACTACGTTGCTCCAATGCGGGATGGCGGACTATGCAACGGATCAGCAACAGAGTAACGAATTTGCGTGGGGTGCAGATTTTTTCCAGACGATCCAATCACTACTGACAATGCAAGTACTCAAGACATAAGAATTAATACACCTACAATCTCAACACAACATCTTCACCAGCGACGGAGGCGCCTGGGATGCCTCGGAGGCAAACGAATAATCACCGTCAGACCTTCCCCGTCATTTCAATCGTTGCATCGCCTACGCTGAGGTTTGTCTTTACATCAGGCGCCCCGAGGCCAACGATCTCTTGTCTTTTCGAGTTTTACGGCATACATCCTGATAGAGCTTTCTAAGCTTGCCATCCCAATTAGGCTTAGCAAGTAAGGTTCAAAAGTAAAAGTGAAAAAAGTGTGAACATCGATGAGACCTCTATCTACAGTGCACGTTGAGATTTTTTTAAGTTGTTAACACCCACTTTTAGAAGAGTTTCCATTGCTTTGTTAGTTCGCGAAACAAATGTTCGTCAAAACAGGAACCGCTTTGGGTTCTTTGATGGCCCAGTACAATAATATTAGTGATAAATTACGTTGATGACGCTATTAGTAATAATCAAACGCATTATTAATGTGAAAATAGGTATATAATCTTTAATATTATTGTATTACGGTAATAATTTTTACTTTTATTATACAGGATAAGATCATTTGGAAGTGAATTAAATATAATGTATACCATTATATGATGATGATATCGGATTGTCTTTATTATGATCAAGTGGTTCATTCACGATTCTTGTAATCTTCGATTTCATTTGCAAACAACGCCTTTGTGCATGCACATCGCAGGAAGCAGAAAGTGATTTTGTTATTTACTCTCCACTTTTCTCCCGAATGCAATACATTTGAGCAACGCAAACATATAAGCAAACAAAAGGAACGGTTATTTCAGATTGCATATACATATTTGCATTTTTGATAATTCACATCTCACTGTTTCTTACAGAAATTACAGAAACATTGTTAGTCGGTTTAAATTTTATATCTTCTATTTTAAATTATTATACCAAGTGCTAGCGTATGGGTCCGATAATGAAAAATGGTGATGGGTTAAACCACTTTTACAGTTACATTAAACTTATAACCGAAATCGACTTCTATGCTAAATCGCTAGAAAATAAAAAAAATATAAATAAATATAAATAATAATAATATAAATCACGGCTGAAGGCTAGCAAGGCTGAATTTCTTTATTTTTATTTTTATTAAATAAATCAGCTTTTATTGCTGATATAAAGTATGTACAATATGTTCAAATTATAATCACAAATATCTCGCACTACAGTTTATAATAATCAGCGTGTCTCCTGACGCATAGGCCTCCTCCAGGTGTTTCTATGTGTACCTGTTCCGAGCTGTATTTTTATTTAAAATTCAGAAATTATAAAATGCTAAATAGTCCCTACCTGGGATCGAAACCGGGACATCCCATTTCTAAGTCTATCAGTATCAACCCGATAAAACTTTGGCTAATACTAAGAATTATTTGCCAGAAAAACCGATACTTACTTACCTTGTAAACCGTAGTCGAACGTGCTGATCACTAACGTAATAAATATTTAGTTTATGTATCTTACTACCTGCACTAAGTAAGTATAGGGGCTATCATACACAACGATAAGCTTCTTTTGTCCGTATAATTTTTCGTAATGGAATGCCATGTCATATAATTTTTCGTAATGGAATGCCATGTCATGGAATTATGCAAAGTTAGTGTCGGTATTTATGAAGCTTAACGTGTGTTTATGCACGCGCGAATGTGCAAAACTGTCGTGAACTTTTTACATTATTACTATCCTAAGCCTGTGGTAAGGGTACGAAGGTCCAACGAAATGGTCAAGACTACGGAGTGAGGCCTACATAGTCTGTCTGCCTTATCCTCTATGACTAAAAAAAGTAATAACATAAACTTCATCCGGAGCTATTTTGTATAACTTCCAGCTTGACACAAAGGAAAAATACGATACCTACTGTTATACATAGAAACCTTGGCTTTTTTGGAACCTGAAGAGACTACACAACTCTCTGACGACTAACCAGGTATGTCTTGTATGGTTTCACTGATTTGGTCTTAATACAGACTGGAAGATTTGAGTAACCTATGTAAAATAAGCGGTTAAAAACGTCTACGTGTTTTTAAGCTGTTAAGTAGTTTGTATACATATATGAATAACACATTCGCGGAAATGGAGCGATATCATAAATAACCAACCGATTTTGCAGTTTACATTTCAACTTGATAGTTCTGTTTTGGAAAAAACGCGATGAAACCTTAGTTCACATTGTGATTAAATGTCGATCACTTTTCTAGATTCTTCGTCGCAGGAATCAACATGTGTATAGAAAGTTGCAACTATTTACACTTTGTATTCGAGTTGATGAATTGTGTAAGTACATATTTTAAAATCCTTATATTCAATCCATTTCAACTGATTAAGGTCCACTGCTGGACATAGTTCTTTTGTTGGGCATTTCAATATCCCGATCCTGGACCGCTTGTTTCTAGCTGCTCCCAGCGACTCGTTTGATGACGTCTCTCCACCTCGTTGAGGGTCGACCAACGCTGCGTTTACCGGTGCGGTAGGTACCGGTTAATCACTCATAAAATTTGTTGTTTAACAAGGACACTAATTATTGAAACATAAAACGAGGTGAAACTTGTCATCCTTTTTGTTTATGAATATCAAAGAATCCGCTCGGCGCCGAACTTAGGCTTTGTTATATCACTTGCTCCAGTTTGTCAAACAGTAAGTATTAAGGATGCGCACGTTACCAAAAAGGAAAGTCGTATAAATAAACACAGGGACGTAACAAGTTTCTAAATTTACTCTCTTATTGTATCACAAGTGAACATATAAAAATAAACGGGATTACTTGTCGCCCACCGCTTCCAAGCTGCTCGTGATTCACTCAGCCGAGATCGCCTAGTGATTAATGAGTTTCCAAGAATGCGACGCTTGTCTACGGTCTAAGGTTTGAATTAATAGATTAAGCCAACTATTTTACCAAACTATCGGTGTAATTTCGATTATACTGCGGATTTATATATCTTCTTAGACCAGAGCGCCTTTGGAATCCTCGTACCTTTAGTTATATGTTTATCGCCATCATCTTACCACTGTGTATACATTTCTCATGTTATGTATGCATTATAAGTGCCATTTATGGGCCTACTTGAATTAAGATATTTTTGAGTATAGGTTTTTTTTTGTTAAATCATCTTCTGCATCTGCAATTATATAATCTTCATCAATGTCAGCTTGCTTTAATATAGTAAGACAAATAATGTTTATTTCTAAAGTATTAAATGAAGGACGATGCAGATGGCCTGATAGGAAGTCCAAAACCATAAACTTAACACGGCGCAAGGAACACGGCATGCCGCCCTGTGTCCATCAACTTGAAACGTGAGTATTTAGTCACATGTGCCTTTTTTTGGCGTGGTAGAGCCTCACGTGCCTGTAATTCACCGGAAACCACGCCCACGCCACGTAACGCAGCAATAAATAAATAAAAATCAAAATAAAATCATTTTATTTTAGGTCGGGGACCCATATACAAAATTCAACACAAAATAAATATAAAAGACAGATTTTAAAAATAAATAAATAAAGAAAAAAAAACAGGAATTAATGATTTTCTAGGATTAAAAATTAGAAAAAATTAAATTTCAATTAAAAAATAAATTAAATTTCACTTAATATCCAACTATTTTATATTATTTCGTGTTTGGAATCTGGTGCACTTTTCGCCAATGTTTAATAAATACGCTGTCAGGGGATGCCTGAGCGACGACTCTAAGGAGCTTATTAAGCAATGCTGCTACGCGGCACAAATAAGCATGACCTTAAATCGTCAAATGACCAAAAACCGTCAAAAAAAGTATACCACTAGATACGATAAGGTACTTATTTTACAGTCAAGCGATTGCTTGTTAAGACGTTTCTTAGACCTACATTTATTACATTTTATGGAACATTACATTCTAGATTTATTACATTTTATGGAAAAGTATCGTGTGCTAACGGTTTTAGATTTCTTTACAATCAAACCTTATACTATTAATACTACAGATCTTACCTGTACAAAACTGTTCAATGAAATTAGCTGTTATTTAGGTGTTTTGAACTGCCAAGTCACGAATAATGCTAAGAATTTGACATTCACTGCAACATCGTATTTCAATTTTAATGTTAAAGGGAATTATTGATATTGACATCGGTGTTTTTAGTTATTTTAAAGATGGATAACTAAAAATTAAATTGAACACAATTAGGGTCTATGTTCAAGATAGACCCTAATTGTGAGATTTCATCTTACCAACATTGCAGTGTGTAATTTAAGTTATCAGTTTTTACAATGGCGCGAAGGACCGTTAGATTACGCGCAAGACTTTACGCGAGAACCTACCTACTCCAGTTTGGGTGGATTTGAATGTTGTTCTGTTTATTTATACTTATTCTTTGTGTAAGTAGGTATAGCGGTTACTCTAACATCAAAGATATCATCTATAGACATATATTTATATAACAAAAATTGTTTATGGTAAAATTACGATTTAAAATAATGCAAAACTTTTTAATTGCCTTTTTTGTGCCACTCGGGCACATGACACTTCGCCAGTGTTGCGTTGGAGCAGTCAAGAAGGGGATAATTTCGTGAATTCTGAGGAGTTGAAGTTTGAACATCTGCAATACATTTGGAAAAGACACAACCCTAATACTTTTACACTTCTACACTACTTTTGTTTCTGTAATAGTATGTTGGAATCCCCTAACCTTAAGTCATTTTCATATATATAACAACATATACGTGCTGAAAGTAGGTACTGGACAAGATTTGTGATCAGTTTGAAAAGAAACCGACATGTTTTCTATTTTCAAAGTTAACTCAAACTGCTAAATAATACATACTATAATATTTCTTATTTGCTACTGGGTTAACATGAACCACCAAAGCAATATTGTTAAATAACACAATAAGCAAATTTGACATTGAAATAACATTGTTCATGATTACCAAACATAAATATTTTGTTGCGTTGAGTGTACGCTCCTCTAGATAATAAAAGCCCGAATAAACTCCAGGGTAACATTCACTCAAGCTTCCACAATGCAGTATTATGCATTCCTATAATAAATCTACCTATTGAATACGCCTGAAGTCTCGCCATGTGAATGATTAGAGCAACAAACGATCGCCGAAAGCAGTAAGTATTATTTTAAAATGTAATTTTGTAGGTCGAACCTTGACTCCCCTAAAATAAAACCTTAAAAGAACAATATTTAAGAGCTTAAAAAATAATGAAATAATATTGCTAATAATATAAAGACCCCAGGCCTAAAATAAAGCAATTGACAGCCGAGCAATATTTAAAACACGATTTGCCAGCTTATCTCGAAATTATTTTATAAGGACCAAATTGAACGAGACCGTTATTTGCTGTTTCGGCCAAGAATTGTAGAATTACTTTTCTCTAGCATTCAAACAATAACTTACGAAAAGGTTCAAGGAACCTTTTTATTATCATTCGCATAAAATGAACCAAACGCGTATGTGCACCTACACCACAACAAAAACAACATAGGTGTTACACCTATGTTGTTTTTTTTTAACTTTTGAAAAGAAATGACCATTCAGCCGTTAAAATATCGGGAGGCTATAAACACATATATTATTACAAACATCCATCGTACAATCATTATATTATTTTTGTGTTGGTAATTGTAAGACTATTTTAATGATTAAAGTCATTAAATGCATTTAGTGGGAAAACACTATAACATCAACAAACAGGCATGTTAAGGTAGCATAGCAATAGCTTCAAATGAAAAAAAAACAGTATCAGAAGTGGAACAAACCTAAGTGATTTCATATGTATTCCCCCCCGGAAGACTTCAAAAAATGATAACATAATTATCATAAAAGAAGTAATGAGTTACGAGTACACTGAAATAACATTAACTACGTTGATGGCATCAAAGAAAACATACATCTTACTCACTACAGGGCCTGATACGGAACATTTTTTTCCCGGTTTTTAATCGCCATTAGGTCGAAACAGTGTAATAAGGCGTTAACACTTTGTAAACAAATGGTAAGCAAGCATTAATTTAGTTAATTGTCCGCATCGACATATTTATAACGTTTAAAGAACATCGGCATTTGGAGGCCGATTTTCTTTTACATTTCAATGCAAGATCTACACGGCAACGAGATTCCAATAAGTGAGTTTTTAAGTCTAGAGTAGAAACATTTACCTACTTGATTTGTATAAAATATAATCCCTACTAACATTATAAATGTCAATGTAAGTTTGTTTGTTACGCTTTCAAGTAAAAACTACGTAACCGATCCTCATGAAACTTTGTACAGTAATATAGGATACTTTTTATCCCGACATTAAGCTCGGTTTCTTTGGGAGAGGGGATGAAAGTGTTTGACGATTTTACACCGTAACTCTGACAAATTATAACCGGTCGGAAATAATTATTTTTGTACTATATAGGTTATAACATGTTTTTAATTTTGCCCAAACTTTGTGTAGATCTGATGAATATGGTTGGAGATAGGGGACAGAACTCCTCAGCGGACAGCGGCAAACCCCTCATTTAAGGCTTAGCGATACAGAATACTTTAATTTTTTTTAGAACTATAACTTAATTGAATGCCAAATCAATGCGGGCAACAGCTAGTAAAATATAAATGCTATTAGTGAAATTTTCGATTCCATTTTCAATATCAACGTAACAAATTTAGATAGCCTTGCAATTGATATTGGAATAGCCACCATGGATTTGAGCTCTATGTGGGAGGAGGCAGGTATCCAGCCATGGGACAGTGGGAGTTAGTTTAGGGCAAGGTTTATTTTAAGCAGGATACAAAGTATATTAACCAGTAGTAGTAGTGGGCTTAGAATGATAGGATGTCACTGGCACCTTTCGGTTAAAACCCCTAAATACGAATTTGTAGAATTCTATTTAGTTAAAGAATAGCTTAACTTTATTTTCTTTTACTGTTCGGTTCTCGAACGGTAGTCAATATGAAGTTAATCGATCCCAATCACAGACGATCGGTTCGATAGGTACTTTTTCCGGCCGAGACAGCATCCGGCGTCACTGAGCGGGTGGAACTTCCACCGGCTGCTTCCAAATTCTTCCGTGACAACTTAATCTTGACGCTCTAATTTGTTGGGCGCCGCTTCGGAATCCCCGCGATGTCAAGAGCTCGGTCAAAGTCCTCACCTGAGAATGTTTGTAATCCCTCTTGATTTCGTCCTCATTCCTGCGTAGTTAAAGCACATTAGCATTCGGAAGGGTCAACGTCCGCCAGTTTTAATCAATCTTTTGTTACTTGGTGAGTTTTGTAAATTCAACAAAAAATTAAGTTATGCGTAGGCAATTAGCCGTTCTTTGGAATATGATAAAAGGCTTTGTCTCAATAACGAGCCCCTAAACAAGGCTACGTCTTTTTCTAAAGATTATCTATTTATGATGATAATGTTCCGCGAAACGCGTTCGATTTCTAGGCTGCCATATATCTCGTGGTTTAAAAACAGACAACAAAAAAAACAAAGACAAACAAAGTTACTTTCAAACTTAAATAAAACTAGTGGTTCTCTTCTATCGTTCTATGCCGTGGTTTCACGCGCGTTAATGTTTTAATTATGCTTGCGACTCATAGTGGTAGACGTAAATACCCCTCCCGTGCGTATATATTTCGTTAATTTACTTCCTAAACTATGAATAACAAACTATTTATGTAAATAAGAATATCTTAATAGGAAAATATCTTTTTATGGAAAGATAATAAGTAAATAATTATTTTCGCAATAAAATGCATTACTGTGTACCCATTTAGGAGATAGGTTTTTTGTATTGTAGAATTTGTTTAGATCTAAGTACTAAAGACTAGTATTTTGATACACAAGTACGACACATAATTTAGGAAACTCGATAGTGTATTTAATTATAGCTTGCTTTAAGAATACTATTATTTTAAGCTGAAACATGATTATAGCTGCGATAAAATACTTTTATATGTTGAAAAAGTTTTTAGAATAGGCTCCGTAGTGTTATAGTTTATAAATTATAAACAAACGACGAAACATTTCCAGATTATAATATTAAGTATAGGTAGAGATGAATAAATAAAACGAAGCGGGTTGGTGGGCTTTAACGAATATTTTGACTGAGAGGTGATAATTATCGGGACCAACTGTTTAACGAACTCTTCGAAGCACGGGTTCCAAACATTTTCTGTAACCTAGAATCTTCTTCTTCTTTTATTTTAATTATTATTAAAACACCGAAATAGAAAATGTCTAACTTGATTCAATTTCTATTCATAGTAGGTATATACAGAGTAAGTATAATAATAAGGACACAATGCTCTGACCCCTATACAAGCATAATAACAATGGGCTAATGAAGTCAAGTAATATGGCTTCTACATTTTGCAGAATGGAGCTGCCGGCCCTTGACGCCTCTGTATGTCGGTTTGCTGTGGACTGCACATAGAAGATAAGCAAATAAGTACGACTGGCAGTGGATAGTCGACATTGTTTATTTGCATGTTGTAGATTTTTTTTTTGTTTTATTTAGTCTGACTCATCGTGAAAATGCCTGAAAAATATTCCGTTTTTTAATATATCCTATTAGTATTATATTAATGTTACATTTCACTTTAAAAACAAAAAAACTGCAGTATAAAATGATGATGATGTCATTGCCAAGTGGTTAGAAATTGGTTAGGCTCATTTTGGGGGGACCGAGTTCGAAACCCGGCACGCACCGCTCATGAGTTATGTGTATTTTACACAATTAAACATTTTAGCTTTATCGATGATCGTAAACATCGCAAGGAAACTTGAGAGAGAGTCTACCGATCCGCATTTGGCCAGCGTAGTGGACTACGGCCTTAACCCTTCCGCTAAGAGGGAAGTGTGTGTGTCCGTGTGAGCCCGTGTCCTGTATTGTCCTGATGATGAATGTGCAATCACATAACAATAATATATTTAAGAAAAACTTCTTACCTTTGTTTATGTAAACAACATAAACAACGGTCAAAATGTAAATGGGAAAAAGGTCAGCACGTCGTGTTTTGAATGTATAAACCTTTCACGTGTGGAAAACCTATCCTTTGTATCGTGATCGATAATCAATAAGCTGAAAAATTCAGCTAAGTACCCTTAGTACAAGAATGCAGACTTCGCGAAAGCCTTCGAGTAACTATACCTACTCTATAAAGTCAGAGTAAAACGTAATGTCAACGTTGCTCGGAAGAAATCTTATTTTTTATCATCGCACACTTGATTTGAAAAAAAAAACAACTGCTGTGTCTCACGATGTAATTTCTAAGTAGAATCTGCAACTTAAAACGGTTGTAGAATCAATACAAAATTACTTCTTACCGCACTGTACAGACAAGAGAAAGTCAACTACCTGGTGCTGGACAGGAAGGGCTCTATTTCCAAGATTACAATGTCCGTTTCAGATTCGCGAGCAAATAGCACGCGAAGCCGAAAACTAGCCGCAAAACGCGAGCGTGGAGCCGATTCACAAATTCTTCGCTTCGCCGAGTTTGCGCCGCGATTGCAGCGTGAAAAACGCCGTGAATCGCGCATTGATTCGTCATCGTTATCATTATTTTTAAAAGATTATTTTAGTTTTCAAATACGATCTCAACAAGTGGATTAAATTTTTACCAATCGAATTTTCCTTCTAGTGCACAATAATTATTAATAAAGAAAATTTCATAATACATAAATTAAAAAAATTAAACACCCCCGGACTTTTAATATAGTGTACATGATTATACTAGTAATTCCTTTTCATTTGTTCAGGGAGTTGTGAAAAATATTTAAACCGCTTTTGTGGCGGCGGTCATCTTGGATCGATTTTCACCATACATGCTTTCCTGTTCCTGTTTCATGCTTAGATTTGGGATCAATTTTATTTGTTTGTAATCGATAAACTGTAATACTATTTAACCCCAATAGCCACGTGAGGCAATATTGCCACATGTGTCTCGGGCAAGATCTGTAATTGCCACCCGTAGTCAAGGCTATGGCTGGCAGTGACAGGTCTTGGGAAGCGATGAGCTGCGTAGAGTGAAGGTGGCGGCGAAGTGGTTGAGAAGGACACCGTGGAATCTCAACCGATCCGCCGTAATAGTAACGTACGTGGTTTGCACATGTCCGCGTCATACCCTCTTGATCACCGCCCGTTGGAGATCTCCTCATATTGTAGGAGGAGTCTGCCTTTGCGGGTGCCGCTGGCTTGTTCGTGGACGTGGTGTGGAGGGCCAAGATACCAAAGTGTCTTTCGGTGGCACAATTGTATCCATGAAGATTTCTCATTAAAAAAAAATTGGTTGCCTGTAAAGTCGGTATACGGGCGAAAGTTTTACGTGACAACGACTTTGAGTGGTAAAATAATTTTAATGTGAATATTCATTCGTATAGTAGGAAGAAGAATGAAATAATAGTAACAATTTAAAACATTTATTTATACAAAGAATTATATGTAAAACATTAATTTATAAAAAAAATCTCGCACTGAATTTCATATTAACAAAATTTTATTTTTACCTTTACACATACATACGTATTTATATACAAATATACATACAATAACTTGCAATACATTTGCGTACAATGAAACAGCGTTTACTACAAAGGGACGCGTGCCTTTCACTTTTTATGTCTGTCTCTCTCGCTCTTTGGCGGGCGCGTGCCTTTCACTCGCTCTCTGTGAGCGCATAACGTGAGCGGAGCGTAACGCAGTTTCTTGAAGTGTCACCCGGCAAACCAATTTATAAGACGTTGTCACGTCAAAAAAACAAAATGTTTAGTTAAGATCGCTTCAGTAGTTAGGTATGTACTTGTATATCATTCAATAACGTGTATAAAGCTTAATTAGAAAACAGGTCGATATCACTATTTTACCACAGTCAAGGTAGTCCATGATAAAGAAACAATAAGCAAGAAAAATATTAAGGTGACCTATTTTCAGCACACATTTGGAATTTTTCAGGTTTATGGATGACCGAGCTTCGTTTGCCACGTGCGATAATTTGTAAGCTTTATTACAATCAAGTATTGTTTTATTAATTCAAGCTTTATAATAACGTGCGTACGCCGCGCGTCATATAAGGGTATCCCTTTTTCCGTCTGAAGTAAGAAATCAAATATAAACACAAAATCAAAATTCTTTTTTCTCATATGCAATATGCGAAGTCTAGAAGTGCATTTCTTTCTCACGGCCCTAGGTCGTGTGGTGAAGGTTTTATAAGTGGCAAGTTCTGGGGTCGGACTGCGCTAATTTCATATTTCGATTTTATATTCTGGTTGAAATGAATAAATAATATTTTTTAATTTTAATAGAATTGTAGTAGTAACAAAATGACATCCCGTGCTAAGTTACCACGGGAACGGTAATTATAGCCCTAGAAAAACGTCGTTGGGTGCAGCCAGAGCTTGATCCCGAAGACATGCCAGCCCCAGGTACGGGACATGGCATTTATGTTAAACCCTTCAAGTTGTGCTCTTAATCTGTGTCTACGTTAGCATAGTACCAGAGCTCTTAAACGTTTAGCGACATATATCTTTGCTGTGAAATTTCTAACTAAGCAACATCCAAAACCTTCAACAGACTAAACCAATGAAAATTCTGAAATTATAAATTCCCAAATTTCCCCCGATGGGGATCGAACCTGAGACTCCCACTTATATTATTATCACATCCACTGCGCCAGGGAGGTAGACAAATTCCTCACGATACCGGTGTTGTACTGAAACTTGTCCGCAATTCACAGTGCTCTACAAACGTAGCCGTTTTACACATTTACAATGTTTTGTTTGGCAGACGGTACCACGGCTAAATCTTGCAGCCGTGTTTTTAGAGATAGCCCACCTCATTCTTAAAGCATAGGAAAATAAATCATCTCCTAAGTATTTATCTGAGTAAGTCTAGTAAGTATATCGCAAGCCATTAAAGAATCCCTACTAATATTATATCCCTACTAATATTATAAATGTCAATGTAAGTTCGTTTGTTACGCTTTCACGCAAAAACAAGTTCTTGCGTGAAACCGATCCTCATAAAATTTTGTACACATATTCTTGGAAGTGTTAGAAAGAATATAGAATACTTTTTATCCCGACATTAAGCTCGGTTTCTTTGGGAGAGGGGATGAGTGTTTGACGATTTTACACCATAACTCCGACAAATTATAGCCGATTTAAACAATTATTTTGATATATAAATGGCGACTGATGTCGTGCTCACAGAATTAAGAGCGTAAAAAACCGTGTACTCGACATATATTAAAGCATCAAAAAACACTCCACTTTAGAGTTGTTTCTCGAATAAACGGTTAGTTACTTCATGCCTAGCTAGCAACATTCATAATAGACGTGCGCGTGGCGTTTTCACTGTTTTTGGACACGACACACGGCTGACTAAGTATTCTGTATGTCCTTAATTTTGTAGTAGTGCTATCTATTTTGCACAATGTATGGCGTAAACAGAGCTGCGAATTAGTTCGTACATCGGCCGCTTATATAAATCTATTCTTTAATGGCGCGAGCTGTAACTACGTAATAATACTGGGCTATTTTACTCACCAGTTATTATTTATTAAATTAGTAACGTACGTATTATTATGTAGATAATTACTACCACGGGATTTTCGTGGTAGTAATTGTGAATTGTTTCAAATTAACACAAATATTATACCAGAAACCTACACAACTTTTTAATGCCCTCTGATATTTCGTTGTTATGTTTAGTAATAAATACCGATTATAAATGTCTTCATCGATCATGAGGTACTGGGTTCGATTCTCGAGTCCTTTCTCCTATGAGACCTAATATTATTTAAACTAAATTTTTCTTACCGATCTTATATCCAATCTTTTAATTGATTTTTGGTGTAAAGAATGTTTTGTGTAAATTTTATGTAAATTTTATGTATTTTATGTACGAGCTTTAAAATAAATAAAATCAAATTAAAAATAAAATATTTTGTCTAAGGTTTTTATGACGTGAAAACGTCTTATAATTCGATGGAGCCAGCTGCACACACGAAAAACATGACTCATGCGGCGTTACCTCGCTTTGAGGCGTTCCATTTAAGGCTTGAAGTGCAAGCGAGAGCTTGGAACGAGCGACAAAGAGGCACAATCGGCCTCCGCGTTCGACATCTGACTCTCTTCTACTTGAGTGAGTGATGCGTCCGCGTGGACAGCTGCTATAGAATAATACATTTACATGTTTTCGTGAAGTATGAAGTTCAGTGAAAAGTTAATGTGGTGTCAATTGTGATGAATAATTTACATAATTGTATTTATGCGTAAAAACAAATGTAACTTGATCAATTCAATTGTGATTTCCATTTACCTACTTCTCTTTATCCAAACAAAATATCTATCAAACAAATAAAATTAAAATCTTTTGAAAAATGCAACAATAATTTCCATTAGTATTTTCTTATGGCGTTGTCACGTTCAACTATCGTCCGTAAACCGACTTTACAGACAAGCGATTTTTTATAACAATAAAATATTTTTTTCACTTTAGTAATAAAAAAAGATTGTTTAAATATGACAGGTAATAAAAAATAGTTAGGTTTGTACTTGTATATCATACATGGTGTGCCAACTCAATAACGTGTATAAAACTTTAAAATAAATAAAATCAAATTACATATTTTGTCTAGGGTTTTATTTAACAATAAAATATTTTTTACTAAAAAGTAATAAAAAGATTTTTTTAATATGATAGGTAATAAAAAAATACTAATAATACAATTATATGGTATAATAGGTACACTTATACATGATGGTGTTATTATTTGTCCTTAAATAAATATACTACGACAATACACACATAGCCACCTAGCCCCAAAGTGAGCGTAGCTCGTGATATGGCCCTATGGGTACTAAGATAGCTAATGATTTAATGAATAGTTTTATGAATATATAAATACTTATAATATACAGATAAACACCCAGACAATGAAACACATTCATGTTCATCACACAAACATTTTCCACTTGGGAGTTTTTTGGGATTTTTCACAATTGGGAATCGAACCCAGCCCACTGCGCCAGTCGTCCAAATAAATCGGCCTTAGATCTAAATTACAAAGTAACCAGTAACCGTATCTCGTCGAACACATGTACGAAACTGCAACATCAGTACGCAGTGCGCATTACAAATACCCACTGAAAATAATGAGTCACTCTCGTTCGACCGGTTGTCGGATTCAGGTCGCGTGGCCTCGGCTAAGGCCACACACGCGACCCGTCGTGCACTCTGCGATGTAAACAGTGACAAAATTCATACAAATACAGATAGGACCTTTACAGCTGGATAATTTCACTGCTTTTTGATTGTCTCTCATTCATACTCTCATTACATCTATTTCCACTCTAACTCATTATACGTAGTCAACTCTATTACATAGTTTCTAAACTGGTGTTCTCAAAATAATAAACCAGATTAAAAACTTCCGAAATGTGGCTATTCAAGCGGAAGGTTATCTGGAACAGCTTCAGACTAAACATTTAAATGCCAACTGGAATTGATAAATAAAGATAGAGAACTCAACTCTACAATTATTGGGCATTTGCACGGAGGAGCCCTATTGTTATAGAAGTCTATTTTGATTACTGGAATCCTTTCAACAAAGCAGTGTCGATTTAATAATTTTGGGCAGTTAGTAGTTAGATCTATTTTTAGCCCCCGACGCAAAAAAGTTTGGCGTGTATGTGTGTGAGAGAGTACGCGCGTGCATTTCTGTGTCTGTGTGTTTGTGTCTGTCTGTGGTATTTCCCAAACGGATGAACCAATTTTGATTTTGTTTTTGTTTTGTGAAAGGTGAATTAGTCGGATATGTTCTTAACTACGTTTGATGACTCGCTCCAAGATGGCTGCCGGCACAAATTGTCGGATTGCAACTCCCTCAAAATAAAAACATTAAGCCACTGGTCATGAAAAATCCAACACATTTTGAAATAGCGCTAAGTATTTAAAGTAGGTATAATGCAGAGTGGCGAAATGTTTGTATGTCATCGCTGTAGTGATTGATGTCTTCAAAAAATTATAAATAAATATTTTAAATTTTTAAATAAATGTTCATTTTGCTACAATCATCAGGCAGATGTCGGACGGTTTTGGTACACTACCATTATCAAAGTACCAGTCCACTATATGTTATGGGTTGCCTCTCGGCCGTAGTTCACCACGCTGGTGAAGTGCGGATTGGTAGACTTCACAGGCCTTTGAGAAAATTATCCCAGTTTTCGCGAGATGTTTTGATTGTTTTTTCAGTAAGAAAATAAATAAAGTGAATTAATTCGATACGACTATTATTCACCAGAGGTCGCGAGCTTGTGAAATACATCCGCGGTATTACTTACGTGACAATTAGCAGAATGAATCGCAGCTGTTTCGCCGGCCGCCAAATTCGCTAGCTGTCGTCTTTCCACAAATCTTTATGTAAAATGAATATCAATGTAAATTAAAATAAAAGTCAAACTTTAATTCGAGATTATTTCTATTTTGTATATGGTTTCGTATCCGAAGAATGCCAAAAAGACTCTATTACTCAGCCTGCGCTGTCCAGGTGCTCGTCCGTCCGCCTGTCTTTCAGCGGGCTGTACTGTTCTCATGAACCATAAAAGGTAGAGAGTTGAATTTTTACAGCCGTTTTTTTTGTAATTTCTATTGCCGTTAAAAAAAGATGAAAATTGAAGGCACTTAAAATTCACACTAAGCTGTAGTATGGGTTTCATATTTTAGTAGTAGGCAATAGATCGCTTGCTTCGCCATGCTTATTTCAGCCGCCAAGGAGTTTGAAGGACGTGATTTCCGTTGTAATAAAAGGCACATAAGGCTCAATATACGGCTCAGGTTGATGGGCGCTGGTTTGCTTAGCATAAGGTTGTTGATTTCCATAACTAGGAAAAGAAAAAATATTGCATCTAAGTACAGAAGCCTTTGTATACGAGTGTAACTAGCACTATACCAGTTTCAGATTTTCTGAGCGGTATTAATGCGAAGGCCACACCGTGGCGTTCAACCTGCGTCTTCGGTTACACGCAAAGTTTTGGTCCTGCATTGGCCCAATACAAAGACTCTTTTCTAACCGATGTCTTGTGATTGGCCGTTTTGCACACCATCGCAGCACAAGTCAACCACTAGTTTAGCTTTCGGCTTAGCTTTCCTGCGGCATGCAAACGCGACGCGACACCATAAAAAGTTACCAAATAGTTTAATAATTTATTAGTGAGCAACGTAGTAGAGTAGGTGCTAATTTGTGGGCTTAGTAAATACCTACTATATATAATATAACACTATATATATTATATATATAAATAGGTGCCAAATGTCGTTTCCCATACACTTTCTCTATTGGGTATGTTTCACATAGGAGACAGGATTTTGTTGTTGATCCGCATTACTCTCGCCCTCAGTCTTTAACGATTGATCTCAGGTGTTGGTAAAAATAACCGGGACCGACGCACGGGGGCAACACCTATTCACACACAGACAGGGCACAACAATTTCTTTGCTGACTTTATAATAGAAATACCATACATTAACATTTTTTACTCGACCCGGGTATTGAACTCAGCCCTATGTAGTCCATAGTTCAATACGCTAACTGCTGTACACTCGAGGCAGTTTTGGGCTATGTGACACACATTTGATCAAAGAAAGGCTTTGTTCAAGCATAATTTTCGAAAGACCTTGGTTAGCTGTGTTTCTATATGAAAGACGAAATTATTAACGCAATAATTATTTCCTGTTTAGCTTTAAAGTTAGAGCGTGGCGTGTTCTGTCAGGCCCGCCACTCGTCGCCATGGAGGGAGTCGCAGACATCGTCAGTCTCCGGTCCCGTTTGTCGCCAAAAACGTAAACACCACAGGAAACCTACTCTTAATGTTCATTACGATGTCTTTAGCCTAATTCTGTCCGCTTTTATGATTTTCCTCGTTGTTCTCTTGCGGCAAATAGAAGTGAGTTTATCCGTAGGTACGTTCCCTGTTTACTAAATAAAACTAAGTACTAAGTATATTTTTAAAATTTACTTCGGATAGCGTTTCTTTCTTAAGAATGATACAAATATATTCCTAACTAATTATCATTGCGATTTATTTTTGTTGTCGGATTTAATTTGTTCCGCAATTTCCTATTTTAATTTCATGTCACACCTCGCTAAGATAAGAAGAAGTTGTTGTAGGTTATTCCCATTTAAGAATTATAATTGGCAAAAAATCGCATCGATAAGCTATTTATAATTTGACCTACAGTCTTATCTAGCATATTACCTTTAGTTTCTGAAACACATTATTGATAATTTTAAAATAACTATGTCTGGCACCCGGAATCAATAATTAAATTATTCTGGAAATCTTCGACATTTTAGTGTGCCATATTTACATAACAAAAATATTTACGAACCTGACAATTGAAAATCAGAAAAAGTTAACAAATAGAGAAACTGAAACGCAGGTCGGAGATTTTCTTATTCTAATCCGGAAAATATCGCAATTTTATTGAGATATTTGCATTTATTGTTTTGCGTGGCTTTCAGGGACCGAACATTGAGCAGAACAAATCTTTTTAACCAGACTTAACCAAAGCGTAAAATCACGTATCGTGGTTTGAATAATCGAATGAATGAATACACAGCAAAAAACACCCCACAAGAGTAAAGAAAATACAAGCATGCAATTTTACGGCTTTGTCGATATATAATAGCGAACAGTTCCAGACAACCGATGGCGTAAGCTACACAGCTTTGTGCTACGTATACCTAGGTACAGAAGAGAGGTTACATGTATTATCTTAAAAATATTGTTGAATTTTCGATCTTGGAAATAGGTACAGAGGAAGAGGTATTTGCTTTTGCGTCTTCCCTTAAGTGTAAATTAGTCCACGCTACGCCACAGGTTGACTTAACCGATCAATCTTCTAAACGTTGACAAACTGACTTTGACTTTGGTATGTTAATAGGCAGTTATTAATTAGTGCACGTTTTCCAGTACTTGATGAAGAAGTATGCTCACGTAATAAATTGCATGTCAATGATCTCCGGGTGTCAAAGCACCTCATAAATTGTGAGCACGACCCATCAGCCTGTTTACTCGTAAACGCTTAAACTGTACCGGAATTACGCCATCCTCTTTGGAAACATATTTTACGTTTTATCGTTAAATATGCATGCAATTGCATTAGTCTCATTATATCAACCCATTACCGGCCCACTATAGGGCACGGGGCTCTTCCCACAGTGAGAAGGGGTTTAAGGCCGTAGTCCACCACACTGGCCGATTCCGGATTAGTGGACTGCACACCCCTTTGAGATCATTATGGAGAACTCTCAGGCATGCAAGATTTCCTGACGATGTTTTCCTTCACCGTTGCAGCGATATTTTAATTGCTAAAAACGTACTTAACTCAGAAAAGTAACAGGTGCGGGCCGGGATTCGAACTCGCCCAATGCGGGTTGATGGGGTCGGCTAAGTGTGCTCTTCAAATAGGGCTGATACTGTGATTATTTAACAGCGAAACCCAATACCTATCTATTCTTGACCCGACACGGGAATCGAACCCAGGGCCTACTGATCCTTAGTTGAACGTGCTAAAAACCAGGCAGTAACGTATCGTACCTCAAAAATAGTGGAATGTTTCAAGAATATTCTAGCCAACCAAGTGCAGTAAGTAGCCTTAGTAAGAGTTTTGCTCGCCCGCAATTAAGGAGTCGTTTTCGAATATCAAAATACTTTTAATTCGGAGTAAAATGGATCTAATTCTCATTCTGATGAAGCTCATATTTGCCTACAATTCCTTAGCTTTTGGTAGAAAATTTATAACAGAAAAAATAAAAGTACCTACTGGATTTGCGACTCTAAATCATGTCTTATTAGGTCCGTTTAACTTTGACGATACAGAGTTTTATATGCAAAAACGACTCCTCGATTGCGAGCGAAAAAATCTTTTTCTAAGGCTACAGGCGACCAGAGACGCGCAGTTGTGCGTCGCTCGGCGAACCGCAACTCGCGAGAGACGGCAACGTTCGGCTCCGAATTCTTGAGATCGAAGCGGCATCCGGCACGAGTGCACTTGGCTTAGAGCCAAGTATGCGTACGCTTCTAATATACTGTGGAATCTACCCAGCTAAACTTTACTACTGGAGTTTACTGATGCTGCCGTGAAACGAAGTAGTCAAACAGCAATATAATCGTTTAAGCCTATTTGACATTGAAGTTCAAAGAAAAGTTGGCCTCTCAATAGAAGATTCGTATCAAAAGCACACTTAAAATCGTATTTTGTTCACCTACGCTAAGTAGGCATAAACTACGACATTGACATAGATATGTGATATATTTCGATAATGTATTTTTTTATTATTATACGCATTAATAGAACATGTGTGGGAACAGAACACATTTGTTTTTTTGTGGACAGTGAACCTATGTCTGTATCTTAAAATAACTGGCCAAGTGCGTGTCAGAATACGCAATTCTAGGACACCGTGGTAATTTATTATGCGTCTCTTTTCATGTTATTGTAAGATTTTTTATTATAATTTTTAACTGCACTAAGGTCCTATAATTTTGTAAAATTTTAGTGATAAGGTTTATGAGTAAATTAGTTGTAAACTAAAGACAGACAGACCAATAGGACATACATCCATTAATCGTTTTTTTTGCCTTCGTAACAATTTTCATTCCACTCTATGACGAACTCTTAATATCGTCTGACAAAAATGTGTCGCTCAGAGTGAGTACGCAAACGAAAAATGAGAATAAATATATTATCGAGATCTTAAACATCAATCATTCTCAATTTTCTCTAGTCATCATTATAAAGCAATTTTAGAATTCAATAATCAAGGTTAGGATGTATTACATGTATTACACGATACAGTCCCATAGTCAGCGCGAAAGAAATAGCGGGGCAAAACTTTGTCTGTTGAGAGGCTTCGGTCATGGCTAGCTACTATACATCTGTGCAGGAATCCTTACATTGGTAATTACAAATCATGGCATGGCTACCGGTATATACGACTCAATACGACTCTTGACCAGTACATAGGTAACAGGTTAGACTGCATCATCAATTGTAATTAGGTGAGATTGCAATCAAGGGCTTACTTTTAGTGGAATAAAAAAGCAACTTATTAAATAAAAACATTATATGTCTGGTGATGCCACAGCGATAGCGATAAGTCAGTAGCTCATCCAGCACTTAACTGACATTTTTTCTCAGTTTTCATGTCTCTAAAAGTGTCGAAATGGGACGACTCGTTTCGACATTTCCGCATACAGATTCCAAAGAACGTTTGCGTTGAACACGGGAAATACACAATGAACGATTTCTGTCTACAACAATTCAAAGAGTTTCCTAGTTTCTTACAGTAAATACTGTTGAAAATACTTGTTTAAGCAAATGGTGATTGTTAAGTAAAAAGGGGATGACACTTCAAATTCGGTATTTTAATAATGAGTTGTCACTTAAGAATAATCTGTGAGTTGTGTGTTGACTTCATACCAGAATACAGTTGTCATCACCCCCCTTTCCGAGGGTATCATACGAGGCGACTATGGGAATATAACAGAGAACAGGTAGCAGCGTTGTCTGTGTTACTACTTCCATTTACTGTGATCACCAAACCGTCTGCCCAGCGCGTGGTGATTATGCGGAAACCCACTCAGACCTATGGATTAACTCTAACGAGTGTAAACACACAAAGGAGGCCTTTCCGTACCTCAACACACGACTGACAAAGTACTAAAACTAAGTCGGCAAAAACTTAGGACGGTAGTAAGCATGATAACAGGGCATTGCCAATTAAACAAACACCTTTTTCACCGACAGTCCTCTGTGAAGAGCATGCATGGAGGTAGATGAAACACCGACATACGTAATGCTCCGATGTAGAGGAGTAGCAGAGCATACCTTCGCTCCCCAGCATCACTCCCTGAAACACTTGGCGACCTGGCCTGTTAAGCTTCTGGAGTGAGCTCGGCTGGCTGGAGTGACCCACTACGTTCAAGGAAGGTTCCGGTCGACCAAGTACGGAGATAAGCCAAGGGGAAAAAAAGAAGAAGAAGAAGATGAGAAAACCGTCCTTTGGGAAACGCTTGATGATGTTTGATGAATATCTTTGTGGTCATTATCGACTCCTTGTGTACGGCAACCGAATAATCTGTATTATAATATATTATGTTAAGATTGTAAGTAGCGGACTGCTCCGTATATTTATTGGATTTTCAGGTTCTTTGTAGAGCAGAGATGATATAGGACCAGTTAAGTAGGTACTTGTCAAAGGCAGTAAACATCGAGTTGGAAGAAATCGACAATAAATGTGACCTCATTTTACGCAGACGTAATATCATAAAGCTCCCTGCTTTATTATCAAATTTTTATAAATTATTTAAAATGTCTAATAACCAACCATTCATAAAAGTTTTTACACGTCACAAAGATTGAGGTTACAACTTATGAATTCGTGTAGATTAGACAGCGAAAAGATACACAACTTTGTAATGTACGGATTACTATTGATCAAATTTACAGCAAAAACATACTTTAAATTACTGTGAAATATTCCTTACTGTGAATAATTCCTTACTGTGTTATTTAAAATATAACTTACAAAAGTCGTGTATATACCACTTAAACTCTGCTATATCGTCGATTGTTTCTTTACCGGATAGGTTTTATACCATGAGGTAAAGCAAAATTAAAGAGAAAAATCACGAATGCACAGCATTTACGAATACACAAGGTGTGCTTACTTTCGGGCTAGATGGCGATGTGTGTATTGCCGTTTTATATTTATATTAATTATACACCTTTGTTTGTGTTTGATTGTGTTTGCTGTATGAATATCTTTTATATTTTAGTTAATACCCAAGTAATTTAGTAATATGGCTCAGAATTGTATAGCTGGTTTGCTAAATGATTGCTTAGGGAATCAAAATGGCTACTAATTACGTATATTATTTACTTTGAAATCCCTTATTCCAGGTTTGGTATTGATATATTCTTATAATATTAAATGGTTTTTTTAATTTTATTTAACTCAAAACGAATTTATATTGCAGCTATTAAAATAATAAGGTATTTAAAAATTCTAACCTTCATTTTTACAGGTCTGTTCATTTGTCATTACTTACTCTGTGATTATTATTGAATTGTGTAATACTTCATCAGATCGTGCTGCAGGTAATTATTAAAGCCAGAATAATGCAATAATACTGGTAAAATCGTTAAATGAAATGCGATAGATTAATAAATGAATAATACAAAGATTTTTCAAATTAAAATCCAATTCATGATTTGAATTGTTTGATTGGTTTCAGCTTACCGATATTAATAAAATTTAATGATCCATATGCAGTGGAAGTTTTCATTGAATAGGTGGATAAAACAAGGAGGTTTTTTTATAGCACGATTAAGTAATTTCCGAATTGCGCACTCAGGAACGTTGCAATTTTTGGAACACAAGGAAGCTTATTTCTCAAATCATATCAAGCAAATAAATACAATAAAATAAAATTTGTAAAAACACTCTCGCATATATTTCGCATCATCATTACTATAATTTTGAACCCATTACTTATATCTGGTTCCACTACATGGTCCCCTCTCAGAATAATGAGGGCTTAGGTCGTTTTCTACCACGCTAACCAAGTGGCGGATTGGTAGACTTCACATGTCTGAGATCATTATGGGGTTCTTAGGGGGTTTACCTACACGTATCAAGTGATATTTAATTGCTAAACGTACTTGCATAACTTCGAACTCGGTACCCCCAAAGAGCCCCGAAGCTGAAGTCCCATTCACTATGCTGTCGTTCTCGCGACGCCGAGCGAGATTGAGAGCAAGCGATTTGCTCACTCACAATTGGGGAGTCGTTTCGAGTATCGTAATATTTGAACATCAGATTAAAATGGATCTTATTTATATAATATTAAAACCACAGCTACAATACTTCAGCTGAGGCGTTTGGCAGAACTTTGTAAAATACAAATTGTATGTACAGGATTTGCGTCTCGAAACGAGTGACATAATGCCTTATTTACTTGACGGTTATCGATTGCGATCGACCAAATCTTGATCTGCCAGGCGTTTTGCGAGGAAAGCATCGTCGATGCGTTACTAGGCGATCCCGGAGCCTCCCAATATGTGCTGAGGGTGGATACCAAGGGGGTTTTAGTGAGTAGAAATCCCACATAACCCAATTTCTTTCTCAGAGAATCGGAAATCTTTTAAATTATTTGCCCGCCCCTCAACAAAAAAATACTACCATCGTATTGAAAATACTAGTGGGGATAAACTAGAAATATAAGTTTTTACTTCCTTTCAAATGCTTGCTGCAACGCAGTGTCTCCATTCAAGCGTTGCACCATCGTGCACGTGGAGACAAAGTCGTGGGTCGCAGATGCTTTTATAGCTGGCTAACAAATTTATGATTCCGGTGCCATTATTTTTGCCACGGCGCAGCGCGGCGGTGCTCTAAATTATTGTAAGAAACTTCACTTCGAAATATTTTATTTGTTAGATATTCAATCTTGCTAATATTATACATGCGTAATGTTGACACAAAAACTCCAAACCGGCGGACAGCATTTAGATGAAATTTACTACAGAGATAGATTTTAGTCCGGGATAAAAAGTAGCCTAGTAATAGTATCTACTACTACTGGGCTACTATTTATCCCGGAATGTATGGCTCATATGGTATATATTTGTTTTTTTTTTTTACCGAGTAAGAAAAAAAACACATAGATATAAACACATAGATATAAAGTTTTGATCCTAACGTAAAACTACTTACTATACTTTATATATACTATTATGTTATTAATGCGAAGTTTTGTCAGTTTGTTTGTTTGTTTGTCACCCATGTTCTTGTGAACCTCAACCGTTATACCCGACTTAATAAAATTTGACACGCATGTAGCTTGTATCCCGGAGATGGGCATAGAATTATATTTATCCAGGAAAACCTGCAGGTAAAAGTTAGCCGCTGGATTTTAAAACTTGCATTTGTGTATGTATTTTGTCGATATTTATAAAAACCGTAATTAATGCGGACGATGTCGTGAGCAAACCGCTACTGCAACATAATATTGACATAATAGGCTAACTACGACTTCTTACGCATTTTCTCGACTTTTTAAAATCTTTTTGGATGCAAGCTCTAGCTCTAGCAATATAATTTCCATGTGTAACAATTGTTATATTTCAAATCCCGCGGGATATTTTTCGGGATAGTAAATTTTGTTTTTCCATCTAAATGATATCCTTACTAATATTATAAATGTCAATGTAAGTTTGTTTGTTACGCTTTCACGCAAAAACTACTTAACCAATCCTCATGAAACTTTGAACACATAATCTTGGAAGTGTTAGAAGTAATATAGGATACTTTTTATCCCGACATTAAGCTCGGTTCCTTTGGGAGAGGGGATGAAAGTGTTTGACGATTTTACACCATAACTCCAACAAATTATAACGGATTTAAATAATTATTTTTATACTATATGTGTAATTTTGGCCAAACTGTGGTTGAAGATAAAGGACAGAACTCCTCAGCGGACAGCAGCAATCCCCTCATTTAGGGCTTAGTGATACTGAATACTTTAATTTTTCTAGAACTACAACTAAATTTAATGCCACATCAAAAAATAAAAACAAACGCAGACGAAGTCGCGGGCAACAGCTAGTAAGCTATATTTGTGCCTTACATAATGATTGGTGCAGTGGTTTAGCTAAATACAGGTAAGTAACAAAAAAACAGACAAATTTAAGTAGTATGGATTATTGACTTTAATAGCCACGAAAATTTCGATTCGACTTACTTACTTCATCATCATCATCATATCTACCCATTATCGAGTCACTGCAATGCGTGGATCTTTTAATGGAAAAGAAAAGGCTAAATGATATATCAACTAAATTAATATGCCATCAGACATCTTTTTACTTTTGTTGAAGATTTAATAGAGAAAAGTATTTAGGGTATGCTATGTTGTTTCTATACTTGACTTATATAATAATACATATATAATAATAATACTACTTGACTTATTTAATAAGGTGGTTAAGGCTCGTACTCAGTAGCATTACTCAGAAGCAATTGCTGGCAATCACTTTGTCTTTTTTTTACATAATTTGGCAAAAAAATATATAATATTAGATTATTTTTATAATTTCTTGTAAGAGTAGAGAGCTAAAAATATCAAGAAACAAAAAAAAACATTTATCATGAATAACTATTCCTTTGGAACTATAAATATTATCTGACAGTTCTCACAGAATAAATAAAATGCTCTTGGGTATTACGTATTCTTTACCAACCTCACAATTTAACCTTGTATTGTAACATAGGAAAACATTAATAACGGTCCTAAAATAATAACGAAAGGCATTGTTTTGATATATTCAATGGTCATTATTAATAATTAAGTCATTCGGACGCTAGGAATTAGTTCTTGTCTCAATGCCACTCCTACGGACATACGAGAGTGAAACATAAACACCTGATATTATAAATGTTATAAACGCGGAAATTAAATCTTATTTATAAAAACATCCTTGATACCCGAGAAATAGACTTTTTATTCTAATCTAGAATTACATTAGACATTGTAAAGTCTTGAGTAGTTTACTTTTATTCCAATAACCTTCTTCACTGCTGCTTTGGTATGCCCCGACGAGGGTGACAGATGAAATCAAACGAGCCGTGGGAGCCGCTGAACTAACTATAAAATACCTATATCCAGCAGTGGAAGTCTAATGGTTGACGAAATGATGATGACTTGGAATTATCTTTGTTAAAATAAACTTTTATGGCTTTGATCGTAAGTACCTACAGATAAAGTTCAAGGCTCTTTGTCATCCGATAAGGCCCTATAGGGCGTGGTTAATCTTAAGAATATTTAAAAAGTTAAAGTTCAAGTTTATCCATCAATTAGAGTTTATTTGGTGATTGTGAAACAGGCTCTGTCAAATTATTGAGGAGTTATCAAATCGTCCGGTCGTCCGCAATGCCGAGGGCAGGTTTTTGGTCAGGGTAGGCATGGCATTAAATAGAAAATTACTGCAACCGATTGAAGTCCACAGCTGGACATAGGTCTCTTGTAGGGATTTCAAAATCCACGTTCCTGGGCCGCTTGTTTACAGCGACTCCCAGCGACTCGTTCGATGTCGTTTATCCACCTCGTTGAGGGCCGACCAACGCTGCGTTTTCTGTAATCTGTCAATTATTACTATAAAAAAAATATATTTAGCTGTCCCATGCATGCAGACGACGATTATATCCAACTTGAACGAATATCATAACTGAAACGTTAATACGAAATAAATAGCGCGAATCATCCCGCCAATAACAACATATTTGCAGGAATCGATGGAAAGAAAATATTGTTTTAATTAAATAATCATGAATTTATGAACGTAGCGGTTCACGGAAATAGTATTAAGATGTTGATGTTTGGCTCCGGTTATATTTGTTTTATTGATAACCGATTTGCGCTCGCTCCTGCTATAATAGTATAATCCGACACCTGGTATTTAATATTAAGGCAGTCTTGCCATTATAAAGGCTTGGAGGAGGATGAATTAGTTTTTTTTATTTTTCAATTATGAAAATAATACAACACCTCCTCGCAACAAAAGACAATGAATTCCATCTGGTGGGAACTACCATCCCGACAAAGACGTACCGTATTCCAGTGCGATGCCGTGTAGAAGCAAGTGATGACTAGTCCCCAGGTTAGGCCAATGATATATTAATGGGGTTTTCTCTCAAGAAATTCTATTACCCGCTCGTAATTTTGAAATTAGCGATGATTCACCCTGTGTCGAGAGCACGGTAAGCTATCGACCCTGCACCTGATTTCCGGGATAAAACGCCTGTTTCACTTATACTCATCTTTATTCCATAACCATTATATAATTTGAATGGCCTCTTACGCGAAAATTTAAATTATTAGTGATGTGATCAAATATAAAATTCCCTAAAACGGGATCACTTTCTGAAACCCGGAACGTCACACTTCCGATGCGATACGCTCTGGATCGCCAGGGCATGATCATTTCAAGGAAATATAATAAAGATCTTGTTTTGCTCAAAATCACTTAATTTTATGTAGTAACAAAACAAACAGCATTTTTACTCGCGGAACTACGTTTGAAATGCTCCGAAAAGTTAGTCATTGAGAGTCATTCACGATCAGATTTAAAGAAAAACAATAACGTCGCCGCGCTTCAGTCGTAAGAAATAAGATGCAACCTTCGTTTCTGAAAATAGATATATGAAACAGTGGAAGGGTTGTCTGTCTATCGAACATTTTTTGCGAGAAAAGCATTTTGAAACTTTTTCTTTGATTAATTCGAATGTTCTTACACGATGTTATTAATTACCTTGTGATGGTCGTGTCTTTCTTTAAAATTAATTTCTCAGGCATCCGATTCTGACCTTCCATTGAACTGAAATTGGTTATACCTATGTATTAGTTATACTTTTATGGATTTCTTGTTGATTTTATTAATTAATACTATCTCTATATGTAAGCGGTTATGGTTAGAAACTCGGCTTCTCTGGCGAAACGACCGTATTTGATATCTGGCACCTATTTGGAGTTATCTGTGTTTTAAACAATTTAATATAAATGGCTTTAACTGTGTGAAAGAAAAAGCACGAGCATACCGCATGATTGAGAGTTCTCCGTCATGTTCTCAAAGGCGTTTGAAGTTAGACACCGGCGCAAGAGGAAAGCATTAACGGATTTTCCTCGACAAACTTAATCCCTTATTTATTTTCTTGGTAATGCCTTAAGAGCAATAATAATAATATAATAATATAATAATAATAATTATTATTATTGCTCATTCGCTATTATTATTATTGCTTCAAGTCGCTATCATGTCTTTTTCTTGAAAATAACGTTTTTCCGCAAGGTTCAGAGGACACTGAGACATATGAAAATGAAATAACACGAAAGAAAGAAAGAGAAACCGCAATCTTTCTTAACACGATCATGCCAAAAGAAAGTAAATCGGCTAAGTTTTGGATGATAAGACATTAGGTATTTGAAAAATCGGTCTGAGATGCAGGCTGTCCATCGCTTTCTACGATGCAAGACAAGCTCAGCGCGATGGCAATAGTTTTTTCACATACCTATTCATCAATTTTTTTACAGCTATATCATCGTCTTAAACCTTGCTCATTCCGAGACCCGTTCCCCGTAGTGGGCCTGTAGTTGGTTAATAATGATGATGATGATATGTCTATACATATTAATTACATACTTGAAATATACCTACCCTATTTTTTACTGTTTATGACGCGAAAAAAAGAATAGGTACACATTTGTGTATATCCAAAAACACTGACTTTCACGATAAAAATAAGTGCGATTCTAATAGAACAGTGCCGCAGGAGAACGCTAGTTTATTGTATTGGCAGTGAGTGCGGTATCATATTAGCCGGAATATTTGCACGTTTGTTTTAATTAGTGATCGCCTTCGTTGTGAAAATAGTATAGCATTGACAGTGATAATTACCTATGAAGATGACTCTTAAATATGAGCTGTGTGCTGAGTTTTTTTCCGTTTTAATTTTACGGTCATTTTCATACTAAAAATAAAATCAATTTGTCGTTCATAAATTATTACCATAGCTGAATAGTACATACGTAATTCGTAATATTATTGTTAATATAAGTCATCGTCGTCGTCGTTTTTTTTTTGCACATATTAAAGAAAAACCGTAAGTCATCAGAAAATACATACGTACATTTTATGTTTAAAGTTATTGTAAAGTCTCAACAAAGCAAAAACGAAAGTCATTGAACTTTGTGAAACTTTACCAATAGATTATCTTGAATTAAAATCATTAAAGTCTTCTAAATAGTGTTTTTTACATGACCGTTTTGTTTTATAAGGCTTCTAAGTTGGTTGCAATCAGGTTTTACTTTTCCAAAAGTTCAATATATTTCAATATAAATAATATAGAAATATTGTTTTAGTATTTGACTCTAGCTTATTATTCTTATCCGACAAGCTCTTCGTCAATTAAAAATAATTTGTAATAAAATCATTAAGATATTTTCAATAGAATTACAGTTTACCAAAATATCTTAATTATTTTGCGTCAACAATACTTTACAAATACTAAAGATTGATCGGCACAAAATGCTTGGCTTTAGCTCACCTTTATTAAATTAGTTTATTATTAGTGCAAAATAAGTAAAAAAAAAAATATATAATGTAATTTTAATCATCATCATCTTGATCACAGGACGTCTACTGATGGACATACGAGTAGGTGTTTTGTCGGGATTTCTACACGCTACTTTTTTGTGCTGCTTGTAAAGTTGAATCCAGCGACATGCTACTTGTGTGTTAATTTTGGCACTTGCAAATATGCGCAATAAGACATTAGAGCAAATTACGCGTTATTAAGATAAAGAATGTTTATAATGATCTTGTCTGGCGCCATATCATAGCGCACTTCCGCACTTTTCAGAACATTCAACAAGGACTTAATAAAGAATAACCATTGATCAATTATAAAACGATCTCTTTTGACGTCTCTAGGCCATTAAGAAGGCCAACTTTTAGCACTTACCTTGATTATTTTAAGCATTCATCTCAGTTCAGCTGGATGATAAAAAGTGCACCTATTGGTCTAACAAACATCGTAAATTATTTATAGGCCTTTGAAGTTTGTGACGAAAAACTTTGGACGGTAAACATATAATAAAATAGTCCAGTCATATATTCAGGGAAGGAATTGAATATTAAAGTTCATACCTCGCTATTAACTAAGTATTTTATAGGTACATGTTTATCGTTGTTCAACATAGTTGTGATTTCAGATTAGTTATCAATATTATTTTTGATTGCTATTTTTTGTCAATTGGACTCTTTAATGTACTATCGAATCAAGCGACAAAATTGAAAAAATCAAACTGCATTCATAACTTGTTCTTTATTCAATTTCGTCACTTAATTCGAAATTACATAACGCAGTCCAATTAAAGAAACAAGAATAAAATATTATTTAACACATTCGAACCAAATTGTTTAGCTGAGTTAAAATGAAAACAATTTACTCGTGTCAGATCGATTATTTAATGAATATCGTAGTATTGGATCGTAGATGCATGGACACAGAATTCGGTTGGCTGTGTAGAGTTTAGGGCCTTGGGCTGCTTCTTTATCGCGGATCATGTCACCTGGCAACCGACTGGTGGGTGGGTTTACTAACGAAATCGTGCATTGTGCAATGTACCTATGTCGTTGTTTTATGTACTTGTTTTATCTACCTATGTCTTATCTGGTGCTAGATCGCTACTTCAGCCTCCAGCATCTTGGAACCTCAATATACTTTTTTGTCTCGTGGGAGCGGCAGCGGCGGCTGTGGCGTGCACTTAATACATGCACAAAAGCGCTGCCTAACCTAACATTTTCCTATAGCTGGCAACAGTGGAGAATTTTGACATTCTATGCCATTTCATTGCTTTATGCTTACTCTGGTCTAAATTCCTGTGCTCGCCACTAAGCCGCGGCTAGTTTCCACCCTACCGAAAAAGACGCGCCGCTAAGCGATTTATCGTGCCGGTACGATGTCGCTAACAAACCGATTAGGATTATTGCAATACTAACCAGTTAGCCCGTTACGATCTTAGAATATTAGTATAAAACAAAATACGTCGGTCTTCAGCTTCGTGACTTGCAGACTACTAAAACTTATATCAGGCCTATAATTTTACGTAATACACTCGTACCTCACGTTCTTATTACGCCAATCATATCTGATGACTTATCTTTATTAGTTTTCATTGGATAAGATCTAACGACTATTATCAAAGAACTGATCTATTTTGGGGTCAGATTTTTATATTTTGTCTACTAAATAAATTTTTTAGTTTGTTAAATAAGGCTCTAAGGCTTGTTACTCATTTTTAGGAAACATAATAACCATAAATAATATAAGCGAACAAAGATAAAAATTGACATGGATATGATGATGACGCATCAGTAAACTATACTATCACATATGATTAAAAAAAATAATAACGAAATCGGTTTATTTTTGTAAAAAAAACATAACTCCACTTTTAGTGGGTAGTGGTTTTAACCCTTTACAAGATATTGCTCTTCCCGAGGCAGGGGTGTTAATGGTTGAAGAGTTCTACTAGCACTTCACCATCAGATTTTTTATTGTGACAAGCATAAATTGCTTAGCAGCCATATACCATAATCTAAGTGAAACCCGTGTAAATATTGTGTAGCTCCGGTGGCCATCTTAATCGTCAGTTCCACCTGAACATAATATGTTCAGGTGGAACTGACGATTAAGATGGCGTCTTCTTTCGAAAAGCACCATATTATGGTGCTTTTCGAAAGAAGATGCACAAGGTTCTTTACAAACTTTATTAGTGTACTGTAATATTTCAAATATTATCGGTGTGCCTATAATATTTGAAGAGTTCCCTCGATTTCTACAGGATTCCTCCGATAACTCTTATTGAGTTTACAAAAAGCAACATCTATGTTTTTAAAACAGAAATCTCAATTTAGGGTTCATTTAAGGTTAATTGTAGGTATGTAATAAATGTTCGCAATTATAGAGCGAACATCGCCGCCTGTCGGCTTTCCGTTCGTTAATCTTTCCGTAGCACCTTCGTTTCTTTCCACTGTCACAGTACGCGGAGAAAAACCGAGATATAAATTTTCCACTTTAATTACCTACTGGACTGGCACCAACAAACTCAGAATACTGGCACTGGCGACAAATTAATATTCTTGATTTTAAGGAAAAAATAGCTTAAGCTTTTATTATATTAGTGAGATTACGATTTAGAAATAGCATACAAACAGTAAACCTTAAAAATTTCCTGAGTGCTATTTAACAAACTTATTTTTTTGGGTCAATAAAAATATTCCTTTAAACAACAAAAACGTTTTCCGAGGATGAAATTCTCCGATACATACCGATAAGTTCGTTGGCTTCCACGTTCACTGGAGAAAAACGCTTTAAAAATCTGTCTCAAGAATTCAAGGAGCTGATTTTCTCCAGATAAATAATATTTGTTTTAGCTCTCTTCTGACTTAGTGCTTGTATATTCTTGCAATCTCTGTACACAGACTTGACATTGGTGAACTTTAGAACGGCGAAGACGCGAGCGGGTACCCAAGACCATAAAATGTTCTTTAATTCCAAAACATTTTTAAAAGTTCAAAGGTTGAACGACACTGACACTTTAAACAAAATCTATAACCAAACAATAACCAAACTAAGCAAAGTTTAGTTCCGCTAAGTGCAGTAAGCTTAGCGCGGTTTAGATACATCATCAAAGGCTTATAACATTCCACTGTTGGACAAAAAGCCTCTGCCATTAGAAGGGCCAATAATCACAACGCTGGGCAGACTTTGGTGTGTTATTGCAGTAGATGATCCTAGTAGCACAGAGGATGCTGCTGCCCGTAATATTCCGTTAGTCGCGGTGTACGACATCCCTGGGTAGAGCAGCTGTGAACACAATTGTATTCTGATCGGCTCATACTCTAAGACTCTAAGACTCTTTGGCCGTTACTCAAAGTGCAGTTCCTTGCATAGCGGTTCAATTTTTTGAAAAACAGGAGACAAACACGTATAAAAACACGAAGCGCATTATAGCGGAAAAGAGAGAAAAGATTTTGTATCTCATTTTCATAGGAACTATTCAAAAACAATACATATACAACGGATCTCAAGTTTTAGTTTAGTTACAATTACTATGGTTTAGTAGTGCGATCTATCGCATTTGAATTTAAAGTCGTCTGTGTGCTTTTCCTACGTACCTACTAATACCGTACGGATGACGTGTTTACGCTTTTCCAATTCCATTTCGTTGGAGTTGTTTGCACTTGAAAATATACGTTGCAAGATTTTTATTAATATTTTAAACAAACTTCCGAAAAGGAGAGGTGCTATATTCGGCTATATATAATTATATTTTTTAAATTACTTTACCGATGTCCCCGTCAATTTTGGACCGATTTTAAAGTTTTTTATGTGGTATACTGTCGTTGTGGTAATGTCACCAAGATCTTATAAAGAGACTTAGTGGGAATGGTGTCGTATCCTCAGATTTTATAGCCACAGTTGGTTGAACTCCCTGAAACAAAATGAATTTTACGAATGAAACGGGCGTTCTTTAATGTTGGTTTTCTTGTTTTATCTACGACAAAACATTGAAAGTTAGGCCTTTAGGATCTTTTATGTCAATACATAGAAAGTAAAAAAATTAAAGTATAATGTATATAAAGTTCCATATTATAGCATATTCATATTTGTATTGTCTGTGCTGTCTTAGGTTAAGATCTAAAAGCTAATCAAAGCTATTTATTTCTAGGTACATATTGAAAATTAACTTTTCATTAGTTTCACCGATAAATCTCCTTCGTGCCATCTCCATTGACATAATATTGGCTAAGTACCTTGTGCCCAGTTAACACAGATAAAAGCCATGAACAATAATTGATTTAAAGAAACGCTAATTTTTATCTATTTTTACAAGAAAATGTGATGCTAAACCTATTCAGAATGGCGATGTGTAGAATAAGCTATCGAAAACGAAGTTTAACAGTGTTATAACCGTATAGATAAACGAATCGGGGATCGGAAAATGAGGTTAAGTGTCTCAAAAGGCAACGTTTTCATGTGAAAGCAGTATTAATTTTAGGGAGTGCGGCGTGAGACTGGAGTTTTACATCTTTTATAACAAGTTTCATATGTAAAATGTAGAGTAAAAGAATTGGAAGGGCAAGTTTATAGAAAAGCGTGTGGCGCTAAACAATCATCATCATCATCATCAACAACCCATTACGGCTTCACTATTGGTAGATCTGAGAGCATACGAATTGGAGAACGTCATGAAGAACTTATCAGGCATGCATACTGTTCGAGATGATTTCCTTACCGTTAGAGTAAGTGATATATTAATTGCTTAAATTAAAACTTTAAAGCGATATCTACTTGTATATTTTACATTTTTGTGTTCTTTTATAATAGTGTGCGTTAAAGATGTAATATGATTTAACACTATTCGTGCTAGTTGAGAGCGAAAGAGATGTACCTATGTGTGCTAGTATTAACAGTTGGGTGAAGATTCGAAGCTGTTGATTAATCAATAGCGGTTTCGGCGCCATATTAACAGTTTATTCCTCTTATAAATAGTACTTCACTATTAAAACTCCACCGATTAACCCACAAATTTCTTTACACCTCACAAAATTAAAGACCAATCGTTATATTGAGGTGTTTAATGATTTGTGTGGTTGTAACGTTGCACGTCATGTGACTTTTGAAAATGTTCTGAGGATTATTTTAAAGATTTTAACGTGTTTTGACCGATCTTGTAAGTAAGATGAAGGTGGATTTATTATTTCTATAATCAGAGTTGGCGAGCATTTCTAGCGTAAGTGATTAACAGAGGCTCGATGCTCGGGTCGATCTGTCCTCCGAGGCACGGGGTTTGACAAATACACCCGCGTCAAGGCTAAGAATTTGCTGAAAGAAAACAGAAATACAAATATTCAAATCCACGATTTTATGATTCACTGTCAAACATACTAATGAGTACACATAAACCAAGCAGTTATAGATACTTATTTAATTTTAATTTTTTTTGATAATTTTTTTACGCTGGAAGTAGTTAATTTTCGTATTCACTGGCCGCTAGATATATAGTCATAATAAATTAGGGCCAACTCTTCGCTCAATACAAAAATTTATTGACCGCATTGTAATACCTTGTTATTAATTAATTATGCGTTAACAGTGCATGCTTTCGACTTACAAACAAACCATTAGCTGGTTTGTGCTTATGACGAAGTCGGAATTAAAGTATTAGAAAATATACTAAATATAAATATAATAAATAATAAATATACTAGGACAATAACAATCGTAAGTAACATACAAGTAAGCGTAGCTTGTGTTATGGGTACTAAGATGACTGATGAATATTTTTATGAATTATAGATACATAAATACTTAGAAAATACATATAAACACCCAGACACTGAAAAACACTTATGCTCATCACACAAACATTTTCCAGTTGTGGGAATCGAACCCACGGCCTTGTACTCAGAAAGCAGGGTCGCTGCCCACTGCGCCAGTCGGCCGTCAGAAAAATGGTATTAAGAAAAATGTGCTGTTGTCCTTTTTCTTTGTCCGTTTATATTTTACTATCCGTCAATCAACTAACGCTACGTCAAAAATCAAGTTGAATGGTTGCTTACTTACGGCGTAAAGGAAGAACAAACGAAAAAAAATATTTTCGCATTTATAATATTAGTAACGATAAAATATTAATCCGAAATAATTGCGAAGATGATATAACCGAATTAAATGGTAAGGAAACAAAATCCTCCTAATGCCTATGGAAATCTATAAACGAAGTGGAATGTCCCATTCAGTCGAAGCGTCTTAACACAACAAATAAGTGCTCGGAAAATTTCGATCAGGTGCGTAATTGACTGCTATTTTTAATCAATTAAATCCGTCTCGACGATCCTGATTTATACTGTTTCTTTTTTAGATTCTCATCGATTTTTTAATGATATCATGAATAAGCAATTCATTGAACATTTTTTATCGGTTCTTCTGGACACGGGTTTGATGGTGGATAGGTTTTTTAACCCAGAAAACATGCATGCATAATAACTTATTTAATTTTAAGATTGTAGATACCATTGTCAACTTAAAAATCACCAAATAATAGTTCCTGTGATTTGACTTCCTTGCTATTTATTTCAAATATGTTTCAAACATAATTAATAGGAGCTAAAGCGCCGTCTGAACCGGTGTAGAGATTGTCACTTCTTGTAGGCTCTGTCAGGTGCGACAGGTGTCCTCTTTGTTGCATAAAAAGTTGCCTACGTTGGAAGGCACAATTGTTGCAGGGAATTGAATCGAGTGAGCAGGGGACACCCACCCGATAGTCTGCTTTGAAGCTGGGATATACCAAGGGAGCACGCCATTGTGTTCGAACGGAAAACTGTATGCTTACGCGGTGTCAGTCAAACTCCTCCACGGTTTGTGTTATAAACACGGAACACATGATTATTCCTTACCTAAGAATCTAAATTCTGATTAAGATCGTCAGAAAGCCGCGTGGCAGGCCCAAATTCCCTTTCTTCAATAGGAGAGTAGGCCTTTACCCTGTTATTAGGATATTAAGTAGATAATGAATATTTTATTAAATTCCATCAGATATTAATTAATTTTATTAAAGGGTTTGGTTTGGTTTAACAATTTGGTTCGCTGTACTCTATATATGTAAAATATTAATGATTACAAGTTTTCAAGTCATCGCTGTGGGATCTCATTTAGCGATGCCTTGAAAATCCCTTTTTTATTATAAATGTGAATATGCTTGTTGATGTATCCTACTTTAAGTGAAACATGCACAACAAATGGACGTTAATTTTACATAAAACAGTTTAGGCAAGTTTTATCCCGAAAATGCATGATTCCTATGGGATAAAATATATAAACAATTATTATTTAACTACTTGTCTTGTATACTCGGGGGGTTGATTTAACATGTTAATACTGGGATCTTATATCACACAATACTTACATAAAATACTCGTTACTTACTTAAGGATGCCAATAAACACTCGTACGACAAAACAAGCCAGCGTTTATGCAGGCTGAGCTAGAAGAAAAAAATTTGAGGGTAGAATAAAAATAATGAGAAAATAAGTGTGCAAATTACTGGAGTAAAGCGTGTAGTTAAGTTACTTGGTAAAAGTCTTTTTGAAACTTAATATGATTTCTTGAGTCTTAAAAAGTCGCCATAAAAGTCGTCTTTTATTTAAAACCCTTCAAAAGGTCGTCGGCCCGCAAATATTTGCGTCCCATATTTTGGGTTGAAGCTTTTATCTAAAAGGCGAAGATATTTGACAAATAGATGGTATTTTGCGGTACCTGTAATCCAATAAAAGGCAACCCATTTTGCACTGGAGTTGTTAACCTCCGTGTTTATACCTACTCGTATTGTTGACGTTTAGTACCCACCTTAATTAGTTAAGTTACTCTGAGAATGAACCAAGATAGCGAAAAGACATTTTAATAAGGAACATAGGTGATTTCTGTCGCTTTTCATGTGTCCCTGGCAATAAACTGTTTGTTTATTTTTGGGGGCATTGAACTTCTTTAAAAGAAGTTACAAACACGTAATTTTTACTATTTCTTATTAGTTAGTAATTATTATGGTAAAGTAACTTGTTTTTCGAGGAAATACACTCCACTACAAAATCGCTCAAAACAAGTACTGACCAGGATTTCGGAGGCTATCACCGTTCTTAGATTAATTGATGTCAGGGAAGATTTAAACAAACGGTTGTGTGTTTTTAAACGTTATTTCCTAAGATACCCCACAAGTTTATGTATAAAACATGACCCGTATTAGCTTGTATATATTTTTTATTACATGTATATCATTAGATACTAATACATACAGTAGGTATATTTTATTTCTCAGGGTTAGAGATTTACTTTATATTTATTTGTAAAATTTGAGCTATAAGGTTTTTTAAGTCAGAAAGCCAAAGATAGAATGACAGACATTTTTGTTTTCCTTTAATTTAACGAAGTTGTTCATCATTAATTTGTTGTTTGTTTTAGCATCACAGAAAAGTGACAGTTTTTGCATTTTGTTTCATATTGTCATCCCTCCCAGTTCCCACACCAGCACGGCTAGCATGAGCAGGAGACAATTATATCCCCGGGGAAGGGATATAAATTTATTTTCTCCACAGCTTTATTCAACTCTCAGAGCATTGGCGCACAAGTGAAATAAAATTCAAATAATAATATTCCACATAAATAATAAACGGGGATACATTTCTCCTATTCCATGTTCCCGTGCTTTAGCAGGTGGACACGTTAATTATAACCTTTGTCAGGGGATATACTCGGGGGACATAGTTTTTATCTCCTGCCCGTGCTATCCCTCCAGTATGTTCCCGTAGGCACTTCTTGAAATTAATATTCCCAAATAACATAATGAAATAGGATTCAAAATACTGTTGCAAAATATTTTTCAGAAGTTTTAGGAAACAATCTTTACCATAAAACACGTAGTAAGATTCAACATTGATTAAGCTTTTGCTTCAGATGCTCTGACTGTCGTATCCAAGCAACTATTAATTACAAACCTCGTATAATAGTAAATGAAAATAATTAAAGCTCCTTTAACTTATTTATAAAACAATATATCAATTTGTGCAATTCGAATAACCGCATACAATCCGATCCACTAATTATCAAGTCATGGCAACATAATACCGAAACTTAAAATAGATCGTAGTGTCCTTTTGTATCCAATAACTTTAAAACATACTCGTATGTAAGTAAACGCTGTCCGAAGTGATAAACCATATTCACAACACCGTCAAAAAGTACCGGGCTAGAATCGGCCAGTCGGGCAGTCATTTTTCAGGCGAAAGTACTAACAACTTATTTCTAACGGCAAAGGTATATCTCGTCTCGGTCGTTGGTAAAAAATAAAAGAATACGACGGCAACAACACTTACTCCAGAGGAAATTAAAACAGTACACTTAATCAACATTTAAACCCAGTGTTTACCGAAACCGTCTCCAGATTAAGCGATGCAGTACGTGTCACGGGGGTCAAAGTTCACGAATCCTCTCTGGAGCTCTGAACTGCGTTGAACTTGTCTCATTACTTCCGCACAAATTTCGATTACATGGAGATACGATTTTGTGAAGTTTAATATAGTGTGTCCCACATTTAAAATTATACAGTAATACCTTTCTGGTTAAAACGCAAACAAATAACCTAAAAATCTTTGCACTGTATAATATTACCATAGGTGACTGCCTCGTTTGTCTTTGGATTAGAATTATGTTTGACACAGATGAAAAGTTCTGAATTCGATTTCCGAGTTCACATAACAAAATCTGTTACGAGTAGGTTCTTCTGCCTAGACTAGCTAGGACATAGACTTTTTACATTATACAGTCCTTATTTACTCGTTGGGCAAGTCACATCACAAGGCAAAATTATTGGGTTGGGCCAAAAACGGTTTGGTTTCTATGTTAAGAAATTTTAAATACCCGCTGCTTGTTAGAGAACAGAAGTCGGTCGCATTTACCTTGCTCGAACAAGCTTATGATGATAAAAGAATTAAAGCTGCATGGAAGGTTTAAGTTTAATTCCTTTCTCCAAAGGGACAAGAAGCCTACGACCAGCGGCCATTGTTAGGCTAAGTATGATAATGATATAATGATAACGGTTATACTGCATTTTGGCCACATCAGAAGGTGATAACGGATAAGATACGATCAAACATCAAGACCATGATTTTCTATTCATATCACAACTTACTAAGCTCTGACACTCAATTCTATTACTGTTATACTTATATATTTTGGTGTATTTTAGATGCACCTCGTACCTACCTCTGTATCTGTTCTCTACGACATCGGTTTCCTGCAGTCTGTAAGAGAGCGTTATGTAGCGATAAGGCCTAAGTATATAATATATGAAGACTGTGTTTTTTGTTTATTTTTTTAAATAAAAGTGTATTTAATTATTCTTAAACATATTTTGTGTGCAGGAATCAAGCTTCAATCGAAGGCACGGTCTGTCCCCTACAAGATGCACTGCTGTTATTCTCGAATTATTGAGTGCTCTCGCAATTCGATCAATGTATTGCTAATTTATCACCGAGGCATTTTTACATTGTAATTTACTTAAAAATACTAATATTAAACATGCTATAACTCATGAAGCAAATTTAATTTGAAAGAGTTTTGTCGCGTACGTTATATATAGGTTGATTTAAAAAAAGTAGAACTCAGTGAAAAATATGAGAGATGTAGCTTTGTCTGCAGTAATTTACGAAATTCAGGTGTGAACAATTCCATAGGTACAATGAAGGTACATATTTTTTTTGCGTCCATTTAATTACTAATAATTCTAAGAATCTAAAAAAATAATAGTTAACTTAGTTATTTGATAACAAGCTAATTACAGTTCATATCGTTAGACTCCTTGATACCTGTTAAACTGTACACGTGGAAAGTGTAACAGGAGTCCAGAGATATTTGACTCCTTTCCCATTAATATTTTGTTAATCAAAGGCAAGGGTTAAATTGCTTTCATTTTCATTCAAACAGAAACAGTTGCTAATGACAATTAATATCAGGTTCATAAGAAGGTTAATGTTCGAGTAGGAATATGAAATACTGTCGTTTACCGGAAAATGATTTTCGGGTCAACACTCCTCTACCAACTCTATTTTGGAACATTATATTTCATCAAGCATTATAAGTTATTTCCAGTGGTACATCCATAGAAGATAAAAATATTATAATCTGACTACCCGATGGTGTTTAAAAATGTCAAATGACAGAAGATCTACATATAAAAACCTTTCTTTGGAAATCATTCTCCAAGAGGATTAAACATAGGGTGGAAAATGGTTGCATAGAAAATAAGGATGTATTTATTGCATTCATACAGCCCAAGGAATTTCCACCGCTGTCCTATCAATATTTTCTTTTATAACCCACATACCAAAGATTAGACTGATAATACTGAGGTATGTTCTGTATTAAATTTTTTTGTTTTATTTATTGTTATTGTTCAATAAAATATTAAAACCAACTAACAAACAAAACCACCATGAGCCGCAAATCGTAGCAAAGTATTGTCAAGACATAGCCTCGGTTAGTTTCATTTCCAACGTTTTACTAGTTTTTATAGCATCTGACAGGAGTTGAAAATAAAGATTCATCAGAAGAATTTAGTCTACATAACCCTCAAAGAAATAAAATAAAAAATATTGGGCAGATATTGGATCTGCGAACCGCTGCAAAGCATGAGACAAAGTCATACCTATACTTACCGTGAAACACAACGCACAAGTTATAGAGGCTACATCAGCTCGACACGTGTCACGTGTTCCGGTGGGAGGCTTCGGCCGTGGCTAATTACCACCGACAAAGACGTGCTACGTATTACCGATTATAAATAATAATAAATAATAATAAATATACTACGACAATACACACATCACCATCTAGCCCCAAAGTAAGCGTAGCTTGTGTAATGGGTACTAGATAGCTGTTGAATATTTTTATGAATATAATACATATAAATACTTATAATATACAGATAAATACCCAGACACTGAAAAACAATCATGTTCATCACACAAACATTTTCCAGTAGTGGGAATCGAACCCACGGCCTAGGACTCAGAAAGCAGGGTCGCTGCCCACTGCGCCAGTCGGCCGTCAATTATTATATAGATTAGGAGTATGAGTTAAATTTAACTACTTCCTAGTAAAAGGGTAGTAAGCCCGCTACCATTTTAAACTGGTGGGATTGTAGGCAGGGCAATTTATTTCACTACAAGTTATAGTGTAATAAATAAAACTTGTCCACGCGTTGTGATTTGTATGTATGTGGCAAAGCCTAGGCTAGCTAATTTAAAAACACCCTAAGAATTTAATTTGCTACGCAATTTTTTAATAATGCCTAAAGAAAATGCCAAATAATTCACGTTTTTCCTCAAAGCGGGCGCGCAGCCTTGGTTATGAACGTTAACACTTCAAATTCACTTTTAGATCGTTGAGCTGTTGAGGAAAATATTTTACCAAATTTTGTCTTCAGAATAATAAAATTTCTCTTTTCTCTTCACGCACTAAAAAAAATCAGTGCTCTATGTACGTGACACGTTTTATATTATGGTTTGCAAAGTCTACTGTTTAGTAGGTAATTTATTTTTCTAGGTTGAGTCTATCGTCAAAGATATTCATGTCAGTTGCACCAAATTCAACGTGAATCCTTTTTTTTAGTAAACATTAAAAGACCGCACAGCTAAGCCAGGCATCCTTGCTGCTCGGTCTTACGGTAAGTGAAAAACAATCTCCTATAAAAAGGTAAACACTTGCGGGCATGTGACTGCGTCCATCAATCTGAGGCGTAGGTGTTAAGTCACATGTGTCTGTAATTACACCAGCAACCACGCCCTTCAGACCATTAAAACACAGGAACACAGCATTGCAGTGATTTTTTTTTTCAACCTGAATGTTGTATACCCTAGTTTCCAATACAAAGAAATCACTAAATGAGGTGTTTACCAAAGGTGAAATAAGTACTTAATGCGTAAGTGAATATATTTATCTGCGAGTGTGAGTTCCACCGAACACGATGAAACCAATCTCGATGAAACTTTGGCAAGTTAAGTTTCTGACAATCTTCTCTCAAACGAAATCTTGCTCCACCTTTTTCGTCGGTGAAAATACGATATAAATTATAATCGATAAGATACTTATTTTTTATGGCTTGTAAATCAATTTTCAACTGCATGTCTGGGAGTACAACACTTCAAATGTAGGCCGAGAGCCCATATATCTTACATTTAGCAAAGTTTAAATAGCAAATAACAATATATTTTGATGTCATAACCTTCCTTAAAAATTAGAAATGAAGTAATTTTTTCAGGTTAATTTTTCTTATTGAGTTTCTTCCAAGATAAAGTCGCAGCTTTTCTTTTGACAACACGTTCATTTTTCAACCGACAAAAAAAACTACTTTGTCTAACAGACTTTTCACAGAGTAGTCCGATTTTAAATAAGTATTTTTATTTGCATTTAAAAAAAGTATGAAGTATTAGTATATAAGTAGTATTCTTAAAACTGTTGAGCTTAGTCATGGTATCTAGGTAGTGGTAACAAGTTTATTTAGCAGCTGTGCTAAAATATTGTGTATAAGTAGATTGAATTAAATAACAATGACAAACGGACAGACGAACAACGACTTTGGGAAATGGGAATAAACGGGTTTTAGATACGTCTTAGTTACAAAAAGAAACGGCTAGGTATATCGTCATTGTCAAATTTAATATAGTATATAACTGGCATAAAGAAATCGAGTTTGGTATCAAAAAAAAGCCATCGACCGACCCGCATTGGAGCAGCATGTTAGGTCTATGTTTTAAAACCCTGTCTCCGTAGGACATAATTAATCGGAGAATGATGATGATGATGAAGATGATGAGCAAAAAAAAGACAGGTTGTAGAGGATTTAAAAGTATGGATTATTCTTTTAATGTTAAATTGTTGGGAAGCTAAAAACAATAAGCTTTGCTAGCCTTGTACCGGTAAAAACCACTTAAACAAAACCGTCACTAGCTCTTGGACAAACATAAAAAGAATAACATTTTCATGCATCGTAAAAATTCAATATATGCGTTCGGGTACTAGAAAGAAATGGGTTTCCCCATTGCAAATATTGCGTTAAATTAAAAAGGAAAAAATCGTCTGAGAAAGTATTTCTTGCTACAAAGTATTAAGTATAAGTGAAGTGTAAAAATTTTAGACATCGTAAAAAGTCAATAAACCTTGTCAGTGGCTGTTTTAGTCTAGAGTTGATGTTACACCAGTGGAATGCATTTCTCTCTTTTAAATTTGACACCAACTTTATAGACTATAAAGCGTAGCTCCGATATTAAAATGCATTTTTTTTTTGTAATATTTGATAGGCCACGTGATTTTAAGTAGAACCCATCGCCTATAAAGAGAGCTACACTTCAAAGGATAAACCATGGACAGGTCATGCAAAGTGCAGCCCAGTTCCCATAAATTTGAGACGTGTTGAGACTCATGTATCTGTAATTACATGCGCAACCACACCCATTAGACCGGAGCACATCAATGCTATTTGTCAGCGGAAATAAGCATGGCGTGCGTAATCTCCTGAATTGATAAGCACGGTAGACGGTCTAAACTTTTATTAATCTAAAATGTTAATTTGAGAGGACACCTAGTGAGCCGGTAAAGAGTTGATGATGATTCACGGCATGGCAGATGCATACCTACTTATAAATATTGAAATACGATTCTATATGAAATTAAACAAAACGTATTCATTCAAAATCTGTTATGTATTACAAATATGCTCCAAAGAACCACTTCAATTGAATTATAATTATTATAGTTATATTTTTACGTTCGTCGCGCACGAAATTACAATTTATAAAATCTTTACTCAACATGCACGTAACATTACACATATGATACGGCGGAAATAAATGAAATTATCTTTATATCATCAATAAAACATCTTGAGAATGTAATTGTCTCAATCAAAATGTTAATCATTAACGTGAAATGCGTAATAACAACGAATGCAAACATCCAACGGCTTTATTTTATTCCAGATTCTAAGGAGTTCAACAGGAAGAAAAGTAAACTGTTTGAAACAATAAGGCGTTGTTTATTGAACATTCGCACTCCCCAGAGGTCAACGTTTTCGGCTGCTTTGAAATTCGCAGATAACTTTAGAATATTATTTACTGTAGTTAATCTTTTTAAGCAACATTTAGGAATATCGTCGAGACTTCAAATCCCTGGAAAGTTTGTTTTGTGCTTCTGTAAAAAGGTTGTGGAATGAGAAATTAATAAATAAAAATACAAACACACACACATCCTTGGCCTTTAAATGTCCCATCGCTGGGCACAGGCCTCCTTTTTCATAGGAGAGAGGGTTTCAGAGCATAGGCCCGCCACACTACTCAAATTGAGATGTGAGTTGGTGGGCTTTAACGACTATTATCACAAGTTCTCCGAAGCACGGGACACCGCCAATTTCCTTTCTTCGAACTGGAACTGAAAATTATTTAAAAGTTTTTTTTAGTAATAATTGACGGACCAGCAGATGGCCACCTGATGGTACGTTCAAAACCATCGATTATAATAAAACCAACACTTCGCTGGGCATGCAAGGAATGTTCCTGCAACGTTTCATAAACCTGAGGCGTGGGTGTCAAGCCCCATGTGCCTGTAATTACATCAACACCCACGCCCTTCCGCCCTTCAGACTGGAATACAGACACATACTTACACATACACACACAGACACACATACGATATTGCCTAGCGGCAGATATCAGACAATGCAATGCCTCAACACTGCTATGAGTTTCATCCAAACTTGTAGAGCGAAGTCTGAGATAGTTTAACCTGAATTTTATACAGTACAAGTTCATCATATAGAGGCCCTCCTTCTCCATGAAGTCAGCCAACATTTGACCCCTGTGGTTCCGTTGCCCATACCCAAATTGCCCCACCCTTAACTCTGAACCAGTTCGCTCGCCAAGCTTCGCGTTGAAATCTCCTATAATATTGTAGTAGTTGTTCGAGGCATGTATGGCTTTTGAAATATCCTCATACAAAACCTCTACATCCTCGTCTGGGTGTGCCGAAGTCGGCGCGTATACCTGTATGACCTTCAACGAATACCGTTTGGTAATTCTGAGTATAAGGTATGCTACCCTGCTCGACACACTTTCGACTTTTACAACATTGTTGACGAGAGATTTGTGGACGATAAACCCGACACCACACTGTGACTGTTGGTCACCCTCCCGGTCGTAGGACAAGTTGCTGGATTCCAAGATTATCGAGTCCTCCTCCTCTCGCCGGACTTCAGACAATCCTATAATATCCCAGCGCAACTTGCTCACCACTTCTTCCAGCTCAATCACCTTTCCATCGGTCCTCAATGTGCGTGCGTTGTATGTTGCCAGGTCAAGTCGTCGGGGTTGGCAGTGGAATCTCTGCCGGAGATTCTTAACACCCCTTGCCCCGCCGTTACCATAACCGCTGCCAGAGCCAGGAATAGCGGTGTCGCCGGGAACTAGGGGCTGTGGTTTTTTCTCCTTCCCATTAAAGTTATGCCCGATAATGACCACGCTGGGCAGGCGGGTTGGTCATCGCAGGGCTAGACTGATCGCCCCGGCGTCGCTGCTGTCCGACACCGGTCTGTGCTATTTGTTCAGCCTAGCCAATTCGAAGTGGGTATACCGCCACTTGTCGGTCGCCAGAGCCTCGTCGGTTAGTCGGCAGGGTGCAACACGTGCAGGTGAGGTTGGCAATTTGGGAGGCTGACTGGTACTAGCCACGCCCACTTACACTTTTTTTTGGCCACAATAGGCTCGATAGTATTGTGCTGTTTAGTATTATTGAGGGCAGAGTGAAGGGTAACTGAAGCAGACAAAGAGCTCCAACCCATTGGATTGCCACCATTTGAATATTCGCAACAAGCTCAATACATACAAGGCTCTTTCAGAAAAGCTATATTTTACTGCCTGGTGAGCCTAAATAAAAAAGCGGCCATTTATGGTCACGAACAGTGATGGCAAACGACGGTCTCAGGTAACGAAGTAGGATTGGAGGTTCTGTCAACGTGGGCAAAATCCAGTAGGCAAAATACCTGCAGGCGTTAAAGATCATTGAACTCGTTTTTTTTTAATATTTCAATATTTTATTCGAGTGAAATCTTTTCGCGAAATATTTAAGATTCTTTTATTTGAGCAGGTATATATTTTTTGTTAAATACATTAAATGTACACCAACTTGAAATAAAACAAAGTAAAATAAAAACCATTTCGTACTCATTTTTGGAGCTTCGGATATTTGTACTCATGAAAATATCCGGGTTCAGGAGGTTACAAATCTTTAAAGTAAAATACGATATTCGTATTTCATTTAAGGTTCAAAGACGTTATCCATCTTTCTTCTATAGAAATATAATGAAACGTTACTGGACGATTTCTGAACCTACGTGAAATATATTAATAAAATGTTAATTCTGGGATTCTTTAAACACACAAAGAGTCCAAAACAGTATTTATTTTGTATTCTTGGCTGTCTCGCTGTTCGAGTGATTGTACTGATTCTACTCAATCACGATGATTCTACTCGACAGATTAAAAATTGCAATTTAGTATAGATCCTTAAAATAACACTGGCTAGAACAGTTTGGAAAAAATCGTGAGGAAGCCTGCTTTCCTGACACTTCTCATAGACAGACAGCCAACACCGTGGTCCACCACGCCGCGCTGTTACGGCCTCAACCGTTTCTCTTCTGAGAGGAGACCCGTGCAATGTATTGTAATGTATTTAAAGATTGTCTCCATCTTTTCTGGCAATGTGATCGAAGTACTCAAAATTTTCATTACCTAAATTCAATTAAAAAAAATCTAAATTTAATTATTTCCAGTCGGCCTAATATAAGCACTTTTGAAACGTCTAGTATGTCTGTTTGTGGTGACGCTACCACTGGTTCGGAAGGCAGATTCTACCGAGAAGAAGCCGGAAACCGAAACAATCATAAGTTGACAATCAGAAGTCTTTTAAATTAAATAAAAAGTTCTCAATCGAAGTTGATGAAACTAAATTTTAATCGGGAAGATTTCTGTACAACAAAATCGGTACCATGCACGCGCCTTCTAGAAATGAAAGAGACTTTTACCTGAATAATCATCATTGCTTTAAAATTATTAACAGGCAACCATGCAACTTGGTATGAATTGGAGATAATAAAAAGAGAATCTTATGAAAGATTTTCTTTACTGAAATCGGTAGATAGTAGATTAGTAGATACCAAGAAAAGAGGAAATTCTTAAGTAGACTTTTTACGTACCTATTTATTTCGTAAAGTAATGACCGTTCGTTGAAATTCTTAATTCATTCGGTATCGGATACTTACACGTCATTAAAAAGTTTCATTATCCTAGGCTGTACAGTTTTTAGTTATCTCATAAGACTAATCAACTAAAGTTCAACTATGTTTGTACAATAGAGTTAAAGCATTGTTATTTCTTCTGTTTAAATTTGGTTATTTTAATATAATTTGCATTGTAAAACTACAAAAATTCAAATGAAAAAATCAGAATTTGTTTCTTAAGACAGTGTAGTCTGCGTAGGGCATGCGCCCCGGCCAATGGCCTAGGTGGCATTTCCAGGAATTTGGAAAATTCAGATGATGATCAGAGGATAATAGATAAATAAATAAATAAATAAATAAATAATAATAAATAATAATAAATATACTACGACAATACACACATCGCCACCTAGCCCCAAAGTAAGCGTAGCTTGTGTTATGGGTACTGAGATGACTGATGAATATTTTTTTTAATGAATAATATACATAAATACTTATAATATACATATAATCACCCAGACACTGAAAAACATTCATGCTCATCAATGAAAACAAACATTTTCCAGTAGTGGGAATCGAACCCACGGCGTTTGACTCAGAAAGCAGGGTCGCTGCAAACTGCGCCAATCGGGTTAGGATATTCATCATCATCATCATCGCTCGTCATTAATGGAATAGCTCTTTTTATTGAACCAAGATATAGTGTTACAGCTTATGTTATAAAGGTCGGGATAGGTCTACTAGATACTGTTGACTAACGTCGAATTTTATTTAATATAATAATTATTTGCTAGATCTACATAGCCAACTTTTTGCATGATATAGGAACATCCTCCCATTTGTCTTTCCATAACTGCTTCAGAGCTCAAGCAACATAACTGTGATGAGAGTTTTTTGTAACACTACCTACGTCCTACACATAGTAAGTCAGTGTCAATATTTTCTGGCATTGGCTTTTTTTATTTTTTTTTATTCCACTACAAGTTAGCCCTTAACTGCAATCTTCCCTGGTGGTAAGGGATGATGCAGTCTAAGATGGTAGCTGGGTAACCTTTTAGGGAGTATGATAGTCATACCCCTAATCGGTTTCTACGCGATATTCCGCCGGAACACTAAATCGCTTAGCGGCACGTATTTGTTGGTAGGGTGATAACTAGCCACGGCCAAAGCCTCCCACCAGACAAAATATTCATAGTTTGTTCATAGTTTTCATACTGTATCCAGCGTCAATTCAGCGGTGGTGGGCTAACAGGGTAGGTATGCACTAAGCGAACGGATGATAAAAGATGGAAAAAGTCGCCAGTATGAGTTATAAAAACTTAAGAGTAGGCATTGTACAAGTTATAAAAGTCTATCCTTTAGTTTAAAAAGGAGATTGGAGATGGAGATTTTTATCAATTTTACATCATCCGTCCGCTTACTGCTTACCCTGTACTCCCTATGTAGGTATGCAAGCCCTGCAATTCAGTAGGTACTGACCGAGAGTGCGGTGGAAATGGCATACGGGCACAGAACGTTTGGAAACCTTGATACAGGCTGGTCATAACGAATTAATATAATTCATATCAAAAATCGTTAAAAACTTAGTTAGTCATAAAGTGGTTATGATAAGCTTGTGATTGGTGTTTGGATTGTGAAAATTGGTGCTGGGAATCGTGAGTTATTTGCATTTTATCCCATAAAAACTTGGGTCATAGAATTGAACCTTGACCTAGCACAACTCGCACTCGCATCGCACCTACGTCACGAGCGCCCGTCTAAGCGCATTACCCTGCATCGTAGCGCCTGCACAATAATTAAAGCAATAACACACCATAATACTTTTGCCTAAAAACTCTTTTCGGTGCTGTAAGGATGAGTACTAAAATGCAAAAAAATAAAAAATGTTCTGCATGCTCTGACGACCTTATAACGCTTGAGCAACTTAAGTGCATTACTTGTGGTCTGCGATATCACTTTGATTGTATTAACTCCTCAAGCAAAAAGTATCAAGAGCTTTCAACAGATTACAAAGGTAACTAACTGGCTATGTCCCTCTTGCCGTTCTAAACAACCAAAAGGAGACAATTCTAACACACCAGTGCGTGGGTCTGGTAGCACCTCTCACGATATCAGTCCTACGTCCAACGTCACGTATAGACGTGTGCATCCCTCATCCCAAGCGCAATCTCAAGAATCTTTCACCCTAGAAAATGTCAACCAGTTTATTCAAGAAGAAATGAAAATCCTAGTAAACAAAATGGAAAAGAACATAGCCAAATTAATAGAAAATAAAACAAGAGAAATGTCTAAGGAAATAAACGAGATCAAGGACTCTATTGGCTTCATCAATAATCAATACGAAGACTTAATAAAGGAACTTCAAGGAAAACTTACGCAGGTAAAAGAAATGAAACGCTTAAATCAACTGTAAAGGATCTTAACAGTCGACTAAGCATCATGGAGCAGCACTCGAGAATGAATAACTTGGAGATACAATGCCTGCCCGAGCATAGAGCTGAGAACTTACCCAATATCATCACTCAAATAGGAAAGGTAACTGGCACTTGTATCTCAGATGCAGATATTCACAAATGCACAAGGATTGCGAAGATAAGCCGTGAAAATCCACGACCCCGTTCTGTGTTCGTGAAGTTCTCGAGTCCACGAATCCGGGATACATTCTTGGCTGGAGTGATGAAGTTTAATAAGAGAATCAAAGATGAAAAGCTCAACACCAGTCATATCGGAATAGGAGGCGAGAATAAACCAATTTATGTAGTCGAGCACTTGACCCCAGAATTAAAGAAAATACATGCCTCCGCCAGACTGACAGCTAAAAAACTAAAATACAGATTTGTATGGATAAAAAATGGTCGTGTTTTCTTAAGGAAAACTGATGAATCGGAACATATTGTTATACGGAATATTGAACAGTTGGAACAGTTAAAATCTTAATATTCTATATCTAATGTTTAGTCTTTTATATTATTTCAGTAAAAATACGATTATTTGAAAATATGCTACCAAAATGTAAGGGGCATCCGTAGTAAAACAAGGGAGGTAAAACTTAATATCTTATCTAACGACTTTGATATCTTGATCTTTACAGAGACATGGCTCAATGACGGGGTTTTCTATTGTGAGTTTATTGATAATCGGTACACTGTTTATCGGAGAGATAGAGAGCAAACTGAAACAAATAAGATAAAAAACGGAGGGGGCCTCATGATTGCAATCAAAAATAACTTAAAATCTTGCCGCATACCCCAATGGGAGAGTAGTTGCGAGGACCTGTGGGTTAAGGTGGATGCAGTTGTAGAAGGTAAACCTAGTCAGATATCTATTTGCGTTGTGTACCTGCTGACCTATTAAGAGAGATAAACTCAACGAATTTTTGTTGAATACATCTAAAATAATTAATACAAATGAGCATGTGCTGCTAACAGGTGATTTTAATATGAGCAGTATATCTTGGTCAAAGTTACCAGAGTTTAATTATTTAAATCCATCCAGTAGTTGCTGTTTGGATTCAACTTTTATAGTCTTTATTGAAGAACACGATTTAAAACAATTTAGTTCCGTTTTCAATAATAACGAAAAATTACTCGACTTGGTTTTATCCAACTTCGCCCAAGTAACTGTAAGTAAAAACTCAACCCCAATAACTATTATTTACAATCATCATCCACCCTTAAACATAAACCTTAAACTAGATAAGTTAACTACCATAAATGAAAAACTCATTGAAAAATATAATTTCTATAAGGCTGACTACAACGCTATTAACAAAAAATTAGACAGTGTACCATGGTTAGACCTGTTTCAGCACCATGACAATTTCAATGTAATGCTCACTATATTTTACGAAAAATTAAACTCAATTATTAAAAAACACACTCGGAAGACTAAACCCAGAAATAAAAAATTTCCCGTTTGGTATAATAATAAATTAATTTTTATGTTAAATATGAAGAACAAATATAGGTTAAAAGCTAAAATATATAAAAATCCTTTATATATACTAAAGTTCGAATCGTTGAGATTTAACAGCAACATTTTAATTCAAGAATGCTATAATAAATATATCGATACAATTGAAGATAACCTCGCTAAAGATCCCAAATACTTTTGGACACATTTAAAGAACGTCAGAAGATCACCAAACACCTACCCGACTAGAATGGTATTCTGCGATAAGGTTGCTACTGACGGCCCTAGTGTATGCAATTTGTTTGCGGATTCATTTGTTTCGGTTTATAGCCGCTGCGACCTCCCAAACAGCACTTATTATGCACAAACCATGTCTAATAATAATCTGTGTTACGTCAATATCACCATTAAGGAAGTCATCCAAAAATTAAAAAGACTCGACACAAAAAAGGGTGCTGGTCCTGACGACCTACCTCCATTACTGATATATAATTGTGCTGTTCCCTTGTCCTCACCCATTTATTTGATTTTTAATAAATCTCTGCAGACTGGCACTTTTTTTTTTTTTTTTAGAATACTTTATTGCACAAACTTAAAAACAATACAAGGAAACAAAAAAAAAAAAATAAGTAAAATTACAAACAATTAAACAAAAAAAAAAAATAATAATAATAAAAAAAAAGTTAAATACAGTTGTGTGCAAAGGCGGCCTTATTGCAAAAGTTTAGGGGGGCAATGCGTTGTGAGTTATGATCTTCCAATGATGTTCAGGTTTGTTTTAAATGCTAAACACACTTGTAGTTCAGAATCACTTTACTCCGATATTTACAATATTGTTTAGGGCCGATAAGAAACACAATAACATTCGTTTTACATTGAGCGACACGACTGATGCACGAATCCAATAGCGGACTGCCGGCACGCGGTTAGTGTACCGACTACCTACATGCAAACGGCGACGTCATAATACCAGTCGGCAGTTTGTGCGTTTCAACTGCGAGATCGGTATGGACTATTGTTGATTTACACCGGTAGGTACGATCGTAAATGTAAGTTTGTGAATGTTGATATGTATGTTTGTGTGAATGTTTGTATGTTCGAATTGTTATTGGTAAATTAGAATAAGGTGTTAAGTTATATATGTATGTAAAGTATTTAGGTTAATTATTGTGATATAAGTATTTCGTTTATATATTGTTATCAGACCCTACAAAAGCAATCTCTTACAGACAACCCTTGGTGAAAGTAATAATAGAAAACAAGAGGGACAGTGCAAACAATGAAACATACACAGGCAAGAGAAAAAAAAAATAAAAACAATTAAAAATATATATATACTACATACTATATAACATACACATATTAATATAAGAATTAATAAAATAAAAATATAATAAAATAAACATATATACATATATATATACATATAATAAACAAATGTATGTACCTCATAGTAATACAATCTTTTGTACTAATACTATCTACTCATAAACACAATCTGCTAGGTAATACTTAGACAATCTGGTTTTGAAGATGGGTAGGGATTTGGAATTGCGAATTTCAGAGGGAAGGCTATTCCACAATTTGGCGGACTTACAGGTAAATGAATTACTATAGTATCGTGTGTGACTAGCTGGGATATGTAAACGATTGTCAGAACACGATCTTAGATTTTGCTGTTCAATATTAGAGCCAAGAAAGGAAAAACGCTCCTTTAAATAAGATGGCGCATGGGGATTATATAGAACATAATATAGAAATGAAAGTAAGTGTAAATTGCACTTTTCCGGATATGTGGAAACGCGCTAGAATAGTACCTATCCATAAAGGGGGTAGTCGTGAGAATATTGCCAACTACAGGCCTATCTCGATATTATCTGCATTCTCAAAAGTCTTCGAGTCTCTGATCCACCCGATAGTATCACGCCACGTTCGCTACGCGCTTTCGCAAGCTCAGCATGGTTTCGTAAGTGCTAGATCCACTATTACAAACTTAACGAACTTTGTGAACTATGTGACAGATTCGGTGGAGTCACGTAATCAAGTTGATGCTATCTACACAGATTTCTCGAAGGCTTTCGATAGGGTAAACCACAAACTATTGGTGGAAAAGCTCTCATCATTTGGGCTGGGTGGTTCGCTTTTGTCGTGGTTTTCTTCGTATCTGGTTGACAGACATTCTTACGTGGCGATCAAGGGTCACTTATTCATGACTTTCAGAGCAACATCAGGAGTTCCCCAGGGATCCATTTTGGGGCCTCTTTTATTTAATATTTTTATAAACGACATCACTAGCTGTATCCAGAATTCAAAATATTTTATCTTCGCCGACGATCTTAAAATTGCAAAAGTGATCTTGAAAGATCAAGATGTTAGATCCCTACAGGAAGATATTGATAGAGTCGTTGATTGGTGTAACATAAATGGCATGGACCTTAATCCTACCAAATGCTCATTCATAAGTTTTACACGTAAACATTCTGTCTTCCAATCTAAGTACACAATCAATAATGGCCCACTCCAGAAACTTGAACTCGTCCGCGATCTGGGAATAACTATTGATGCCAAATTACGATTTAATGTTCACATTGAAAACATCTGTAGATCAGCGCGTAAAATGCTCGGCTTCATGTGTAGAAATGCGAAACCATTTAAAAAACTTAAAACTAAAAGACTTTTATATGCTACGTTGGTTAGAAGCAAACTTGAGTGTGCCTCGGTCGTATGGAACCCTAGCTACCAGGTACACATAGACCGCCTGGAAAGTATACAAAGACGATTCCCGCAACTTTATTCGATTGGATTAGACAAAAGAAAGCCTTATAAACATCGACTCAAGTCGTTCAAGTTAAATTCATTATCGGAAAGACGTAGGCTACACGATATGGTATTTCTACATAAGCTCATAAACGGCACCATTGATAACTCTGAATTGTTGAGCCAAATATACCTTAAGGTTCCCTCTCGTATGCCGCGGTACCCTATTCCACTCTTCACACACAAATTTTATAGAACTAATCTCGGCCACCACTCCTTAATACCTAGGCTAAGTAGATTGTATAATGAATTTAGTGCTAAAAGTGAGTGTATTGATTTGTTAAACGATACATTAGGAAAATTTAAAACCAAAATTATTAAAACGTTTGGCACTTCGCTAGAGGGTGACTCGTTATCTGATAAATAGGTACCTCAACTTTGTTTTCTAAGTTCCTAAAATATTAACATTGGTAATGTAAGTTTCTATTTCAAATTCAAATTCAAAATTTCTTTATTCATGTAGGCCTATCACAGGCACTTATGAAGCTTTCTGTTTAAATTTTATTATTATAAAGTTACATATTATCTTTTAATAATGCTTGTATAAAATTGAGTTATCGTACATACTAACCAGTGCATGCTGTGACTACCTATAAGTGAAATTATGTGTCATTTGTAACCTAAGGCTAGCTTTATTCATAACTATAATACATGTAATTTTGTTGGTAGTCCTAATAAAAATAAATAAATAAATAAATATATGCAAACATTTTCTCTTCGTACGTGACGGATCACTAATGGGGTACTGACCCTCGAATGTCTGAAATACCAATTTTTTATTGTTATTCGGAACAATACTTTTTAGAAGGCATTACATCCATCACTTTTATTTGAATGTAAGAAAATTTATATTTTATCGGAACACTTGGAGTTAGATGGCGAATGATCCATCAATGTTTAAGAAACAAAGAGTAGGGACCCCAGGGGTACGATCAACGACCTCATGTTTACGTATACGGAAAAAATTGATAACTTGTCAATTTTTCTTTTGTTTTTCTGGCATATCCAATTTTTGCTATATAAATCTGGGGCAACCGCGGAAGTTTATTCGCAGCTCTTGAATCTATGAAAAGAGCGTAAAAAAATAAAAGGCAAAGAGGGTCAAAAGCTACGTTAGATAAATTTGGAAATATTAATAAACAATCCCGTAGAAACAGTTTATTTGATAGACGTTTGACATTTAATTTAGTGTGTGTAGTACTACTGATATTTTTAAATTGTGTATATATCGAAATTGTGTAAATAATCGAAATCTTAGAATCGTATTCTAAGATTCCGATTATTTGAGAACCTCCTTTTTTGGAGTTGTTTAAAAAGGTATTAAAACGTAACAAGATTATTTCTAATTCGCTAGACCAACTAGAAAAAAATCTTCACAACAAAATATGCTAAAAAAAAATCAGAACTTTTAGCTTTATCATATAAATAACCCTACAGTTTCACTGGCGTTAAGTTTAATTTTGGATCAAATTTTTTTCAATAATCGAACCATTAAATGCCATACTCAAATGCGGGAACAATACCAATATTATTACTACGAGTTGGTGGTTTAGTACACGGTGCTTCTATTATTGCTTTTAGCAGTTTTATTTTAAAAAAGAGTGTTAATTTGAGTTACTTACTTTTCAAAAAAATAACGATTGTAATTCTGAAAGTAATGAAAGTAAAATATAATTAATAAAAATATATTAATATTATTATTATATAATTCTGAACAGTCACTGTGCAAAGAGTATGCACATATATAAAAATCATATATACATACTATTTGCACATTGACGACTGTTTGCCTGTCAAAATAATTATTACACCTATAGTAATTTTTTATGTAAATTTTATTCAAATTGTTAATAATTGCACAAAGCACTGAATGAAGATGAAAATTAAAGAAACAACGGAAATGTACAAGTTATGCAAGAGAACCAATCATTGACATCGTGTTCAAAAAACACCTGTTCGAAAACAAGCCATTCATTAGACTCCGCTCTAGCGAAACCTGTTAACGAAGAGTTATTTTATACAGCCAGTGTACATTTTCTTAAAAAGCGACTTCAAGATAAAATCCATTTTACATTAGTTAACTCAGAATCAGGCCAAACTTCTCAAAGTTGCTGTAACCTAAGTAGCATTTCAGAAAACCACTCTGCTTTTAGTGAAGACCAGCGGAAAAACCAGTCTCATTTGGAAATCCAAGAAAATTCCGCTCAATGCGCAACCAAATCTCTTTCCATGCACCAAATTCTACCTTTTCCTAAATCAAATAAGGAATGTTTTATCGCTCGTATAATGAACTCGCTTCGGAAGTACAAAAGATGTGCCAACATACCTGAGAACAAAACGGACGATATAGAACTATTTAAAACCCGATCCAATTATAAGTTTCCTCGGTGTGAACTATTGAACAAAGGCCGTTCATCTTGCTTAAAGGCAATCTCGGAGGAACTATCCAAAGAGACATTAGAAACTAGGAAATCTTATACGAGGAGTGGAAAAGATTCACGATAAGGTTTTATTAATCATGTTATAAGATAAGGTGTTTTTTCCTTGTAATTAATTAGATTAGAAAGATTTTTTTCATACCTTGTTTTATTATTGCAAGATCTTTATATAAGATAAAAGGATGATGTTGGTAATGTGGATATGGCTCTGAGTCTAGCGATGGTAGGTAGGTATATGGCGGGTGATCGGTTCTGTAAACTGAGCATTATATTCGTTTTCTCCAATTAGAGACTCAGATTCTAATGATGCCCCGGAAACATACTATACGGTACCTACATCAGTAAGTATTTATTATTTCTGTTACACTATTACAGTATAATCGCTTACTTTTGCGTCTTCATATGAAGTAGAAGTAACCGCGATGTTAGATATAACTTAAATCTTCAGTTTATGATTTGTAGGCTTGTAAAGGAAAAATAATTATATCTCTATGGCAGAATGGACCCCATTTTACTTGCTTTAGAGTCGCAAATTCTACATTATACTTTTTCATTTTACAAACGCTGTAGAATTATGGACTGAGCTTTATGCCAATGTAGATAAGTTTTATTTTACTATGACTTTCCAGCGTTTCGATACTCGATAACGATTCCGATTGCGAGGGTAACAATGTCGTGCTAAGGGATGGTTTTAAAAAGGACAACATTTTATTTATTTCAACTAATAAATCAATGGCGTTAAGTGTGCCATTAGAAACCTTATACAAATTTAATCTTTCTGTTGTCTGGCGTCGGTTGCTGACGTCACATAGGGTTTCTTGATTATCCGTACATTCCAGGCCGGGTTAAAGCGGTCGCAGTCCTTTTCTCTGGAACCTACTTTTATTTAATATCATTATATGAATACCTTAAAGCTTAAATACTTGACCGAATTTGTTGACTGAGTTCTAAGAACAATCATTTCTCACTGTCTGTGCTTATGTTGTGCTTCGTATACGGCTTCGAAAAGACCTGTTAGTTTTAAATAAAACTTAATAGATTTGTCATGTTCTAAGAATTATTTTGCTTCGATGTTCTAGTAGTAAGCGTGCCCAACTACGAATTGCACGGTGTTGTAATCGAATCCCAGGCCAAGCCAATATTAGGTAAAGATTTCTTTATAGAAGTTTAGTGGGTTTTTATCCGTGAGCGTATAAATTTAGCGTTTGCTTAGACTTGGGTTCAGTTATTATCACTAATTTGTACCGAATAATAATTGTTATAACCCACCACCCTACATTGAAGCTGTGTGGTGGTATAAAAGAGAGGTATGCACAGAAGTAGGATATTATCTAATTTTTTATAGTTACAATTGACGGATTAAGCAGAGGGCCCACCTAAGTGGAAAACTATCGCCTATAAACAGAGTAACACTTCGCAGAGCATGCAAGAAATACGTCCTGCAACGTGCCGTCCGGTGTCCACCATCCGGAGACTTTTTTTAAAATATTAATATCGGGCAAACGAGCAAGTGGGTCACCTGATGTTAAGTGATCACCATCGCCCATAAACATCTGCAGCACCAAAGGAGCCACCGATGCGTTGCCGGCTTTTAAGGAATTTGTTTATCCGCCCCTTGAATAACCCTAGATTGTATTTTTGAGGAAACACATCAAATGGGAGACTGTCCCATAATTTGCAAGTGCGCGGTAGAAATGATCTGGTATTTCGAACAGTAGAAGAATACCAGGCATCCAGATGATGATGGGTGGAATTTAATTCTACAGCGTGAGGTGTGGTCAGATAACAGGGAAGGAGGTATCAATGCAAACAACTCTTCAGAACACTGTCGTTGACAGTCGATAGAAACACACAAAGGGAGCTAACATCTCTTCGGTGCCCCAGGGACTCCAAATTGCAAGTCAATTTGGGATTGTCAACAAGTCGAACAGGCCGCTTTTGTGTCCGATCAAATGGATGGAGTTGGTAAAGAGGTGCCCCAGTCCAAAGATGTGAGCAGTACTCTATGTGAGGTCTTACTTGCCCTTTATAGAGCTGGAGTCTATGCTTTGACGCAAAGTAACGTTTTGCTCTGTTGAGCACACCAAGCTTTCTGGTAGGCGTTAAGCCTATTGTTCATCTCTATTCAGCCCGAAACACAGCATTGTAACAATACTGCTTAGCGGCAGAAATAAGCGTGACGGTAGTACTTCCCCGGACGAGCTCTGTAACAAAAAGCCATACTACTAGCGATAAATATATATCATAAATAGACTTAGAATCATGATGGTAATGCAGTGCCTAGACATTTAGGTTATAAGCCTCGAAATTAAATATTGAATAGGTGTGCACACAATAAACATGTGGGGCGGATACGGTTATCTGGGAATTAAGCTTTTGACATTAGCCCGTGATTAGGACCTAGTCATACAGAACACCAAGGCCTCGAGGCCTTTTGTCTGACACGATTCATACAAAAATAAATATTTAAAATAAAAGATTATATTTTATTACGTAACTTATCGTTAGTGTTACAATACTTGGTTCACAAACAATATAAGGCACATATGGCAGTAAAGTAGCTTAAATTATTGTTTATCTATGAATATTTTCCACTAGAATTAATGCACCATAATCCATACAATAAGCATCAAATTGATACTAAAAACGATAATGATGCACTTTGAACATCGAAATCAAGTTTTATCACAGGTTTTTTGACGAATCTTAAAAAATATTCTTTACATACTATTAACTTAGTCTAAACTTAAAGTAAATTGTTTTTTACATTATATTATTACTTGTATATTACAAAGAAGTGTATTGTCGGATTTGCTTTTAGTCCTTTTTTAAATACGAAAAAGTTAAGTGATAAGTTCGTTAAACAAAAGTGCAAAATAATAAGGTTTTATTATTATTACAAAAAATAATACTTCAAAGAAAACTTTGAGCCCAAAAATATAAAATTACTGCTCACTATTAATTTCGATAAACTTTAAATCCTACTTATACGTTTCCGGTTGCTGGTGTAATTAATAACGGGTACATGAGGCTTAACACCTACGCCTAAGATTGATGAATACAGGGCGGCCGGCACTTAGCAGGACGTGCCTTTGTATACCCTGCGAAGTTTTTCTCCGTTTATAGGCGATAGGTTTCCGCTAAGCAGCAGGTGTACCATCGGCTTGTTGAATTGTTATTATAAAAACGAATACAACGCATTGCTTATTCTATTTTATAAAGTGTATTTATAATTCCTATTATTTATGCCTCGGTAAATTTCGGCAGTAATTATTAATTACAAACGAGTGTCGTCATTGGTAATATATACTCGTAGCAGTGTGTAATTAACCGACGTCATAAGAAACCTGCAATTATCGTTGCCTGTTACATTCATTACCTATTCACGTTGCTTTAACAGTTTTAAATTCCCATGATTTAATTAATAAGCAAATAAGTTATTAGTTTTTTTGCATTGAATATCATTTTATCCTTATCAAAAAATTAAGCATTTTGTCTGTCGTATAGCGAATCTGAATTATCCCGAATTTACCTCGTCACGAATCTAATGAATCCAGAATCTATCTAGTACCGAAAAAATATATTAGATACGCATTTTGTTACACTTATTAACAAAAGGTTCTTTATTAACTCTAATTTACAAGGCATGTTTCTACATAGTATTGTTTTTTTTATGTATTGAACTTTTAAATATAGGTCGCGGTATATGTATGCGGTGAACATTAGGTATACACCTAGGGAACAAATAGAAGCGACATGTTTAGCAGAATTTCGCTGTATTGAATGCCTTAAAAGATACTTTCAACGAAATTCCAAATCTGACTGAAAAGCGGCCACAATAATAGAACTTAGTATTAAAAAAAAATTGTAAACAATATTGTATTTCAAAATCTACGACTTGTACGCCAGTGTACAAGTCAGTGTACTCTGAATGAACGATTAGTTAAAAGATTATTTTATTGAGATGAAATCGTATAACAATAGGTATATTAAAATAAAATCACCTTAATATGACAATATTTAGGTAGGTACATAAGTTTAAATTAAAAATGTTTTGTTCACGAACTGACTAAAGTTCAACGTCCACTTTCACGATAACTTTATGCCTTCTTCTTTGAGTTGTCGCACGACCTCGGGACATATTTCCTCCTCACGGAATTTGTACCCGCATCCCAGGACCTCTCGGGCAATAGTGACATTTTTCTTCAACGAATCCAACCACACCGTGTACGGGTAATCCGGCCATATTCCACCGTACCTCTCTGGCAGGTACTCAGGAAGAATGTGCTTGTGTAAAGAGCTGACGTCATAACCGTGGAAGTATATTCTCGACCGCATTTCAGATGTCAGCAGGGGTTTGAACATATTGTACATTTTGTCAAATATCCACGAGTGGTTGATCACATGTATCGCATGTGTGGTTGCAGGGAAACTGGACTGGAGAAAAGAAAGAGCATGTTAAAATTACAAACTGTTATTTCCAACAGAAGGCATTCCATTTCCTTGTAGGTAAGACAAAAAAAGACATGGTTAGGACTACGATTAAGATCTCTACTTCATTACGTCTACAAGCTAGAAAAAGCGTAGCAAAATACGAACGAACACCCCTAGATTGACATTAATAAGGCTCCGTTTTGCTAATTGAGTACGGAACTCTGACATTATAAATAAGAAGAAAATAAAAGTGGAATGCTCGTGGCATTGTTCAAGACTATTGATCTCAATTGAAAACTTGGACCTTATTAAAGTACGAGTAAGTAAGGCTATTGTCCCCATATTGTACGTTACAAATATTTGCGTACGTCGACCTAGTATTGTAGACGACGGTCGACGGGTCTCACACGCCCACGCTACCAAATTATTTTCACAGATTTTATCTTCTAAATTGAGAATGGAATTGGTGAATGAATGGATAACAAAACATTGTTTACGACAACAAATACTACGAACGGTAGGTATATAATTGGCAGAAATAATACGCGTAACGTAGGTACAAAGAAGGTGATATATTAGGTATAATATACCTAATATATCACCTAGGTATAATATACCTAATATTATAAGCGTTCTAAATGCGGCCTTAAATCACGAAGTTGTGGAGAACTGGCAAATCCCAAACTTACATATTATTTATTTATGCTGGTTTATAATTAATTTTGTGTTGAACCTTACAGTTAGTTAATTGACAATATCAGACATTGTATAAACCGTTATTTTAGAGGTTTATTTTTATTTCATAATAGCCTTTAACAATCCACTGCTGCAATAAAGGCCTCTCAATGATGAATGTTGATGACCTAAGATTGTAGTAGTAGCACAGATGACGTTGCTGCCTGGGAAGAGGACGGGTGGTGACAACAGTATTCTGATCTGCCATCAACACATGGCGCAATATGGATATAAAGACGCATGATGAAGATGACAGCATAAAGGCACACAAGGGTCGATAATCTCGCAAGCAGGTAAGAAATCAACTTACCACTAAAAGTTTGACTATTTTGTTGGCCACAGATGGAGTAATCTGCCATGCGTGCTGAGTACCAAGATCCTCCAAATCGAACAACGCTACTCCGCCTAAGATCTGGGTACGTTGCTCTAACATGCCCAGCTCAAGAGCGAAGATTGTTGCTTTGAAGAGCTCATCTACCGCTATCGCTTTAGTATCCCAACAGCCTGAAACCAGTGTTATACTTTTGTTATCCTTTATAACGAAAGCCAAGTTTACCCGCAATCTTAATTAATAAATAAAGTAAAGAAGAAGACTTCTTTACTTTATTTATTAATTAAGATTCGCATGGAGACGTTTACCATGAAAAACTTACAGAAATTGCTGTAAGTTTTTCACGGTAAACATCTCCATGCGAATTGTATACTTACGATGAGTTTTTTTTGGCATATTTTATAGTACCAATCGCCTGTCGTACATTTGAGTTGAAAAACACTACATTTAACATTCACATTATTAAGATCGAACAAAATACGCGTTTCTCGTAATGTATCTGTATTTAATTATAAACTTTTATATTTTTGTTGGCAAAAGAAAAACTCTGTACCTAATAAAGCCCACTGGCAAACAGACTGAGAGTGGAGGCTAAGTAATAAGGTTTTAACACCCTTGGATTACGAAATCCTAAAAAGCAATTGTAACACACCTATTCTATATATTAGTAGTCTCCGTCCATTCTGGTCACGATATGGAGGCACAGCCAGTACGTTAGCATCGCCTATCCGTCGGAGATCCAACGGGTACACATTTTCAAATAAATGCTGGTTTTCCTCCTTGAATTGGTAATAATTGACCATCTGAAAATAATAAAAGGTTTATTAATCGACAATTATTATTTTTTATTTAACTACAACGAGACAAAATTATAGATAGGAATGGTTTCATGGCGTATAATGTGCGCGTATGACATTTCGTGTTTACAATTTCCTTACAATTTCGGCGTGTTCGCTCGGACCAGCTATAAAATCAACAAACCTAGGGAATAAAAACCTAGAATAAATACCCCTAGAGTGCCAAATTTATCATGGTCTAATTTAAATTATCCGTTGTTTCGTTTGTATAGCTAGAATTTATTTTATGGTAGGTATTTATGCCACTAAGTTACCAACAGGTAAAGAGTTCATATCACCTAACTGCTGGCAAAATAATTATTTAAGGACTTTTTTAAATAACTCTTTCTTGTAATAATAATTATATTTAGACATACTCTATACCTGCGTGAATGTGGCAATCTGACCTTCTATGTAGATAATCAGGTTTTTTCATCCAACGGTGGAAATTAATTGGGATTCTAGACGATTCTTACAATAAGACATTCCTATCCTAAAGGTCTTTGTAGGTATCATTTTTGTCTACAAATTTACCTATATTATTATCTATAGTCACGTGATCAGTGCGTTAGTGAATACCAATATAAATGATGCTACGCGGGTAGGTTTAGTAGATTTATAAACCCGTCTCTGGTATGTGTTTGGCTCCGCCCGCTCAAAGAAAAGTTCATAGTCACGCAAAAACGGTTATTTAAAAACTCCCTTAATCGGACTGCCTTCCTTAAGACAAAACAAAACCGACTCTGTTATACAAATAAGAAGCAAGAAATAAATATTTTTTTTACAACATTTTTAAATCAGTGCTAAGTAAAGTGTACAAAATTACTAGGTATGTTTAGATCATATTCATACTTGACGGCCGATTGGCGCAGTGAGCAGTGACCCTGCTTTCTGAGTCCAAGGCCGTGGGTTGATTCCCACAACTGGAAAATGTTTGTGTGTACACTGTGTTTCAGTGTCTGGGTGTTTATCTATATATCTATAAGTATCTATCTTTATTATTCATAAAATCATCAATCATCTCAGAACCCATAACTACGCTACGCAACCACTTTGGGACTAGATGGCGATATGTGTATTGCCGTAGTACATATATTATATATTTTTTTATATCAAATGTTTTCTCTTTTATATAAGTAGCAAGGAAAGTATCGGTCCTCCTTTTTTGTAAGTCGTATAAAAGGGAATAGTTGCAAAATTACATATTTCCGAAATCAAAACAATAAGAATTTTATGTATTCTTTTTTTTTATATTTTTTATTCCTTTACTTCTTTTATTGTATTTTTCATGATGCCTTGTTATATATTGTAAGGGCTATGCAGCTTTGTAATAAAATCTAATTAATTGACACTCTAAAATTAAGTTTAAATTAAGGGGCTTACTCTACGATCTTAACATACATTCACTGTCCACTGAATACATTACAATACCGTTTCTTAGCCTTATTCAGCTAATAAAATGTTTTTAAAATAAATTTTGGTATTTATGTTTAATAATCGAGTTTAAGTAGTAGGTACTTTCTTAAAAAGGATAATTATGACGCAGAGCGTGATCCAATTTATTTTATTCGACATTATATATATTTTTTTAATGTCTTATCTCGAGAGGCCAAAAATTGAACCAGTGCTTGTCTGATATCTTCTTCGTTCTTGAATGGTTTGCCCTCAAGAAATTTTGTAAGGACAGAAACAAGTGATAATCAGATGGTGCTAGGTCCGAGGAGTATGGTGGATGCGACAGAATTTCCTCTAACATGATCTTGACAGTATCGTCGTCGATTAAAGATGGTCGCCCAGAGCGTGGCTTATCAGAAAGGTCGAAATCACCTACATGAAATTTTTCGTACCCAAAACCATCTTCTGCATGCTCTATCAGAAACGGTACCTTCACCAAACAGTTTCAATAAATTTCTATACGCTTCTGTAGAATTTCTTCCTTGTTGGAATTCGTACAAAATACAGTGGCGTACATGAACTTTGTCGGTAGCCATGGGTACACGATCGCGTTTCACTAAAACGAGAATGATCTTAGTTTTAGTTCATCTGCGTCGAAAATGTGTATACATTGTTACACACAGGAATACTTTTTGAATGATTGTAACCAGAGCGGACAGAACTTTCCGGTAGACCTATTATCCATCTTCACATAGTATATAACAAAGTCACAAGTCAGTCAAAGTTTCAAACTGCGTAACGGATTTCAATGCAGTTTTCAGCAGTAAATAGAGTAGTTCAAGTCGAAGGTTTATACCCTACCTAAACAGGCATATTGGGAAAAACAAGAAGGTTCAAACAATTGTAATGTTATATTGTAACAAACATTTTTGAGCGCTTAAATTACAAACGCTAGCTAAGCTTTACAAGGTAGGTTCAAATGAATGCACTCATCATCAACTCATTGCCGGCTCACTAGAGGACAATGGTCTCCTCTCAGTGAGAAGGGTTTAGGCAATAGTCAATTAGTGCAGATTGGTGGACAATTAATGCAATACGACATTCTATTATTTATAACTCCAAACTGACCCACATTGGTATTTTCATTGCAACCGTTTGAAGCTGGGGCGGGTTTCTAGAATAGCATATAAATGTATTTAATTGAAATAAAACTTTTGATGATATAATAGCTTAATAATATGGTCTTGATCATTAATGTCAGGTTCATACCAATTAAATTCGGGTTGGCCGTGAGCACGATTCATGTAACTGGGTCGTAATATCAACAGTCTAAGTATGGCGGTTTTTAACTTTTTATTACTTTTGGTATAAAATTATTTAAATAAAACTTCGTAAAGCGATCATTCTATAATATTATATGGACGAAATTTGAAAGGGAAATTTCAAGGGCGGGTTTGAGGCACATATCTTTATATGACACATATTTCCATTTTTTGTCTTCGAAATGATTCAATAGATCAGATATCATAACGTAGGTCATATTATTGTTAGTTAATTATAAAACTGTTTTAATATAAAATACTGGTTCACGGTTTTGAAATTTAATATAAACTTAATATGTACTATAAAAAATGCAAACTTATTATTTGCATAAACTTTGCATTTTTGTTGCACTTCATTATAATGTTAATAGCTCTTTTAACATCAATCCAAATGTTACGTTTAACATAAACATAGCTTTCATTATATGAGTGAATAATTGAAATAAAATGTAAATTTATGGCAATAAATATATTTTATATTTTGTAAATTAGATTTCCTTGCAATATACTTTAATCTCTCAAATCCTATATTTTACTTAAATTAAATTTTACGTGTTGCTCAATAAATTAAAAACCGAAAAATATCGAAAACTGGAGTCTATATCGTTTCATTCATAAATAAATTAATATACTACGACAATACACACATCGCCATCTAGCCCCAAAGTAAGCGTAGCTTGTATTATGGGTACTAAAATGCCTGATAAATATTTATATGCATTATATACATATATACTAAGAAAATACATATAAACACCCAGACACTGAAAAACATTCATGCCCATCACACAAACAATTTCCAGTAGTGGGAATCGAACCCACGGCCTTGCAAACTGCGCCAATCGGCCGTCAAATTATTAATATCTTTATATTAAGAAGTCCAAGATACAGATTTAAGACTCGTCCCATTTGGCTTTATATTGGTTTAGTATGAGTTAGAACTTAGAACCTTAATACCTCACTGAGAAAATGGGAACTTAACCTGTTATTTCTGTAAAAAAGAAAACTCCATATAAGCGTAAAAAAGGCTAAATTTTTCAATGTAACGTAAAGGTTTATAACCTACGTTGTCCCTACGTACTTTAAAATTCTAATGAAAATCTATAAGTAGCCAATAGTATAGCACAAAAATAGGTCACAAATCAATAATTCGAAGTCCCGTTCGGAATGAATGGCAGAAATGGGGTATGAATTATTTTAACTATTAGTTGGTCACATAATTTGTCCGTGTTTACTACGGATTTTTACAAAGCATTTGAGAAGTAACGTATGTTTTCCCGGGATAAAAGTGGTTAACAGAACACTTTCGCATTTATAATATTAAATATAAGTTTGAAGATATGTATATTATGTTTTTATACATGTTTCAATTATATTGAATCCTTACTAATATTTTAAATGTATTTGTTTGTTTATCCATCCTTTATGTCCTAACTAAGCAACAAATCAACTTGATTGTCAGCATCAAGTTAGCTGAAAATAAGGAGAGTAGCATAGGCTAAGAGTGTAATTTCAGTAAAACAACTGCAACTTTTTTTTTAAACGTTAATAAGGTAATATTGATTTACTGGTAAATGAAGCCGGTGGGTACACGGTTCACAACTCAAACCGAAGAGCTGTACTTACCAATCTATGAGCTCTTTGCGGTACAAAATTGCGGGCCCGTAAGAACCTCAGCAAGAAATCGTCGTCCATTCGATGGGGATTGCACTCACCTCGTTCTACAACAATTGAAATACAAACTTAAATCTTTTATTATAAGTAATTGTGTGAACATTTATGATTCAAAATATTTTTATCCGGCTGTGTAGGTATAATAAGTAATTACCTGGTATTATTAGGTATTTAAGCAATTGTTTAAATTGCTTCAACGGTGAAGAAAAGATCGTGAGGAAACTTGCATGCCTCAGAGTTATCCATAATGATCTCAAAGGTGTGTGGAGTCCACCAATCCACACTGTGCCAGCGTGGTGGCTTAAACCCTTCTCATTGTGGGACGAGACCCGTGCCCTGTAATATTAGCCGGATACGATGATGATTAGGTATCTAACTACCTTTTTATTCGACTCATAAACTGAATGTTGAGCCTAATGGGATAATTTAAGTAATTCAATAACTTTATGGAGTTACTAGCGAACCCGGCGGATGACGTTTTGCCCTGAAAGTCAGTGCTACATTGAATATATACCGCTAACCGTACCAGTTACCGTGTCCAATTAGGATACAGGTAAGCTACCACTGACCGAGAATAACATATATGGATTAACATAGGCTAGTTGATATAAAGGTGTAAAACGGGGGTTGAAAGACTGTAGAGTCCTAAGAGTCCTATGTTTTTCAAAGAAGGTAAGTTTCTTTCAAGGTTTTTGATCACCTTAACTTAAAGGGTGAAACGAGGGTTTTAGGAATGTGTGATTTACTGTTTATGAAGTCAGGGAAGCATTAGATAAACAAAGCTTTAAATAAAAAACCTTTCTTCTAATGGGTTTCTTAAACAGTCCCCAAGCAGAATGTAGAATAAGCTAAGAATAGTAAATAAAAGTTTGAACACTTGTTCACGATAATTTAAAGTATTGCAAATCATACAAGGACGAAGTCGCGGTTATCCGCTACCCACTTATATAATTAGCATATGTCATACCGACCTTTCTTTTAAACTAAAAAAACTTGTGCTAAAAGACTCTAGTATCTACAATAACTGGTACAGAAATAGTTATACAGATTTACGACCGGTTCACACCATTCAAGTCACTGGTGCCGGTAAATTTATTCGCGAGCTGCACTGGAATGGACAAGTCGTTTTTATTATTCAAAGCTATTTAGTTCTTAGTGTTCTACAAACACTATGAACTGTGCACTGGAATTACCTTGATAGGGAATCTAGATGGCTTTAATAACACAGTATTAGACGTCTGGATTCAGGTTATACCGGACTGAACACGTTGTACGATAGTATTGAAAATAAAACTTCTAATCCAGTTACTCGGCGGACCAGCACAATTTAGGTACATCAAACATTGCCTTCTTACAGTAGCTATCACTGGATTATATTGAACATCGCTGTAATCAAATCAGTATATCGCTGGACTGGACTACTATTGGAGTTATGTAAACTAGCCGCAATTACATAAGAAATAGGTGCATAATTAATTAGGCAGCTGATTTTAATCATTACCACACAAGTCCTGAGGGTAATTGCCTTCAATTCAATTCAATGCTAAATAGGTTTAGAACCGAATAAATTATGATTTGCTTTGTTCAATTTTAATTTTTAAGTCTACTGTCAGCTTCATATGTCAGAATCAGTTAAGCTGATTGCAAGATAATCTATATCAGATTATCTTGCAATTAATTTTGAAAAGTTTTTCTAATATTTGTAACACAAAATATATATTTTAGCGCTTCCTTATATTATCTTCTCACGCATGGGCCCTTAAAACAATGTAGGCGCAGGACAGGCGCGTCACATAAGTGGAAAGTATATGCATACATATATAATAATCATCATCATTATCATAAATAAATAAATAAATAAATAAATATACTACGACAATACACAAATCGCCATCTAGCCCCAATTTTAGCCTAGCTTGTGTTATGGGTACTAAGATGACTGATGAATATTTTCATTCATGCTCATCACACAAACATTTTCCAGTAGTGGGAAACCCGCGGCCTCGGACTCAGAAAGCAGGGTCGCTACAAACTACGCCAATCGGCCGTCATAAATAGCGTATAATAAACCACTGCCGGACTAAAGGCCAACGGGAGGGTTTGTCTATAATCACCACGCTGGGCAGACGGATTGGTGGTCGCAGATGGTATACCTAGTTTTAGCACAGAGGAAGCTACCATGTTTTCAGTTATATTGCCTTAGTTCGTTTGCACGACAGCCGCAGGAAGACATCTTATTTGTCGTTACCACATATGGCACCATACCATGTATGGCATACATGCATATATAAAATGCACAAGTTTTCTCTTCACGTATTAATATTATGTAGATTGTGTATAGATTTATGTTTCGAGTTCCTGCATTGGTGAGAAATTAAAATTTTGCTTCATTCATTATGTTTCTATTTTGCATAATAATTGCGACTGTATTCGAACTGAACAAGGACGTTATGTTTTAATCCGTGGGAAATCAATTCGAGCATGCGAGTACGACGCTCGGTCGCGCTGACCCTAATGCGTAACGACATAAGTCCTGAACGCTTTTGCTTGCTAAATAAAACGAATTATACATGTGATACCTTCTGCATCGTTAGAGCTCATAGTATCTTTCTACTAGAAACTCCAATGTGCAACAAGGCAAATCGGCTTATCTAAAATGAAAATTATAAATTGACTATAGGCGATCGGTCGTAAATTAGGTACTATTAGTATTCTATTCAAATTTGGAGAAAACATGTCATGCCGACAGAACGTGGGCTAGGTAAGGACAAGAAGAAGAAATAATTACAATATTATTTTTATATTTCAAGCGTAAGAACCACATTTATTAGAACATTGTTTATATTACGATATAGATAATGCTTAATTTTTCTTTTGATCGTTTTCACTGTATTGTATATAGCTGCGCCTATACGCGGGAAACTATTAGACAAAATTATTAATATGATTAGTTTTATTAGTATCACTAGTTTCACTTTTTTTTGATTATACTATGATCTTAAATCTTTGGCTTTGATAATAAATGGTATTAAGAAGATTTTTTTCATCACAATAGATCGTAACCGGTCGACCCCACCCTGTCACGCGACCCTGAGCCGCAAGCAGAAGAAGAAGAAGAATTTTACTTCGACTACATGATACTGAAAAATAGCAACGAGTACGTCCAAGTATATCAAGAAAAGCTTGCATCAAAATATGTTATAAAAATATATAAAAAACAATTTAAAAAGAATTTTTTTTTTTTTAAATTGTGTTGTTCCTATTTTTAAAGATACTTTAAATACTAGAAAGTTACGAAAACATTGTTAACATGGTAAGACTGGTAAGAAAAAAAATTGTAGTAACAGTAGCAGAGTACCTACTCGTGTTATAATTTATGCAAAAAGTTGCTGTCAAAGCCTTTTCAAGTTAGACTTTTAAATGACTTTTACATACTCTCTCATATCACCGCGAAAACTTTCTTCTCTCTCCCTCTCTCTCTTATCTTATCATACGATAATTTTGTGTAAAGTCTTCTTATTTTCTTACGCTCCAAGTGTTTTATTTAGCACTCATAATATGAATATATGATATGCAGGTATAGGTAATGTTAAGTAGGTATACACTCTTATTAAAGCTATCGCTAAAATAAATAACCTTACTAATTTTGCTGTTTAATTTATTACTAAAGGAAGGGTCATGATATTTCAAACTTGACCTTTGGGATGTGGTTTCTAAGAAAATGATACTCAATTATATTATAAGATATTCCAGCGCTCATTTTCACGTTGGCGTTATCGCCCACTGTGAGTGTATGAACTTTATTTTAAAAGTTGACTGAGATAGTATTTACTATCTACCTAAGTACCTATCACTTACGAGTATCAATGTAAGTAACAAAAACTATCTGCCATAACTACTAAGTAACTTCAAATGTCGTTTCTCTGGTTTAATTTTATATGCGTTATTAGTTCTGCTCAGCTCGTAATATGTACGTTATTGTAAATGTACAATCTAATGCTAGTAATAAATAAATAGTATGTTACTAAACAGTTTTTATTCAAATATTTGTCAACAACAATTGCCTAAAATAAAGAAGACTATGTGCACAAATAGTTGATGTAGTTATTACAATTTTATATTAAATGTGTGACGTAGTGATTGCGCATTGGGTAGGAACTCGTTTTAACTTTCAGGGAGCCGAGTTCGAATACCAGCACTCACCTCTAACTTTTTTAATTTAAGTAATTAAAATATCACTTGCTTATACGTTGAAGGAAAACATCCTGAAGAAACCTGCGTGCCTAAGAGTTTTACATAATGGTGTGTGGAGTACACCAATCCCAGAATACGGTCTTAAATCTTTCTTATTGTGCGAGGAAACCTGTGCTTTGTAGTGGGCCGGTGCTGGGTTGATGGTGACAATGAATGTACTTTTCATCATCATGTCTCAAGTCTAGGCACAGATTCTTCTCTTAAGAGAGATAAAAGCAGTAATAAAATAATATAGTAGAAGCTTAGTAGTGAGGAACCACGCTGCTTCATTGTGGATTTGTTGACTTAGGATAGGCTACGTGGCTCTCATCTTATCATCTACACAAATAAAAAAACAATCTAATATGCATTATCGTTCAAATAAATTATCAACGCTCTAGAGAATTTTTTTTCGAATGTATGATAAAAAAAGGCACTAAATGCGACCAGCGGTTTCTAAACTTTATTTTGCATCTAGATTTGCTGTTATTATTAAGGTAGTAAACAGATTATATTTTGAATATTGCTTGCAGAAAGACATTAAGAGCTGTAATCTTAAGTAACATAATAAATGCAAAAGTGTGTTTGTTGGTTTGTCTCTTTTTCAAGCAGCAACAACGAACCGGACTGTCGTCTTTCGTTGTAGTTCGTGGGTATCTTTTTCATTAAGAAAAATGAACAGTTTCTATGAAACAAATTGAGAGACTCGTTAATTCCAATATAGGTTAACAAATTTTGTTGAAATTAAGTTTTAGTTTCCGGTCTTAGAATAATATACAAGATACTGACTTTCCCCAAAAACCTACTACAATCCAGAATTAATACTTATACTAATAATAAAAATGTCTCTGTTTGGTTTTTTTACTAGGTTCAGCTCAACAGTTTCACTTTAAAAATTTGGTACCGAGATCTCGGAGGGTTCCTACTATACATACTTAATAACATTCGTTTTGTAGATTTTTCCTTCTGGGATACAGTGAAACCACCGCGGGTTTCTAAATAGCTTAAAAGGTTGGGAATCTATGCACTATAACAATCACGATTTTGTAATATCAGAATCGTGATCATCTATGAAAGAGATCTAAGGCACTCCCATGCATTGTCTGTTTATGTGTATCTATAAATTATAGTCATAGCCTTAGTACAAGAATTGCTCGACCGCAATCGAGAAGTCATTTTCGCACATCTAACTGTGTATCGGCACAGTCAAATGGACCTTAAATCTCTACTTTTAGATTCGCAATTCCTGTACTTTTGATTTTTGTTTTGCAAACGTTCTGCCAAGAGCCTCAGCTAAAGACTTTTAGGCATATTTGAGCTTTAATTCAATGCAAATAAGGTCCATTTTACTCTGATTTTCAAGTATTTCCATACTCGAAAACATCTCCTGGATTGCGAGCGAGCAAATCTTGTACTAAAGCTACAGATTGTTACATCGAATCGTTAACCTTGGCACCGTTTCAAATACAATTCGGACCCCCTCCCATGCCTCGTTGTCATCAATTGGTTGAATTGCGAACATTATCTCCCCTTCTTGAGTGTTACCAGTGACATGCACTTCATACATGCATAAAAGCCCTGTCTAATCCATGGAAAACAACTCGCATAAAAAGCGGCTTTCTCCATTTTATGCCGTTTTCCTGTTTCATGCCTACCCTGGCCAAAACCCCTTGTCTGCAATCTCACCTAGTGGTAAGTGATGATGCAGTCTTAGGTGATAACGTGCTGTTAGGGTTTTGCCATACACCCTAACTGCTTTATCGTACCCGAACGCCAAATCACTCGGTGGAACGTCTGTGTCGGTAGATGAAAAATCTGTGATTGCCCCTACCGGGGATCGAACCTGCTGTGCTAGGGTGCTCGACATGTATACTAATATTATAATCCTGCTCCGTTTATGTGGTGCCTAGTACTTTCGTGGTCTACTGGGCGCCAAATCAACGGAGAGCAGCACGGAGTTTCTCAAGGCTCAGAGGCTTTCATCAGAGGTAACTTTGTTATTTTTTCCTATGGAGAAAATTTAACTGAATCATGTAAAACGGATAACAATTACTTCTAAAATATGGACAAGAATAACATAAATACTTTTCGCTCTGAAGAAAATAGATTATTTATAAATAGTTAAAGTTCCTTGAACCTTATTTAGTAGCACTCAGCACCCGTGTCAAACGTGTTGTGTAGGTACTGGGTCAAAGCTTACTTTTTATACTGGCCACTGGCTAACCCAACATAGCATTATTAACAGGCTGCTAGTCTACTATTACTTTAGAACTTATTTTATAAAACAAGTTCACAACATGGCCTAAACCTTATACTTAATTCCTAAGCCGTCATGCCAGGATTCTCGATGGCCTTAACCGGGCTATATGCGGATTTGAAGTTTAGACTTTAGACAGTCATTCAGTTGATAGCCTTGTGCAAGCTGTTTGATATAACTAACTTAAGATCGATGAGATAATCAGTCTATAGATACAAATAACAGATAACTTTCTGATTTATATCGATACAAATAATTTAAAAACGCGAAACATTAATACGTACGTTTTAAGGGAAAAGCAGAATGGTATAACAAACTTTTGAGCTAAAAATTTTGCTTGGGATCAATACTTTTAAATTGTTGTCATAAAAAATACACAATGACAACCATAGTCAGCTGTGTTTATATTTAATGTTAAATCGGGATACGGATTAACATGATAGCAAAAAAAGGATTAAGGTTGTTGATAATGTTAAAACATTCAAGTCATTAGGTGCCATTCATCATTTAGTTCATTATTTACATCATTGACTTCATCATTTTTCATCATTAAAATCCCACTTCAGAGCAGGGGTCTCGTTCCATAACGATAAGGGTTTAGACCATAGTCAACTACGTAAGGCGAATGAAGGTACATCTCCAGCATTGGGTCATTAATAAGTTGACGATGACGACGACGGTAACATAGATTCTTCGTATTTATATTTTCCTTGTAATATTTTAATTAAGTTCAAATAAAATTCTCAATCGAGCTATTAACGTAAATGTTTTTTTTCCATGATTCCATATAAAACGATAACGATTACAACTTCGAACCGAAATTTAATTATACCTATATAAAAAGTAATTACAAAAATCAAGTTATTGTACAGTAAATGCCCTTTTTAAGTAACTAGTATACACTGATATTTCTATAAGTGTAGTGTTAAAAACATGAAATTGAATGAATACTTAACTTGACGACTCCTAGAAATCATCAATGATTGCAGACATGTACCTACCTACTAGAATCGAATCCGGGCATATCAAGCTCCGAAGGAAATAGAAGATAACTCTATCTATTCATCTATCTAATCATTTCTAAAATCTATCTCTCTATTCAAATACAAATGCAAATATAAATGTACCTAAATGTATTTTTGAAAACTGAAAGATCCAAAAGTTCTTCGTCATAGGTTTGAAAGTTTGTCAAAACACAAGGTACATTCGAACACGCTCGTGAGTTTTTATTAGTCTTTTGAGAAAATGATACTAACGAATAGTATCATTTTGGTAAAATCTTTAATGTACAGACACGGCTAGTCTACGATAACCTTGACCAATTCTACGTTATAACGTCCTGCATCTGTTTTACGAAGGGCTGCCATTTCCAAACTCCGGACTAATGCTGAGAGTTCCTTTAAAGAAAAGCCCCGGCCCCAACGAAATTGGTTGAATTTGCTGAACCAGGCAAACAAGTTTACGTGAGCGTATATCTTATAGGTACATAAAACTTTTCGAAATTTAATTTAATGAAATTATTATTCGCAAGAAACAATGTAAAAGGATGGTACAATATTGTTTAAATATCTCGTGGGATGTTGCGTCAAATGATATGCAATAAATAATAATTAGTTCCTTGTGGTGAATGCAGATCAGAATACAGTTGTCCCACCTCCACTCATGCCGCGGGCGTCGTACGAGGCGACTAAAGGAATATAAATAAGTTCAAAGTTTATGTAGAACGTAAGATTACAGAAAAATCCCATTACAATGTTACGGATTACTTAAACGATACAAAAGCTTGGGAGTGAAATGCTCTAGTTTCGTATAAGCTTAATATAAATTTACTGTGGGATGGTGATAACAAAAAAAAACTACCCGGCTATGTTTGTTGTGGGCTCTTCTTAGACCAGGGCGCGTTTGGAATCCTCGTAGCTTTAGGTTCAAGTTGGCGAACGAAGTTATCACAATCCCCTTACAATTATGTTAACATATATGTATGAATGCTTCATAAGTGCCTGTGATAGGGCTACATGAATAAAGAAAATTTGAATTCAACGGAGAGCGGGCAGCAGCTCAAACCATCTAGGTACTGCGATCACCAACCCGTCTGCCCAGGGTGGTGATTTTGGGAAACCCTATTTTTAATAACATACGTAGGTACGGAAACCTTTGTCTGCAAGTCCAACCTACACTTAGCCGGTTTTTTGTTTAGTAAACGAGTATACCAGTCACAACAACTTATCATCATCATTCCAAATTAATGCAAAGTCGTTTCACGGGAACCGGAATAGATATTGTTGATCAAGTTTTATGTTAGATAATAATAATCTACGAACCATATATCATGTCTTTGAGTTCGTATATGGCTTGCAATTTTGTATTGGGGTCTTCCCCACACTGCTGTTTAGCATATTCCTGCAGCTCCGGCGGAGGTTCACCGAGATCCAGTTCCACGTTGTAGTCTGGAGCCGGCATTTTGACCTGAAAACATACGAGGGTTTTTAAAAATGTTTTAATAATGGGTAAAAAAGTATATTTATGACATTTTGTGAATAGCCTAGCGCGATTAGTATGAGAGATGACTACTCATCATATCAATCCATTACCGGCCCACTGCAGGGCATGGGTCTCTCTCACTTGAGGAGAGCAGTAGTCCACCACGCTGGCCTATCGCGGATTGGCGGAAAACATTATTGAAAACTCTCAGACATGCAGGTTTTCAATTGCATGCTGCTGTCACCGCTTCTGGACCTACAGGATGGGACTCCGTTCGACCATTCACAAGTAACGTGACGTAAGGTAACGTAACAAAAAAACGCCGCCGCTGAAGAAGCGAGTTTAACATCGTGGTGTGGTCTTCGGTTTAACGATGCTGATGTATGCTTACTGTATGCGACCAATCAAAATACCGGCGCCATTGCAATTTTGAGCAAACGTCTTGTGATTAGTGGTTTGCCCTTTAGTCTGTGAACCAAAGGATTCTCAGCAGGATTACTCGATATGATAACGCTTGGACCCTTAATTCGTCACGGAGTGTTATAGTCAAATACCTATTTTGTTCAACTGTCCCCATTCATTGTACCTAAAAAACCGTAGGTTTGAAAAAAAACTATTGCAATTATCTAAGCGTATATATAAATATATATAAACGCTTATAATAAATAACTTCACCATAAGGATAATTTCTCGTAATTTGAACATAAACAACTATTCTCTTGCCGTGTGGGGATCATTATATGAGGATGATGAACCAAAGTATCATCACCATCATCACCTTCAAACAATGAATGTCCCATTTCTGGGGCATCTTAATTCATAGGACAGAGGAAATAGAGTGAAAATTTCATAACTCAATGCTAAACAATTAATACTCGATGTGAACACAGGACCTCGCCATCTATAGTCGACCATGCTAACCACTAGACAATACTTAAGTTTAGTTACTAACTCAAAACGCAATCCGATTATGGTAACTATTTCACGAAATATCTAACCATGAGTTAAAGCTGCCAAATTAATTTTTTTACACAATTGCCATCGACTGGGCGTGAGGTTTTGCCGATTCGATTAAAGCTGTTGTTGTTTCCAATCAGATTTTTTGCTGATGATATATTACGGAATCGAATTTGGCGATCCCAATATGACTGCACCACAAAAGATTTACCTAATAATTGGTGAATTCCAATAAATCCCAAAATGTAACCAGCAATATGCCATTTACGTCCAAAAATGTAATCAAAAACTGGCGATAAAATAATGCTTATAAACGTTTTAAGGATTGGCTTATATTACATTGAATCACCAAGGCTGACTTCAAACTAAAAATCTCTACATTATTCACGTGGGTTAAAGGTTACGCTGGGTTAAATCAATTTTCATTTATATAAAAAATCGAACTGTTGCGGCGGCGGACGCTAAAGGCAAGGCCAAAATGCGGTGTCTAACTTGTGTGCATAAAGACGGTCAAGAGTACGTCCAGCCATACCATAAGCGTGCGGTATAGCTAATTCTTTAGATTGATGATCGCAGAACGCAAACATGAACGCTGCTGACGACGCGGCGGTTTGGCCCTCGCTTAACAGTATTGAAACGTCGTAATTGTATTTTATAAAAAAATAATGAAAGGTTATTTTATTATTAATACATGACAGGAAATAAATATAGGGGAACAAAGCCATCGAAAAAGCCCAAGTTTACACCAAGGTAATATTCCATCTCAGATGTAAGTATCTTGACGATGCAATGAGCACATTCTAGGCTTTACACCAATTTCGAGTTGTTTAAAGCTTTACTGTCTGTTTTCTGTTTTTCCGGGCTGAATTATCTTTCATGGGACCTCAATAGACTGGTTTTTGAATCTCAAAATACTGGAAACAAAATTGAAAGGCCTACACAAATAACGTTTATTTTGAATTGGAATCAGAAAAACTAAATTTGAATTAGAAAAAGATACGGAGATGTATTTATTGGTTTGTATGGGAAAATGATACTCTACTGAAATTGTACGCGGACGAAGTCATTTTGGTATAGGATAATAAACAATAATATTGAATAAACTGGCACGATAGTAACATAGTAAATCAATGCACTGGCAAGTCATAAATATTGCAACATAAGCTGCTAGTGCTCTGTCAATTTACTAACTGAGATTAAAAAATATTTATATTTTAATAAGTATATATAATATTAATGATCATGTCATTAAAATTTAAGGTTATATGCGTAAGTAGTACGGAATGTAAAATAAATTGAAGGTATAAATAAAAACACATTTTAATAAACAAATAACCGTTGATGGATTTGGATATTAATTTATCACATCAGCTACTATTGGATGTAACCAATTACATTAGCATTTCACAGCTTATATGTTTGTGTACAAGGTTCTCGTCATGATTCTGTTAAGTTAATTATTTAATATTTATATTTATAATCTATGCTTATTACTATACCGTTATTTCCTTTGATCGTAATTCAGCTCCATTCATTTGTTATAAAAACTACACACACACACAGTAACTTAAATAAAATCCTTAATATAAATATATATATATATATATAAATATGTATAATTATAACTTGCTCAAAATCATTGACAAAAACTCGAATGTCACGACTTGCTTTAGCACAAGGAGATACATTATATGTTTTGGCTCACACTTGTGTAGGTACTTATATATGTATATTACAAGTGACCAGTAAGATTACATATCATAAATTAAATACTTTTTCCACGACACTGGTAATATAATTCAAGCGAATTATTATTTTTCTCTGTAGATAATTGTCATGATAAGGTATAATTAATGTTAGATAATATTTTAATCGTCCCGATAATTAGTGTCACAGTTGAAACTTAGTTGAAACCTACACATAACTAGTACCAATAAAAAAATATAAAGGCAAAAGGTGTCTCACGTTAGAATAAAACCTGACCAAGTTCGGGTTAGTTTCGCTTATAGAGGATTCAGCACTTTGGAAAGAAACGTATAGATAATTAATTGGTTGATTAACTTTGACAACTTTTTTTTTTTTTTATACAATTTATTTGTACACCACAAATAGGAAAAAAACTATCCATAGTGACGAAAATGTTTGGGAAAAGAAAGACATAAACGTAAATCAAATTTTAGCAGCGATTCAATTTGCGTTCATATCATACTGTCCATTCTATCGTTGCGAGTTAAATCTTTTTAATCCACCGATATAATTAAACTCGTTGGCTATTTAACGGCCGACTGGCGCAGTGGGCAGCAACCCTGCTGTCTGAGTCCAAGGCCGTGGGTTCGATTCCCACAACTGGAAAATGTTTGTGTGTTGAACATTAATGTTTTTCAGTGTCTGGGTGTTCTGTATATTATTATTTATATGTATTTATGTATATTATTCATAAAAATATTCAACAGTCATCTTAATACCCATACCACAAGCTACGCTTACTTTGTGGCTAGATGGCGATGTGTGCATTGTCGTAGTATATTTATTTTATTATTTATTTATTTAATTTCTCTATTTAGATGATAAGTAACTATTTTTTTGACCGAGGCTTACTTGGTTTATAGTTTCGCCATAACCGTCTGCTTGACTGTACATCTGTATGTCCATGGCTTAGCTGTTTGTGGCGTGTGACACATTAATAACGCTGACAAAGTGAATAAAACTATTTAAAAAAAATACGCTAGGTGCAACGATATCACTTTTTTATTTTTTATATTGGTGTAAATGTATGAAATGGTGCGATTTAAAATCTACTGTCCCTGATCTAGGTAAAAACCTGTATTACAGGCGACAGTTCTCTCCTTAAATTGTTGTTTCGATGATTGAGTGTATGTGCGTGTGTGATTTTGGTCGCGTTGGTACTTGTACTCGCGTATATGTTTGCTTATACAAGATAATTATTATATTAAATTATGTATACATATATAAATTTGTTTTGCTTGTACATAAAACTTTTTTTTTAAATAGCTGATCATTTAAAGCCTTACGCATCTGCACCTACACTTCATATCGTTGACGATATAAGCAAGGTAGGTTTTAATATTTTATTGGGTTAGTATTTCATAAGAAAGGCATTATATTATGATAGTCTTTTAATTAAAAGTTTTTTAAAAAAGTGTCAGTGTTGTACCGTAAACACGAGGTTACAATATGCGTTTTTGATGATTAAAGTAACTTTTTTCATTAAATTTCCTTAATTTATCTTCACTAATTGGTTGTCAGTTCACTGTTCGTTACCAGCCAGAAACACAACATACATTAACATAGTTTAAAATGGAAGGCAGTAAGTTTAAATGGAAAATCTATTATCTTATCGCTGTTCTTGCATAATTTGCGCAACAAGCGAAGCGTTTTCTATCACTGTTTACTAAAACTATCGGTAGAGAAAAGCGACGTAACAATCGGCTAAGCAGAATGTAAACGATGAGGCACAAATAATTGTATAATAGGCTCTTGCACAGTTACTTCCTATTATGTAAGAATCACATATTCGTCGGGGATTCCTGGAAAACATAGAACATACATTTGTCTTCTTGTTTTCACAGCTGGAAAATGTTTGTGTGATGAACATGAATGTGTTTCAGCGTCTGGGTATTAATAAGTATATATAAGTACGTTCCTACTAATATTATAATTGTGAAAGTGTGGATGTTTGTTACTGAATCACGCAAACACGGCTAAACGGATTTGGATGAAATTTGGGAAGCATGCTGCCTTTGACATAGAAAAGAACATAGGCTACATTTTATCCCGTTTCCTTAAGTAGTTCCCGAGGGCAAATTAAAAATTGTTTTCGAGCTTAGGCGCAGGCAGACAGCTTTGAAATTTGGTATGCTATGGAAAAGGACATGTACTTTCTATACCGATCTCTCCGACAGTTCCCGTGGTAGGATTAAAAATTTGTAACGAGCGAAGCTTTACACCCAATTCTGAAGTCCACGCAGACGGAGTCGCGGCCAGAAGCTAGTTATTAATAAATATATTCAATAAGTACTAAGACGTAGTACCCATAATACACGAATCGCTTACTTTTGGGGCTAGGTACTAAATTTATTATTTCTTTATTTATGTTTGATGAATTGAGACGTATTTATTAATTAGTACCTACTTACCTAAAGTTGTTAATTTTTAATCTGTTTGAAATCATATTTCCATAAAATTAATGGGTGGATACAACTATTCGTTTTGTTGAAGTGACTCTAGTCCAGGCGCATCAAAAGGCATCAGTTCTCAGGTTATCTTCAAAAGTTATCGGCAGATCATTCACTTCTATCGCATGCCGAGTTATGGAACTTCCGTGAAATGATTATTCAGAACGGTAAGCTAAGCTAGATAAGAGTACCTTCATCTGTGTACATATCTATATTTTTTTAATAATAAAAAGGAACCAAAAAACCCCAAATAATCTTTGATACCATATTTATTCATTACCATTACTTTTTCGCAAGTCTATGTATAACTTTAGCCATGAAATTACTTCTCTTACACAATTCTTGAAACTGATTTTGAGAGAGCGGCCTTAAACTTACACTCCTTATTACGCACTGTTGGTGGGCGTGCGTGTCATGTTTTTAACTCTCCATCCCTAAAGCCTTTTTTAAATATTAATCTTTACACATTATAAAGCAAAGTCCCCCGCCGCGTCTGTCTGTCTCCTGTCGCTGTCCGAATGGATTTTCATACTGTTATCACTAATGAACAGAGTGACTCTTGCGGACGGTTTTAGTGTAGGTATATTTTATTGTGGTTTTCTGTACATTGGCCGAACGCCGCGAAAATGATTGATAAAGAAAAAGTAATGTACCTACTTCGTGTTTAAACTAATCATTATTTTCTATAATCCGCAGGGCTATATGTCTAACTGTTATGGTTTAGTCACAACAACTGCTTTTTGTTATAATTTGTCACCCAAAACTCTTGTACAATCGATGCTTTTATAATTAAGATTGATTGATTGACCTGAGAATTCCTTTTTAAACAATTGAAATTCTATCCTTAATATCTAGGCCTATCTTCTAATAGTAACGATGAAAATAAGTCCTGAAAGAAAAAAAAATAATATTGCCTTAACGCAAGGAATGAATAAAAAAATTTAGAAATTTACATGATTAATTTCCATTCAGAAGTTGCATACCAGTAAACTAACTCTTTTTGATTCTTCTCTTCGATCCGTATTATATACAATCGTTTTTATCTCAATTGGACTCAGTAGTTGGAAATGCAATCGAGTTCGTGTATTGTGTGTAAGTGTATTTAATAAGGTTTTTCGCAAACTAACGAGGAATGTGTTCGAGTGGGTCCTATAGGGACCCACTCGAACCATATGGTTTGGAAATAAAACTGGACCCGATAGGTTACGCTTCATTTAGGTTCTAGGATTTTTAAGATATAAAAACCGGTATTAAGCGGTTTGCTGTACACGAAGTTGCGCGGGTCAGCTAGTAAATAATAAAATAAATGAATTAATAAATATACCACGACAATAAATACATCGTCATCTAGCCCCAAACTAAGCGCAGTTTGTAATATAGGTACTTAGATGACTGATGAATATTTTAACGAATAATATACATAAATACTTATAATATAAAGATAAACACCCGAAACTAAATAAAACATTAATGTTCACCATACAAACATTCTCCAGTTGTGGGTATCGAACCAACAGCCTTGGCTCAGAAAGCAGGATCACAGCACTCTGCGCCAATAGGCCGTCTACATAATTTTTCATTCGATTGATATTTAACTACTAAGTTACTAACTAAAGATTATACGGATGCAATTAATTGATAGGGTGGCTGCAGGCTGGTAGGATATGGAGAAAGTTCCATAAATTGTTACCTCCACCGGTTTATCTGGAACCGGTGAGAATTATAGTCACGAAGTACCTAATTTTCTACCTAAACTTTCTTATGGGACCTTTGGATCAACCTATAGCTAGCCTGTTTGCTAACTATGATTTTTTTGCAACAAAAAGACGGCCAGGCGAAAGTGCGAGGTACAAAATAAAAAATTGCGCGATTCTGTTGATGCGATATTATTACTTTGTAGCCCATGGAGAAATCCTATAGATTACTTATTTTAAAAGTAAATAGAACTACACGGAGCACAAAAGATCCTGGAGGGTCAAAGTGCATCCGCTGAAGCGGGCCTCATTACAAGATAGATAGAAATAGAACTACAACTACTCGAATTCAAGGTATACAATTTTCGTGATTCTGAATCTCGGTGAATCTGAATAATTCTATAAATTTAAAATGCATATAAAAAATTTCGTAACCGACAGAATTTGAACCTGCGACTCTTTGGCAATCGTGGCCTGAGCGCTTTCTCCAAAAATTTTTATATGCATTTTAAATTTATAGAATTGATAATTCCTCCAAGTGTAGGTAAAAACACTAAAAAAATTATAAAAATCTGAATAATGCTGTTATTTTCACTACCATTTGTTACATAACATTCTATATTATTATGATTTTTAGCACTGATGGTAACAACAGATTCAAATCTCTATTTTATATGCTGTCCCGCGATCTTTTCCGCGCACAAATTGCGATAAATAAATTATTTCAATGCGAACTTTCATCCCCTACTATAGTTGGGTATAAATTGTTGTTGTTAAAAGCAGCTTATATAATTAATTTCAATAACATATATGTTAACAACGTGTGTTTGGATTCCAGCTATTTTAATGACAGACAGACATACTATAACGGCATTACGACTGCATTGTTGAAATTTGGTCAAACCTTGATCCAAACATTGACGTTTATTAAGGCCCCGAGTTAAATGTTTGGCTCTGATGAAATAGTTAAAACAATAATGCATCATAGTGCCATTATACTCTTAAAATATGTTGATCATAATATACGAAAGAAAAATATAATTAGTTGAACTAAAAAGAGACCCGCGGGCAATCACGCACAATCTCGCGTGAATACAGGGGAAATATTTAGTAATGGTCGGTTGGCTTAAAAAATGAATATAAAACAATAATGATCCAATTTGATTTTCATGTTAGTCGAGGCATAAAAGACACAAAAGAATTCCAACGCGGCATGCAATAATACACTGTCTAACATTGTCGTATAATCATTACAAAGCAACAATAGTAAAAAGTGGGGTCTTACTAGCATCGATTAAAGCAGTATTTTTATAACATCGTTTGTGTTTATTAAGATGGATTCTATAATCCTAATTATAATGACGTCAACGTAGGCAAAAAACTGTATTTTTAAAATAATATAATTGTGTTGTTTGATAAATAAGATGTGTTGAAGCGATTTTTATTAAGTAGTGATATGAGATTGTGAACTGACTGACTTTTTTGTGTCCCGCTGGCATTGTTTTCTTGGGCTGCAATCCTCTCTTCAAACGTAGATTGCAATGTTGGTCTGCTTAGCAATGTAAATGCTAGTCCAACGTTCATCATCATCACCGTATCAACCGATTGCTGTCGGTCCACTGCTAGTCATAGGTCGTTAGTAGGAAGTTTCATAGACAACGGTCTTGGGCCTTTTCAAACATTATCTCTATATTATTCTTGTCCCGCTTTTCTTATAAAACGATGCATTCTATTTCGCAATAGGTAGGTATGTGTATTAAGCTTTCCGAGAAAACGGCGTGTTCATATTTCGCGATGAACAATGAATGCCGGATGAAAGAGAACTCTTTGTTCAGGACTGTAATAAAGGAACAGGCGAAACGAAAAAATGGGAACACAAACGTTTCGCGCATATTTTGTGCTTTTTTATCCAAATATGTTTGACTACAGCGTCGGTTTGCGCTATCGGAATAAATAAATGCACAGACCATTTTACCCTATTTTAGTTCTTTACCCTAAATTTAACATGTATTGTGAAAGTTATTCATTTATACAACCTAAATCTATACCCACATAATAATAAGAGAAGATAATTTTGTTTGTTTGTTTAATTATAATCCAAATAGTATGCACCGTGCACTAACAACTAGCAACTAACTAGAAAGGTCTTTTATGCAAAAGTAACATAATTTATATTTTATTTCAGTGATATTAATATTCAGTAGAAATCGCACGTTATCCTGATAATTTACTTACGTAGCGTTAACTGTACTATTTTTTTTTTACTTTTTAGTAGATTCAAAAATTTGTCTGTGAAGCCATATCTCACAAAGTTTCTATTGGTGAAATAGGTATAAAAATCTCCACCTCGAAACATCCTCTTTATAACATGAGTATAGATACAAATTACGACGATTTAAAGGGCTCTCCGTTGCACTGTGTTGGACAATGCCGATCCTTCATCATCACATCAACCGATAGACGTCCACTGCTGGACATAGGTCTTTTGTAGGGAGTTCCAAGTTCCACGATTCTGAGCCGCTTGGATCCAACGGCTACCTGCGACGCGCTTAATGTCGTCTGTCCACCTCGTTGGGGGTCGACCAACGCTGCGCTTACCAGTACGGGGCTGCCATTCCAGCACCTTGGGACCCCAACGTCCATCCTTTCTCCGAACTATGTGCCCGGCCCATTGCCACTTAAGCTTCGCGATCCTTATTTAGTTTAATTTAAAACTATTATTACCATATAAAAATTAGTGCAATGTCTGGAATTGTTATACAGTCACATCATCCATTCCTAACCTATAATATTCTCTAACCACATAGCTTGGTAATCAAATTTTATTACCTTGAAATGTCAAGGTAATAACAGATCAGATGACGCAATCATCAAACACGTGGCTAATTAAGAACCTCACTTATATTGTAAGCCACCGAAAAGCTCGTGTATTTTTTAACAATTTCGTTTGAAATCCTACCCTACCCAATTCATGAATATTAAAATATGTTCTGGGAATTTGAATTCAATACATTATGTTAGAATATCAAACAATGCCAGATTCAAAATGTTTTTTTAGAGAAAAATAACCTCGTAGGTGCAGAGGTTTGAGATTACCCGCCCACTCCGAGCTGGTATTTGAATTGGTTCATCTTCTCTATAGACCGTGTTATTAACGCTACTTGGAGTCAAGTGATATTATGAAGGACAAGAACTGTGCCTAGTGAGTGGAGATTAATAGGCTGATGATAACATATTAACTAGAACCCACCGTACTCCATCTTTCAGGTTGCCACGAGTATTTAGTTAAATAAAAACTTAGTAGGTATGGATTTTCTCGCCGTGTATAACCCGACCGTTTAAAGAATGCTTGCTTAACATCTTTCAGTTGATCAACAATAAAAAACGGTTGTATTTTTAATATTTTTTATTCCACTACATGGTTAGTGATGATGCAGTTTAAGATGGTAGCTTTGTAAGATGTTAGGGTATGACAGACATATTATACCCAGTCCCCATGGTTTCTACAGGGCAACGTAATGTATCCCACACTAGACAAACTTGCAATAGCTCAGTATGGATTTAAAAAAAAATGTTTTGCTCATTTGTTTAACTTTAAATTTATCGAAAAGGTTATGTGGTACACTTACGTGAGTACGTCAAATCAACGATGTTGATAACAATCATTAACGTCAATTGCATTACATATATCGTAATTATTGTAAATATAGCTACATAATTGTAAAAATCATTTATTATTTGTATTAAATAGATATATTGTAATTAAAAATACAAAATCAAAGTTTTTTACAGTATTTCTTCCGGTTTACAATTTCGTAATAAAAACATTTTTAAACCTCAGCATATTTTAACATCCAAGGTTTATGAGAAACACATGTAGGAAGTACCTACTTGTATTTCAAGGTATCGACATCGCCTTCTTAAATATATTTAATTTTTATGTCTTATATAGTAAGTACATAAATTAACAATTTAAGTATTCAATTGACTAGGTGATATAATTTGTGATATAATTAATGGCCCTTCTGACCTTGATTATTCTCCGTTACTGTCAATAGGTGACTGGTGAGCATAGCGCAAAGGCTTCTAAGCTCATGAGCTTTTCAATTTCCCAACTTTCTTTTTTTATTATATTCGGGTTTTTCGTATTTTTTTTTACTTTTCTATAGTTGAAGCCGCTGGGTGGAGATAGAGATCCAGGTTATTTTCTTACCATTTTTGAATTGTTTTATGTGCATAAAATTAGGTTGAACTACACGAACGTGACTATACGATTATTACTATTCTATACTATTTTTTTTTTAAATTCAGTTTCGGCTTTGGGCTTAAATCGTGTCATTCCTAATCTCCCAGCAGGTGCTGTATTTTTCTTTTTTTTTTTTGCTGGCGAGGTCTCTTTGTCAACGTCTGCCAATCGGCAGTAAGATCTGCTCGTTATGTATACTTGAAATACGGATAACATTTCAAATTTGTGAATTATTAATAATTTCCGTATTTTCTCTGCTTTGGTCAGGTGATAGAGAATTATAATCCTTCCGTAGACTAATAAAAATTAACTATAAACTGCTTAAAATAAAAATATAATCATTATTATTTTCTGAGACCCTAGATTTTTTGAGAACTTATTATAAAATTTACTTTATTACTATAATTCTGAGAACCTAATTATGCGCATTCAGAATTAAGATTTATTAAAATAATTACTTCACACGACGTCATGTTATTGACCGCAATACAAAATAAGTCCTTCAGGGCCTTTCAAAAAACTCTTGTATGGTCTAAATTACTCGCTGCAAAAATTTACTGCAACTTAAAAAAGCATTTTTTTGTTTACCCAATAGGTATGTTTGCTCTTAATACAAGTACCTACTGCAAGAACAATTTTCCTACGATAGGTATAATTAAGCGAGCGAAATGAGGTCATAGGCGGGTGAAATAGCATTGCGTCCATCTGTCTGTCTGTTAAAGCGGTATAAAACTATTATGCCGTATGGTGATGGCAGAACCGCAGAACGGAATACAATTGTCACCCCCCCAACTCGTCCCGCGGGTGTCGTCCGAGGCGACTAAGGGAATATAATAAAAGTATCATTAATATGGCACCCATTATTTATAACAAGCTACCAGTGTCATTGGCGGACAGAAACCGAAATAATATCATTTAAGAGTAAAATTGAAGATTCTTACTTATAAAGCGATATTATGATATTAAAGAATATTTATGTGACATTTTATAGAACTTTGACTATTATAGAATTTATTAATAGATTTGTTGTATATTATTATTAATTGATTTAAATACTTGATAAAAATTTTAATTTAATGAGCATTGTAAAATGCATAGTTTTTAGCAAATTAAATTGCATGCCAATCGATGTACCTCCTACTCAACCTGCAAATAAAGATTTTGAAATAAAGAAATAAAGAAACGGAGGACGGCCAGCAGCGTTCTCTGTGCTGTCTCTGTCTACTACCATCTACTGCGATCACCAATCTGTCTGCATAGCATGGTGATTATGGGCGAACTCTCCCGTAAGGACAGGGAAAGGCCTTTAGTCCAGCAGTGGACTGGTTTAGGCTTTGATGATGATAATACAATATATATATATATTTCTTATGTGCGTGTGTATGTCACTGAACTCCTCCTAAAGGGCTGGACCGATTTGAATGAATTTTCTGGTATGCGTTTGCGTTTGGGTGGCACCCTGGATGGTTTAGATTCACAAATCAGCCCGACAGATGGCGCTGGGGTCCTTTAGTATTATATATATTTAAGTAATAATATATTTATTTTATGGGTACTGTATGTATATGTGCTCCACTAAACTATATTCTGTATTTGTTTTCTTCGCCTGGAAGAAATCGCTACGAAGCGATAAGGCCGCCAAATTGTATACGTTGTTTTGTTATACTTTTCTTTTTTTATGTACTTTTTGCGGTGTGCAATAAAAGTATATTCATTCATTCATTCATTAAACTATTATTAACAAATTGAAAAGCTCATAATAAGTAATAAATACCTTTGTATAATAATAATACTTTTCAATCTTTCAAAGCTCAGGTAGACACAAAAAAGTTTATTAGGTACTTATGTCTGAAATAAGGACTTAATTAGGTGGTACGACGTAACCTAACCTAACACTTACATAAACATAGACTATGTTAACATTTAAGTGGAAACAGTGCAAACAAAAGCTTGTAGTTTATTATTAATGTGAAGCCTAACCGGACTATATAATCGTAACAACACGACCTTGGACAAGGTACAATTTATACAAGGTTTGTGCCTATCATAAAAAAAACCTGTAGGTGTAGCCAGGCCGTGAAAAAATCGATAACCGGTTGGCGAATTAAATAATGAATAATATTAAAACGATTGATTTTAAATGTTCTTTTGAAGGAGACAATTAAAAAGTCACTCTAGAATGGTTTAACCTTTACGTAATATTTCTAAATCTATTACAGATAAAATTCCGTGATCTTAAGTTTCGCACAGGAATCTATTAATATTGCTGCCAATCCGTTTCCTGAATTATAGTTACATGTTGGTAATTAGCAGGGTTTGGAATTATTATTTATGACACAAACCCATTACGTGTAAATAAATTGACTTTCATTTATGCTTACAGTTTGAACCAAGAGCTTAATACCGGACACTATGTAACTAAATATTATTCCATAAAAGCATGAGTTACTTTGCGGAACTCCACGACATACTTTAATTAGCTTTAATCCTGGATAGTGGATGGATAGATAATGATTTCTTAAACGCTTCTTAACTTAAATGTTAACTAGGGGGTTGTAGCGTAGTCCTTACTTAATATAATCAATGTGAAAGTGTGTATGTTTGTTTGCCTTTACGCCCTAACTAAGCAACCAATCTACTTGATATTTGGCGTAGAATTAGTAGGAAGGACCGAGAATCACATAGGCTACTTTTTGTCCCAGTATATATATGGTTCCCACGGGATTTGTTGAAAGCACAGCCACGGGAAGAACGCAGGCAACCGTTGGTATCATTACATTACGGATACTTTTATCATAGACTTAAACCCCTCCCGTACGTCCCGTAATATAATTTTCCATTCCATTATCTCCTAAAGCTAAACTATGCGAACAATTAACAAGCTGTTAATGCCAATATCACCTTCTTGGTAGGATTAATATTCTATGCCTATAAATGGATTGAAAATCTCATTTAAATTTTTAATTATTGGTTTACACATAAAATGAGTTCAATATTGTGGCTTATCAATAAGTGGTAGGTTTATGGTTTCACAGACTAATTAGATCTACAAAAACTACTGGATAAAATTAATTTCGAATGGTGAAATAATAGTTATTAAAATCGGTTTGATAGTAATTTTGAATAAAAGAATATATTATAGAAGTACAGACAAATTAACAGCTACAGCAACCTATTTATCTAATTTCTCTGCATCAGCTGCAGCACGCTTCAGTCTTGGTTTTCAGTGGGTTACCTTCACGGAAGTAACCTTCGCTCAATAGTTAACAATCAATAAACTGAAAACTTTAATATTAGAACCTATTGGTTATTGAACCTATTGGTTTTCAGCTGTAATCGAATCTATTGGTTTGGCGCGAAGCGATGGCAAGAGACCTGATGGTATGACGCTCGTTCCTTGGAGGCTGGTTGGAAGGTCACTTGTATGGGATGCAACTTGTGTCGATACCCTAACTGCATCACACATCCAAGCCACCTCGTCAATGGTGGGTGCGGCTGCTACCAGTGCCGAGCAGGCCAAGAGGCGTAAATATGAAATAGCAGTTAGCAGTTTCATTTTGGTGCCTTTTGGAGTAAAGACTTTGCAACTGTGGGGACCGGAGGCACGAGCTCTTTTTAAAGAATTATCGAAAAGGGTTATCGAGTCTAGCGGTGATCTTAGAGTTACCTTGGCCAAAAATTAGTTTGGCCATCCAAAGCGGCAATGCTGCCAGCATCTAAGGAACTGCGGTGGTTTTGAAGACGTTTTAGATTTTATTTAGTTTTGCATAGATTAGTTTATTTTAGGTTATATTTTTTAAAACAAATGTGAAAGTTATATAACAGCTATTTAAATAAAAGGCTAAAAAAATAAGTTGAATATAAGAAGCTACTGAGTTATATTATATAAACTACTAAATGTAACCATCAAAGCCGAAAAAAAATGACAATTATTTGAGTAATTTTGATACACAGACATTTGTAGATAGTAGAACGTTAAGATGTTAATTTTATCCTGTTACAAGTCATAAATTTCATTTCATTATAGTTAAATGCCTCAGCATAATAGTGTATCATCATATCATGTTAATTTACCGGAAGATTCTTCTTTAATTCGAAACTCCTTCGGTTTTATAGCCGTCAACAAAACCATATTTATATGGTTGAATACATTACACGCATGTGTTAAACGATACATGCACATTTTTCGTCATAAAACACGATATAAGCGTGTTAAAATGTAACACATCATAAAATTTTACAAACTGGATAGTGTTCGGGAAATCTTTGACACCAATTAAATACATTTTGCATGAAAAGCCTTTATGGGGACCCATTGTTATAAGAACAATAAGAAATTATCGTGAGTCAAACTGTAAGCTTGTGTGGTATGGTTTCCGAGAAAGTGGTGAAACTGTTCCAATTTTGTTGTTCACATGACTTAATAAAATAAAAAGATTAAGTTTCAGGGGTCCTTTATATAACATATATGCTAACATTTGCAGATTATTAACAGAATAATTGTTTTTGGTATCTACAGTTTTCAGGTAGCCCTATTTAGTTTTGAGTATTATATTTACTAAATAGATTTTATTTTAAGTATATTTTGTTCTCAGTTTTTTTTAAATCCCGCGAGAGTTTATTCTTGTCACTAGAAAAGTCTCCGCGGATACAAGCTATATCTGTGTTGTATTTCATCAACACCAATGAACGTAAGAAACAAACAAACACGCCTTCAAATTTACATTATTAGTATGGATAAAGTACTAAACATAAAAAATGATATAACGTGGACAAGAATCCGCAGCTAATAAAAATTAATTAAGTCTTTTACATAAGTAATTAATTTTTATTTAAATTTACAGTTAAGAAATTATTAAAAATAGCAACGGAAGTAGATTCACTGGGCTAAAAATAAACTGACCCCGATCCAATTAACCATTCAAATTCGAAGGAAAACACGTATTGTTTCTTTTGTGAGTGTTAGGTGATCAGTTTTTATTTAAGACAGTTTGTTAAATGGGTAATATAAAGTATTAAAATAACTAAACTATGTAGCTAAAAATTTGCCTAATATCTAAATTTAGGTTTGGCTCAGTTGGTAAAAATAATTTACCCCGATAAAATTAACCATTTGAACTCAAAATATATAAAAAAAACACACATTGTTTCCCTTACAAATGTAACGTCCGTTGTTCAAAATCATTGAAAACATTTGCCTCTAAGTATTTTTTTTTGTCATCATTAATCAGAGCCTCTATATATGTATAATAGTAATAAAATAATAATGAATATACATATCAAATGGTCACAGCACGGCTCATCATTTGTCACATTTTTCGCAAGTGCTTAATTTAATTTGTCCTGACTTTTTAAACGACGAAAGCATATAAAAAAAACTAGGGACATACTACAGTACCCCAATGCAGTCATTTTTGTCATTTGCTTTCATTTTAATTCAGAATGAATGTTCTTATATTTAGGAGGTATGCCATATAAACTGTAATTTTTAAGTAATACTGCTTTAAGCGCTGATAGTAAGCCAACGAAAGATCATCGAAATCTAATAATAGTGGGGATAGTTAGTTGTACCATTATATAAATCTTCAGCCCTGTTTTGGTAAAACAGTAGTTTTGAGTCGTAATTATTTCCATCAAACTCAAAACGATCATAGTGGAAAGTTCAGGACCTTATATTGAACCTCACGAGGCGAGTAGATGTTCAAACAATGTCGAAAGAAAATTGGGTCAAATTTCGCAGTAATGAGGTTATTCATAATAGAACTATGAAGATTCCCGGCTATTATTATGTAGGTACGTGAAGAATTCATTTGTGAATCATACAAAGCTGTTATAGTTTAATATACACATATGTAATGACATATTTCTTAGATCTCACGGTGTAATGCCTGCACGTGCTTATAATTATCTATTATTTAAACGTCCCTAACACATATTTGCATTGTTTAATGGTGCATTTATTCCATTGTATTTAATACTAGGTGAACAAGATTTTGTTACAATGTTTAATAATCGTTACGCAGTTTTTAAGAAAATTATTAACTATTTTTCTTATAACATCTTTTTAATGTCATAACTTTACTTTATTGGCAACTGAAATAACTGTCTGCATGTTTTCTAAGTGTAACTTTTATGCTTTGCAAGTGAACATTTATTAAATATCAGACTAAGCAATAGTAAAACGTGGCGGGATAAAGCGAGAATAATATAAATAATACCAAAACTGCGAACATGCAATAAAGGACCTTCGAGTATCGTGTCGAAATGTCATCAGTGCTATCAGTATAATATTCCATTGATGAACATAGTCTGCAACGTATTTGACTATATATAATGTTATCATATTCGTAAATAGTAGTAGTAGCACCAAAAGAACCATCCGATCCACCGCCCCCTGCATACACAAAAGTCCCAAAAATTCATATTAATCGCTTCGTATAATATAATGTTGTCAACAAAATAAATTTTAATATTCACTAACTTGATCGGTGAATATTTTGAAAATATTATAAAATCTTCGATTCGAGGACTGTTATGGAACGATAAAAATTTTAAAGCTTTCGTTTTTGAGACAGAGTTTGCAATTTGTACCGATATTTTTCAGTCCTTTTTTTCCTGGACGAACAAGATTATATGTATTCATATTATTTCGTCATCATCCAAATAATGGTTGTATTGGGCAACATTGTATGGCATTTTAAAATGATTGATGACGAATAGTGCTAACCCTGTTACAAGAAAGCGCAAACTAACGTTAAAATAAACGCAACAAAAGTAAGCGTTAATATGCAAATGAAACAGAAAATCATTGAAATTATTCTTTGTGTTTTTTCTATATGGTATATTATGAATACGGCATTTGTATTAACGAAAATAGCACATTAATAAGTACAAACTTACATGTATAAAGACTGCTAAATACATAAGGCATCCTGCGTTATCGCTGTAGTTGTATAAAAATAATGCAACAAGGACTATTCTCAGACCCGATTTGAGATCATCAATCTCTTCGTAACCCAAGTGGAACAAAAGCTATCCTTGCAAACGTATTCATGAGCCGCGACTGATGTTTGCACTCGTCTGTATACAGTAAATGCATGGTACTTCGGCACATGTAGGTACTGCTACACATGCATGTATAACCGGCTTCAAGGTCAAGCCGCTCGCCGTTGACCGATGATGGTCGGATGGTAACGCACACACTCGCGATTCAGGGAGCTTATACTTTATGAACATGCGTCTACGCATATGTTTATGCTTGTTTATTGACATTTTTGTAATGGAATTTTGTTACTATTGATCACGTCACCTCTATTTTTAGTAATCCTTCCTTGTTTACTTATTATTGGAAGGGTATTGGTTCCATTTTTTATTCTTATAAAAATATCGTAAAACGGCGGCTTAATATTTTTTAAGCATCTGATGAGGGTATTGCAATTTTAAATGACTGACATCACTTCATTTAAATATAATATCTACAATGAATATTTATGTTGTTTTCAAAGTCTATCTCTTAATCCTAATTCCCATTAGGTACCTACTTTTTAAATGAATAATAATAGTATAGCGAAAAAAAACTAAAAAACACGCTTTTCTAGATAACCTAACAAAAATATTGGCTTAAATGATCTTGTGTCTCACAATAACTCACAATGGCTAGGCGAAATAGAATTATTATTTTTTTTTTCACACCACAATAGGGTGGTAATAAATGCCTTAATGGTAAAGCAAAAACGAAAATGAGGAATAAGCCACCGGAACAGCCGAAATATCGAAATAATCGAAATTGATAATGTTGTATACGAATCGAGACTTCAAATAACTTATAATGCGGTAAAAATAAAAGTAGTCAGTAATGATAACGACATAGAAATACCTGCACCGGACCGGACGGATAAAGTCCTATCAAAAACGGTTCAAACGTTTGCATTAGCGCAGACAAACCTAATAAGCTTAGAGATGCTAGATTGTATAAGAAATTATTTAAAGATACCTAGTAACGAAGAATAAGTCAACGATTAACCATGACGTTATTCCTTTAGATGTCGTTACTTTTGTACCTAATTACGAAATCTTTCACCTTATCAACCTTTCATTTAAAAATTTAATATAACTTAATTTAATAATTGTTTGTTTATGTAACCTACGATTGTAGGTATACTCGATTAACCTTATCAAAGTATCGCCGACATTTGTTTTCTAGGACACGAGATTAATAATTTACTTAGTTATCGTTCATAATTATCGTCTATTTGTTATTTTTATTAGCACTGGTTATAGAGCTCGTTTACGGGATAAAAGATCAGTCATAATTCTTAAAAACTTAATAAATAATTGCTAATAATAAATATTATTGTATTGATATCACTTTCGTTATTATTAATCAGAAATTTAACTGTCATTTAAATTGACGATCCAGATTAATAAACGACTATAGGATAGAAGTATTGAATTAGTATACTACAATGATTTCACTGACTGGCAAAGTTCAAACACTTTAGACATCGAATTTAAATGCCTAGGTCATTGAACGAACCTTGCCAGCAGTCCTGAAGAACCTTCGATCAACAAAGAGCACTAAACAAAAAAAAAACCTTTTTAAAATACTTTAAGAAACTTTGTATCACAAAACGTATTGGCATCAATAAAGAAAAATAAATACTTACGATGTTTTGTGTTGTTGTATATGAACGCACACTAGCACACAAGGCGCGACGTCTATACTCAACGAAACACTCCGGCGCAGTGGATTTAACTTGAATCTATATTCCCATAATATTTGCACGGTGCACCCGAACAAATACATTTAGGGCGGCCAAATTTTCGAAACTGAAATTCGGGACGAGGTCGATATGCAATAAAATTTTATTCTTAATTAGGCATATTATACAAACAAACGCTCGAATATGAAATAAGCGGCAAAAAAGTTTATTACATTAGATATACTTTGTTATAAATTTCGAACTATGTATTCATTAAAAATGTATTATTTTTATTTCTAGTATAAATATTATTGCAATAATAAATACTATGTAATGAAGTAAGTTTCAAATATACTTTAAATTGCCAAAAGTTTGAATCTTAATTCATGTTTGGATACCATGTAACGTACGTATAGTAGCCATATTATATGCTTGGTACGACAATATAATATAAACTATATAATTTGAAGAACTCCCTGGCAACTTACTGACTAAACGGATTAGGGAGCCATATCCCAAACCGGTTAGCCCACTACTATCTTAGACTGCATCATCTGTCAAGAGCTAACTTAATACTATGTGAACATCGCATTAGTTCATAGGCAGAACTTTTAGTAGTAGTACACCTTTTTTGACAGAGCCCGTCCGAGGAAGTACTATCACCATTGTTGCAATGCTTTGTTCCGATCTGATGGGCGTGGATGCTGTTGGAATTAGAGCCACTTCTACGGACAAATGCGGCTTAACATCTATGCCTCAAATTGTTTGACTCAGGGTGGCATGTGTCAGGACGTGCTCCGTGCTCCTTGCAATCTCTGCGAACTGTTGCGCTGTTTATAGGCGATGGTTTTCCAATTAACATCAGGTGGACTAACTTCTTGGTCCATCAATTATTAAAGAATAACTAACTTAATTACCATAGAATAAATTAGTAGCTAGTCGTCCCATGCAGCATGCTTAACTCCTCTCTCCTATAAAAGACGAGCTGTATTCCAGTTGTGGTACGTCTAACTCTATTGGTGGATTAAGATGACAATGATGACGGTAGCTCAAATGACTGTAACAACTAATTTGATTCATTCATTCATGATGATGATCAAATTAGTAGTTACTGTCATTTGAACTAACGTAATATTATAACCTTTAACGTTTTGGGACCTGTCTCAACAGGTGGGCCTTCGTATGAACATGAGCAAGACGAAAATTATGTCTAACGCTCATGTTCCGCTCCACCCAATTACTGTTGGGAGCTCTGCACTCGAAATTGTAGACGAGTATATATACCTAGGACACACGATCCAGTTAGGTAAGTCCAATTTCGAGAAAGAGGTAAACCGCCGAATCCAACTCGGATGGGCAGCGTTCGGGAAACTTCGTGACATCTTCTCGTCCAAAATCCCTCAGTGCCTGAAGACTAAAGTCTTCGAACAGTGCGTGTTGCCAGTGATGACTTACGGATCAGAGACATGGTCGCTAACTATGGGCCTCATAAGAAGGCTCAGAGTCACTCAACGAGCGATGGAGAGAGCTATGTTAGGAGTGTCTCTACGTGATCAAATCAGAAATGAGGAGATCCGTAGAAGAACTAGAGTTACCGACATAGCTCAGCGAGTTGCGAAGCTGAAGTGGCAATGGGCGGGGCACATAGCTCGGAGAACCGATGGACGTTGGGGTCTTAAGGTGCTGGAATGGCGACCCCGCACCGGTAAACGCAGCGTAGGTCGGCCCCAAACGAGGTGGACAGATGACATCAGGAGAGTAGCTGGGAGCCGTTGGAGGCAAGCGGCCCAGGACCGTGCATTGTGGAACTCCCTACAAAAGACCTATGTCCAGCAGTGGACGTCAATTGGTTGAGATGATGATGATGATGATGATGAAGTTTAAGATTTATTTTTTATTTTATTTAACAAGTTTACCGATCCGCACTTGGCCAGCGTGGTGGACTGGCCTCTTCTCTTCTGAGAGAAGACCCGTGCCCTGTAGTGGGTCGTTGTTTCCCATTTAGCTTACACTCTATCTCTTTAACTACTCTGTAGCTTTTTAACAATAAATTTCCTGACTTCTATTCATATTCTCTTCTTCTGGTCCTTAGCTTACGTAATCTGGAGTTGGCATAACTTGTCGTTCTTTAAACTTAAGGACACTCTTATTCGATTAGTTTTTCCTTATTTTTTACGAATGTCTTGGGAATGTATTTGTTGGTAAGATAACCACAAGCAGCAACTTTTCATTTTCCCGCTAAGGTTCTATGTAATTCCCCTTAAATAGCAAATTCAGCCAGTCTCCCTGTTATCATTCCGGATCCTTTTGGAGACTCAATGAAATTATAAGGTCTTATCCGCTATAGTGATGTTGTGTTGTTATGCTAAATGTTACACTTTATTACATCTGTATATTAGGAACGGGTACAAAGTTACTCTATGCTTGTAACAAACGTGTTTACAAAGATAAATGTGTTAAGATTTAAAAGTAGGTACTCTACTACAATAGCTGGCACTCGGCCCGAATTCGCTATGACGTTTAAATCGTAACTGCACGTGAAACTAATTTTGCGACGTCAAATTTGCCTCCAAACTTAGCTCCAAACATACCTATGTTTTACTTTTAAAACAGTAAAAAAAAGTTAGTACATGTACAAGGACAGCTTATCTTAAAAGAGATTTATTTCAGATCGTGAGAATAATTTACTCAGGAGAATAATAATTAACAAAAATGTGTGTGTTTCGGGATGCTCGATTGAAGTGATAACTTAAACTGATCAAGTCGAACTATTTAATATTAAATTGTTTATCTTGAGAAACGCTAATTTGTTGCTTAAATTTTATGTATATTAATATAATAATATAAGGAAAGGTTATTTATTAATTAATGTTTTATTGATTATAAAATATATTTTATCCCTACTAATATTGTGAGAAATGGCTGACTATAATGCTGAACCCTGGACAGCATCATCATCGTTGTAAAATCAGACGATGATGGTGGAACGGCATTGATTATGGGAATCATCAAACGAGTCCATTATACGTCTGGTTGTCCAAGGAAGAATCGAGGGCACCACATCACGCGGAAGATCGCCCATGAGATGGGCTGACCAAATAAAGGCTGCAATGGCTGTCCCCTAACATGAGTGTGCTAGAAAGGTAGCTGCCAGAGAGGAGTGGTGACGAATAGTCAAGCGTGCCACAACCCTTAAGTGACGACCACGACTGAGAAGAAGAAATATTATAAATGTCAAATGTCAAGTTTGTTTGTTACGCTTTCACGCAAAAACGACTTAATCGATCCTCATGAATCTTTGTACACATATTCTTGGAAGTGTAAGAAGTAATATAGGATACTTTTTATCCCCATATTAAGCTCGGTTCCTTTGGGAGAGGGGACGAAAGTGATTGACGATTTTACACCAAAACTCCGACAAATTATAACCGATTTAAGTAATTATTTTTGTACTATCATGTTCAGTGTTCTGCTACGGATCACGAACCATGAATCGGTACTTGATAGATAAAGGATTTTCCTTACATTGAAATTAATAGAAACCACCCGGAATGTTAAAATGTTAGGAAGAGACATTGTTAAACCACAATACTTCAGAGAGAGTTAAATAACATGTGATACTTCATGTGATATTCTTAAATGAAAAGATTAAAAGCAAACGGAGCCGCCTGTTCAAGCAGAGAATAACGATTGTTAAAATGTAAAATAATGCTGGAAACAAGCAACAGCTGAGTTGATCATTGCGATACTTTTGAAACGTCGAATATTTAACCAAACTACATAAAGAAATGGACACTGTTTAACCCGAGCATAAAGGTAAATAAATAAATAATTATAAATAAATCAGACTCATTCTCGCACCAGTCTATAGGTTTATATCGGACCGTTCCACAAAAATCAGTGGAGTTATTGATCCTACACATTTTATTAACGCAGAGCCTGCATAAACAATGTGGCTGTATGTATGTCTATGTGGCTTTATAGAGGGTTCATAGTACGTTCAGGCGGTACATATATTATTATTATCGCTGTGTGTATATACAATGAATAGATCTGATTCATGTACCCACATGGAAGGGTGAATCATCTATTCACATTGTATAAACACTATTTATTTCCATTGAGAAGGAAAAAAATACTTATAGCTATCTTTTTTCAACAATTTAGCCCTTCACTTGAAATGATGAAATCTAAAATTGTAACGGGCTAACCTGTTATGGGTATGGGAGCAGTTATATTAAACATCAACATCATTAGGCACGGGTCTCCTCTTACAATGATAAGGGTTTGGGCCGTAGTCCACCACGCTGGCCCAGTGCTGATTGGTGGATTCCACACGTTAGAACATTATGGAAAACTCTCAGGCATGCAGGTTACCGCACCAGGTTTTCCTTCATCATTGAAGCAAGTATAAATTATTTTAATAGCTGAAATATAACTTAAATATATTGCTTGAATAAAATTGCTTATATTAAATCCATACCCGTAGTCGGTATCTACGCAAAAACGTATCGGCACGTCTTTCTCGGTAGTAACTAGCCTCGGCCAAAGCCTCCCACCAAACCAGACCAGAGAATTTTGGAAATTTCAGAAATTAAAAATTTCCGAATTGCCCAAGCTGGGGATCGACCCCCGGATCTTCCACTTAAACCCAAAGCGCTCGCCGCTGCGCTAGGGAAGTCGTCAAAAACTTGTAATTTCTTTACTTGTGTACTCCATAATTACATCGTTACTGCAAAAAGCTAATAGCTAACAAAGTTGTTGAAAAGTGATAACTGCTAACCTACATATCTACACTCACTAACACACTAAATAGAAGATAATATAACCGAAACCGAACTACGAAACGGTGAGAAATGGCTGACTATAATGCTTAACCCTGGACAGCATCATCATCGTTATTAAATCAGACGGTGGAACTGCACAGTTAGGCACTGATTATGGGAAATATCAAATCCCACCTTCGTGTACCACTTGTGACCTTGGGCGGTCTACCATGCAAAATATAAACATCAATAGTCGCTTCTATGCCACAGACGGATAGTAAAAAATATTCATGTCGTTCTAAAAAAATTAATTAAATATTCAGTCATAACAAGTAAAAAAATACGTGGGAATTATTTTATATAACGCCAGCCTTTTTAAGGTTCCATACGCTTGCCAACGAGACCCTATCACTAAGCCTTCGCTGTCCGTCTGTCCGTCCGTCCGTCGAACTGTCAGTGGGTTGTATCTCGTGAACCTTAATAAGTAGAAATTTTCATGGAATGAGTATTTCTATTACTGCTATACAAACAAACAATAAACATAAATCATCATCATCATCAACGGACGTAGGTATTTTGTAAGAAGTTTGAAATACCATGGTCTTATGCCGCTTGGGTTGAGCGACTCACTTGAAGGTCGACAAATGCGTGTACCGGTGCGAAATGGCCATTCCAGCACCTTTGGACCCCAACGTCCATCGGTTCTCCGAGCTATATGCCCTACCCTTGAGCTACGTTGGTAACTCTAGTTCTTCTACGGATCTCCATATTCCTGATTTGATCACATAGCGATACTCCAATCATAACACTCCCCATCGCCCGCTGAGTGACAACGAGACTTCTTACGGACCACCTTTTAAAGCCATAGGTGACCTATTGCGAAAAATAAATAAACTTTGAAAATTAAAGCGGGGGTTCCCATACAAGAAACTTGTTTTTTTTGGTATTTTATGATTTTTGGGCGATGATAATAAATTTAATTCTATGTAGTGTTTCTTATTGTACCTTGGTACGGAACCCTTTATTTGTTTTTTATTCGATCATTCCATTAAATTTCCTGTAGTTTCAAATTTCGTTCAACAATTTAGTTTTCCGTAATTGATAAACATAGATATAAATATATCTTTGGCAAAATAATTGATATAAGATAAACGTTCGCTCGATGCAAACAGTCGTTATGACTGTTTTACAACCTTATTTATTTCATTAATTGGATTTTTTTTTAATATTATATTCAATTCAATATTAAATGCTGATAATACAAATTATAAACTTGAATTAGGTATGTGCTGAAATGTTCAAATAGTGGAATGTCCACACTGAATTTAACTTTCAAAATTAACACGTATCGTTACCTACGTGTTACAGTTTCAAACGATTAATAAATAGCAACGTCAGCTATTGGGAAATAAATTTATTTACGAAGGTAGGTGGGTGCATGTAATAATATTATTTATGTGAGGATATTAAAGAATTAATGATTATTGGGCAGAATTATTAAAGTTAATAAAAGTTCATTACGGTAATAAAATAAAACGCACATTTTGTAACAAGTTTCGGCCAACATGGGACGTCAAACCGACATAGTGTCAATTCTGTTGTAATCTAAGTCGTAACAAATCTTTAAATTTTACTAAATTGAGCGGTCTTAAGAGTAGTTCACATAGCATTTGATTTGTATTTAAGTAATTTATTGATAGATGTACCTTTTTAGGGTTCCGTATTTTACAAGGAAAAAAGTTATATACTTACAGACCCCTAGTACCCCTTATAAAAACTTACAGCGAAAAACAGAGACTCAGGTTCAAAAACTATTATTAATGTTATGTACATTGATAGTTCGGAAAGTAAAGATATCCTTGTCCACGGGGAAAACAGTAAAAGGATAACACTCAAAGCTCAATAAAAGTGACTAAGTACTTCATTAAAATTTTAACAACTTTTCTGAAAAAACGTGAACTGAGTTCGCACTAGGCTCCGGTTCAGGCCGGATTTTACATACCAGCCCGGTAATCCATAGAAAATTCTTACTGTCTACCCTAAAAAGCACGTTAAACCGTAATTAAGCCCGCCCGGCACCCACAGTTGAAACAGAGTTGCAACACCAAGCTCTACATATATTTTTCCTTTAAGAGATTTTAATTAATTTATATTGTAATATGATAAAAAATGTAAATTAAACGCTGGAATCATACGGGATTAACCTTGGCAAATGAATGAGTAAGTACCAACCTTCATTCATACATTAATATTCTTCAAATTTGCAATTTCATATATTGGGCAACTAGCTAATATTATATCAGTTATTATTACTTTTATTCTTAAAAAACTAAGTTATACCTACATTTTAAATCAATAGATTAATCATTACATTTCGTTCCACGAAATACGGTAAGTCAAAATCAATGAGAAAAACATAAGCAGCTAGTCTAGGTCGCTTCTGTAGTCGGTCCTTCTTTGCTAAAGAGCATCGTCTGGGTGGAACGCTGTGGGGACCAGTTGCTTCCATCGGCTTCTTTCGGAGCCCAACCTAGCAATGGTGTCAAATTTGCACCAGGGGACCTTCAGCTAGTCTGGCCAGCTGGTTAGTGGCATACCTCTCTGTCTTTTGCCTTCGTTGTTTCCCGTGATAATAAGTTTTTCTAAACCCACGTTCCCACGACGCATTACATGCCCGCAATAAGAGCAGGCGTTAGTATGGAGGAAAATCGGATTCTTACCCCTAGCTGTCATAAGATTGACACGTTTTTGCGCTTGGCAGGCCTCCAGCACCATTGGACGCATCTAGGCTATCCTTTGGCTTTCTCTCGCTTATGTTATAGGTAGGTATTCTTCGATATATGTGTATTCTTCTTGCTTTGTTTTAGCCTTCGATTCTTGGACGTTGGACTTGCCTTTAACCAATTATTTATTTGAGTTTGTAAGCAGCTTCATTTGACTCGACCGTCAAAAAGTTTCACATTACCCGTAACATGTCTATATTATTAAGAATTAAATCACGAATAAACAAGTTTTCGGTGGTTTTTCTCTTAATTTTAACCATTCTTATTCTATGAAACTTCATCATGTACTTTTTATATCCCAGGTTTTCCTAATGGGTTCAAAAATAATAAAATGGTGGGTAGGTAAACTATCAACTAAAAACTACTAATTCTGTGTTCTTAAAAAATAATTAATATAATTTTTTGAAACGATCTCCATGTGCTTTTTTTTTGATCATTAGTTGCAATATTTTAGGTTAAAAGCATATAGAGCGTAATACTGCACGAGCACAATCAAACCTCTTTTCTCATAATATTATATCGTCCCTAATCCAACTCAAGTTTTATTAAATTGTTTCATCGTTTATTTCTTTAGAATATATATTGCTATTTAAAAGGGATGAGGACGATATAATTAAACATAATATAGAAACCGTGCTCGCACAGTTTGCCTCACAGTTTTCGCTGAACCTTACATATAACTTGGAGCGCCATCTAGTAGTTTATGCCAGCACTGTGCAACAACCAATCATCGTTGTAGTAGTTGTTTTGTTAATATTGCTACTCGCCAAGAGATGTCACTTATTTTATTAATGAAACAAAATACAAACTAGTGTCATTGATTAAATTATTTTTGCTGACGCCATGGGCTGATACTAGTATTACAATAATGTATATAGATTATTCATGAAAACAGTTATTTTAATCATTAAATCATTAGATTTTATCTAAAAAAAATAATAGAATGGGCGTTGTGTACTACTGTACAAATAGATTCATAAAAAGAAGGAAAATTTTATGCCTCTACAGGATTCATTTCTACTTTCCCGAGGCATCTTAATGGATACTTTGTCCAGATTTAAAATACATAGGTCAGTTGCCTGTACCTAACGTTCTAGCGGTTTATTAAACTCCTATTCACCATAAGGTACCTTGTTAAAAAATATGGAATAAATAGGTTCACTACTCTCGCTAATGTGAAATACTTGTTAGGTACTTGTTCTTACTAGGTAGGTAGGTTTTTTTTGAACACAAAGTTGCCAAAAAGAAGCATACTAGTATAAATATTAGGTATGTAAGTTTTTTTCCCGAGCCAAGGTAAACCGATATACAGCCAGCATCGTTCGTTGCATACAGCCTATATTAAAAATATTATAAAGGGTATATTTTCGTATTTGAAACATGTCTAAACTAAGCTATGAAATGTGAATAATTTGATAAAATTTAACGCTCATTTATACATATAGGATACGAACTACGAAGTAGACGTTGGACAGATTTACTGGGTCACTTTTGTAGGACGAAATAATCATCGTGTGTATAGACATATTATGATATGATATACTTCGGCTTAAAGTCATAGTTTACCGTCGCTATAGGGAAGCTAGACAAATAATAACGTCTTGGTCATGTTATTTTTAATTTTAATATTGATGCTAGTAGATATTTAGAAAATAATAATAAATATACTGTATATTGTTATTAATATAATAATGCTACTTCTACTATCGTTCTTTTATTGGTTTCATAATAAATGATTATATAGTAATGACATTTCAGCAAAGTCCCATTTAAAAGGATTTCTTTTGTATTTTTGCTTCTCGTATCCTTTTAAAATAAGCTCTAATCGAGTTTAAAAATTCAATAGCGATCATCACAGAACTGGTTTCTGCGTCTGATTTTTATAAGCAAAATAGGCATTTTTTTTTAAATCACCATTCAACCATTTGAATAGCATAGGTGCAATATGACGCACAAGGTTGTTATTATGACGTCAGCTAACATCGATTTGATGGCAAAAAAAAACTTTTGAATTGCCATTCACAGTTGAGACTCGCGGACGGATTACTTCTTTACCTAGAAGAAAATGTGTAATTATTTATTTGAATAAAATAAATACACCGACAAATTTACAAATAATAATAGGCTTTTATCAACTCAACATCGTCATAGTATGTTATACAAAAAGTTCAGTACATTACATTATTTACTCTTGCTCAGTAAAAAAACATCTTTATTCTAATTTCTAACTTCTAATTGTTCTACGTAAAAGTACTACTTATGTTTTCACATATCCACTTTGATGGATATTGTTAATAAGGGTATTCCCTTATTTACACTATCTGTCAATAATATGTGTTTTATACATATTCTAAAGTTTTATAATTAAGTTATAAGTTTGCTGTCAATTTTAATGTATTTCGTTAGATTTATTTGCGGCTACTTAATTAGTGTATGTGTTATTTTCTTTGTACTATTTTGAAGTATTAAGTATACTGTTTGGGCCTTAATAAATGAAATAAAATAAAATAAATTTCCAAATACAGTCAAGGCGGCATTAGGCGCGTGACCTGTGTAAGCGAGCGCGATAAGAAGCCGAGAGTGTAATAAGCAATGTACCGTACGCTTTTCATACGACGATTTTCATCACACTTGCGAGGAAAAATCGGCTAAACTTTTAAATACGTTCTCAAGAAATAAGTGACTGTTTTTTGTATGAAAGTTTTGAAGGCCTCTCTCTAGATTTTGGTGGAATATATTTATTTTTCAAATTAAAACCATAAATTGTTATTAATTTGATAAAATTAAACGTTCATTTATCATAAGAATCTGCATGGAAGATGATTTCATACATAGGTATACCTTAAAGTGAGGTACAACGTTCGTGTTGCACAAAACCGTTTTTAACTTAATAATATTTTATTACTTCTTTTTTCTTGTATTAATTAACAATTCACCACAGATTTCTGATTTTTCTCAGAATAAACAAAGCAAAAAGGTCTGTATATTTTGATTTCGTTTAACGAATGATTACAATTTTGAGAGCAATAAGAAGCCATTAAATTAAGTATTCGGTGTATGGTGATTGATTAGATATATATTACATATGCATAAGGCCCCACTTGATCGACCAAGCAAATGGCCTCTCTGGTGGGAGCATGGGGGCCCCCATCAGAGAGGCCATTTGCCTATATGAAGAGCAACACTTAACAGGGTATGCGAGGGAATCGTCCTGCAAAGTGCCCCTTGTCTATCCATCTGAGGCGTAGGTAGGGCTTAACCTCATATACCTACCCGTAATTACCCCTGCAACCAAGCCCTTTAAACCGAAAAACAGCAATGCTTCTGTGCCACACAAAGCAAAGACCTCCCTGACGCAGTAGTAAGCTTGGTGCTCTTGTGAGAGGTATTGGTTCGAAACTGGGCAGGGACGAAATCTGAAATTATAATTTCAGAATTTTCCCTGATCTGGTCTAGTAGGAGGCTTCTGCCGTGGCTAGTTACCACCCTAGCGACAAAGACGTTCTGCCAAGCGATTTAGCGTTCTGGAACGATGTCGCACAAAAACCGCCAGGGGTACGGATTCAATAATATAACTGTCCTGCTTATTAATCTTATTTTTTGTTATCATGGTGGTAATAGAAAACATCAAAAACAGCCCGCTGACAGATGCACGGACGGACAAATGGAAAGCGGGGGTTAGTAGTAAGTAATAATTCCGTTTAGCACCCTTCGGGTACGGACGCCCAACAAGAGCGCCACGATACACGGACTGCCCGTCAGATGGCAGAATGGATAGATGATGGATGGCCATAGACCGGTAATGGAGTCCACTACAAACAGACGAACTTTTAGTTTTAAAAGTATAAAGAAGCTCTAAAGTAGACACGGACAGATGCATAGACAATAACAAAGAAATCCGATAAGATTTCTCATCATCATCGTCCACCAGTTACCAACTTTATCATTTGATAAGAGATGTCGCAACTAAACCTCTCCATCATTGGTCCATTATTAACTATAATACGCGTGCTTTATCGCATGTTGCAAACGCATCAATGGTCCGAGCTTATAAATCAAATATTTACAAACGCGATCGTATTAACTACGGTATATGCGCTCGAAACCTTACTCCTTAACTCTATTATACGGCTACCGATCGTGGTTCTACCAGTCTCGCGCTGCCTCTATACAAATACAGTTGTATCGTCCGTGACCGTACTACGGTATATCGTTACGCGATTGTGGAAAAGTGAGATAAATTCACTTTTAAAGTGAGAAAACCCCGTAACATAATAACAAAACGTTAAACGTTATATTCGCTTGTAACATTGGTGTTTTCGTTCGTGAGCTTTTTATATACAGCGTGTTCACAATGCCGGCTGAAGCGCAGACCAAAGTCATTCTACGCGAAGTGACGCCAGAAAGTAAGTTATTTATGAATTTAAGCTTACACTCCTTTAAGCAGGGCTTGAATTTAGTTTGAAAAGCTGAAAAGCATCAAGCGATTGACTGTATTAAGACCGATCTTAAATTGAGAGTAAGTTGGACGCTTTGACCGTTCTTAACGATCTGATTTATCAATGGTTATATAACTTTCCTGACAAATGAAAGAGTATATCTGTCAAACGTCATATTTAAGCGTCAGTAGAATCTCCGGCGTATCTATATCTCCATAAAAAAAATTGCTCAAATAAATACGTTTCACAAATTTGGGGGGTGTTTTTTTAGGCTATGCGATTCGGTTACGCTACAAGGCAGAAGTCAGTAGAGAATTTTTACCTCTCCAACCGAAAAAGAATAGATAAAATCTATCATATAATATTTTACTATAGGTATCAAAATTACGAAAAGTTAAAGTCAAAACATTCTCAGATAGTAATAAAATATAATAGAATAACAATTATTATCCTCGGTTCTTATAGATGAAGATTCTCCACGTGGAATTCGTTAAACTTAGTTATTATAGCAGGAACTTTTGAATTTTCCGAGTTAAAATGCTACTGTGTTAATTCAGGTCCAATCTAAACCAATCTCCATTCTCAGGTTTAGTAATTATAGCGTGGAAGAGTAACAAGCTTTCAAACATAATAAAGTGCTATAATTCGTCTATTAGTAAACCTTGGAATTCCAAAATAGAGATAGATAGAGCATTTCATTGCCTTTAACGTTACATCTCGTTTATGTTTTTATTTCGGCCTTGGATCGCGATGTGAATCTATTCTAATTTTTATTGCTGCAATGCTTTCAACTACCCCAGGGTTGCCTTCAGCCCAAAAGTTCCTTTTGTTTAAAGTGTTACAATGAAATAACCGCTTTGTCTCTGTAATTATTTCATTCAAACTTGTGTTCCCAAATTGCTGTTAAACAATAAAAAAAAATTCAAATCTAGAATAAATCCTGAAAATCATCTAAAAGTTAAACAAATAAATAAATACAATCGCATCGCCACGTAGCCCCAAAAAAGGCGTAGCTTGTGTTGGATAACAAGATAACTGATGATCAATAATATACATCTAAACACCCAGACACACATTAATGTTCATCACACAAACATTTTTCAGTTATGGATATCTTTTGAAGATTAACAAAGTTTGCAAAAATGCTACATCACAAAATTAAGAAATACAGAATTCTCATTCGGCCATTTTTTTATGTTGTGCAGTGTGCCATTATTGTATGTAGTACAGTGAAAACGCCCTACGCACTTCTCAGTTTACACCCGCGAAATGTTGCTAGCTTACAAAGTTTTTCTAATTTTTCCTTTTTTCGTAAACTTTTAGAACATTAGAGGTAAAATTACTTTCAATGTCTAAATGGTATGAAGTGAATACCGTTTGTTTGAGAAAAAACTCTAAAGTGGAGTGGTTTTTATGCTTCAATATTAGTCGTTTACACGGATTCTGTTTGTCCCATATTATATAATAATTTGATTGTCTTTTTTATATATACGGCCGTAAAACTGGTGAAGAATATAATAATAATTTGATTTAGTTCTTTACTTATTACGGTTGACGAGAAATTAAATACAGACAGATAAGTAAAGGGAGTGAAGAGGTACAGCATAAACTCTTTGGGTTCATAGCCCTTAAGTACAATAATGAATAAGGTCATATTCCAATAGATTTCATATTTGACCTAAGTCATTTGCATATATTGCACAGTATTGTGACATTTTTGTTTATTAGTGATTCAAAATGGAACAATGCGCCGGAATCAAAGTCAAAAGTTCAATTAAGCCAATACATGCAGTCAATTGTATTTATGTTTGGATGATACATTGACAATGATTCATAACTTCCAGGCTTGGTTCAATTTAAATAAATCATTTAAATTAAGTACGCTACACGCATAACTTTCAACTATTATACAAATAAAGGACATCGGAATTATTTCTGACATCAAACGTGTAAGAGCCGTGACGTATTGAGTGTTGACGTCAAAATCAGATACAGCTGTCCACCTCTTATCTTCTAGTTGGTCCGGGTGTCTTGTGGTGTCCCGGGCGACTGAGGGAATATAACGGAGAATGGGCAGCAAAGTCCTCCATATTACTAATACCATTTACTGCGATCACAAACCCTTCTGCCCACTTCTCAGTTTAGGAGAGGCCTTTAGCCAAGCAGTGGACTTTTTAATGCTATTGATTGCGCGTAGAGTGCCTATATAAACATAAATCTGTTTTTTTTCCCTAATCGAGTCTAGGGTAGGCCCAGTGTATTTCGGTTATGTATTGATAAAAAAAAAATAAAGCTACGGCATATGGGGTCGGCCCAATTTGCCTTCAAACTGGAGCACAGTAAATATCTTAAGCTTATATATTCACTGTGCTGGAAGGCACACTTGTAGTTTAGGTTTTGGCATATGCCGACAGAGTACACCTGTGTTTGTGCACAGATGAGTGCGCAGGTGCTCTCTGTATTCCCTCCACGATGGGATGACAGATCGGACTCGAACGGAAATCGTTCGGGTGCTTGAACGACAGCTTAACGTGCTCTCCGAGGCACTGCTCTGAGAATGTTTTGATAGAGAAACCCAATACTTGGCCCGACCGAGGGTTTAAACCCGCGATCCGCAATCGAATATTATTACCAATATACCAATGAGGCAGTTATTATAAATATTACTAACTATATAAAGTGTAACTATGTAAAGCATATTATTTAAAAATATATTAGTTTATTTTTATAAATTTGTACCACTTGCAGTTTGTTCTACTTTTTTTCCTAATTCTAAGATTACCTGGCAGTGATTGCTATTAAGTGTTAAGGCCAACCTTTGTATTCTATTTTTTTTGTGTTTTCTTGGATATATCCATTGCAGCACAAATAATAATATGAATATGTACGTTTGAAGCTTTATGGCCACATCGATTGGCAGTGCAAGGACAGGTTAAGGGAAATATAACGAAAGGTTGTTCACCCATACAATGGCCAGATACAATCAAATCGGTAACCCAGACAACTGTTGTGGAATGCGCCCGCAACGCTAGCAACCGCCTAAATTAGAAAAACGCGAGCAACCACCAAAAATTAGAATTCATGGTCGAGTAGTTCTCCCAGCACTTCTCTGTCAGCTTTTTTATGGTGACGAGCATAAAACGCTTAGCAGCCATATAAGCGCAAGCCATTTAACACTAATTAAAGTATAGTTCCGTAGGCCATCCCTGGTCTTGTGCTTTTTGAAAGAAGATGCAAAAGTTCCTTTACAAAATACTCAAATTCCTAAAGATGTGCCTATAATATTTAACGAGTTTCTTCGATTTCATCATCTTCACCAAATTAAAATCAGACCACCTCTGAGGTATAACGAACTAAATAAAAAAGAACCATCAAAATCGGTTTTTTATTGGCTGAGTAATCGAGTAACAAATATAAAAATTATGATAATATATTATATAGAACATTTTGCTTAGAAATGAATCTAATAGCCCCACGCAATTCACACCAATTTCGTCACTATAATATCACTAATCTTCTTTTCCTTCTTAGTCGTTTACTTAATTACTAAATGTCCGGATACCAGTTCCTTCGTAGCGTTTTTTATGACAGCCTTCCATCCTGTTCTATCATCGGCCTTTTTGATAGCTTATGTGATAGGGAGCGACTTTACCTGGTCAGACCAGGAACGAGGTGATTAGCTAAGTGATCTTTTACCCTCAACTTTACCTACCATTATTAGCTTATCTAGATGACTACCCAGGCGTCGGGCAATGTGACCGAATTAGCTAAGAATATTCTTGTTCGAACTGTCCATGCCTCAGAACCATAGAGGAAGATTGAAAACACTAATGTTTGGACTAGTCTCTTTTTGTTGGTGTCGGATACCTTCCTGTTTTGCCTAATTCTTGTTAATATGGTCATTGCACCTTTAGCTATTTGAATTTGTCTCTTAAAGTCGTTTTCACTTCCTCCATGGTCCGAAAGCAATGACCCAAGTTATACGAACTCGCTGAAAAATCCCAAGTCCGGGAGTTCTCCAATTCTAGAAAGCTGACCAGTCCTGTCCATTGGCATAATTTTGGTCTTTGATTTGTTAATACTAAGTCCAGCTAGCCCACTCTCCAACTCTACTCGGGTACGGGTAGCTATAGTGTAAAATATTATATTATATTTACTTCACATTCCCATTACATTCAGGAGTTCGTTCCGCAACCATAAGTGTCAATGATCTATTAGAATTTATGACAAAAGCAAATTGCTGACAAATTGAGGAAGAGCGTCGAGCCGGAACATTGTCGACGGAGTTCGTCGAGGGCAACGCCGAAAAAACGGAAATATTTTAACAGGAAACTGTTACTTAGATGACTTGTTGAATTGTATTTATTTTGACCAATTCTTACTAATGCTTACTCGCGACTTGTGGAATATCGAGATTCATGAACATTTCAGTCCAACAATCTATGAGTCCAACAAATCACACACCTAACATCCCTTTTTTATTTTTTTTCTCGCTGGGAAATGGGTTACGGCAACCCTTCCGGAAATTAGCCAGTAATCTATTCCATTTACATTTTGCAATGAAAGAGTTTAATTATAATATAAAATGAAAGGGTTTGCTATTGGGTTCCTTGATGTTAGTCCGCCATATATATAAAAACCTAAATTTTTATAAAAGGGTAAATATAACAAAACAAATACAAAATATTTGCTTTGTTAAGTATTTAAAAACATAAATATGTATTTAATATGAAATATACTAATATTCCCACAAAGCAAAGACAATTCGCCTGACCATAAGCATATTCCGTGTATAGGTACATTTACATTTACATTATCTTCTCTGGCCTATTTTGTCCAATTAATCACGATATCGGTACCAATACTTGATATAACCGCCCACAAAGTTTAAACTTTGAACCGACCTAGTTTTTATGATAAATAGTTTCCATTTCATTTAATATTTGCGTTTCTGCAGCATTTGAATCATGAATGTGTACGTAGATAAAATTTTATTTGCCTCATAGGGCAAACTCAAGGTATTATTATCTAGTAAAATATCGCTTTTTGGTTTTTATTATTCATATACTTAGCACCGCTATTTATTATATTTTAATAAGTACCCGTATCCAAAAGAACTGTTTTCTTGGGTATTGAATGAAGATTCTCATTGTTTTTACAGTAAGTATCTTATTCTCAAAAATACTTTAAAAGATATGAAAGGTAAACAACCAAAAAAATTATAAGCTGCAAATATTGTTTAAAATATATATATAATCAAGAGAATATACACAAAGGAGAATACCCGTGAGATCATGATATCATTTACTTAGCGAATTTAAAGAGCTTCCATTTCCTAAAATAGTGATATCCAGTAGCATACTAGCTATCTGATCCCAGTAAAATATGTGTGACCTTAGTAAATAAACAGACAACTTTATAAGTAATTGTTTATAAAATCAGTTAGATATAAGATGAGAAACCTCTTTGGTTGGGCAATAGCGGGTGTACTGATTTAAATTAAAAAAAAAAAGGGCACTCGAGTATTATTTTGTTACGAAATCAATTTTATCCACTCCTGTAAATTTTAATCAGGATTTTAAGATATAAATGTAGATAAAATAAATAATTATCAACCTTTAATTTATCTGAGAAGATAACGTCTCAATTCGTGACTGATAAACTATTTTAATACGTGACTGCATCAGTCCCATTTTATTTTGGCCGTTTGTTAATGATTACATATTTCGAGATTACAGCTAATGATGCTTAGTATTGTTTTGTTATTATATTAATCTTATATATCAACACCTTATTGTTATCACCCTTATTAATGAGCCACTTGAACTCTTCCCTCATATTAGGAGCCGATGCTAGCTGACCAAACTCCAATACAACTATTAGTTTTGGTTATTATTTAGTTTGTTTAGTTGTCAATACTTATTACGCAGTTTTTTCATTAGCTTTAGTAACCAAAACAATCTTAAACGATGTCGAGACATTAACGCCGACTTATAGTTACAAACAATAATAATTTTTACGTTTTTTTTCTATTATTTTTTGCAGAAAAACGTGCTGTAAATTTTATAGTAAGGTAAATTATTAAATCAATTACTAATATGTCAAATTTCTGTTTTCTCGGTTATGGTAAGTCGGTGGTAATCGTTGGGGCTGCTGATATTATATAGCGTTTACACGTACATTACAAGTAAAACGCCCGAGATTATTATCTACTCAATTTAATATAGGTAAAACATTGAGATGGCACATTAAATTCAGTAGTGCTGTTCTATTCTTGCTATTCTGTGGATCACTACGATATCCTTGCACTACTAAATTCAATTCGAAGACTACGGATTACATTGATCAATAGCTGGCTATAGTTGAGATGGATGTTGCGGTGTTTTTTTTTTATGTAATAATTGACGGACCAAGCGGATGGGCAATAAGCACGGCCATAGAAGGTATTTCCCCAGGCGCTGTCACAAATAGCTCTACTACTGCTAAAGATTTTTAAAGTAATTGCGCAACGTTTTTCGTGATTTATCATCATAATCATTTCCACCATTGGTCAAAGGTGTTGCACGTCGTACTTGGAAGTCGAGCGTTTGTAAATTCTATTGTTTCTTTGTTTATCTATATCTATGTAGATATACTTATAATCAGTGGCGTGCACTGGATTTCCTACCAGTATGCATACAGGAGGAAAATTGCATGAAACGGCTTAAATTCTTCTCTTATACGAGTTCGGAGTTATATATAAATTTCAGGGTATGCAGTCCTTTTGTGCATGTATGAAGTGCACGCCACTGCTTATAATCTATATATATAAAAGAGAAAGTGTGTGGGTATGTTCCTTATAGGCTCCAAAACTGCTGGACCGATTTCAATGAAACTTTAAGGGCATAAGGTTTGGTGACGATCGGAGCACTCCTATTTTTGAACTGTCAAATACAGCTTTAATATAAAATAAAGCAAAATCTAGCCCGGCGAAGCGGGCTAGTTACGCTAGTAACTCATAAAAATGTACTACTCAAAATCAAGAGAAAACTTAACAATACCTTTTGAAATTTGTTTCGGAAGGCACTCAATAATCAATACTAAAGCTAAATCTGTAGTGTTTTTTTTTTGCTGTCTTTATCTAGGTCTCGCAGCACGCCCATAGCCGCGGGTAACTAGTCATTAATAAATAAGCGGCTCGGTTTAACTTTTGAGTGATTAAATAATCATCAAAAGCCTACTAATAATAGTCCAGCGCCGGACTAAAAGCCTCTCTGAATAGGGGGATTTGCTCATAATCACCACTTTGCGAAGACGGATTGGTGATCGTAATACTAGTTGGTATCATCTAGTATTACAGAGGACCTTCGTCCGACAACCGCGGGAACGTCGCGAAAACGTCCTCGGAAGTCGGAGTCCCTGTAGGGGGCTCAGGGTAACTGATCAGGGTGACCCTTTCCATGGGTTCGCATCGAGAGACCCCTGTCGATGGAAGAGGGAACAAGCAAACAACCGCGGGAAGAGGAGGGTGGTGGCAATTTTATTCCAATCTTCAATCATCAACCCCTCAGTGTTTTTATTATTAGGGTGGTTTTGAACTTTGCTATTTTTGGACTAGTTTAAAAGCAAAACGCTTATGAAACGGTCACGTGTGATGACGTCAGCTCTGTTTTGTTGCTAAAAATATAAACCCCTCCTGTGACATTCACTTCCATATTGCAGTGTGCATTTACTGTGTCTATCTGTAATTAAAGTAGCTCCATTATTCAGTGAGGAAAAGTAAGAGAAAAAATTCCCTTATAACTGATTTATGATTGATTAGGACATTGTGGTAAAACTACAGACTCTTATATATTTTTAAAATTTAAATAGCTACACAGGTGCGCCAATTTTTCTTTTTTCATATTTAATCAAAGCTTGTGCATGCCAATGAAATCGAAACTAAAAATAACATATTTTCATGCAAATATAACCCTATTTAACATCCTCATCTTATTAGAAAGAAAGAAAGAAAAATTTATATACCACATAACCGACACAACGTATGTTATATGTAGCACAACCTAGAAAAAGGTGCCAGCTCAGCATTGTGCTGCATGCACCAGTGGGAGCATACAGCGCTGATTTTCAGTTGGCACCTTGTACCAGGTGACACCATGGATATGCGTAGCCTTCCACTGACCACATTTTAATATTTTAATTTAATTATTAATTTAAATTTAATAATACAACAAACAAGCAAAAAAATAAACAGCAATAAATGAATACTACTAAATAAACTAAATAAACCCAAGAGTATAATAAACATAACATAAAACTAATATATTTTTATATAAGCTAAAAAACTAAAACGTACATAATTTATCGATAAATAATTAAGATACACAGTGTAAACGGTGTACATAATTTAAACGAACTACAGCAATAGGAATATAATATTTAAATTAAAGGTAAAGTTTACGTACTATCACTAGAGAAAACATAACTCATCCACCTTTTCTAGGAATTCAAATTATTATTGTAATACACGTCAAGGTGTGTATACATTTATAAATTAGAAAGTATCTCTGTTTGTTTGTTTCTTATGTTAATTGAATTTGGCTCATTTAAAGCTTAGGTACATCCTGGAGATAGAAATAATATATTTTATCCCGAAAAAGCACGATGGATTTAAACATTGCCTTTATAACCTATGCACGGTTTAACAGGTCTTTTTTGGCGAAATTTTGCATGGAGATATCTAGAATACAATAAAAAAGCGCGGACCAAGTCTCGGCAACCGCTAATATTAGGGTTATGCATTTCGCATTTTGAGGGTGTCAGAAGCAAGACCAAGGTAAACGGCTTGTAATATGCTAATAATATCTTGAATCTTTGACAATAATGAGGGTTCAAGTGTAGTTCAGACACAATTGTATTTTATGCTAATGCGTATTGCTAACTTTAAATAATTTAAATGTCACTTGCTTCAACGGTGAAGGAAAATATCGTGAGGAAATCTGCATGCCTGAGAGTTATCCAGGAGGTGTGTGGAGTTCACTAATCTAGCTCAATCTCTTGAAAAAACTTTGCTACCAGGGTCAGATAGTATACAGGAATATAAAAACTTTTGTACATCCAGCTTATCACCGTTTATTGCACGCCTCATAAGCGAAGCGTTGAGGTGGGTATTTTGTTTTAATTCTTTATTGCACACAATAAGGTACAAATTACAAAGGAGCACTGAGTGCAATCACCCAATTTCTTCCAATTTACTTATTTTTTGTGTAAGAGAATAAGAGTTTGTAAAAGTCATTAATTATGACATGATACACTTTATCTAAATTTTCATTCTTTTAGTTAAATAATAAGAAATGTGAAATAGAGCATATTCTTGACAGTGTCAAACACACATAATTATAAGGCCAAGGATTAAGAATTTTATGTTTTATAATTTACATTTGTATGAACAAATAATGAATGGCAAAATTGATAAATAAACTCTTAAGTTACTTCAAAAATTGGTGTCGAAGGTCATTTCCAATACAAAAATTACGAAATAAAGACGGCATAATATTTTAAATAAATGTTATGTAAAGTTTCCTTCGTAGCATTCACTGCGATTTTTGTAAGAGATTAAAGTAATTAAATAACACCAACATTCCATAATCAGACCTTTGTTACTGCCACAATAAAAAAAATGTTATTACAATATTTTTAACGTAATAATAGCTCTTGCTAGCTGATGTCATATGTGATTTTATTTTCTTAATAAATTGTATATACAACTTTTTTTTTCATTTGTCTTTATTTTGTTCTATTCTTTTGTCTTTAGCTTTTCAATATATGAATACTGTATAACCCCATCACGCTTTTCCAATAGTAGCCTTATGATTATAATATATATATATATATATATATATATATATATATATATTATTAAATCGCGCTACACCCCACAGGTAATGTCCTGAGTATGAACAGCTTAATAAGATTGAAATAACATAAACTACTAATAGTCTATGTAGTTACTTAACAGCGTATTGTAAAATAAATGATTGTATGGTTGTTTATACGATTCAATTAGAGTTTTTCCATAAGAAGACAGACAAAGTTACAAAAATGCGTAACGAAACTAGTAGTACGTCTTTCTTAGTTATTTATCTCTCGAACATCAAGTGCCGTAATTTTTTTAGCTTTATTATTTTGCCTATACTGCTACCATTTTGAGTATTTTAATAGATTCAATGTGACAATTATGAATTAACACCTCCAGGTCTAGACTAGAACTCTTTCATCTTATATATTCTTGCTGGCTGGACCGATTTGAATGATTTTTTTGGTAAACGTTTGGGTGGCACCCTGGATGGTTTAGATTCACAAATTAGCCCGACAGATGGCGCTGGGGTCCGCTAGTAATAATATAAAATTTAATGACGACTCGTAGAATGCATCAAAAATTGCAAGAAAAAAAGAAGAAGATGACATAGCGATCGTACATGGTATATGGAAATGAATGTCAAAAGACGTGTGTACCTATTTTTAGCTACACAATAGAGCAATTATTTTAATGTCTACAGATACACCACCACGTGTGATCGTTCAATAACCCAATCATTTTGGCGTGATCCCAAATTGTATTACGTGGTACTATTCTGACTTGTTAATCTCAATCGGATCAAAAGTATTCATTTGAACTTCACCATAACTATACCATCCACTAAAGGGCACGGATCTCCTCCCTTAACTTTTGTGTTTCTGTTGTATGGGACCTAGAAAACTAAGACGCTTAAAAAAATTTAACGTTTCCAAAATTGACTGCAGTGAAACATAAATAATAATCTGTAGGTAGATATTATACTACAGGTTAGCGTGTACAACTTCCGATAAGTACGTTTTTACCATACGAACTTTTATCCGCTATTTAACACGCTTAGCGTTTTATTTAAAAACCGGATTTACCAAATCCAGATAGCACTAAACGCGTTCTACAAACTCTACGCTGCGCTCTATTATTAGAGTAGCAGACAGACAGATGAAGAGTCCCTACACATATTTACATAAATAAAATAAAGTTTTAACTGGTTATAATTAATGACTTATATTATTATCGTTTCAAAGATCGTGTCATCAGGCTTCTAAGTAACGGTGTATATACGACCACCGTTAACGGGATAGGTAAACTATACTTGTTGTTTAGGTATGATAATAGTTTTGTTTTTGTGTCTTAACTTATTCCATGACTTTCATTATTTTCCATAATGACTTCAATTATATAGATAGATTGGTAAGCTCTTTATTGCGCAAAATTAAAAGAAAAAGGCATGCCCTGCGATGACGCAGGATTACATCTTCTTCTTCTGTTCATGATTACATATTGATTTCATTTTTGAAAGGGGATCGTCTCATTTAAATTTCAAATATAGTATCTGATGAAAATACCTCTTCGGAGATGGAGGCCGGAACTTCCTTCCACTTAAGTCTTATATGCTCATCTGTTCTGTTGGATCATGGTTTCGTTCAGAGTTCTTGATTTGATGCTTCAAGCAGGCTTTGCTACCATTCTCAGAAGTGGTTGGCTTTCAAATAACTTAATAGCAACGTTTAAAGTCAACATATCCGGAGGGTGCATCTGCATTGAAATAAAACCTTCGCAGAGTGTATTTTGACTCGTTGTGGCGAAAAAAAATAATAGGGTTGCCAATTTATTTTTTGAAATGCAGAGTACATAAGTATCATCATCATCATCACATCAACCGATAGACGTCCACTGCTGGACATAGGTCTTTTGTAGGGAGTTCCAAATTCCACGATTCTGAGCCGCTTGGATCCAACGGCTACCTGCGACGCGCTTAATGCCGTCTGTCCACCTCGTTGGGGGTCGACCAACGCTGCGCTTACCAGTACGGGGCTGCCATTCCAGCACCTTGGGACCCCAACGTCCATCCTTTCTCCGAACTATGTGCCCGGCCCATTGCCACTTAAGCTTCGCGACTCGTTGAGCTATGTCGGTAACTTTGGTTCTTCTACGAATCTCCACATTTCTGATTCGATCGCGTAGAGATACTCCGAGCATAGCTCTCTCCATCGCCCGCTGAGTGACTCTAAGCCTTCTTATGAGGCCCACAGTTAACGACCATGTTTCAGAGCCATAGGTCATCACTGGCAACACGCACTGTTCGAAGACTTTCGTCTTCAGGCACTGAGGGATTTTTGACGAATTTGCATAGACGAAGACGCATAAGTATAACAATAATTAAATAATACCAACTTACAAAAAAAAAGTATATTTATTTTTACTTTTGAAATGGCATTTTTTCGTGTTTTACGTTAATAAACTATATTTCATAATTTTATCTAATCTACATTTTTACGTAAAAAGTGACTGTGTTCAGGAAAGGCCGAGTTTGGCTTTGGGTTACCAACTTTTAAAATAGTATCAATATTTGGTTATGGCAATAGGAATTTAGTGTAATAACGGATCCCACCGGATAGGTGGGTGTGTGGGACTCTACTTAAGCAATACCCACTAAACCTCAGTGGCGTGTACGAGTGTCATGGCATCCCAGTGCTAACGGTTTACTTTGGGGTGACACTGTCATGGCGTGTTTCTGTATACCAGGTTACAGTTGGCAACCCTTACTGTAAACCTTCTACTAGCTGGAAAGCCTAAACTAAGTATGAATGTCAAAGCTTTCGCAATGACGCTAAGACCAAAGCTCTTAGCTAACATGCAGTAAGTGCAAGGCAAATGAAGAATGCTGAACGCGTTATGGCGAGCGCATTGACCTCTCGCGCGTCTAGGTCAGGTGCACGCGCACGCAGAAACAACTTTATGTGTAGGTCGGATCACGTGAAAATAGCTCTGAAACAAACCGCGAAATGTTTGATTTAACAAAAAGTTTCTTTTTTTATTGCAGTTGTCTTGTCAATAAAAATAAAAAAATCAATAAGTTAACAAATTATTGATTTTTTCAGTACCAATAAAATAATGTTTTAAAACGTTTTTCTTATAAAAAATTTACGTATAACGTGTTTTCTGTAGGTACTAATAAAAAAGTAAATTAAAAAATTAAATCCCACAAGGATAAGGGATTAAGGCCGTAGTCCACCACGCCGACCCAGTACGGATTGTTGGACTCCACACACCTTTATGAACATTATGGAGAACTCTGAGACATGCAGGTTTCCTCACGATGTTTTCCTTCACCGTTGAAGCAAGAAATATTTTAATTGCCTAAAAAGCACATAACTTAGAAAAGTTAGAGTTGGGATTCAAACTCGGCCCCCGATAGTGAAGTTGAAATCCTACCCATTGAGCTACATAATTTTGATCACGATAATATAATAACAGTTACAATGTTTAGCGTATTTGTTTTTATTATATTATACCATTTACCTAAATATCACTACAACAATTTTGATGCAGTTCATGCACACATCACCACGCAAACCGCCACCCAATCACTAATATAAAATACAGTAAACCAAGTTTGATTACCAAATATATTAGTAAATATAACTTTGTTGTGCAATTCTATTGCAATGCCCTATTCTGAAGTGGTAGTAATAACTGTAAATGAATTAAATGAATGTAAATGAAACGTTATAATATATAGCTTTGTTGATACGCCCATAAGTGTCTAAGATGTTTGGTTTTGAAACATTAGTAATAATCCTACTGCGGCGGACATCCACTGGCGATTCGCGATTGTGTGCAAAAGCGTTCACCAGGCTCCGCCCCCAAGCGGCGAGTGGTAACACCAGAGAGTTATAGTCGTCAGAGTTTGACATATCCTCTGGGCATCCCCGTAGATACCGTCCAAGTCCATTTGCCCAGGGGAAAAAAAGGATAAAGCACATTCATGGTAATAATGATTGAGTAACAATTTCCTTTGTTTTCATCGCCATCTGTATTTTAGTAGAAGCATGTTAGTATTATTATAGTATTTCTACTACGCAATAGATGGCGCAGCTAAAACTGTACTCGACACTTGATAGCGCTGACAAAACGAAAGGTTTTATAAAAACGTTTCTCTGAGTAGCACAATTTCTTTTTCAAATTAGTATGTGGCTTAAAAACTAAGGATTTTTTTAAATGTAGAAGCTGTGCAGCATACGATCGTTTTGGACTTACTTTTAACTATAGTAACAATTTAATTTAATCTAAAACTCCATTAGAAAACTTGCCGCCTACTACAGTGAAGAGACGTCGGTCTGAGATAAAATCATCAGCCTAGTAACCTCCCACTGATGGGGTCACTTACTCTCTCATGGAAGAGAGGGTTCTAGTGCATAGCCCCACCACTCTGCCTCATGGGTTATTCTACCTTTTAACACCTGTTAGTATTTTTATTGTCTGTTTCTTCGTCTTAGGAAAAATATTTTATAATTTCAAGAAAGTAGGAATTAACCCCTATTATAAAAACCTTTGACGCTGTGATTATCCCACTGGGTAGAACTTCCACTTCACTTTCGGGGGCCGAGTTCGAACCCCTTTAACTTTTTTATTTTATGTGCGTTTTAAGCAATTAAAATATCACCTGCTTCAACGGTGAAGGAAAATATCGTCCTTCGTGGAAACCTGTCAGGCATACTGAGTGTTTTCCATAATGTTCACAAAGGTGTGTGGAGTCCACCAATCCACCAGTCCACTGGGCCAGCGTGGCGGACTACGGCCTTTAACCCTTCGCATTCTTGAAAAAGACCCATGCCCTGTAGTGCCAAGTAACGGGGACATTAACATTGAAAAACTTCCATACCTCGAAGGTCCAATAGATATTGCGGTTTTGCACATTACCACAGAATATTTTATAGAACTACAACCCTTGGTTTTTACGCATAATCATACCGGAACCACAGAACATCGTAGGTAACCTACTTACTACGCACGATAAATCGTTTGGCAGCATGGTTTTTCCAACAAGATGGCAATAAACGGTCGTTGTCGTTTCTTGGATCGATCATAGGTAGTTTTTGCATTCTTTATCCTTGAATATCAAGCCTGTCTATTTACATTCTTCTGGTTTATCCAAACGAACTGTACATTTTTTTTAAATACTTTTCCATTTATTCCACTACAAGTTAGCCCTTGACTGCAATATCCTGGTAATAAGATATGATGCAGTTTAAGATGGTGGCGAGCTAACCTAGGGTATGGCAGTTAAATTAAACCTTTTCTCTTAAATTCTTTGCTAACGGAACGCTAATTCGCTTGGCGGCAGATCTTTGTCGGTAGGGTGTAAGCCACAGCTGTATAAACCAGACATTTTTTGGAGTACAAAGATTGGTAATTTGCTGGTTTTTGTCGATAAAAACGTAAGCATCGTGAAATTAGCAAAGGCTAATAGATTGACAGTCTTTGTGCAAACAAACTATAATGAACCTATGAAATATTCAACAAAAAACGAACTAGCTATCAGCGCAAAAAAAGTAACTATGGTGATTAAATGACAGCCATATAAAAACTGAAAGATCATTAAAAAATACCCCAGCAGATCGTAAAAAATGAACTATCAAAGTGACGTCAGTACAGTGCCAGCTGCTTTTTGCTAATTAGCAGCTGGGTTCTACCTACTTATGTGACGTCAGCGATGATTTAAGGATTCCGTTCTTTAAACTGGAAACACGGAACCTTTCTGGTATTTTATAGGATAATTTTGTTGTCTGTCTGCCAATTTCCACGTTATCACTCCACCTTAAATTAGAAAGTGAAATCAAACTTTGTAACGAAGTTGTTCTTTTAGCGTGCCATGACCTGACTGATGGTTAGTAGAAACCCACCGCCTATACAACCACAGACCAGAATAGCACACCACTTCGCAGGGCAGGCAAGGAACACGTCCTAAAAGTTGCCGCCCTATATCTAAAAACCTGAGGCGTAGGTGCAGACAGTTTCAAAGTAATACTGCTTGGCGGCAGTTATATGCATGGTGGGTGTTAGTACCTACTTCCTCGAAAGACCTCTGTCGAGGATAGCTCTAGAACTACTACTTTACTACAAAGGTTGGGAGGTTTTCCTTACGATGGTTGACAATCATATGAGCAATTTGAACTTAGGAGACCACCGCTCTAAATAATAGGCTTGGCAAGGCAATCGTGTATTGTGCATCAAAACCATTTACGTAAGAATTCGATTTTCTTTAGCTTTAAAAACAAAGTTGTATTTGAGAAAAAATCTATTGGAACTGTATGAAATAGACAGTAATAATAAGTTTGTCTTTTAACATATAAAATAATCGCTCCGGGTCGTCGGCTTTAGTTCGTTGTATGCACCGCGGTCTATAAAAGCAACTTTCAGATAAGCAATTATTTGATAATTGGAAAGGGGCGAATATTTACCCACTATTTATAGAAAATGTAAAGTATTTCTATACTTGTTAATTTTACATTTTACTTTGGCACCGACTTAAAAATGTTGTAAAAATATTTTATTTCTTGATTTTTAGTTAGTTAAGTCGGTTTTTTATTGTGCCTTTTTTTAATTTGAATGTTCTGAATCACAGAATCATTTCTAAATTTCATTTTTAACCCTAACTAATATTATAAATGCAAAAGTGTGTTTGAAGTGGTTGGAGCTGTGCGTTCATAGATCATTCAGTCTATCGCCTTTTTCATTTATATAAACTAACTGATTATGTGGTGGTAAATTCTGTGAAAATAATACGTATCGTTCCTTCCGCAACTCTGACTCACACTTGACCGGTGTTTATTATTATCTATACCTACTATTAAGAGGTAATAGCTTTGTGGGCAGTGGCGTGCACAGGATTTTGGATCAGGGTAGGCACAAAAAAGTAAAATGGCATTAAATGTCAGAACCCTCCTAAGTTGCCTGTTTTATGAAAATTAGGGTATGCAGCGCTTTTGTGCATGAAGTGCACGCCACTGTTTTTCGGTAAGGCTTCGGCTTTCCTTTCGTGAAGACCGAGTTTAATCCCCGGCACGCACCACTGACTTTTCGGAGTTTTAATATAATACATTTAAATATGAGTGATGTTTAAATTGCCTTAAAGCTGAAGGAAAACATCGCGTGGAAACTTAAATGTCTGAGAGTTCTCCATAATATTTTCAAGGGTGTGTGGAGTCCACTAATCTGCACTGGGTCAGTGTGGTAGACTACGGCCTTAACCCGTCTCATTCTGAGAGGAGAATCTTGCCCTGTAGTGGCCGGCCCACTACAGGGCAAGATCCAATATTATAAACTTTGGATAAATATTTGGAAATATTAAGTTTGGATGGTTGTGTGTTACCTACTCTCTGACGACAGAACGGCTGAATTATATATGGATAAAAAACGCAGAGTTAAATTATAATAAGTCTGAATCGGAATAGCACGTGGGGTACTTTTTATATAGGAAAAATATACGGTTACCAAGGATTTGTTTTTGTTTTTTACAAAGTAAAACATCTCAAGTTTTTCTGCATAGTTCGGGGATCAGATTATAATACAGACATACACAACAACTACGCGAACGAAGTCGCGGTAAACAACTAGTGTAAACTAAAACTAGTTTTTTAGAATACCGCGGACAACCAATTAATGATCATATAACGGTAATTTCGCGTTTTAAATAATAATTGAATAAATTATACTTTAGTCCAGTAAATCAGAAATATGGTCAGAACTAAATAACATATATTTTTTTGTTGGAAAGAACTTCATATATTTAATTATAGTTTATTATGTTGTGTGCTTAAACATCAAGCGGTCTTTTACTCCTATCATACCTATATTTTATATTGTCCTCAAACGCCACCATACGTAAAAAAAAAGATTTAATTTCCTTGGAGAAAACGTTAAGTTAATTTGTGGCCAAGGACACAGGTTGCACATCAATATTTTATACCAATAAGTACTTCAGATCTTTAGTAATAAGAATATTTAATACGGAAAATTATATTGACGTGTATGCCTTTAGAGTATAATAATAAAGAGGGTGGGAGCTGGAAAAGGTGTCCAGAATGCTACTGACAGGCTAAAATTAAACTTTTGACACTTAATGCAAACCAAACCACAATCAAAACAAATATATTAGATGAGTGCACGTGCGTATTTCCTAATGTAGGTATGATGTATATAGGGCTGCTCGGACGAGTGAGCAGCGTCAGTAGTATACTCGCGTCGGTCGCAGGCGTGCCTCTGTTGGTGAAACAGTGCGATCCGATTGTCCGTTTGTTTACCAGTAAAGCTCAAGTGATACCGCCTTTACAAAAAATGGGAAAAAGTGAGTGTTTTCTTTGTTCGAACTAAATTAAAATGCCTTTAGGGCTAATGGGATATTTGACAGGTTGGCTACAGAAAGTTAAAAACCTTCATTTGGATTGTGATGTGTTTTTAAACATTTTCATATTCATCTTTTAACTTATAATCAATTTTATTTAAAAATAATTTTATTTTTATATAAAATTAAATAATAAGCACTTTACCGTATAATATTTAACTACGAACTTTTATTTGCCATTATTCAACAGATCAAATTCACAAATAATGTTTCTTACTGTAAAAATTAGTTAGAATATTTTTTTAATAAGTATTGAGTGAAATTCGCAAAAAAAAACTTGTAGTTACGATAAACGAACTGTGACCATAAGTACCTACCACCTATTGTAGGAAAAAAAATACTTTACATTGCATTCCATTGAGTAAGCAGTTTTTTTTTGCTGAATACAATAAGAATTAGGTCAGGTCAGTACCTAGTTCAATTTTCTTATTGTTATTTGACTCGTAAGCATGTTGTATATTTGACGGTTGTGTCTGCATATATGCATCTGTGTGTGTGTGTGTGTGTGTGTGTGTGAGAGAGAGAGAGAGAGAGAGAGTATATATAATATAATATGTGTGTTTATTATAATATATAATTAATGTTATGTGGTTTGAATTTTGATAGTGTAACTAAGTTAAACAGTGATGTATTTTAGCTATTTCCCTACGGGAGGGAATTGTGACTAAGCAGTGCTAGAAATTAGAATAACCTTGGCCAGAGGTTGCAACCAGAGACCAATTACCTACCAAACGCTTTGACAACCCACATCAGATGTGTCCAGTCGAAGCTCATTAATTTGAAGATTTAAAGTTTTAAGATAATTATATAATTAATAATTATATATCTATAATATCGAGTCATTACTGCCGACTTTGTGTAACAAACAAAACGCTAATTTTATAGGAGATTTATTAATATATTTTAAGCAGTGATATATGATTTTAACAGATTAATGTGCTATTATATTAAAAGTTAATGTTAAATTTCAATTAAATATTTATTTACCAGCAAAAATGTGTAAAACACAGTCGGCCAATATAGGTCTCCAGAGGGTGTTAAGGAAATTATTAAAACAATTAATTTTAATAAATAAAATAAGGTATATATCATATAGGTAGGTTCCTACAGTTCATTTTTCTCTTACCTGTTAAGTAGGTATGTGTTTAGTCCATTTTTTCTCACCTGTCTTATGATGTAGAAAAACTTTTCGTCATTCTTTACTGTAAAGCATATTTTGAAAATTTAAAAAAGCCCTTTTATTTTATTCTTAAGCGTTTTAATTTAATCTTTATACTAAAAAGCAATGAAGAGATTGTTCAAATAATATAACAACTTACAAAAATGGAGTAGGCATATAGATATAAGAGTTTAACCTAAAAATATCTAAAATCCAAAGGAATAACACAACTGGTACCTATTTGTCGTAAAAATAAATTATAAAAATAAAATAGGTTTAGATAGAAAATGTTTAACTATATATTTTCTTCCATACATGTTCACAATATCGTGAACCAGTCTACCTATTTCCGTAACACGTAAAAGGTGAGCATAGTGGGAAGCTGTACTTATTGAATTAATTACAATACTTACTTCACTACCATAACAATCTAGTCTTGACGTTCTTGTCCATAAAATGCATATAATGATCCGATATATGACGTCAAGATACCTCCTACACAAAGAAAGGTTAAGGAACTTTCAACTTTCTTATTATTTATCACCAACGACGACGGTTGCTCGTAACTTTATCCTACAATTTCGCATAAATAAATAGCTCGCATTGATATGTTCTTCCTTTCTGTTCCTCAGTTCCGAAATTTTTGAAAGCTTTTACTTAATTTCTTTACCTATTCTATAACTTTAATAGGTATTTTTCAAAATTTTAAATAAAGCTTTTACAGTAAAAGTTATTTTAATGATTCATATATTAATGAATAAACTAAATGAGTTCATAAAATATATCTAAGTTCAAACACAGAAACTTCTGATCCCCATTCCACTAATTTAGAGGTGGATACCTAATAAGTTAAGCCCTTACTGAGAGAATGTCTACTCTAAATAAACCCATAGGATTTTCATATAAACTTCAATGCAGGGAGCATTGAACACTCTAATAATTATTATTTATAATAAAACCTTTAAGCGTGTTTTCCGCGTTAAAACAGCTCTATAATATAATTTCCATTAATAAAATTTACCTGCCTTTGGAAATCCGGAGAAGATCTGGCTAGCCATTAAATCATAATTATATATATTAACATTATATTTGACAAAGTAGGACCTACTTTGTCAAATACTATATAAATACTAGCTTTAAGTTTGGAGGTTTTTGGCAGTAAGCTCTCTTTTTGTTGTGTGCACTTCTCTCCGTTATCCAGGTCAATAAACTCTAGTGGTTTCTTGTGTAACTGGATGTAGCTCTCTCAGGCGAAGCGACCTTACTCTCGTTCTCGTAAGTAATATTCGCTGTTTTTTTTTTTACAACGAATAAAGACGTTAGTTTTCGACATGTTCACAATGTGAACATTTCTAATTTTTGTTGCATAGATAGTCGTTATTTATTTTCATTTGTATTTACTTCAAGATAATTTTTTTAATAATGATAGGCTTCAAAGATCTAATTTTTTTTATTCTCGTTTCCAGAAGTAGGCACATAATTTTAGCAGTTGGATTTTCACGATAAGTTCGAGTTCACGCTTAAATGAATCAGCGGATAGCCTAGAGATTAGGGCTTCGGCCTCCCGATCGGGGAAGCCGAATGGGAGACCGAAGCCTCCGTAATGTTCTCAAAGGCGTGTAAAGTCTACCAAATGGCACATGGCCAGCGTGGTAGATAACGGCTTAAACCCTTCTCATTCGAGAGGAGACCCGTGACCTTAACTTGGTTGATAATGGTGAGGTATCGAGAACTTCAAAAAAAATTGGAAGATTCTTATATTGTTTGTTTCATTACGGATTAATATTTTATATTCTGCTCAATTAAAATCACAAAATGACTTTATAATCACCAGTGTTCACAGTGGTGATTATAAAGTCATTTTGTGATGTAATTTTCCTCAAAACTTTGTTGAGAGATAGAAGCAGTTTTGGTTTTATTGCTTTAAAATATTATGAACCCGTAATCATCGTTAGGCAGGTTAGTAATTTAAACGAAACATGGATGTGGATTGTAGATGAAGACATAATAGACGATGTTTAGGATGCATCTGTAAAATGAAATAAAAACTTTTCAAAACAATGCAAATGTGCTAGTAGTTGCGTTATTTCATTATTTTGTAAAGTACTCTCCGTTTGCACTGCACTCAAATAATTTCCATAAATACCTGAAATAGTTTTTCAAAACTTAAAATAAATCCAACTATAACAAAATGGTTATTTCCTATGTTATCTATTATTTGTACGTTTTAAAGTGTGATCCGCCAAGCATAACTTCTTTAAAATAGATAGTTTTATGTATAATAACTGGTTTATGATTTTAAAGCGATCTAATAAAATTTTAGAACACAAGAGCTGCTATTACGACTGAACTATGATAGTTAGATATATTCCCTCCCGGGCTTTATTGTAAGTAATAATGAGTACTTTATTTATATAATGCATATTTTTTACGTATCATTACTTTTCTCAGCGCACGCCAAATTATGAATTTTATAGGAAAAGATTTTCTACTTTGGTTTACATTATTCTAATTTCTTCGTTATAAACCATTGGCGAAATCGGTCCAGTACTTTCGGAGCCTAATATATATAAATTTTTAAGCATATATTACACCCTTTCTAAGCATATATTAACAAAAATTAGTTTTTTTTCTATCCGAAACCCAAAAGGAGTGTTATTAATAAACGGTATTTTTATATCGAAAAAATTATCCTTACTATTTACTAAGTTGTTTGAATGAAGGTTCTTCCAGCCAATATCCAGTTTTGTCGTGATTAAGTAAATTGATTAATTGTGATGTTAAGTAAATCTTCCAAAACATATTAATGAGACGTGAGGAAGGAAATTCATCCAATCAGTGACCGTCCTTATTTAAATACTTCATACGTTTATATCGGTATACCTTCATTACCTGATGACGGAGAACAAGGAAACCTAGTGGTTTCTGTTAATTGGGACTTACCTGTCTGGTCACGTTTAAGAATTTCTCAAGTCATGGTATGAATGGGCGTAGTGACACTAATTAATGACTCGGATAATAGATCGCGTCAGGGTATATCCGTAATTATATTGCTAGAATATCTGTCTGTGTTCTTGAATATGCATATTTTTACCTTTCCGTCACAAAATTATTTAACTAATATTAATATAAATTGGAACTTAAATAGAATTTTTATCACGAGGAAATTTTCAAGAGCCCAGAAAAAGCAAAAACTCCACCTGAAAACAGATTGCGATAAAGTCGTGGGATCAACTTTACTTTAGTTTTTTAACAATATGAACCCTTTAGCAGAACCTACTCGCAGATCGTTGTGGCCGCGTTGTTCCTTAGTCCGCGTTGGCCTTGTAAAGAGATATCTAATTATAGATATGAGCAACGTGTAGGTGTTTAAAAGTAAATATAAATAGAGCAAGCTTTAATCATGGAGCACGGGCAACAGAATAAAACAAAATTGACAGTATGCACATTAGTATGCATCAAGGCGCAAGCCACACATAAGATGACATGGGAAGATCATGAGTCTTACATGGCGCGGACGCCTTGAGGTCGAATCTGCATCCTTACCAGTGTTAAACTTTGCGTTCTGTGAGTGACCAACTACATGACTTACTTCTGGTAATTGGTCGCACGTTGGACGAAATTTTGAAAGAATTGCATATAAAATATGATATAGATATATATTTGCATCGTCCGAGTCCATGTAGGACTGAAGTGTATCTTTTTCGTTTCTTTTTCGGATGGACACTTGCTTGACCACCTGAGGAGTTGCTACGGCGTCACCAGGGTATTGGGCCGAGCGTTAAAGCTCGCCATGAGAAGAGCCCCAGGGCTCTACGACATCGGGGGGATGAAGTGTATCGAAAATGCACCCGTATTTATATCGAAATACCCACCAACTCAATATCATGAACATTGGTTGTTAATCAAATATAATTTTATTTGTTTCTTGGAAACTATTTATTAATTAAATAATAATTATAAGCGTATTTGTAAAAAGCCTAATCAATTTAATGCCAATATGAATGTATTGTTATCAAAAGTTTAATTATTCACCCACTTTATAAAATGACTGTAACAAATATATGGAATATAATGTCATATAAAACGCATGAGTTGACGCCCTTCATAAAACATTATAAAAGGCATCAACTGTGTCTTGATTTTTATATGTGTTGCAACTGCAGATGCAACTGCAGCACCCTAAACGCCAACAAACAACTGTTCGTTGGGGTAAAGGAGGCACCTCACCACGTTAAGAACAGCAAGACGTCCTTGCCTGTCAGCAACGCCGCGACTTCATTATATATTTTTGTGGCTTGCGCCTTAAGGATTCACGTATTGTTTTAATTTCCTTCTATAGGTAGCTATTTAGGCATTATTAGAAATAACCTTGATTTTATTGACACGGACAATGCCAAATACTGTGTGTATTGGTGTTTTTTTCCTGTATATGTAGGTACCCAAGTAAAATATAAACCTTGATGTAGTCGGTTATCTTTATTCCTAATGAGTCAATAAGATCATTTCCTGTTCCATCTTCAATGCATAATTGAAAAAAAAAACTTACAAGATGTTGTTTGTATTTTTCCAAATGTTTCTGATTCATAATGTTTTTAATTTTTAATACGGTATCAACAACGATATTTTGCACATTATGCGTCTTCACAACCGGTTAGTAGGGACGGACGGTGCCCAACTTTTTTGTTAGGCGCTTTGGGTCAGTTTTTTCTGCCATTCTTATCGAATGAACTACCCATGTGGTAGGTATACTACATGGAAAGGTACCGCGAATGCGAACTGCATTCTGCGGGTAAAAATTCCAGTTACGCAAGGAAGCAAAAAAAGTTACCTTTAGAATTTTACATATAATAATCCCTGACGCTAAATGAAGGGTGTTATAAGGTGGAGCTATCTACAATGAAGTTTAAATTACTTTAGGTACCTAATTCGCGATAACCAGACAATTCTATACGGTATATTTACAATATTACAGGTACATTATTTACCGTGTCTGAGACGTTTTTGAGTAAACCATTGTCATAGTTTTTACTGAGAGAAATCAAATACCCTAGAGGCCCTAACATCACATGCAAAAGTAAATACCTATTCTTTTAAAATTCTCTTCCTTTGCTGTTGCAATATAAATCCGGGAACCTAAAATATAATAATTAAGACAGAACGTGTTATGGTTGGAACTTACACTGCATATATTCAATGAAAATATTTGTACAATAATTTATCTAAAAGTATTGAGGGTATTAAATGGCTATTTGTGACAGAGCTAGTCTGAGGAAGTACGACCGCCATGCGTGTTTTTACTACTAAACTCACATTGCTGCGTTCCAGTCTGAAGGGTAACACCCTTCCAGTCTGGTTGCCGGTGTAATGACAACCAACCATAACCTTAACACGGCGACTTCTGCTTCATCATCATCATCAAATCAACCGACTCGTTGAGCTTTGTAGGTGACTCTAGTTCTTCTACGGATCTCCTCATTTCTGATTCGATCACGTAGAGATACTCGTAACATAGCTCTTTCCATCGCTCGCTGTGTGACTCTGAATCTTCTTATGAGGCCCATGGTTAGCGACCACGTCTCAGATCCGTTACACATCACTGGCAACACACAATGGTCGAAGACTTTGGTCTTCAGGCACTGAGGGATTTTGGACGCAAAGATGTCACGTAGTTTCCCGAACGCCGCCCATCCGAGTTTGATTCGGTGGTTCGCCTCTTTATACCTAACTGGATTGTGTGTCCTAAGCATATGTACTGGTCTATTTAATATAATTATTATTTAATTAATTTGTACACCATAATTCAACTTTTAACTTGTCCTTTATTAAATTTCCTGACAGAGATCGCGTTGTAGCGATTAGGCCGCCTGTTGTACGTGCGTAATATATGTTGATTCTAATTATTTTCATTTAAGCTGTTATGTTTTGGTGTACAATAAAGTTTATTTTTATTTTACTCATATTACTATTTACTATCCTCAAGCATATGCATATTACTGATCCTCAAAGAGTAATAACAATGCAATGATCTTGAAGTGGTGATAGCCTAGTGGGAAAGCCAAGGCTCCACTGACTTTTCGGAGTTATGTGCGTTATTAATTAAAGCAATTTAAATATCACTTGCTTTAAACAGTAAACGAAAAAATAGTGAGGAACCAGCATGCTATGGAGTTCACTAGCTATCGTACACATACTCAAAAATCTTTTTGGAATCCGCATTCCGAACGGAATATTTTATATTCGGCTAAGAACAAACTTGGATAAACTAAAGAATGCATACTCTACAAAATTTCGTGAAATACTTTTATGTTTTCAATAGTATCTACCTATTCAAAAATAAGGTTTTGTATCGAGAAGTGTACTTCTGTGAACTGTTATTTATAGAGCTGTTTTCAACGGTAACTAATACCTACTAATGTAATAAAAGCGAAAGTGTGAATTTCTGTGTGTTCTTGACCTTCTTACTAGTACTGATCAGTATTTAGAAAATTGTACGTATACCTTTTTCCCTGGATACGAGCAAAAAATATCAATTGTCATGTAGCGCGAGAAAATTCCTTAATTCCCTTATAAGCAATTCTAGAAAATAAATACAAATATATAGTACGGATGTGCATTTAAAAGGTGTATGCGGGCGTCGAGCGTTTCTATCGGTTTCTATCATGTGTTAGTTACACTTAAGTATTGCACCAGTCAGCGGTCCATTGAGCATATGACCTCATAATCTACTAAGTACCAACCAACATTACATACTTACTTATAAATGCATTGAATTATTAAAAAATAACAATAAATTGTATAGCTATAGTATATCGATGGCCTTGTGAAATACATATTATACAAACCTAATATGGGCTTTTCTCTTTTCGTTCTAAAGTCTTATTTATTTGTATACAAATTGTAATAGTTGGTGTAAGAAGACTAAAGCGGATTTTCTCGCTCTTGCGCTTAAAAGTGTCAACCAAGGGAGTGTAAGAGGGAAAGAAAACCTTGTATACAATTTTTTTACAGTTTCATTAAAAATTTTGTGTAGTAATTTTCATTAAAACTTTACTGTAGGTTTAGGCTTCAGACCCAAGCCTAATGTTTCATCAATGGTTTAATTAATAATTTAGTAACAAGAAATCTACTTACAATAGCACGATTTCATTACCTCGCAATCGAATTCGAGTGTATAAACTCAGTTATTATAATCATTTTTATCCTCGACCTTAATGTCTACAGGATAAACTTGTCGGATAAAATGCGTTTAGAGGCAGTAGAGGACTACGAAATGCATTAATGACTATATATCTTACATATCTTCACAAACTAAAAAAAAACTTCATTTATATACTAGAAAATACATGATTACAATATATGATTATTCCTCGCAATCAAAATGCAAAGCAGATTCACTTAGCGCAGAGTAGTCCTCATCCATTATCCTCGACTTCAATATCGAATATAGATAGATCGAAAATAATAATAATTCTTATTTTAATATTCCAGTATCGCAACACATGCTGTCTGACGTAACTACCCTTCCCGGTGTGCAGTTGGGCGACTTCCTGTTGCAGTTCGAACTCGAGGAGCCCAGAGAATCCGTCCGGGAAATCGCGAGACGTGAATTGCGAGAAACGCCAGAAGTTGTCAAACCCGCTGTGGAAGAACTAAGAAGTTTGCTAGAAGGTACATTAATTTGGTTTTTTTTTTTTTAGTTTTGTAAGAGCATTCAGCTATGAATGAATGTATGAATGAATGAATACACTTTTATTGTACACCACAGAGAAAATTTACAGAGATACAAATACAACAGCACAATAAGGGTAGAACGTACAATTTGGCGGCCTTATCGCTAAATAGCGATCTCTTCCAGGCAACCAAAGGCATACAAGAAAATGATATAAGAAATAAGTAGCTATCAGTTGACGACGAAAAGAACAGCTATGATATCTCGTTTCCCTACGTAATTATGAAAGAATTAAGAAATCCGTAGTATTATCAAAATACAGAAATTAATCAACGAGTTCCGAAGTTAGTAGGTATGACAAGGCGCATGACTCGGAAAACAAATGGACGCTTGCGGTTTATTTTCTTTTTTTACCACTACAAGTTAGCCATACACGGCAATTTCATCTGATGGGAAAATTGCAGTATAAAACAAACGGTTCATACTGGTAGTAAAAGCGGACGAAGAACGCAAGAAATAGCTAATAATAATAATATTATACTAGTAATAATTTATATACCCAGTGTAATGACTATAGTGCCATTAAATAGGGCTATCCTACAATGAAATAATTTTTCAGTAGTTCCTAAGATTATCGCGTTCAAATAAACAAACAAACAAATTCTTCAGCAGTATATATATATATTAGGATAAGATAATGTAGTTCAATCATTACATGGAGAAGGATAATATATTATATCCATAACACAATCTCCGCGAATTTGAAACGTTTTACACGTACGCGGTACGAGTCTAAAGTTCTTGGCCAATAACTACTACAAAATGCTCTCTTCTGGTTACGAAATACTTAGTCTTTTGTTATTTTCAATTGTTAATCAGCCACATAAGAAAACGTAAATTGTTAATCACGACGTGGGTAGGTATAAGAACAAGAATTTGCAAGTGAGACATTGCTAAGGCATAGTGCATGCAAGGAATACGATTTTAGTATTTCGTCATAACCATTCAAATAGGTATTAACTCCATCCATTGCATTGAAGTTAAGTAACTAATTACCTGATCAAACTTTATCTTTAGGGCTAAAAAGATTGATATGACGATACGGATACCTAAAGAATTTTTTAATGATATCTACTCAATTTCTAGAAATTATTCTAATTTCAATTATTGAGTTACAATTAAAAGTACAGTACCTACAATAAGTTACCTAAGTACAGTTAGTTATTGGATAATTCGGTATCCATATAAAAGTTTATGTTGCTATAGTAATCTGTGACCCCATTTGACCTAAAATGTTAATAAAAACAGTTTTAATGACAACTTTGTACATTCATAACTCTAATAGTAAGAATAATAGGAAAAGTAGTGGTTTTTTTTTATTATTATGAATGATGTACCCCTTATCCCTTTTGCTTAGCACCCCAATCATAATAACTATGTCAGTGACATACATAATGTGATATACAATTGGTAGGTACCTAGTCTTTAGTCGTTGTAAATGACACAATACAATGAGTGTATATTATGAAGAGGAGATGAACTCTATAGCTTGTTTTTTTAACAAAAATGTTATTGACACATAAATATTAATAGCCACATGCTTTTAAAAATCTTGTATTAATATTTGAACAAGTAAACATTCTTAGTTTACCCAGCTTCCAAAGGCATGCATAAATGGTAATGAATGTATTAAAATTTTGGATGTTGTTTTTGTTCCAGCGGACAAAGAATTAGTGGTGCCATTAGAGAGAGACGCATGGCTTATCAGGTTTCTGCGACCATGCAAATTTTACCCGCAGAGTGCATATGATTTGGTAAGAAAACATATTGGCATATTGTTATAGTTCGATACAAACTTGATGTCGTCGCGGAAGTTAGCTGCGAGTGTAGCTTCTCGCAGATTGGCTGATACCGAATGTTGAACTCTGCGCATCGAAACGCACGAAGTTCGAGAAGTCATAAAGTTTGAATCGGACTATAACAAGTACTTAAGTGACCCGTGAGTGCTTTGAGAAATTGTGTTTTTTGGAAAACGTTAACTGAATATAAATTTTTATCCCAAAAATAAAAGCTGTTTTAGGCCCAACGTATTCTTATAGGTAACAGAATAGTGAGTTTTTTTTGTACACAAGTGCTATTTGTTATATTTATTTATATGTATTATTTTTAATATTATATTTATATATTTTTAGTTTATGTATTCGTATTTAGTTATTTGAATGTAGGTTTATAAAAATTTTACACCACCTGTTTGTTCTCGCTCATGTTGTCCTAATCCTAAGGTTGCCTGGCAGTAAACGCTACTAAGCGATAAGGCCGCCTTTTGTATTCTACTCCAATCTTTGGGTCTCTTTATTATTCCTTTATTTTCTTTACCGGGTTACTACCCATTATATTTATTTATTTGTTTATTAAAAATATAAAAAAATGAATAAAATAGTGCTATACTCAATTGTCATATAATCTCTAACTAGGGAATAAACATTTTGACAGTTGTTACCGATTGAAAAATCAGCCCCAAACGTATCAATATGAACATATAAGCCTTATTTGCAATAATCCGATACAACCGGATAGTGATTACAATTTATGTGTATGCATGTTTTTGTGAACATTTCTCCAGTACCTTGATTATTTTTATTTGTAAATAATTGAAGCTCAGAGGTTAGGACATCAGCTTCACTTTCCGTGGGCCGAGGTTGGAATCCCAGCACGCACCTCTAACTTTTCTAAGTTATGTACTTTTTGGCTAATTTAAATATCACTTGCTTCAACGGTGAAGAAAAACGTCGTGAGAAAACTTGCATGCCTGAGAGTTCTCCATAATGTTCTCAAAGGCGTGTGAAGTCCACCAATCCACAATGGGCCAGTGTGGTGGAATACGGGCTGAACACCGTTCTCATTGTAGGAGTGGTACCCGTGGCCTGTAGTGGGCCAGTAAGGGGTTCATGTGATGATTGTAAATAATCATCTATCACCACCATCTAATGCTTTCGCCAACCCGTCCGGTCATCGTCATTTATGTTCAAACCCTTCCTCTCGGAGAGGCCTTTACTTCAGCAGTGGACTTTTATAGTCTATTGATGATTGATTATTGTAGATAGTAAACGGATACGGTAAATAAAATATAATTATAATAATATTATGTTTCAGATTAAGAGGTACTACGCATTCAAAGTAAAGCATCACAAGCATTATGAAGGCCTCGCGCCTAGCAAAGAGCAAAACGTCTTCAAACAGAATGTTCTGCGCGTCCTGCCTAATAGGGACCAGCTGGGCCGGAGAGTTCTTGTTCTTGAATTAGGCAGTAAGTTCTTTTATAATTACAATCATCAACGTCATCATCATAGTCGTCTTAACCGATAGACGTCCACTGCTGCATAAATTCAAAGGCATGCATTACATGAAAACTGGTAGTGAGATGATGGTGATAACCATATTCGTAAACCTAAAACTAAAGCTACGAGGGTTCTAAACGCGCCCTGGAGAAGAAGCCCAAATCAAACTTAGCCGGGTGTACTTTTCTGTTATCGCCATCTCACATTGTCATTTAGAATTTATATGATATAAATTAATAATTATACACTTAAAACAACAACAAGTTGTTGGACGAATGCCTGCATACACAGCAAATTATTTTAACGGTTTACGAACATCTACCTATTCAACCTATTAGGTTGCAAAATCCTTCAAGGTTATATCGACATCATCCATCCTCATTTTAACCAAATATTATGTTTTAATAACCTCCGTATTTATTCGTGAGCCCAAATTAGAAACAAAAATATACCATTTTAATTGAGATCATTCTTAAGCGTTATATAATGTCGTGTCCATTAAAAAACAAATAAAGAAGGTGCATTTCGCCTGAGTACTAAATTTACATCACTAATGACTATAAAACTGTTATTCTTTTTCATCATTCCTCATAATTTTGTAATTTGTTTTCATAATGACAGATATTAAGTAAGTAGTATATGGCTTTCGTGTTATTGTTAGATGTTACATATTTCAACACTATGCATAGGTATATCGGTTTAAATATACGATGTTGTACCTAATAACGCAATGTGTGTAGGTTTTTGTGCCTTTAAAATACTTTACCTATAAATTACTACATTTATATTTTAAAGTAGGTAGTAGATGATTTTTTCTACGGACCTAAATGTGCAATAATTACGTTGCTAAAGTGACTGGCGATAGAAAAGCAATTACTAGAGCAATTTGCAATTACTGGAAGAAAATATATAATTTAGTTTATTTGACAATATATATTCTTTAAATTTTTTCATATTTTGAATTTCCGAATGATTGAGTGAATTTGTAAAAACTCTAATTCTGAACCCCACTCTCAACTCAGAGTTTCTCTATATTATGATTTTCTGGATGAGTGAGTGAATTTACCTATTACTTACTTTGTTTGGTGCAAACCCCAGTAAAAATGCTATATATATAACATACGTGGCGAATATCGATCAGCATTTAAGCAATTAAAGGTAAAACTAATCTGGTTTTACTGCTTACAGAAAAATGGAACCACAACAAATGCTCACTGGACGAGGTTTTCAAAGGCTGCGTGCTATTTCTGGAAGCAGCTATGTTGGAGCCCGAGACACAGATCTGCGGCGCCGTCGTAATATTTGATATGGACGGCCTTTCTATGCAACAAGTCTGGCAGTTTACGCCGCAGTTCGCTAAGCGAATTGTAGACTGGTTACAGGTAATTTCATCATTCATTTAAATTAATGATAAAGCTCGCGCCATCCTGTAATAACTACGTCTGCAGATGACATCCAAGCCAAGACCTGCCAAGCTTTTCTAAAAGAATCAAACGTAATTCCCTACGTTTAGTAATCCCAGTACTGGTTCGCATAACTTTATAAGTTTGATTGTATTACGTCAGTTGCATGTACGAGTACATTATGTGCCTCTCTAGGTACCTTATACAAATTTTTGATATTTTCTCTGTTAATGACCGGAGGAACTTCAATTTCAAAATCTGTTATCATCCACTAAAATGCAACCCACATTCCCACTAAAACAACCGTGTTGCCGAACCGTTGAACTCGTAATACATTTTTCCCTGACGCCCAACTCACGGATTCAGAATCAGGTAAACTACTGGGAAAAAGTCTCATTTGGAACTGGAAAATATTTGATGGTATTCAATTTATTAATATTTATTTTAATTAATATATTTTACATTATTCTACTTTTTATATGGATTTACGAGTATATGCAGTTGAACAAAGTGGGAAAATAAGTATCTCTTGAAATGTTGGTTAAATATTTTTCTAATACGTCTTTTATTTTTATTTAAGGAGAGTATCCCGCTAAGAATAAAAGGCTTCTACATCATCAACCAGCCGTTTATCTTCAACATGATCTTCCAACTGTTCAAGCCCTTGCTCAAAGAGAAGCTGCGATCCCGCATCGTGTTTATGGGCAGTGACCGAGAGCAACTGTATAAATATATCACTCCCAAGTTCCTACCGGACTGCTATGGAGGCACGCTCAGCATTCCTAACGTCAGCGGACCGCAATGGTTGGAACTATTATTGATCTGCGATAAAGAATTTGCCGGTAAGTTGCCCAGTCACATTGACATTCCCATTGCCCATTCGTTTTTTTAAAATAGTGTTTTTATCTATATACCAGTGTAAACGAATAACGAAATAACGTATGAAAACCCTATTGAAGATAAAATACCGATACGTGCATTGTACCTACGCTACGCGACGCGTAGGTACCTAATAAATTGACAGGAGTCACATGATTTAAACTTTGCATTAGATGTTACGGCTGTATCTGATTTCTTTCTGTATAAAGTTTACTAAAAAACTATTATGTTTTCAGTTTCAAAGATAAGTCTCAGAGGCAGTGCATAATGTTACTCTTAAAGCCTGTGATATATTATTTCGGTTTTCACACACGCCGTATACAAAATTGAATTGCTGTTAATAATTAGTGTGACTAAAACTCGAGAACGACTTGAACGATTTGGCTAATTAAGGTCTCACGATATTCGTGGAACTCTAGGAAAGGTTTCAAATGTGAGAAAATATAGATGAAGAAAAAAAAGGCTTCGATCTCGTAGAAAAGCCGTCATCTTCTTATCAGCGCTGGGACCGCGTACGGACGCTAAGCCTTCTTAGCGTCCGTACACGGTCCCTCGGAAGTAGGAGATCTTTCTCCTACTTCCGAGGCAATTAAAGGCCAGCCAACAGGCCAGCCAATAGTATTTTGCAGCCTTTCAGTATCCCTATGCTGGCCATGACACCTCTCTGATAGTAGACTGGGTTTTAGAGCTTAGACCTCCACGCCTCTGTGATATGAGGTTGTTGGTCATCTGTGGGATATGCGCAAAACTAATAGGAACTTTATTTGTCATCACAGATACTGTTCTTAAAAAAATTGAGTATAAAATGTTTCCCTGATTTGAATTTAATTAATCTATTTTTGTTTCAGCCATTAACTCTTACGGATATCGGAAGAAATGAATAAGGAATCTAGGCTAAGCATTTATTGGACTACTTTTAGGGACCAGTACAAAATTAAAGATTATCATGTAAACAGTATCCATCAGAGGTGCCGTTACCAAACAAATCAATAAACATTGTTGTAAAACATCAAAACTTGTAAGTGCAATTTTGCAATACCTACGGGGTAAAACTTAATTTTTCGAAACAATTGCTAGTCAAAATTCCCACAATAATTTGTTGTTATTGACTGAGTTATAGGACACCTTCCCTCTCTCAGCATACGAATTTAGGAAATAGTGGAAAGATCAGCTAATCAAAAAGTATTTTGATTGTCACATTGTCGATTTTATTCTATAACAATCGATCTCCCGATGTTAAGAAGAGGTAGACGAAATTACTCTTCTGCCTCTTCTTATTTTGCTCTATGGTTTCTCGCTGTGTCAAACCCGCACTTCGCTATTATCGAGTAGCTCAGAGGAGGCATGGCGGAGTCAGGAGATGTAGATTGATCAGTTAGAACATCGACTCATACCAAACTGTCATGTGGGCAATCAAAACTCCCCTGGTGTTAGTGATGCGAGATGGTGATGCGATGGTAAACATATAGTAATAGGTACAATCATTATGCGCTTAGTACGTTGTTATAGCAAAAGTTTGCAATTAAGTTTGTTTGGTTGTAACACTTTGTAACAATGTTAACATAGTTACATAAGGTTTTACAATAATGTTTATATTCTATTTTGGAGTAGGCACATTCAAATTCTGACAAAATTTTTATTCATACAGGTAATTTATTTTTAATCTGAGTACTAATGGTCCCTTTAATTTAATTTAATTATGGAAATGTGATATGTTACTTTAAGATTTTATGAATCGTCTCGAATTTACGATGATGAGTTAGGTACTTACTATTAGATGAAATATAAGTATAGCCTTAGTTCAATATACTATTTTTATATTTAAGTATTATAATAATATTCTCTTAAGTTTTGTAAGTAAATAAAAAAACGACCAATAAAAAATATATGATCAAATCTCAAGAAATTATAGGGTTCTTAACAAATTATAGCCTTAATACCATAACTAACTGAAAAGTAAAAGAAGTTTTGTAAGCACAACTTAGCAATAAGTGTGGTGAAAATTGTGATAAAATTTGGATGAGTGGCGATAGCTACTCTCTTCATAGTCGAGTTATGGATTTTCTTTTAAATTTAAGCAGTCTGTGTGTTTGGTGGTTCCGCTCTCTACAATTGTTCCCTATTGTTTCCCAAAGCCATTGCACAAACCAACTGCTACTGCACTGCACTGCCGGATTAAGCTTAGAGAACTCTTTTATGTATTGTTACATTTTTATGCACAAATAAATTTAGTAATGGGCTACTATTAAGTAAGCTGTATAGGTGTTTTGGTTAAGTTCCAAAACAATCGGTCATATGCTTCTTCGCTAATCCCTTCTACTTGTATTATGTCGTTAAGCACCTACAATCAGCAAAACTCTAATTTTTATTTAAATAAAATTTTACATGACATGTGCCGTGACTCATTTGTTTTTATTCTTTGCGGATTTGTGGTAACTTAGCTCAAGCTCATCACTTGCCTTTCCTTAATAACGATGTACTCTGCAGCAATTATACTAAATATTTAATATAGGTTTTTATACTTTATCTAGGGAACATAGGAGAATACCTTTGTTGATGTATTAATTCTGTCATTTTTGTTTACTAATTGTTAAGGGCTGTGATATTATTATTTCTATTTTGCACGATTTCTTCTAAGCTTTGCCAGGTTAGTGTAAGAGTAATTTAATCATAAATGTCTCCCCTTTAGTCTCTTATGAAATAATTATAATGTTAAGATTTATTGGTCTTAATCAGTCTTACGGAAAGATTTGGAAGCATATAACAAATTTCCAATTTTGTTAAAAAATATTCGAATGAACAATTGCTAGTAATATTAACATAGGAATAAAACACAGTAGCAACATTATGTATTATGTATGTTTTAATGTAGTATCTTGACAGTTACTTGACTTGTACTATTATTATAGTTAATGTGAAATCGTGTCGGTTGATTTGTTTGTTTGTTACCTATGTGCAATCACAGCACCGATTTGGATGGAAAATGACACAGATAAAGCTTTCATCCTGGAGACGGACTTTTTATCCCGCTAAAACAGGGTGTTAAAATATATAGCAAGTTTTAGATATCAAATATAAATTAAAATAAAACAGGATCTTGAACTCATATGCTTCTTCATACAAAAAAGGGTCAAATTTAAATTATTTGTTAAATAAATTGGAGGTATGAGTGTACTAAAATATGAATATTATGTAAGCAGAACAAGAAGTGAGGCCCTGATATAACATATCACAATACTGAAATAACGTAAATCAGTCAAATTTGTATGGAGTGGTCAAACTGAGTTGGTCCCTAGAGTATTGAAATAAAATTTCAGATTCCAGCTAACAACGCGATGACATGAATTTAAATGAAAAGAAAGGCTACAGAATATATTTAAATAAATATATATCAGTCTACGTGACAGGGTTTTAATCTATATTTAGTTAAGAGAAAAAGAAATCACTCATAAGCTTATGTATTTCGTAATATATTTATTTTTTTACAGACATATTTTATAAAGGTTGATATTTTATAGAATATAAGTAAGTAAATATAGATAAACCATTTAAAAATACGCACATGACATGCAATCAAGCAATATAATTGAATGGGCATTATTCATTATATTTTATCAAATTCTGTATTTGGCCAATTGGAATTAAGTTTTCAGTTTTTAAAATAGACCAATAGGTCACAGCCCTCGTATTATTTCTTTATCGACTTAGCAATTTTTTTACAATATTTTTACAACATTAAAAATAATACCCTTTAAAAAAAACTAAGTTATGTATATTATTAACGTGTCACAATATGTCTCTATTCTAATTTAATAAGGCTTTTATTTTAATTTACTATCACAGATTTATACAATACGTCATATATATGATTTATTCGTAAATACGTCAATGAAAATAGTCACATGTTTATAAATTTCAAGAATATAACTTAATTATTATTATTATTTTGTACAAATTTTATTAGATAAACATTAATTATTATATGTACGCCTTTTTGTTTTATTTTTTATACGTAAACCAAGTAAGTATACAAAAGTCTACCGGTAAGAAAGGGGACTATGCAGCTGGGGTACACGTACAATAGTACCTTTTCGTGACGGTTAAAATCTATTTTCTGAGATGAATACTTTAACAGAAATAACTGTGAGGTTTTCATACAAAAATAAGCGGTGACCACCTGAAGCTGAAGAATTTGTTTGTTTACTTGTACGCGATGATCTCTGAACAACTGGTCCGATTAAAAAAAAAAATCTATCTGTGTTGCATAGCCCATTTCTTGAGGAAGGCTATATATTATCACGCTAAGACCGCTCGTTATAGATAATATTAAAACAAGAATGCACACACGCGTCTAAATGTAATAATTTGATGGCATTGTACCTAGGAGTTGACGGCTTTTTTTTTCTTTAGGTAGTTGTTTATTAAAACTGAAATAAGCGTTTCTTGAAAGAAAAATTATTTTTCTAAATCGATAACTGTGTAGGTATCTCGTGTTATAGTACCCACTTTCCAAATCTATACCCTCGTATGTCTTTGTAGGTGTAAGTGCTCGAGCTTTTATAGGCTAATAATCAAAACTTGCTTGCAGATTAGTAATGTTTTCTTTGAAAAAGGAATCTTTCAACTTCCTTGGCTTGCTCAAAGTACTTTAAATGTCAAAAATATCATAAAGAATACTGTTTAGGTAATTAGAAGTCTTCCAGTGCAATTCTCAATTTAATTTTCATGAAGGTAGTTACATTTTGCTTGACTTTTGATACCTACATTTTATTAATATCTGCTACTTTTACTACTTCTACCTACAAGATATTTACCCAATACCAAATATTTTGTGAACCACCATACTATTTAAAACTAAAACTGAGATAAATAAAGCTCATTTTACTTTGACGTTACAATGTTTTGATACAACAATACATATGTTAAAGAGCGATGCAATGTCATGCAAGGATAAGATACATCTGTCCGATTGCAGCGATACTTAAACCTAACTAGGTACTAATACATTATGAAAAACCTGTAAGAGTTAAAAAAAATAGAAGCATCACTATAATACTTTAACAACAACTAATATACCATCGGATTTATAGGAATATTACTATTGGTCATTAAAATATTACTTGTTGTTGTTGTTTGTGATATACCCGTACGAAGCAGCTCCTGAAAAAAATATAATATCATTACAGACAAACTCTTGGTCGTGATACTATCGAAAAATATATTAAATTTGTGTCAAAGACTTTTTTCTCAATTTTGTTTATTTTTAATAGTGTTTATATATTCTCTTTAATTGGCACGGTTTTCAGGCCGCGACTGCCGGAGAGATATCTAATTCGGTTCAAATGTATTTTGAAGGCGATATGGCAAATCAGGGCACTTTATTTCTTAGTTGTACACTAACGAAAATTTTACCTAAAATCTCATGATTCAATGTCACGATTGTCTGTCTTTTCTTTTTTCTATTGTCGTTGCTTCGTGCAAGTCACTGTGATAACCACAGAGTTAAGAACATTACCCTCATTCAGCCATTATTGCATGCAGTGCATTGCGTCCAAAAACAGTAAAAAGCCCTGCGCACTTCAACCCGTAGAATGTTGCTAGCTTACAAACTTTTCCCATTTTTCACATATTCCCCATTTTATGGAAAATGTTTCGAACATGAGAGGTAAAACCATCCACCATCATCAATCCATTACCGGCCCACTATACACTATACTGGTCTCCTCTCAGAAAAAGAAGGGTTTAGTCTGTAGTCGAACACGCTGGCCAAGTATGGATTGGTAGACTTCACATGCTGTTGAGGACATTATGGAGAACTTTCAGGCGTGCAGGTTTCCACACGATGTTTTCCCTCAGAGTTAAAGAAAGTGATATTTAAATTGATTACATTAAAAACGCACATAACTCCGCAAAGTCAGTGGTCCGGGGACCGAACTCGGTATCCACGAAAGGAATGCTGAAGCCTTACCCACTATAATATCACCACACATCTACTAGCTTATCACTGCTTATGAAAAATAAATACAGTAGTTGCAAACTTTTATCTCGTGATTAATGCCGACAAATCTAGACAGCGTTGCAACGGTATACCATTAGTATACCAAGGCTATGTAGGTTTCTCTGTACACATATTTTCTCTACACATTGTTTGGTTTAACGCGCTAATAGCTCATCTCAGAAAGTCCTGTTTCGATTTCAATGTAGTATAAATTAAGGCTATATAACATCACGCTACGATTGGTCGTAACGTTTACAAAAAATATCCTTTTTGAGAGATTCCGATGTGTGCGATACTTAAACGGTAAACGTTACGCCAAACGACGGTAGTATGTAGTAAAAATATCGGAATTGTCAGAATTGTTTCTTTAAAGTTCAAAAAAAAAGTCCGCGACAACATACGACCAAATTTTAATGTTGACAAAGTCGCAAGGGTCCGCTAGTTGTTAAATATAACGATTTATTTTACGATTTCGTGATATATAAGGTAATTTCTTTAAATAGTACTCACGCCTGAAGCTTTCTTCATAGTGATGCATCATTGTCCACATCACCTCACCCGATATCCCGTCATCAGGCAAGGACCCTCCTACCCTCTGTACCAACGCATCTCCATCTATGTGATTCAACAAGGACTTTCGATCAGTGCCGTGGAAGAAAATGCGTGATCTCAGCTTCTCGCGGAGGAAGGGTTTGAATATAGCGAACAGCATGTTGAATATGTATGGTTGGTTGACAATGTGCACCCCTTTGAGACGTATCGGTATGCAATCCTGTAAACAAGAAATAAGATTATTTATCATATATCGGCCAAGGCACGGCACCCTCGATGAAATGGGGTTAAGGCTGTAGTCCACCACGCTTGCCCAGTGCGGATTGATGGAATCTACACACCTTTGAATAATTATAGAGAATTCTCAGGCATGCAGATTTCCTCACGATGTTTTCCTTCGTCGTAGAAGCAAGTAATAATTAAATTGCGCACCTCTATTTTTCGAACTCGAAGTCCTATCCACTGAACTATCATCTTTCATATAACAAGATTATAATAGGTCACTAAAAACGCCTCTTGAACAGTGATAAGAACTGCTTCGTTGGTCTAGTGGTAAGCATATTTGACTTCGGTTCACGAAGTCCTGGGTTCGATACCCGATTCGGGCCAAACATGGTCATAGGAACCAACAAAGCAGTCGGCTGGTATAGAGCGGTTTAATATATCTATTTTATAGCACGGATTATATAATAAATAAAATGATTTTTAATTTTATATTAAAAAATAAGTACAGCAAGTAACTCCTTATGGACTAGACATAGTCATAGAGATATAAGGAATGCTTAAATACTCGCACTAAGGTAACCTGTGTTATCGCTCGCCATACATAAAAAGATGAACCAAAAAAATATAATTGTATTCATTCAATTAATACTTTTTTTATTGTTTTTAATTGTTTGAATATGATAATATGTTTATATTCATCACATCAACATTACTGGCCCACTACAGAGCTCAGGTCTGTTCCTACAATGAGAAGTGGTTAAAGCCGCAGTCCACCACGCTGGCCCAGTGCGGATTGGTGGACGCGGATGTTTATAATCAATAATATTAAATATACTTTTAATCCCACCTGAATCCAATCCACGACCATCTTTGCGAATGAGGGCGTGAATTGCATAATTTGGCTGAAGGAGAGGCCTTTTAGTTCCAAGATGACAGAAACTCCGCAGACCTGAGTGCGAGGCTCAACCATTGCTGATTCCAGACCTAACTGCACTCCGCGAAACACCTCTCGCAGTGGAACATGACGAGGATTCCAACGTTCTGAAAAAAAAAATTGTATTAAGATTCTGAGCCGAATAGTCTGATCTATATGATGATCAGATAACATAATATAATAACTTCTTAGTATTAAATTTTAAAATAAATATTCACAACGAGAAAAATATATGATTTTATGTATTCTTGACCATATTTCTGACTTAATGTTTATCCGCAGTTCACGATCACGTAACATTTTTTTGGGCAGGAAAAATTGTTTCCTCAAACGCAAATTTTCTTGATGATTTTCTTAGTTATAAAAATACTAGCTGATGACGATCCGGGACTTCGTCCGCGTTCCGGTAGGAACAGTTTACTCGAGACCTGGCTGGCAGTAGCAGCAGTAAAAAAATGTAGATTGTTCTGGGTAAGCTATGATAACTGGGGTCAGTAAATAGATAAGACCAACTTGGGAGGTTTGAAGAAGAATTTAATTTACTTCGGTTTCAGCTTTTATCATTAACAACGAATAGTAACCGTTATATTAAAGAATTAAAGACAGGCTTTCCGGTGAAACGAGAATTGTAAAAATTGGTTAAGGTATTGGTTGGAGTTACGAAGTAAATCCTACAACGACTTAGTCGCATATCCCGAACGAACCTTATTGTTTTTCGAGATGAAAAGCATTCTTTATTTTAATCCCAATTTTCAGCTAAAAATGTACCAAATTGAATTCAAATCCATTCTGTAGTTTTTGCGTGATGCGCGCACAAACCAACAGACATACATACAAAAATTGCATATTTATGTTCTATTGTTTATTTCTGACGTCTCCCAGCTACTATTTGCAAAAAAACCTTGAATGCAGTCAAGGCTAGTCAACGATTTAATTATATATATAGAATAGGATAAAATAAACTATTATTTAATTATGAATTAATAATAAATATTTTAAAATTAGAAAAGTAAGCGTTGAAATGACATGAAACTTTTCATATTTTTTTTCTAAATAACATTACATTTTATATAGTACTTAAAAAATAACTGAAACTTTTATCCTAAGATTCCCAAGGGAACTACTGATATATGGGTATAGTGTTCATATATATACATAATATTTGACGCAATTTTTCACCATAATATGAAGCTTAGAGTATGTGTATACCGCTCTATTCTAAACACATTTTTGCATTAAATATTATTTACTTAATATACCATTACCATTCTATTACGAAATGGTTTTTCGGGTTAATTGTTAGATAAAATGTATTGAGGTTGAAAAGTAGCAAAAATTACGAAAGTGTTACTATAATATTGTGGGCTAAGAATAATTGCGGTTGGAATTAAAATAAAATTTAGTCTAGATGTCCAGAGATTAGTATTGACCTATTAAAGGTTTCAGCGGAACTTACGTGTAGGTACTTACTTACATGACATTTGTCATTTTTAGGTTTCCGTACCCCATGGGTAATAATCCTCCCTTAAATCAAGGTAATTTTTTAAGGGACAATGAACATTAAACTTTATCCATATCCATTCTAGAATTATTATGTGGAAGTATGTGTGTTCAGCTTAACTTAGAAATTATTCGTTAATGTCGATAGCACCTAAGATGTTGGACCAAAAAGTATGTATATAGGAAGCGTATTTTCGGAGGTCTCGGTGGTTGTGTAGGTATATAGAATAAAGAAGACAAACGCCTGCTTCATAAAATTTTAAGTCGGTAACAGATCTAAAATAACTGTTAGGTAATGTCTGCGTTGAACATCAAAAGCACAACTGGTTCGTCATTTAAATCTTGCGAAGTCATAATGTATGATTGTATGGAGTAATGTTGTCGATTTTGCAACATCACTTCATCTTTGAATACCGGACCGTGATAATTTATATTTATAAGTACAAAAAAAATTTATTACTGTCTGTGATTTCAGCCAAATTATAAAAAGCTCGCATTTAGAGAAGGAAACCGCTAGTAATAAAAACCCTTTGAAAGTAATTTCAAAGATTGGTTAATATTCCGTGCTGTGACGGCAGATCAGAGTGGTACAGTTGTTACCACCCCTCCTTTTAGCGCGGGTTTCGTACGAGGCAACCAAAGGAATACAACGGAGTACGGACAGCAGCGCATCACCAATCCTCTGCCCAGCGTGATGATTATGGGTCATAGGCATTAATGTCTTAAAAACTTGTAGGTAATTCGTATTTTTCCTTAGTTGGATAAAAAGAGAGAGAGAGCTTTTCAGAGCTAGTTGTTTTGCATAACGCTTCAAGCGAACATTCTTATTACACTCTTCTATAATAAATAAGAAAAAAACGCTAAGGCGTTAATACAAACAGAAGTAGAGCTTTTTGTAATAGAGGTCTTCCAGGGAAGTACTTATTTCTGCTCCGGAACACATTATTGTTGCAATGCTATGTTCCGGTTCGAATGGCGTGGTTGCAGGCACATGAGGATTAACACTTACGCCTCAGGTTTATGGACATACTGCGGCACGTTGCATGCCCTGCGAAGGGTCGCTATAGCGAATATGTTGGAAATATTTACCCCCCGATTCGACGAACATAATACGTCGCCCATGTTGATCCCTCGGTGAAAGAATGGACACGACCGAGTGGTCGAACGCGAGGCGGACAGCACTTGGATAAAGATCTCGACAGTAGTCCTTGTGCGTTAATCTAAACTTGTAATACGCCTGTATCTGTAATTAAGGAAAAAATAAATAAATTATTGATTGCCGTTTTATTAGCGCGGCAATTTATACCTTTAAAAGTAATTTAAAAGATCTGTGGATAAAAAGATTAGGAAGGTGCAGGTTTTTTTCAGAACAACGTGTTTTGCATAACGCTTCAAGCGAGCGTTCTTAATACGAACAAAGAATGAAAATCGTCTAAAAATGAAAATTAATAAATGAAATAAAACTTGGAAGAATTAATGGATTGAATTTTTGTTTCATTTAAAATGAGAACTAGTTAAAAAAAATATAATGAAGTACTGAGTAAGTAGCGCCGAATCAAAGAAGATTCCTAGGCATACATTAATCTTTCACCAATCGATTTTCAATAGACATATAACCTAACTTGTCGAAGATGCCACAAGGTGTTGTATATTGTGCTTGTATTATCATATTTTTCGTTTTTATATTATAAAAAAAAACCGAATTTACGAGTTTACGAGTCCCGTAAACTTTACGATCCACCGAAACGGTGTCGTAAATCTAGACGGCGCCCAACCTTTTTGGACATCACACGACATTTACTAAAACGTTCTTCCCTAGGAATCACGTAAATCACTAGGCATTCGACTAAGGCGATTCCTTGGTTTAGTGAAAACGAGCATTAGTTATTTAAGTAAGTATTACATTTGGCAAATATTCTACAACTATGAATCCCGTTCAATCCAAAAATATATGAAAATAACAAATTCGATGCGTTTCATGAAATCGTTATCGCGTTTCTTTCGGCTTAGCTGTGTGCTATGTAAAAGATTAATAGCAATGGGTCTAGCAGTTGAATAAGGTAAGGTAGGAGATTAGAGCTTTGGTACCTACTTGAATATATAATATTAGAAGAAACATGTTAGTGTTACGTACACGGGTCTTCAAGATAAACAAATTAGTGTTTTGCAAATTGAGTCGGTAAAAAATGTTTAAATTTCCCTCACTGTTTTTTATCATCGCTATAGCTAACTATTGCTGATTTTTTGCTTGAACCAGTTGTCAAGTAGGTCCCAACCTTACGGTCGCAAAGCAATAAACATGAAACATTGACTGATATGTTAATAAAAACGGGCTAGTTGACGTCAAAGAAACTGGTTTTAAGACGCCTAGTCGAATTACAGCTTCATATCCATATTAATTAAATAACACAAGCCTTATTACTGGGATTAAAGAAGCTGGAACATACCTTTTTAAATGCGCTCTCAGCATAAAACTTGGAAGGTCTAAGAAACTTGAGTAAAAATTCATCGTCATCTATTGGTACAACGAGATTCGCTTCCCCTGTAACAAAAAATAATTGAATGTTACAAGTAATTGTCTACTTTACATTTTACATTTTTTTGTTGACCCTACTTTAAAATTAAAGTAATGCGGAATCGGTTTTAATGTTGTCTGAATAATATTTCAATGTTAAAACCAATTATTATAGATAATTATATTTAATATTCCATTTTGTTTTATTTTTCATAGGTTAGCTGGCGGATAATATTTCTATTAACCTTCGCATAGCTAAATGTAAAATTTATAATTATTACTCTTGGCTTTAGAGCAGGCTCTACAATAGTATGACATCGGTAAGTCTGTTGATGCTAAAACCAAGACTAAAGTATCCGTCTAACGTAAATTTTTTAGTCTGTATTGAAGAAGACGAAGACGTGTTTAAAAAGTTATAAAATGCATTTTTGTGCGCAGTTAAGATATCAATGCCTTAGAGAATAAAAGCCTGGTACGTTTTCCATGCCAAATGAATACTAAGTTTAGTCGAGCATGGAATAGGTACTACAGTCATCTTTACGTCGCGTCAGGGCGACTTGGATGCTATGGATCGAGAAGCCAGGAGAATTAAGGTTGAGAATTCACCGCATCTGGTGAGACGCTAATAAAATTATCGGAAGGTAGGCATTTTATCCAATATTACTTTACATAACAATATTCTTACAACCTCGGTATCTCCTTATAAAAGAATAGAAGACAAGGAAGTAGGTACAAGGCAGGCGCATCTTATGTTATATTATAAGTAATTATGTAAAGTAAGTTATATTATAAGTAAGTAGTAAAGATGAGACGCCTGTTTTTATCTATTTATTCCAGCAGGCGAGATTTAATCGTACCAACTGATCTAATTGATATTCAACCTGCAATAGGGTGATTCCTTGATATGTCAAACAAACGTACAGCTGTATATAATTTACAAACATTACGAGCATAAACATAGATACCTATAAGTTTTCTATACTTACATAAAAAGACCACAACAACAAAAGCAATATCTTTAAAATTGGACTTGTATGTAGTTTCAGGGCTTCAAAATATACAGACTACTATCATACATATAGAAAAATTACGTATTTAAATTTATTATATTACTAGCTGTTGCCCGTGTCTTCGTCTTCCTTAATAACGGGTTTATACGAACCCCACAGGAACCGTCAGTTTACCCGGATATTTTCTGTAGGTAATAATTTTATCATGTACGTAACTTTTATTTATCATCAAAAGTTTTCTCAGCGCACAACAAGTAATGAATTTTATAGGTAAAATTTTACTGCTTTAGGTTACATTATTGCAATTATCTCAAGGATATCAATTCTTTATGAAGAAAAACTGTAGCCTTTGTTACTTTGTGATACTTGATCTTTCTATTGGTATTTCAAAAATGGTTAAAATCGGTCTTTTGCAGCCTATTGGGTACAAACAAACAAACAATCTTAACTCTTAAAAATATTAGTAGAGAACTAGATCGAAGTCGTGGGTAACTACTAAAGCACTTCGTACGCATAAATTGTGATTTACCATAGGTTAAAGATTTTAAAGGATTTTAAAGCACAGGCGCATCAGAATAAGAAAACATAACTTAGTGATTAGCGCTATGTTTAATGTTTCATGCGCGAAACCCCAAAGAGGTTCTATTACCGTTTTAGAGTGGACATTCTTAATATACTGTGTTTTTCTGTAGTATCCGAATTGTTTCTAGGTACCATCTGTCATAAATTGGCGTTGTCGGCTACTAAAGTAGGCGTCGGCTAGCATGGGCAGGAGACAACTATCTCCCCGGGAAAGGCTAAAAATTAATCTTCACCCACAGCTTTATCAACTCTCAGAGCACTGTGAAAATAATAATAAATTAATATATGTGTAAATAATAAACAGGGGTAAAGCACTACTAAAGCTTTCGCTTGGTTCTTGGATCAAAGGTCGGATACAGAAGGCAGTACTAAGTCCTTGAAACGGCGCGTATTGTGAGGAGGTTCCTCAAATTGCAGCATTGTTAAGAATAAAAAAAAAAAAAAAAAAAACAACAATAAATGATAGAAAAAGTTATTAAACTTCTCCTATTCCATGTTCCCGTGCTTTAGCAGGTGGACACGTTCATTATATCCCGTGTCAGGGGATATAAGTTGTCTCCAGCAAACACTAGCCGTGCTGGACTCGACCCTAATGCCTCCCTCCTACTATAACATAGGAGACCTGTGTCACAATAAATATATAGGCTAAAGATTTATTGTTCCTGTGCCCACCTGTGAGGCGCTCTTAGCCTAAAAATGATTATATACGAGTATACGACGAAAAGATGCGTAGATTTGAGTAAAAAATAAAAAACGTGTAAAAACCGGTGATTGATCGTACGCGAACAGCTTAGACGCCTTAATTTGCTATAAAAGAAGTTTGAATATTAATTAATTCATTATAAAAGTACCTAACTCGTTTTAAATAACAAACAATTTTATTGGCTTTCGCTTTACTTTACATAAATGAGGTACGCTTACGCCGTATAGTGAACCCAAAAAAAAATCCTATTAAAACGATGATGATGCTTTTTCGTACATATCTACCTATTATTAATATGGTGGAAAGCTTTGGCCACTTTGCTAATTCTTTGTGTCATTTTAACTGTTTCTTAAAACAGAACAAAGTCAAAGTACACTATTTTTGCTGGTACTTAGGTACCCTACCAGCAAAGCGTATTCTCAAGTCATTAAGTGTTGATACCGATTGATACTTAGACCCGTATTATTAAACCGAAGTTAAGCTAAGAACAGGTTAGCTACATAATTACTCAGAAATAAGGACATCCGTAGAAGAAATGGAGTTAGCTCAACGAGACGCAAAGATAACGTTATAACGGGCGAGCACTTAGAACGTTATGATGGGGTCCTAGACCCCAAACGACTTGGACAGACGGCATAAAATGAGTCGATGGGAGGACAGTGGATTTTAGGGAGTCCCTATAGAAGACCTGTAGGATGTCCATCTGTGGAGGTCAATCGGTTGATATTATGACTCTCGTGGTAACAGTAAAGCTACTTACGATGTTACGAAATATGTATCTGTGGTATGAATAAAAATAATCTTTAAAAGTAGTTACACTAGTTTTATTCCTTTTAGGGCGTTACAGCGTTTCCCCTTCGATTATGAAAATACAAATTTTGTAGGTAGGTACTATCTTCGCATCGAATTAAAAAATCAGCATTTATAAATTTTTATATTCAATGTCATACTATGGGGAGTGACTATACAGATATCGGACTGTAATTTTTATCTAATTGGCAAGAGAAAATATTCCGTTGTAAACTACAATTTCATTACTTGAGCGACGTGCATTTTAATGAACGGCTCTTGTGTCTTGAATAAGTAGATTTATATCACTTGATTAGACTCAATTGGTGGTAATTTCAGTTCGTTCAATAAGTGGACGCCTTCATCCTCTGGTTCGTTATTTCCGATACTAACGACCCATTTAATTAACCGACTATGTTTATTGGGGAAAGTACTGTGTAATATCAATACGTACGAAACGTTTTGCTTCTTCCTTTCTGATCCGCACAGCAAAGACCTGGTACCTTGGGTACCTCCAAATCAAGAGTGAATAGGCATCTTCTAGGCAAGCGCGCTTCATCTTAGGCTGCATCATGACTTACCATCAGGTGTGATTGCAGTCAAGCACTTGTCTATATACCTACTCAAAAAAAAAACAGTTTTTTACCCGTTGTCACGCTCTAACATTTGAAGATTTCAAATTTTAATATCGCAATTATTTGATGTATTTCAAAACACTGAATAACGATTCCGAAATTATTTCAGGTGTATGTGTAAAGTGTAGTAAATCGTTACTGAAATTGTCGCCCTATGCCGCTCATCTAACGTTAATAAGTACCGCGTAAGTAACATTCTGTTAACCGCCGGTAATCTACTAACTACTAATCATGTTTCGAATTTAGATCAAACTATGGTAGCTAGTTAGGAAGTGTTAAGGACTTCAGCTTCCCTTTGAGGGGACCGAATTCGAATCCCAGCTCGCACCACGGTTCCCAGTTATGTGCGTTTTAAGCAATTTAAATATCAAATATTACAACGGCGAAGGAAAACATTTCGCGGATACCTGCATGGAGTCCACCCACTATTCTCACTGTGGGAGGAAACCCGTTCCTTCCAGTGGCCGGTAATGGGTTGATATGATGATGACCGTAATTCCTCTATTTTCATAACCAACTTATACAACTGCGTATGTTACGCATATACTTCGCTAATTATTAAATGATTTTGTTGATTATTTTTTTGCTTATTAATTTACATTATATGGTCCTTATATTTCATAGAAACGAATAAAGATAATTTCGCAATGTACAATAAAAACAAAAATAAGAAGATGCAATTAATATTTCAAATATAGTTTATATTTCCTATCATTAATTAATTACCTCCCATTTTACAAATTGAAGTAATGACATTACAATTATAATTATACCACCTATTCTAACGTGATATTGTTAGGTTTTAATAATTAGAATTATCTATTGTTTGATGCTAAAAAAAAGGGCGTCTTTTTATACGATGTTTATGATATGATGTCGCAACAAACAATTAAGTATCGAACCATTGCAGATAAAGCAATTTATTGTTTACTACGTGTTGCGATTTCTCGCGTGATTTTAATGATTTTACTCCATTATAAATTAATCTTTGAAAGTAATCTCGGCAGTGGGCTAACCTGTTATGGGTATGCAATTTATACTCCTAATTGGTCGGTCATGATTCCTTTGTCGGCAGGGTGGTTACTAGCCAAGGCCTTCTACCAAAAAAAAATTGTATAAGTACCTAAAATTTTCCCATATAAGCTCTCATCCCCCTATTATTCACCATTGGGGTCAATTAAAAAAGGAAAGGCTCTAAATTAAAACCATAGAACACTTCCATTTTTAAGTTCTATTTTACAACGAATATCTATACTCTATACTTACTTTTATTATCATCAATTCAACCGATTAACGTCTACTGATGGAAATAGGTCTTTTGTTGGGAGTTCCAAAATCCACTGTCCTGGGCCGCTCGTTTCTAGCAGCTCCTATCAACTCGCTTGATTTTGTCCCTGTCTTCCTACCGATGCGGTTACCGGTGCGGGTTCGCCATTCAAGGACCCCAACGTCCATCGTTCAACGTCCATTGCCACTGCAGCTTCGCGACTCGCTTATCAATGTCGGTAACTCTAGTTCTTCTACGGATCTCCACATTCACGATCACGTTGAGACACTCATAGCATAGCTCTCTCCATCGACAAATGAATGGAATTCGAAATACTTATGTTCTCCGAAAGCGACGACCTTAAGAAAGGGTCCGTTAAGCCTTATTTTTAATAAACCTATATATTATAATTAAGAAATAAAATAAATGCCCAAAGCAAGAGTTATGAGTAATATAAAGAGAAACATAAAGAAGAAAACGAAATGATTCAAGGTCACCACACAAACATTTTCCAAATGTGGGAAAGCTGCCTTGGACTCAGAACCCAATTGATGTCAATTTTTCAAATTGACATGGGCCTAGGTCCAAATATTTTGAAAAAGCTTCTTTTCAGTCGTTATTACTAGGTATAGTATATAATCATTATTCCTTAAACAAAACCAAAGTAGTGAAGTAAATTTCATGTAAATAAACCTTTCGCCATCATCATCCTCATAACAACCCATTACCGGCCCACTATTGGGCACGGGTCTCCTCCCACAAGGTGAAAGGTTTAAGGCCGTTGTCCAAAACACTGGCCCAGTGCGGATTGCTGTACTCCACACGCCTTTGAGAATATTATAGAACTCTCAGGCGTGCAGGTTTCCACACGATGTTTTCCTTCACCGTCGAAGCAAGTGATATTTTAGTCATTAAAACGCACAAAACTTGTAAAAGTTAGAGGTGCGTTCTAGGATGAGACCCACTGGGCTATCACCGCTTCGTAAATATAAATATAATTTATAATCTTTATATAAGGAGCATTGCCACATAACAATATCCCGTGAAGGTAATTACGCTATAAAAATATTTAAAATAAAATTTAAAAAAACCCCTACCTTTCTTTATTGTATACAATATTGTACTTTCAAGCACTTCCATTCTTTACCCATATTTAGGGAATTGTGAAAAAAATAAAATAATGTGATCCGCCATTTCGTGATGGTGGTCGTCACGGATTTGAGTTTCATTATAGTGTATAGCACCCACCCACACACACACACACACACAACACACACACACACACACACACACTCATACACACACACATACACACAGACACGTCAAACTTGTAAACACCTAGTCGTTTTTGCGTCGGGGGTTTGAAAAAATAAACAAGCCAAGCTGTTTCATTACCTCTTGGTTGCGCGTCGGCAAACTGTCTAACTTTCCTGGCTACAAAGGCTGCAAAGGCTGCTCAATCTACATGGCCAACTCACTGATGCTTACAAAAAAAGGTTAACCCCAGAAAGACTGTGGAATTCTCCGTTTATTATTACATGATTATAATTTTTAGCAGGTGGCATGTTGAACATGCAAATAATCCTAAAATACCATACAAAAATTAACAAAGCGTGTTTTCAATGATGGCTTGCCGCTCCGAAGCGATTTTAAAAGGTCGTATTGCAATCCAAGCAAATATATCCCCTCATAATAATTGTATTACTTACTATGCTAATAAATACAGAGAAAAAAAAGTTTATAGCATGAAAGAGTGCAGAGCCAAAAAAATACCTTCATTCATTTTTAATCCACTGTCACCTGATGGTAAGTGATGATGCAGTCTACAGTAAGAAGGTAGCGGGCTATCCTGGTAGAAGTATGAGAGTTGTAATAAACCCCCCTTATCGGTTTCTAAGCGGCATCGTACCGGAACGTTAAATCTTTGTGGCCACTGCCAAAGCCTGGCCAGAGTAGAGAAAATTATCGAGAGATCGAACGAGGGACCTTTCACTTTATGCATCAAAATAGGTATTAGCGTTTCATATTTGAAGAAAAACGTAAAAGAAACGTATTTTTGAACCCGATGAGTTAGAAAAAAGAAGTGATTCTTGGAAATTTGTATAGCCATGAAATATAACGCACGGAGTAAGCAAAACGAGAAGAGGTAATTGAAAAAGAGAAAAAGAGGACCAACGACTGAACTCATTTCAAAGTAGAAAGTTAAAAACCTTTCGAAAGTAAATATGTTAAATTGCAAGAATTTTGAATTGTAGGTTTAATTTACATACACAATTTAATAAAAAAAGCAAGATTAATTTTAACCATATAAGTCGAAATGCTGCAAAGTGAAATTAATAGAAAAAAAAAAGGATTAAAATTTCTACTAAGTATATACCTATTAAGCAGTTAGTATTACTTTGAATACCTAGTTCTAATTGTGGTACAAATAAACATGAGTTATGCTTCTGTCTCATAATATTAATTACGATTTACCTAATTACCGCATTATCGCGAACATACCAAGTTAGTTATCAGAATACATTTTAGATTTAAAAATTATTATCTTAGATAAAGTGTACATAAAATTAATAATAATAGTGTGTTTTAATCGTTTATTAGTTACTCACGTTTAAGCAGTTCTCTCAAATCTCTAAGACCGATTTCTACATTTTCTTTCGTTTCTCTTAGTTCAGTTTTTGCCTTGTTGACGTAAAACTCTTCTGTTATAGGCGTTTTTTCTAATTTAATTTTATTGTCTCCCCACATTACGTACGGGGTACCGTCTGATTCAAACAGCAATCCCATTATTATACTTATAACTAGTAACTATGTTTTTCTTTAAACAGTTCTAGCCTGTGCCAATTGTATTGAGCGAAAAGAATATTTGTATCAAGATGATGTCAACGCGTACACAAAATCAGTTTCCACTGGACCAGTAATATCGGTAACCCTTCACTCGGACTTTTGCTGGTTAAGCAACTTGGCACAGATTTCACGATTTACCATTTCGTCACTCCATAATAATTTTAGTAAAATCGACTTAGCGATATAAAGTTACGTAAGTTACAAAATATTACAGAATATTAAAAAAAAATTAAAAACTTTGCAGAGTAATAAATGATCGCAGGCAGTGGGAGGCAGAGCGAATTCTTGTGCGCGATCGAAGCTTTAAGAAGCGCGCGCACGACTGTTAGTAAACGGTGGTCAACTAAGCGCATAACGGAGATTGTACCATGGCATAGCCAGTCACCCGTTATACATATGGAGAAAACCACAATTTCAAACGTAATAACAAAAAAAATATCGGCTTCCGTGTGTTTAAAAGGAGCCGTTTAGAATAATCTGGAGAAAAGAAACTAAACAATATTGCAGCGCGTTGCGAAAAGAGAGTTTATTTTTACTGTACCTAAAGAAAATAAAGTAAGAAAATAGAGTAGTCATACACTTCTTAGTTAAATAAGTAGTTAAATACATAGTACTTACGACCTTCTGCATTTGTCCAATCATGGGCAAATACAAGGCAAAAGGAAGGAAAAAAGTATCCTGGAATCCAGAACCTACCAGGTTTCTATATTGCCGTGTCAAAAGTTTAGGTTGCCAGAACTGCTGCCGACCCTCGCTAAGAGATACATTCTAGTTCGTTGGACGTGGAGTGTTTAATATTACGTTGCTATCTTATTCCGTAATGTCTCTGATAGGTTGCCAACGAGCTGCCTTCATACAAAACGAATCATTTGATAACCGCAGTCGCATAAATAGTATGAAGATAATATGTCGCCACAGGGTAGCAACGGAATAGAAAAGTTAAAGAATGCGGGCACTGATATGACGGACTAAGTGATAAATTGTTACCGTTTGAGTCCCGAACTCATTCCCTAAAGATCGTCAAGTATTAGTACCGATCAACCAAACCTTATCAAATAAAATATTATAACTTTCGATTCAAATTAAATGGGCAGGTACATGAATTTACATTGCCAAAATAAAAAACGCAACGAACTGAGATAACCTGTTTCGTTACGAAATCGGGTGAAAGACGCAACGACACTGTAAGGTTCGACTTATTGACATCGATCCAATAACAGGTTCTCAAGTATCGGTCAATCTGTTAAAGACCTAACAGTTTGAAAACCTGTTATTTGCTCAATGTGGGTTAATAAAACCGGCCTGAGTGAATTTGGATGCAGTCTAAGATGTAAGCGGGCTAACATGTTAGGGAGTGTGACAGTGATATTACACCCATACCCTATTCGGTTTCCACGCGATATCGTACCGGAACTCTAAATCGCTTTGCTGACCGTCTTTGTCAGTAGGGTATCAACTATTCACAGCTAAAACTTATAGACGATAGAATTATTTAATCGGTTTCATATTTTTCCTAAATTAAGATCGAAAAGAAGTTGGGAAATAAGCAAAAATATAAAAGACGAAGTCTCATAAAATAGTGCAGTCTCGGTCAGATATTGAAAAAACCTTTTTTTGTTCGTATGGAGAATAATTTTTATTTCTGTTCATGGACATACTTTTAATGGTATCGAAGTGTCAAACGTTGTTGTTCTGGCTGTAAAACCTCTATGACTGATTGTTTTTTAGGGATATACTTAACTCTACTCGTAACTCTCACATCCAGTCCTCTCATATTTTTAGCATTTTAATTTAAAGCATTTTAATGAAAAGATCTTTTCATTAAAATGCCCCATTACAACATTTTTCAAAACTCCTAACTCAAAGTAGCTTCACATTATCCACCTATATAATTATAGTCTAACATAGATAAAAATAAAAAGGCGAAATTTTAAAAATGTTAATTATACCCAGCCAGTTAGGTACTAGTAGGTAATGTTGTAGAGCACAGAGCAATGCGTGTTGTAACTTCACATTCGACCTATGCAATAGTCATAAAGCTAGATAGCATTCTTCGTGTATTGCAAAGTATTGCGAAAAATGGGTAATTTACTTACGAACTGTAAACTGTGTACTGCTATTATTTTAATGCCATCATCTTCCTCCCGATATGGTAACTGCGCAGTGTTCCTATTAGGCAAGCAAGGTGTTGTTCCTTTATTCAATGATAATATCAAAAGTACGTAGGTAGTCCCCATCTATGCGATTGTTTCTTTGTTACTACTCGTACAACAAAGAAAAGAACCGATATTAATTAAAACTCATACCTATAATGCCTTGAACCAGATTAAATACAATTATTTTGTTATGAGGAAATCCTTCAAAAAAATGTTACACTGAAGATCTATTGCTGACTGATTTTCTTTGTTGGGCCTGCCTTATTCGATTGCTGACTTGCATTATTATTGAGGCCAGTAGGTATCTCATACGTAAATTTCACATGTTGTAAGTACATAATGATACAAATAACTAAATACGACCTTTCTTAAGAGATATAAGATCATATCCTATGGAACTGTCTTTCTGCTTGAAAATTCACTAACTTTTTTCTTCCTTATTATCACGACCACAAAACTTATGTCTGTCCAGTTCGTCAAGGCAGCAGTTTTCCAGAAAATGTCTAATCTTCACAATAATACCATTCTAAATATTAAGTAGAATATTGTAGAGAAAAAGTCTAGTAAGAATCAACACAACATCAACATCTTGCCATGTATTAGTAATTTTAATTTTTCAGTACTTGAACCAAATGACATACTGTGAAGACAAGTTTTAGATTGTTTCAATAATAAAGTGAATGTATTTTCTAAGGATTAATATTATATGCCTAAAAGTTTTTTTTCTTTTTACATAATTTGCTTTATTGTGGTTTATTTATAAGATACACTTTTATGTCTTAAAGCCAGTGGTTTTGAAGTAGCTACAAAGTATTTACGTATGCTGGTACATTTGGTCAGCGCATGCGGATAAAGTAGCAGGATTATAGTTAATTTCGAGATCGATTGTATTACAAAACACCTTTAACTATTATTTTTACCTATTTTACTTACTATCTATTCTTTATTCCGTAAACATATTTTATTGTATTGCGTAAGGATGTCTATCGATATATTTGCTATCATTTAATTTACAGGCGAGGTCGAATATGTCGTTATTGTTGTTCTTACGGATGGACAGTAATATGGCTGATATCAGTGGCGTGCACAGGGCATGCACATGATATAAAATGAAGAGAATCTCCAGTACAAGTTAGAAAAAACTTTAGGATAGGCATTGTAAGTTATAAAAGGCCTACCCTTAAGTATTTATAACCCGTACTGGAGATTTATTTTATATCATTGGCATACCCTTAGCATACCTTCTATGTACGCCACTGGCTGATATGGCTGTTAATAAAGAAATGTGTTGTCACTTCAGAGGGAGCCCAAAACTCACCAGGAATTAAGTCCAAGAATCAATAAGGATGGCAACGCTGCAACTTCAATCCAAGGGTACCACCACCACGCTGGCTCGAGGGTGGGTTCGTTGAACTAGAGGTTAGTCCGTATGCCCCCTTGACCTCAGATGAGACCAGCGTCCGGATGACGTCAGGAATCAGGGACCTTGCCTTCGCTTACGAAGATTGGGATGCATGGTCGTCTGGGTCTTAAAATGGACGTGTACAGGGTATCTCCTGAGGAGAGCGTTGACGCCGTCTAGAAATATATTTAAAATGCACAGAGCTGATCACTCACCTATACGCAATAAACGCGCCGAAGAATTACGGTGTCTTAGTTGGTGCTTCGATGCTCTAGGCATATACTTCGAGATGATTAACATCCTACCTTTCGCTGCACGTAGCGAATAGTATTATGCTTTTTTTTCAGGAAAACGATTAATGCCTCATTTGTTTCAGCGTTTATCCAAGTAGATTCACTAACTAATATATACCAAACTAAAATAAAAGATGATGCCATTTAACTTCATTTTTTAAATAAATCCTTCAACTCCGGTTATCTAGAAATGAAGATAAGTACTTGCCTATTATTGCAGATCAGATAACTGGTCAGTCTCCACACTGCCAGAACTTCAACAATTTATGTTTATTTCAAGAATTGATAAGGAGAGCCATACGTGCAAGAGTTTTGGCCATACACACACAGCACCATGCAAAGTAGACCATAGGGGCGTCCTCCGAATTGGTTTTCAAATCCAATCGGGCAGTAACGGGTTATCTCATACTGCTAATCCGAACTAGCAAAGAGATCGTATATTTAAGAAGTCTCACGACTATAGATCGAAAAACACTTGTATGTCAGATCCTATAATTTTAAAAAGCCTTATAAAAAGCAGCACTTTGCAATAATTACTATAATACTAAAAATAAGTCGAATGAAAGAGGTTCTTCTGACTTGGGAAAAGCTGTTGTGCGGAATAATGGCACACTGATATGATAATATGATGGTGGATATATATTATAATACTAATAAAATTTTTGTTGCATAGTTTATATATCACTGTGCTGCAGTTTGTTTTTATTTCAGTTTTCACTTTTACTCTAACTGCTTATTTAACATAGGTAATACTGCTTTAAGTGATTACCATAACTTGATGTCGCGTGACCGATAACTATTATAATCTCAGATAATAGACTAATTGTAATTGAGAAACAAAACGTCCACAAAAATTGATTTATACGGCTTTAAGCGATGGTAATAATTAATAATTAAATTAATAATAATAATAATTAATAAATCTTTAATTAATCTTTAATCTGTGAATTTCTGCCCTCAGTTTTACTTGCACTTGTTAATTGTTAAACAGATAAATAGGAACACAGAACACAGGACTCTAAAGAATTATAGTAGGTACGTAATATAGGTTTGAAATAAAACGCAAAAATGTTTTAATCCATAGATAACCAATATTTACTGATACAAAATGCTTCATAAACTTATGAAGTTACATTACTTGAGCAATGGCAGATAATGAGCAAAAAAATGTTTAAATGGAATGTTTCGCGGATTCAAAGTTTCGTTTTCTAGACATTCAATTATTTTTACTATTATTCAATATTTCTTCCCATGATTCACGGCCATAAATCCTTAACAAAAATATTTGGCTACAGGTTTCCTTTTACATATATTTTATAATGTAACTTTTTCAATAGAACGTTCCTACATACAAAACATGAAGTAACTAACATCTCAAAAAAATGTTTTATTTTTCAATTAAATTTACAAGCAAAGTAGAATAATCTGTTATGTTCAATAGCAAACAACTTGAACTTTATGTATTGACAGAGCTGGCACTGGGTTTTGTAGAAGGCGCATATACTTATATAACAAATGCGAAAAAACTATTTCAAACAAAAAAAATACTTTGATGACGCTTTTAAGGGGCACAAAGATCTTAGAATGAAAGTTGATAAATAATAAAAAACTGAAATACAATTTATGTCATAAAAGAAAGCCACAGGGTACCGAAGGATAATGCTCTTTCTACCTTGACCACAGGGCCGGTGCTGTAAATTGAATGGGACCGAGAAGAAGTTTCACAAGAATGTAAAATGGGAAAGACATCGTTTTCACTCACAGCCACAGTAAAGAAGTTCATACTTAAAACTTTATTATTAAATCTAGATAGACCCTGACATGAAAAAGCCCGTAATTATATATCATTTTAAGCAACAAGTGTTACATAAGATAATATGATGTTTCGACATATAAATACACTGGTGCTAATGCGGTTGTAAACAAATCTAAAAGTGAAGGGTCTGGTTAAGAGTATAGCTCAGTATACACAGCTGTTTTTTCGTAAGATAAAACTAACATTAATATTGATAAAAAAGAAGCTAGCTTATTAAATATTAATTTTAATTCATTGGTATAATCTAGACATAGTTATGACAAATCTAAACATAATATTACATAAATATAACAAAATATATGTATAGGTGTGGTTTGATATATAAATGTCATGAAATTTGCTCCTACTTTTTCTTTTTCCCATTCGCAGCGATCCATCGCTTCGAAACTTCTATCCACACATATGCGATAGGTCTTGTAATCACTATGACTCGTTTGCATCGGGATCGTTAGTAACTCATGTAACTATTAGGTATGTGTATGACGCACTAGTAAAATTTACAATATATTAACGGAATGTTTGTTAATGGTATAGCAAAAAGCTCGTTAGCCATTAACGCGATTGTAATTGTAGGTGGAAACGCTCCAGATTCCATGCGACCTCCGAAATCGCCTGCGATATTGGTATTTGGACATAATATTTTCAATCCGTCGCTTCTTATATTGCTTGCGACAGATTGTCTAGCAATGGTTCGTCCCGTGTATGGAATCCTTTGCTCTTAGAAAAATATATTACGTATTTGATAATATAACATGTAATTAGGTTGTGATATTGAAAGGTACTTTCATAGTCATACAGTAATAGGGATTTAAACTGATAATGAACATATATCTTACTCTAATTTGAACATTAATTACGATTGACTTATATTCGTAGTTAAAAAAAAGATCACTCTGAAGATGCTACTTGAATAAAAACCAAAAATCAACGTTTTCAACACTGTCTCATTACATAAAACACTTCGCAATGATGTGTGTTATGTATAAGTGATTCCACGAGTGTCTAGAGTTACTATTTGAATTTCAAGACAGAAGCAGTTAATTAAGTAAGTATTCTTTATTTATCTCATATCTTGTCAAGTTGTTAAAATGGTTCCCAACAAAAATTATTAATATATAAATCATAAAGACGTTATTAATGTTATCTAAACACAAAATGAAATTAAAACAATTTGTACCTACGTAAATTTTTATCAACAAAAATCATACTTGTCGGTAAAAATACTTATTAATAATTTTATACTTAAAAAAATCTACTTATGAAAATATACGATATTCTTTATTATAAAATGTCTTTACTTAAAATAACACACACTTACAGGTTACAATATGCAGTCCGAAGTAAATCCAAATCTCTCATCCATGGTACTCGAAAAATGACATACAATAGGACAGTTGACTTTTACTCATATAAAATTTCATGAAAATTTCTGTGCATCTACTAGCTGTACTCACTTAAATATATAACCATTTGAAACGTAAGATTAATAGTTTCTGTCTTTGTCAACCACCCTAAACAATCCCTCAACACTTTTATACAAATTTCATTTATGGCAAATGTCTAGCTACTTATTTTTATATGCCGAGACTAATAAATAGAACATTCTGATCTCGGCAATTCAGCAACTACATGGGTTTACGTTTTTTTGACAAACCCATAAGAGTTCCAATTTTGAATGTGCGGTAGTACATCGTTGATGACCGGGTACCAGTCGGCCGCGGAGTAGTCGATAGCATCCAGCTCGCCACCATAGTCGCTTGGCAGATGAGTCGGTTGGATGTGCTTATGGAGTGATGACATCTTGGAGCCGTGGAAAAATATCTGGAAAGTGGAAAATAATACATAACCCACACAATTCTACCCATTCAAAACATTTAGAAGCATAGATCGATCCCGTTTCCATTTTTTTCTGTCTAATAGAAGTTAGCCAATCTTAAACGTAACTGGCTAGTGAAATTCCATACCATAGAGAATAATGCTACCTAGTCTTACTTTCAAAGCTTCTGGTTTGAGATATTTTGAATCCCTACTACCAAAATTTCGAATTCGTCAGCTAAATCAAACTAATAAGTTTGAAACTAAAAAAAACAGTCGCTTCATGCGAACTGTATATTTATAAGTACATAAAATATCTTTTTTTAACGTGCACGAAATTCTCGGACACGTTCCGTAAAACTATTTGCGGTTTTTTTAGTTTTTATTTAATTTTTATTCATGATTTTTTTCAACTTCAGTCTTTGGCATAATCTTAAAATTAATTTATCAAGGAGATGAATATTGACAGAAATAAAAAATTGATCAACAATCAACACACTTATTCTAAAACTTTCTAATACACATTAAACACATGGAGTCCGAGAACGTTTAATGTGTTCTTAGTTCTATCTCATTCTCTCGCCGGCTGAATCCTATGTATTAATGTGTTTTTGTCTCTATGGACTTATTCTTTTGTATCATCGAGTTTGAAATCACAACGATTCAAAAGAAGTTTCACTTCAAAAATACGAAATGTTAAGCTTTGTCGTCATCCTCATCATGCGTACCACTGATCGGCACAAGCCTCTTCTCTCATGGGACCGAGGTCGTCGGAGTATAGGGCTTAAGAACTGAACCAATGCGGTTTAGTGAGTCTAAAATGTATATTCTCCCGGCCGTATCCGACCACAGCGACTCCTTCTAGCTATTATGAGCGTACCTGATTTGCTCTCAAGTGACTGGCATAACCACTCTTTGTTTTAAATGTGCGATCACATTGACAGCACGTCAGTACTCCACCAATTATATTGTAATATATGGCCGGCGATGGTCTGGCATTTATCTCATTACGCCTAGCATCTTGCTCTGCGGGCCTTTTAACTTCAAACTCCGATACTTTTTTATTTACGGAGTGTCTCCATCGCGGCCGATCTTCTGCTTCAAATTCCCACAGTGATGGGTCCATATCACATCTCTTCATGTGCCGCTTTAGCACACCTTATATCGCAAGAGTTGCCCGCCCTGTTTACCTGTTTCCCTGGTCTAATATTTAATTAAAGCTACAATCTATGGTCTAGGATAGTCCACTGCTGGACTAAAGGCCTCTCGTAACAAGAGGGAGTTTATCCATAATTAAATAGGTTGACAGACAGGTACATGGTAGTAATAGCACATAGAACGCTGCTGCCCGATCTCTAAATTCCCTTTATCGCCTCGAACGACACCCATGGAAAGACAAATATGAAATGCAAATAATATAACGAGAGACGTGTATTACTTATTATACACCGATGTAAAAAAACCTGATACTCACTCTGGTTTTTAGCTTCTCTCTAATCAATGGCTTGAACATTTTCCATACTACGTTGAAGATCATGGGCTCCTTAACAAAGTGCACCTCTTTCAATCGAAGAGGCAAAGCATCTTGTATAAACGTCAGCAGACGCTTTGAAAACGCCGGTGTAAGGCCCATAGTCTGAAAACACAATTTAAAGACTTTATTAACATGGAATCACAAAAAATACCAAAAACATTAAGAGTACCTATTTTTTATATATTTAGAAAGAAATTGTAATATAATTCGCACAGACGCACTTAGGAAACTATATTTTATTGTTGTTAATATATTATTTATTTATTTTAATATTTCGCCGAATAATTTGTATCGACTTGAAGGGTTCATAATCCTTCAAGTAGAAAGCAATTTATCCAGCAGTAACATAGGCTATATTTTTGTAGTAATATTTAGATTTCAGCATGTAATAATAGTATTTTAAATGCAAATCGGAAAGAAGAATAAGTAGATAATTTAACAACTAAAACGTAACTTTCAATCTTCATTAATAGGCATATAATATAAATCCTAGAATGACCTTGCCCTCCAAGCATGTTACTTGGATGAACCGTTTAGTGGATATTCAAAAATTTTAATACGTTTTAAATAGGTATTTAATAATTATTTATCGTGTTTAATATCTATTTAAGTATTAGTATATATAACGTAAACGCAGGCTCCCTATGCAGTAGTCGTCACCGAAGATTTTGTAGGTGCGGAAGGGAAGTTTACGTCTACGAGTGAGGTACAGACTACCAGCGCTTGGTAGGTTGGTATAATTATACTATGCACTATGTTAATGCGGGTGAAAACGTGGAGAACCGCTCGTTATTAATAGAAATACACGTAAATCCCTAATAAATAAATCTGTACGTTATTAACAACAGTTCTTTTGTTTAAATCATCTGTGTCTAATTTCATACAAATTTGTTGGACACATACAAGTTAACTTAATACGTACGTCTATTGCACTATGTTTATTGATGTAAAAAGTTACGTGTTTAAGTTTAAGTTATATTTAAGAAGTTACATTTGAAGTATTTTGATAAGAAAAAAATAATGTAGGTACACTCAAGAGTTCAGTTTTGGGGATCCTATAATTTTTAGATGTTTTACGATTTAGATCGTTTCTTAATGATATATGATCTGTAAAAATCGTTCTCTTGGCTTTGCACATTAAAAGTTAAAAGTCAAAGTAGACATATTTGTATCAGCCGAAGTCGTTGAATAGAGAAATCGTTAAAATTCAACGTTTTTAATGATGAAAGTACTTTTAATGGTGCAATAATAAAGCTAGCTCCATGTTGCATTTATTTTGTTGATGTTAGTTTTTAAATGGACAGTCCCTGTAGGTATACAATACGAATTTGTCTATAACGATCTCCGACCGATTGTGTTTATTAATGATCCATGAACAAGCTTACACAATCGCGCTACAGATCCCTGGGTAGTTCTTACCTCGTGAATATTTAATGAATATGATAAGTCTGACTGGCACTTGGCCGGCTAATTATGTGTATTATGACTAGGGGATACTTTACTGATGTTATTTAATTGATTGAATTATAATATAATATCTTCTTACTGCTCTTATTCGACGTTATGAGGGGTTGGCAGATGTCTTTCCTAGCTTGCTGACTTGTTGTTAGGGAGTTGATATTTTTTTGTACAGACCCGCTGTGAGAAGTCAAACCTCACGGGAAATGTTTTTGTTGGCGAAATTATCGTTACCTTTCCGATTAAATTCAGCCAATATCCCATATTACGTATGATACGGGTATACGTATGATATCAATAATTATTTGTAAGTACGTTTATTCGTGAGTGATGACTTATGGTTCTGCAACATGGTTGCTTACTATAGGTCACATAAGAAGGCTCAGGATCAGCCAGCGGGCGATGGAGATAGCTATGCTGAGAGTATCTCGGCCCGTGATCAAATCAGGAATGAGAAGTTCCGTAAAAGAATCTTTAAGTTACCGACGTAGCTTGAAGAAGCTAGAGTGGCTGTGGGTGGCCCACAAAGCTAGGAGAACCGATGGACGTTGGGTCCCAAGGTTTTGGAATAACGAACTCGCAGCGGTAAACGTAGCGTTGGTAGACCCCCACGAGGTGGAAAAATTACCCAAGAGGCACAAGGGCGTGGTATTTGGAACGATGATGATGAAGATGAGTGCTAATTGTACCTATCGTATACCAATCCGCAAGCTGATTAATGTTTCCATCTTTTTCCAAGGTAAATACAGTTACTATTGGTTTTTAATTGTTCCATTATGCTGTAAGAAATCCTAAAAACAGCAAAAAATAAATGTTGAGCTATATTATCGCAAAAATATAATATTAAAACAAATCACATCTCTCGATATCAGACAGGTATGTTAATGACGTTCATGATTGAAGTGAATTTATCATTATATAAAGATACCGTCGCTACTCACAACGACCGATAAATTGTATTTTTGCAAATACAGAACTCCAAATACGTAGACGTTTAATCAGTCAACAATCCTGTATATTATACTATACGTTAGTTAAACGGATTATTTTGTTTTCTTGTTATGTACAAGTACTAAGTTAGCCTTCACTGCAATCAAACCTGATTAGTGATGATGCAGTATTGTATGGTAGAGGGTTAAGCTATAAGGGGTATAGCAGTTATACCCCTAATTTCAAAAGCAAAATCAGTTGGTGGCATGTCTTTGATGTAGGCTTACAAGCCAGTACAAAAATTCAGTAAAGATAAATTGTGTAATTGCCCCTGCCACAGGTCTAACCAAAGACCTCTCGGGTTCGAAATCCGGCAGTAGCAACTAACTATGTTTACATTTCTTAAATATAGTTCAACGGGTACATACCACGATAGTATTTTTGGTTTGTGATTCCCGTCGCGTCGTGACCATGATCCATGCAACTGGGTCGAAATCGGCATCGACAAATCCAAAAATATTATCGTGGTATGTACCCGTTGAACTATATTTTATAAATGTTGATTAACCACGAAAATCTTAGTTTAAAATCTTTAACTATTTTAACATTTCATGGTAAACGTTAGAACATTAGAGGTAAAATAATTACTGTCAACTGCTAAATGGAGTGAAGTAACTAACCACCTTTTCGAGAAACACTACTAAAGTGTACTGTTTTTTGATGCTTCAATATTAATCTTGTTGATGTTCAATACTAACTTCTGAATGATCTTAATTCTTTGTTCTTGTGCATAGTTAAACCAGAATACCATCTTAAAAAAAACCTTTTTTAAAATTTTAAGATTTCACGAAGGTATTTACTTAAAATTTAAGGTGAGTAGATATATATATATAGTGTTATGTCTGAATAAGTAGGTAGGTACATAAGTTTATTATTATCTTAAGTTAGCCAAATATTTTCGACTTGTATTGCGTAGTGTGCTTTGTCAATGTGTCCTTGCATCGCAAAAGGAAATCCCATTTCCTTCTTAGCCCTAGCTGGTGGATAATGAAAGGAAGTTTGTATATAATATTTGCCTACACTTTTTGGTCAACTAAAATAAACTATAATTACTTAGGTAAGCGTCTACAAACCACGTTCCAATTTCTACAAATGCTTGCGACACAAGGTAGATAAGTAGGTACCGTTATAAATATAAACATTACATTACCTCTGTCTACCCTTGTTTCAGCTATCCAATCACGTTTACGAGACACAAAGAGCTCTAATTAATTAATATATAATATGTATTTTCTATATTCTCAACAAAGAACAACTGAAAAGTACCTATAACACTTAAGACATGTCAATTTTGTTTCATCTAGAGCTGATGCCAATTCTTTTATACACGATATAACAGTAATGGCACCACTAAGGACTAAGTAGACTTATATATTTTGTGCTAGAGGTCATTATTTCACTGTATTTTGGTACATTTAAATTTACTACTATAAATAATCATGTAGATATTTAACCGCAACATACAGAGCTGTGGTTTGAATGTACATCGAAACCTTTATATCTACATACTTAATTAAGGTCATCCTAGATCGACAATCCCAATGGATATAAGACGTAAAATATTCGTGTTGACTAACGTTAGTCGGTAGGTATATACCACATGTTTTAGGCCTTAGCCAACAATTAGGGACCTTAGAGTTAATAATAGTTTGTAGTAACTATCTACTATATTAAAATTAAAAAAAAAAACACAACTGCAATTTGGGATCGTTCACAAAGGGTTCCGTACCATCACACAATTATAATTCATAAAGTAACTTCAAGGCAACAAAACACAAAGCATGCTAAAGTGGCGCTATTAAACACAGTAAGTACATATAATATTTTGTTGCATTAAAATTAACACTGATTACCTATTGCGTCTCAAAGCTTAGAAGTAAAGAAAGAATGGAAGTTGTTTGATAGGTAGATAAACAGTACCTACCCTAAATTAGACCGAGATTATTATTATTTTAAACATAAAAAAAATATCTTGGTTGTTAAAAATATATTTAGTTGAAATCAAAAAATAAACACTGTTCTTAATAATTTATGTTGTAACACAGCTAGGCAGGTACTTATATTATGAAACAATAAACTTTAATTAATTAGTTGATCCATCTTTATTAAGTAAGTATTTGAGAATGGAATATGCTCCAGGCCACGAGATAAATAAAATCGTAAATGGCTCCACATCTTAAGAATACACAATTATTTTCATAGCCTCGAACGTGATGGCCCATGAGGCAAAGCCTTGCTTTGCATTTTCCTGTAGATGGGCGCTCTGAATTCTATACCTTAAATATATACAGACAATTTCTCATACCCTTTTCCGAGCTCTACCAAGAGATCATCAAACATTAGGAAGTGGACCTATTTATATTTGTCTAATGATAACGTTTAAGCGTTATTATAGTGTACAAAGAACAGACGGGGTAGGCACTATTAGGTACGTGACTTGTTGACAAATTGGCCTTATTTTAGGTTCGTAATGCGAATGTTTTAACGAGCACAAATTAAACAATGGTCAACGATCAATCATGTAATTTTATTATCCATCTATCTATCTACACTAAGTACCTTAATATTCTCAATGGGAAAGTGTTTTTGTTTGTGTGACCTTAATTCAGGGCTTCATATATCCTCATTTTAAAAAACCACATGGCAAATACGACGGGAAGGCTAATCTGAGGCTTTTCAAACGTAGCTAGTAGCTCCTCAATTGAAGAGTATATAACACCTTTGAATTAAAGAGCTAAGTAGTTACTGTATTCACTATCGAGTATCAAGAAAGATATATCCGTAATGTACCTACCTACTTAAATGGGCATTGACTTTAGCAAAAGAAGTAGTTAGTAACTTATCGATTGGATAGTCATTATATCGACCCATTACCGGCGCAATTCAGGGCACGGGTCTCCTCCCACAATGAGAAGGGGTTAAAAGGCCGTAGTCCACCACGCTGGCCCAGTGCGGATTGGTGGACGATTTTAGGAATATGGCCTGGGTATAAAACATTGGCTGTACACAGTGGCGTGCACTTCATAAATGCACAAAAGCACTGCATACCCTAAAATTGATATATAACCCGTATAGGAGGATAATTTTAGCCGTTATATTCAATTTTCCTGCTGTATGCATACCCTGGTAAGGAACCCAATGCACGCCACTGGCTGTACACAAATATCTGAACGAAACTAAATAGATAGGTCAAAAGGATTGGCTATCCTTTTCTACAGGGAGAACCGTAAATAGCCCCAAAATAGAAACTTTATTACTGCCTTCTTAATTTTCAACATACAGATTACCAAAAGTTCAATTGGGAAATATTCAATAGAAATATAATATTGTATACACCTATATTATCTTTCCATAAATGCAAATATTACGATAGATTAAAATACTGTAAGCAAATAGAGTGATGACAAAACATCATTAACAACGACAATTAATAATGCATGTTCACACATTTTACTATTTGAATGGTAAACATTAGCCACATATTAAATATTATCACCAGATACTTGTGAGGAACAAAAGATCGTGTGGCGGAAAATGAAATATTGATTTTTATTAAGTTCCACCAGCTCTTGTTCATTTTCAATCTATTTGGCATTTTTCTGGATCATTTTTTTGTATTTAGAAATCTTAAGTAGAGCATATTATCTCGAAGTCTTGACTCATTGGAATAAATAAAATAAAAAAAAAACACCATTTCGTATACACCTATCATATACTTTAATCTATACCATACAGTCTGCTCTGCATAGATTTGTTTATGTATAAATTGAATTGTATTTATAATTTATTACAGATATCTATTTACGTGATATGCATTTAACATAAGTAGAGATTAAAAATTTCGTCACTGTTCAATGATAAGTGTAATCTATAATTTGTTAATCATTATTGCGGCAGGAATAGTTTAGATAAGTCAAGGTTATTCGATATCAGATCCTGTTTGAAAACTTCCTACGCAATAACCTAAGGAGTAAATACACAGAAGGCTAAGACGTCCCCAGGCAAAAGCGAAATAAAATTTTAAATTGCGCCCTCTACAATTTAAGGAGAAGAAGAAACACTTTATTGCACGTATAACATACAGGAAAAGAAACAGTAAGAAGTATACAGTACACAAAGTAGACTTGCAAAGGCAGCCTTATTGCTGTAAGCAATCTCTTACAGGCAACCTATGTAGACAGGACTTACAGCAAGTGACACAATCATTTCAGTAAATGTTATATGAAAACTTTTATAGTATTGAAAAACTACACAGCAAAATATACCGTTTATGGAAATAAGATAAGGCCCTGGACTTTTAGGCTTTTGATTTGAGAAGTAAATAGGTATTTAAGTAATATAATATAAAATAAAACACGCAAATCGACCAAAAGACGCTGAAAAAACCGGCATGTGCAATAAAAATAGAGAAACTCTACACTTTTTGCAACTCTGTTATAATAAACGCATGTTTTTCTGAAGCAAAGCTGAAGAAAATATCGAACCGTTCCCACTGTTTTTTTTTCTCACGATTACCTTCCTACCTAACCTTAACTAACGTAACGTAACCTGCAATAATAAAAAAAGTAAGAGGCGAGGCACATTTAATAACAATTAACTATTTTCTACACGAGTTCGTATAAAAATAAAAAGTTTTTTTTTTCATTTTAAAATACTTAATAACTTCTTGAAATATTGGATAAAAGCAAGCGTTACTTTGCGGACATCCATGATATATTATGAAAATTATTATATTAAGAAATTATAAATTACACCATACAGATTCAACTGCTTTTTGCAGAAACCTCCCACCGGACCAGACTAGAGAAAATTCTGAAATAATAAAATGAAAATTGCCAAAGTTCCCCAGTCGGGGATCGAACCCGGGACCACGCACTAAAATCCACTGGGCTCACTTCAGATTTTTTTTTAATTAATGATACTAACTTTTTGCATACGGAGGATATTACGTGACAAAGAGAAGAAAACTATACAGATATAGGTCACGACGTCCTAATACTAAAGTATGTAGGAACTAAACTCTATAATTTGTTTTCGTTAGAATTATTATTATTATTAAGTATCGCTTTTATAAATTAATTAAAGAGTTAAAAAAAAATATTGTGCTCGATTAGACGAAGATTCTCTCTCAGGTGAGTAATTGCATACAATAACTTGTATATTTAATTATTCTCACAAAGAAGTTTCAGTAGAATAAGAAGACCTACGTGCCCCCGTTGGAAATAAATCTTTAGCGCACAAGTATTTTGTAACAGTTTAACAAAACAAAACGATAAAGAGACAATGGAGCAATGCTCTTTGTATTATCTTTGTCCTTAAAATATCTACATTTAAGTACGAGAAGTAAGTACTTATACAAGTGTCTAATATTGGTACATACTTTTATACGTGTAATTTTGTACTTTGGCCCTACCTATCACTTTGTTGAGGATTAGTGATTCATACGAATAACAAACCAAAGGGCATCGATTATTTCCACAAAAGAGTTCCTTAAACGGAAGAAAAAACATACTTAATATAGCACTCATTTTGTTTTTTTGCCAATGTAACAGATACTCGACAGTTTCAATCTATAAGGCAGTAAAATTTCTGCCAAAAATATTTCGTATAAAAATATCATAATTAACCAATTTAAAACGGCTGATACCTACTTAAATTCTCATTTTAGGTTATTTCTACTAATATAATAAACTAGCGGTGGCCAGCGACTTCGCCCTCCTCTATGTTTGGTATTTAAAATCCCTCAATCCCTTTCATTTTTTTTATTTTTTTTATTATTCTATCAAGGTGGATATATGAAACATATAGATATACCTTTAAGTAATATATACACACATATAAACATTCTAAAAGCTAAGGTGTTAAGAATTAAGTTGTTTTTTTTATTTCATTGAGGAAGAGTAAGAGTAAATGAATCTAAAGCCGAGAAATTATTATTTTAATTAAATATAAAGCTATTAATCTTATTTCGACCTGACTAAAGGTAGATAAAATTGATGTGATTTACGCCTAAAATATATAGTTTTTTGAAAACCAAAACCAATTTAACTAAGAAGTTGGGGAGTATCAATTTCAATCCTTCAAAATTTAAACAAAAATTAATATCTCGAACTTGACGTGCAACAAGAAAAACTCACATATGTTTCCCGGGATAAAATGTATCCTATGGCCGTCTATAGGATGCAAACTATTTCTTATGATCTTAAAGACATGTTTCACCCAATCCACATTTGGAAAGCTAGCGTGGTGGACTAAGTACAGCTTGAATCCTTCGAGGAGACCCGTGCTCTGTAGTAGGCCGATTGATATTGATGATGATGATGATGATAAAAGTTACTTTTGACTGTTACTACTACTACTACTACTCGATACACTTGCCATATTATTAATGAGAGAGTTTGTTCGTTTGTCTATCTTTCACGCGGTAACTTTCGCATTCATAACATGTATTAGGGCAAAGCTGGGTGATCTGCCTAGTTAATTAAATAAAATCGACACCAACAAAGAACACAAGTTGATGCAAGTTTGCAAAGACACATTATGCATACGGCTATTTAGCAATCAGCTTGCGTTATGCGCACGCGCAGTGAAAGTGCTGAGATTTAATACCTACGTCTAGAATGATGAACGGTGAATTTTAACCATAATAAAGTCTATAAAAAATAAACAAGTGATTTCCAGTGAACTATGTCGACCTCGCCGGCACAGTATTCAGCACGTGTGGGTTTATAAGTTGGAGTTTCCCGGGTTCCATAGAGGCAGTTATGAAATTGATAATTATATTAATCTGAATACGTAATCTTCTTCGATCTAGTCCCGTGAGAAACTTCGGCCGTGGCTATATACAACTCTACCGACAAAGACCCATGCGATTTAGCATTCCGCGACGATGCCGGACGTAGTTACCGATAAGCTATATATTAAAAGCCCATATCCCTATATGTGCTTAATTTAACATAACCCTAAGAGGTTAGCTCGCTTCTATATGCACATGTTACTTGGTGTAAATAGCTTGCACCAAGCAACATTTTTGTTAATCCACTAAAAGTTAGCCCTTGACTGCATGCTCTGTGGTAAGTGGTGATGCATTCAAAAATGGTAGCGGGCAAACCTGTTAAGGGTATGGCAGTTATATTAAACCCATACCGCTAGTCGGCTCAATCGAGCCCTTCACTGCAGTTTTACATGATGCCAAGTGATGATGCAGTCTAAGATGGTAACGGGCTAACCTGTTACGCTTGGCGGCATTTCTTTGTCGGTAGGGTGGTAGCTAGCAAAGGCCAGGCCAGAATTGCTTCGCCGGGGACTGAAGCTCAAGCTCAGCTACAATACTCGCTAGGAAGGTATGAAGGTAGTCTATGCGTGGTGAGACATAATGTCTCGCCACGTGTAGACGACCTCCCTTCCTCCATTATTCTTGGAAGAATTATTGACAAATTATTAAAATTTACACTAATCAAAAATGAGACTACATACCTGACTCCACCCCATATTGTGGAAGTCCATGAGAACGACGGTCCCTCGCACCTGAGACTCGGGCTCCAACATGGCTGCCTCGTGGATCAAATAGAACATTTTGAACAACTGGTCTGCGGTCACTTTCTTTGGGTCCCACGTACCTTGGGAGAAGAAAATACTCCTTTAATTTAATTGATATAGGAGATTATAGGTGAGCGGATTGGCAACAATGCATCGAGCTTCCGAAAAGTTATCGATTGCTGTCGCAAAAATATCGTGTATTCTATCATAATTTTGAATTGCTGCTCAATTCATTATAGCTGCGGATTTTCTTCGAAAACAGTGAACAGGTAAGATGGTTATGAGAAAATGATGACAAAGTAGACTTTTTCCAAATTTATAGTTATTATACTTTTTATGAGAATTTTTGAATTTTTTTAATTTTGGTCTAAATAATAATACATACGAATAGCTGTTTCTCCCTTAGTTACTAGAATTACTAAGAACATTATTAATAACCGTGGCATAACGTTGGAATACGTATGCAGTGTTTTTTCACACCCCGACATTTGTGTGGTGGAGCCAGTTGAAATGTGACAAAACGATGCATAACTATACTGATGTTATGCCATGTTTAGGTTTATTGAGGCAAAAGAAGGCCTATTGATACTTAGATGTAGGGAGTGGGGGAACGAGGTTGTTCGGAGTTTGGAATTTCAAACTGCTTCTGACCGACTAAGATGGAGAGTTTTTTATCACCAAGGCCCTTATATATTATTTTCATTATTTACTGTTAAAACGGCAGTAGAAATACACATAATGTAAAAAATGTATCTCTCTTCGTATTTCGGTTAATGAGATATAGCCGAGAGACAGGCAAAATGGCAGACAGATATCGGAGGTTTAGTAATGGTTATTTCAGGATATAGGTACAGACTCTTGAAGCACAGCACCGTACACGTAAGAAAAGTAAAACCTTTTAATGAAATCTCTGTTTAGTTACTCTTCAAACTTTATGTCCATGCCTTGGTGCCTTGTTGCGCACGTGCGCAAGACAATCGCGTATGCGCCCAGTTGTATTTCATAATATGTGTTCTATAGCTGTCTCTCTCTCTCATTCCCTATAGGAATCGTATTCGTCTCTTTTCTCTATTTTAAGTAACGAAATTTTAACTCGACTCGTTTAACGAAATTTTAAATCTCCAAATTCGAATCTCAATTCTCGTCGATAAATGTTCGAATCGCCTACCCACCTATTTCATGGAATGAAAAATACTTCTTCCGCTTTAAAGCTTTGACAACCAATTTTAATGACGGTTTATGCAAACGAAGGTTCATTACACTATACTTAATATTTTAATTATCTACTGTTTGCAATCATATGCACAGTTAAGCAGATGTGAATTTTATTATCTATTCATCTACTAAACAACATTAGGTACCTACCTATAACTCAATAAAACGTGTTCAATAGTTCACAATTATTTATGAATGCTGCTCTCGTTAATGTTTTCAAACAGAATCCTGTTGCGACTAAAGTCTAAGCGACATCAATAATTATTATCATGCGAAACAATATCCGCTCTTATTCAAGTGGATTATTGTCATCATGTCATTGTATTATGGAGATTTATGAACACTGCAAACATACACACTTGATACCTACATTATAATTTTGTTGACATTGTATTGCATAGAAGCAGGCGTTACTTTGCGAAATTCCATGATATAGAATTAATATTAAGCTTGAATTTCTATACTTCGTGAAAAGCAGGCGAATCGGTATGGAGTTTATAAATTCGACAATACTTTACAGTGATTGTCATGATACACTGAACCGATTCTCCAGCTTTTCGCGGAGTAGGTATAGTAAATAGAGCTTAATGTCCATTGTTTACTTCCACATCCCACTAATATTGCCAGTAACTCGTGCTGAAAATATAATTTATATAACTGGCAAAACTGATAAACCTGACTGGCTGAAGGCAAAAAGGTTAAGTTGAAGGAGGCTAAACTTAAACCTTAAGTATGCATGAACGAGAAACTACATTTGGATTGGAAGATTAAGCACGAGGACGGCTAGAATCAAACATACTTAAAATAAAAAACTACTTTATCTGATAATAAAGCTTAACTTGTTAATTATTTGGTTCATTGATTTCATTCTTTATTGAATAAAGAATAAGAAATTGACATGTGTTTATTTGGACATAATGGGTAAATTTTTACTTAAGACAACTTCCAGAAATGAAAATTATTAAAGACTATTTTTAACTTTCGTTTTAATAAGGCTTTACTACTAGTACCTGTTTCATGACGGTGTCTACGCATTGTGGTCAAGTCAAAACATTATTTATTCGAATAGGCCTTTAATACATCGGTAAGCAAAAATGGGCTTGTCCTGATTAACTGCCAGAAAACCTAGAAACCCAAATTATTTTCATTATCATAATTTGAAATTTTTAGAATATGTTCATTTTTTCAATATGTTCAATAGGATTTTTTTTTTCTTCTACCCCTAAGAGGGAAGTTAATAGAGAAGTCTGAAGTTATATCCAGTCAATAACTTCAGAGGATGATCATTTTCTTGACTTATCTCAGAAAATGGGACTACTGCACTGCAATGGTTACATTATGAGGGGACAGTATACTGTGCTGCATATTAACAACGATTAAATTAGAATATTTAACGAAGATAGATAGATAACGAAAAACATAAGTAGCTAAACTTCCACGAGCTAGTACACCTAACAATAATAGTGTCGGAAGTAATTTTCTAAGACTGCTAAAATTGGGAAATTGAATATTTTTAAACTTAGTTTACTGAATGTTTACGCAATGAAATGCGTCATAGCTTGTATTGTCTATGAATCGAATTTAGCTTGCAACAACAAATCTATAATTGCATAATGCATAGGTTTACAGTTTGTAGTTTTTATAATCACAGGTCAGAGTTCAATTACCAGTTGCAGTTCCATTAATAAAACTGCTGTATCGAATAGAATTAGTAGAAAGTCTAAAATAATTTCAGTTACATGAAAAACAAAAAGGGTACTTTGGCGTACTTACCTCCGACGCTAACAATAAGAACTCTTCTGCCTTTATCGTCGCGGCCCTTCAAAACGTTCACAACTTTGTGCTCTAGGAAGGCTACCTTCTCGTGTTCTGGTAGCAGGCCGTCGAGGAGGCTGGCATTGTCACGTTTAAACTCTGCCACCCGACGCATCTAAAACAAATCAATTTTGCCTTAATTAGAGTTATTAATACAATAAGAAACAAAAGAAGTCGATGCAAGATGAAGTAGTTTGGACATACGTAGAAACCAGGGCCATATTACCAAGCTCTCTATTAGCACCAATAGGGTAAAGCCACATCACACCTCTGATGTACAAACTAGCAGAAGCTCAGTGTCTGCAGACTGGTCTAAATGGGCAGGCGTTGTATCTACCTGCCCTTTGCCCCGAATTTAGAGTTGAGTACAGTTAGGAACTGCATGAGTGATCAACCGACTAGTTTATCTGCAGCTTTAAGCGCATGTTAAGCTGTCGGACTTTGAATTTGTCCATCTATTAAATCAAGTAGAAGTTGAAGATCCTTATATAGACTGCGAACTCACATTGGATAAATGTTGTGGCTAAGCTATATGTTCCTCTCTTCTATAAAATAGGAGGTATGTAATGCCGATAATGGCTGACACCCGAAGTTAATTTTGAATACAATCTAACCCAAAATGTTCAAATCAAATTTAAAAGTAGGAAGAGTTCCTTAATCGTTTTGGATAAGACTGATTATTAGCTTTTAAAACTTAAAAAGCATTTGCAGGCTAGGTATTGCAGCACTTTATCAGACAATAACACTGAAGCGAAAGAACGAGCGCAGTCGTTTAGATTTTTTTTGTTTCTGAATATATACAAATTGGTAAGTTATATATTATGTAAATTCTATATGTTGGAAAATCTCTAGGAAACTTTCTAGTATCTGTAGGCATAGCTATCAAGAATATGACCTTCAACATAAACCTTTTCTTTTTTGCGTGACTACTATGATTGCTATAATATTATGATCGCTATCAAAATAAAGTCGCCTACCTATTGCAAAACTTAGCAAGCAAGTCCGTTTACCATTATGATACACGGAATGTTTTAATTGTAGGATTCACTGTTAACTGACTTTTTTTCTTGAAACACACGGAGTATTTTCTATCAAAGTTGCACCCTTTTCGCAGACAATATAAAAATAAATTCAGTGCAATTACTACGTTTTTTCACCCAAGCAAGTATCCGGAAATCTTGATTTCTTTATCCAGCGTGGAATTAAACTAATCATAATTCATAATCATCATTGATTGAGTCTCCTCTGTAGGAGTTGGTTAATCAGTTATAATAAACTCGGATCGTTTCAAAAACAAAAATATTATCAATTCATACAAATGCTATCCGATGTTGTTATCATAATATTTGAATAGCTTACATTTGCAGGCAAAACACATAATGCCCCTCATTTCCTTGTTACTTTCGATGATATGGAAACCGAGAAAATAATGAAACCACCTACTGGTGAGTAATTTGTTATACGCACAAAGAACTTTATGTTCAACAATGGAAATTGATGTCATTCATGTAAATAGCATCATTTCTTTGTTAATATCATCTTCATCGTTTTCAAACATCGTCAGTCCCTACCAGTTGCATGTGAATAATTTGACTGAATTATTGAGGAAGTCAATGATGACCTTGATGTTTCAATTCCTATTTTTTATTCATTATGATTTTGGCCTTTACCTTTCTTCTGTGCCTAGAAGATGTAAGAAGGTGAAAGTAAAACCAACAGAATTGAGAAGATACAGACACGGTGTACACACCTAAAGTTGAAATATCAAATACCACTCCACTAGAACTGGTGGTTAGTCACTTCACACTATTTAGCAGTTGATAGTAGTTATTTTATCTCTAATGTTTTAAACATTTACCATAAAATGGGAAAATGGGAAAAAGTTTGTGAGCTAGCAACATTCCGCGGGTGAGACGTGCGCAGGGCCTTTTCACTGTTTATGGACAAGATATTTACCCTTTATTAACACAGTGTCGCATTACTTATTAATCTAAGCCCGTAAAACTACATTGAAGGACCATCATGTGTTTAAGGCTTTTCTACGAGATCTTGTTAAGGGGAAATCTCTTATAGAAAAGTAGATTATGATACTCGGGTGCTATGATATAAAACTCTCAGCTTATCACGCTTGCCTGCGGCTCGAATGCATAATACACCGTCGCATGTAATGATCAATGCACAAGTATTTTTCTCTCTTCATGTGACGTTTTTCAAGACATTTGGGAGGAAAGCAGGCTCAACTTTCAAATAGGTACCTACGTTTTCAGACAACATAGCTTTTGTTTTTTTTATCATTCTATGAAAGTATACAGATTGGTAGCAACAGTCTTACTCTTAAGTGCCTCAATTAGTATTTCAACGGGTTCTCTCTGCTTGAAGTCGATTTATTGAAAATATTTAACCATACAGCGAAAAAGTTCACAAATATCTAAGGAAACTGGCACGTAGGTTTAAACGTTAGGATAACAGGGACCAAGAGCGCGAACTAAATCAACATACAAAAAATTTGAATAATGTAAACAAGCGATCATTAATAAAATAGGTTTCTTTTTAAACTTTGTTTCTGTTCCCTAGATCTCATCTAAGAATGAGCAAATCAGGCATCATACAAGAAAAAGTATTCTATGTATAGATGCAACTAAGTATACCTTTTTCCACATCTTGCATTGCATTTAATAGGTATCTTGGCTCTTTAAAAACATTTTGCGTTCGAATACAAATTAACCTTGACCATATGCAACAGTTTTATAATTGTTACGATTGCCGTACTCAAAAGGCAGAGCTCTGTAGCGAGCATGAATTAGTTGCCCAACAGACCAGGTTAACGTCTGATTGCAAATAAACTAGCGAGCACGTATCGTGTCCCAAACCTAGTGTTACCAGGTGATTATCAACGTATTTAAGTAAGTTTTGTTAATGCGTAAATTGAAAACTATAAATACAACGTAATATTTTTGGCTATTTAATCTTCATTCGTTACAAACTAAAAAATATGAAAATCATTTGGATACCCGATAGAATAAATCCGAAAACTCTGGTCAGCAACAATCGTAAGCGATGGCGAAATTGGTTTCATGATATGGTTTGAGATTTAAACCATAACGAGTAAAAGCCTAATTATAGAATACTAGCTATTGCCCGCGACTTCATCTGCGTTTGATTTTGTTTTTAAAGCATTCAGTATCGCTAAGCCTTAAATTAGGGATTTGCTGCTGTCCGCTGATGAGTTCTGTCCTCTATCTCCAACCACATTCATCAGATCTACACAAAGTTTGGGCAAAATTAAACACATATTATAACCTCTATAGTACAAAAATAATTATTTAAATCGGTAATAATTTGTCGGAGTTATGGTGTAAAATCGTCAAACACTTTCATCCCCTCTCCCAAAGGAGACGAGCTTAATGTCGGGATAAAAAGTATCCTATATTACTTCTAACACTTTGAAGAATATGTGTACAAAGTTTCATGAAGATCGGTTAAGTAGTTTTTGCGTGAAAGCGTAACAAACAAACTTACATTGAATTTTATAATATTAGTAGGGATTGTCATCCCTTGCGTGATTCTAGAAATAAGTACCTACTTTACACTTCGAAGGCAGATCTCCTCGTATCTTTTGAGTTGAAAATTCTTGAATCTCAATAGATACATAATATGATCTGCGTGGTGAATAAATGGTAAACTAATAAAGTTACTATAGAGTTCTTAATTTATATTCAGTGATTAAAAAGTCTAAAAGCAAGCTTTTCTAATACATATTCAAAGTAGATACGACAGGTAGGTACGACGGTGGACACGAGCTGAATATTGCCATCAATCTCAGTTATGTCCAAATACTTACTATTAAGACATGCATTATACATAACTTTTGAAACGACGTGTCTCGTATTCAAATTAGGTAAGTATAGGCTATCACGATCCAAAATTTGGTCCAAATGTAATCCAAACACAACAAGACAGTCAACAGACCACTAAGAGATACTAAATTATATACCATAAATATTCAAACAGCTTCAATAAGTTTATACAAAAGCAAAAACATATTTTAGTACAAATTATAAAGAAGAAGGGAGCAGTGAAATTGTAGAGTTCTATTCCAAAATGTGCTTAGTATGTTATGGTTAGCGAACTGTAATAAAAATAAACGAATAAAATTTACGTTTAAACATTATTTTTCGCTTATCATAGTTATATATTAGCATTTTTTATAGCAAAATATATGTTAAATTATTGATTATTGCTAAAATGTGATAACTCCAGACAAGCTGTCCCTAGTCTTTAAGCACACTGAAAACAAAATACAAAAATAAAAATACTATGAAGAGGTGCACTTTTTTTTTAATAATATATTTAAACAAGCGAACAAGTTGAGTGAATAGATTTTTGCCATAGAGGACGAATCCAAAAAAATATTAAAATGGAAAAAAACCATAGTTGCCTACATTTGGAATTTGCCTAGCCATTTATAAGAACAAATAACATTGAGCAAAACGTTAAAACGTGCAAACAAAATAATGGGCAGACCCTTGTTTATTGCTTTAGATGTATCGATACATTTGTCCGGATACCGGATCTCGGTTATCAGACAAACCTCGGTCATCTTCTTATCAACAAAAGATAAACCAAGATAACATTAAAAGTGTACAAAGTGCAGTAACTAAACTAATCGTATTTATTTGTAGAGATGCTTTAATTGCTTGTTATCTTTAGCTAACATAATTATTGGCGATTAAGGTCGATAAATATGATGTACTTATTTCTATTGCTAAGGGCCTTTATCAGTTGCCTGCTTTGGTAATATTTGAAGGGGTTTTTATATTGAAATTATTCAACGTGAAGACAAAAGAGGGCATTTTGAGTAATACTAATCAATAATGATTAATGTTAAACGGATAAAGGGTACTTATGACTGCAGTGGTGTGCATAGAGGGCCCACTGTAGTTATTAAAGCACGCCGCGCCGCGCCGTCCAAAAAATTAAGTAATATAAACATTTGGTTTTAAATAAAATTACCTTAAAAAGTTGTTAGTATTTTTATTATGAAAATTGAGCTTTATTTGCTATACTCCCCGAACAGCAGGGGAATCTGTATGGTGTAATTTATAATTACTTAAATCCGTAAACTCCACACCAAACGACGACGTGACGGCCGATTGGTGCAGTGGGCAGCGACCCTGCTTCCTGAGTCCAAGGCCGTGGGTTCGATTCCCACTATTGAAAAATATTTGTGTAATGAACAGGAATGTTTTTCAGTGTCTGGGTGTTTATATATTCATTCATAAAAAAAATATTCATCAGTCATCTTAGCACCTATAACACAAGCTACGCTTACTTTGGGGCTAGATGGCGATATGTGTATTGTCGTAGTATATTTATATTTATTATTATTATTTATTACCAAACAGATCCTCGGCAATGTTATCTACGCAAGTTTCGCTCCGAAACCGGAGCATCCATATCAGGAGACGTTGACTTTACAATGAATAATTGTTAAGAAAAATAATTGTTTTTAATCGATCCATTTTATTTATATTAATCATATTGATTTATTTGGTCCGTGTGGGGACGCCTGTTGAGAATGCAGTTAACACCAACAGTCATCTTCCCGCAGCTGCCGAACGAGGCGACGTAGGGTGTATTACGGAGAACGAGCCGCATCATCTCTGCCACAACTTCATTCTAGTGCGATTAACAACCTGTCTGCCAAGCGCGCAGCGTGGTGATTACGGAAAAACCCTCCATCGGGAGAGAACTTATTCAAGTTTAGTTAAAGATTGTATTTAACTATTTGATGATACACATTCAGATGATGATTATGATGCACATAATCAGATTTAACGACAAAGCTGTCACAGCACTCAACAGCATTTCCAAAGAAAACTTCTATATTGAGTTCGAGAGATATTTAGTGTGCTAATTACTGCGTGCTACAAATGGAAAACGCGCCGATCTAAGCCAATCTTGTTATTGGTCGCACGCACTTTTTCTTATTGACCGCAAAAAAAAATAAAGTAATAATTCATACTTTTTTATTTTGCGGTAAAGGCGTTGCAAAGATAACCTGCGTTTTATTTTGAACTGAAAAGCTTTGCTTGCTTTTCATTGAAATCTGTCTAAAGAAACACTATACACATTAAGCACCATCACCATCATCATATCAACCCATTACCGGCCCACTACGAGCACGGGTCTCCTCCCACAATGAGAAGGGGTTCAGGCCGTAGTCCACCACGCTTGAGAACATGCAGGTTTCCTCACGATGTTTTCTTTCGCCATTGAAGCATATGATATTTTTGTATTGCTTAAAACGCATATAACTGAGAAAAGAAGGGCGTGCTGGGATTCGTACTCGGTCCCCCGAAAGTAAAGTCAAAGCCACTGGGCTATCACCGCTTATACACATTAGTATATCAGAAACTCATAATTATTGTGCAGAGGAGCCTTGAAGTTGATTTTCACTAACGATTCAGAACGGCAACCGACGCCGCGAGTATTGCAAATCTTCCGAATGACTCACGCAGTTCAAACAAATCATTATATTTTTTTTATGGTAAGTATTTAGTTAAGTTAGTAGTATTAACAATGTCTGAAAGATTTGAATTATATCATAAATTATATTATATTAGATAGTTCATTCACATAAAGAACCGTCTCGGAATATAGTAGGTAATTGTTTTTCTTATTTGTCGTTTAATATATTTTATATTATATTATAAAATATATATTCAGTCGTATATATATATACGACTGAATAGGCTGTATCAATGATCTTTGCCTGTCCAAACAGGTACGAAAGAAAAAAAACATTTGACGCAAATTAACTTCACAATAAAAGGTGCATGGCTCTACTTTCACAGGAGAGAGGTTTATAGAGCTTACATTCACCACGCCGCTTCACTTGATGTTGCTGTTTGCGAGGATTGAAAGACTCTCAAAATACTAGAATAGACAAATTTGTTTAAAGTTATTGGCTTTGACTATGTATGTTTATCGCAATAGAATAATTATTGTGATAGTTGAGAGCGGAAGTAAGGGCAATTTAAAATTATAATAAAACTAGCTATTGCCCGCTTTTTTGTACACGTTTATTATGGTTTTTTTTACAAATCCCGCTTGTTTTGTGTTTGCTTAGTTAGGGCGTTAAGCTAGCACAAAGAAACGAAACACACTTTCGCATTTATAATATTAGTAGTAGTAAAGGTAACAACTATCATAATTTGACCTCTGTCAACTTAATTATTCACAGTCCATAAATAATAAAATTAAGCTAAATTACAAAAAAATTAATGACGTATCATCGAGGAAAGTTACGTCGTGACATAGGTAATTTAGTTATCTAGTACAACAGCAACAATAAAATAACACACGAATATATTATAACACGGTCACTTTGTTGTAATATTTTTCATTTCTATATTACGTCTACGTAGTTATTACGTATTTCTTATGTCTTTGCAACTGAGTAGGTACTTTTTTTTTCGGAGTCATCAAATATTAAAATACTTATTTATGTTAAAGATGATGTTTTTGTATGTATAATACGTTACATAGACGATATTATAATGTTGAGATATTTACGAGTATGTTCACTGATGTCACAGAGCGATGTCGATAGTGTTATCAGGCGCTGATAATATGCAGTGCCCTTTGACATTTGTTTCATTTGCCTATCTCTAACCTAACAGACGCTTAGGGACGAATGGTTCTCTCCAAACATGTTGCAACACTATTTTTTTTCCTTTTTTCTTTCGATTAAAAGCTAGCACCTGAAAGACCGCGATGTCTAGGCTCTAAAGACAATATACGATCTCGAAAATGGTAAAACTTTTATCTAGAAAAGGCTATTCTTAACTCAAATAGACTCTTGATAAAATGATTTATGGTAAATGGTGGCAGTAAATATATTTATATAAACCAAAAACCTCTCATCTGTAGCTTTCTTTTACGATATTGGTTGCATGGAGGAGATCGCTATGTAGCGATAAGCGATATTTTTTCTACTTTCTGTACTTTTATGTATAAAACAATATTCATTCATTAATACCTACTATCGATTATATCGATAACCTATTCAACGGGAAAAGTGATTCGTCCGGGACGCAGGCCCTAGGGCTAGCAGGGCTACAGGCTAGGGTGTATTAAGAACTACTTATAGGTATCCCATCTTTCCTAGCCACAATCGAAGCCTCTTAGAAATTATGAATTCCCAAATTTGCACCAACTAGGACTCATAATCGAAGCGTCCTATAAGGCTATTAAATAAATAAATAAATATACTACTTCAATACACACATCGCCATCTAGTCCCAAAGTATAGCATAGCTTGTGTTATGGGCACTAAGATGACTGATGTATATTTTTATAAATAATAAATACATAAATAATACATTAAAAAATATTCACGTTTATAACAACAACACTTTCACAACAACAGTTGTGGGAATCGAACCTTTGACACAGAAAGCAGGGTCGCTGCCCACTGCGCCAGTCGTCCGTCAAGTTAAATTTAAAATAGTCTCCTTGTATCTATTTTAAAATGCAAATACAGCAAAGGCTTCTAGTAGTTCAACGTAGTCTACTAGTATCTTGAATGAAAGTTATTAATAATAATATTAAAATTGTCTTTAATAAAATGTATATCAATAAATTAATTAAATAATATAAAATCATTGATTATAAATGGAAAATTATTATCTGTGCTACTTACCTATCTACCAACCTAAAATAAGTACGTATACGTGATAATATCAATGTACCTAATTATCTCATGTTAGGATATTTAATACTATGCTCAAAGTTCACCGGATCCATAATATATATAATCTCGTAAAATATGTACTTTTATGAATTTGACCTTTGCCTAGTTATGACTGCCTTTTATATTAAGTATGTTTTTTTTAAAAATAACAATACAAAAAAATTTTTAATAAATAAAAGGAAATCAATTACTTACTTCCGTGCAAGTACTTTTAAATAAATGAAAACAATACAATATGTCTACGTATTTCGTTCATACATAGCTAGCTGGAAAGGGGGTTCTAAGCCGATGAGGTATTCAAAATTTTTGTTTCACATACCTACATTCGTGCCTCAAAGAGAAATATCCGTACAGAGTTGATCAAAATATTATCTTCCAACATCAGCTGTGTGTTTATTCGAGCTCAAAAAGGGGGCACTTATGACTCGGTATGACAAGTGACAACGGCTATAACGTTATGGTCCTAAATAATATTAAAATAATAATGCACAAACACATGGTTGTGTGTGAATTATTATTGATTATATTGTGTTATATGTTGGTTGATATATGTTAATGTACACACATCACTACAAGTTTTCAAACCATTCCAAGTCATTACAATTCTTAGGGTTGCCAATTTTATTTTTCATTTATTTCGTGTGAAAACTTAATAAAACATTAAAACCTAACTAATAACTTACAGATTTATGTACTAGAGAAATCGCACCAATATTCACTCGTTACTTCTATTCAAATGGACCTAAAACATTATAATATGAAGTCTTATACCTACGTATATAATAAGTTAATACTTACCTACTTATATATTAAGTAATCGAATAATGCGATATTAATTATTTGCAATCAACCTACTGTTTTCAATTTCGACGAAATACAGTGTCACCTTTATCTGTTATGAATATGATAAGGGCAAACAATTGCCACTATTATCTGCACTGGTTAACGACCTTTAACTGCACGTTTTATGCATTTTAAATTAACTTCATGTAAGCAAAGTGTTATAATAAATTACGTTTCCCCTCCCTCTGGAGAGAAATTTATGTCCGACTTTGCTTAATCGGACCTCTCTGGTACCCTATAATATACAAGAAAGTATGAAAGCTTCAACTTTCTAAACACCATTGAAAAATATATAATTTGCATGTTTGACGTCCTTGCACATTAATATAACATATACCATAAATAAACAGCTTTTTAGTTACCGCTATTGAATCTAGCAATACTGAAATGCTTTTAACTGAATAAATATACCTACTATAAAATTAATCGTTTATCTTCGTGTCAAAAATAAGAACGGCAAAAATAGGACCAATAAAAATTCTTATAGATGAAACCTATTACATTACAAATGGGTTTTTGGAATAAGGAAATGAAATAGAAAATGCTATACTATTAAATCTTGTTAGAAATACTACTAATTCGTAAATGGATTTTATATATAGTAAATTGTCTATTTTAAAATATCGTCAGGTATCAGAAGGTTCTGAATTATTACTGCCAAGGAAAAATAAGTTGCGAAACGAATTGGCAATTGGATACGTAGCTCAAAGGACTAATGTTATTCGTTCAAGTTTAAAGGCATGAACGGGGACCCAGCACCAACAAAAAGTTTGGTCGACTCCCCACTATATGGAGAGACGTCATTAAGGTGTCGCTGGACACAAGCGGTACCAAATCCTGTGTGGAAATCCCTAAGAGAGCTTTATATCCAACATAGCATTTCCGTCCAACTAACATCCGTTAAAACTTTGATTTCAGATAAAGTTAACAATAGAAAATCGTATTTTTGAAACTCGCTACGTACTATGTCAAAAATCGTGATGTTATGTCATACAACAACCTTAAAAACGTAAAGGAGGTACGTCGCACCCAACGAGTCGTTAACCGCTCGTAATTGAGCCATTGCTCAAACTGTACCATCATTATTCTTTGTAAGTTACGCAAAGAGAACATTGGGTATCCACTTGCAAAACATTGCCTTTATTTTTGTATAGGTACGCATTTCTCGGAGTGCGCGCTAGTTTCTAATTATGTTTTAGATGGCTGTACTCCGTATAGTTAGATTTTTTAATTAATGTCCTACTCAATATTGTAATAATCGTTTAATAGACTTGAATTATGTAACCATTAATTAGCAAATTAAGTATTCAATATAATAAATATACTACGACAATACACATATCGCCATCTAGCTCCAAAGAAAGCGTAGCTTGTGTTATGTGTACTAAGATGACAGATAAATATATTTTTATGAATAATATACATAAATATTTATAATATACAGATAAAAACCCAGCCACTGAAAAACATTCATATTCATAACAGAAGCAGAATGCAGGGTCACTGCTCACTGCGCTAATAGGCCGTCACAAAAAAAAGCAGATATATTATCTTAATTATAGTATCTTAGTAATATAGATTATATTTATCGCCGCTTTAACAAGCATAAAAAAGTTTTATTTTTTTGCAAGTTAACAAAATAAGATCTTTGCAGGGTTTTAATTGTCACAAGTTAGCTGACACTATTCCATCATTAAATTCCGCAATTTGAACGAGAGTAGGTACCATAAACTGGGCCAATAATAACAATAAAAATAAAACAAAACATAATAATAAATAATCAGAATTTTTGAAAGTCACCAAAAGTAGCTTGAAACTAATCAAAATTATTTGAGTTAGAGCCGACGAACATATGCAACTCTTCTCGTTTTTTTTTAAGAAAAAGAATTTTAGATAACTAAAACTAAACTAACTATTTAGTATCTCTAAATAGTATAAAAGTCGCTTTCCGCGTTGGTCTGTTTATCCTTTAACTCCTCTTAACGGATCTCGTAGCGGATTTTTATCTGGTTTGAATAATTTTATTGATAGTAAAATAAATATGACATACGAAATTAATATGTATTTTTTTAAATCATTATTTTGATATATATTTGAACTGTAAGAATGTACATTACATTTTTAAAAATCCTATAATGTACGTACGCCCTGTGTGACAGCAACAGGCGGTTTGACCTGTCTGTCAATAAAACCATTAAGGAAAAAAAATCAAATTTCAAAGTACTTACCAATGCCACAGCGCTCTCCGGATACCATTTGCAAGGGCGCAAAAATATTGTGAGTAGCTCGTCATCTTCACCAAAATGTAAGTCTTTATTTTCTTTGAGAAGCTCTTTGAGCCTTTCTAAAGCTTCGCGTACTCTCTCTGGAGTTTCGCGGAGTTCTATTTCTGCTATAGCCTTAGTTTCTTCTGACAACTCCACATTTCTTTCAATTCTAAAGTCATTGGAAGTCATCTTTGTTCACTGTGCCTGAAACAAAGCTATAATAAATTGATGTACCTAATTAATCTTTGAAGTAAGATGTTACTTCTGGAGTCTTCACTGAGCCCCAATCGTGACCGTCTCGCTCTCCATCAACCTTCATCAATCATCATATAAATCATTACCGGCTCACTTAAGGGCACGCCACGCTGGCCCAGTGCGGATTGGTGGACTCAATCCTAACCTAACCTTTTTTTTTCGTGGGGAAATCCTCATTCTCAAGGTGGTGGAAGGCAGAGTTGATATGTCGGACTCGTACCGGCTAAAACCCCAAGTAGCTACAACCAGTCGCCTGGTGGCTGGACCATGGGAAGATATGTTAATTTTCATACTACGTACCTAATCTCAAAATTATATGTGTTAAATTCGATTTGTTTTTTTAGGTTTTTTATCCATGAATATATTAGAATTATATTTTTTATATAAACTGAACATAAACTATTTCTATTTCATCTTTTTGTCTTAAGCATCAACTTTATTATCAGTTCTATGAAACATGAAAACAAGAAATTAGTTAAGAGAGCTGGAAGAATCAAACTAATATAAGTATTAAATTATTAATAAAAACTGATATACGGTTTTCTTATTTTTACATTAGGTCAGAAGTATATAATTGAATAACTTTAAGAAGCCTGCTTACCTGGTAATCACACCTAAACCGTATTGACCTCTATTCTTAACTCGACACATTTTTTATTTAAAACAATGAACATTGATAAACGTTGGTTTTCAAAGATTACTAATGAGTCGCAATCCCCGCTTTTTTAGGTAGGTATCTGAAGTAATCCGTACCTTTAAAAATAACTATACAAGCTAACGGTAGAAAGAAAACTGCAAGTCTATAAACTATCAACAAAAATGTTCTAACGGCAGATATTTCACAACTTCTAAGTAAATATTCAATTCAATTCAATTCTTGGTTTTATGGCGTGTTTCGGTTAAGTAAATATTGTACGATCTGTCAAACTTTTACTTTAACTTATAAATATTGTACCCTCAATTTGCAGATCTACTATTTCGGGAATAAACTTATTGATTATGTGGGAAAAGTTTATACTTTGGCACATATACAAAAATATAAGCAAATTAAAAACAATAACCAATACGTTAGTTACTCGGGTACTTGTTTAATAAATTAGATGGAATTTTTGCATTGGAATTTTATTTAAGTATTTTATCCATAGAGTAAAATTTACTTATGTTATATAAATTTTCATAAAGTGGGTAAGTAAATAATAAAACATTTGTCAGTTTGCTTAAATCAGATCACAGATTAAAGCATCTAAAGAAAAAGGTTCGGTCCTAGATATCACAACAAAACTCGCGCGTAAACATACGTTCATACGCTCACACGTAGACGCATAAATATGATTTCATTTATTAAAGGTTGACATTTAGTTTTTTAGGCTTTATATGAAAGCTACACTATAACTTTATATAAGTTATTTATAACTATAATATTTTCTCTCAATAATAAATAAATAATTTCTCTAAAACATTGATAATATTTGTTTTATGCATGGTGTCCCAGTACATAGATCTATACTATTCCTTTTTTCCCCCTTTTATTTGTATGCATTATTAATGTAAAACGAACGGCACGAAACTTAGGTTCCCCGTCTTAAATAATCTAAACCCGTCTTAAAGTCTAGTACGTAAAATAGGTAACTAACTAGTAACATTGGAGAATACTTTTAGCCCTAATTTTAGGAGCAAATAATTTAATTACTAAACTAGGTAAGAATAACAATAGCGCAACATGTGCTTATCAGTAGGTATCAACGAACGCGGAAAACTATGGTATCTATCACTAATTTATCCACAGATAATATTTTAATTTGTATTACACTTTTCTTAATCTCATAAAATAGCTGATATGTCATTACTTTTTTAGATATTGGCTAATATTAATTCCTCCTGAATGTTCTGAATTTCAGTTACAGACATCCTACGATTTTTTTTACTTACTTTTACTTTGGAAAGTACACACCTTGTGTATTTTAATTTTTATTTGTTTAGAATTACTAATGCCTTTAAATTGACGTAGGTACTAGTTACCTACTAAGATTAATATAATTGGTTTTAAATATAATTTACTATTATTATTTGTTTTAAATAAATACACGTTTCTTATTGTAAACGAACAAAGATGCATGTAAAAGCTAATGGAAGATAGAATGGAAATTAAAATTATTTGTTTTGTAAATATACGCATGACAGATAACCCTCGGAACTCTTTGAACTTATTTAAGCAAACAAGTTTACGTAGCAACCGAATATTGTTATTTTTTAAAAAGTATCACGCAATGCAACTGAAATGGTATACATTTCAGTTGCATTGCGTATGTGACACTGTATTTTATTACAATGACTACACCTTAGAGCTGAAAGTTATGAGTAAGAGTAAAAATAAAAATAACTATGAATAAATGGCACGTTTTTATCATTGTGCTTTAAAGGCCATGATTAGATAACTAAAAACTTAACGACTGTTTTTTTTTAGTATTGAGTTAACGACTTAACTTAAAAATTTTCTATCTTTCAAAAAAGGTCATAATATTTTACCTCTTAAAAAATTCAAACGCCTAACTAAGGTAGGTATGCATTTAATTGAATTGTTATTGAAAACATTTTTAATACTGAATATGGCAACATTTTAAGTATCTTTAATTATAATTAATAAGATAGGTAACCACTAGTATTTTTTATTTAAAGTTTCAAATTCTTCAAAAAAGTTTTTGTAAGCTTAATAAAATTCCACGATTTGAGTGGTTTGTATGTCATAATCATCGCCGCAACAAAGTATCATCATCATCATCACCCAACCGATTGGCGTCCAATATTATTGACCTACAACCTAGGACTTTTGTAGAGCGTTCCAAAATCCACGGTCATGGCCCCCTGGGCTGCTTGTATATATACCATCAACAACGTAACAAGGAGGTATTCAGAGTTCGTTACGAAAAATGAAAATTTTTCTGTGTCCAATTTTCAGGCATTAACGGACAATGTATTTTGCTACTTTCGTTGATTTTTCCCTTTTTTTCTATTTCCTGATGAGCAATTTTTTTTATCCTTGGCAGTTATTTTCTTGCTAACCATTTAATTATAGCTACTTAATATTATGAACAACTCTAATTTTGCTACGGATAAAATAGAGCAGATTCTATCCAAACTGGACATTGCCACGGATTATTTGTTTATATTTAAATCTTACCTACCAGCGTAATTCCAATAATAAAAAACTGCTAGTCGCTAGCTGTATAAATAAGAAAAATATTTATTAAGTTATAAAAAATTAGTTATAAATAATCAAAATCATAATATACGCACGCAAATTCACAATTAGACTTGCAAAATATTTAAACGCACATAAACGTAGTAAACACAACACAATATAAACTGGTAAGGCTACGCTCCAGTTTGTTCACAAAATAATTAATTGTCGGAATATTATGAAAATCACACACTAACCTCACTCGCGCGGTGGAAACTCGCGCGCCGGGGTAAAGACAAAGGGGCGGGAAATCGATCGTGCAGCGTGAGAAAGAGCGAAGCGAGTGTGCGCGCGCGCAACGACGCAGCGGTTATATACTCTTGATAACAGCCGCTTTGTGCCCTCGAGCCGTTAGCGCCTCTTTGTACTAAGAGGTCGTGCAAGGGGCGGAAATTGAGATAAGAAACATCATTATATTACTCCTAATAATAAAGCTAGCCAAAATTTTACGAACAAGTAAATGAGAATTGAAAGTTCAATGTAATAACTGTAAGATTAATTATACCGGACACCGGATAGTCTTTATCGTTCATGAAATTGCCGACAAAATTTTAGGGGTTTTGTAAGTTTAGTACATACTCGTACAACAAAATAGCATATTTTTTGGAAGTAAAACAAACAACTTTTTTTTTGAATCAGTCTTTATTTAACCAAATAACTTGTTATTCTTGCATGTCTTGCAGAGAATTACTCTGTTTATAGTCGGTGTTTTCCACTTACCATATGGGTCATCTGCTGAGTCCATCAATAGTAACTATAAAAAAAGTTCCCAATTCTCAATTTCCTCAGACTTGACTTTCCACAGCTGTGCACAGCCTGCTTCTATCATCATATAAAGTTAGAACTGTTACCCACCACACTGCTCCAATGCAGGTTGGGAGAAAAACGCACTACCCATTATTTTCTTGGCAAAGAGCCCAGGAGCTCTTGATAAGCTAGCCAGCACAAAAACATTCAATGATTGATCTATTCACTGATTTTTCAAAGGTCCTATCTGTTATCAGACTGGATACCGGATGCCCGTTACAGCCCTAATTATCTAAGTACTTGACAACTGGATATTAATAATGTAAGTATTGTGACTCCATAGTAGACATAAAATAAAGCAGTAACCATTGTAGGTATGATTCACGTGAGTGAATCGTATTTGTCGGTTCAAAGATATGGTTTGCAGTCGAAACTCCAAAGTCCAGATAGTAAAATACAATAATGACGATAGATTAGGTTTGTAAGTACGTATGGTAAGTTACTTTTTTGCATTTTGCCTTCAAAAAGTCCAGTAGGTATAGTTATTAAAAATAAAGGCTATTAATTACTTAAAGCCTATTGTTTGTCCTTTAGGGGAGATCAATGGTAGTCTGAATTCAAACCATTGACTAAATTTGGCCGTTGCGTTAGCTATGTATGCGCCATTTTAACTAAAGGGTGGTTATTTTTGATAAATAAATTGCTAAGATAGTTCTAAGATTATGTATTTTTTTTACCAAATATTTTCGACAACTACAATTTAACAAAAGTTACTTAATTTTACTGTCTTCACAATTTTTAATTACAGTCGACGGATATTAATTATTCCAAATGAACACCAAACTTAAATTATTAAATAAATTACCAACTTTAATAAAATAAGTTCTAAACTTTAATTAAATGCTCGACAATATTTGATTATCTTTAAAAGAAACCCCATATTCAATTTATAACGTTTAATCGTTTAAGTATATCTAATTATAACATGCCACACTATAAACTCAAACATCAATCTACCTGAACTTATATCACAGTGTTAATTAACAACAAAGAGATAACTTTTTCAATCTTCCCTTGACACTTCTGTCTGCACGCCTCTGTACCAATATTTTCCCGCCATTTAATATGACCTTCCTTTTTGACTGGGTTTCTGTCATTTTGAATTTCAACTCTAACTTATACCGACCACAGATTATGCATAATTTTGATCAGTCTGAACGAATATATCTTTAAACAAATTTACATACAAAGGCAGATTTGCTAACACTTTTAAAGTTCATAATTGTTAACCTATCAATACCACTCTTCTGAACATAGGCCTCCTCTATCAGAATAAAGAATGATTAAAGAGCTTCGTCCCGGGACTGCTCCAATGCGAGTCGGCAGGCTTAATATTACTTTAGTGATACTTACCGGGATCTATTGTGGTTTTCTATGGCACGGAGGTCCTTCTCAGTTTGTAAGCGTACGATTGAAGCTAAAAAATCTCGATTCGAGATTGTCTAACCCGCGCCATTAAAAATAAGATTTAAAAAAGCCGGCCGATGTCGTGCTATCTCATTCGCATAATATTCGAACACCGTATATTGTTTGATAGAGATGGCATGTATATAAATATATTCTTTATTGGCATGGGCTCCGAATTATCCGTTAGGTATACCTACGGATAATTCTAAAAACATCGATTGATCCGACCTATGTAATCGAATCCGAGGCCTCAGAATCTATAGTCGAATATGCCAATAGTCTAGTTTAATATAATTTTGATTTTTATAACATATCTATATCTTTCAAATTGTTTTCTTTTCTTTTTAATTGATTATTTGTTGTTTTTCCTCTTTTTGTGCAGTTTTTTTTTAATTAGCGACTTCATTCATTAATGTTAATACTCAATAAAAATAAATAAATGCTAACCACTAGATCAACGAGGCAGTTGTGATAGCGCAATGTATATTTTTTTTTTATTTAGTGTAATTGGCTTCTCGTCGTTCTTATTAATAATAATACTAGAACAATAAATACACTAGACCAAAAACGACGCTTTTGTTATAGCGCAATGTGTAATCGCCTTAGTTTAGTGTAAGTATAAAGAATAGCGTTGAGTCAATATACCAAACTAATTTTAACTTTCCTACTGACACTGTACCGGAACGCTAAATATCTAGTAGGTACAAACTCCGTATGTACACAAATGCTTTTAAATTATTTTGAGTTAAGAATTACCTCCCGCAGCAAGAAAATCAGCAGTTTCTCTTTTTAAAGATTAAGTTTTTAAAATATAAAGATAAATGTAATATACAATATATAACATAGGAACATACATGTTCCTATGGAAATTCCTTATTGAAATGGTTTAATAAGGAGTACTTAATTTTATATGTCTGCTGTAATATATGAACTATGTTACTACTTTGACGACCTAAGAATTTCTGTATAATTGAGTACCAAAAAAATGTATTTATTCATATATATTATTTTTAAAAGGATTCAAAGAGGATTCAAATTCAAAAATATCAGGGGGAAAGAAAATAAAACCAGTAAAGTTTTCACTCGTTTATATTAAGTGATTCGTCTGCTTCGTTCATGGACGTACTCGCACCACCCGCTTCCTCTTCTTCAGATTCTGATTCCGCTGAGCTGCTGTCCTGGAACTAATAATATCCTATGTAAAGATTGTATGTACAGTGTTGCCAGATCACTGATAAATCGCAGGAATTTTACCGCAGAAGGCTAAGTACAAGATTTGCTCACTCGCATTCAAGAAGTCGTATTCGAGTAAGGGAATAATTGAACATTATAAGTAAAATGGATCTTATTTACTTAAATTTTGTTAATGCTCAAATTTGTCTTCATTTGTTTAACTCGGGCTCAAAAGCCCAGAGAGAACGTTTGTAAAACAAAAACCTGAAGTAAAGGTATGCGATTCTAAAACGAGCTACATTAGGCCAATGTTACCTATTGGAATTGGACTCAACCACTGCACCAAACATGTCAAAATTTGGCATAGACCTAACTTGAGCTGGATCCCAGTCTCCTCAAAAATCAGTTACGACAGATTTGCACGCTGTTAAGTACGCTTGGTAGGTCAAATAGCACAATGCTGAGGTAAAACTTCTTACTAGGTCGTGCCACACGTGTCATTGAGTGTCACAGCGCGTATTTTATTTATTTAAGCATTTTATATAAGTGCTTAAGTAATGGAAACGGCGCGCAGCAGCCTAACGCATAAAGTGAATTTCATACAACTTTTTTTTGGCCACTGCTCTCATGTAGTACTCGGCCAGTACAACAATTTATATTTCTCTAAGAAGGTTGTCAAAATAATGGTCAAACTCCGAAGCTTGATTGAGAAAAAAACTTTTTCTTTCTTTAAGGGACTTAAAGCGCTGACTTATTACATGGATTTCAAAAATATTGACGCTTTTTGTAGTCACGCGACGCGCGCACTTTAGAGTCATCGGTTGCTGGAAAAATTGGTCGCAGTATTGTCACGAATCTACTGTGGAAGCACTTCCATGTATCTTCAAAGCACTCCTTGGCGACAATAAGAGACAATGAGCGGCGTCTCTAAAATGCATCAAACAATCACCTCAAATTTCAGGTCCGCCTTGTGTGTATCGAGCAATGTCTGCTTGACGCTGCGGAACACGTGGTCCCGGCACAACTGGTCGGCATCGGGGGGCAGCCAGCCGCGTCTCGCATGGCACAAGTACCCTTGCGGAGGTTCCAACGCCAGCAGCTGTTGTACCTCCGGCAGCTCCACGTCGCAGTACTACCGCAGGAACATAACATACGGTAATCCTGCCCAGTCTAATACCCCACCCCTGTAATCTCACATGTCTTGCACTAAGAATTAAGAAAATAGAGAAACAGTGTATACAACTAATATTGAAGCATAAAAAACCACTCCTTATTAATAGTGTTTCTCGAAGTCACTTCTTACCGTTTAGCAGTTGTCAGTAATTATTTTACCTCTAATTTTCTAAAAGTTTACCATAAAATGGGAAAAGGTTAGTGAGCTAGCAACATTCCGCGAGTGTAAAGTGAAATGTGCGTAAGGCGTTTTCAGTGTTTTTTGAAACAATGAACTGCATACAATAATAGTTCTTAAATTCTGCGTTTTTCTGACAATATTAGCTTATGTAGATAATGCAAGATTAAACTCTTTATACATAGAGAATCTCTCATTGGATCTTTAATTTGTCGGATTACAAGTTACTCTTTCGTAAATCAATCCGGACCAAAGGGGTCTTAGAAAGTACTCTATTATCGGATATATTATATCATGAAATTCCGCAAAGTAACGCCTGCTTCTATCCAATATTATCCGATAGTTTGACATGGTCCTGCAAAATGTTATTCGGATTGCCGGGAGTCCACTGTAATAATTGACGGACAAAACAAATGGCTGACGGTTAGATAAAAACACTTCGCTTGTTATGCGAGAAACATGACCTGCTAGGCGTAGTTCTTAAGCTTCATGTGCTGTCACGAAGTAGTATTTGGAGCTCCGAATACTACTAAAAGTACTACACGCAAAGCTCTACTACAGGGTACAGGTGTCTTTAAATAATTAGAAGGGTTTAGGCTGTGATCTTCCACGCTGACTTAGTGCGGATTGATAGAATTCACACGCCTTGAGAAAATTTTGGAGAACTCAGCCATGCCGGTTTTCAAGTACATATCCATACTAATATTAAAAAACGATCGTGTGTCTGCTTGTTTGTTTGTTTGTTAACTAGGTTCTCAGCCACTATACTACCTACCTATGATAAATATAAAACAAATATTTTGGTAGTGTTAAGTAGAATAAGGTGAAATGTAATTTATAAGATTGTTTATAAAGGCTGTGATTATATTAATTATTATATTATATTGATCTCTGTGTAATTTGGCACAGCTTGCATACTGAAGATGGATATAGGATAATATTTATCCGAGAAAAGTTGCTAGTTCCCGCTGAAAAAAAAAACCATATCTGTTACCTATGCATAGTTTGTCCGTTTAACTTATCTTGGTAAAATTTTGAATGTAGTTTGCATACATAGGATACATTTTACTGGGTAAGGCAGCAGCTACTAGAGTTATTGCCTTCAAGAATATTTTATATCTGACCTGATAATAGACCTGCCGCTGGGATGGAACCATCCCTGGGCGGAAGTAAACCGCACCTTCGTATACAATGTCATCCAAAGTATATGCATCTGTTGCGTGCTTTTTAAAATTCTTCACGCGATCAGTTTTCTTGCAGTGAACAACTTGATCACGAGTCATCACCATCGAATGAACTCCAGCTGAAAATCGTCAAGAAATTTTTAATTCTATGAACAAATTACAGAGGGATGTGTGAGATTTCCTACCTTCGATTTATATATGGGATATAGACAGCGCCATCTAGTGCCTATTTCCCAGTATTTTCGATACCATGTAAATTGTAGTTAACTTTCACCCGATCAAATGAGTTGATGTGGGTAGAAAATTATCTTTATCCTGCTATCTTGCTTTTCAATAACGACATTGAAGCAAATTAGTCAACAGGATTAAAGGATCAAAAGAGAATTAAAAATATTGGAATGGCAAATTTGACAGTATAGTATCAGTACTCTTACTTTAAAGCCAAACTATATAATTGAAAAATCTGTAGACATCTGGAGCTGGCTCATAGTTTGCCTAAAAGATCAGCTTGGCAGTTGACTGTTAAGGCCGGCAATACAGACAGCATTTAAGGCACCATTCTGAGCAGGCTTGACTTGTATTATTCTAAGTTTAAAATTTTGTTTATTGTTTTATTTTAAAAATAAACCAACAAAAAAAGGAATGCGTCCTTGGACTATCAACTAAGTGATTGTGCAGACGTTGCCTCAAAGTTCAATGGTAGGTAATAAAAGAGCAACTTAGAATGTATTGAAATTACCTGCATGCCTCATTCTAAAGTCTAACGTCTGGTATATCCGTGCTCCAGGTTCTTTTCTAGGATCATAGCCGTACCTTACCCACATCATTCTCCAGGGCCCCTCCTTCATGTAAATTGCCAAACACGGCACTATCACTTTAAGTGAGTTAATTTTTATTTTGGTTTGATATTTTATCAAGTTCAGCGACCATATAGGTCTGTCATCGAAAAGCTGTAAAAATTATATTTATTTTGTAATATTGAAACAGCAACTGTTATACAAATAGTGCTTGTTTCTTTTTATACAAGAACACTACAAGAACTCTTGAATGCAATCTCACCTGTTGGTAAGTGATGATGCAGTTATAATAAACTGTTTCTACACAACGTCATACCAGAATGCTTAAACTTACCACAGGCAAAGCCACCAGATGCTAAGCTTTGGCTTCAAATCTACATTTTTTTTTATGATCACAAAGATCTTTAATAAAACTAATTGTTATTATACTAATAACAATATATATTATAAAAAATAAATTAAACATCTTTTATAATTTTCTTTAATTCTATAAGTACAGTTAATGAACATAGTCTAGTTTAATATTCCTGGTAAATCTGGTATTATTTCAAATGTTTTAAAGATATATAAATATATTAAGGTAGTATATTATACAAAAGTCAAATTTCTCACTCTTGAAATCTGAGATGAAAAAATTACCTTTTTAACAACTTCAAATTCCCCTTGCAGGGGTGGATACAATGACTGTCGAGAATCTTTTTTCTTTAGATAATATTCATTGGGTTCCAATGGCAAATCTTCTGACATATTAAATATATATCGCGGGATTGGCAAAGCACGATCACTTCTACATTTATGAACTTCATCATCTGCGCTCATAGATTCATCGTTAGCTGTGTCTTTTGTTTGATACCTCTTCTCTGTATAGAAATAGTTGATTGGTTTGTCTGATCGTGTAAAATTTGAAGGGATGATAAACATTGGTGCTGGCTCTCTGCAAGAAATTAACACCCACATACCTATACATACAATATAAAATACTAGAAAAATCCAAAAGATAACAAGATAAGCTAAACTATTTATGTTTTGATTCACATAATTTCTACTGCATCTGGTTTCATATAGTCAGAAACTATGCCTATTATTATTATATTTATTATATTTGCTGGTATTTTGACCACACCAGATTGAGCAGAGGAGAACATGCTACCTAAATACAAACACTTTTTATGAAATAATTAATGACATGAAATATTTATTTTATACATCTAAAAAAAGATTACTAACACCATAAATTTCAATTGGTCTTCTCCAGTTGGTAGTATCTCTTCCAAAAAACACTGTGGTGTATTTGATTTTGATACAGGTGTTGACACTGGCAGATATTGATAGTCACACATAGCTGAAACATAATATTGGAATAAATAAAACATAACTGTACTAATGTACACACAGCTTGGAAAACCAAAATTGGAAGTCAATGTTGGGGCTTAAGGCTCTAATGGTGGCAGTGCACTGAGTTGCGATCATTTTCCTTATCTTATTTATACTATGTGATGTGGAAGCAGTAAGCGCATTTCCCAAAAGGCCTCTAAATATTAAAATAAAATTATATCTTTTGTAACCAAACCAGTTAACAGTTTAAATGCAATCTAAAACAAAATTTATAGTAAAAAGGTACTTATCCTTACACTCAAATTTATTGATTTTCTTCACAGAACCAACTATTGATGTTGATACAACTTCTCTTTTTATGTCATTGCCAGTTCTAGTTTTCTTTACCTTTAACTTCAACAGAACACCAGCAGTGGGCTTTGAATCGGCATACATTTTCCTCATGAATGGATTATCAGGTTGGAAAGTCATTGAGAGTCTTTTTTTATTGGCTTGTGAATAGCACTGAAAAGTAAAGCAATATGTACTTAAACATTAATATTCTTTACATCCAAGAAGAAAAGAAAGATTTTGTCCATAACGGACAATATTGTGAACTACTTGAAGTTTGTCAAAAGCAAGTTCAGTGTCTACTTTTCTACTTCTAGTGGTAGAATGCACTGATCGAAGACATTTGTCTTGACGGCAGCGAGATTTTTGGTGCCAAATACTGTCCCATTTTCCCGTAATTCAAATTTACTGCTCATACCTGTGACATTGTCTTCAAACCTCCCAAACAATCAATCGCCTTTTCGTCATTTTTAACAATGCCGGGAAACAACACACAGAAAAGATCACGATGCAAATTTTTACATTCATCCATATTATTTTAATTTAAAAAAAAAATCTGTTTTGATATAAAATATGATAATAATATCCGATGCCTGTTCAAGATAAATTAACCTATCATAGTTCTACTATGTTTATTATTTAATTAATTTAATTCTTGTTTATGGCTTTTGTCTGTGCCAACTGGGCACAAGGTACTTCGCCAATGTCTTGTAGATGAAGAAGGCACGAAGGAGATTGATCGGTGAAACTAATGAAAAGTTAATTTTGAATTTGTACCAAGAAATAGTTGTTATTAGCTAGTTAGCTCTTTAACCTAAGGCAGCACAGACAACACATGCATATATATCTAACACGGATATTTTTTGTACATTATACTTTAATTTTATTACTTACTATATATTTACATAAAAATCTACAATAAGGACTGAAAACAAACATTAAAAAACATTTAACACTCAAAGGACGGGGGACTTTGGGAGGAAGAACGTCATAGAGGGGATAGGTAAGTTTGGGACAGTTAAAAATAATATGAGTTATAGTGCCCTCATCCAAGCCACACTCACAGATGGAGTTGTCCCTTATCCGGAGTTTGGCCAGATGTACAGGTGTGCTAGCATGACCAAGACGCAATCGGGAAATTGTGGATGAAGTCCAGCGATTTGTACTTCGAGAGTGACAAAACCAGGGTTGTCTTGGTATGTTTTGTTGGATGGTAGCGTAAAACTTACCCTTAACCAATTTGGAATCATTCCAAAAAATTTTCCAGGCTGTTTCCATATATGTTTTGGCAAGAGTACATAGGTCCTGCGATGAATTTTTAAAATGATCTAGAGAACCTGACTCAACAGCTGTTTTGGCACATGAGTCAGCAGTCTCGTTTCCTGGAATACCTGAGTGGCTTGGAATCCAAACCAGTAAGATGAATAGTCCTTTTTGATTGCAAGAGAGCAGAGCCTTCCGGATTTTTAAGATAATGGGAAATCGTGATTTGCTGCGAAAGGGGTTTTCTTTAATAGACATTAAACAGCTTAAAGAGTCAGTCAGAATAACCGTCTGTTGTACGTTATGGGACAGTGCAAACAGGATTGCTTCCAAAAGAGCAATGGCCTCTCCGGTAAACACAGAAGACTCGGGAGGGCATTTAAATTTTAAAACAATTCTGTAAACAGGAACCCAACATGCAGCACCAACACAACCTTCTGGAGACAGCTTTGAAGCATCAGTATATATAATAAGATGATTTGACCAATTTTGACTAATATGCTTTTCTAGTTTGATATTGGTATCTGGGGATCCTTTACTCAGACCTAGATCTGTGATGATGGAAGGGTTGTATATTAATGCTTTAAATGGGGTTGAATATAGTGGGTTGATTGTGAAAGATGTCAGGGGATTAGGAAGGCTGGTATACTTTAGGAAACTATCTAGCAAGTAGGAAGAAGAGTTACGGGAGCAAGGTGCGTGTGATAGTTGACTTAGTCGGTGCCAAAGAGGATGGGATGACAGCTGTAACATCTTGCTGATAAAGCGGTCACATAGATATTGTCGACGGATGGATAGAGGAGGGTCAACGCATTCTACCTGCAAAGCATTAGTGGGGGAGGATTTCATTGCACCTAGAATAATTCTAAGGCATCTATACTGAATTTTATTCAACTTTTCAGCAGCTGATTTATTAAAAGGCTCTAAAACAAACATACAGTAATCCATGTGGCTACGTACTAAGGCATTATATAATAATTTTAAAGTATAGGGGTGAGCACCCCACCAAACTCCCGCTATTGCTCGTAGTACATTGATGCCTTTTTCACATTTTTTGATAATGTGTTCAGAATGAGCAATTCCATTCAGTCGTGTGTCTAAATAAACACCTAAAAATTTAGCTTTAACTGCAAGATTGATTGCTTGACCTTCAAATGAGATGTTGAGGTTCGGGAGGTATCTCTTCTTTGTATATACCACTGCCTGACATTTGCCCACTGATAGGGACAAGCCATGGTCAGACAGCCACTGGCCTAGATAATACAAAGCAGAATTGATACGACAGGATACTTCCTCTATACTGCCTGAGCTGTGATAGAGGACAATATCATCAGCATATTGTAAAATGGTACAAAAACTAGAAACAGACAATTCGAGGTCGTGGGTATATATGCTATAGAGCAGAGGACTGAGAACAGAGCCTTGAGGGAGGCCTTTCCAGATTAATCTGGGGGGAAGAGAATTATTCTGATGCTTTACCAGAACATATCTGCAAAACAGCAGATTACATATGAAATGAACCATCCTTGAGGGAACACTCAGCTTAAGTAGTTTCTGCCTGAGCACCGGAAGTAGGACATTATCATATGCAGAAGCAATATCAAGAAAAGCACCCACAAGGTACTCTCCTTTTGTAAAGGCTAATCTTATATCTGTTGTTAATACACTGAGACTGTCTGTTGTACTCATACCCTTCCGAAACCCAAATTGGGAGGAGGGGAGAATATTTCTACTTTCCATTAACCATTCCAGTCGGTTTTTAAGGAGATGTTCTGTAACTTTAGCTAAAGTAGATGACAAAGCTATGGGTCTATATGAATTTGAATTAAGGGGATTTTTATAAGGTTTAAGGATAGGAATAACAATTTGAGATTTCCAGGAGTTTGGGATAGAACCAGTTTCCAAACATTTATTGATTATTTTAAGGTAATAAATTTTAGCTTTGTCATTTAAGTTAACCAGGAATGAATATGGAACGCCATCTTCCCCTGGAGCTGTATCTTTTAGACCATTGAGAGCAATTTGAAGCTCAGAAAAGGAAAAGGGGGCATCCATTTCATCCGTAGCTGGAGCTGGCGTAGTAGTTAGAAATGAGTCCACATAGGGAACATAAGGTGGAGCTAATTTGTCTGCAAAGTTGTTAAGCCAGTCAGAAGGATTATTTGAGGAAGGATCAACGTGGCTCAGGGAGCGACGGAATCTCCTCATATTTTCCCACACAATGGTGGAGGGTGAACGAGGGCTAAGCGATTCACAGAACTGCGTCCAACTTGCTCTTTTCTTTTTGAAGACTAATCTTTTAATTTTAGCATCTAGTTTTTGGTAACTATTAAAGTTATCCTGAGTCATGCAGGCTGAGTATAATTCTTCTGCAGCAGATCTTTTACCTAATAAATCGCTGCATTCATCATCCCACCAAGGAGAGGAAAGCAGCGGATTTTTCACAGGGTGTTTTTTTGGAATATGGGAATCGGCCGAAGATATAAGAGATTTTAAAAAGAGATCATAGCATACCAGAATGTTTCCATCACTTTCCAAATCGGGCAGAGTGTCTACAATGCAATCAACTGATAGGGCATAATCTTCCCAATTTGCTTTTTTAAGTTTATACTTTAAAAGGGGATCATAGTTAGGGGTAGGTAAGGATTTATTATTTAATGTAACAATTATAGGAAAATGATCACTGCCACAGGTTGACTGTAGCACGTTCCAAGTCAGGCGCGATGCTAGGTTAGCCGAACATAGGGTGAGATCAACCGCTGATTTAGGGTTCTGATTGGGGTATACCCTTCGAGTAGGAGAACCGTCATTGAGGATGCAAAGACTGACATCATCAAGTAAATCAATCAGCAATGGAGAAAACCCGTCACTAGCATGGCACCCCCACATCGTGTGGTGGGTGTTAAAATCACCCATGGCTATGATAGGGCTGGGAAGGGACGACAAGATTGCTTGTAATTCGGGAATAATAGAAGATGAGGGATGAGGAATATACAGAGATACAAAAGATATGTCTAGGGTACGGACAGCAACAGCATTGATCTGTTGACTGTGGGAAGGAAGAGCGATTTGGGTGTAGGGGAGGGAGTGCCGTAGAAATACAGCACTGCCTGCATACCCATCACTCCTGTCATCCCTCAAACAGGAGAAGCCCGGCACCCGTAATCGTGAACCAGGCCTCAACCATGTCTCCGAGATGGCAAGAATGGTGGGATTATGAAGGTTAATCAGAGAGATTAACTCATGTTTCTTGGGACGTAAACTTTTACAGTTCCACTGTAGCAGGGTTATTGGGCCCATTTTGGAGTAGTTTAAAAAGTTGGCTTAAGTTTTTGGCAACGTTGGGCGGTAAGGGAATTTCACTACATGGAGCGACAATACTAAGTAGAAATTCGGAGATAAACTCAAGCATTTTACCTTGGGAGGGAGGGTTCTCAACATTGTTGTTGAGAGCGCATCCATTAGGAAGGGATGAGGAGTAATCACCGACAATAGTCTGAACAGCTTTTTTATCGTAGCCCTTTGCTAGAGGAGCTCGGGGACGAGGAGAGCGGAAAACTGTTTGCCGGTAGGAGGTTTTGGTGGAAGTTACATTAGTAGGAGTAAACATTTCTTTTGTTATCTCAGCATAGGACCTGCGGACAGGAGGAAACTGAGATGATGCTTCAATGTAAGATTTATTATTCTGAGACATGACCATTTTAATAGATTGCTGCCTGGAGAATTCTGGGCAGTCTTTATCAGTAGCAAAATGACTACCAGAGCAGTGTAAACATGTAGATAATTCCTTGATGACCAAACATGAGTCACCTGTATGGGGCTGAGCACATCTGTAGCATCTGGGCTTAGATCTGCAGATTGTTTTAATGTGGCCAAAACGGCAGCAGTTCTGGCACTGTATTGTTGGAAGTTTATATGTTTCAACTGGCAGTGAGGTGTGGTATGAATATACCTTAGCAGGAAGCATTTGCCCCCTGAAGGTTAGGACAACAGATTGGGTAGGCACCCAAGTGATGACACCCTCTGTGACAGATTTTCTGTTCAGTCGCCTTGATTTCAGAACCTCACCACAGCCAGGCGGGAGCTCTAGCGAATCAACAAGCTCGTCCATCGACCAGTCCACGGGAACTCCTTTCACCAGCCCCATTCTGGTTATGTTGTATGTGGGAATTATAGCTCTATATTTGCATAACTTCAAAACTGGACTAACCAGAAAGTTGTTGGCAGCTTGGGCAGAAGTAAACTCTACAGTAATTTTGTTGCGGCCTATATTTTTGACGCCGTCGTGGATAATTGAACCAATTTTGTGTTTGTGCAAGAATTGACCGAAATTTATAGCCCGTAATGACGCTCCAGAGGATGGGTCCTCCACTTCCCGTGAGACTTGGACGATAAAAGGCCCATTATCATCGTCAGAGTATGACTTGGCGCCTTCGGTAAAGGAAGGATGTATGTAAAGGCTTTGAACGGATGGGTTTACCTGAGTAGGATCAGTTATAGTTTTTTTGGCCGTATATACGTTGGTATCCTCTCCTTGTCGTTTGCGAGACGAGGCTGATGCCCCCGGGTCGGGCGGCTCAGGAGGTGTATCTAGATCCATTTTACTGGAAACACTATAACTACAGACACATAATAAATATTTAACCAACACTAAATACGGTTAGATTTATACGAATATCACCAATGACAACTATTTCTGCTGCTGTGTAAATTCACATAAAACACCGAAATTACACCGGAATCTCACTAACACGTGTGCACAAATTGACAGGCCAAGTTACAGTTCAATATAAACAACACCAAATCCTTTTCAAGACGAGTTTACAATAAAATCAAAGAAAAATTTGAAAAAACCGCGTCCGCCATGTACGAAGTTTCCCGCCGAACCGTTTATTATTTATTTTTATTTCGCACAAGTCGAAAATGACATTGATATTGACAGACGACTGATGACGATCCATAGACATTTTTTCTTTATTATTTCCTATAGGGACAAGGCAAAGGTATTTTACTGTGCAGCCATATCTTCATATACACTACGGACCACCAAATATACAGGACTTCGTATTCACGGATACTAAAGGATATGGACAGATATTTTATTATCACGAATTTCAATTACCATTGACTTAACACCGCTGACCTCTATAATTGAGGTCAGTACTGTGCTTGTCTCTTGGAAACTGTTATTGGACCACTTGAAAGTTAAAAAAACGGTTGTGCTTTGTCTAATTTAGGATAATAATTTTGGCAGATGGTTAAATATAATACAAACAGTAAACACAAATAATGTCGTTCTTCATTGATGGGTAACGCCCATTTAGCGAATTATGGAATATTATTATTTTTTGTAAATGCTAAAGGTATTTGAAATTATTTATCACGTAATTGTTACGGTACAATTACGTGATTACATACATTGTTGTTATACATTGTTGTGTAACACTTGTTCACAATAAGACCATTGGTCAGGATGAAACTGAAAAATAAATTCTTGCAAGTTAACAGTTAATTATAAATTATACAAATTTCTTATCAAAATCAAATTTATTTCACATCCAATTTTCTCAGTTTAGTTTATTTTTATAGATCATAACTTTTTTTAGTAAAGAATATCAATTCATTCATCAATTCATCAGAATCTGCATTTGCGCTAACTGGCTGTAGGTGTCTCCAGGCATCCTGTACGCAATATTGCCGGCAAATGTGTTAAGAACTTCAGCTTGTTCTCGCAGCCACTCCAATTGCTGTACAGAAAAATACATCTATTGTAAAAGTATTATATTTTTATTATGTTAATAATAATTTTAGGATATTATGATTTACAGAACGAAATATTATCACGAAGAAAGTAGATTCTACAGCTACGTAATGACTGCACGTTCCAGTGTGCGCGTAGTTTTGATAAGACGTAAACTCGTGCCTACAGCATCGCGTATACTTTTTGAGCCCGCGTGTCGCAAGATTCAGTCTCGCGAAATCAGACACAAATCGGTCGCAAATTGCAATGCAAAACTGGACCGTAAGTTCCAGCCAAATTAAAACTATACATTTTAACACACAGACAATGAAGAACACTCATAAAGGAATATAAATTTTATTAATTACAATTTGTCGATAAAAAACTCTAATTTACTCGACAATAATCAAAACCTTCCTGTACCTTCTAAATAATGATAAATTAATTTGGTAACTACTGACTACAATTTCAACAGATAGTGATGATGCAGTATGACAATCATATTTTCCCATACCTTTCTTTCTACAGCATCGAACCGCAACGCTAATTCGCTTGGCAGCACGACTTTGCCGGTTGGGTGGAAGAGGTAAAATTTAAATATACTCGTACAAGCACTCATTACGCGTTTAGAGCTGAGTCCAGGATTTAGGTTAAAAATTATATGGATCGATTCACCTCGCGCTCAGAGTTATGTTCCGGCTCCGCTTTCATCAAATTCAAAATCAAAATTTCTTTATTCATGTAGGCCTATCACAGGCACTTATGAAGCGTTCATACATATTTGTTTACATAATTGTAACGTGATGGTGATAACTTTGTTCGCCAACTTAAATCTAAAGCTACGAGGGTTCCAAACGCGCCCTGGTCTAAGAAGAGCCCACAACAAACTTAGCCGGGTAAATTTATTTTTTTGTTATCACCATCTTCCAGTAAATTTAAATTAAGCTATGAAGCTAGAGCAATTCACACCCAAGCTTTTTTACCGTTTAAATAATCCTTAATGTTATAATAGGATTTTTCTGTAAGCTTACGTTTTATATAAACTTTGAACTTATTGAGAGACAACACAAAGATTTCATTTGGTAATTTGTTATAAAATATCTCTCACAAGACAGAAAAATTAATGTTAAAATGTAGAATTAGAAAAGAGCAACTACTGAGTTTCTTGTAGAGTTACTACAAACAGACATACTTGATAAGCCTATTTTACCTTGGTAGCAGTATGCGCGGCGAGTGTCGACTGCGCGGTTCGCAGCTTTTGCCGTTGAGCGATGAGGATGTGGCATAGCGCACGAAGTACGGCCGGCAACGCACGCAGTAGTTCACCGCGCGCCGATCGTGCACCCGCCACTCGCGCCTCAAGCTCTCCCTGGTTGAGCGGAACCAGCTCACACGTGCGCACCGTCTAAAAAAAGTTTTTGAAGTGAAACTTCTGTAGAATCGTTGTGGTTTCAACGGAAAAAACCGACAGGTAAGAGACACAAATACAAAAATGTGTATGATGAAGCCGGCAAAGAATCAGACAGAAATATACATACTATTTCATCGGTTTTTTTCCTATTTAAGTTACCAAGGAAACCGAATAATATCTGGATAAAGAAACAAACACATAAATGTATAGGACAGAGTGAGATAGAAAACATTATACATTTTTTACCTATTCTAGTTAACATGGAAACTAAATAAAAAAAACCCTTACATTTATCCTAATAGTTCTGATAATCCACCTCAATCTCTCGTAGGTTACTTTTAAGAAGTTACACTTCCGCCGTGTGTGAATAAATTGAACAGGGTTTTTTTTTAATAAATTCAATTTATGGACCAAGCAGGATCTCCTCAAAACAACACTTCCTACAATGTCCCCTGTTTCCATCACCTAAAAGGACCTTAGGTGCTCTCTATGTAATTAATTACACAACAACCACGCCCTCCGGCCGGATAGCACTGCTGCTTGGCGGTAGCAATAAGCATCCCCGGACGAACGCTGTCACAAAAACCTAACATTTCTCAAGAGTACAATATAATTAATATGAAACATCTATTAGGACGCCTTTACGACAGAATAAAACAAAATGTCGTCACGGCAAACGACATAACGCTTTAATATGCCGTCAAGTAACTGCATATTTACTAATTTTGTAATCATGTTCTGTTATATTAATAAAAATAGTAAGATAATAATATTACAAGTCAAAATGTAATTTTTTAAACTTTGATGTTGCATATAACCATAATAAATGTTTTTGGTATGTTTTATAAAGTTATATTATAATCTATTACTAAGTTAGTTATAACCTATAACTCCTTATTTTGTATCTGCTGCTATCCAACTATATCCAACTTATTCGTTTGTAGGTTTATAATAATGTTACAAATGTCAAACTAACATGGGAAACAATAAGGTCTAAGGATTTTAAATGTATCACCTATTATTTAATTAAAGTACCTCAAAGTAAATAAGGAAAAATATATATATATGAGAAAGTTTTCCAAAACTACGAGAGCGACTCACCTCGAGCGCAGCTTCGTAGTTCTCGCTATGAAAGTGATCGAAGAACGTGCACAGTTTGCACAGCTTGGTGTACGCGTCGAGCAGCGATGGCGGCGGCGACGTGTCCGCGGCGCGCAGGCGGCGCGACACGTGCTCGGCCAATTCGGACAGGCGCGCACGCAATCCGCCCGCCTCGCCGCCCGCACTCACCACTTGCGCGAGCAGCACGCAGAACAGTTCCAACACCTTCTCTAGATTCTGAAATTTGTAAAAGAAGACATTCTTCATTATTCGACGGCCGAGTGGCGCAGTGGGCAGCGACCCTGCTTTCTGAGTCCAAGGCCGTGGGTTCGATTCCCACAACTGGAAAATGTTTGTGTGATGAACATGAATTTTTTCAGTGTCTGGGTGTATATCTGTATATTATAAGTATTTATGTGTATTATATTCATAAAAAATATTCAGCAGCTATCTTAGTACCCGTAACACAAGCTACGCTTACTTTGGGTCTAGATGGCGATGTGTGTATTGTCGTAGTATATTTATCATTATCATTATCATTCTAGACAATCAATGACGATCTCCCTGGCGCAACGGGCAGTGCTGTGAATTAATGTTGGAGGTCCCGGGACCGACAGGGGATTCAATTTCTGAAGAATTCTCTGGTCGGAGGCTTCGGCCGTGGTTAGTTACCACCCTACCGACAAAGACGTGCCGCTAAACGATTTAGTGCTCCGGTGAGATGTCGCGTAGAAAACGATTAGGAGTATGACTGCAATACTGCCTAACAGGTTAACCCGATACCATCTCAACACACATAACTTGAACAGAAAAATAAGATGTGCATGCTGAGATTCGAACTCGGCCCCCGAAAGTGTAGCCGTAGCCCTCCTTACCACTAGCCTATCACTGCTACGTATATTATTTAAATATTATTTCCACTTATGCGCCAAAGGTCTGAGTTGATAAAGCTGTGCGAGAAGATAAATTTCTATCCATTCCCCGGAGAGATATTTGTCTCCTGCCCATGCTATATTATATCAAATGTTAAAACTTTAGGAATAAACTTTATCTTTAATTTCATATTGAAAATATTATTTTATCTATTTTTGGAAAAAACAAATAAATGTACAATTTACTTACTCCAGCTATGTCGTAGACTATAATAGCATCTTCAAAGAGACCTTTGTTTACCAGCTGTTCTGCAGCGTTGAGGGCAATAACCTACAAAAAAAAATTATGATAAATTTATTTTAAATTAACGCTCATATTGAAATATTCATTCCGCAGTCGAGTTAACATCTGTTGCAGAGTGTGAAGATGGCTTTTAATAATACACACTTCACTTTTAACATTAGTTCTATATTCGGGCAGCGCTTGCTTCTACAAGTACTTGTTTACAAATGGAAGTAATATTTGTACCCATATGTAGCTCAGATGACATTTTACAATGTTGCCAGCTGCACAATGTTTGATAGTTACTGCCTTAGCATAGCTGGTGTTAATAATAGTAGAGTGATTTCTCTCTTTTGGTCATCAGTAATTTTAACATTCCAAAAAAGAAGACAAAACTTTGCGTAACTACATAACCGCTTTATATATATTTGGATTAGAATAAGGTTTGTTGAATTATTCGTTACAAATACTATAAATGTGAAAGTAACGAAGAATAAGTTACCAATCAACTTGATTTCTGGCATAGATTTAGTAAATAGGATGGTGAGTAACATAAGCTATTTTTTATCCCAGAGAAAATACACGCGGACTAAGAACGCGGGCAACAGCAAATAAATCCTACTAATATTATAAATGCAAGTTTGTATGTATGGATGGAGGTTTGTTACTCTTTGACGCAAAAACTACTGAACCAATTAGACTGTATTATGAAATGGAGATAGATTATCCCCTGGATTAACACATAGGCTGCTATTATAGGAAAAAAACAAGGTTCCTGCAGGATTCATGAAGAACCAAAAAACCGCGTACAAAGCCGCAGGCAAAAGCTTGTTATATATAAAAATCACTCCGAAACGGTTCAAGTGGTTATTTTAGAGTGTCCCAACCCCTGACTATACTATTTTTTTAAAAAACTTTCTTTATTTATTGATGTCAATCAATAAATAAATAAAAGATGTACAGAGTACATTTTTCGCCGAGTACCGAGTTTTGCTCCGATTGTCTCCAAACCGATTCTGCTGAGTTACTTAGTTCAAGTTTACACATTTTAGAAAAGCAATAGGTTATACAGGCACAGCAACCCGGGCTGCCGCGATTATGCCAGTTTAATGCGTTTCGAATACACGAAGCACGTGTCTTTTATGCGAGTTTAGTACGTCTCGTATACAGGTCGTTAGTGTCGTTTATGCGCGTTTAGTACGTTTTGTATGCAGATCGTAAGAGTCTTTTATGCGAGTTTAGTACGTCTCGGATACAGGTCGCAAGTGTCTTTTATGCGCGTTTAGTACGTTTTGTATGCAGATCGTAAGAGTCTTTTATGCTAGTTTAGTACGTCTCGTATACAGGTCGCAAGTGTCTTTTATGCGAGTTTAGTACGTCTCGTATACAGGTCGCAAGTGTCTTTTATGCGAGTTTAGTACGTCTCGTATACACGTCGCAAGTGTCTTTTATGTTAGTTTAGTACGTCTCGTATACAGGTCGCAAGTGTCTATTATGCGAGTTTGGTACGTTTCGTATACATGTCGCAACAGTCTTTTAAGCGAGTTTAGTACGTTTCGTATTCAGGTCGCCAGTGTCTTTAATGCAAATTTAATACGTCTCGTATAGGTTTGCTAGTGTCTTTTATGCAAGATTAGTATGTCTCGTATGGGGGCTTCAACAGTGGCGAGAGAAAGAAGAACTAATTCCCGCGTTTGTTTTTCTGTCCTTCCTTTACGCCCTAATCAACTAATTAACTTAATTTTTGGTGTAGGGTTAGATAAGAGGACGGAGAAAAACATAGGCTACTTTTTATTCCAGTAAAACAAACGGTTCCCATGGGATTTACACAAAAGCCTTTAGAAATACGGACAAAGAACGCGGGCAACACCTAGTAGTTAATATGGCAAAATAACGATTGGCGGGTCTGCTAGAAAAAATTATGTGTCTATACCTTGCTATCAATGTGCGGGTTGTTGAACTGGTCCAGTAGGCCAGAGGTTCGCAGTCCAGTGCTTGCCTCCATGCGACCAAACAACAGATCGTAGTCGCGGCTCTCCAGAGCGAGATCCGTACAGCAACACATGAAAAGGTTCTTCCCGCTGGGATCTTTCAGATTTCTATGCAAAATATATATGAACCTTTATGTAGGTTTTTAAGAGTTCAAAAAGCCATAAAAGAAACATGCATTCGGCATTGGCGATAGCCGGGTTAAATAAAAAGTACGAGACAGCTCTCGGCCTGTAGTTGTTTACAAAAGAACTAACAACTTTTGTTCTACGACTTTTTTGTAGCTCGATAGTTTGTGAAATATTTAATATTTTCTATAGATACTCTACAGGGTGACTCTTTCAATGTTCACATGTATTTGGTTTCACAGCGTAATGTCACTTTATAGAAAACACGATTTATTAATTTTTCTGTATGACATAAATTAATAATGAATTTTTAAAGGCCATAGAAAAAAATATACATTATACATATAGCTTTATGGAATGAGTTCAGTGACGATGTCGCGATTTCCATGAAAAATGTTCACCCAAAAAGTGCACAAATAAAAATTTTCGTGTACGTAGTTGGTTGACGCAAATAGTTAAACGTCGATTATAAATGCATATTACCAACTAGATTCTAAATATTATAAATATAAAGTATTAACCTTAAAAAGAAATAATAGTTCAAGGCGTCCGAGGGGTCAGAAAGTTCGAATTTTCTGACGTAGAGCAATATAAGTCGAGCTAAATTCAAACGCCGCAGCGGTACAGGATCGTCCGTATCAACAGAAACTGAAACAATACACACATATTTTACGTATTTTACATATAAAACTTTATTATCAGAAGTCATATCAATCGATAGAAATATTAGTTGCGTCGTCACAACAAATCAACGCAACGAGTGTAGCTACAATAGATACACCTGCGTTGCAACAAATGAACGCTCGTGTCATTGAAAATAATATAATATTCGGATCAATTCATCATCACCATCACCATCAACAGCCTATTACAGTCCACTGTTGGACTAAAGGCCTGCACGGCTAGCATGTGCAGGAGACAATTATATCCCAGGGGAAAGGATATACATTAATCTTCTCCCACAGCTTTATCAACTCAGAGCACTGGCACACAAGTGGAAATAATATCCAAATAATATATGTGTATTAATAAACGGGGGTAAACTTCTCTTATTCCATGTTCCAGTGATTTAGCACGTTAATTATATCCCTTGTCAGGGGATATAATCGGGGGATATAATTTTTATCTCCCGCCGGTGCTAGCCCTGCTGGAGGATTTGCCCATAATCACCACGCTGGGCAGGCGCGGTTGGTTTGGCATCGCAGTAGATGGTAGCAGTGGCACAGAGAACGCTGCTGCCGGCTCTCCCTTATATTCCCTTAGTCGCTTCGTACGACACCCACGGGAAGAACAGGGGTGGTGATAACTGAATTCTGAACTGCCTCATTATTTGATTCGCTGCAACAACGCACCGCAACGTAATAATGAGGCATCGCCCGATAAAAAATGAAATTCAATGTTTTTTTTTTAAATATTTTCACTTTTAAATGAGCTGCTAAATTTGGAAATATTTTAAAGGCATTTATGAATGAATGAATGAATACACTTTTATTGTACACCACATAAACATATATGTAGTAAAATTATAAATTAAAATTTAACAATAAGCATACAATTTGGCGGCCTACATAGCGATCTCTTACCAACCAAAACGGACACAGCTCAAGAAGAGAGGTGGGTGGTGCATTTAAATAAACATGCATATATACCTATATATACATATAAAACATTTGCATTTATGTGTAAAAACATAAAAATAAACCCTAACCTGTAAAACTTATGGTTTGTTGGTTATTTTAGTGACTTGATATTATGAATATTATATATTATTTAATACTTATATTATTAATAGTAATACTTACGCAAAGGCGCCTGTACATTGCGTGGAGTACCCAACATATAGATATCGTGAAGAGCCAAAGCCATGTGGACTCCGTGCACTTGGTACCTAAAGATACACTATAATAAGGTCCCAGAGCTGATGATAAATCTTTATTCATTTATTGTAAGGGTAATGTATGGTATACGCAATACCATTACGCATTACACTTTTATATATTAAAACATTTTGGAGTGAAGAACCTAAATAATATTATTGATATATCATATAATATATGTGTATGATACATATAATAAAGGAAAATTCACACTTCCAAAATGTTGTATTATTATAAAATAATTATAAGTTTTCCTAGAGGATATCTTTTCGGGTTATTTTTAGGCTATTTATTTATTTATTTTATCTATCATTTATTATTTTTCTTTTTTTTTTAAATTATTAATAATGCTTAAGAATAAATTTAAAAACACTATTAAAAATTTATAAAAAAAAAACTTCCACCCTCCGCTTGCGGGGCTTTTGAATGCCCAAGCAACCGGTGGTCAGGGCTCCAGAGTGAGAAACCTCCTCACAATACGCGCCGTTTCAAGGACTACTGCGTTCTCTATCCGACCCTTGATCCAACAACCAAGCGAAAGCTTCTTGAGATGTTGGTCGAAGCTTTTCGCGAGAAGACCATTGACTGAAACGACGATCGGAACAACAACGGTCGACTCAACATTCCACATGGCGGTGATCTCGTGAGCAAGGTCCAAGTATTTAGATACTTTTTCCTTTTCAGCTTTCACCAGATTATCATCATGTGGAATAGTTATGTCAACAATTATTTTATTTATTATTATTAATTAGAACAGCCTAAAAGTAAAAATACCTGGGTATTCTTGATAAGAACTCTATTGCTGGTTCAAATTGACCCGTTAAAGTCAAGACTTGGAAATAAACAAGTGGCTTCTCGTACGCGTGGTAATGCGTTTCACCTGCAATATTAAAACATGTTTATTTTTCCCCTAAGGACTTCAGCTTCAGCTGTCTTTTTGTGATTTCGAAATAACTGCCTCTTATTTAAAGCACATATAGTATAATGTTTGAAAAAGCAAAACCCAAACACACGTTTCTAAAAATTTCTGTCTGTTTTGCCTAATTTGTCTAAACCAATTCTTTTATAGACAAGACGAGTATATTAATCTCCTATCAATTAGGATTTTTATCTGAATCAATTTTATTTACAAACATTTCCGGAACGGAATCGACAAGATTGAAGAAAACCGTTACAAATTATTATTTGTAACGGTTTTCTTAACGGTTTTCTTATTAATCACGACTTAATTTATATCATGAAATAATCGTGAGTCGAAACATCGTTTTCGCCATTTCTGAAGGTATAGAAATAAAAACACTAACCATATTCTTCTAAGATCATTTTTTGCAAGTCGGAGTAACTGAATGTTTCAGACTCGTTGTTCGAACGAGTTTTAATAGCGGACAGTTTTAGCCATAGATAATCATCTGCCGTGCGCGCAACTTCAGAGTGTTCATCGCTGACGTCACAGCATCCCACGACACAGTACACCTGGCAATCAGACATACCAAATTCCATAGAGATGGATTATAAGAAACCATTTTGCAAGTCAAAATAATATTTGTTACAAAATAAACTTTATTGGAAATTAAATTATCTTAGACAGATTTGCGCGAACGAAAATCGTCGCTTAGTTAACAATACCGCGTATTAATTATCGGGAGATATCATAAACAAATCGCTTTAGCGATAAGACCGCCTTTGCACGCCCTATTCTAAGTTTTTTTTCTGCTTATGTACTTATTTACTTTGTTTACAATGTGTGTGTGTCATAAAGTTTTCAAACAAATAAACAAATCTTTAAGCAATTTATGTATTTTACATTTTGGTGGATATGACATATAATATATTTAAAAAGGTTTTAATTTAATTAACTATTCCTATAAAATATTTTGTAATAACTTCACTTTATTATTACTTACAGCTCTTTTGTATGGATCTGTGGAGTGGCGTATTTGAAGTCTGTACTTCAAATTGATTTCCGTTTGCAGTTTGTCACTAAGGGCTTTCTCTGGATCTCTTATATGATCTTCTAGGGCAGCTATGAATTCTTCGTGGTCTCGACTATAATTTTATCAAGCAAACAGAAAAATTTAACATTTGGGTTAATAAAAACCAACTTTTTCTAACCTAAAAGTAAAATGTTCTTCACACACACACAACACACTAAGTATTATTGAAAATATCAGTGAAGTTGAAAACTATCTAGTATTGTAAAAAATTAAATAAAGATCAGGTCATAAACATAAACACACATTTTGAATTTATAAAAATAGAAATGACAGCATTTACATACCCAGCTTTTCTCAAACAATACAATGCAGCGTTCGAATCGCCGCTTCTTAAGCAATAATAAACCATGGGCCATAGTGGTCGGTCGTCGACAACTCCGTCCGTCAGGCCCTGAATGTTCAACCCTTGAAGACGGAGTCCCACAAATCCTCGCACCAAAGGGAATGTTCCTGGTTCACCGCCTCGCAAAGCTGCCGCTGGATTAGCCCGAACAACATCACTCATGTATTGCTTGTATCTAATTTAACGAAAGAATAATGATTTGTAATGAGAGGTTGTGAAGTGGTTATTTGCCGAGGTAGAGAAAGATTCTAGGATGGAGCCACAAATAAATCAAGAAGGTCAAAAATACAAGACACAATAATTTTGCAACTATAGAATAGAATTTCCAGCCTGCTTAAAGAGGTTCCACTGTCATGGACCAAGGAGCCTCTTTGCTGACTAAAGGTCCATCTCTTGCATATCATCAACACCTATACATAAGCCAAATTCGATAAGGAATGTTTAGCAACAAAACTTTGCTTGAAATCCAATGACATACAGATGTCATGAACCTATTGAAAAATGTTAACATTAATTTTAATAATACATGAAATAAATAAATTAGACTGTTATATGGAATATTTTTATAATATTATCTATATTTTTCAGCATATTTATGTTATGTTAATTCAAACAGTTAATTGCACATTTCTGGGCTTTCTCTTTTCTTACTTATCTCTGTTAGCATATATTACAAACCTGGGTGGTTTTCTGATGCTAGATAAAAGTTTTTTTTTTTTTTGTAAACTTTATGTAAATAAATAAATAAATAAAATAACCAAATATGTTAATCGAAAAAAATCATCATTTCGTACCTTTTGCATTCAATTTGACGATTGATTCAAAAAATTCCAAATGTTACTTATCCGCAAAATTCTAAGATGAGTACTATAATACAGGCTTGTTAGACGTGTAATAATAATTAAAAATTAGCAAACTTTTATTTTTTTGTATATCTAGCAATCAGTCAGTGGACTAGGAGCAGATGTTTTGTAGGTCGCTATGGCGATAAAGCAAAATAGCTTCCTTCGTGGGAAGATCTCCCATGTGTCAAAATTTTTGTGTTGCTATTTTTCTTACGTATTACGCACTGGGTCTTTCAGAAAACGATATTAAACTAAAATTTCAATGTTTAACTTGGAAATGGTGATAAAATTACAGTTTTTGATTATTAAAAGTATTACAACCCACAAGTGTGTTAAGTGTTTAACTTTCATAAATTCATTTTCGGTTTGTTTAATTCTGAATAGAGTTTGGCTATAGTATGGTAGTTGATATAGAGTTTATACTATAGACCATCATCTGATATGTGAGAAAACTGCATAACAACATAATTGTATATACTATAAACTTGCAACATATTAAGCATTTTAATTGCAAAGGGCACTAATTTCAAGTTGTAAGTACTTCTCCATACTGAATTATGGATTTATTAAGAATTCTCTAATTATTCCAAGATACTGAAAAGTTAAAGCATTAAAAATTTTTTTTCCGTTACTTTATAACTGGTTTAGGTTGTATACTATTGGTATTTTTATTTTAAAAATGTAGGTAGTATATTTGCTTCAAATAATTATTAAAATTAATACTGACCTCTTTTCTAAATATTTCTTGCCTTGTGCTATAAGACATTGTTGTATTGTAGGATTCCCTCTAGCTTTCAAGGGATCTTCATCTCTGACGAGAGCAGGGATATTGGCCATGGTTTTAATTATTTCCCACATTTCCTTAACTTTCTGAAAAGTTTAATAATAATAACAATCTTTGCATTTACTCAGTTAGCTTCATGCAATAACTAAGGTATTGGTGAACATATAACACACCACCCATTAATAAAAATTAAAAAAAATCCTCAAAAGGTTTAAAACTACACATACATATAACCATTGCTGGCTCACTTTAGCGTGTGGGTCTCCACTCTCAATCTCCTTTTACAATGAAAAGGGTTTTGGCTGTAGCTGACCACACTGCAAATTGTCAGATTAGCCAAGTGCCGATTGGCAAAATTCAGTCTTTAGGAACAACATAGGGAACTCTAATTTTAATTGATATTTAATTGCTTAAAACCCAGATACCTTTGATAAGTGGTATTGGTAACTATTAACCAAACCAACACACAAAAAAAGACAAAGGATCATTAGATAACATGACATAAATGTACAATGTTGCCATGATGTGTCAAAAATACGACATGTTATCACTTTGAGTTATCACTTCACATCTAGTAGCATCATAAACATGTCTCCCTAGTGTCCCTTTATACAATAAATAACAAATTTATAGCTTAGTAAGGCCCAACATGTACATATACATTTAATTATAATGAGAAGTACATAGGTATATACCATATTTGTATTATTATATAATGACAAAGTTGCTTAAATTAGGACACATGATGTTTAAAATGCAATAGACATCTGAAAAAAGAAATTTTCAAAGTGTTTAATGAAAACAAAAAGTATTATATATTTGAGTAATTAGTAGTAGTAGTAGTAAGAAATGAATAACCTGCCTTTTATTTTTCATACATAATGATTAGTTTAATAAAACTATTTATTTTTACCTGCTGGCTTTACTATAAATATAAATGTGTACATTCATAATAACTTACAGGATCATTAAATTCTTCTGCAACTTGTGAGAACTTTTGATGCAAAGCTGTTCTAGACTTGGCACCATGAGAAATAAGTTTATTATATTGTTGTACTTGTCTAGCATATGCTGCTTCAATACTATCTAGCATGGAATGACCAAACTTTTTAGGAGTGTCTGCTATACTCGGTAGTTCTGGAGTTCGTTTAAGGTCAAGCCAATTCTGAGATGGCCCTATCATAGCATTCATTAACTTAATTTTTTCCTTATTCCATTCGGACAGCATGTGTTCCCATTTTTGATCCTCAGTTGTTTGCAGTGACTGAAATTCGTTTAATTATCATTATAGCAGGGAATGTTTAAACATATATAACCAAGATTGCACTAACTGTCCTCTATATAGTCCAAGTGCATCATGTATACAGCTATTTTGCAAAAAGTGAAATTCAATGCATTTTGTGATTACTTTAATGGCCAAAAAGCAAGATGTTTTGAATTTGCTTTACAAGTTTACTCAGTATTGCTCTTGGACAACCAAAGTGTGTTATGCACACTGACATAGCTTTAGGTTTGAGACAATACATACAAACCACTGTTGTAGTATATTTATTTATTTATTGAACAGCTATTGAGTTAATACTCACGTTTTTGTTTACTTCATCAATTAGGGAAAGTATAGCATTTTCTCTTTCATTTTTTAAAAAACTTTCAATGTCTGAATCAGCAATAGGTTGTAGAGGTTCAAAAGTTCTTTTAGAAGATAATGTTTCTAACTTCTGTGATATCTGTTGCAGGTCAATTCCTTTTGATCCAAATAAAACATGGCTAAAAAAAAATATCACATTAGATTAACCTTTAAATATAAAATCTGTAGTGTATCTTCAAATTTTATTTTAATGTGATGTTAATTCAAATATATGATTACAAGACATTTCTTTCTTTCTAATATATGATTACAGAATTTTCAATTTTTTGTCCTGTAAAAGACACTTTTTAGGTGTTCACTGTTTATACAGAATTTTCCAGCTTCAAACTCAGCCTATCAATATAGCACTGCTGTTCACAGACTTCTGCTAACATAGAAGGGAATTCCAGCTTAGACCTTATACGCTGCTCCAATGCAACCCGTATTCGAGTAAATAACAACTCTACGTTTACTTACGCTTGTATGTTGTTCGGCCCGGACTGGATCACTCTAGAATATAATTCATGAGAGGCTTCCAATACCTGTCCTAAAGATCTTTCTACTCTCGGAAGTTCTTCATTTCCTTCAATTTCAGTCGTTAATTGTTCTGCTTGTTGTAAAAGTTTGCTAAAATCTTCGTCAGCCATTTTAAGGTTATGTTGTCCGGCTTTCTGCGACGAACAAAACTTTTTTTATTGTGGGGCAGTGTTTCAATTGCTGTTACTGGCAGTATTAATAATTATAGTCAATATTCAAAGTAAACCGAGCACATATTATTACTTTTCTCCATGCCAAGCACTTGTTTTGATTTGCAATCACAAACCGTCAACCGACATTCGATAATATTCTGACAGTTTGACTTTGAAAAATGACAGATAAAAAGTTCATAAACCAGATACAACAATTGAATTGAAGCTATATATAGACTATATAGGCACAGTATAACGTAGTGTTTACATCCTCTTTGGTCGTACGTACAGAAAGTATCAGTTGAAAGTAAAACGGCTGAACATATCAACAAAATACTTTAAGGAGTTTCGGGTCCTGGAATAATAGGTGTGCAAAAGGATAATTACTTTTATAATTCAAAGGTATATTAATTGTTAGCTCGTGTTTTCTTCACGCAGTAACAGATTAACATAGAAGCAGTAGATAGGAAATAAATAGGGAGAGGTTTTTGTATGAAAAAGGATGGAATAACAAATATTTTTATTGGTATTAAATATTGATGCCGAAGTGCAGACAAGTCCGAAAGAAGTCACAATATTTCTCCTGTATGAAAGCTGTAGCATCTAGTATTTACCTAATATATCATACCTATTCGAACTAATAATTTTTTCCTTTGTAGTTCGTTCATATTTTTGTCTACCTTGTAAACTACTACTCTCGTTTTGGTAAGGTTTTCATAGCAAGGAACTTTGCAAATTGCTTAAAACTTATTTACAAAAAAACCAAATTTTACTCAAGGAACTTAATAATTTATTAAAACAAGCTTTTCGTGGATTACATAAGTAAATATATTTCACAAAATTAATTCTGAAAATAAAACTCAAGATATCATACAATTTCATTTTTTCAACCTAGATTATTAATTTATAGGTATTAGTAATCGAAAAGTAATAGAAATTGTAGATATATTTATTATGCAAATATGTAACATATCTATTTAAACTTCTTGGGACCAAATATAAGATCAGCATCTGGGGCCCCTTTTGGATGTTGATATTTTTGCCGGACATGCTGCCCTCTATTAGGGTTTCCACTTCCTCCTGACCCGCCTCCGCTTTCTGCACTGTACTCTTCTTCTTCTTGCCTCTCAGATATGTTTAACGTTAAACTGAAAATTACATAATATAATATATAAGTTACTATCAACATTCTAAAATTGATAAATGTACCTGATAAAATAAAAAATGTACATACCGTTTTACTCTCTCCATTTCTTGTTTATCAGCTAAAGCCTGTTGTTGTAAATTGCTTGCCAGTTCCGGAGGTGCATTGAATGATTTATACTGTGGTTTTGTTCCTTTTCTAACCATCAGCACAAACTCAACACCTGCGTCACCTTGCTGTACATAAAAAAAATGTTAATGAACATAGTTTGTTATTTTAATCTGCAAACAATGGTCCTCATGCGCATTACCAGGTTAAGAAGTATCGTATGTCCTACTCCAGGATGGATATATATATATGATAGCTATCTCTATGCTAATTTTTGTCATGAGATACTTGTTATTCCGGGAAAGCAAATACTTCCCATTGGAGTTTTAAAAAACCGAAACAAGTGCAGGGGCAAGGGTTAGGGGCAACAGCTATTTAAAAATAAAGGCAGGTAACAAAATATCTGATAGGATAAATTTGTACCAGCAATTGTTCATAAGTCTTTTTTGTTGTTTGTCGACATGTCATCGGTACAGCTATATCTCTTTGTTGTGGTCTGTTCTCGCGCTGTCGGTCTGCAATATTTTCCATAACCATTTTTTCAAACGCTGATTCAAATTCAACATCCTCAACCTAGAAAATTTAAAAATTAATTATTATCCTAAACCTTAACTCTATCATAATGATTAATCTAAATAAGTTTCAATTTATGTGTTAATAAGACTTTTTCAATTAGATGAGCATTTAAGAGCTTAAAAATAATATAATATACCGGCTTAGGTGTAGGCCGCCGTGATTCCATGGCCATTTCATCTGCTTGTATATCATTATCGTCATTACCAGCATTCTCCGTAATAGGATCTTCATCAGAACTTTCTTCAAGCATTGTTGGATTGTCAGTTTCGTCATCTGTCTCAATAATAGTGTTTAACCCATCCGCAGCACTGTCTTCTCCTAGGTCATCATTATCATATTGTTCCTCTTCACCCAATTCTGGATACAACGTTAATCTAATCTCTTCAAGTGCATCCTTACATTGTTGCCAACTTGTATACAAAACTATTTTCGGCCTTAAACTAGTCAAACACTCTTGATAAATATATTTGACATATATGGGGAATTGATTTTCTTCAGTCCAAAATGGATCGGAATATTTGAACCAATAATAATTTTGGAAAAACACTAGAAAATAATCTAGCCTTTTTTTGCTTGACCCACTGTTAAAATATGCTCCACAGGTTTCAAGCAATGCACAAACTAATCTTATTCTAAATACATTGTCTGGCGGATCTAGTGGGGAAACATTGCTGTGTTCATTTGTTACTCCAAAAGTGATAAAGGAATAGAGTACTGTAAACACATCCCTTGAGTCTAAAAGTTTATAATTATATAGCTCCCCAAGATATCTAACAGTTGCTATTCTTCTCTGATTGTATCGTGGATGCGGGTCTTCCATGGTCACTCTTATTTCTTCAAGTATAGTATCTACAACAGCTGGCGCGACTGCTTCCTGCCAAGCTGCCAACTCTGCAGTTAAACGTGCCAAGGCTCTTCTAGCACTGGCCCTCACTCTCCATCCACCTGCTAAGTGCTGTATTGCTACTGAAGAAACTTCATCATCATCCCAGTTAAGTTTTCTCATTAACCTTAGAATTTTCTCTTCATTACTCTTTTGTAGATCTTCATGAAGTATTTTCCTAATAAACTGATGCATTGGTGGTTCTTCTTCCTTCGGTTGAGTTGGTGTTTCAGGGGGGCAAACATAATAAAATGCGTTTTCTATTTGTGTAACATACCTAGAGTCTAGTGCTGAAACAGTCTTAAAAAAACAGTTTATATTATTAGATTTAGTGGTTTTTAAACAAAGTTTTTATAAATACAATACAAGTTACCTTTTTTCTCATCATTTGCTGCAAGTAAATCATGGTTCTTTGGTGCGTGTCTGGGTTGCAGTATAAATATCTCCCACAAGTTTCTAATAGATTGCAGGCCATCTCTATGTGATGATGTTTGAAATCATGAAGTAAAACTTTCAAGCAATACAAAGCCTCCATTTTAGAGTAAAGGCTAAATTTTACTAATTCCCCAATGAACCTTACTACTTTGATCTGCAACAGAAATACAATGTGTTATTACAATTAATTCAATTTCAAATTCTTCATCAAAGAGGATCTCAGGAGACGCATGCTGAAAATCAGTTGGACTTAAAAGGTTTCCAATGGGGAAGTCTTGCGACGAGTTGGTTGTCAGCGCGAACTTTGGAGGACCGCCAAAAAGAAAAAAGTTGCTTATCTACGGCATGTGCTTTGGCATGACAGATACAGGCTACTGCAACTGATAATGATGGGCAAAGTTGCTGAAAAGAGACGCATCGGTCGCATGAGGAAGTCTTGGTTGCGCAACATTAGAGAGTGGACTGGGATCGCGAGTGCCGCCCAGCTGTTTAGCCTCGCGAGAGAAAAGGAAAATTATCGAAAACTGACGGCCAACCTTCACTAGTTGGAGAGGCACCTAAAGAAGAAGATTAGAAACTTATCAAATTTAATTAATAGTGTGGAAAAAGTAATATTTTACCTTTGACTCAATATTGATTTGATCTTTTTTCCTAACATGATATTTAAAATCTTGTTTTAGCATCTGACAAAGATCTACACAAACATCAGGTAAGACTGGATACAGTATGGCTGCAAATCTTGAATAGAATGGCAACAAATCAAGCCTTGTTCTGGCAACACTAAAGAGAACTCTTGTTAATTTTTTTCGGTTATTTTTTGTATTGAGATTCAAAACAAAATCAACAGCAGCATTGTCCATTACTTCTCTGTTGATGCAGTTTGGCAATTCATTCAAAAATGCTTCAAGGGCATACCTGAAATCAATAAAAAAAAATGTTAATGATGCTAAGTTTGAAATTGTTATTTTATGAGCATCTTTAACTAACAGATATAATGTAATTTATTTACAATTATCTGGTAATTTTTTGTAATCCATTTGATTTAACAATTTTCAAAAAACAATTATGTTTTAGTATTAGCGTTCCCTCGCTACTTCTTCTGCGTATAAGTCAATCTTAAAAGACATGCTGTCCCGGACATTTTTTTTAGAACTTTTGAAAGAGAACAACTTTGTCTTGATTTTATCGAAAATTTAACGGTTTACGTAAAAAAAAACCCCCGATTTTGAAACATTTCCCATTGGTGCTATGCTCCCATTGGTCTTACCGTGACGATATATATCCTATAGCCTTTTTCGATAATTGGGCTACCTAATACTGAAATATTTTTTCTGCTCAGACCAGAAGTTCCTGAGATCATCGCGTTCAAGTAAACAAACAAACAAACTCTGCTTCAGCTTTATATATTAGTATAAGATTAGATGTAATTTTATTAATTGGTACAAAAATATTATACCTTCAGGAGTTCCAATAAGCTAATACAGATTTTTTTCTAAGTAGATTGACATGTTGAACATATACTTAACTCAAAAGATTAAACGACTTGGTCGCAGTTCCATACATAATATGTCGTATTATCTCTTTAACCATTTGACCGAATTATATGCAGTAAAAAGGCAAAGTCTATTGTTTTCAGTACATGAGACGATAAGTTATTTTGATATTTGTAACTTATTTTGATAAGAATTCAGAATAATTTTGATAATATGACCTAACGATGTTTTTATTTTTTTAGTATAAAAAAACTTTTTGTTCCTTAAATATAAACGTTATAAATATGCTGTCACTTTTTTGTTCTTGACTTTTTTGTAGGCATTATCAATCATCGTTAAGACGGCGGTCATAAGAAACGTTTTCGTTCCTCCAACTCACTTTGCAAATCCAACTACTATAAAAAGGTCTTTTCAGTTTTCAGGTTAATATATAGCCTATGGCAATAACAAATAATGTGGCTTTATATAGGTGAAAGAATTTTCAAAATTGATTCAATACATCCTGAGATTACCCCCAACAGTGTCACAATCTGGCAAACTAAAAAACATGACCTCTTTATAATATTAGTATATATAAAGGAACCAACTTGTTGGAAACATTTGCAGGCTGTGACTCCTCTTGCTCCACATCAGCCACCACTAGAGGCTCTTCACTATCACTAAGCTCATCTTCTTTTAAGTCTTCATCTAGCATTTCTTCAGTAACAGTTTCCGTTTTACTCTTGATTGCCTGTACATATTATTTAAAGTAAAAAGTTATTTAACTTAACTAAAATAGTTTGAATTGAAATAGCAGCCTTTTTTATAAGAGGCTTTTTTTTATATGTTGCCAAGGTATTCAAGTTTCGACTACATAACTAGGATTAGGTTTAAAGAGATATTTATTCTCAAAAGAAACAGTTTCACTGAATGAGAAATTAAAATTACCATAAAGAAGTAGTAGTATATTATCTAGAAGAAGAAGAAAAAGTCTTTATTGCACATACAAATATAAAATCAGGTTAACAAAAAAAATTCAAAATAAAAACTATACATATGCACAAAGGCGGTCTTATCGCTTGAAGCGATCTCCTCCAGACAACCTTTGGTTGAAGAAACATATTAGAGAAAACGGGATAGTGCAATAATTAAATTGTGCTAATTATAAACATTACATACTAATACTACATATATATAGTAAAACATATATATTTATATATTTGTATATAAATATCAATATATATATATATCAATATATAAACTTAAATACATATTACTATTTAAACATACACATAAAATACATAGATATTTTGCTACATACATAGACAGGAAATAGTCTTTTAACCGTGATTTAAAGATATTTAATGATTAGTCTGTTAGATTAGTATGTTATCTAGTTAGTGTGATACAAAACAAAACAAACACAAAAATTAAAAAAGGTGGCGCGTTTACAAAAAATTTAAACAATGCTTTTTTAGCTTATTTTTAAAAGATTTCTCGCAAAAAATATCTTTGTTTAGTAGTGCTCCCTCAACCTGTATAGTTTTACTGCCATACTTAGTTCTAGTCTTGGGTAATCTTAATTTATGCCTATTTCGTGTATTTAGATGTGATTTAGTTTTAAAAGTAATTTGTGTATGTATGACTTTGGTAACTAGTATGCATGTTTTGTATTTATACAGCTGACTAAGGGAAAGTTTGTTAATTTTATTTATAAAGTTGTTTAGTTGGATAACGATAATCTAGTTGGAACCAGGTTTTCAAGAGTTTGTTTTGAGAAATTTGTTTAATTTTGAGGATTGTATCATATGCACTTCCCCATATTTGTATGAGGTATTCTAATAACGGGCTTACTAATGATTTGTAAATAATAGTGCAGAATTTTTTTGCTATACATTGGGTAGATCTCCGCAGGGCTCCAGTAAGTGATGCTATCCTAGCTTGGATATATTCTATACGACTATGTCACGTTAATTTGGAGTCTAAAACTAATCCAAGGTCCTTATCCTTGTCTGATTGTTTGAGTACTTGGTTATTTATAGTGAAAGGATTAAAAGTAGACTTATACTCAACACTTTACAATGAATAATTGTTAAGAATTGTTTCTTAACAATTATTCATTGTAAAGTCAACATCTCCTGAGCATGTGATGTGAGGTTTCAGAGCAAAATGTGCATAGAGGGTACATTGCTAAAGATCTATTTGGTGTGGAGTATAAGGATTGCAGAAATTATAAATGACACCATACAGATTTTCCTACTTTTCGCGAACTATAGCAAATTAAGCTTAATTTTCATAATACATTATACAAGAAAAACCCTTACCTCTTTTAACTGATAATTTGGCATGAAAACCTTAAGATCTGGAAGACATGTATAAAATGTTCTAGTGTCTTCATCTTGCCAGGGATCAGTGCCAGCTTGCATGATGATTTCTTCATTTCCACCAATGGTCACAGTGCCTGGTGTCTCTATTACAGTATAGGTAAGTGTTGGTGGCTCACCAGCTTCTCCCAATTCTTCCCCAAGTACCTCAGCAAAGTTCTGTGCTCCCACTAATAGCTTATCATAGGTGGCCTATAAATATGGAAAGTTTTGGTAGTTTTTATTGGTATAAATTTTCAACTATACTCTGCAATGGCACATCATAAGGCTGAAAATGATGATGATGTTTATTGCCTTTTTGAAAATTATAATGGTTTTATAAAAATCCTCTATTTCAACAAGCTTATGATAAAGATCTGCTTTATTTTAAGGTTTATACCTGATGTTGTTCTAATTGGTCTTTACGTTCTTGTGACAATTCCCCTCTAGTATGCAAAGTTCTTTGGTTAGCCGCATGTAGGGCTTGCAGTTGGGTTCTCTCAGCTAACAAATGCTTTGTAAGTGATAGAAAATAGTCCTTAAGTAGACTTCTGACAACAGCCTGTTTCTCAGCTGTTAAAAATGTGTTTCTAGGAATAGTAACATTATGTTTCTGAAAAATAAAAATCAAAGAATGAATATGTTAAACACTAGTACAAAAAGTTCTAGAATCAGTTTTAGCATAAAGGCTCTTCTTCATGTTGGTCAACACATATGCACATGGTGGACAAACATGTTGACCCCTATACTTTGACCATAATTATTATAGTTGTCTTAACATTGGAAGGTTTTTTGGGTTGGCATTGCTTCAGGTCAATGTATATCCATAAAATAAATAACTGTTTTGTTGCCGGTTTACCAGAATGTTACTTTTGTTGTACACTACAAAGCACACAGAAGTAGGATAACTTTAAACAAATGTAAAATTAACATGCTTACACTATAAAGAATAGTGGCTAACTAAATGCATTGTTATGATGTGGATGCAACTAACATTCCGCCTACCCTCCAAAATTATTCTTTGATTGTGGTTAAAAAACTGTCATATCTAAATCTCTCATCTTTATGTGAGCCAATACTATAATGCCTACAAAAGAAAACACAAATTTACTTCTATTTGTTAGTAAGTAAGCAACACTTATCTACAGATATACTGACCAACATAAAAAGGAGCCCCAACAACTGAGGACTCTTGATTTTAGTGAATCAAGTTGTAATAACTTACCTCTGCTGTATCTTTGATCTTTTTTGGTACCAACCCAGCATAGTCTTCACCACAATGTTTACAAAATGATAATAATATAGAAATATTATTGTGATCTTCTTTATCCATATTTATTAGGACGGTAAGGACATTGCCTAATAGGGGCAGTCCCATTTTGTTGGTAAAAATTCCAACAGCAACCAACTCCGCATAAAAGCGTAAATCCACTCGCAATTTCGACGAGTTAGTAATTTTATCAGTTGCTTTAAACGTTAAAATCTTTTGCCAGTTTTCAAAAAAAAAAGTAGAGAATTCACCATATGTTTGATGTAAGACGGAGCAAAGGTTCACTGCAGCAGAGATATCGGACATTTTAAGTTTTGCTTCGGCGATAGCTGCGGCCACTTCAGATATGTATTTTGTTAGATTAAGTACACTTAAGTCTTTAGAAAGTGTATCCAGTTGCGTGGCGCTAAATGATTTTAACTTTTTAACAAACGTTGTGTTTTTCTTCAATCCTGAATCTAGTTTAGAAAAGTGATTATCCGGCGGACGGATACAGTTTAAGTTCTGATTTCGCAAATCAGACTTATTTTTTATCCTAGCTTCTAGGTTTGATACGTATTCCGTAAGAGCAAGTCTATCATTTTGTTCATTATTCTCCGTAGGTAGATTCTCACCGGACTTGTCTTCATTTTTATCCGATTCTTTTTCGTTTGATGTCATATTGGTTTGGTATAAAATCAGATCATTCTAAATATAAAATAAATTCAAAATTTGAGTCACTAATTCAGTTGCGTTGAGAATAATCAATCTCTATGAGAATTATTCACAATTCACAAATAGAGCACACATTATTTACAAAAATCAAACGCACAGACCAGTAAATTACAAATACCTAACGTCAGAACTCAAAAGCAGCCACAGACCAATAAAACAGACCGTCGGCTATCCCAGACAGACTGGCTCAGTAAGCTTATGAATACAAGAGTGGTAATATCTAGGAACAATAAATAATACCTGGAATCAGGACTAAAATAGCAATGAAATTTTGTTATTTATACATAAATATAGTGCACGAAAAGTTCACTTTAGAGAGGGAGAAGCACAAAATCTTTGGAAAAGGTGCACTAAAAAATTGGGAAAAATACTTTATTTTTGTAGTTTGACCAGAAAAGCAGTATAGCAAATAATACTTTTTAAAATGTTAATATTATGATATCTAAGGCATCAATTTTCACATTTAATTTGTGAATTGTTGTGAAATAATAGAAAGTAATACAATTTTTTAAAGTGATACTTTAAAAAAATTAATAAGATATAGGTGACCTCCGTTTTATTTTAGGCCTGATTCTATTTGTTATTGATTGTTCTTAGATTTTAGTCTTGGTTATATTTAAAAATACTTCTAAGTAGTACACCTGCCATTGGCTAATCTGTATACATTAAAAGGAAAAAAAAAGTATTGTAAATGTACTCTATGTAAAAAAAAAAAAATTTAATTTCGGAATTTAATTTAGGTTATAAATGAAACTAACAATCTCTTCGCTATTGGTTTCAATAATGCCCGTTAAAATTAAATTAATAATAACATCAGTATTAAAATAGGCAGAGGAAAAGTTATCTGAAACAGCTTTTATATTATTTTTTAATTTAAAAAAGCCAACTATCATGTGTGGTATTTTATTTGAGATTCGAAATTCCGGTCGTACAATAATGGAGGTTAATACAATTTTATTAAATGTATAAGCTATTTTTTTTATTTGTTATTTTTTTCATTTGCAATTATTTTAAAGGATGAACAGATTCTGCAACGAATAAAAAACAGAGGGCCTGATTGTATCAATTCAACTGAACTTGTTATAAATGATGTAACAAGCTTATACTTTTGTGGTTCAGTGTTATGGATGCAGGGGCTTAATCCTACAGAACAACCTGTTATTAAGGAGCAAGGCATTCTTCTGTTCAATGGGGACATTTTCGACAGAACTTGGGATACTAAAATTAGTGACACAGAATTCATTATGGAGAAATTAAGTAAAGTAAGTTTACAAATGAATTACATTTTAAAGAATAAAGAAGTTTAAATTACATCATCATAATATAACATTATTATTTAATTTATTAATTTGCACAAATTGTGGCAATTCAACAATAAATAATAAAGTGAAACAACAATCTGCTACAGTGGCATTCAAATATTATTGTTATCCTTAATCTAATTCCTATGCAATAAAAATGTATCATTTGAATAATAGCAATGCTAACAATATGTTATCTTATGTTACAGAGTCAGACTGCAGAACAAATTATATCAGAAATAAAGATGTTCAAAGGTCCATTTAGCTTAATATATTATGATAAAGTTTCTCATCACTTGTTTTTCTCAAGAGATAGAATTGGAAGGAACTCTTTGCTTTTCCACAGGTCTGGCAGTTCTTTTGTTATCAGTAATGTATTAGGTTAGTACAAAATTTTCTGTAGTCTTCCGTTAGTAAAATTACTCATTTCCTTTAAATCACTAGAAGGCTTGTCCTAACAGTTGTGCCAATGCCTATAGTTTCTGGAATATTGGTGCAGATTATGTTATAAACAAATATCTAAACATTCAAGTTTAGATGTTCTGTCTTTTTCTCGCCATATTCCCTAAAAAAGGATTGCACTACACATGCCAATTTAGTTTAGAAATTTAAGTACAACAGAATTAGCATTGTTACCTGCAAAAACTACATGACAACCATTACTGAGAACTACATACTATTCAAGATTATGCAGCACTGTGCACCTGCATTCATGGGGTTTCCCCCCATTATCTGCTGTAGAAAAATCTGTGTATAGCTGATTATTATTATAATTCTGTTCTGGGAAAATGTTGGATAAAAGGTGAAAGGTTTTAAGAGTCATAATTTAATTCATCTTCTTGTTTAAGGCAGAAAGTACCCATGCATTGAAGTACCAGCTACATATATTTATGAACTAAGCATAAATGAAAACCGAATAAATTTATACACTTGGGACAAAGATACAAACATTTGCAAAACATACTCTGTAGAAGAATGGACACAAAATGTTCAAAAACAACAACTTTTGTCAGATGATGAATTTGTTATTAATTTTGATACATTGGACCTAAATGATGAGGTAAGTACAATTTGTAGTTCAGAATTATTGAATCCATTTTTTTTTATTTTTCTTATTTAATTACCTACTTGTTTATTATTAACTAAGTACTTAAATTATTTCTAAATAAACATAAGTTTTTAAAATAAAACACTACTTTTTATCAAGTGATAAAAAAGAAAAACAACAATAAATTGTTGCAATATAAAGTTATGTGATATTTCAGGATAATGTTATTGAACAAATAGAAAATGTTTCTAAGAAACACAATGATAAACTAACAATTATGAAAAATCTTTTGGAAAATACTGTCATACTGAATACTGTTACAAAAATAGCAGAGTTATTAGAAAAAAGTGTTAAAGTTCGATTGGAGATTCAACCAAAGAAATGCAAAGACTGTATAAAAAAGGAAACCACTTTATGCTGTCATTGTACTACAGGAATACTGTTCTCTGGTGGTTTGGATTGTACAATTCTAGCAATTCTTGCAAATAAATATGTGCCCAAAAATCAGCCCATAGATCTTATCAATGTTGCATTCACAACTAAGACTAATTCTTCTTATGAGGTTCCAGATAGAATCACAGGCCGTCAATCATTTGAAGAGCTAAAAAACATATGTAAATTGAGGTAATGAATATTAGAATGTCCAGCTTGTCAAAATAATTGTAGGGGGTCAGTGAGAATGAAAACAACTTTCTTCTTTAGTAATTAATAATAATTTACCTTTTTTTTGTTTTTACGTCTTTCCACCATCTATTCAACTCCCCTAATGAAATATTTTTAAATAATAATAATTTATGTGGGAAGTTACAGTGATTGAAAATCTATATTTAACAGAACCTAACATAATATTATCCTCACACATATGTTTATTTTTTTTTTAAGGCAGTGGGTCTTTCATGAAGTAAATATACCTAGAGAAAAACTAGAGTATTACCAGGCCTTGACTATTGGTGACTTGGTCTACCCAAGACGTACAATATTGGATGAAAGTCTGGGTACAGCTTTATGGTTTGCTGCAGGCGGTGGATTAGAGAAGAACAATGATGTGTCAACTTGTAGGGTAAATTTAAAAAAAAATGTTTTATTAAAATAATTACAAATTAATAATCAATTAACTTAATAGGGATTATGAATCCCTTCTTATTCAACCTTGAGAGGTTCAATCAAACCACCAAATAAAGGTCCAATACAACATGAAATATAAGTCAAAAAGATCAGCGGTTTTCTAAACGAAATTCATATAACTAAGTTTGTCTTATTTTGTTTTCATAGATTTTATTACTTGGTTCCGGGGCTGATGAACTATTTGGTGGCTACACAAGACATAGAAATGCTTTCAAACGGAGGGGTTGGTTAGGTTTGTCTAAGGAACTCATATTAGACTGGAAACGAATATCATTTAGAAATCTTGCCAGAGATAACAGAGTTATTTGTGATCATGGTAGACAGCCAAGGATGCCATACTTAGATGAGGATCTTGTTGATTATGTTTTAAAACTGAAACCATGGCTGAAGTAAGACAAACTTTGATTTTTTGCATGCTTCATGTTGTTTTAAAATATGTTATCTGAAAATATTCTATTGTGATGAATCCTCTTTCAGATGCTTTCCAAGTGCTAGTTTAGAATGTGGAATTGGCGATAAACTGATTCTGAGACTTACAGCTCTTCATATTGGGCTGACTGAGGTTGTAACTCTTCCAAAAAGGGCTCTGCAATTTGGATCGAGAATAGCTAACAGTAAGCAAAAAGGCAGCGACGTATCTAGCACTTTTATTGATATATGAGTCATGAGCAAAAATTTTTAAGTCTTCGTATAAAAAATAAAACTACTAAATACAGTTGAATTGTTATTTTTAGATTCCACTAACATAACTAGAGTCTACATATTTTTTTTTTATACAGGCATTAAGCCACTTAGGTCTCGGTTCTTTTGAAAGATCTAACAACTTAATAGTTAGGCAGACTCATCACGCAAAAATGGGGGAAAAACTGACGGGTTTGAATCTTGGCTTAAGCATAATAAAAGCGTTCATAATTAATAAGTTTGTTTATTAAATGACAACAGCCAACACTAACATTCATTATTTTTAGCCACCATTCAGGTGATATTGCAGTCAAGGGTTAACTTGAAGCGGAATAAAAAAATAAATAATTTTAAGTTATTAATTTATGATTTTAGTAAAACCAGGTCGTAACAGTGGCCAAAAATATACAAGGCTTAAGAAATCTACAAACATTGCAAAACCAACATAACAGATATAATCTTGCAACCCACCCTTACAATGGATTTAGTTAGTGGTGTACCTAGTAAAACTATCGGCCTTTAAAAGTCTGATATCGATGAGTATACGTTAACACAAGTATTGACGCAATGAGAATACAAACACAGTTGCATAGGCTGAAACTTTTTTTTTAGATCTATAATGTTTTTGGCATATACCTTTTTTTAGTCTATGCCGTAATAAATATGACATTACTCGACAGTTGACTGTAATGACAGTTACTTGTCAACTTTAGAGTTTACAACGAAAGGAAAAACCAAAAGAAAAAGTTAATTTTACATGTCGAAAATGGCTGCGAGCCGTCGCAAACAAGATGACAAAAATTTAGAAATCTTACGAGAACTTATATCATTAAACGGGAATAAATATTGTTTAGACTGTAATCAGAGAGGGCCTACGTACGTCAATACTACAATTGGTTCCTTTGTGTGCTCAAAATGTTCGGGAATGTTGTAAGTATTCTTTTGCGTTATTTAGATAGGTAATGATAACAACAAACAAAGCCTTCTTCAAGCTAAAATGACTAATGTTTCAGGCGCGGGCTCACACCGCCCCATCGCGTAAAGTCTATTTCAATGGCTACTTTTGCACCAGAAGAGATAGAATTCATAAAAGTAAGAGGAAATGATTATTGCCGACGCGTGTGGTTAGGCCTTTACGAGGGTGAAAGTGTGAACTTTACTGATGAGCAAAGCGTAAAAGATTTCATGTCGGATAAGTATGAAAAAAAGAGGTATTATCTCGAATCGCCGCTCAATATTGCACCAGTCACAAATGGAAATTCATCATTAAAAAATAAAAGTAAAGGCAAGTTGGCAAGTAATGTGGGTGCAGCCACTTCTTTGATTTCAATTACACCCCAGTCCACAAAGATGTCCAGCAATAATAATAATAATATGGTGAATGTTGCGAAAATAGTGAGTAATACAACAACTGCCAGTGAAACCATGCACAAATTACCTAGGCCAGTAAACAATTTTACTCAGTCAATGGTAAATAAGATGCCCTCAGCTCCAGTTGCAGTTCCGAACCAAGTACCTGTACCTGAGTAAGTTGCCAGAGTTTCTACCCACACTTTGATTTTCAGCCATTCATAAAAATTTTAACTTAGCCAAAGGGATGTGTAGGCAATTTTTTTAACCATATACTTGCAGATGTTATGCAGAAAAATGCAAAGGCAGTCTTACATTTTCTATCATACCTAGATATACTTTAAGAGTATACATCCAATTTTAATCGATAACACATATAATAACAAAGTATAAGTGTTAATGTTTTCTTTCAGTTTTCCTGTTGATTTCTCTACTGCAAACATTTACAACAGTGCACAGTACAACAGCAGTATGAACAACAATATTTTGACACAACCATCTTTGAACAACTATCCAGTTTTTAATGCATTTGGTTCCCCTCAATCTACATCAAGTAAGATTTTTTTAAAACTTAAGTTTAACCTGTATGACTCAAACTTTGTACATTTCAATGCAAAGGGTGGTGGGGTGGTGAGACGATGCAGTAGACTACCTGCAAGAAGTTTCACTCACTCTGCAATGACAAAGTTTGAATCTTACTGTACCTATCTGTAAAGTCACAATGTTTTTCAAAATAAGGTTCATTAAAGTGGGCCCAAGTTTCATTATACATTTTTTTATCCTTATAAGTATTACCTGTTTAGTTAAATTATTACTCAATTTCAGATGATCGTTATGCGGCTTTGGCAGATTTAGATTTGGCTTTAAGACAGCAAAATATGCAGAACATGGGTATGTAAATAAATAAAATTCATATTTAAGAAACAATTTATATCTGAATAACTAATTTAATAAACTTGAGGTTTGATTATTTTTAGATGAGGTTAAAAATATGAATCGTAATCCATTTCAAAGTGCTACAACTAGTGATATATTTGCTAATAAAAACCCATTCTTTAATGGAGGTTGGAATGCAGCAACATCCCCTATGCCTGTTAATCCTTTCATGGTAAGAAAGCTTTATAATAACAATAATTTATTCCATTATATAACTATTGCCTTAGATCATGTCTTGTTTTATCTGGCCAAAAAGTATCCTTCAACAGGATTTCAGCTATCGGTGAAATAGTTGTTTAGATCTATCTAAACACACAATTTTTTGGCCTTAGTTAATATCTTTGATAATAATGACATGAAGATCAGCGTGACAGCTAACTGTTAAGCTCTGGATAGACTATAATGGTTTTCTTTATCCTGCAGAAACAGTTTCCTGATGTTATTCTGAGATGAGAAGTATCTATGTCCTCCAGGACGAAATCAGTATTTGTGCCAATTTTTTATCAATATCTATTTTCATTATTAGAAGTATTGAAATACTATGAGGAAATATCAAATACATAATTTTGTATGTATATTAAAATTATATATTTCTTGAACAAACAAACAGACACTTTTGCATTTTATATGCTTTGTAATTGCTCATAAAAAAGGTTGATCCTACATTTCAATATTTATTCTGAGAATTCCTATGCCCATTTAATGAAAAGGTTCTCATTATACCCAGTATTATAACTAGGTTTTAATTAATAATAAACACTCTTATCTTGTTCAAATAACAATTACCCACAAGTAAATTGACAAATTGTGGTAAATTTATATTTCATTAGTGTGTCACTCTGATAAATAACAGGAAACTTTAATAGCATACACAAGATATTGCAATTTTGTTTTCCTCATAGTATTCCTTATCTGTCAGTTTATAAAATATTTTGTTTATAGTAAGCTGGTGATTCATGAATGAGAACTGTAAAGAGATAATATATCTGGGTTAAATAAAGCATATTGTTTTCTAGCCTGCCAACAATGGGGCGTATGTAAATTCCAAGAATCCTTTCCTTTGATAGCATCAGCACCAACCCTTGGAACAAGGTAAGAACAGAGGAAAATTAATGCCAATAACCAACTGGTGAAGCATGTGTCTAGACATAAATAAGGTATAGTCACACCTTTGGAAGAATGTTTTTAACATGTAACAAAAAAAACTTGTTTCTTTTGCAGTTTGCTTATGTATAATTGTGAAATAAATCTAAAAATTATATTACAGTCGATCCTACTTGGGTTGGTTTGTATTATTTTTGGCCAATGGTGGATACTGCAGTTTAGTAGTAACATGCTATATAACTGCAAGTTTTGCCAGTTTAAATTAATTCTTTATATAATAGCTGTTAAGTTTAGAAAATTCTTTTAACACGTTGACTGCTGCCTAACATTAACAAATACGGTACACGAGTGCGGCAGGATTACACGCTAGGCGTGTTTTCAGCACTGGTGAAGCGTATTCGAAACAGGCGCTACGAGCATGCGGCCCCACACGCCTGGCGTGTTTAAACTTATCGCGACAGCTATGCGGCCTTTACGCAACAGGTGTGTTATTACATCACTCGTATTTTCTCATTTATTTATTGAACAACATGAAAACCCAACACTTGTCGCATTTGAATAGCAATTTGTATTTTTTTGTTGGATAAAATAGAATAAAACTTTAATGTAGTCAACACAGATTTTCTTTTTTTCAAAATTAATCATTTTCTAAAGAGCTTTAAATATAGTGGCTTTACATCTGGTAGGTACACTATTTTACTATATTCAAAATCGCGGCAACGTCAACCTGTGTGTAACTTGTGAATGTCATTTAGGAATCATGATAAATAAATAAGTAAAAAAACAGTATTAAATACCTACTTACATACGAATGCGGATTGCCGACAAAGAAGCAAATTTTAAAATAATATGCATTTTAAATATAATAATCCTTCCAGTAAATATACAGAACCATTGTTAAATTTACTTTTAAATTCGAAACAATAGTAACTCATTCCTGAGTAGTTTATTGGTACCGCTGGCCGCACCGATAACGTTTATTTAAGAAGATAAGAAAAAATAAGGATGCGGATGCATCGTTTTGTAATTCTGTCGGTATAATGGAATGCAAACCGATATTTATAAAATAAATTATTGACGATACCGATACCAATGAAAATAGTGCAGGCGAACTCAGGCGTACAAATATTAAAAAATATACAAATAGACGTCAAACTTATGTTGCGGATACCTTTATTGCAGAAAAACATTGTAGAGTATGCTAAAATATAGGACGACGATCCTATATCGATATCAATATCTATTTCGCGTCCCTATAAAATATTTTAAAACAATGCAATTATCTAGGTGGGTATTATTTAGTGATCGATGGTATTATACTATTGTTGCAAATATTTGGTCGAAAACATGTTTTTTATATGAACTTGTTAGTTATACGTGTGATGGTCGATTCTCTCGATGGCATGGGAATTATTAACAAAAACACTCATGTATAATGATTAGATAACTCACAAAACAACGAATTTTAAGTAGGTATACTGTCTAATATGTAATAAAACGTAATTGCGTTAACGTTTAACTAATATTTAATAAAACGTACTTGCGGTAACGTATAACACACTTGTTGCGTAAAGGCCGCTCTAACAGTATATTTAAACAACACAGCGTTTGTGTTTGCCGCACTCGCAGAACGCCGAAAAAACACGCCCAGCGTGTTCGGCCGCATCCTTGTAGGTACATTTACTTTAACACGCCTAGCGTGTTCGAGCCGCACACGCGTTACGTAGTTATCAAACACAAACGTTGTGTTTTCAGCAGCCAACGTGTTAAGAGTTGTTGACTATATCATTATAAAAACTGCACAAACAAAGCTACAAATATTATATTAGCTAATTTTTATTGTAACAGAATAACTCAAATAAGTATTTACATTTTGCCATAGTGTTCTAATATGCTTATAACGGTTGTTAACTTAAGTGCCTCAATCTGCCTTAAAGTTCAATGAAATGATAATATATTCTTATATTATATTCTTGTATGTTGTTAATGTTTACATGTGTAAAAAAAAACATAGAATGAAATTTAAAAATTAATTGTGAAATTATACATAACTGTTAATTAATATTCTGGTCCTAGCTTTATTAATTATTGTAATGTATTAAAAATATAGAATTTAAAACAAAAAGTCCTAAAATTGTGACTTTTACATGACAATATTATATTGTGTTTATTTTAAGCTTGTGGCCTTACAGAATTATACATACATATTTAAATATTTAGGAGCTATTTAGTCAGTAGCCTGCTGTGATGTAATATTTTCGTCCTGTAATACTTAATCGTGTTTGCAACAGAATTCAATAGCAATTTAGAGAATTAAATCAGTTAGTACATTAGTTACTTAAATAAGATACCACTAAAGAAACAGTACATCTTGATGAGAACATGTTCCGTTCATTAAATTTTATTCTTATACATTGTACCTCTACACAAAAAGATTGCTATCAGAAATTGTTGTATTCATTGTCTGTTATGGTCTTCGCAAACAATAACTGCTCTACCTAGAATCGTTTAAGATTCAAATGTTTCATTGGAATGTGAGCTTTATGTTGCAGTTGCAGTTGTAACTTATCAATATTTTTATACTAGTAGTATACAATGATGAGTGTACCAAACATTGATCAGGTGTCTTTCATTTTAAGCGTCATCTTATGATATAATATAAAGCTCATATATCAATACTATAAGTCGAGTCCAGTCAATTTCCTGTGCTTATACCACTAAGATCATTTGCATTGTATAAATAAATTAAGTGTACAAACTATTTTCATTGACGTTAGTCAAGCACGAAATACAATCAGTTTATATATTATTATTGTTATGTGCATAATATTAGGGACTAATCAGAAGAATAGAAGAGGCTAAGTATTATTTACAAACTTGATTACTTTTTCTTTTCTTTGAATTGTTTTATTGATCCTTAATGTCAATTAATTATGTAGCTTTTATCAAAAATGTTACTGGCATACATTACTAATTGATTATTGTATGATAATTTAATTTTTAATTATTGGTCTTTTTAATACCTCTGAACAAAGCTCTCAAATTTCGTGCTTTATCTGTGATTTTATCATTAGTTTTAAGCCATGGACACATAGAAACTTGATAATGCCATGCAACGCGACGTCACATGTTTTGATTTTACTCGACATACGTGGTGTCGCGAAAGTGGTGCGGTCAGTTACATATGTGCCCGTTTCATTAATCTCTTCACGCATATTAACTGAACAACTTTTGCTTTTATAAATCAATGCACTTTGACTATTTATTTAATTTTAATGTAATATTTAATAAAAAAAAATAATATTAATTAATTTTACTTTTTGAGCACTGAGATCTGTTAATTTGTATAAAGATGTAAGAATTAAATGAAATATTTTTTTATTTACATTATTTTTCCCCTTTTTCTTGTCAGAAAACTTTTTTAATCATTATTTGCAAAAAGATTGTTGCTCTACAATAACATTTAAAACAATATTCTAGTAATTTGTACAGTACAGTATTATATTAAAGTAGCGGACCCCAGCGCCATCTGTCGGGCTGATTTGTGAATCTAAACCATCCAGGGTGCCACCCAAACGCATACCGAAAAATTCATTCATCGTTTAGGAGGAGTTCAGTGACATACACATGCACACAAGAAATATATATATAAAGATATGGCAAAATTTTATTTATAGTAAAGGAAATTCAACTAAATTGGTAATAATCATGAAGCAAGTTTTGGCACTTGACCCCTTAGATCCTGCCGACTGACCCAAGAATATAAGGTTAAATTTACAACAATATGAAACGCATCTTAAAATTTTAGAAATATATGTATTAAAAAAAACTACATTTTAACAACTTTTATTTATCTTAAATTTTATATTTTAAGGACACAGTTTGTCAAATTTTGTATTTGCTATTGTGCCTTGTAAACTTTGGTGTGGAGAAGTTGTCAGGCGTCACATTAGGGCTAGGTAGTGGGAATGGAGTCTTAGGCGTTTCATGGGAGATGGACGTTGATACATTTTTAATGGCATCTGGTAGATCTTCCGGTTTGAAATTTGCCTGTGAAGAGTTTGATGCTGAAAGCCTTTTCTCAGATATTGTTTTGAGTATATTCTTTCCAGCTTCTTTTGTCTGTGATAAACAAATAAAAATATTTAAATAATTGTCTTCTGGTAGCTTAAAACTTTCAATCATGCTTTCAGGTCTTAAGTTTGTCCTAAAAGGGCGCTGGTGAGATTGCAGTCAAGTGTTAACTTGTAGTTGAATTAAAAAAAAAATCAAATCAGTGTTTAGTGCCTGTAGACTTCAGTCTTTGTGATGCCATTAATGGCGTTTGGCCATTGGGTAACAAGGACGTTTACTAAAAAAGTTATCGACGCATATTGTACTGATACAAAAAAAAAAAAATCTAATAATATTGATTGCAATATATCGAAATACATAAACTATATTTTTTCATGAAATTTTTAACAATTATTTCTAATAATAGTTTTTTTATTTTATACTATGTGTTTGATACGTTTTCGATACCTGATATTATATCGATGCATCACATTCATCAATAAGAGCCCAAAAATGTTGATATTTTTCTGAAAGCTAATTTGTAGAATGCACTTACACTCTCGTGTTCGAGGCACTTGTAGGCGTAGTGGGCCGCGTGATCGATCAGCGAGAAGCGTAAGTAGTATTGCGCGAGGTAGCGTTGGGCGGCCGGTAGCTCCTTGCTACCCGCGTTGGCGGGCTCTTGGCACGCGGCAGTGTACGCCGCTGCAGCACTGTTTGGCATGTTGGACTTCTCGTATAATCTAAAATTATTATATCTTATCATTATGAACCGGCCCACTAAAGGGTCTCCTCTTAGAATAAGAAGTAGTCCACCGCGTTGGCCAAGTGTGTATTGGTACAGCTCGCACGACTTTAATAAAAACGTGGAGAACTCTACTGCGTGCAAGTTTCTTCCTGAAACTAAGTGATACAATATGATATAACTCTGAGAAATTAGGGGTACGTGGCTGGAGTATTGAACTGAATTGAAGCTATAATCGCTTTACCTAATCATTTTGGTAATATATAAATAAATTTAAGGCTGGAACATACAAAAACATTTCATAGGCACTTCTTTGATATTTATTTATTTTTTATCCCCAGATAATGTTAAAGATACATCTTAGTTAAAAATTTCCACAACTGTATCAATCTTGATACCATAAATCCTTCTAATATTATAAATGCGAAAGTTTGTATGTTTGCCACACAATCACGTCGTAACGATTGAACCAATTTGGCTGAAATTTGTTGTAGAGATAGATTTTAGTCTGGAATAGTTTTTATCCCGGGAAATGAGTGTTCCTGCGGGAATAAAAATCTTAATCCATGCGAACGAAGTCGCAGGTATCAGCTAGTATATTATATTTATCTATTTCCCAGGAAATGTTGAAAATACACCACATTTAGACATTTTGAAATATTACTGTGAAATTGTAAATGCATTACTTACTTGGCCAATTTAAATAATGCCATTCCCTCAATATCCCCTGTGCTATGCGCTTTATAATAGCACTTGAGGGCATTTGGGATTTTTTCCATCTTCTCATATGCTTCCCCTAATGATACTAACATTCTAGAATCATCTGGTTTTAGTTGGGCCGCCCTTGAATAGTAGTAAATACAATAACCATTAAGGCCTAGAATTTCATATGCTTGGCCGAGACCATTCCAGGCTCTATAGTCATTTCTGTTGACATCTGAAAACAAATAAAAATAGTGAGGTAAAAAAATCTATAATTTCGCACAAATTTCACGCGGTGCGGTGCGGATTAAAAGCATGGTAGGTGAAATTCCGTATGCAGAGTCTAAATCGCGAGGACAAAAATTCGCTATTTTTTTTGGCATTATGGGAGATTGTCTGGTCAAACCTCAGGTGTACATTAGTGGTGTAACTACCCAACACAAGCTTAAATGGAAGGTAAACGAAATTTTTGTAACTTTTCTAATATTCTTTTTTTTTTTTAAATCCTCACTGGGCTTTTGTACTAAAATAAACAACGGGTGAGGTTTGTACTAGGTTTAACACATGATTCCAGGGCAGGAAGTGCCAGAAGCATGCACAAAACAATCACAATAATCTAGTTATTTTATAAACAGAATCCAAAAGTTTTAAGCATACTTAATGCTCAAATTAATTTTCATTTTGGTTTATTAAATAAATCATTTTTTTTATTGATATTATTGACGATGGACCAAGCAGACGGCGTAGATGTTAAGCCTCGCATTTATACCACGCCCTTAAGATCCAAACAAAGCATTGCACCTATATGCTGATTGGCAGCAGAAATAATCATGGTGTTAATACTTCCCCCGACAATCTAGTCACAAATAGCTCTACTACTACTACTTATACAGAGATTTTAGATTCAGATTTTTACCTATAGCTTGCCTGTAGCACTGGATTGCAGCATTTGAGTTCTGTAGTTCAATAAATTCGTGTCCCATGAGTATCCACGCTGACAAGTACTGTGGGTCCAATGATAGAGCTCTTTGAAAATATAGAACTGCTTTTTGATGCTCACTTCTTAAACTGTAATAGTTACCTTTAATATAAAAATAATTAAAAATTATTGTATTAGATTACAATAATTTTGTATATAATGTTATGGGAAGCAAGATGATATGATGAGTGAATTTGTGAAGTTTGAAATGCTACAAATATACATTAGTGCTAAGACACCACTTAACATTAAACCAAAGTCCTGTAGATTTTATCTTTTTAAACTTTATCACAAAAACCACACTGCAAAACTTACCAATAACACAACATGTTTCAACTCGGTATTTGTCTATAGATACAGCTTTTTGCGCTAAATTTGCCAGTTCCATTCTTTTATCTTTGAGATACAACAAATGTGAGAAGACATCCCAATTGTCCAACCGGTATGGATCATTTTGGTACAGATCTCTGAATAAGGTTAGTGAGGAGTCAACATCTGCAATAATTAAATGAGCCCAGGTAAATACATAATATAATCTTCAAAAATTTGTTTTATTTTATGAACTTTTGATGATAAGCATTCAAAATCTTATCGCATTCAGAAAGGGTAGTTATAAAACAAAAAAAAGGGGTGTTGAAATTCTTGTATACTTAAAAAAGTGATTAAACTAATTGGCAATTCAAATTCTATACTAAAAAAAAAGATCTCAGATATTTAATTATTTTTAAATGCTGCTAAGCTGTTAGCATTTGGTTTGTAGTCTCTGTGACTTGCTTTTCACAATATTGTCCCATTTAACCTTTTGTTTAGATGGTATATATTGGTTATGTTTAACTAGCATAATATAAACTTTGGTATAATAATATAATTACAAAAGTTCTCATACCTCTCCTATCATGATGTGCAATAGCCATCTGAGCAGTGATATAAGTGCTCTTCTCAAAGCCAGCTGTAGCAAGAACCATGTATGCTTCAAGAGCTTGCTCGGACAGTTTTAATTCCACAAATGCATGTGCAGCAAAGAAATACATCATCCAGTGTTTAGGCAATTGCAACGAGTCTAAGGCCTCATATTCATTAGCAAGGCCTGCGAGTTCAACCCACGCTGCCCAGAGAGTGGGTGATGCAGCCACTGCTGCCTGTAGAACTGTGACAGCTTGACTCCGCAAATCTAATTTCTTCAAAACAACACCCTCTAAATATAGAAGGTATCCATCTAGAGTGTTACGGTTAGCCTGAAATTATGTAATTATAATTTATTAGCTTCTGCTGCAACTTGATTGATATAAAGAAGTATACTAGTGCTGATTTTTAGTGTGAATATCACTTTCTTGGATGTAAGCAATGTTGCATTGCTTATATTGAATCAGAAATTGCTTGCATTGCTTATATTTAAGAAAGTGATATTCAGCTTAAAACCCATGTATGTCTAAAAAGTTACGACAGTTTGGTATGGGACTCAATTTGGTAATGCAAATATAAATATATCAATCCAATGCAAGCAGACAGAAGGGTGAAGCAACAAAACTTTTACTCAATTCAGAACTTTGAAGTTATCTATGTGATAAATTTCTTCAAATTCAAACACATATAATGAAAAACAGATTATCCCAACCTATCTAGCTATTCTATACCAATCAGTTTAGTTCACCTTTATATTAGGGTTGTTAAGCAAAAAAACAAATTGGTCAGACTTATGCATATTTTTACCTTGAAAAAGGATAAAAGATCTAATAAAACTTGAGTTGATTCCATATTTTCCATTCCTGTATCAGTGGCGTTATCCAACTTCTTTTTTTCACTCGACATATACTGAGAGTATTTGTGCAAGAATACACACTTAGGACTTGTGCAATTTTCTATAAAATGTGCCGCTCTATCGTACTCTTGACAATCAAAGAAACTCTTCGCCAGGCTGTATGCTTCTCTTTCTTCAGGTATGATATCATATTCAGGGGGCCTAGGTGGTTCTATTTGATTAATTTTATGGTCTTTAAGGGCATAATTTAATTCCGCTAACCATTTCGCAGTTTGTATTAATCCGCGATCGTTACATTCGCGAATACCATTCAGTATATCAATTCTCACTTGATTTAAATCTATTTGAATATCACCTTTAGTATTAAGTAAGGGTTGCATGATGCTCAAGAATTAATACATTAATTGCAATATTAGCTGTTTTATTTTAATGTTTTTTGAAATTATTAGATTACAGCAACCAACGACAACTAAATTACTTTATCGTTGACATCTGAATATGACAACTTTTAAACCTACTACACAGACAATAATTAGACGGATGTAAATTTCTTGGAAAGGGTATTTATAGTTTAAATTTGGATCTCAGATAAAGTAACGCCTGATCGAAGAGACGCTTGGCGAGATACTATTATGGAGGGTAGAGGTAAGGAGAGTCATCTGTGTATATGAAAAAGTGTCGTCAAAATGTATTAAATTAGGATGGCGCCACATTTGCATCAGGGTAACTCTTAAAAGAAGCGCCAAATATAAATACCGTACTATTTACTGTTTACGAAATAAAATCACTCTAAACGCACGTTTGGTTATAATAAATCTGTAAGGTTATATTTACCACAATATTTTGTACAACGTAAGTTGTTGAAATTCTCAATAATTAACTACTTTAGTCGATAATGACATTAAATTTTTTAACTCGGCATACTTCAATTCATCTACGATTGCTACATTCATACCATACCCTGTGCATCCACCAGCGCCATTGTGGAGGATTTTTGAACTGTTATTTAGCGCAACAACTGGACACTTTTTCAACTTTTCTCCCATATAAGATGACTCTCCTTACCTCTACCCTCCATAGATACTATCAAGGAGATGCCATTGATGATTAGCCATTCTTCTAAGCAAAAAGAAGAATGTCTATCACTGACCTCTATTATACTATAATGGAGGTCAACGAAGTCTATGGTTTAATTGTCAGTTGTCATTGTCAAATGTCATTTAAAGTAAACTTGACAGTTTTCGAATAGCGAACAAAATTGATTCACATTTCTCGTACAACTTCTAAGGCAAAACCATTATTTGGACGGGTTTTGTTGTGGAGTCAGCTTGTCTAAGAAATAAACTTTTAGTAATCTTGCATTCTAATTTACAATGGCAGATCAAAACGCAGAACCTGTAACAACAGATGTGGAGAGTAATTATTCTACCCCAGCTAATGATCCTAAAAATATGCAAGAAGTAACGCAGTATGTAAGTATTTGAACCAAAACTCATTCATGATGAACTAGCTCTGGCCAGAAATTTACTTGCTTTATAGTTTATGTATTTACTTTCCCCTTATTTACCCTCTTTGTGGGAATATCAGTTTATATGTACCTATCTTCATAGAGATTGCATTAAAGCCTAAACTTTTATTTATAAATAATATTAGGTGAACTCTTTTTACATTCACCCAATATTTATAAGATTTTCTTTGAAACTTGCATGCTGAGTAAGAAAATTTTAATTGAAGTTAACTGAGTTCAAATTAACTAATAATAATTCTTAAGTATTATTTTCTATTTTAATATAAAAAGCATATTTCTCTTAAAGATAGTTTTTTCTGTCTACCTTGAAGACCAAAGGTCTTAGAATTTATATTGCCAAGTTTCTCTTTTATTCCAGCATATGGAACTCTGGTCATAGTGTGGAAAAACTTTGAACTGAATTCTTGGCACTATTCCACATATGACTTGTAACATGCAGGGAGATAAATTTATGTCCGGATATCTCTTTTGAATGCAGTACCAAATTCCAGTAATGTGCTGGTTTTCTCTAGCTCCCTGCAATTTATTGAAGTGCCTTCTAGGTTGTCTATCAACTAAAATTTCAAATATTTTTTTTGAAATTACTTATAAACTTTTGTGATATTGTACCATTGTTTTACAGGTACAATCACTATTGCAGAACATGCAGGACAAGTTCCAAAGTATGTCTGATCAGATAATAAACAGAATAGATGAGATGGGTTCAAGAGTTGATGAGCTTGAGAAAAATGTCACAGATCTAATGACACAAGCTGGTGTAGAAAATGAAAAGTAGGGGGAATTCATTATTAATAACGTGTCTTATTTTAACAATGATAGTTTTTTTGCCTATATAGAAGAAATCTGATTATTGCAGAATTCTAGACTGATTACTGATGTAGGTCTTTTGGCAATCTATTGTCAAATTAACTTAGGCAATAATTCATTGTTTTCATTCATGAATATAAATTGAAAAATTGAATGTCTATAGATGAAATGCATTTTCTATCTAACTGCTTTACTAATAAACATTGTATAGGTGGTGAAAAGGGAAGCAAAGATTCCTGCTATCTGTCATCAGTTATTTGATGTTTTAAAGGATACAAAGCATTGAATATTAATTACAGACTTATGAATACACAACAATAATAAGAAGACTGCGGTACCAATCATAAAAATAGGCATAAATTGAGTGTTATTTTGAACCTGTGTAACAGAGGTTGGAATACTCAGATTTCGGCTGATAAATACATTAAATCTTATAGGCAAAAAATATCTAAATAGGACATTTCGTTATGTCTTGCATTTCGATATTAAGACACTTATAAATTAGAGTAAGTAGTTGGGTGCTTAAAAATCATGTATATTTTCTTTATAAATAGATAATAAAATTGAATGTTTTTATAATATAAGTCAATAGTTTTGTCCTAGTATTACATGAGGTTGTAAAATTAGGTGCAATATTTCTTAGCTTAGCACTACAACATATATAATCGCCACTGCACATACATGCAAGAGTGGCTAAAGTATTTTTAAAAAACTTAACCCTATGCATGTCACTGTGTATGTGCTGTTTAAGGCTAGTGCACGCGTAAATAGGGACTTGTCACACAAAATTGCATAGCAAAAATCCTCCTACAGTTTTATGTATGGTCACACACCTGATAAACCACTTTTTCTATTGATATTGTATTAACAATTCCAGAAATAAAACCACAAATCTGGTTGAAATCCAGAAAACTTTTCATGCAAATATTATAAAACAGTCAATTATAAAAGATGATACTAAATGGAAGCAGTAACTATAGTAAATATGTAATTAATTAATCATTAATAAATACTGTTTAACCAGTAGGTATAACTGAAGTGATTCAAAGCAATGTTATTTATAATGTAATGCCTGAGAGAATAAAAGTTGGAACTTTGATTAAAATATTTTTTTAAATTTATACCTTAAATTTTTCTCTATATTTATTACTTTTTACCTTAATAACTGCTAAATTGCTTTGCTAACTATTCAAAGTCCCAGTTTAAAGAATATCTAGAAAATTACTACTAATTAATATCTGCAAAATAAGATTTTCGTACTTATCTATAAACTGAGTTAATATTGCGAAAATTTAACATGTTTTATTTTATGTCCGCTTCTGTTATTTGATTTAATAAATTACCTTGAGGAATGTTGGATATTTGACAGATGCCTTAAAATGTCTCATGAATAATTGATAAGAATATGTGTAATTTAATAAAATGTAATTTAAGTACCTACTTTTTATGACCAGTAAACCATTTTTTATGTAACAAGAATCATTTCATTAATTTTGTTAATAATATAATATACATATCCAATGTAATTAACATTTTATTATTTCTTATGAATTCACTGTTTTAGTTTCAAAGTACCTAAAGTAGATCAAGTAGGGATACGATACGTATATTCATAATTCTGCTGGAGACTGGTACGAGCGAAATTAGCTAGGAAATGGAATCGATAAACCGTGTTGCTCCGTGCCAGTCTCCTCTGGGATCGCAGCCAGCAGACCACAAACACGAACACCCTATTATTTAAATTTTGAACCCTATCAATAAAATTTGGGGACGAGGATACCAATTCGCGCGCTATTCGAAATAAGTCCTCAAAGTAGAAATATTCTACACTGGCGACGTCTATAATAATTGTATTAAGGAAGGTACATAGTTATTCGGTAATCTACAATGATAATAAAAATAATCAATAATAAATATTGGGGAAAGACTAAGGAAATGCGCATTCGACATAAGCCGTCAAATTAAAATTCTACTCCGACAACATCTTTATTGATTGTATTAAAGTAGGTACATACTTATTCTGTAATCTACAATTAGAGAACAAAATTAAACATTATATTTTTAGCGAGACTCCGTTTCTTCAGACGTGCTGTTGTCCCGAGAGCCATCAGAGTCCTGTAAAAACGAAATGGCACAATATAATAATTATTACGATTTACAAATCTTGCTTACTGCATTTGATCTAGTTACAAACGAAAAAGAGGTGGATATATTTTAAATTGTCATCTATCGACTAGTTACATACAGGCAACATTATCATAGATTTATGATAAGTAGTAATATTATACCAACGATCATTAATTTCGATGATTAGGTATTACATTATACCCAAGCCATGCTATTTTCACTGCCCCGAAATATCAATGTAAGTACCTAATTAGTACCTAACGACTTATTTTCAATAGATTATTCTCTAGTCTATTCCACCTCCCTGGTTCAGTATTGAGCGATCTGGTCTTATAAGTGGGAGGTCCATGGTTCAATACCCGGCAAAGCAATGTGGGAATTTATATTTTTTGATTTTTTTCTAGTTCTACTCGCCGTAGTTTCCTCTTCGTCTTTGGATGAAGAATGATTCATCAGCGCCGCCAGCGATCTCGACTTCGCCGATAAATTCTTTTCTGGCGATCGTAATCTTCCCAAACTCTACAATGAAAGAAAAATAATATTATCTTATTTTGGTGAATGAATGCTACAAGAATTATTCCAAAAACCGGAGCAAAAACACGTTTTCAATGAATTTTTAACATTTCATTATTAATGTTAGGCTTTCGGGTTCGGAAACCTTAAAAAGGGTATCTGGATATGTGACCCAGTAACCAACAATATAAAGAGACTATAGCCTGGCTGTGCCTAAGTTCTGATTACCAGATTGATCGTTAGAATAGGCACTTTACCAAACTGGAAAAGTAACTGGGTAGGTATGGGTACTTACTACTTACGTATTATACTTATGCAGTGGCGTGCATAGAGAGAGTTATTATATAATAAAATACCCTTAAGTGTTTATAACTCGTACCGGAGATTTTCTTTTTTTTGTCTCATCTGCATACCCTGTGCATACCCTCTATGCACGTCACTGTACTTATGGTACTATACTTGGTGTTTACTCTTAAATTAATTAAAAGTGATTTGCCTACATCTCATAGAGTAAAGAAACCATCAAAAGAAACCTTGCAGTCTGTTTAGATGCGTTCTGAGAGTCTTTGATCCGAAGATTTTCATCAGAAACTGGGCTTTCGCTTTGTATCGTTTTTATTATAGGGCCCGTCGTATTGGAGAGAAACAAAATATCCTGTATCCGAGCCCTCTATAGAGCGAAGATGCGCGGCTCAAGTAATATGTCTTCACATTAACTCGTCTTACTTCATGGAAATAAGATAGGGATTTAATCATAATTGTTCTAAATTTCAATAAAACAGTTGCAGTAAGTACTTACTTAGTTGAGCCAAAAATAGGTAATAATCAAATAAACAACACACTTTCGTATTTATGAAATCAGAGTGGATAATAATCACGACCACTTCTAATGACAGACCGTGAGTGATTTTTAAAACTCCCGTGTGAGCAGTTTGTTTTTCAGGAATGAATAGTCGATTGGGTGCTTAGTTAGGGCGCAAAGTGAGGACAAGCAAACAAACAAAGAAGCTCATTTTCGCATTTATAATATTAGTAGGTCTGGAAGTATCAATGAGTATGGATCTAAAGATTAAGATTTGTCTTTGGATTTACCATTGAGTCGTCATCTTCTCTCGCCGGAGAGAACTGTGGATTCATGAGAGACGCCAGTGAAGACGATCTCACAGATATCCCAGTGCTCACTTGCTTTTCCGGTGATCGCAGTTTCCGTTTAAAGTTCTAAATACACATAGACACAAAAATATTATAATTAATAATCATATCCTGGTGTTATTTATTTGAAATAAAAATATCAATAAGTATGTACTGAAAATATTTACCGATTCATCCTCTTGATCGGACAGACCTGTTACTAAAAGCTTAGAAAACAGAACAATTAAAATTCAATAACGTAAAAGTAATACTGGCATGGATTATGTGAGAGCCTGTCTAGCGGTTAGCATCTTTGATTATTTATCTCTTGGTCGTGGGTTCGATTCCCCTAGGCTTTCTGAGTTCAAGGTAAAATATTCAAGGTAATTCTCAATAAGCGGGTACTACTTAGTCCGGAGTTAGATAATTTCCGTTGGCTATTTCCTATCCTTGAAGAGCACGTCAAGTCATGCATTAAATTTATTATTGTAGTATCTACGTATTGTAATAATTACTTAATATTAATCTTTTGCATCCATCTCTTATGTAAGAAAGAAGGCCTGAGGCCAGCATTGGCCAACAATAGTAGGTATCTCAATATGATATAACTCCCCTAGTTATATATTATACACACTTCTACTAGTTAACCAAGTTTTAAACTGTTTTGTATTGGCGATTTCTAGATATAGGTACCAGCTATCAATCAATCACCAATCAATTTTTATTTTACATACAAGCAACCAGTGGCCTAAAAACCTACCCTAGGTGTTTTATATCTCTTACAATGCCTATCCTTAATATCTATCCTTAAATAACTCGTACTGAAGATTTTCTTCATTTTATATCATCTGCATACCATGTGCGTATCCTTTGTTTACATAGGTGTTAATTAATTCTTATAATTCTAAGTAAGCTACTTAGCCTTCTCACCTCTAGATCCGCCCTGTCATTGATATCAGCAATCTGTTGGAACGCAACGCTGAGCAGTTCCACTGCCTTCGAGTGGAACGTCATTTCTATCCGCACAAAGTCTGAGAGAAGTGTCTTCAGCTGCACCAATTTGCGTTTTTCGAAAAATTCTGTCTGTTCGCTCAAACCTTTCGCAGATCGAGACATTTCAGCCGACGCTTTCAGCAGTTCAGATTCCGCGTAAGTCTAATGAATCAGCATATAGTGATACTTAAATTATGCTTGGTCTTCTCTAAACTTCTAGGCCGTACAGTTGATGCAGTTAAAGATGTATAATAGACTAGGTAGGTTAGCCCTTGATTGCAATCTCACCTGGTGGTAAACGACGATGCAGTCTAAGATGGTAGCGGGCTAACTGGGAGTATGGTGGTTGTGATAAGCGCATACCCTTAATGGTTTCGACGCGAGATCGTGCCGGAACGCTAAATCGCTTAGTGGCACGTCTTTGTGGGTAGGGTGGTAACTAGCCACGGCCAATGCCTCCCACCAGACCAGACCAGAGAAAATTAAGAAATAATAAATTCACAAATTGGCCCTGCCGGAAATCGACCAACTTTAAACCACGGCGCTGACCGCTGCGCCCGCCAGGGAGGCCGGCAAAATCCATCTTTTGATCTCCCATCCTCAACGGCATCAAACTTACATCAAGCGCTAACGTGAAGCGCTCAAGTTTATGGCAGTAGGTACTTATATATTGAACTTCTACTCGACGCATACCGTTGAAGTTCGTGCCCAGCGCATTATGCTATCATTTTTTATGACATAAGTCGTTACTGTATCGTTACTGATAATTGCTTAAGATAGATTGCCAAAACATTTCGAAAAACAGAAGTCTTACAAGTTATGACCAGGTACGTGCCGTTTTAAGCAAATCTTGTTATTATTCACAATGTTGGACCCAAATTTGCACACAGCTGTTGCGGACTGGACGCGTTGGTAAGGTGCGATTATTCAATAAAAAAACCTACTACTTGTTGCCTGTTAAACGGCTGTCTTTCTTTGGCTTTATCCAGGACTTTCTTTCTAGCCATTTCCTTTTCCCTTACATTCATCGTATGCTTGAGTTCCTCTCTTGCGTGCTTACAAATACTTTCATATTGACATAGCTCCCCTATAACCTGCGGAAAAATCGTTATCTTGATCGTGTCAGGTGGTGGTAGGCACCACATCCACCGTGCTGCTACGTTATTGAGGGTTCAAACAGTTGATTGATTTTACTATTGTATGGTATTTATTGTGTGGTTTGTTTTAAATATTGACTATCCGGCTGCTGAAAGAATGCATTTCCGACGATTGTAAGTTTGTCATATAATTTTTTTTTTTTAAACAATAGGAATAAACAGTTGACATTACATTGTAACAGCGCTTTTTGAATTTTATAAAATAATAGGTACGTCGATTCCACCGCGATTTCAACCGAGTTAATTAAGGATTTCATCAATTCATACATACTTAGTATAGATTATTTCAAGATATATTCATTTATTTGACACATTCTATCATTTAATTTGGTGGAAATTTATAAAAATATAAACCTTTAATAAGTTTTAATGATAATTATCACTTCGTATTCGTTAGTAGGGTAAATAAAGATTAAAAAATTATTCAAATTCAAATTCATCATGAGTGTAGCCGTAAGTCCTACCGATACGAAAACCGTAGCCAAAATCGGTTTTTCTTCTAGTATCGGTTGAAATCACAAGGTTAAATAGGTATATACTGTCCCAAGTTACAATCTATACCTACCTTGCCAAATTTTATTCAATACGTATTTACCTAATTGAGTCTCACTCAATTATATATATACTCAAGATAACAGACAAAATAAAAATTAGCTCCTGAATATGGAGCAATCTTTTTTTTTACAGCCGTGGACGATCTGACTTAAAAAAATCTCACTGGCCCCCAAACCAGAAGCTAGGTACGCCCATGACTGTAGGTATATTTATCAACCATATAGAAAATAGATTTTTGGTTTGAAATCATTGAACAAGTAGGCTCATATACGATTGATTCGTTTTTTAATGAATATGGACCGAATATAATTTTTAAAACCTTTGCTTCCAAGCGCTGAACTTCGCAGTTTCTATATTCCTCTATAGCAGTAAGCGTTACTGATAAGTTATCAAGCCCTGTACTTAGCGATTTGTTTACTATTTCATTGTTGGCGTAATCCTTAAAAATTTTAGCTAGTTCGTCACCCATATCGCGTAACCTGTAACAAAACTTATTAAAATATCCAAGAACCTAATGTTGCAATGTGCATTGGCCTATAATAACAAGTTAAATGGTCATTAGATCGACTGTTTCAAGGATTGATTTAATGTTAATCGTGTTTCTATGTAAATATTACGGTACCTACCTGGCGGTTTTTCTGGTGTAATCTCCGAAACCAACGCAAAGGTCGCCGAAATTCTTTTCAACATTTGAAATTCTATCTTGAATAAATTTAGCTTGCTGTTCATAACTTAATGAATGTGCGTTATCTCCTCTAAACATTTTCGCCTTTTTTAAGTTTATAAAAAGTTTACGGATTTCCGTTACCTTGGTAACTGTTTCAATTGACTATAAACTAGGTCCTGTATCTGAGCTATGAACATTATTAGCCCGTACATTTGAACTTGACGCGTGAACTGATTGGCAGTACTGGAGCATTAAGTGTTGCACTTTTCAGTTTGAGTTGAGGTCCCAAAAATTAGGGGGTAAATTAAAAAGGTAACCTACGAATCAATGAAAAAATACGATTGGATGATACTATAGGTACTATTATGACAGTGACAAACGAATGACACCAGCGTGATCAGTAGCTATAACTTTACATTTTACATGTAATGTACGCATTAAAAGTGCCATCTATGTGCCTATTTCATTCAATAAAGAGATATTTGACTTTGACTTATATATATCTAATGATCACGCTGATCATTTTGGCTGTCACAAATAAATGCTTTTGTGTCGTTAAGCTTGTTTTTAGCCCCTAACGCGTCAAATTAATTTGAATAGACAATGGTGCTAATTTTTACGTAAACAAATATTTAGACTAAATTAACTTGACAAGACATATGTTTGAATTACAGGAATCGTTGCATGTTGTAAGGCACCTATTTCTCAGTAGCTCAATAACAATTTATTTAGAAGCATAATTTTATAAATAGATTAATTAATAATGTATAATAATCGACGAAACCTTATATCATCAACCAGTATAAAAATAATATGTTATCGGAAAATAATAGATCCAAAATGAATCGAGATCACTCCCGGGATAATAGGACACAATTACTGGCAATTATAACGAAGACAATCTGATTTGAAACCGGAACCAAAGAGTGTTTCTTGGTTCTATAGTATCATTAATCCAGTGCATATCTCGATTTAACGTCACTGTCATAAACAGCTGTAGTTCATTTCACAAATAATCAACAATAGAAATTAATTATAATTTTTCGTAAAAATGAATGAGGAAATAGATGAATATGATATTTATCATCAGGACTTTACGACTGCTTCAGAATGGGAAGTACTAATAGCACGATTAGAAGAGATAATCGTTGAATGGAACCTATCTAAAATTAAATTGTGTAAAACAAGTCCAGAATACACAAAGAAGTGGCTTGCTAAATCTGAGGATATAAAGTTTCGAGGCTTGAGTTTTACACTAACGTACAACGCATTAGAACCTGTAAAAAGCCAAGACAGTGAAAAAGAACCAGAAGAAAAATGTTTGTTAACTGAAATTCAACAGTGTCTCTGGGATTCCACAACAAACTTTATGGACAACGTTGACGGAAGTCCATTTCCAGTGTCGAATTGGTTTGGCCTCAAAAGGTACCTCATGTTGTATCCCAAAGCCCCACTTGTTGATGGGAGCATAATAAAACTCATTATGAGTTCTGTTAATATTGCATTTTCAATTGTTGATTGTGGCATTCCATTTTTTGTTAAAATACGGGAACACTGGCAACATACTTACTTAGGGATTTTTGAAGACAATGATTATAAAATAAGTTTTGATGTAATACATCTGAAGCGGATATCAAATCAGTGTTCACATCTTAGTGGCCTCGTAAGCTTGTTTAAGTCTAAGATATCATCGCCAGTGCCTCTCGATGCTGTTGTTATATCTACAAAGTTTTCTTATGAGCTAAAAGATTCGGATTCTTTCACATGGAGAAAGAGAACTCATTCCAATGAGTTCTTGTCAATTGACGGGTTTGATGTTAAAAAGCTAATTGAGTTACCATTTGGTTCTGAGAACAACCCTCTACATAGTGCTTTACTTAATGCAATATGGCCCCATTTTCGGGAAAGTGCAATTGTTGACTCATCTACATTTTCCGACATTGATCCCATTATGGCACCTACATGGACAATCACTCTTAAATTAAGAGACAACATCAATTGTCTGCTATCAGAAATTATTAGAAAGGTGATGAATTTATTAGACAGAGATAGCTTACTAATGGATGTGCTTGGATTAAGCAAAAGTCTGGGTTTGGTGAACCCGTTAAATAAGATTACAGAAGCCCCTATAACAATTTCTAAACTGGTTAAAGCAGCAGTAGGTAGAAACACTCACTTTACAGAATTCAAGGGGCCAATTACTGATGACTTGTTGATGCCTTTGCTGTATTATGTATTTCCTGATGCTGTGGAAGATGATACTTTCCCTTATCCCAAAACATTGGAAATTGAGAGTAAAAAGGTTTGTTCAAGTTTTGCTTATTTTTCTCACTGTCTTGACTGTTTCTCTATTTTTCCATCCAAGAAAATTCCATAACTAAGACTAACAAAGGAATAGTATCTTCAAATTTACAAATATATAATAAAAAATATTTGTGTTCTCATATGATAAGAGAATGGGGCCACTAATAAATAGTTAGATTTTTAGGGTTGACTGATTGTAGCATAAATCAGACAAAAACAGGTCTGTAGGGCATTGATTGTTAACAGAAATGTTTCTGTTAAGGTAACCATTTTTTAATAAGTGGAAAAAATATTTCCAGGACATTCAGTGAAAAGCATAGCATTACTTTAAGACCTGTGAATATATTAGAGAATAAAAAATGATTTTTTAAAATCAATCATGTTAAACATTTCCATAAAGAACACTGAGATATTGAATAAAAATTACGATTGTGTGTTTAATTAATTTTCTCCCTAGGATTATCTTAAAAATGCTTTACCACAAAGGCATTACTTTGGTATAAACATCAGACAATTATCAAATAAAATAAAAAATACTTTGGTATAAACATCAATCAAAAAAAGAAAAATGTTTTCTGAAGATGTTATAATATCCGTCGAAAGATGGCACTGTACACAATCAAACAGAATACCAAATAAATAACCATAATTTGTTCAAAGCTTTTGGTTCTTTTTTTAAGGACATACCTTTTTATAAGCTTAGTTAAATGTGAACCGCGTGCTTTTAATATAATAAATAATATTATTATATTACGTTTGTCTTATTTTAGGATGGTGCAGAATTAAAGTTATGTAAATATGTAAAGACGAGTCCTGAAGATGGTTTGGTGTGGCGGCTGTCAGTCACTTCGGCGCGGCTGATGGACGCCGGTGGGTTACCATACCTCGCACATTTCTGGTATGAGTTTACTCAAGAGCTGCAGTATAGATGGGAGCACAGAATACTCGTGCCTGGGTAAGTTGTTGCCCAGCATGTGTTTTACATTATGTATATTGTATAACCAATGACTAATGAAAAAAGACGGTTGGATAATATCAGGCTAATGATTTAATAGATTTTATAGCGTTTTGGAAAATACTAACACGTTAGAAGGGTTCATAGGTCCAAAACCTTATTTGACCAACCTGTTGTCTGTCTGTTTGTCGCTCGGACTCTTTTTCCTTTCGTAGGGCCGTGTGTTAGAACGCTTTTTCTCGCGTAATGGTAAAGGTGCCTTGAGGTATCAAATAATATTGAAAACTAACGTCAATGGTTTGCCAAGCATGCTAAGAATTTAGAAATCTACTACAAGTTTCCTTTAGCTTAACTTTCACTTGCTTATTTTTCCTTAAAAGTTACCTAAGTATTGTTTCTAGTTTAAACAGAAACATTTTATTTTACGTTACGTTTATATCTGTAGAAAATTAAACATTGCGGCTAACGTCTATGAAGCGACTACCGTTTTATGAAGTTTTGGGCAATAGGGGCAATACTCCAGGGGAATATTTAAACATACAAATATACATAAAATAGAAATCTCTTTTCGCAGTCAGGTGAAATAACGGTGCTGATTATGTTTTATTTTTTCGTAATCATTACGATATTCCATCACTTGTGTGTTTTCTGATGATTTTAAAGTTAGTTGTGACACCCACCGGAAATAAGTCTCATACAAGAACATAAGTTGTATGATGTGGGCGCTGTCCATGTTTTTCTTTGCATACTGTGTAAAACCTAAAATATAGTTTTTACAGCTTAACTATTAATTTTGCTTTTCAAACAATTTTGATTAAAATATGTACCACTATATAATCAACTCAATATATATATTGAGTTGATTGTAATAGTGGTTCGCAAGGAACATCACGCAATTTTTTTTTCTACGACGGTTTGTTCTTGACCGTACTTGATTTGCTGGTCAACTAAACTGTGTGCCATCGATTTAGTCACTAAGTTCCTTAGTACTATATTTATAGCGCTTTGTCAGTCGTATCTGTCGGACTGACGGACGGACGCATGTCTAACGGGCAGACGGACGGATGAACAGACTGCCAAATTGCTATTTTATCCAAGTTACCTATTAGTACGTTGCTACGCTCAGTCAGTTATTTTAATATACAGCATTAGTAGTCGGCGACTTCAACTGCGTTACATTTTCGGGATAGAAATAGTAATCAACTCTCTTAGTTAAATGTACTAGTACCTTCTACTGGATTACATTTCTCATTTGCTGCAAGATAGAAGAACAAACATACTTTCGCATTTGTTTTGATTTTTAAGGATATTGCTCAGTAATAAAAGCATTTTACATTTCACACTTAACATTTTATAAAAATCTTTATTTATTTGATACCTATTTTAATTATATATTTACAATGTAAATGAATTCGCTTAATTATAGCACCATTCGGATTGAGCTTCGATTGTTTTTAAGTTGTAAGTATATCTATAAGTAAGGACTTATTATGTACAATAAGAAAAGCATGTTGGAAAACATTTTTTTCCTAATAACTATTTTTTTTTTGTAATTATTCCATTAACATTGCAATATTAAAGGCAATTAAAGTGCAGTATATTTTTTACTCACAGCTGTCCAAATATCTGTAATGCTCTTAGTACACCCACCTGTGATAGATACACTCACCTGTGGTCCTTAACAAAATAAATCGCTGGTGAAGAACCAACCAATTTGCTGGTGTGTCTTCAAATATTAGTAATTTTATTAATTACATCTTATATTTTCTATAAGTTTTGCTTTCTTTTTCATTTACTCTGGTAAATCGCAAAATAACATTTTCTATCCTTATATACTCGTATTCCGGAATAATATATCTTATCTTATATCAACATAAGGCAGGACCTGATGGAGAGAGATCTTATCTTATATAAGATCTTACATGAGGGACCGACTAAAGAGAGAGAGAGATATCAACATAACAGGAATATATAGAATTTACATTTGTTGATTGGTATTTTACGAGTATAAAGTAATTAATTACAATTGTAAAATAGCTTTTCACTTATTTCATAAATTGCAATGACCTAATTACGACATTCTATACTTACTAAAAAACTTCAGTTCTCATATTCTTTCTACACGTCCATATAGTATATGCTAAAATATATATATTGCACGCTGTAGACTGTATTCGTAAACGGATCACACTGATATTATTTATTTTTGCGACGTGCGTTTTTACATTGAAATCGCTCCCAAGTGATGTCGCCACCTTTATGGACTCTGCCGATGTGATGATGACCGTGTCGGCGGGGGCAGATATGGGCTTTGTGCGAGCTCCATGTAGCTCGGGTCTTGGCAACTCTCTGGGGCGGTGAGCAGGGCTTACGCCACTGTATCTCTCCACTCACCGCGTCTTCCGCGCGCTATAATGGCACTAGACCACCTCTAGTAGTCGCATTACGCGCCATGTAAATATCCATATCGTGGTCTGTCCAGTTATCTGAGGTATCGCAATATCCTAATCCTAGGGAACCTACGCTATATCTACTGGCAGGCCGCGAACGTGATCTCGGCCTCCTCCTCGACCCGGCCGTGCCACTGGTCGCCCCTCCTGCAGCCCCACTCAGGGATAAACGAGATGCTCGCTCCGATGCTGCTCCCAAAGATTGTCGAGATTGTCGAAGATCTATAAGCAAAACAAATATTAACGTAACCTACCTATAGTCTAGATATAATACCTAATCGTATTGTTAGCGAGTAACGTTACCGGTTCTAGATCCTAGTAAACTTCCTGGGTATCCCGGAGCTCCATAACGACCGGAATGTGAATAGCTGTGTTGAGACGACTGTCCATCGGCAAGCGAACGGGCTCGCCCTGGACGTCCTGGTAATGGTTCTGGCGCGGCCGGTTCAGTATAAGAACGTGCTCTAGGTATAGAACGTGCGCTATATGCTGAAACTTGATCCCATTCGCGTTGTTTTCCGAATGCGCCAAGTGTGGCTAGCGAAGACAGCGGCCCACTAGGGCTTGGCGTTCCAGTGAGGCCCCCACAACATGGATTTGACATTTTTTCGGGTAATTGATTGTGCAATCGGTGAACAGTTCGTGAGCGGCGCCGAGACGCAGCCGCAAACACGAGAACAGCAACCACAATAGTTCCACATATAGCTGCGCTGGCTGCAATTGTTATTTTATCCATATTAGTAGCGGCAGCGGACACAGTTCGTACTTCACGGCACTGTGAATATGGTACCGTTTCTGGACTCACATGCACTTCCTCTAATGATATCACGCAAACAACAATGCATTCCTAAAAATTGAACAAATACATAATATTAGTATTTATAATTGATTAACATTCATAGGTATATAAAAGAGAAATTAAGTATAGGTACCTGGGATGGAACATTTTTGATTTTAAATTCTCTTTCGCTAGCCTCAAGTGGGGGACCCTGTTTAAAGCTTTTGTCGCCAAAAAGACGATATACGACGCGGAAGCCTAGGATGTTAGCCACATCTGAATCCCATTGGATTATAACTGAATTGTCTTGTCTGTAAGCATTTTTAACAATGACTTCGTTAGAATCGTCTATATTTGGTTTCTGCTGAGGAAAGTTCATTACAAGGGGTGGTCTTTGGTGTGATGCATGACGCCACGTAGGTGCAGCTGGCCGAATTGATGGGACACGACTTGTTTTAGGAACAGCCGTTGTCGAAGGTATTGCGGCAATTGTTGTCTCACTGGTATTAGTCATTCCTGCATTGCTCGATGCGGTTGTGCTACTAGATGTGGTTGGCTCTGTCACAATGGTAGAAGTTGAGATATGACTTGTACTGAATTCATTTGTTATAGTTGATGGAGATGCTGCTATCATAGCTGTATCTAGATCACAAACAAGCTCGTTGGGCTCAAAACTATAAAATCCACGTTCGCGAAAATGAGGTGGATTACCGCAAAATTGAGGGTTTCTCTCGCGTGAGGTAACTTGCAACTCGCCGTTACGAATCCATTCAATTATCCATCGCAGGCGGCAATCACAGTTTAAGAATCTTCCGCCGATGCTTAGTCCTCTGAGCGTGTGGTTAAGGTGAGCCAGTGCTTTTTCCGGGACTGTTGGTAGCGGATTTCCGTCCAATGCTAGTAAAGTTATAGATGGATTGTTAAAAAAGGCATCTGTTGGTAGTTTATTCAGCAGATTAAATCCTATGTCCAAGACTCTGAGGTCTGACAATGTTGCTATTGCTTCAGTTGGAAATTCGGGCAATAGATTATTTAACAAACTTAACGAGCTCAATGTATTTTTAATACCTGTAAATGCGTCTCTTTTTAAATTGACTAGTAAATTTCTTTCTAAATTGAGAGCCGTAAGGGAATCTAATCCATCGAAAGTAAGGCTACCATCTGGTCCTGGCAATTCCCTTATACTGTTTTGAGAAAGATCTAGAAACGCAAGGCTCTGGAGTCCTCTTATACATTCAGGTACAATTTTCTGTTTTGTTCCTTTTAGATTAAGATTTTTAAGAGAGTTTTCCAAACCAGACAGAGCATGAGGTGCTAAAGTTATATTATTATCAGATAACTTTAAAGTCGTTAAATCTTGGAGCGTCGAAAAGGAATAGTTTTCGATGGATGATATTTTATTTTTTGATATATCCAGAAGAGACAAACTTGTTAAAACTCTCAATGCTTTTACTGGCACCTCTGTTAGTTCATTGTCCTGCAAGTTCAAATTCTTTAAATACTGGCCTTGACTTTTAAAGGCATTATTTTCTATTTTCTTGACTTTGCAACCGGATATTTGTAAGCTGTGTATCGCCAAATTCTCGAACATGTCATTCGTGATGGTGGAAATTGTTGAATTATTAATATATAAAAGATCTATAGAAATTTTCCTTGCACTTGAATTGAGGGCAGCTAGTAGTACGGGAAAATCAACCTGGAAACAAATGAATATAATTAGTATTTGCTAGTACACGTAATAATATAAACACGTAATAATATGTAACAGTCAAATTAAATTGTTTATAATACCTGATCGCACTGCACGGAAAGTTGTCTAGCCAAATTAAAAGCACAGACACAGGTGGCTTGCAAATCTGGAGAATCCTTCCATGGACACTGTCCTCTTGCGCAGTGAACAAAAATGACTGTAAGTACGGTCGGCAACCACAATTGAAGACATACACGTCTTCGTGTTACCTGAAAATGAAAGGAAATTTATATAAACATCAATAATTTTTTTTTGTCTTTATGTTCCTCAGGTATCTAAATAAAGATAGTATAACAGTTTTGTTTAAGTTTGTTTATTTTAATTATTAATTGTAAAGGTTATTCTACCAGAATTTCAAATTTCTACGTTCAGCCGTTAGGACTGATGGTTGCCCGTCAGCCAAGTTACATTATAAAGCGTTGATAGCTCAGTGGTTGACACTTCGGATTCCCTTTCGATCCTCGGCAGGCACATCTGACTTTTTGGAGTTCTGTGCGTTTTTAATGGAAATGTCATTTGCTTTAACGGTGAAGGAAAAAAATCTTGAGTAAACCTGCATGCCTGAGAGTTCTGCATGATGTTCTCGAAAGCGTGTGAAGTCTACTAGGCCACAAAGCCAGCGTGATAGACTACTGATTAAACCATTAAATACTAATAGAAGACCTGTGCCTGGTTACAGTCTTTACGTAATGGGTTGATATTGATGAATGTATTTTAGTGCCTACCGTTAGTTTAGACGCACCTCTAGGTTTGTTAGTATTGACCCCCTTGTTTTTCGGTGTTTTAAAAATTGCTCTGTTAGTTTTTCTGGGATAAAAGTATATTATGTCTAGTTGTCCCATCTCCAGGATGCAAGCAGTCTCTAGGCAAAATTCCGCATAGATTATAGCCGTGCTTAGGTAGGTAGCTTAGGCTTTACTTTTAAATGTCCCGAGAAGGGACTCCAGTGCTTCTCCGGGATAAATAGTATATATATTGAAATAGATCAGTGCCGTGGTTATTTCCAAAGTGGATTTCAAATATGGGTTTAACATAAACAAATAGAGACACTTTCGTATTCATAATATGAGTATCGAAGTTTGTGTAACTATTAAGTCTCACTGTCAAGTAACGAGCCGCAATCAAGCGGTGCACGGACCGTTGAAGAGAGAAGTGCATAGCAGTCGCTTCGAGCTACTAGTCCGGAAAACTGGCTTTCCCTCTACTACGAGCAATGCTTAATACGTGACTATTGTGAAGCAGACCATGCCCAAGAGGCTGTCTTTGTTATATCTATATGTAACGTATCTGTATGAATGAATGTGAGTACATTTTTGTTGTACACCACAGAGTAAAATAAATAAATTCGAATTACGATGGAGCACTTAAATAAAATTCAAATTTCATTTATTTTAAGTAGCCTTAGTTTATAAGCACTTTTGAAACGTCTAGTCAGTTGTTTGTAGTGACTCTACCACCGTTTCGGAAGGCGTTGAAAGTATGAGTTCGTGAGTGTCGTTGTCTTTCGATAATAACTATCCCCAGGAACGGTAAGCTTTATATTTGTACGGCTCGTGCAAATATAATTAAAAAAATCTATTAAAATTTAACGATTGGAAACTTAACTACATTTCTTTTGTGAAAAAAGAAATGTACGAGATACTGCATCCAATAAGTCCGCACTTCCCTGTCGTAAAATATTTATAGCGGCATGCGAGTATATATTACTCTAAAGGTATAAATAGAAAACGTGTTGGTCAACAAGCTTAAATATTTAATTATTTAAATAATATGGAAATCTTATGCACATAATTTTTTACTAACATCATCGTCACTTCAACCATTTTAAGTGCACTGCTGGACATAGGTATTTTGTAGGGCGTTCCAAAATCCAGGAGCTGGGCCAATCTACTGAGTCGCTTGTTCCCAGTGACTCATTCGAGGTCGTTTGTCCACCTCGTTTGGAGACGACCAACGCTGCGTTTACCAGTGCTGTGGCGCCATTCCAACACATTGGGACTCCAACGTCCATCGGTTCCTCAAGCTATGTACCCCGCCTTAGACCGCCGTTTCCTGTTAGACAACGGACGAGGCAGCAGTGCCTTAGAGTCTAACAAACCCTAATATAACTAGCGCAGAAGGCAACGGGTGATTTCTGCGACTATTATCCCGATAGTTGTAAAGATGAATTTACAAGTTGCTACTGGAGATATCCCAAATAATCATCATCATCGGTTCTACAGCACTTTGTCCAGTTGATTTCTTCCCCATCTCGATCTAGTGCTGGTGTCCGCCAGTTTTACCTGCCTTGTGTGTCTCGGTCTCCCGATCGAACTTTTTTTTTTTATAATAATAACTGACGCGTAAAGCAGATTCAGACTCCAATGCGGGTTTGTGGACTTTAACGACTATTACAATTTAGTGATAATAACCGGGGTCGAATGCCTAACGTGCTCTTTGAGGCACGGGGGTCTACACCGCCAATTTCCTATTTCCGGACGGTTACTGAAAGTTCTTTAACAGAACAAGCACGATACCTAAAAATGTTTGATTCGAACCCAGGATTTCGTGATCTGTAGCTGCAGATACGAACCACTAGACTAACGGTCTAAACGGGAGTAGTTGCTGCGATGAGAATTTTTTTTTTTTTGTATAGTAGGTAAACTCTATGTATTAAATATGTTTTAATATATTACATTGTTAAACTTAAATGTAATTACCGTTCAAGCTCATTATTCAAAAATGTAATTAACATTGAAATCATTCGAGTAAGTACGCTTGCTTTTACTACCAACTGGACGAGACAAAGATCGTACCACTAGCCTATTTAAAACAGCAGCATTCGGCAGTCTTCCGATTTCGCCGATAACGGTACTTACCTCAGAGTCGGCGCGGCGTTGGCGGAGCGATGTGAGAGTCAAATGTTGACGATTTACTTTCATGGAATCTTTAGGTATTCTGTATTTAAAGACACTTTATTTTACCATTCTTGCTAATATACAGCTTTCACTTTTCAACTGACTTGCAAAATAAGCTTATCAGTTCGTGATTTTTGGAGATGTTTTTCCATATCTCCGTTCAATCTAAACCGATTGCATTGACTATTTTTCAACCGATGTTTAAAGTTTTGAAAGCTCAGATAACTACGTCTCTACATTTTACACACAATGTTTTTAGGTTGGGCATTATTGCATGGGTAATGTTACTTCGGACTTTCATTAGATAGCGTTCTTTATGTAGTACTAAGTTCACCGGGTCATGTAATTTCTTTATAAATAAATAAAATTTTATTTTCAGTACGCAATAACAAAAAATAACAGCTTTCAACTAAATGCATATGATAGTATGTATATTTGATAGGCACCTTCTTACAAAAACAATTATAAATCTAGTGTCTGTATGTCTGACTGTGTATCTGTTTGTTTTGGTTAGTCTTCAAAACAGCTGGACCGAGTTTGATGGGACTAGCACAGGCTGGTACCGAGTTACACAGGGAGATCTTAACACAAGCTACTATGACACATATTCGGAAACGGTGATGTGGGGGTTTAAAGACTTTATGAGCGTCCCATATTCCTCTAAGTACAAAAGAGGGTCATTGATTTTATATGTTACTTTAATAGGACATCCAAATTTAGAAAGAAGATTTTGTTTAAAACCTTTTCACAGGGTTTCTTTTTTTTTAATTATCTGGTATGTAATAAAGAAAATTAGATTAGTACCTTAAGTGTGTAATAAATAAACGAGTCATTACGTTGACACCCTTATGCAGTAGTATTTCAAGCTTTTTGAAAGGTGCTGTCAGTTGAAACGTGACCAAAAAACTAATGTCTATTCCGACGTTGTGCCGCGTTTATTTCTAACGCACATAGAGTAAATGGATATTAGTTATGACAAAGTGCCTAGCGATACGTTTTAATCTAAGCATGCTTTCTTTCTAAGTATGCAGGAGTTGCATGTTTACATTGTAACTGAAATGATTTCCTATTGTTAACACTTCAATAACACGATTACGGTTATGACCTGCCGATGTTTGTTTATAGATTTCGTTACAAGATGCGATAAGTAGGCATGCTATGCTAGAATTTAATAACGATTATATGGTTCAGATTTATATCGTACTAGCTGCTTCCGACGATTCCACCCGTGTTAGGTTACTAGGTACAGGTACTCGCATTTTTTTCGAACTTATTTATTATTATACAATAATATACCCACACACAGTTTAATTATTTACCCACTATACAAGTGGTTAAATATGTGTGTGCGTGTCACTGCGCGTGTATATGTGTGTGTCCCGAATTTCTGTTGAAAAGGTGAATTAGTCAGGAGCTTTTAGCTATATTTGATCAAAGTCTGTCCAAGATGGCCGCCGCTGCAAAATAGCGGTTTTTTCCGCTACTTCAAATTGTCTGTGACTTTTAATGTTTTTATTCTTTTTTTGTATAATTCATAACAATTAAGATTATTATTAATATAATATAGCAGAATATGTAGGAACTTTATATCCTAAACACCAATAACTAAACCATATTTAGCAAAATATATATTTCATTTCATTTCAATGGCTAACAAATGGAAGGGCTTGGCTAGAAGTATACTGTATCCTATGATATATTTAAAATTCAAGATGGCTGCCACCACAAAATTGCTGATTACATTTTTTTTCACGACTCTCTCAATATGAGAATCAAATGAAAGGGCTTCTAGAATACTATATACTATTGTTATTATGTAGTGTCGGGGTTTTAGTGTAGTTGAAGGTTTGTGCCCGAATTTACACCAATAAATACGAAAACAGGGATCTATCTCAACTGTAGTTGGACGATACCTGCACAAAAAATATATTAAAAAAAAAATTTGTCACTAATAAGGGTATTCAATCAGTGTAGGCATCAAGGCGGATGATTGGGAAAATCCTCATCGTATACAAGTAATGTGAAATGTTTAGGGTAGGAAGTGCTTTTGTGTATGTATGAAGTGCATGCCAGTGTTGCAAGTCGCTTTCATGCCCGTGGTCATTTTACGGAACTTTAAATCATTTTCATAATATTATGTAATTAATGTAACCGACGGATTATTGTGCTTTCTGCGAGGAACGGGGTTGTAATCCAATACAAATTGGGCCGAGCCTTGGATTGACCCCAGGACCTCGTGATCCGTAGTTGAACATGCGAATCACTTACAGAGCAACAAGGCTTTATATAATATCAAAGTCAAAATTACAAATAGCACTTTCTATGTTAACATAATCTATCTATATATACGAGTATATAAAAGAGAAACTGGGTATGTTCCGTATAGGCTCCGAAACGGCTGGACCGATTTCAATGAAACTTTCAGGGAATCTCCGGATTGACCTGGCGAGTAATCCTGTAAAGTTTGGTGACGATCGGACCAATCCTATTTTTGAACTGTCAAATACAGCTTTATTTACTATGATGATATTCTATTGTTGGGTGTACATGGGTGTAGATAATAATCTTCACCGAAGAGAATCGAAGAGAATGAATACGGAGAGAAATAAATGATTTAATATGTTATGAGACTTAAATTAAAAATTTAATGATGTAAGTTTATTGTTGAAATAAAATAAAGCAAAATCTAGCCCGGCGAAGCGGGATGGGTACGCTAGTATAACATAAATATGTAAATAGTAGTGAGATGATGTCGATAACTACAATCGTAAACTAATTACTACTAATCGTACCAGAACTAAATGCTTGATAGAGCAATTGCGTGATATTTATAAATATACAGTGGCAGTGAAAAACGGCCGGCCTTCATGCAGTATGGGCTTGAGCTACAAGTCACGGAGATGAAAACGCAATGTGTATGGGATGTGAACGTAATTACAACGTCCGCTAAGGTAGTGTCATTGGAAATAATCTGCTGAGAAAATTCTTTTAGGCCAAGTTACCGTACAGTTATCTGTCTATACTAATATAAAAAAAAGCTGAAGAGTTTGTTTGTTTGATCGCGCTAATCTCTAAGACCTCAGGGCATAAAGCAGGAATATGACATAAAATTTTAAAATGCTCGTACTATACGAGATATATAAAAATGTAGAGTAGGCAGTGCTTTGTACATGTAGGAAGTGCACGCTATTATCTTGAACTAATAGTCGGATTTGTAGAATCTTTGTTTTTTAAATCGTTAGCTCAATTCTTGTGGAAGTTTATATAGCTATTTTACATCCTTAGAAGCCGAGAAAACGTAATAAAAGTGCAGGCGGGCGACCTGATGCGGTGATTGATGGTATATTGTGTAGAAAGGGGCATTTTGGGGCAAGTTTGATCGCTACTTAGGAGCCAAGCAAAAAGAAAATAAAAACAGAAAAATTCTAGACGGCTGATGCGGCGCGGTGTGCGCGGTTACCGAAGTCGGTTTTTAAATAATCCGATTTGTTTTAAATTTAAACGGCGGTTTAATTATCGGGGCATAGTAGATATGCCCCGATATAGAAGTGAAATACGATCGGTTGCGTTATCATATTGAGAAACACCATTGTCACCGAATGGCGCCCTTGCGTTTCCATGCTAAATGCCTCAAAGCCCCCAGATTATTGCAAAAAAGTGTGTGCGTGCAACCTTTACGCGCGATTCAAGTAAAAGTTTTATTATTATTTATTGATGAAAGAGTAAAATGTTCCTGGAACTCCGCCATGTTAAATATTCGCTATTTCAATTTATATTCTATTTAAAATTCATTAATATCACTTTTATATTTTAATATAATATTTCATGTTAAAAGAAAATATTTATAATATATGAAATTAAGAGTAGAAAATTGAAGGTTAGATCAGCACCTTGTCATTGAATATTATAGAATGTCGCAAGAAAATTTATTAATAATTTATTTATTACAAAAATATAAACATTGTAATTTAAAATATCTGTTTTAAAACTGTTGAATTTTAATTCACTTTGCTATTCACGAATTATATGTTATATACTTACGACCAATCCAAATTATTATTTTAAATAGCGGAACCTACACAGAAGCCTGATGTAAGCGTTACTTAAAAAAATCTGAGTTACTCCGTAGTCAAAAGTGACTGAAAAACACTGTTTCTAAACACTAATGTTAAACACTGAATTGTAGATATAAAAAAATATTAATCTGATGTTTAATTCTATTTCAAAGGAATGCCAATATAATTGGTCAATAGCCCTGCCTACCTGAGTGCCTATATCGAATACTAGCTAAGACGCTGTGCCCTATTAGTAAGTGGATATTCCTTAGCTTTCACTCGCTTTCTTAGGTCATGTTTGTATCTAGTTATGGAAGCGACTCATAAGTGGAAAGGGACAACGGTATCCGACATTAATATATTATAGTTCCGTTAAACTATGCTGTTATTTTGTGACGCAATATTGAAACGTCTCGTCCGCGATCAGCAGACTTGAATTATTGTGTTCTTTATTTTCAGTTTCGACAGCCGATTGGCGCAGTGGGCAGTGGGCAGTGACCCTGCTTTCTGAGTCTAAGGCCGTGGGTTCGATTTCCACAACTGGAAAATGTTTGTGTGTTGCACATTAATGTTTTTCAGTGTCTGGGTGTTTATATGTAAATTAAAAGTAAATATGCATATTATTCATTAAAATTTTCATCATAACTATAAAACTAATAACACAAGTTTCGCTTACTTTGGGGCTAGATTGCGATGTATGTATTGTCCTTGTATATTTATTTATTTACTTATTTAGTTATACTGTTTAATCGGAAATGACTTAAGCTGTCTATTGTATTTTAACTGTCTCAGTGGTCGATCTATTACAAAAAGTAAATTACTCTCCGTCCTTTCAACTAACTCTATGCCAAAATGAAGTTGATTGGATGCTTGCTTAGGGCGTAAAGTATAGACAAATAAAGACGAACAAACAAACACACTTTCGCATTTATAATTTTAAATAGTGATACCCTTTTTTTTTGACAGTGTACATTTTTATCTTAAATAAAAAAAAAAGTTCAAAAAACTTGCGGTACCTAATCTATTGAAAAGTAAACACAACTTGAATGGCCACCAACGATAGGCATGTTATTGGTGCGGCACATGATTATTTGTCAGCACATACGGTAACACAGTCAATTCGATGTCTTCCGCAGTGGCTTGCACTTCATACCTACCCTAATTTATTTGTATATAGCTCGTATAGTATTAGGATTTTTTCTATTGTATGCCATCTTCTTTATGCAAACCCTGGTCAAAAGCTAAATGCGCCGCCACTGGTCTTCCGCCATGTTTACTTAGCGATTAGCAGCCTAATGGTTGTATTTTTTATCTTTCATGATGATCTGTCTTTCTTACTAAGAATGCCTAGAAAGCGATAACCCACTAATTAGTGATCGCATTTTCACTCTCTACAATACTAGCTTACTACTATCAGCTTATATTTAGTTGCTCAGGCATTCTGTGTATGAACATATGTTTCGTCACGGAGTTACAAATGATGTGCATAGTTTTTTTTAACAGAATCTGCTCGATATGATATATAAACCAGCGTATAAAAAAATGTATTATCAAGACCAAATTCCATCGTGGCTTGCTGCTTTTTTAGATTATTTATAATTGAAAATAATAATAAAAATAAGTGGTGATGGTCTAGTGGTTTACATTTCGGTCTACCTTTTAGGGGAGCCGAGTACGATACCCGGCACGTATTTGCCGGGTATATAAGACAGTTACAGATAGTAAACATATATAAAAATGTACTAAAAGATTTTTCTAATATGATATAGTGTATGTATATTGTATGTTCTTTTGTGTTTATATATATAATATATATTTATATATATGTATATATTATAATTATATGTATTTAATTTAATTGTATCACCGGTTGCACTATCCCGTTTTCCCTAACCTAATTCTCTACCATGAAGGGTTGTCTGGAGGAGATCGCTTAAAGCGATAAGACCGCCTTTGCGCATCTCATATATATATATTTTTATTGTTTTGTTATGTCTTGTTTTCGCTTTAAATTTATGCATTAAAGACTTTATCTATCGCTCTATCTCTTTTTCCGGTGTTATAAATTACCGAGTACCTGACATAAGCTAAGATTTCAGGCAAAGGCTAAGTTAAGGTGGATAAAAAAATTGTAGAAGTGTAAATATTAATTCTTTATCAATAATCTTTATAAACCCACGAAGCCGCATTGCAGCAACTGGTAGACCTGTGCTCTAAAACTTTGTCATATAAAAGCTTGTGGAATTACAGGAGTAGGTTTTATTTTGAATGTGGTATTGTGGTAGGGATCGGGAGTTGGGATTGTTTTGTTTTCATATTAATGATCGATTTTTTAACGTACTTACTCAGTTTCAATTTGAAATAATCTAAATTTCTAAATTATATTTTTCACTGGAGAACTTCAGATAAGCACTTTAAGACCTTTTAGTCCGAGTTAGTTAACACACCACTGCTCCGGTTTGAAAGGCAGATTCTTCCTAGAGGAAGCCTTCAAGAACTATACTGACTAACTATACAGGTTGACATCACGTTTTTATCTTCTGAGAGATTTAAGAGGAGCCAAGAGCCTGCTTCCAACAAAAACTTTTCAACTAGGAATTCATTAATTGGATAGTAACCTAATGAATGGATTTTAACACATTGTTTTAACCTATGCGTTAATAGGTCCAAACAATTGTTTTATGCTTAATATCTTATATGTTTAATCCTAATTGGCTGTTAATAATAATTACAGACGTTGAATAAGAGGTAGAGACTAGAGAGCTAGGCGTTATCGTGCAATCCCTTCCGACGGTTTTGACGGGAAGCTTTCCGGATATCATACGTTGCGCCACACTGCATGCTTATGCAATATCCTATAGCAACGAATTCTCAAGGCAACTATTATAATATTATGATTTTAGGGTGGAGTTTATAGTACAATCGCCTTAATCATATAATAAGAAATTGATAGCTTGCAAATAATTTGATTAATTGTGAAGTTCTGCTTTGATTTAACTTAAAAAAAAAGTACGTAGAGTCGAATATATATGCCAAGATAATAGCGAGTCTGTTACAGTAACGTAATGGCATCCTACCAATACATCCATAACTATGTTATTAAAGCGAAAGTGTGTATGTTTTTTTGTTTCCTTAAAATCAAAGCATTTATTTTTGTAATTTTTCGAAAATTGTATAAAATACCACTTACTATTTCTAACTTAACGTTGATCATATTACGCTACTTTACAATTAGGTTACGCTATTAATCACCGCCACAGTTTAATTATTTATACGGTAGAGTCGAAGCTAATAATTAATTATTATCAATATTATTCAATAGTTTTGTTAAGCGTTACGGATATTTATCTACTTATTAAGGAAATGTATTTAATTATCGTTTTGTTGATTTATTGCGATTAGAATATTGTTTTTTTGTAGATTTTCTTGGATGTGTTTTTGAGTCCTGCTTTCTGAGTCCAAGGCCGTGGGTTCGATTCCCCTACTGGAAATGTTTGTGTGCAGAACATAAATGTTTTTCAGTGTCTGGGTGTTTATATGTATATTATAAGTATTTATGTATAGTATTCATAAAAATATTCATCAGTCATCTTAGTGACCATAACACAAGCTACGCTTACTTTGGTGCTAGATGGCGATGTTTGTAGTGTCGTAGTATATTTATTTCTATTTATTTATTATTATTTAAGAGCGTGCCAACCGTCCCGATTATTGAGTTTGATAAGAATATATTAATCACGGTGTCATCAAAAATAAAAGGTATTGATGCAAGTGAGAAATACTACCGAATACTATACTATAATTACAACTTATAATGCAAAATATCAAGAAGCACAATACGCTGTCGGTCTCTCTGAAGATTGGCTTTTGAAGTACACTTATAGTATGGATTATGATTATGGTAAGAGGTGGACGAGGTTAAAAAATATTATAGAAATGTCGGAGACTACAATGTTTATACAGCTACACAGTAGTGAAATGTAATGAGCACATTCATTAGATAAAAGAATGCCGGTAAAAAGTACAACATGCGGTGATGCGTTGATGCGTTGATGACTAGTGGGCTGGTATTAAGCGTGGCCGCGAAACTGAGCGGCGCGCGACGATCTTGACTTCCATTTTAGGCTGAGAGTTCACGTCAAAAGTCTATACAATGAAAGAAACAATACAGCATTGGCCATTGCAACCTAACCTACATATAACCGTCTAAAAACCCGTTTTGTGTTTATTTGTTCTCTCTATAAGTTAATTATCTGTCCCTTGGGAGAAGTAGGTACTTTTTTCTGGATGAAAGTCCTTTTCTGTAATCCTGACAACGTTTATACCAAGTTTGGTATAAGTTTCTGTATACTTGCTCAGAAAAATTTACCCTGTAACTACAAGTTAAGAATTTAGAATTTAAAAACTCTATTATATCTCTATCTTAGCTGTAGCTGCTAAAGCTCTAAAGTTATTATAATAACTGCCTTGTTGGTAAGCATGTTCGACTACTGATCACGAGGTCTTGGATTCGTTTCCGGGGCCGAATGGGAAATGGGTGAATAAGTATAAGCCCTGGGTTTGCAAAATGGCCCTGACCTCGCTTTGCAAAGCACTTTAATACTTGGTCCCTGTTATTAATACCAAGATGTTATAGAAATTGTTTAATTCCGCCAACCCGCATTGTATCAGCGCGGTGTGGTCGGTGAATGTTTTAAATTCCTCTTTATCATGAAAGATGATACCAGTTCCCTGTAGTGGGAAAGGCAGATGATGACAATAATGAAGACAGTTTACCTTGGTGCTTGTATTAGTAGATTACATAATATAACTATATATGTATATATTACAATATTTTTTGACGTGAGATCTTAGAGTATGAGCACGTCTAAGTTATCATTATTTTACTGCCAGATGTGAATTGGGTTTATATCTGGTTAACGTACCGAAAGAAAACCTGTCGAAACCGTGTTTCTATGCCAGTCGATATACTAACTATTTGGAAGAGTAATATAATTATATACTTACGCTATACTACATATTCACGTAGTGTTAAGATTTTCATCTTGATTCTGGTTTTGTTTTGAGGTTATGTTATTATTCAAATCGAGGAAAGTCTTGTACCCAATTGTAATTAAAAACCCTTTTCTACTTATCGACCAATAGCGATTATTGATATTATTGAGCCGTAGCCAAGATTTTGAATAGTGCTAAAGATATTTTCAATCGATACAGCAAGAGTGAAAAGACATCTTCTAAGTAAGCACGTTCTGTCCCATCTAAGGCCAAACTCAACTTTCGATTAGGCGGGATTGTGGTTAAGTGCGAGTCTGGTGTTTTTTTTGTTATAATAAACAAAAAACACCTAATTGTAGGTTGCTACATTCTATTTTCTCGTACTTGTCTTATTATTATTATTTATAAAAACATACTTTTATATTGAGCATGAATGTTTTTCAGTGTCTGGGTGTTTATATGTATATTATTCATAAAAATATTCATCAGTCATCTTAGTACGCATAACACAAGCTACGCTTACTTTGGGGCTAGATATGTGAATTGTCGTAGTATATTTTTTTTTATACCTTCTAGTTAGTATCTTCTAGTAATAGTAAGTAGTAGAGGCATAGCTTGAAATTACATTATAACATAAGTTATCAAAATAAAGTATACAAAACTACATACTAATAGGTTCTGTGGCCTTACTGCCATCAATTAAAGCAGTATTCTTTTAAAGTGACAGTTTATAATACGACATACCATTGCGTCTGAAAATAAGGATTATTATTATTCTGAAACAAGACCTTCAACAATATTGAAATAAAACGACATACCATTGCGTCTGAAAATAAGGATTATTATTATTCTGAAACAAGACCTTCAACAATATTGAAATAATACTAATTTACGTTATGGTAGTAAGCCCTCAGGAAATTAATAGGAGTAATGTTAACCTAGCTGGTAGACTACAGAAATATTTTGATTGCTCTCTCTTCCGTAGTATTCTACTCAAATTAGATAGCGGGGAAATTACTACTATACGAGCAACAGTAGGTAATTAATTTCAATCGTAAGTATGTTATTGCCGCTCTTTAATATAAAAGTTCATTTAAATATGTTCCGTAGTTCGCAATCTTAAATGTGTGTCAATGAAATTTTGACAACACGTTCTTTTTTAAAAAAGCGCAGTCGCTGTTCTATTTATTTTACGTTTGTCTACGGTATGGAATGTGGATTATTTTAACCAAATCTAATTAATATAGAAGTGCGATAAAAAAAAATTACAATATTCTGCCTATCAACCGCTACATTTTTTTAAAGTGTATGGTTAATGTCACTCAGGATAATGTTAGAATTATAACGATACATCATGCATCCAAATTGGGTCACGCATTTTGAAGTTCATCTGTAGCGGCCATTACCGGCCCACTACAGGGCACGGGTCTCTTCCCACAATGGGAAGGGTTTTTTATCGTACAAGTTATAGTGGAAATCAAAAATTATACGCGGATGATGTTGCATGCACCAGCCAGTTAACGAAAATAACTTTCTACGGCCTATTTTCAAGCGCTAGCTTTGACGAGGTATTGTCAATTTTATGCAGATGTATGATGTTAAAAAGAAATGTTTAAATCCAACTTGACTGCTTTCTATTGCGCTTGAATTACTGATGCACATGTTCACTACACGTTATGCTACATAACGTTAATCGGTTTTACGATTTAAGTCGAATCATATTGCGTACTCATTAATTTAAAGCAGATTCATAATATAATATAATCACCTACATAAAAAACACGCATGAAAATATGGTTTACGAATGCAAATAAATAATGCATTTAACCATAATTATTTAATCCTTAACAAACATAAATTTCCATTTTTTTTATAGAAAAAATAAAATATTTATATTAATGTTAACATATTAATATACAACGTGTAAATAAAAACCGAAATAATAGGTTCACAGGCTTTAGGGTTACACAACATATACCTACAGTCGTTGGGACTGATCTGTGAAACCGAAACGCTAATAAGTAGTTTTTGAGTAAACCACTGCCTATGGTTTACTCAAAGGGCTAGGGTAAAGGGTAGGGGGTAGGCTAAGGGTAGGGCTGTATCTGTTTTAAAATCAAGTGACTACTGTCATTTCATTAGGTATTCGTCACGTTGCGTAGATTCTATGCTCGACTATGATCTTAAATAGGGTAGTCATAAGTAAACACTTAAAATGTTTTGGATTCGTTTGTTTGGAAAAAAAAAGTGCTTCGTTTGATTTAATATTTTTACAGGTTGATCCTTAAGAAATATACTTCTTATGCACCATTCAATAGTATTTCATAATTCGGTTACACGTTGTATAAACGCGGAAGTGTGTCTGTCTGTTTGTTATTTGTTACTCATGTTCGGTTCAACCTCTGCACTGATCTTAATGAAATTAAGCCCGGAACCTGGGTGGGACCTTTAAGATTTTCTTGGCTACACATTAAATACATCATGGTATATACAATCAGTTAATAAAGTCGTCGCACACCGAGTGACGAAGTTTGAAACCACTTACATTGAGGGCTTTGCAAGTAATATAAACTAACTAACTAAATTAAATAGAAGAAACATAGTAAGGAGTGTTTTAGGTTTGCTAATCGGCGGCGAGTAAGAATATAAAGTGCAGACGAAATACCAAGAAACTGCGACTCCCTGTTAACCTCCTACTTGTTAACTGTTTTTTTTATAGTTTGTCTTTCTCATACGCAAAAACGGAGTAACGAAACCACTTTTTTTTTTTACAAAGATACATTTTATAGCTCGGCGAGTAATAAAGACGTTTTTCCCGTAAAATTAAAAAATTTCATGGTTCGTATGGGATAGATCTAAAGCACATTTTTGTTTATATCTCTTTATGCTATAATATTCTTTTAGACTGATTTCGATGTAATATTATATATTCATTTGAAGAGATGTTATGTTCCAAACAGTATACTGTCATGTCGAAAAACCTACTGAAATAACAGAACTACGGTAGAGTTTGCTGGTATGTCCTTTTCAATATGCTATTTTTGTATTTATAAAGTTAATACTGGTATTTATAAAGTTGGAGCATCGGCCGACCACCAGCTCGATGGAGGGATGATATTGTAAAGGCAGTAGGGAAGAACTGGATGCAGCTAACCAGCAATAGACCGAGATGGCTTGCAAATGAAGAGGCCTTAGCTCAGCAGTGGACTGAGATAGGCTGATGATGATGATGGAGAAAGTTAAAACTACATTATGGAATAGTATACGGGTACGGGTGAAGCCACTGGCAGATGTAGTCGAGAGTAAAAGGTTGTCGTCAACGTAGATGAACGCGTGACAAGGATAAATGATCACTGCACTGCGCTTCGCGTCTGCCAAGGTCAATAAACTAAAAGAAATTTCTTCACCTGCCAGGGCATGTTATAATAAATCAATGTTTTTCAATAACTTGACTTAACTGTGAAGTTAGAGTTTATTGTAGCTTTAGTATGTGATCGCGGATTTGAAGGTACCCAGTACCCGGAAGCGTGAAAAACGGAACTCAAACGATGAGGCCAACCGACTACTATTTTTCTATAGCTAGCTTTTTCTCGAACAAACGCTTCGTTCGCTTCGTATTCTAATAATAATTGAAAACATTTATTCAATTCTTCTTCGATTAGGCATTAATTTATTCGGTTAATTTTTATAACTTACTAGTTGTTACTGGATAAGAAAGGTTCCGTATTAAATAAAAAACAGGCCATGTGCGAGTCATACTCGCGCAACGCAGGTACCGTACCTAGGCATTTTTAGTAAAATTCGGTTGCCTTAAAAATAAAATAAAAAAAAACTCCTTACAGTATGTAACCGTTCACCTGACTGACTCTGAAATCAGAATCGGAAAAAAAAATTGGATCTTGAAAATGATTTAATTATGAATGCGTACTATGATAATATTGCAGTTTACAAAAGTAGCTTTAATTTAGAAAAAAGTATACACTTTACTAATTGAACATTGCATCGTTAAAATACCATTTTGAAATTAAGATAGAACAAGTTTGAACCGAGCGAAAATTTCTCTCGATTTCTAAATAACTTGTGAGAATAATATGTTTGTCCAACATTCTTATGACTTGCACTTAAGTTTACTTGCTCTTGCTTAAATTAAGTTTTTAGACCTATCTTAGCTTATATCTTCGTCACTATTTTATGATCTACTATGAGCTACTTTCACAGAAGGCTACGTCAAAGATAGATAGAAATAATACACAACACATACCGTTAGTTGTTACCCTTTTTTGGTTGGGATCGAACCCTGGATATCCCACTTTAACTACCCACCGCGCCTTCGTCAGGGAGGTTGTAAAACTCGTTGTCGTCACAAAAGCTCAACCGATGAACATCTTGCTGGATATCATTTTCATATGCCATAGTTTTCGAGAAGGAACTAAGCAGGAGCTAAATAAAAAGGTGGGAAAAGGTGGGTACGATATAGTACAATTAGTTATTTAGGAATATTAAGCATTTATCTCGTATTTAGTTCTTGCATTCGACGTGAGTAACAATAGTGGTCGCACGCCTCAGACTGCGTCTCTACGCCATGCCGGTTGACGACACAGTTACTCTGCCTATTGTCTTAGGTTCGATGCCATCACGGTTTTTATACGTTTGTTGATCGTTAGTGAAATTTACGGAAACGACGCGCGATGTCTATACTATGTACAAAGTTGTTTTTCATTCATTTCATTCATGTATATGAATGAAATCACAACTTTGTAAGGTAATCGCATGTTTGTATGTCACAATCTCTAGCCACAGTCCACTATAAAAATCAATAAAGGTATCTAGAGTAGGGATTTTAATTCGCTTCGATTAATAGGCAGTCGTACATAATAGGGCTTTTACACACTATTTCGTAATCTATAAGCAAAAACTTTGTACCCCTTTTTACTAAAATTGCGCGAACTCCTCCGGAGTATGAAATTTTCCACACCTATAGTTTCAATACAGAAGGAATGCAAAATGCTTTTTTTTTTTTAAATTATGCATAAAACTATATATATATATATATATATTCTTTTTTGTTTGAAAAAAAAAAGTCAAATTAACAGTGTAGCCTTGGGGAAGTCTGTGAATTAAGAAGTGTAGTCTTTGACAATAGTACCTTAATAATGTTAATGTTAACTTATAATTTAAATTAATTATGGTCGAATTTCGACCAGTGGGCGACCACTACTTGACAGAAATATTTACCAGGCATGTAGGAACTATGGGTATGTCATTTATTCTTAACATTGTATAGTGTGTAATTCGTAGATTAAATATTTTTACCGGTTTCCTAGAGTTCAAATTGTAGTCTGCTCATTTATATATGGCAGTAAAGGTATTATATTTAAATAGGTTGCTAATTTTCTACTGCTTTTACATTTCACCAAGATACCCATGATAATGGCTTTTGGTATAACACAATCAATCTATTTGTAGGTAGTAAAGCTTTTAGCTACATTAACTCGTATCTAACTTAATTACACTCGTATCTTATATTTTAACGGTATCATTGGCAGGTTTCAATAACTTTTATCGAATAGCCAACTAGGCAACAGTAAAAAAATATTTGGAAGAAAAAATCCTGTGAAGAGATAGAAATACCTTGGGAAGTTTGTGAAAGCCATCTCAAGATTTTAGTCACCTTAATTATACCTAATCATAAAACCAATTATGACCACCGATTCACGCCCAAAATTACTAATCAGTATAAATCAAAATCTTAATTTGGCCGCTAGAATTTATTAGTGCTCTCTTTTTCCTACACGTCTCTGTAGATAAGGATAGCAATTCTAAGTAAAATCTTCCATTTATAGTTATTAGATTACATTTATATATTTACATTCGTCGCTAATGACATTTAATTAGATTTTGGTATGATTTAATAACTTACCATTTTGCGGAAATCCTTTTCACTTTCTGGAATATCCTTTGAAACTGACCACTTTTTACAATCACTGTCACAGTTTAATTTTGCTCAATCACACAGGTCTATCATAATTTGGGAAAAACAGTGGAAAAGAGGTCACTTTCCTGTTGATTCGACGTTGAAGTATTTGCTTAAAGTTAAGGGTTTGGTCGGCTTAGATCCATGACTGCGCTTGGGATGCGCACGCGACTCTCGTCAGTTGCGGACTGCGTGCGCCGCATTGCCACCACCAGGCACTGACCTACACACGGTGGCTGTGGACGCATCGCCGCCGGTAAACAAACGGTTCACCGACCGATTAGGCGTAAAGTCTCTTGAAAAAGTTGCTTCGTCGACGCCTGCCCCGGCTCTCTGGTCTCGCTTCATATTTGTAATTCAATATGATAACGGTTCTTAGAGCGCTGGTGCGTACGTTTTAATTCTGGGTCGCGGCCCACAAGCAGATATATAAGTTCTCTGTGAATCTAATGTTGTAAGATTTACAGACAAGTAAACGTTAATTACTAACTGCTTTACGTACTTCTACTATGTTCTATTAGGTTTTTATACAGTATCTATTAGGTTTTTTGTCATAAAAAGCAAATTTGCATACACGAAAGAGAAAATGTTCCTAGTACATTGCGCTAGTCCACGCGCATTCTTTTTATATATTCACTTTCTTTTCTAGGTCATGTATTTATATCATAAAACTTATAACTTAGTGAAAGTTAAAACGAAATTCTTTTCTATGCCACTATATAATGAATATATGAATTAGGTTCCTATACTTTTGTTCCTTATGTTTACCTATAGCATTATTTTTTACTCATTACTTATTGCTCGTTGTTGATTCTTGATTGCAGAAATTGAAAGTTTATAATTTAATGGATATCGTTTGTAATCAGAGTGGTGGAAGGCGCTCCGAATGCCCGCTCGTGTCTGCTACATCAAAAGTTGCAACTTCTGAACTGCTGTATCAAACGAGCCCAGGAAGGATCTGCTGCAGGTTACTCTTCAGAAGAAGAGTTCTTTGATTGTTCAGAGGACGAAGGCACGGAAGAGCAATTGCCCTGGGATCGGCCCGTAGGGCGTCTAAATCGTCTAGACAACACAACACTAAAAAATGGAGCACCTCTCTACATTCCACGAACTCAGGTAGAAGACATTGTAATTAATGAATTAAAAAAAAACACTTTCTAAATGGAAACTTCTAAACTTCAGGAAATTTACTTCTGGTAAAACACGTTTGCAAATTTTTATAGTTAGTATATATGGATAATTTGAAAAGAAAGCTTTTATTTTTTAATTTCAGGATCCTGCGCCTAAAACTGAGGACCAATTGGAAGAAGACGCTGAGCTCATGGTTCGCCTAGGTGATGATGCTAAAGCATCGGAACTTCGTGCAAGAATGATGAGCGCTTCCCTTTTATCTGATATGGAAGCATTCAAAGCTGCAAATCCAGGTGCTGAATTATGTGATTTTGTACATTGGTATTCACCACGTGATTGGAAGCCTGATGACGGTGGTTCATTAGGAGATCGAATGCTTTTACCAGGGAATCCTTGGGTTGAAGCTTGGAATGTCGCGCGACCCGTGCCTGCAGCACGACAAAGGCGTCTTTTCGACGAGACGCGTGAAGCTGAGCAGGTATTGCATTTTCTGAGATCCCGCACAATAGGTGGCGTGGCGGAACTATTGTTACCAGCTATTCTTAAAGCCGGTGCAATAAAGGCTATCTCAGAAGGTGCTACAGCAACTTGTTCGACAATAGTAGCTGGAGTAGATAAAAGGCGTTCTTTTGAGATAGCTGCAAGAGAATTATTAGAAGCTGAAAGAGAAGCTTGTCGGTCCATATGCGTCCGTAAAGTTTTAGGCAATAGTGCTGAAGGTAAACCGTTAGATGTAGCCGGTAGGTCAAGAGTTTTAAACGCAATGGGTGGTGCTTTGCCTGCCCCAGCTTTACGAGAATTTACTCTGAGGGTGAAAGATGAAGTGGGTCCACAAGTGATGCGAGCTGCTCTCTCTAATGAAATGACTATTATAGGAGCGTTTACTGAACGCATAGTATGTTTGTAGTTGTTATTGTGTGGGAAACAATGCACTCATAGTATTCAAAGTTCTTTGATAGGAATGTCAGGTCAATTTTCATGTCAAAACTTACTTCAGTGCTACCTTTTGGAATTGCTAGATTTAATTCAAAAAAGCTTAATTTTTGAGCCTTCAAGTGAAATGATAATGCTATTGATATTGATATTATAATTTTTTTTTCAACTTTTCGTGGGTTCGTTAAAGACATTGGGTTGTTAAGATTGTTAAGAAAGTTAAGAATTGAAAAGAATTCACTTGGTATTGAATTGATAAAAGTTTTTAATGTAATAACTAATAAGTATGCGGATAGTTTTGTGATCGCCTAGGCCTAAGAAGTTGTTGACTGAGTTATAAGATGACGTCAGTAATAAGATAGATTAAACTTTTAATTTTAGCCGTATACGCTAGAATTGCTAGTTTTGTTGTATAGTTGATGATTTTTTTATCAAGTAAGTTATAGTCTCGTTGAATGTTACTATTATACGTAAGAGTTAAATGTTCTAGAGTGAAGTTAAGCGTGCAATTATATTTTATTTCTATATTAGGTAATACTTATCTATTTATATCTACAAATTAACATAAATATCCTCTTATGCAAAGTGTCTTATGGCTAGGAAGCTGCTGGTACCATCGGTTTATGATAAGTTCGTCGTTGAGAGTGATAGGTATTCGAGTAGTGAAACTGGGTTTTTGTTGCAAAAATTAGACTACATACAAAAGTATTCTTAATATTTCGATATATCTAATATTCTGTCAGTGTAAGCCGTTTATTCAATAGGGGAAATCTAACTTTTTTCGTGAGTTAGATATCCTAACTCATGAAAAAAGTAGGTAATAAAGAGGTAGATTTCCCCTGATAAAACATCAAAATGTGTATACCTCAGACAGACCTAATTGTTATCTTATTTTTGTCCTTAACTCTGTCATTTACAATATAATTAGTAGGTAAGAAAACACAAAAACATAAAAAATTGCAATTGAAAAATTGGCTCTATATTTTGTCAAAAACTAATATAAATAATGTGTTATATTAATACCGTGTATTATGTAGCATCCTGAGACGCAAAATTTTGAAGAGTCAATTACGCTCCATAACTGCAAATCAAATTCTATTTATAACTTTTACAGTATATACAATGTTTTTTTTTTTTAATAATAATTCTCCACTTATAGTCTGTTTTAGTCAGATTTCTTAAACCCAATGTTGCCTGGCATTGCAGAAACCCGTACTTTTGTATTCCACTTCTAACTTTGTGTTTCTCTTACTATTTTTGTAAGAGAAACACAAAGTTAGAAGTTAGAGTTTACTGCCACCAGCTTCCTACTTGGCTATTTATTGTAAGTTGTGAAAAAAATGAATTTCACTGTGCACAAGTTATATCATCTCGGAACATCGCTGTTGTTAATATGTAAATTTTATACAAAGATAACATGAATGTACATCATACATATAAATATTACATGTGTGCCTTTTTATTGATGCGTCCTTGAGTTGCCCTTCACCGGATTTCCCAACGATTCCCAAACAAACCTATTAATTGCGTGAATTATTTCACAACGTCTACGTCTACGTATTGAAAATAGTTGTTCTATGAAAAGTAGGTAAGTTTATACATTCGGAGAATTTATATTAATGCGAAAATAGAGTACCTAACAGCTAAACCCATTGGTACCTTGAAGCAAAAATGCATTGGTAATAGTATTTGTTTTAGGTACGATAGTAACATATTTAATGACCATTGAGGTCAAATCCACATTATATATTTAGGACGTCTCATATGTCATGTTCGAAAAATTAGCGGTCTTTTCTAAACTGTGGATGGAATACATTACATTTTCTCATTGCGGGATGTAAAGAGAACTATCTTTATTTTTAATAAACAGCTCATGTCCATGGCTAAAGTACTCATATGGTTTAATATTTTTCATCTAAATACTCGTAGTTAATTATTTTCCTACATTAATATTTTGTATGAACTTATGTTAGCTTTGCAAAAAACAAAGTACAGGAATCCAAAGCCGAAAACAAGTAAGTATGGCATGTTCTCGTTAATTAATTTGATAGATCTCACTAAAACTGTTAAAACGCTTATGAAAAATATTCGTTTGTGAATGCTAAATGAGCTGTCCCTCAAGTGATTTAAACGTAAATTTAACATCTAATCCATTTTAATAAAGTAATAAAAACGATACATACTAGAATTCTAGCATTCCAACATAAAAATAGATATCTACCTTCTGACCTTATTCTTTTTGCTCCTAATCGATATCAAAAGCTAAAATTAATAGTGTTTGTTATTCTGTTTAACTTTGGAAAGGAGTTCACACACAAACATCTCGGGTGTTAGTTATGTACTTACCACAACGTCTTTAAACTACTATGGTCCAATGATTTTAAAGCCCTCATTTGTTTCTCGGTATTCGACTAAGCCCAACACCAATTTTTTTAAATCCTAGTGAGTATTTTGGGAACAGGATAAGTTGGATATAGTCATTAAATATCATAACATTTTTACGATTTAAATACGAATTGTTACATGTTTATTTTTTCGAGCGTGATCCAAATGAGAGCGTGGTGATCAAAATAGTTCTAAAGTGACATTAAAATTCAGTAGCTTTTATTACCTATTAATATTACGTACATACCAATTTTTGCCCCGTTTCTTGCCCGATTTTACACTAGTAACGTCTTAAAAATTTAAAGTCGTTTCAGCACTTCAAAATTTGTACCTAGTGTTTTTTTTTGTTATTCCTATTATTATTTAATTATTTTTTAATACTAACGAGTCTTAATAATACACCATAAACAAAGTGTACTTTGTTAGCACGAGAAGGTATAATTGATTGGTTTACAGACCATAAAATAATGAAATATTACTTTTGATGTGGCCTATACGTACTAACATTTTCGGATGAGGGACATATTAAATTCCAAATGCAAGCAGAAGAATGTCATTAATGCAGTATATTGCCATTCTCGACGAGAGGGAACGCACGCGATGTTCAGGTAGGCAAGTAATGTAAAGCCAAGTGAGGAAATGAAAAGCGCGATGTGTACGGGATACGTGACGGCAAACGTGAAACACGCATGCGCGTAGACGCTTGAGCCGGGAGGCAAGGAGCTCTCACACAGTGTCGCGGCGGGACGCCTGGTCGATTTCAGGCCCTCCGAGGGGCTCGCGTAAATACCCTTATCTCTTTACACATCTAACAAATTTGTTTTATAAATTAGTACTATCGAAACCCCTTCCCGGCATAGCTCCGATCGTTTACTAAAACCCGTGTAGTTGTGAAAGACAAATTATAATCATGCCTTGAACCCGCTAATGGGTCCTGAAGACGGAATGATTCATCCTATATGGAATTCTCCGATAAATGCCATAAACTTATGTTGACCCATCTACACTGAATGGATTTAAAATTAAACTGCTGCATTATATAAAGTTATTGGACACCTGTAGTGTTTGTTTGGTTCTGCGTGCGGACTGTAATAAATAATCATTGAGTGACGTTAAAAGTTTGGGAAAATCGGTGTGTTTTCTGCTATTTATATGACTTTGGGATTGTTGTAATTAATAATGAAACTAAAAATACTGGAGCACAAGGTAAGCTATATTTTTCTATTGCTCCGTAATGAAATACTAACTATTCTATTGAGTTTAACATTGCTGTGTTTTTTGTCTATGGAGAATTGTGATTCAAGAACGCCCCAACTAGATTTCGATAATTCCTATAAACTAACTAGTTACTCCGCGTGACTTCATCCACTGGGATTTTTCTATTTTTCCACGAACTGATACATTTATCTGTTTATATCCCAGCAAAGTATTATTCAGATTGATCCGGGACGTGTTCTTTTTATGTTTTTGGTTTAATTTAAATCTGCGTATGTGTATTTGATTTATAATCCAAACATCCCCATGAAGAGTCATAAGATAGCTTACTACTAACTACTGCGTAATAGGTAAATGGTATCGGTATGACATTTGTTGGAAATGTTTATAAGTTTTTTATCTCAGTATATTTATATAACCGTAATTATATCATTTCACTTTTAATTTGATTATCATAATAATTAGAAGCTGTGGCTTAGAGTTAAACAATTACATTAATGTTCTCACATCCGCATTGTTGGGAGTTTGATAATGATAAAATCAATAGTAGTAGGTTCTTGGATCCCAGCAATTATCGCACAGCCAAGAGATTGGAATCGGCCTCGTTTCATGGTGTGATTTTCACGTAAGTACATAAGAATGACCTATATTTAGGTCAATGGCGTCTGGATCATGTTATAAATTACTTATTCGTTAACGACTTTCCAAAGTTCCGAAACTAATATTATAAACGTATTATATAGTTTATATTCTAATATTTTTATTTGAGCTAATAGTTCTTCATAATCGTGGCGATGATGATGATGATGATAACAATGATTACGATGTTGATATTTTAGTACCTATTTATGTATTTACCACACTACTAGCCAATATTACTTTGGTGCCAACACATTTGGTGTTCATAATAAAAATATTATTTAATATGAACACCAAATGTGATACCTTATCTTCGTCAATTTAAGTGTATTTACCTACCTAGTACATATAATTATGGTTGTAGTACATTTAATACGGGAAAGTTAAAGAATCAACGAATTGTTTTGCACTAATGAGAGAAATTTGTGAGTTTCTCAAATCTACATTTATTTTAGAAAATCGCCTGTTTATTTTTATACCACAACAGTACCCAGGTAGTTATTTGTTAAATGAAAATTTTATTACATTAGAAAGTCATAAAGTATGGTGAATATGCAAAACGTTGAAATTAATATAAATGTAGGTAAGTAGGTATGTTACTTATCGTGCTCTACTTTAGGCCGATCTGAGAGTTTTTAAACAAAAAAATCTTACATCTTTTAGGTCGGTACCTACCCATAGATACTATCTGTGCATAATTTTGCGATGTTCCTGACGTCTATAATTTAATAACGTAGGTTGGTAACTAGGTATTTTATTTTTACGTACAACGGAAGGTTCCGGCCGACCAAGTACGGAGACAAGACCAGGGGAAAGAAGAAGAACTAGGTATGTATAAGTAACTCGAAAAAAAGTTAAATAATAATTATAATATGGATTATTTGAAATTATTGTTTATTTTTCATAGCCGTGCTCTTACTCTTATTATGAGCTATTTTACCCAATTTCAGCTTAAATATTTAAGTGTCCGTCAATCAGAGAACATTTCGATCGTCACATTTTCGCTGTTGTCACACGAGAAGCGAAACCCTGAAGTAGTGGCGTATATAGATTATACCTGTATACTAGAAGTGGTTTAGATATGTTATCAAGGGCCCTGGATCTGAAATGAAATTCGGGCCCTATTTAACGTCAATACTTTAAAATAATTGGTACGTGTTGGTATGGTATGGACATAAATATTCTTTGTATAGTCCGGAGATAGGAAATTTCCAGTTTCCACCGTGCTTCGGAGATCAGGTTCAGGCTCGCTAGTAGTGGAACTGATTGCTAATAGGATGATGATGATTATAATTAATTACTTTAACGGTGCAAAATTCTTAATTTTTAATTGATTACAGTTGTCCTTGAAATTTATTGGTCAGCGGCCAAAAATTGAAAATTGGAAAATTCTTTATTTAACCATAGGATATTTATTATATAGTTTTTCGAACGTTGTTCATGGAGTCTGTCAGGGCCCTTTGAGCTAAGGGGCCTAGGGCTAATGTCTATACTTGGTTTCTGTAATTATTAAAATTGCTATCATACGTATTGCCGCCATTTCAGCCACTATTGACGTTGAACTTAAATGATATTAAGGTATATATTCAAGTTTTCCTAAATATTGCGGCCTGCGCAATATCTTCAAACATTTTAAATACTTCACATTTCTTATTCAGTCGGATGCAAATTAGTCTATGTGTCGAGAAAACGCATTCTCAGATTCTGAGCAAATATCTTAGGCGTGACTAAGTCATGTGGTGCATGCAAGTTTGTTAAATGGAGCGACACAACGCCGCTCCGTGTCCTCCATGTCCAGTGAATGGTTCACAGATTATATAAATATAGGCGCATCACTTTGAGCACTGGATTGGATAATAAGGATTAACATTTGGTCCTTAATTATTTAATGAAAGTGGCAGGATAAAATCACAAACTCTGAAATTCTGAGGAGATCGAGCATGGATGGCATAGTAGCTTTGATATTGAAAGGTCAACTCAGATGGTGTGTACATTTGGCGCGCATGGATGACACACGGCTGCCAAAAGCAGTTTTTTACTCTGCGCTCAGTAGGTACTGGTAAACGGAAGTCTGGTTGTCAGTACTTGCGCTTTAAGGATGTCCTAAAACGCAATCTAACATCATGCAATATACCATCGAACAATTGGGAGCGAATTGCCGCGCAGAGGTCTACATGGCGCAAAATGATAAGTGACAAATGTAAAACCTTCGAAAAGAAACGTCTAGAACACTGACTCAAAGCGCTACAACAAAAAGGTTAGGCCCTAAGACTTCCTATACGTATTATTATAATAACAGCGATCAACTTTACTGCGGGTAATGCAATCGAATCTTTGAAACTAAATTTGGCTACGCTAGTCATATCCGTGCACACTCGAGACGATAAAGCCAAGGTGTCGCCGTCGACGGATACGTCATGGAGAACATCATCTTTTAAATTATTATTGTTCACGTTGCATTCATAACCAGCCCTATAAATCGCGTCAGCAGTTTTTCCTTGCTCGTTTCATAGGTTACAAAAAACACGCGACCGCAGTGTCGCCAACGCATCAAATATGTTTTGGACCGATCACGTACGTAAACATGCCCAGAAACGGAAAAGAAGAAAGGAGATAATCATTTCGGTTATGATAAGATCGTTTTTTATTTATTATTACAATACAAGTTGAATGCGATCTCACCATGGTAAGGGTATAGCAGTTATATTAAAACCCACAAAAAATATTTGCCGTGGCACCGAGGAGTATCTAACATACACTTTTTGATTTTAATTACAGTAGATGTTTAAACCGAAGCTCATGAGCTCAAGCTTAATTACACCTGTACGCCAAGTGTTACAGTGTATTATATCTCGGTTCTGCGTAGTAATAACACACACAACTATGATTCTTAATAGACTGCAGGTAACTGTTGAAAAAATAAAGACATACAGAAGTATTTATACTTACAATTAATAAGTTTGATTGGAACGTGCTATTCTCGAGTACTAACCGGTTGGAAAAATCTGTTTTATTTGTTTGGAGGAGACGGCAGTCTTCTTTTCTCTCGACTGAAGAGAAACAGCATTCCAAATTTAATAAGTTGATATATGAGCTACTAGGGTAAATTCATCAATGGATGATACCCTGAAAAAGAGAAATAAAAATTACCTTAACCCACAAACGAACGGCCCAATGTCACAAGACAAATTGCCGAGTTACAGCAATTAAAGAAACGAGAAAAAAAAAAAAAAAATTTTTTTGCGGAAGCTACGGCCCTCAGGAGCCCAGAAAACGAAGTAACAGACCGGGCGGGTGATGCGTCGCGGTGGATCGACGTACATTGTGTGGAATAGCAGATGTAAGTATGGTTGGGAATCTTATCATTTTTTATTGACACATTTTAAATATATGTATTTCAGATATCTGATTTTAAGTAAAGAGACAAAGCTGTTTGCGAGATTAGTCTTATTCGGGAGCGGCAGTGAATAGCCCCTTGAGTTGTTGATATACACTCTAAGGGCTTTAGAAAAGTGCTCTTATCTCTTAGGTTGTGCTCGACTTTTCCGGCACTTTTCACCGGCTCTTGTATCTAGATCTTTTGGAGGAGTTGCTAATTAATAAGACTATTCCAAGGACGGTCGGACACACGAAGCTCTTCTTTTGCTCCTTGCTTTATCAACACAAACTATTGATTTGCACTGTCGCAACTAGAACAAGCGACCTTCCTAAAAGTTACTTTAGTGTACTACACCTATTTTTGATGCCACCCGTAAGTTGTGTTCACCCGTTTGAGAATTCTGAGAATTCTGAAGTAAGAGTAGGTAGAGCTGTATCACCGATGATGTAGGAACATAGATAAATAGAGATCTCTGTGGACGATTCCTCATTTATAAACGTGCTTCGGCTATGTAGAGCAATAAGTAAAGAGAGATGACGCGATCGTCGTGGAAACCTATTTAGAAAGTCAATTTAGAGCGAGTAGTGACTGGCTCATTTTTATCGCCGTGCGGTTTCACAACGAAATTGCTGGAGATATTTTTATAAAATAACGATTTTCCTGGTATTGCGGTCTGCACTGTAGTCTTTTATATAGTATAGTAGGTCCTGGACTCGGTTCCCGGTGTTTATAAATAGTTCGGATCTAATCTGGCGGGGGCTTCAGTCATAGCATAGCCGTCGTCACACGTCACGTCGACGTAAAGTATATAACTTTACGTCGACGTGACGTGACGTACGTGACAAATTCAAAGTCGCACATCTATGGAGCGAGGTATGTCTGTCGTAAGTTACCGATGATATTCGAAGGGCGATGGATAACAAGGAACTCACAGTACTGACTTTACTTGACTTTAGTAATGCTTTTAATACAGTAGATTATGACATCCTGTTGAGTCTCCTGCGCTCGATTAACATATCTCCATCGGTGTTAGAATGGTTTCGGAGTTACCTCAGTCGTCAACAGCGCATTCGGATTGAAGAGTCCTCATCGTCCTGGTGTGATGTTGCGGCTGGGGTACCTCAGGGTGGCGTGTTGTCTCCTCTACTCTTTGCTATTTTCATTAACTCAATTACTCATCGTATTTCTTCTCTCTATCACATGTATGCAGATGATATTCAAATATATCGTCACTCTACCCTTGGAAATCTTGGTCCTACTGTTTCTGCAGTTAATAGTGATTTATCTAACATTTCTGAGTGGAGCAGGCAGTATGGACTTAAGGTTAACCCTGTAAAATCTCAGGCTATCATTATTGGCAGCCCGGGATTGGGTGTTAGAGTTGATTGGCAGAATCTCCCTCCTGTTGTATACAACGGTGTCACTATTCCCTACTGTGATACTGTTAAAGATCTAGGCTTACATCTTGATAAACAACTATCATGGTCTGTGCATGTCAACGTATTGAGTAGGAGGATGTTTGCGACTATTAGGTCATTGCGTCGCCTGCGTTCTGTTCTTCCAATTCCGACCAAAGTTATGTTGGCACATTCTCTTATTCTCTCTATTCTTGATTATGCGGACGCAAGCTATCTTAACCTGACCGAGGACCAACTGAACAAACTTGAGCGTCTTCAAAATCTCGCTATTCGGTTCATATTTGGCTTACGCAAATATGATCATGTATCTGAATTTAGACTAAAGCTTAAGTGGCTCCCTATTCGTCGTCGCCGGGATCTGCATGTTCTGTCGCTTCTGTACTGTGTGTTATTTAACCCTAAAACTCCCTCTTACCTAAAGGAGAAATTGAATTTTCTTGGAGTGCAGTCAGATATACGTTCTTGTCGTACGCTGACTTTGAGCATGCCGTTTCATAAAACTAAGTTTTATAAGCATTCATTCATTGTTCAAGCTACTGAACTGTGGAATGCACTCCCAATAAGCATACGACAGTCAAGGTCACTAGACATATTCAAAAATGCTGTTAAAGCCCATTATCTTGAACAATAAAGACGACAGTGATTAACTCTTACTCATATTTAAGTATGTTTTAGTATATATTAGTTTATTATTTTTTTATATTTATTATTATTAATATTTTATGTGTGTAATCTTGATAAGTATTAGTGTGTAATTGTTCGTAAGTATGTATATAATAATAATACACCCCACCAATCGGTTTCCCTTGGTTTTCCTAATCCTAAGGTTGCCTGGAAGAGATCGCTACTAAGCGATAAGGCCGCCCTTTGTATTCTACTTTTTAAGTTTATTTTTGTTGTGTGCATTGTTTTTTTTTTACTATTTGTAGTTTACAAATAAAGTGTATAAATAAAATAAAAATAAATAAATAAAATAAATAAAAATAAATATGTTGGGAGTCTCTTTTCCGGACAAAACTCGCAAGGAGTAAATCAATAGGAGAACCAAGGTCGCCGACATAGCTCAAAGGATAAGCAAGTTGAAGTGGGAGTGGGCGGGTCATGTCTGTCGTAGGACCGATGGCCGTTGGGGCAGACGCGTTCTGGAGTGGAGACCGCAAATCGGTAACGCAGTGTGGGACGGCCTCCATCCTTCTGGACAGATGACCTTAAAAAGGTGGCTGGATAAGCGGAAGCGGAAGAAGTGTGGTAGCGCGCTCTTGGAAAGGCCTATGTTCAGCAGTGGACGCTTGTGGGCTGTCGATGATGAGGTACTTTTGATTTAAACAAAAAGCTATGCAGTTTTCGGCTTAGCATAGAATCTAAAACTCATTCAAAAACGTTACTCTCCTTCTAATGCAATCGGGTAGTAAAAAACAGTCCGTCTCAATTCAATAGTAGGTGAATGAATGAATGAATGAATGAATACACTTTTATTGTACATCACAAAGAAAATTTACAGAGATACAAATACAACAGCACTATAAGATAGAACGTACAATTTGGCGGCCTTATCGCTAAATAGCGATCTCTTGCAGGCAACCAAAGGCGTAGGTACAAGAAAATGCTATACGAAATTAGTAGGTGGTACAACAAACATTAGTGAAACATTAGGATTAGATATTATGGTTGTAATTAATTGACTATACAGAAGAAAGTTCTCAGAACTGTTTTTATTGGCTCATCCTCATTTTTCGGCATCGTAAAGATCTGCGGTCTGCACGATGGACATGCTTTGTTTCTTTGTTCTTATACCAACGAAGCTAAAAAAAAAATTTGAAGGACCGCTGTGCCTGCCTATTATGTTTGATATAAAATGTTTCATTTAAATTATTCGCACATTCATCATTCAATCACACTCCACGTAGAAAGACCGCATAATTAGTTAATTTCTTGTCGACCTCTTTGGCAGAGGTATCCGGTGTGATCTTAGAAGTGGGAGGTTCCGGGTTGAGAACCTTTTATCTTTGTTAAAGTTGGTAAAAAAAAATTGGAAATTATCACGATAACGTTTACTAAACAACGCCTTGTAAAATGTTAATATATCGAGGCAAAATAACGTTTGTTTACACGCGCCTCGCTTCAAGCTCGTTTGAAATATATCATATCGTGTAAACAGTGCACTGACAAATATTGCTCCTTATAGCTACACTACCCAAACTGGCTTACATAAACATATTAAACTGACATGAATTGTAGGAGATCTCCTAAATCCAGCCGGTAAAGTAGGTAGGCTTATTTACAGTTTCTCAAAGCTTTTAGCTCTATGCTCTAGCCGACCGCATCTCGATACAAAAGATTTCGATAGATCATTCCTTTATTAAAAATTAATAATATTGTACTTACCAGTTCTTCTTTATCTATTTCCTTGTGTAACTATTTAAATATGTATCAATTAAAAATTATATTAGGTAAAGGTAAACTATATGTACGCTAAAATTAAGGAAAATCCAAAACCCGAAAAAAAATTAAACTTATTTGATACTTTGATATTAGATAGTTTGATATAAGAATTGCCAGTTCGGATTACTTTTGAAATAGATGGCGTTATGCAGTACAAAGTTCACATCTAGTAATAAATAATAAAATAATTTTAAAAACATAGAATTAAGAATTCTTTTTATTTCTATTATTAGATTCTATCATATCTTTTTATAATCTTCTACATAAAAGTTACCTTTCATTGGAACCTAATCAATACTTATATATCTATCTGTCTCTTTCCTGAGTGGTTCAGAGTTTAAAGCCACAGAGAATGGGCCTCCATTCATTTGATTCGAAGTCATTAAAAAACCGATACCATTCATTTTCTTATTCCCCACTCGAACAATGCTGTTCAGTGTGTGCTTGTATTGCGGAAACGTTTGTTGGCTATCGGCCAAGGTGGAATAGAGTTCACTGTTCAAATTGCGCAAACAAACAGATTGCGGGATTTTTCGCACAGGCGTTATGATAAGAATACCTACGATATACCGAAGAGTGAATCTCCTTTAGGCGCGTTGAGCACTTTTTAAGTGAACGTCATCCTGGCCGAACGCTTTCCACAAGCTATATGCATAATGTGTTAATATGAGTATATACTTTTGCGGTTATCTCGGAACTAGCGACATTGACACTGCACGTTTCTCATGAGCTATATGTATATTGTGTATGTAAACAGATTTAGTTTACATTTCTATCGACAGTCCCCAAAGAATGCCATGCATGTTTTTTTTATATAGTTTTAGTTCTATTCTGATATATGGGCTTTTCACAATGCTGCAGACTACCGGAATTTATGTTATTTAAATATGATATTATTACACCTCTGTTTCGATCTATGATCAGAAATTTCAGTGTTTTCAGTTTTAGTTAGGAGTTGCAATTTGCAGGGCAAGCATCTGAAGAACACATCCTGCAACGTGCCGCGCTGTGTACTGTGTAAACTAGACCAGAAAACAGCATTGCAACAATGCCTGCTTTAAGGTAAAAGTAAGCATGGCGGTGGTAATTCCCCGCCACTATTAAAAATATAATATTTATTAAAGCATATGTTATATTTATAAACAACGTTATGATTAATCGGCGGTATAATAAATTAAATAGTTGGTGTGAATTTCAGTTGCGCATGACGTAGTCTGAAGCCCTAGAAAGTTTTATGTCGGTTGTAAAACGGTAAAAATATATATAGCTTTATGTAAGCAAACAATCGTTTATCTTACCGATTGTAAATCATTGCAAGCATTCGGTTTTCTAGCGACCGTGGGAACATGCCAAATTGTTAGAGCAATATTCTGCGGCATTATGTATTTTTACGCCATTTATTTTTTTTACATGGTCATACACGCACACATGAATAGACGGTATGTACTTATCTTTCTAAATTTCCTGTCCCTTTCTCACAAACACAGGAACAGCGAAGAAAACGCTAATCGCCCGGCACCGCCGCAATCAGTCGAGTTGACGTCTAGCAATGCTTTTTTGGTTTCACCCGCAGTAACTTCGGGTAGCAGCGTTATGAGTATACAACGTGTTACGAAATAATGTTAAAGGATGCATAAGTATATTTAATCTGTAAATATATTAAATCAAGAGAAGCATTTTTTTTTGATGCAAACGAATTCAAAACAATCTTAAAACCATGGCAGTGGTTTCCCCAATAAATATTTTAATAGTCTGTGAGATACATAATGTTCCTCTAGAGCATGTCAAGTATTATTTCGGTTTTCATTTACACGTTGTACTCGTATAGTCTAAGTACCTCAAAAGGGCTACATAGTGGATAGATACCTAGTGGATTTTTGGTTGGACTTTTAGTTCCGTACAATACAAACAAACTGTTAAGCTTTTCAATATGAATGAAGTAATAAACAATTATAAAATCGACTAAGGTTTATATAATACACCTTAATATAATAATTGTAGCTTCAATCATAACATATATACGGGACTATAGGAACCTATAAAATCAATGATTTTGGGTTCAGATTTACCCAATATTGTATTTTTCGTTGTCTATCTCCAAATACTGCAAATAATCGAAAGATATGTGGCCTAGCAGCAGCCAGTTTTATTATGATTGGAGATGGGTGTAAAGTGACATCTCATTTGCTATGCAATATTTTGTGGGGATAAAATATCATATAAACTAGTTCGCAGTACACCCGGTCAGCTTAACGACTTTGCTCTTTAACTTTTTGTTTGTTTTATTCGATAGTAAAGCTTTTTGTATCGGGAAGTGGTTAACATTTCGGGGCTTACATTTCGGGGGTCGAATTAGACCCGCAGCATGCACTTTTAACTTGTTGGAGTTTTTATTTAGTTTAAACATTTTAATAAAAGGAGAAGGTAATATACTGAGAAATATAATAATAGCTTTCGTCCGCGGACGATGTATCAAGCAACAGCTAATCCTTACCAATATTATAAATGCGAAAGTGTGTTTGTGTGTTTGTTTGTTTTTCCTTCACGGCCTAACCAAGCAACCGACCAACGTAATGTTTAGCATAGAGTCGAGAGGACGGAGAGTAATATAGGCTATATTTTATCCGAGGAAACAAAGGATTTTCGGATTTTAGGATTTCTAAATACCGTATGAATTCATTATATTAGGTTTTGGAATCCAGAAGGATTAGGCAAAGTGGTAGGAGAGCTGGTTGTTTATTAATAAATAAAATTTAATTTGACATGAACTAGTGCTATTGTAGTGTCCTTCGTCGAGCGTACGGTAATAGGCACCGTAATGTAGAGCTCGTAATGGAAGTCAAGTTTGCGCGTGCGCATATTTTCTTGGTACGTGCCATCAACATCTCTAATTAAACATCTGGAACTAAGCAATGGGTACAGAATTTTTACTTCTATTATTTTTTTTTCATATGGAAGTATGTTTCAACGCAATTGTTTTAATTTGTTACACATACATTACTTTTCTTGTGTCGCATTCCACAATATTAAATTAAGGTATCGTTGCAAATTGTTTTTATAATATAGCAAGACAACTTGAAATAATTATATGCTCAAAAATGCACTATTTCAACAAAGAATATGAAAAGGATATAAATGTGACACTCTAAGTACTCATGAATTTTAAGTTACTCATTCGTTGTCACACCCTTGAGATTTTTAAAATGAGAGAGAACCAAACGTCAAGAAGTGCACTTATAAATAACTCCATAAAATAATTGATTTAAATACCAACAGCATCACCCACTGCCACTGTCACATTACACCCACAGCGGCTGTGGGTGTAATGTGACAGTGACCCACAGTTACATCCACTCTCACACCCACTCCTCTCTCCACTGTCTTGTATGCAGCTGTTAATAATACTCCTTATTACATAACAGTTGCATAAAAAACTGATATTAACCTGGTACGAGCTGGATGCGTGATAACCTCAGCCGCTGCGCAGGGGTCTGTCGTGAACCCCGCGCAAGTAAACTTTAGGTATTTTTTCTACGTTCCCGAAGGCACATAGATTGAGATATGGATTTAATGCGTTACTATCGATCCGATCGAGATGATTGATAACCATTTTAAAGCCTAACCTAACCTAGCTTTTTTCCGGGAGACACTATATAAGTATTTGAAAATTTGATCAAAATTTGTTTAGAAGTGTTTGGTATCAGCAATTTTACGGACAGAGAAAAGGCGGACTAACTTTCTCTCTAAGAACAATAAATAAATATAGGCCAGGTGTTAACTATCCCATAATTATTTTAACCCAATGATGAAAAGTGCGCTCGTGCCGGACTCTGAGGAAGTTTTGCTGCTGTTGTAAAACGTCAAAAATGTAAAGGTTGATGATCGTAGGTATATCTAACAGATCGTAAAATATTGCAAGCATGCGGTATTGTTACGTTCTCGGCCGTGGGATCATGTCAAATTCATAATGTAATAAGATAGGCGTACAATATTTGGTAACTTCACAATTAAATGCTTTAGCAATCCATACTTAAATTATTATGCTTAAGTATCTCTGTTTGTTTTTTGTTTGTTACCCATGTTCGCCCCAATGATGTTCATAAAGTTAGTACTACTATATTTTGCATCCTAGAGGTACACATAGAATAGGTACTTTTTATTTCGGAAAATAAAAAAATTGCTTTTGGTACCCCTCTGCACGCCAACCAACCAACTAATCTTGTCGATATTTTGTATAAAGATATCTTGTATTATGAAGAAGGAAACAGATTAGTCCTGTATTAAATTAACAAATTCATAAGTTGATATATCTTCTGGACTGCGACACGTACCTAATAACATTTCATTGAGCTGGCACAAGGGGCAAAATACTGAGAAAAGAGCTGTTACTTTAATATGTACATAAAACTTTATTAGATCTAAGCTTAGTGGTTAGTTTCAGTGTCCTTCGTCGATGGCGATAGGCAAACTAATGTCGGGCTCGTAATGGAAGTCAAGTTCGCGCGTGCGCAATATTTCTTTGTACACGTAGGCGGATTTGCGGGGCGTGCGCGTGCGTTTCGGATCGTTATAATTCACCTCGTAAAGTCCGAAGCGTTCCCTGTGGAAAAACAATGTTGTCAATTAGCTAAGTATAATCTGTCAGCAGATAATTTATCAGCCTGTTCTTACGATCAACGAATATTGTCGAGCCGTGTGGGGACGAGTGACAGCAGATCAGAACATTTATCATAACCCCTCCTCTTCTCGCGGATGTCGTACGCGGCGATTAAGGGAATATATCGAAACGGGCAGCAGCGTACTCCGTGCTACTACTATCTACTGAGATTACCAACACGCCTGCCCAGCGTGATATTTATGGGTAAACGTTGGGAGAGGCTAGCAGTGGACTGTAATAATCTATTGATTGATCGATTGATTGATAACGCATGGTAGTGATTATAATAGGGGCCGCTTGTTTATTATCCTATCTAAGATTCAGTATACACAAAAAAGTTATAGGGGGTCGAAAATGGCCTAAACTGCTTCCAGAAAAGGATGGTACAGCCGTGCCGCTTTATTGCTCTACTTGGTGGAGGCACTCCCGTGTCCATCCGATTAGTGAAAAACATACTTACGAGTAGCCTGCCATCCATTCAAAGTTATCCATTAAGCTCCATGCCGTATAGACCCGGACATCGGAACCCTCGTCGATTGCATCTAACATTGCGTTGATGTAAAGTCTGTAGTAGTTGATTCGACCGTCATCAACCAAACCCTCTTTTGTAGAGAAGCCATTTTCAGTTATGTACACAGGAGGGTTGTCGTACGCGGTCCGTATCTTTGTTAAAAGGTTGTAGAAGCCCCATGGCACGACCTAATTGATCAAAATTTAAATTGAAAATTGAATTTGATTGTCTTTCTCAGTTGTTACTGTATCTATCTTGTTCTGTTAAAGCTCGTGCGCCTTTACTACGGCCTAAACCCTCTTCATTCTGACAGGAGACCCGTGCTCTGTAGTGGGCCGGTAATCGATAGATTAAGATAAAGTGGGTACTATTACATATTTATTTGTATCTCTCATTGGTACATACGTAAATCTTTTTATTTTTTTTAATTTTTAAACATTGGGTACTTTACTCTATATTCAGTTTCTGTGTTATATTTCGATTGATTCAAATGGCTCCGGGACTCTGATAGACATTAAGTAGTATGAGAGTTTTTCTCTTTAATTACGAAAATCCGAAAATGTTATTTATGTTATATTTACCTTCAACCATGATGAAGCAGCAGTTTCCCACGTTTCGTTTTGATGTGTCAATGCTCCGATGTCGTCGTAATATGATGGTACTGGGAAGTTGTTATCAAATGAAGAGTTTCTGTACACAATCTTTGTAGTGTAATGGTTGATTCCAAAGAAGTCAGAGCTTCCTTTTATTAACTCAATTTCTTCCGGGCTTAATTCAGGTAATCTGGACCGAGAGAATCCTTGGGCAAGACTTTTAGCGGCGACTGTCTCTTTGACAACTTTAGGAAAATCACCAGTTTTTGAAAATATTGGATTAGCATATATGCCCCACTAAAATAAAAATTATTTTTGTAAGTGTCCACCTTAAATATTGTAAAGAAGAATAAATTGGAATTGTGAAAGCTCCACAGAATTATTATCTTTTTACTATTCAATTTCGTATGAAATTCGCAATATATCTGTAGTTAATATTGATATTAATGCAAGTACAAGTATTTACCTGAAACTGTCTAGATTCTTCGGCTGCTTCAGCGTCTTTCTCAGATTCCGGTTCAAACCAAGTTACACTGAGCGCTATACCAATAGTGCCACCTTGTGTTTGTTGGAATTCTTTTTTATACATATGGTAAGTTTTAGCGTGGGCTACCAGTATATTCTTTACACATTTATAATCACCATATCCTGATATGCTTAGCAAAGGTGCTAGGGATGCACTCCCGTAACCTTGATAGCAAATTTCTCTTGGCTCGTTAATGGTGAACCAATATTTCACTCGGTCTCCAAACAATTCAAAAGCGACCTGAGTGTAGTCCGTAAACCATTCAATAATATAAGGGTTAGTCCAACCACCCATATCCTGCAGTTTCTGTGGTAAATCCCAATGGAATAGGGTAACCATAGGTTGTATGTTATATTTTAGCATTTCGTCAATTAGGTTATTATAATATTGAACACCTTTTTCATTAATTTTATCAGGGAAGCCCGTTGAAAGTATTCTTGTCCAAGATAAGGAAAATCTATAGAAATCTACACCAAGTTCCCTCATCATCGCCACATCTCTTTTGTACTGGTGGTAGGAATCATTTGCAATATCACCCGTGTCACAATTTTGAATTGGGCAAGGCTTTGTGTGCGTAACGCGATCCCAAATGCTTTCAGATTTACCTTAAGGAGTAAGACATATAATTATTAAAGCATTGAGGCAAATACATGTTAAAACTAAGATAAATTTCATATTTCTTAATTTCAAGAAAGAGCAACAAAAAGTGAACTCAAGAAAACTATAATCTTATCTTATATCTTTAAACGAGCAATTTTTGTATATATATATAATTCGAATCTCGGAATCGGCTCCAACGATTTTCGTGAAATTTAGTATACACGGGGTTTCGGGGGCGATAAATCGATCTAGCTAGAATTCATTTTTGTAAAATGATCTTTTATTTATGTTTTCCGGTAATAACCAATTTGGTGCAGACGAAGTTGCATGGATCAGCTAATAATAATAAAATAACCAACTAACGATATAATAAAATTTACCATCTTCATTCCAAGCACCTTCCACTTGATACGATGCAGTGGCTGTTCCAAAAATAAGTCCATCAGGAATTTTTCTTATCTCATGTCGATTCACAGATTTACATTCAGCAAAAAACATCCAGGACATACATAGCACATACCTGTTGATTTGCAAACTCGTAATAAAAATGTTTTCAACATTTTTTTATTTTTTTTATATTTACATTTCATTATTATTCATCCATTTTGGCGCAACAGCTTAAAAAGTATTTTAATTAAAATATTTCTGTATTTTTAGAATAACATGCGAATTAAGTGATGCTTGTTTATTTATTTTTCATCTTTATTATCATTCCATTCCTCTCAGAATGAGAATGGCTTAGGCCTCAGTCGACCATTGCCTCAATTAAAAACGCATATAACTCCGAAAAGTAAGAGATGTGTCGTGGATAACTGCATTTTTTTATGACATGAATTTAAGAAAATTTTAACGCTCTTCTACGCAGTTACAGCTGCGTTGATAGAACAACATGATGTATTTACATGCCACGCATTTATTGGAATTATATAAATAAAAATATATTATGAGATACTTACGATAATATGTCGACCCGCTTCATTTTGTTAGATGGGATGTGTCACTTTCGAGTCACTTCAAGCTCTAATCGTATATAACGATCTCTCCTGTTTTAAATAGCAGCAAATTATCTGTTTTATTTTGTCGTATCATTTTTAAATTTCTAACCGACTTGAAAAATTAGTTCTCCAACTGGATGCTTTATATCTTTTTATTTATTTTACTTTTAAGCCCTCTCCTGTTGCCCGATTAATCTGTCATTTGGTACAAACCATAACGATAATTTACCTTTTTTATCCTCATTAAAAGGTAACAAATGGAAAGCTTGGCTATTAGTATACAGTGCACTATAAAAATATTTCGTATGGGGTCCGAAACAGAATGGCATCGAATTTCTTATATCGTTAGCTAATATCATTATATTCTTAGGATACATCTTTCCAATACTCAGATTATATAAATTTGTAAAAAAAATTACAATCATAATAGAAAGATCATTACGGTACGTGTTAGTCGGGTCCTTAGATAATAGTCATGATCAATGCCCTTTATTGATGAGGAGAGTGTGATGACTGCTAAATGGTATCTACCTAATTATCTTTTAGCTTTTAGTCCATTAACTGAAACATTATTATGTTTCATCGCAAAAAAGCCAATTAACTTTTTAAAAAATACTCAATTTATTCGTGTTTGTGCATCTTGATTGTTACTCTGTCCTTAATTATCAAACCAATTCTGTAAATCGTCAGAATCGTTCGAATCTTATGAAATCGATAATGCCTTTATCGATTTCATAATACTCGAAAATATTTAGAAATAATAATTTAAAAAACAAAATTAATTAGCATAGTTTAGTTTTTGGGGTGGTCGAATTGAGGTGTGGTTCAACATTCTGTACTTGCCTAGTATCTGAATTAAATGGATATGATTTTTGAGAGGCATATCATTAGAACACTTATTCAATATCTTTGAATGTCAATCAATCAAAGTTTCGGTTCTTTTATATTCTGTCAACAAAATTTTTATCAGATATGTTATCTAACATCTACTTTTGGAAGTGTGTAACATACAGCTGTTTGTATTGATAAACCGTTTTGGTGAGTTCTGGACGGTAGAAACTTAAAGCACACTTCGCCAACACCAAATCATAATCAAAATAAGTATTTTGCAATGAACTAGCTTTTGACCGCCCTTGCTTCGGTAGGTTAAAAATCCTTAGGGAAGAATTCGCTTGCTCGGGATGAAAAGTATCCTTCTCTGCAAGAATAAAGTTGTATGTATGCAAAAATGTGTATCGCCGCGAAGCCGTGAAGGTGACCCTTTTTATTATACCACCCGGGCGCTTTTCAGAACAGCTGTTCATACTGTTCATACGTTCTCTTTAATTTATTTTATGTTTTAATTATTAATTTTTATGTATTTATTGCCCAAATCCAATTTTTTCGTTTTATGTGAACACTAGCATAGCGACTTCGTCCGCGTATGAGTCAATCTTTAAAAAATAACAGCAGTAAGAAACTTAAAAAATATATTAAATTAAACCAATTTATAAAAATAAAACTCAGAAACAATATTCTACGGTCTTAAGACCCAAAAAAGAGACCCAAACTTTATTCTCATAATTTTTCCCTAATAAGCCAAAAGAAGTATAACTTCAATACAAATTTAATATACTCAATTAGAAGCTAATAAATCAAGATTGAGTTCGAGACAGGTTTCAGAATCACAAATAGCCCAATGTCAAATTTCTCTACGAACACTAGTAGCTATGACCAATATGACCTTCCTTTAAGATATCTGAATGCTGGCTGTATGACAACAGCTGAAATAGCAAAGGAAACAGAGTACAATAATTCTACTCAAACTAACTTCCACTGTACTGATGATGAGTTAGTCTCCAGTCACCAGCATCATCACCCCCTCAAAATCGAAGAAGGTTTACGATGGGTTCAATATCTTAAAACAAAATCATACTAAAAGTTTCTTTATCCGGACAATATCAAATAAGTCAAAATCCACAAAAAAACATTTATAACGATAAGATTTGATGTAATATGGGCTTATTACTAAAATAGTACTAACAGTTTCTTCATCCGGGCAAAATCAAGTAAGTCAAAATCCACAAAAACATTTATAACGATAAGATAGGATGTAATATGGGCTTATTTCTTATTCACTTACATACGGACACACTGTATTGAACAACTGTCTACCTAACTCTGACTTAAAGACAATTTTTTCTTCGATATGTAAAATGCACTAATTAAATATAATTTTTTTAGATGCTTTAAATGTTAATAGTATTTTTATGTATACATTTCCATATTGGAACAATTTGCCACACCAAGAAAATATATTTAGACATAATTTAAATATCTCCGTACAATTTATGTACATATACTAAAAAAAAAATAAGGTTATTTAAATTCAAATTCGAACATTCTTTGTTCATGTTGGCCTATCACAGGCACTTATGAAGCGTTCATACTTATTCAAATAGGCACATAGATGGCACTTTTGATGCATTGATTATATACAAAATGTGTACATAGCAGTAAGTAGTGAAGGCGATAACTAGAATCGTAAACTTAAAACTAAAGCTAGGAGGGTCCCAAACACGCCCTGGTCTAAAAAGAAGCTCACAACAAACTTAGCCGGCACACTTACATGCGGGCACCATTGAAGTTTAGCATCTAACATTATTCCTAGAAATACTGTTGTATGTACTTAATGAAACATAGTAAAATAGTTCCTTTGTTTAAATCGGGTAGTACTTCTGACCCCACTAAGTTTAGACCAATATCTGTACCCACTTTCAGTAAAATTTTTGAAAAACTTCCCTATTTTCAAAAGTATGATATACTTTACGTTAACAATTTAGGTTTACACGGGGTCGCTCAACTATCGACCCTGGGGTTTAGCTAATACAAAATAAATTTGAAGCCTGGGAGGAGTCACATGATGCAATTGGTGTGTTGTATGACTTGTCTAAGGCGTTTGATTGTGTTGTACATGAAACGTTAGTCAGAAAACTGCACCACTATGAAATTCAGGGTGTAGCTTTCGACTTAATTAGTTACTACTTGCGCGATAGGGTTCAACTGGTAGACGTTATTAGAAAGCGGACTAATGGGTAATTTGTGAAAATTGGTATTCGATATTAGGACCTTTCCTATTCCTTATTTACATTAATGACCTTCCTTACCTTGTTAAGAACAATCACGGGATAGTATTGTTTGCTGATGATACATCACTTATGTTCAAAATTAATAGACGTAAATTACGTTTTGACGATGTAAACAACTCTCTCGCTAAAGTAGTACAATGGTTTGAAACTAATAATTTGGTTTCAAATGGAAATAAAACTAAGTGCATAAAATTCACATTACCAAATGTTAAACTTGTAAAAACCACTAAACTACTTAATAATGAGGAATTGAATACGGTGGATACGACAAAATTTCTAGGTATAACGTTAGATGCTAAACATCAATGGCTTGTGTATTCAAGTTCCTTTACAGCATTATGTCCTACGGAATATTATTATGGGTCAATTCTGCTGATATTTATTTTCTTTTTGTACTAAAGAAGAGGGCAAAAGAAGATAAAGTTATGATTTGAAAATATAATTTATGTACATAAACATATAACAAAATGAAATGAAATTTGGCTGTAACAATAGTATAATTAGAAATAAAAATAAACTTGTTGTGCAGTTTACTAGGCTGCATAAAATTTGTAATTCGATATCATTTTATAACATCTGGTAGAGATAAAAAATCCTACTATAATATTAAGGACTGCATGAAAGAAAAATAGCTTGGCTATGAATTGCTCTAACTTCATAGCCAAATATTAATTTGTCTGTGAGATGGTGGTTTATTTATTTGTCTCTGAGTACTTTATTTTGAAATCGCTGGATTATTAATATATTTGATTTGAAAGTTGAAGAGTTTTGACCAATGGGCCAGTACATTTTTATGTGTCTCATTTCTAGCTCTTATAACCTAACCTAACCTAACATTAATGCTAACATATTATATGTAGGTATGAACGCTCCATAAGTGCCCGGGATAAGGTCTACATAAATTAAACATTATATTGAATTTGAATAAAAACTATCTTATTTGCTAATCTAGGATGTAAGCCGAATTTCACCAAGATCGGTGCCCATTAATAAATATTAGCTTTCGGTGCCGAAGATAATTTAAAAACTGAATTAAATAAGTCGACCAGGCAGGTCGTCCACCATGTACCAAGGCATTTTCCTTCGAAACACCATCATGTGTTGAAAACTAATGTCTATTCTCTTATTGCTGTCAATTTCCAGTATCTAATTATAAAAAGAAAAAAAATACCGACAGGTTATAAACCGATACTTGCCAGTGCCCTTCAAACTTGATATTTGACATAAGGAAAAATCGTAATTAGACTTGATATGTTCGTAAATTAATTCAATTACAAAAATAACGACACAAAAGAAGTCGCGGGAGTCAACTCTGTTTTATTTATTTAAGATAGTAGGCTGCTCCCCGCGTTTTTACTCGCATTAACGAAGGGTTGTAACGTACTTCTATAATTTTTTTATCTTCTATATATATATATATAAAAGAGAAAGTGTGTGGGTATGTTCCGTATAGGCTCCGAAACGGCTGGACCAATTTCAATGAAACTTTCAGGGAATCTCCGGATTGACCAGGCGAGTAATCCTGTAAAGTTTGGTGACGATTGGAGCACTCTTATTTTTGAACTGTCAAACTGTCAAATACAGCTTTTATTTACTATGATGATATTCTATTGTTGGGTGTACATGGGTGTAGATAATGATCTTCACCCGCTCGAGAAGAGAATAGAAGAGAATGAATACGGAGAGAAATAAATGTTTTAATATATTATGAGACTTAAATTAAAAATGTAATGATGTCAGTTTATTGTTTAAATAAAATAAAGCAAAATCTAGCCCGGCGAAGCGGGCTGGGTACGCTAGTATTCCATAGATGTAAACTTGCCACCTATGCAGTGCTGGATTAAGCAAGAGCGGGCCCGTAGCAAATTCTTTCAACGAGTTCTTGATCGGCTATGGGTTCATAAGTATCAAGTGGTAAAAATACAATTCAATACTCAATAAATTCAAATTGAGGTCTTAGAATTTAGTATTTTATTGAATTATCCTCACTGCGATCGGTAAAAATTAATAAATAACACAGAGTTAAAACAAACCTCTTTCATAAATGGTTCACATCATGTTTACACATATTAAAACTTACAAAATTAAATGTTTATAAATTTCTTATTGATTTCGTAGCTAACAGAACTTTATTGGCGGATTGTTTGTTACGATACTCGATGGCAATGTCGGTTAATTTTTCAGTGCCACCAACTTTGACTACAAATAATTATGAAAAAGCATTGTAACCATAAGCGATAGGATATCTGCGTGCGCTTGTGCGTGTGCGTGTGCTTGGCGTATGCGTGTGCGTCTACTTGTGCGTGTGCGTGTGCGTGTGCGTCTACTTGTGCTTGTGCGTGTTCGTGTGAGTGGGCGTGGGCGTGTGATTGAGAGTGTGCGCGGGCGCGTGCGTGTGCCTGCCCGCCTGCTTGCCCGCCTGGCAGCCCACCTGCCTGCCCGCCTACCTGCGCGCCTGCCTTCCTGCCTGGCTACCCGCCTGGCTTCCCGCCTGGCATTAAGAGTAGCTTGTGTTATGGTTATGGAATGCCCTTCCAGCTTCCATTTTCTCCCATACATACAATATGAGTATGTACTGGGGAAAATGGAAGCTACCTTCAAATCAAGAGTGAATAAACTGCAAGCTATTTTGCAGACCAACAATTAAAGTCAAAGACTTTAATTGTTGGTCTGCAAAATAGCTTGTCTCGATTTCAATTTCGGTTTGGGTAGTATGGAAACGCTTAATAAATTCATAGCCTGAGGCTTAAGTAGGCACATTTTTTAGACGGCGACACGAAATAACAAAAAAGAGCTGGTCGTTTACAAGAGTTTATTAAATCTGAACTATGTGAGTTTCAGTGTCCATCGTCTATGGTGATGGGCACCGTAATATCGGGCTCGTAATGGAAGTCAAGTTGTCGCGCGCGCAATATTTCTTTGTACACGTAGGCGGATTTGCGTGCCGTGCGCGTGCGGCTCGGATCGTTGTAATTCACTTCGTACAGCCCGAAGCATTCCCTTGAAACAGAATGTTATATTTTAGGTACAAATTCGAATGCCACAAAATTAGTGTGCATATGAAGTATTGAGTTTCATTTTTCAAAAAAAAGAATCACAGTCGGATCCTCATGTATGCGTGTGAGTATGACCTAGCGTTTGAATTATCATAGTATGAAAAGGTCGTACTTTTGAACACAGACATACTCGTTGAGAATACGTTGCATTAAACACACACCTGTAGGGCTTACATGCGCACCATGAAAAATAATGTCTACCCTTTATCTCGTCTACGTCTCGTATACGAGTAACGGGGGGATACTAACTCTAGTTTTCTTATGGCACTCATGCTAGCCCTACTAAACTGCCTCCTTATATTTGAGTAGTAGTCGTGATTTTAACTTAAAAGTAAGCGTCTGCTGATAAATAAGCAAATATAAAAATATAAATTACGTGTAGCCCTCCGTCCATTCAAAATTATCCATTAAGCTCCATGCCGTATAAGACCGGATATCGGAACCATCTTCGACAGCGTCCAGCATTGCGTTGATATAATTTCGATAATACTTGATACGGCTGTCGTCAACCAGCCCTCCTCTAGTAGAGAAGCCGTTTTCAGTGATGTAAACAGGAGGGTTGTCGTACTCAGTCCGTATCTTGGTTAAAGCGTTGTAGAAGCCCCAAGGCACTGCCTAAAATTTGTTTTAAAACTATACAATCACGTGTTTCAGTATATTCTATTCAAATGCATATCAGGTTTGTAATTTTGTATACCATTTATTTAATCTCTTTTATCGATCGAGCACAAAATCTATATGTAAACTATAGGTATCTTTTTGTTTAGTTTACAACAAAATTTTGCTTATACATTTGTGCATATGTGTAAACATTTTTTTTTGCTCCACTTAGTTATGCTTCTCGATAATATAGTTTAGAAGGTCTATAAATGTATCCTAGCTAGATGCCTTATCTATTGAATCTATAAATCTATTATGTGGTAGTTCAATATTCTCTCTACTCAGTGAATTTTTTGTAATTAGAAATAATGATCTTAAACCATAAACCATATTTTCAGAATTGAATACCGTTTAACGTACGAAGATTTATTATACGTGGTTCTGATACCGTGCTCAATTTTATTAAAAGCAACTATTCATAGTGGAATTAAATGGCTATTTCACTGTGACACACTGGGAGTGTTTATATGTTATACCAACCTTCAGCCATAATGAAGCAGCTGCTTCCCACGTTTCCTTTTGATAAAACACTGATCCGATATCGTCGTAAAATGATGGTGTTGGGAAGATGGAGGAGGAGTTTCTGTATATAATGTAAGTTGTGTAATGGTTAATTCCAAAGAAATCAGAGCTTCCTTTAATTAAGTCAACTTCATCAGGGCTCAATTCGGGTAATCTGGACCGAGAGAACCCTTGGGCAAGACTTTTGTCGGCCACTCTATCTTTCACAATTTCAGGAAAATCGCCGGTTTTTGAAAAAATTGGATTAGCGTATATTCCCCACTAAAATTGAAATAAAGAATTTAAATGATTTGTATGTACATTTATTAATGAAGGCTTATGAAACAAACACAGTATTGCCTGCGTTGGTTAAAGCAAATCACGCTACTACGTAAACAGACCAAAGCATCGTGAACTGCATGGAGCCGCAGGGCACCGGGAACATACGGTACAAGACTGTAGGATTCGGAAATCCCTATGTGCTACCTATCTGTGTCCAGCAGTGCGTTACGTTCATCCAATCAATTGATTCTTATTTAATTTATTAATAGTTGTCACAAAAATTTAATACAAGACGTTATCTCTATACAAAAATTTGTCAACATAGTTTAAGATATTAAGCAGGCGTAGCGTATTTAGAGGTGCGTGTTGGGATTCGAATTCGGCCTTCCGAAAGTGAAGCCAAAGTCATAACCACTGCGCTCTCACCGCTTCAGATACAAAGGTTATTATTTTCTATAGCTGAACTGTTACCGGATAAGATGCAGTATATATTTCTTATTTTGTCTCCACGATGGGAGCTATCCCCGTCCCAAATTCCACATATCGCAAGATCGGTGCTTCGATTGAGCCATATGTTACTATCAGAAGAGATACACTCGTAAGTAAAATATCTTACATTATGACTATATGCATATAGCCCGCAATCATAAGACATAAAATAAACAAAACTGTTCTAACTAAATAATTACGTATGCACCTTGTTCAACTTGATATCAAGGTTGTATGTTATGAGTAAAACTACTATATTATTCTTCTTCACCTTATAATACTTATACTATACATTGCTAAGACAAAATATTTACCGAAAATTGTCTAGCATCTTCGGCTGCTTCAATATATTCTTCGGATTCCGGCTCATACCAAATTACACTCAGAGCTATACCAATAGTACCTGCCTGTGATTGTTGGAACTCTTTTTTATACATATGGTAAGTATTAGCGTGGGCTACCAGGATATTCTTTGCACATAGATAATCAGCATATCCTGATATATTAAGCGTCGGTGGAACGGACGTAGCGCCATATCCTTCATAGCAAATTTCTCGTGGCTCGTTAATGGTGAACCAATATTTGACTCGATCCCCAAATAATTCAAAGGCGACCCGTGCATAGTCGGTAAACCAATCCACAATATAAGGGTTAGTCCAACCACCCATATCCTGCAATTTCTGAGGTAAATCCCAATGGAATAAAGTGACCATTGGTTGTATATTGTAAGCCAGCATTTCATTGATAAGATTGTTATAATATTGAACACCTTTCTCGTTGATTTTATCTGTGAAGCTTGTTGGAAGTATTCTGGACCACGACAGGGAAAATCTATAGAAATCTAGACCAAGTTCCCTCATCATCTCCACATCTCGTTTGTACTGGTGGTAGGAATCATTAGCAATATCACCCGTGTCACAATTCTTTACAGGGCAAGGCTCCTTGTGGGTGAAGTGATCCCAATTACTTTCACCTTTACCTTAAGATATAAAAATTTTATAATATTGGTTTTTTTTTATAAACCCAATAAAATTATATTCCTTTGTTAAAAAGGATTTGATAGTTCTGGGAATTACAATAGTATTGCTTACCTGTAGGGCTAATATACGCTGTATGAAGTAATTATTCCTACCATTATCTTGTCCTATTTTTATGAAATGAGACGAGAACATAGGTAGAAATGATTATCTCTTGGGGCGCTCTATCTCTCTATCTTAACCATACTGACATCACACACCCACTTTCTTCAGGGTATAATTGTAAACAAAATATGATCAAAACCAGCCCGTAGTTAGAAATCATGCGTTGTTCTGCGACTTCGTCGGTTCCGCTTATAATCATTGACATGTGATATTAATTGTAAAGTTATAATCTCCAAGCCTCTCTGTTTGATCTCTTTTTTGTTGCACAAGTGAGCCTAGCACTGGTAGAAAGTTATGATGCAGTCTGAGATGTTAGCAGTCCAACCTGTTAGGGGTATGGAAGTTAAATGAAAACCTACGGCATTGTACTGGAACGCTAAATTGCTTGGCAGCACGGCTTTGTTGTTAAAGTGATAGCTAACCACGGCCAAAGCCTTCCACCAGACCATTTCAGAGAAAATTTCAAATTATTAATTCGGGGGCTACCATGAAATGACTACAGTAATGTCCGTAGACGCTTCTTTGATAGATTTTAAAGTGCTTATACACTAAACCAGCTTGAAATAAATTATGTTGAACGTTGAAATTTTTTTGGAGCCATGTAGTACTAATAAAGTTGATGTTGGTATTTTCATGTTGTAAGTTAAGAAATCACACAGCGATACAAAAAAATACATAGGCATTATGTAATGGAAAATGAAAAATAGTTTTATGCTAAAATAAAATTGAAAGATCATCAAAACTACTGAATACTATTCACAATGAGCGACACATACAAAATTATAGAAAGTTATGTACTTATTACTTTAGAATAAATAATTTAATTTACCATCTTCATCCCGAGCACCTTCGACTTGATATGCTGCAGTGGCTGTTCCGAAAATAATTCCTTCAGGAATTTTTCTTATCTCATGTCGATTTACATTTGATTTACATTCAGCAAAAACCATCCCAATCAGAAACAGTAACCTATTAATTTGTGAATGAGAATGTTATTTTATGAAAGAAAATAATGAAATAATGTGTTTTAATTTTATACAAGCTGTTGCTCGCGACCCTGAATTCAGAAAATCCCGGGACCGCCTACGCCTATCTCCAGCAGAACCTCAAATTCTATGATTTGTACGTTATCAGGTCACAATCAGACAGAAAATACATACTATTACATCACATTTACGAAAGCAAAGTTTCAAAAAATACTGTTAAATAGCTCCCCGAAAAATAATATTAGCAGTGCTCAAATCAGTGTGATGAGTCAGTTTGAGCGGATGGCCGCGTATTCGTCAGGTCTTATCTTTTGTTTCATAAATAATGTACATTTTGTAATCAAAATCAAATAGTCCAGCAGTGCTTTCTTTTCTTGGACACTAAATATCGGGCCGTGACCGCCTACTTAGCGTAACCGATAAAACACAATTTTACAGAAAATAAGTTTGTATAAATATTATTATAAACAGACAAACGAGTTGTTAAATTAAACATACTTAACGTATTAAAATAAAATTTAAGAATGTAATGAAATATAAAAAAAATAACATTAATTTATTTTAGCTGCAAAAATTTAAAAAAAACTTAAATACGTAAAATTAGTGTTTTTCGCTTACGCTAGTCGCTAAGTAGGCGGAAATAGCATGATAAAACTAATTACGTGTAAGTGACAACAATTTAAAAAAAAAAAATTACTAACTCACATCAATTTCCCGGACTGCTTCATTTTATTCGTTGAGATGTGTCGCTCACTTCCAAGTCACCTGAAACTCTAATCGCGTATATTACTATTCTGACCTGAATGTAAAGATATACGAGAATAGATTAATTTTACGATATGATCTTATTCGATTTTTCACCGATTTCAATTGTGAGTGGTTGATGAGTGGTTTCCAAATTTGCTGCTTATTTTTAATACATTTTACACACTGAAGTGCATACACTTTTAAAGTGGACCCCACAAGGTCAAGTGGAGTTTATTTTCTCATTTAAAAGTTTAATTTTAACTTAACATAACTAAGCCATTTGCTTACAACACATAACTATTTTTAACTCTTAAATAATCTTTTGGGTTATCAGGAAAAATGTCTGAAACAAAATCATTTCCCCTTATTTAAGAAGTTTGCCAAGTGAAAAATATGTAATAAATATCTAAAAAATTAAAACCTTTCCTAACTAGTACAGTTTTTTATAGTCATCGCTATCGCTTCACCACCACACCTTTTGAGTGGAATGATTGATGTAGCGCTATTTTTTTTTTTTTGGATTTCTCAGCTAGAAACTTCATCGATGTGCTATCGATGTTTAGCGTAGATAGCATCTTCGATGATGATAAAAAGCACTGATGTAACCATCATATCTCCAAATGTCAATCCATTCAAGATTCGGTACAATTGTTTACAATAGAAAAAATGTATTATCAGGTATTTGTTACATAAATTATTTATCTTATTTCGATAAATTTAAATTCATTATACATAATATGTATGGGGACCGAAATGCGTACATGGAGAAAGTTAGATAGAGGGTACAATTTGACCGCCTTATCCAAATCCCTTCCAGGCAACCAAAGGCGTAAAAGGACGTACCTATAGATACAAGGTACGAAATGAGAATTTATTTAAATTCAACTAAATATTACAGTATTTATTCACAATATTATTAAACATAATAAACTACACGAAATATAACAATAAGAATATGTACAAATGAGTTTATAAATTGTGAAATAATAACAGTAACTGATGTCGCTCTGGGACGGATGTCCTACCGACCTACCTAATGATCCCCGACCGACAAAGCCAAATAGTGATCCTTCACGAGTTTCTTGAAGGTGTAAATGGATTGCGCCTCATTGATATTTAATTATTGTGTATTCCAAAGTTGAATAGCACGGACCCTAAAAGATCTGATAAAAAAGGAGGATTTATTACCAACCTACAAGATAAACTTCTTCGTTACCCAACTAACTACCAAACTATGAACTCAAATTTATTCTTTAAGTACAGAAAAGTAGGAGGATGAAATAAAACACAATACAGAATATAAAGGACAAGCAAATTCCGGCGAAGTCGGACAGATAACTACTTAAGACGAGTCCGCGTAGTGATTTGCGCAGCCCAAATATGAACCGAACGCAATATATTGGAGTCTCAAATTTGTTTAACTATTCTTCAATTACTTTCGGGCTTGCGTCAGCGTAATCAAGAATGGGAAGAATATGAGTATGCGTAAAAAATATAGTATAAGCATAATTTTGGTAGGAATTAGAAGAAAACAGAAGGCGACGCAAAGAGCCGAATTTTTTTCCGCTGACTTCTTTCTTCCAGATGGTATGTCCAACTTAAGATTCCATCAAGATAGATGCCAACAACAAAACATTGTCAAAGTAAGGAACTGCAATACCATCAAACTTCCACTACGTTTTAACTTCCACTACGTTTTAACTTCCACCTATTGGGATGTTACAACAATGAGTCCTGAGAATTGCTTCTGGCCAGTAATTATTGCTTGTAATTTTTTCAGATTCACATTAAGCCCATCTGCTTTACTCACTTTCAGAATAAGGCACACATTTTTATTGATACTAGCTATAGCTGCTTGTGCAAAGGTTGATTTGGTGTCAATTTAGATGTCGTCAGAATACATCTGGTAGAGAGAGAATATCTTTTGAGTTATGGTATTGATACAATTGAAAAGAGGGACACTATGCCTAAAGAGGCAACACATTACGTGAATTGTGTTTCTTCAATGCGTATACGCTGCCGATGGCAATAAAGGTAACCATGAAACCAGTCAACCGATAGAGATATGTTAATAGAACGCAACTTATTCAATAGAATATCAAAGTCTATAGAACTAAAGGCATTACGGAAGTCCATCTTCATACCTACTTCAAAAAAAAAATCCTTGTTTGTCAGTTTGGCTCCTAAGGGACCATATAAGGAACCATTGCCGCTTATTTAATTATTGATGTATAGTTATACATAATGTACCCATCTCAGTGCTTTAATTCTATTCCCTTCTTTTCAGTTACTAATTTTCAATATTTAATTGCTTTTAAAGTAATCAATATCTCTTTTCCCTATCAGAGAGATTTTTTTTTTATTCATCAAATTCGAATTCGAATTCATAATTCATTTATTTCAAGTAGACCTTATTATAAGTCATGACTTCTGAAAGGTCAAGTCGTTATCTGTAAGTTGGTCCTTGATTGCAATATCACCTGGTGGAATTGTTGATATGAGTCAGTCTAAGGCTAGCCCGCCAGGAGTTTGTAATTTTTATTAAACCCGTACCCCTAATTAGCAAAGATCATCAATAGCCGATAACTGTCCACTGCTGGACTAAAGGAATCTTGTAATCACCACACTGAGCGGATGCTGCCTGTTCTCTGTACCCACCTTCCATGACACCCATCCTCTTCCCATGGGTGTAGGGTGATGACTACTGTATTCTGATATGCGTACACCACACGGCACAGCGGAGCCAAATTCAAATAGTTTAAATTACAATTAGATTATTTTACTAAGATAGGTTTGGTTTTAGGTTAGGTGAAAGCCTGATGAGGTCAAGGTCGGGTTAAAATGTTAACTAAACAAACCTTCCGTCGGTGGTAAACATTAAACTCTCATCCCAAGTTAATAATCAATTTAATCCAAAATCTTTAGAGAAAATAATGAAGTTAGTTTAACAAGCCTTAGACCTTACCGACAGGTTAGAGTAAGAAAAGCATAGTACAGGATACTAACTTACTAAGTATAATCTTTGATCTGAAGATTTTGGATTCGTTTTTAGAATTTAAACTATAGTGAGTAAAGTTCATTTTTATTGTGTAATTAACGGCTGAGATCACGTGAATTTGTCAGAGATTGCTTAATTTTAGGATTAGATTGATTTTTATTTCGGGCATAAATACGTAAATGTGATCTCAGATTGATAAAATTAATGGACAAGCTGCGGCACTAGTCTTCATTTTTTTTTATTGCCATTGTTACGTCCATGTCATGGGCACGACATCGGTTCAGTAAATGTGTTTGGAAAATATCCCTCATAACGTAAGCGGACTTCCGGGGCGTGCGGGTGCGTTTCGGCGTGCTGTAGTCAACTTCGTATAGACCGAATTTTTCCCTGAAAATAAATAAAAATTACACATGTCAATAGATATTTCTGTTTGTGAATATCTTGCGCATATATCGGATCTTGATCATTGTCTATAGCTTGCTTTATGGAGTTGGACTTAGGCGACATTTTACAATACGCAGACAACGTCTCAGTAACATAAAAGAATGAGTTTAAAAAAAAAACCTATTATTTCGATAGTATCGACTAACTATAATTCATGTATAAGCAGTGGCGTGCATAGAGGGTATGCACAGGGTATGCATATGATATAAAATGAAGAAAATCTCCAGTACTAGTTAAAAATACTTGAGGCAAGGTTTTATATAACTAAAGTTTTCCTAAGTTCCATAAGTTTTTATAACTCGTACGGGAGATTTTCTTAATTTTATATCAACTGCCTGTGCATACCCTCTTTGCACGCCACTGAGTATAAATAATGAGTAGGTAGGTATATGGAGATTTTTATTAGGCTTACGTGTATCCGTATGACCATTCATAGTTATCCATGAGACTCCAGGCTGTGTACGCTTGAACATCAGATCCTTCCTCCATTGCATCCAACATCGCAGATAAATATTCCGTATAATATAACACACGGTCGTCATCATTCAGACCCCCGAATGTAGCAAACCCGTTTTCGGTAATATACACGGTTGCGTTGTCGTATTCCTTTCTTATGTATGTTAATAATTTGTAGAAACCCCATGGTCAAACTATAAAGTATTTATTTTATTTAATATTTAAAATTAAAAAAAAAAAATATTAGTTAAAAACCTTATAAAATATTAACTTATGTTTGAAATATACACGGGTGGGTTAGCGTATTATTTTCTTATGTATATTAATAGCTTAAATAATCCCGATGGAACAAACTATAACCTAACCTAACCTTCGAGTTCACCCGCTACCATCACCTAGTAGCCTCCCAGTGCTGTAACTTTTCTGAAAGCTTTTACTCGATGCCGAATTATTATCTCAACGCAATATTTGCGATAAGTATACAACAGGCGCTGTCATGCATTTAATATGAACACGAACGGTTAAGAACTTGTCAGATAAGTTACTACAGATATTCTATTGTCACCTTCCAATAACGTTTTAGACCTTATCTCAGACACCATCATACTATGAAGTTCTTTAAATCTCATTAGTGCACGAAGGTTATATTTAAAACAACAGTAGAATCCAATATGTTTTAAATACCTTTGTAAAGTTTGACTGGCCAATAGTCCATTCAGGCAAAAATTTAAAAATCACTGCTAGGTCGTCTTCGTAAGATGGGGAATCATAATAACCGCACAATGTCTTATTTCTGTATACATATTGGGTAAAATAATGATTCAACCCAAAAAGGTCCGAGCTCCCTTTTATGAGTTGGATTTCATATGGTGTAAATTCAGGCAGTCTAGATCTGAAAAACCCTTGTTCTGCGCTCCTAGTTGCTATTCGATTTTTCATTGCCGGTGGGAAATCGCCGGTCTTTGAGAAAATTGGGTGTGCATATTGTTCCCACTAAAATGAAAAAAGTTGTTTATCAAGTAGTATTAAATAATTAATTAACATGAAGCCAAATGCTAGTAAACCTCACGCCCTTAAAAGGTTCGGTAACATGAAGGCATATCGTATTAAGAGTTTTGTTATTTAATATCAAAATCAGTAAGTAATGTCTTTGTATAATACTGAACATTATATTCATTTATTAATCTAAGAGCTTGCAAGTATTTAAAAAAATACCTAGAATCGACATTAGGAAATATCAATTTCAGAATCTAAGGTGTAGGTCTAATCCTAATTGTTGTAATTCTGTGTTCCGGTCTGTAGGGCATTGGTGCCGGTGATATGGCACATGAGGCTTAACACCTACGTTTATGCCTCCGGTTAATGGACAAAGCGCGGCACGATGCAAAACGTGTTCCATGAATGCGCTGCGAAGTATTGCGCTGTTTATAGACGATGGTTTTTCACTTACCATCAGGGACCACCTGCGTGGTCCGTCAATTATTAATATATAAATAAAAAAATGATTACTACATATAAGCCACACCTTTTTTTATTGGAATCATAGTAGGAAGTTAAAGTATTGTTTTTACTATACTTTACAATTCAGATAGAGGCTTCAAATTTTCTGCAACCTATCTGAGAACAGGGCCTTGAGTTAGGGCAATCGGACATACACAAAAAGTTTCAAAGTTATGTATTATGAGATGCACAACCCTAAAAAGCATCAAAAGTACGTACTTCAAATTGATTAGCGTCATGAGCTGCTTCTGATTGATTCCTAAATAAAGGTTCATACCATTGAGCACTCAAAGAGATAAAAATTAACCCTTTATGATCTGGTCTAAATTCTTCATCGTAGATGTGATATGCTTTAGCGTGGGCCAGAAGCAAATTTTTTGCGCATAGATATTCAGCAACTCCTTTAATGTTGAGAGCTGGAGCTAAAATTGTACCGCCGTAACCAAAGTGACAAACTTGATGTGGTTCATTTATCGTCACCCAGTATTTGACTCTATCTCCAAACAATTCGAATAAAGTCCGTGCGTAATCTGCATACCAGTCTACCATGTAGGGGTTTGCCCACCCTCCAAGCTCTTGAAGTTTCTGTGGCAAGTCCCAATGGAATATTGTGACCACGGGTTTAATATTATATTTAAGTAATTCATCAATTCAGTTGTTGTAATACGCTACTCCTGCTTTATTAATTTTGTCTGGAAAACTTGTTGGAAGTATTCTATTCCACGACATTGAAAACCTGTAGAAGTCAACGCCCAGTTCTCTCAACATCTCCACATCTCTCTTGTAGAAGTTATACGAATCGTCAGCGATATCTCCATTTGAACCATTTTTAATTAAATGTGGTCGTGTATGAGATAAATGATCCCAAATATTTTCTGTTTTTCCTATAAAATATAAAATTAACGAGTACAGAATTATTTTAAAAGTACTTATATTTTATTCATTTATTTATGAAACATTTGACGACCTCCCTGGCGTAACAGTGAGCGCTGTGAATTTAAGTAGGAGTTCTCGGTTCCGATTTCCGGCGGGGGCAATTTGGGAATTTATAATTTATGAATTTTCTCTGGTCTGGTCTGGTAGGAGGCTTTGGCCATGGCTCGTAACGACCCTACCCTGAATTTAGGGTTCCAGTGCGATGCCGCATAGAAACGGATTAGGGGATTAACGGATTAGGCCCGCTACTATCTTAGACTGCATCATCACTTACCACCAGGTACGATTGCAGTCAAGGGCTAACTTGTAGTGGAATTAAAAAAAAACAAAATCGATTTCTTTATGCTCGTAAGCCCTTGGCTGGTTGTGTGAGCATGAGAATGTGCAGTATTGCATTGTGTGCATTTCTCTAAACGAAAACTTATATTTACTTCTAAAATATGTCAACTACATTATGAAAATAATTGATTAAATATTTGTGAGTAATATTACCATCTACGTTCCAAGCCCCTTCTATTTGATAAGCAGAGGTGGCAGTTCCAAACATAAATCCACGAGGAAATTTACGCACTTTGCATTTAGATCCCGTATTAAGCTCAACTGATGATAATGATAAACTGAAATATATGTCATAGTAGAACTATAGAATACATATCAATAAATTCATTTAGATACTACATGTTTTTTTTTTAATATTTTGGTATATTAACACTTAATAGTTCAATCCGCTTTATCCAATAATTTTAATCAGATACTCAAAATTGAAACAGAAAGGAGACTGTCGGTAGTTACGTTAAGTTTAATAAACAATATCGGTTATGAATTAACTGAGATTTGGATATAGTTTCATATATTAGATAATATCGCCAAAATAAACACATCGTATTATAATATATTGTTTTGAAAGTAGATTAATAAATATTAATAGACAAAGGTAATGGTTTTTTAATCTAAAAAGAGTGCACATTAACTTAAAGAAGTAAAAACAATGAATTCATAAAAAAAAAGCAATATTGCAGACAATCTAATGTATTCACATTATAATATAGATAGTAATAATAGGCCATATTAACATATTTTGCCAACTGTAAAAATACGCGTACAAGATGTTCTTCACTGGTACTTCTTTGCTTGACGAGCGTAAAGTAGGAATGCGATATAGTTAGTGATGTGCTTCCAAATATAATTGACAAATTATGTTTGTTGACCTTAAAATGTCGTCTACATGGAGGTTTTTGTTACTTACAAATTGCTCCAGATTATCTTTACTTATGTAGAGTTCCGTATCAGAATATTATAAAAAAATAGTTTTTTTTTTACTTGTAAAAAGAGACATGTGAAAAGACAAACTTCAGCACTTACTTACTTTTTTTCTTAATCACGTAATTTATTCATTTCGATCCAAATAAATTTAATGAATTAAAGTTGAACTCCCTAAACCACTTTAAATTCCTTGACCACTTTCATATTCCACGACATTTTGACTGCTAACCAATCAATTTATTTTTTGTTTGGAAATATCTATACGATTTTCAGACTTCAATTTTATATCACCCAAATTTTTTCATCACCCAAATGGTCCTTTAAGAATGAAAATGCACCCATAAGTTATTATAAAAAATTAAAAAAAAAAAAATTAATTGTCCAAAGAGTAAAATAGCAAACTACTTTTAATTAGGTTACAAGGTGAACATTTGTACTCAATATATAGCTAAACGGAGTGTCGGGGCACTAGTACTAGGGAGGCCCTGTATCAAGAGTGCCTTACCCCTCCTACGGATCTAACCGTAATTAGACCAACTCATAAATATCTACAACTATATATCGATATAAGGCACATATATATAAGCATATTTTAGGCGCACCCGCAACGTTATAATGCCTAAGAACCTTGAGAAGTGAATTGAAAAATAATAGATTAAAGCCATAGTAATAAATTACTCCTTATCTTATACCAAATTGGTTTCAGAGGTGGTTCACCAGACATCCATTAGAACACTTACAATAAATTAGTTCTTACAAGCTGTTGCTTGCATTCTTCGTTGGCGTTTTTTACAAATCCGGTGGAAGTATTTGTTTTTCCCGAATAAAAAGTAGCCATGTTACTCTACGCCCTCACTAAGCAACTTTAAGTTAGTTGAAACAAACCTAAAGTTGCTTAGTGAGGGCGTTAAGTAAGAACAAACATACAATAAACACAATTCCACATTTATAATAGTATGGATGTCCACCACGTTTATTTTACGTGATGTATTTCTTTTATCCTACAAAAATCGCATCATTACTTAATATATATGATATAATAGAGAATGCCGCGACTTTCCGCGGGACCCTCACCTCCAAAAAGTAAGGTACAGGCAAATCCTAAATTTCCATAACACCAGTTTAATAAGTAGTTCATGAGAAAGCGAATTCAGATTAGATTTTTTTTATAACAGTAAACTTTCAATTAAAACCTACACTCCATTGCATCTTCCTAAGGCACTCTTAATTGGCGTTACAAAAATTTTTGATCATTAACTTGAAGTGCCTGATTCTAACTTCATAATCATAGAACATTCATGATTCAATCTTCCAACCGAGTTTATTTACCTTAATAGTTGATTTGTATAAAGTTCCTAGGCTTATATTAGTTAAAATATTTGCCAGCAAATTTTTTCTTCCCAAATACCACTCGCACTTTCATAACGTCTTCCAACCGTAACTGATTACGTAACTGATTTGTGTAAAATCCTCTTTTAGCTGATGCCTACAAGGAAATTTCCAAAGTTCATTTTTGTGGGCTTATTTCTTGTTAAAATTTTTGGAAAGCTTACTGTTAATAAAATCCAGCAACAACTTATTGAATTACAGCAACATCAGGAACTAATCAGTTCAGACGGAAAGTTAATTGAGGAAATGGGTGAATGAGGTTTAACTTATACACGGACGGACAGGCAGACAGAAATAAAATGAAAATTCGCATCATTATTGTAGGCACTACAGCACGATATGTGCCTATGTCCGCCAGTTTCGCATGCCGATGGCTTTTACATCTCGGTCTACTCCATCTATCAGCGCAATCCTGGCCCCCGATCGATCTCCGCCCGTCAGGCGGTAACGTCATAATCTTTTTGGTTGGTGATAATCGTCCGGCACACTTCAGTCTCAAGATTTTTATGTGCTGGGCAATGTTTGGCTCCCCAAAGATATAAATTTCGTGATTGTACCTGATACACTACGGATCAACCACTTCCACCGCACCATATAGTATAGTTTAAGTACCTTCCTTGTCAGGGCTTCTTCATTTTTCCTACTATTAGTCCAGCACTACCTTAGGTTATTGCCCTTTTATTAAAACGCTTATAATATTATCCATATTGTAAGGGTTTTGTAAAAACTTACGAGAGATTCGCCGTTGACGAGTTATCTCTTCCAACTCAGACCTTCTTCAAATCTTTATTATATTAAGTAACACCACTCTGAAGGTGAAATCCTTCTATACATCAAATAATTAGAGAGCTGTTAAAATTTGCCTCGGCAGTAAACTACGAGTTGATGTTAATAATAAAATCTTTATTTAACAAAACATTATCTTAATATATATAAAGTACGCGTCACGTTCTTTGTCCGAGATGGACTTCTAAACTACTTAACCGATTTTAATGAAATTTTTCATTTTATACACACCGTGTGCAGTTTGATCTAACCTAAAAGACAGGATAGCTTACATCTCAATTTATAGCCGCAATATTGTTTTATTCGGAACTATTTGTTAGTACTTATAATAAAACTAACGAGTAGAATTTTTTACAAAGAAGATAATAAACAAAAATTTTGGGGGCATTCTATAACCAGTACTGAACCCAAAACTGAAATTACTTATTCGAAATTATGTATTTGAGTGGGTCCCTATAGTCCATATAGTTTGGAAATTAAGCACTAGCTAGTACATTATAAATAAAAAGTGGATATAAGCAATAGACTTTCTAGAAACGTACATAAATTAGTGATAAGTATCCGCAAATCGTCTGAGAAAAGCAATCAAATTCTTCCTGGGAATGGGTATATGCTTTTATAACATGATAATGAAGGTAATATTAGGTCTACCTTTACCTTAGTTTAAAAAATATATTAAAATACATTTAATAAATCGTGATTACCAATTACTGATCAATTTGTTAAAAAGGGCTGTTTGGAAGCATCTCTCACAAGTCCTCTAAGTAATGTTACAATGCAAAATGTTCTTTAAAAAAATGTGCCGAGTTCCTTGCTGGCTTCTTCTCGGAAGAATTTGCCTTTCGTACTGGTTTTAGAGTCACTACACACAGACCGTCTAGACGAATCAAAAGTATTTTTAAAATAAATAAATGGATTTTGAAAATCGTGTTTTTTTTTATAAAACATATATGCCCTAAACCCGTAGGTCGATTCGAGAACATTCTTCGAGAACTAACAGTTCCCTACGATTTTCATGTAGATTCTTCTTTAATTTATAAGTAAATTTTTAGCATACAAACTTTCATACGTTAGTCTGAACAACATGACACCCAAGCTCCGGGTCTATTCGTATGCCTGCGCTTTTAGTTCGTTTTCTCGTTTACAAAAAGTCGAAGCTTGATTATAATTATAATCATATAACTTTCGTATATTAAACTTCTCCATTTGAAAGATATTTGGTACACGATAAAAAAGAGTTGGGACGCTAAGTGTTCGGTAACTTCGTCCGAGTATCTATCGTTTTTTTCCTGCAGGAAGCTTTGTTTATCCCTGGATAAAAAGTAGCTATCCTTTATCAGGATGCAAAGTGTAAAAAATTTCGCCAGGTTTGGCTTAGCTCCTAGATATATAGGATATAAAAGGAATTTTCCTTATCCCCGAAAAGTTAGCCAGGGGTTTTTTCTGATTTAATTGAAATTAAACATTAATAATTTAACCTGATATCTTAAAATTTTAATTTAACAGCACATTTCTCTGCAATAATAACGTTTAATAAAATAATTAACGTTTTTTTTAAGTCGGCGTTGATGGCTAATTATATTCATCAACGTTTCACGCACTTTTCAAGGTAAAGTTCTATTGCCTTCGCTACTGTAAAAAGAAGGTTAATTAAATGTGTTGACAGATATAGCTAGAATGACTGTGATTTATCTTATCGTTGTTCGCCAACTCAACGACGAGGTTGTCCCCTTAATACAGTTGTATCTCGTGAAACTCGTATTTTTCCTTTAAACAAGGCTAGTTCATTGTATCGTAACAATAACGGTTCCATAAACCTGGCAGAACTTGGTCGGATGTATTTGGCGGCTCTTCGATACCCTGCGAAGTCATTTCTGCCAGTCCCAGCTCTCATTACTTATCTAAGGCAATCTCGTTATAGGACAGTCATTACAGAACCACAGTATCATCAGTTGGGTTTTGTTTTAAACCTACATTCATAATTGACGATTGGGATTTTACCAATGTTGCTATTTTAACATTATTTTTTTGAAAATGGTTTGAGTTTTGTTCTGTAGTTAAACAACAAATACTAATGGCCATGAATTTAATTTGTCAAATAAAATAAATGAAATAGTATATTTTGTCAGCAATATACGTCTTTTATACACTTGGACAAATATTTGGCTACTAAATAAAAACCTGTTTTAAGGTAGGTATATAGTGATAATTTTATTCACTTTTTCACTTTATGCCAAGAAAATAAAAATAAAATCTAATATCCTTTGTCAATGGTTATAGCCTTTGACATATCTGGCTCGTAGTGTTGGTCGAGAGCGCGTGTGCGCACGATCTCTTTGTACACATGGGCAGATTTGCCTGCGGTGCGCATGCGGTTCGGACTCTTGTAGTCTACCTCGTACAGTCCAAAACATTGACTGAGAAAAAATGCAAATAACAAAATGAATAACAAAATGAATAAAAAAAAGCTCAACTTATTAGCAGGTTAGGTGAACTGTTTAGGATAAATATAATGTTCCTTGATAGATTATGCTAAAACGGCATTCATAATTAGATCTTTTAACACCCTAAATGTTTGAACGCACTTGCGACTTTCTGAAATAGTTATTAATTTTTAGGTATCTTTCTTTTGAATTCAGGTAAAAGATTTTTTCCTGATAGTGGGACCCACTAGGTTGAGGAACCGTTACCTCAGTCATAAGCCCGACGGACGTCTTGCTGGGGAGGCATCGGTGAGTTTTTAGAATATCCCTGTGCTTCCATTTATGTTTGCTGAGGGTGGCGTTATCGGTAGTGGGTAGAAAATTTACTTAAAAAGTCTCCCGAAAAAAAAACTACATATTTTTTTGTTTGACGTCCGATTGGCGCAGTGGGCAGCGACCCACTTTCTGAGTCCAAGGTCGTGGGTTCGATTCCCACAACTGCAAATTTCAGTTGCATGAATGTTCATATGTATATAATAAGTATTTATGTATATTGTTCATAAAAATATTCATCAGTCGCCTTTGTACCCATAACACAAGCTACGCTTACTTTAGGGCTAGATGGCGATGTGTGTATTGTCGTACTTAGTATATTTATTTATTTATAATTGACTGCTATAGAAGATAGTCTACTCTTATAATCTCGTATAAAGTATCAATTGAATGGTTTTGGACCTGTGGAAAGAGTGATAACTTACGTATAACCCTCGAGCCATTCGAAGTTATCTAACAGACTCCAAGCAGTGTAGGCCCTGACGTCGCAGCCCTCATCTATGGCATCAAGCATTGCAGACAAGTACCCCCGATAATATGAAACTCGGTCGTCATCATCTAAGCCTCCGTAAGTAGCTAATCCATTTTCTGTGATGAATACCGGAGGGTTCTCGTAGTCTTCCTTTATTTGTCAGTATTTTGTAGAATCCCCATGGGACGAACTATATTATGTTGGGCAAAATATAAATACAATTAATTATACGTTTCTGCGTATTCACTCATGAAGGTTTTTATGATATTATATATTACTTGTGTGGTCCAGTTTATGCATTAGAATATTGTTATTCGTAAGTAAATTTATTTTTAAATTATGCACCGCCTGCATTCTGTTTTCCTTTTGTTTTCCTAAGGTTGCCTTACAGAGATTGAGAGTGCTACTAATCGATAAGGCCATTTGCATCCTGCTTCCGTTTTAGTGTTTGTTTTATTTCGCACAAATACAGAGTATAAATCTAAATCTAAGGTATCTTACATCATTCAAATTTTCATTTTTACCGTATTTGGTTATGCAAACTTTCACATTTCCCTATTATATACCTAATATGCTTAAAGAATGCCGTAGGGTTTTGGAATAGGTCTGTCTACAGGAACTGCATCAATTGCATAACTATCATCATCCTCAACCTATTAAAGGTATACTACTGGAGAGTGGCGTGCATACAGGGTATGCACAGGATATGGAGATGGTATCACGTAGAGATAATCCACAGTACGGGTTATCAGGACTTAAGGTTAGGCTAACTAGTACAATATATCTCGTACAATACCTACCCTTAAGGTAGATTTCCTCAATTTTATATAATCCGCATACCCTGTGCATACCCTATGTGCACGCCACTGCCACTGGACGCACGTCTCCTCAGTCCGCTCTCGTACTTAGTCTCTCCAGTACAGGATGATGGTCTTAAGGATTTGTGTCGAATGCTAAATATTTCCTCAACGACAACAAGGCAATTATCTACATAATGCTTTAATGGTTAGCAAATAGCAAGATAATGATGTTTATTATACCGACCTTAATATAATCTGATTCGCCAATTGTCCATTCGGGTAGATAATGCTCCAGAATTTCGAGGTCATCTAAATACGAAGGAGCCTCATGATAGTCGTAAGTACTTTCATTTCTATATACATAACTTGTCGTGTAGTGATTTAATCCAAAGAAATCGGAACTTCCTCGGACGAGTTCAATTTCCGCGGGAGTAAATTCAGGTAACCTAGACTTTGGAAACCCTTGAGTAGCACTCTTGGCGGCTATACGTTCGATCATTATGGGTGGAAAACCGCCAATTTTAGAGAATACTGGATGTGCATAGTGGTCCAACTGAAATATTAGAAAGATACAAATTTGAACAGTGGTACATTATGAAGGATGTTCTTTAAGTTCAAATAAAGGTAAAGCTTCAACTAGTTTTCTGAGCTGAACAACTGAATTCTGTTTCTTAGGATAACACACTTAAGATAATAAATCACTGTGACGTCATAATATTAAATAAACAAAATTACTGACGTGGAATTGATAAGCATTGCTAGCTCCTTCAACATCAGCACCATCTTCCGTTAGGGGTTCGTGCCATTGGGAGCTAAATGAAATAAATATATTCCCCTTTTGCGTTGGTCTAAACTCCTTGTCGTAAATATGATAAGCTCTCGCATGAGCTAGCAGTAAGTTCTTTGCGCACATATAATCGGCCACGCCCTTTATATCTAAAGCGGGAGCAAACATTTATGAACCATATCCACCGTAACAAACTACGTGTGGTTCGTTTATAGTTATCCAATATTAGGTTGGAATACTGTTCGGGCATAATCTGAGTACCATTTTACTATTTCGCCATTTGTCCATCCACCAAGTTCTTGTAGATTTAGAGGCAAATCCCAGTGGAAGATGGTTATCATCGGTTCTATATTGTGTTTGAGCATTTCATTTATTAGGTTGTTATAATATGTCACGCCTGTGTAACTGATTTTATTAGGAAAACCGGTAGGAAGGATTCTTGTCCAAGATAATGAAAATCTATAAAAATCGAGACCCAACTCTCTCATCATTTCTACATCCCTTTTATATAAATAATAAGAATTAGCTGCGATGTCTCCGGTTGAAAAATCTTTGACCATCCATGATTTGGTATGAGTCAAATGATCCCAGATATTTTCTGATTTATCTGCAAATGAAATTGTAAAAACTAAATAGAAATTTTAATTTAAAAAAATCTAGAATTTTTAAAGATCTAGATAATTTGATCAGCACATGACAAAGATTTATTCTTATGAAGTAAAAACGTTTACCAGAAGCATTCCAAGCCCCTTCAACTTGATAAGAAGCAGTCGCTGTTCCAAACAAAAAACCATCTGGGAATTTACGGACATTGTGACTTGAAAGTGAACTGCATTGAGAAATATACAAAATGCATATTAAAATGTGTAAACTATAATAGTACATCACTGTGCAGTCAAAGATTTCTCAGAGTAATGCATAATATTTGCAATTTTGAAGTAAAGTGTTATCATAATATGAAAATAGTGTTATCATAATATGGTATTATCATCATTATATCTTTGAAGATATTCATCTCACTTACAAAAAAATGTTTATTTTAGATACTTATACTAGTAAGCATTGGTGTGCAATTCATACATGCTCTGATTACTCTAAGTTTCGAAAGAGGTTTAAGATTTTATAGAATAAGGAAGACGCAAGGAGCCTCAAGAAAGCCAATATTTAACAAATATAAAATAAAATTTGATTAGACCATTAAAGGGCCTAATTTTTTTTTTTTTTTTATGATTGATGATGATATGATCTCTCATACAAGCAATATTGTTTTTTTTCGCATTGATACAATTTACGATATGAGGGGTGAATTCAGCTATTTACTTATCAAGTAATAATAATAATAATCATTTATTCGGGCCAAAAATAATGGATACAATAATTACATGAATGCCCTAACCTCTGCGGAAGGAAAACCCGTGTTACAGAGGGTAGGTCCTTCCAGTTGTTACAAAGGGTGTTGTGAAGATTTAAATAAAAAAAAATACGCCTAAACTATAGACCAAAATTTACGACATACATCGATAGTATATAGATTATCGCTCATGTTATAGATAGGCTGTTAAAAAAATGCGTTCTTGTAATTATCAGTTTAATTTAAAATAATAATAATTTTTATTCATTTTAGGTTTGTTCCTTGTGATCACTCACAAGTACAACATCAGTCGATAGGTGGCTTCATGCCAATACATTTTTAAAACACGATGCATCAGAGGGTAATGTATAATCTAGTTGCTGGCACTGAGAGAATCGTTCCTGAAGTCTGTGAGTTGATATTATTTATTTAAAAAAATATAGATTTCTATATCGAGTGTTGATAATACTGGGCAAACTTCGGCTTTCTTTTCGGGGGAACGAGTTCGATTTCGTGTGAAGTCTATCAATTTGCAATAGGACAACCTATTCTGAAGAACTCTCAATTCTGAGACTGTGCCCTGTAGTGGGCCGGTAATGTGTTGATGATGATAAAGAAACAAATGACATGATCAGCACGTATTCTGTCAACACAACTTTTTGAGAGCTAACTGGCAGTATTATTTTCTGATGCGATCTATCCATAGAGTGTCATCCCTTAAATGCTAGTGCAGAAATATTTCTTCTAAGTAAAAAAAATTTAAATTAAAGGTTATTTTATTTACTTATTCTCATTTTTAAATACATATACGACATTCTACACAAACATTTTTTTATAAATACATACAATAGCGATACTACACACTACAATTAAAAACATCATTCACATCATCACAAATTCTCATTCAGCATTATTGTATGCATGTGTCCAAAAACTTTTCCCATTTCCCCATTTTATAGTAAACGTTTAGAACATTACAATAATTACTGTCAACTGCTAAATGGCATGAAGTGACTAACAGCCTGTTCGAGAAACACTAAGAAAGTGGAGTGGTTTTGATGCTTCAATGTTAGTCATGAACACGGTTTCTGTATGTGCTTAATTCTGTGATATAACTGCATCTGGACAGGTTCACTGACGCAAAAGATGGCACCAACTTATAATATTTTCATAAGCTATTTCATTTATCCTTTTAAAAGGATATGCCATATTTTCTAAGTGACTAAACTAGGATTTAGTGCCCTCGTTGTCTGTAATACTTCATGAATATTCTGAGAGATGGCGCCGGTTTATTTGCCGTTTATTAGTGTAAATTTTCTCGCCGGACCATGTTATATATTCATTAATATATTGGCATCACACCAATTAGGTTATGGTCTTTCACCGTCAAACTTATTTCTTGATAATGGAATACAAGAAAACGATCACAGTGATGTAATGTCACACGCTGTGACACTCAGCTTCAACGTTCTTTGTCTATGGTTACGGGAACTCTCATGTCAGGGGCCCGCATCGTTTTAGTAAATGTGTTCGGAATATATCCCTCAAAACGTAAGCGGATTTCCGGGGCGTGCGCGTGCGTTGCGGTGTGCTGTAGTCTACTTCGTACAGACCGAACTTTTCCCTGAAAAATAAATTAATAACTGTTTCATGACTAAGAAAAATAATTTTAATTTATCTTTATTTATTATATAAATTTATGTTATATTTTGAATAACTAAGTAGTAAGATAAAAAGTTTAAAATAATGATTAATTCCTGCAGTTTTCTATTAAGACTTACGTGTATCCAAATGACCATTCAAAGTTATCCATAAGACTCCAGGCTGTGTACGCTCGAACATCAGATCCTTCCTCCATTGCGTCCAACATCGCGGATAAGTATTCCGTGTGATAAAATACACGGTCGTTATCATTCAGACCTCCGAGAGTAGAAAAACCGTTTTCGGTAATGTACACGGGTGGGTTGGCGTATTCCTTTCTTATGTAAGTTAACAGCTTGTAAAATCCCCATGGAACAAACTGAAATTTTAATAATTTTGAAACATTTTAAAAACTTCTTATCTCAAAAAAAATATTGAACTAAAAATAACTTAATCACCATCGTCCAGCTTCAGAAAAACTCATTAGAATCAATGTAATGAGTTTTTTTTTAAATTCAATGCATCTATAGAGATTCGTCATATTGTAGTGTTATTATTATCTATGCTCTTAAAGTCTCTCTCGTATGAGAGGGAAAACCTATGTCCAGTTATGGTACTTTCATAGGCTAAATAATGTTACAGAACATTGTCTTATTACAACTGATATATTTATTCAACATTGATAGAAACAGATAAAGTGCTAAAATTATAATATACCTTTGTAAAGTTTGATTGGCCTATACTCCACTCTGGCAAAACATGAAAGAATACTGATAGATCGTCATCATAAGAGGGAGATTCATAATGTCTATAAACTGTCTTATTTCTGTAGACATATTGGCTAAAATAATGATTTATTCCGAAAAGGTCAGAGCTTCCCTTTATAAGTTGAATTTCTTGTGGTGTAAATTCCGGCAGCCTGGATCTAGGAAACCCTTGTTCTGCACTCCTAGCTGCAATCCGTTTTTTTGTAGCCGGAGGAAAATCGCCTGTCTTTGAAAAAATTGGATGTGCATATTGTTCCCACTGAAATTACAAGAATTGTTTAACTTTCTTTGCATTTAACTTTGTCGCTTCGAACTGCCCTTATCCCTTACGCCTGCAACCATCTTAGACTGCATCATCACTTACCGTGAGTGACATTGCAGTCAAGGGCTAAGTTATAGTGGAAAACTCAAGAAGTGTCGAACAAATATAAAAGTGGTTAAGTGCAAATAGGTTTCACGAACGTCCAGGCAGTGTTTCGTTTAGTTACGAGTATTTTGTGTTGTTCAGATTAATGGTTTTTGACGAACTTTATGAACTATTCAAACATGAATGTTGACAACTTTTATACCATCAAGTTGTAAGAATGCGATGACCAAGACATGGACCGTACAGGAGCTCCCAAAAAGTTGAGGTAGGGCAAAGCGAAGTGGGACAGAGGCCTAGGAAAGCGACGTTACGTTAAAACAAGAAGCAAAGTGCGAACAAAAAGAAATACGTACATCAAATTGATTTGCATCATCGGCTGCATCAGTTTGACTTTCATATAAAGGTTCATACCATGGGCAATTAACTGAGATAAATATTAACCCCTTTTGTTTTTTTCTAAATTCTTTATCGTAGATGTGGTAAGCTTTAGCATGAGCTAAAAGCACATTTCTTGCACATAGATATTCAGCTATTCCCTTTATGTTCACAGCCGGAGCGAACATCGTTTTACCATAACCAAGGTAGCAAATTTGTTGTGGTTCATTTATCGTCACCCAGTATTTGACTCGATCTCCAAACAATTTGAATAAAGTCCGTGCGTAATCCGCATACCAGTCTACCATATACGGGTTTGCCCACCCTCCAAGCTCTTGAAGCTTTTGTGGCAAGTCCCAATGAAATATTGTGACCACAGGTGTAATCCTATATTTGAGTAATTCTTCAATTAAATTATTGTAATACGCTACTCCTGCTTTATTGATTTTATCTGGGAAACTTGTTGGAAGTATTCTAGTCCACGAAACTGAGAACCTGTAGAAGTCAACACCTAGTTCTCTTAACATCTCCACATCCCTCTTGTAAATGTAATATGAATTATCCGCGCTATCTCCGTCTGAACCATCGGTTATTAAATATCGTTGCGTATGAGTAAAATGGTCCCAAATGTTTTCTGTTTTTCCTATAAAAATGCACAAATGGTAAATCGACAACAATTTAAGTCAGTGCCAAAAAAAAATTTAAAATTGCTAAGTATAGATATAGTTTGTATACGGCTTACTTTTATAAGGTAGCAAGGAAAGTATCTAGTCATTTTCTACATTTGACTTGGTACCTGATGAAAATGAAAATGAAAATGGTAATGAATGAAATCTTTAAGTGCAAAAAAAATTTCACGGAGTAGTCGCGTAACCAATACACAAAATAATAATGCTGTCAAATTGAGAACCTCCTCCTTTTTTTGAGGCTGTTAAAATAACATGTTTGATTTTTAAAAAAATGCTGAAAAAGTAATAATTACCATCTACGTTCCAAGCCCCTTCTATTTGATAAGAAGATGTTGCTGTTCCAAACATAAATCCACGAGGGAATTTACGCACTTTGCATTTAGATCCCGTAACAGGATGTGCAAGTTCAAATGCTAATAATAATCTGCAGCGGAAAAAATATTTCGTAACTTATTTATAAAATTTTAATATCAATAAAAAGAAGCATAAAAGCAAATTTTTATGAATGTTTGCAAGATAAAAAAGTCTAAACCACATCAGAAGTGTAACATTCCTACTGTAGCATACAGTTAATAGTATAATAACTAATAATCAAGCTGTTATGGAAAGTTACAGCGAATTAAAAAAAAAAATGAATTCCGACTTTTTATTAAATGATTACACGGATCGCGAATGTTTTGTAAATTGAAGTGTTTTGTTCTTCATTGTACTTTTGTTTTGCTTTTTTTATGCATCCCCAAATATCTTCCTCAAATCCTCATTGAATTAAAGTAGGACTAGACTATGAACTATCAAAAAAATTAAATTTATTAAAACATGAAGCTGGTAGTTTATAACTTTATGAAGAATGAAACATTACTTTGTGAAGTTAAATCTGAACAGAAATTGACAAATATTTACTGTTTTTTAGTAATGTACAATCCAGTCTCACTAATGTTGATCTGATGGAGCAGCTCCTTGGGATGGAGAACAAAACTCTTCAATTGACAAATCCAACGCAATCCGTGTAAAAAAGAAAACAAAACAAAACTCTTTATTTGCGGAAAAATTCCACGAAACCTTCACTATGATTATAAATTATTATACTTACCATTAAACAGGACACTTTAAAGCCACCATGCCCACCAAAGTTTCAATACAAGGAAGTTTAGTTTATGTAATAGTTTAGTAAAAAAAAACAAAACAAAACTTTTTATTTGCGGCTTATTTCCACGAAACATTCACTATGATTATTAATTATTATACCATTAAACAGCACTCTTAAAGCCACCATAATAAACTTAACACCATAAACTAAACTTCATGGTATTCTTTGGTGGGCACCACAACAATGAAGTTTAGTTTATCTAATCTTTAACACTGCATTAACATCTAAATTAATTAAATGAAGCAACAAATTCATACAATTCAGTTTCACACACAATTTATTGTACTTACGATAAAATATAATGGCAATAATACATATTGTTTGTTTAAACTGTACTAATACCTCTAAAATTATTTTTACGAATGGTGCCGTCACCCCGGAAGAACGTGAGTTATAAATGCGCTATAAGCAGTACGATGTTTCAACATAATATGTTCGTTGACCTTAACATGTACACAGTGAGGTTTTCGTTAATTCAGATACCTTCAGATTATATCTATGACGTATATATATAAATATTATACAAGATATTGCCCATGACTTCGTCCACGTAGAACATCTGGTTTTTCAAAAACTAACCGGCGGCGTCAAAAAGGTAGTTATGTATGCCTCCAGATTTCGGAAATCGGTTAAGTGGCCTGAACTTTAAAAGGTAACAATAAACAAAGAGACGGCTCAATCACTGCATTTATAAATTTAGTGCGGATTTCTTGAAAAATACTTTTACTAATTCTTGTAAGCCTACTTATACTTTTTTTGCCAAAAAAACTTTAATACAAACTTTCAATTCTTTTTCACTCCCCTTGTTAATAGTTTTTTGTAAAGACTGTAAGTAGTTTTTCGCTTTAATGTACAGGTATATAATAGCGATATAATCCAGCCCCGCTACGCTGTTTCTCAGTCTGATATTATTTCGCACTCTCAATCAATAAGCCCAATTGGAACATAGGGTTACAAGTACATACAAACATTATTTTCAAACGTAAATGCAACGTTTAGCATTTTCGTATGGAAATAAAAATTAAATATGGATTGGAACATTTTTACAAAGCGTTACAAGTACATCGACTACTTTAAGAGTTTTACTAACAGTAGCATACGGTAGGTAAATTTTTAAACTTACGTTATAAGCTTAAGATAGAAAAGGAATAATCATTCGAAATGGATTCGTACTACCTACTTTTGTATGAGAATATTCAAATCAAAACTCTATCTATGTCCGATGGAGAGATAACATCAAACAAACAATCTCAACATATCGAAGCAGAATTATTTGATAGGTACAATTTTTATTAATACGAATATGTATAATTACCTAAACAATTAAAATAAGTAGATATAATCAAAAGAGTATCCGTCTGTTCGTAATATATTCGTTTAAGGTGCTTTATCATTATGAAATTTCCGGTTTATTAAATTTGATAACATGTATAACGGAAGCGGTGAAAGACGTCGAAGCGGTCTTAGCCTAGTGGTTTTGACTTCTAATTCTCTGGCGGGGCGATGGAGTTTGAACCCTGGGCCTATAATTCTACGAAGTTAGTGCATTTTAAACAATTAATGTCACTTGCTTTAACAGAGAAGAAAAATATCATGTGGAAACCTGCATGCCTGAGAGTTCTCCTTAAATGTCTCTGAATTGTACCAATCCGCACTTGGCCGCACTTTAGCGTAGAGGACTACGGCCCAAACCCTTCTCATTCTGACAGCCAAGTCCTGTATTGGGCTGGCAATAGGTTGATAATATGTAATATTAGCTGAGGCTGCGGCTTTGCCATCATCTGACACATTATTTTTTTGACGGCCGATTGGCGCAGTGGGCAGCGACCCTGCTTTCTGAGCCAAGGCCGTGGGTTCGATTCCCACAACTGGACAATGTTTGTGTGATGAACATGAATGTTTTTCAGTGTCTGGGTGTTTATCTATATATTATAAGTATTTAAGTATATTATTCATATAATTATTCATCAGTCATCTTAGTATCCATAACACAAGCTACGCTTACTGATGGTAGTAGTACTGGGGCTAGATGGCGATGTGTGTATTGTCGTAGTATATTTATTTATTTATATTTATTTATATACAACCTGATTTAATAAATAATAGCAAAATCACTCACTTTCCCAGTCGCCGGTTTACTCCCACTCATTTTCTGACTTTGGGTAGGTAGAGAAAAAACCCTCATTCTAAAAACTTCGAATCTCACTTAAAACGATAAATTATGTGCAGTTGAAGTATTTTTTGTTTCACTACACGTTAGCCCTTGTCTGCAATCTCACCTGGTGGTAAGTGATGATACAGTGTAAGATCAAAGATGGTAGCGGGCTAACCTTTTAACGGTATTGCAGTTACAGGCAGGCGTTAATAGATAGCATACTGTACGAGTATATAAAATAAATGGTTATTTCTCTTTTAAATATAACAAGCTTCTGCAATTTTAAATAAATAAAAAAGTAGTTTTAATTAAGACAGTCTTTTATTGAAATCAGTTTCCTTCGTCGATGCTTAATGGTACGCTCATATCGGGCTCGTAGTGGAAATCGATGGTGCGTGTGCGCAGGATCTCTTTGTATACGTAGGCAGACTTGCGCGGTGTGCGTTTACGTTCCGGATCTTCATAATCCACCTCGTACAGGCCAAACCGTTCCCTGCATGATAAAAATATACAATAAATAAAAACGTTACGCCAATAACGCTAGGTCATATTGACTTGAAACGAAAGTGGTTCAGCGGCTTCGCATTTAAAAAACGAAGAAGAAATATCATCGTCTCAAGTTTCAACTGATTGGAGTCCACAGCTTGATATACTTATGTCTCTTGTAAGAGTTTTCCTTTATATGTCTATATCGGCACCCTACGATCTATAAGTAGGAAATGTATATTATCCACGTTACGAGACGCCCTAGCCCTTTAGGGCAAGATTAAATTTTATATGCAAGCGCGCTTCAGCATAGACTTGATTCCATTATGTATGATTGTTTTTAAAAAAAGAAGAGCTTGATGTACAATGTCCACATTGAAAACAAATGATTTACCACTTTTGTATTTTCCAATGTGAGTTCATCGATTCTCCGAGCCGTCAATCCGTTCCGCAAATAGTTTATATTTACTGCATTTCTGGCTGTGGTGACGGCAGATCACAATACAATTTTCGCCACGCCTCCTCTTCCCGCGGTTGTTTTGAGAGACGACTAAGGCAATATAACTAATAATAATCGGCAGCAGCTAGTACTATCGCCTACTGCGATCACCAACCCCCTTCTGGTCAGCGTGATCATTTTAGTCTTTTAATTTTATCTTTAGTCCAACTGCGGACTGCTATAAAGGCTAACGATACATTTTAGTCACTCACGTGTATCCAAACATCCACTCGAAGTTATCCATTAGACTCCATGCAGCATATGCTCTTACATCGGATCCCTCCTCGACAGCGTCTAAGAGAGCTGACAAATACTCTCTGTAATAGAGAACGCGATGTTCGTCGTCTACGCCGCCGTAAGTTGCAAATCCGTTTTCTGTGATAAATACTGGTGGATTTCCGTAATCTTCTCTTATTTGTGTCAACAGATTGTAGAAGCCCCAGGGCGTAAACTGAAACGATATTTAAATAAATAAATAAATATACTACGACAATACACACTTGCCATCTAGCCCCAAAGTAAGCGTAGCTTGTGTTATGGGTACTAAGATAGCTGTAGAATTTTTTTTTATGAATATAATACACATAAATATTTATAATATACAGATAAACACCCAGACACTGAAAAACATTCATTTTCAACACACAAACATTTTCCAGTTGTGGGAATCGAACCAACCTTGGACTCAGAAAGCGGGGTCGCTGCCCACCGTGCCACTCGGCCGTCAAGCCCCGTCGTCATTTGTAAAGTAACTCGGCTAAATTACGGCCTTACGGATACAGTATTTAGTTTTTCTGTTAATATTACTCATTACGAGCCCTGATTTAAAAAATAATAATTAGCCAACCTCATACGTCTGTGCAGATTATCCTACTAATATCCTACTTTCCTACTAATCCTTCTAATATTATAAATGTGAAAGTGTGGATGTTTGTTACTCAATCACGCAAAAACGGATGAAATTTGGCATCCCCGTAGCTGTAGTTGGAAAAGAACATAGGCAACTTATCCCGATTCCTCGAGAAGTTACCGAGGGAAAATTGAAATTTGTTTACGAGCTGAGCCGCAGGCAGCCATCTTTGAATTTTGGTATGCATGCCACCTATTCTATGGACACCTAAGGACATGAACTTTCTATACTACTAGTATTTCTCAAATAATTCCCGTGGTGGGATTAAAAATTGTTAACGAGCGAATCTTTAGACCCAATTCTGAAGTCCACGCAGGCAAAGTCGCGGGCAGAACCTAGTAATAATATAAAAGGGAAAGTTTATCTGCATGGAGATGGTGCTAATTTTCTGGGGATTTTGAGTATGATAAAAAAAAATCTTACTCGGCGCTCTTTCAATTTTGCTATCAAGTAGTAACTATTGTTTTTATCACGGGTTGTTGGTTACTGAAATATAATACCTTAACTTTTTCCGATTCACCGATTTGCCATTCAGGTGGTTGGTACAGAACAACTCCTACGTCATCCAGCAATGATGGAGACTTGTATTTTCCATAAACTGATTCGTTTCTGTACACGGAGTAACTGAAGTAGTGATTTAGACCAAAAATGTCTGAACTTCCTCGTATGTATTCAATTTCTTCAGGCGTGAATTCCGGCAATCTAGATTTAGGGAATCCTTGTTCCAGACTCCTAGCTGCAATCCTCTGCTTCATAACTGGAGGGAAGTCGCCAGACTCCGAGAATATTGGATGAGCGTATTGACCCCACTGTAAAACATATTTATTATCAGTTTAAATTCCAGCCGTCCTTTGTATTTAGTCCAGTGATGGTGTAAAGCTGGCAGATATTAGCCTAGCATATGATCCTCATAAAAATATTCAGTAGAGTAATGCTTTCAGCGATTTGGTCACCTTGTCAGGTTGTTATGTGTGACTCAAATTTCGTTTGAATATAGAATATAAAACTGTTTTGGAATTTGATTGATTGAACTGATGAAATTTTATAATGTTACATGTATATATCAGGTTGGTCTTAAGAAAAGAAACCAATAAAGGCTTGAATAAACTGCCAAACCCTTTCCATGTTAGTCCGCTTTTATCTAACACCGCATGACAGTACCAAAGTCAAGTGGTACCTAGTTTAAGATCAAATAAACATTCTTATTTATTATATTTTAAGCAATTAAATATCACTTGCTTTACCGGTGCAGGAAAATATTGTAAGGAAACTTGCGTGCCTGAGAGCTCTTAAAAATGTTATCAAAGGGAAGTCCACCACTCGGTCAGCGTGGCGGCCGAAACCATTTTCAATGCAAAAAACCCGTGCTGTGTAGTGGGCCGGTAATGGGTTGATATGATGATGATGACTTATTATAAAAATACTAATTATTAAAACTTATGTCATTAATGCAAAATTATGTTTTGTAGTTTGATTTCGCTGCATCACAGTGTAATTTGAACTACTTTTTTTTTCAGAAAATTATGCACGGCTCCTTTCGGAATGATCTTAACGCAATAAAACGGCCCACTACAGAGAACGGGCTTCCTATAAAAAATTAATAGTGCTTAGGCCGTAGGTACCACTTCGCTGCTTTGTGAAGTCTAGCGCATGCAGGTCTCACGATGATTTCCTTCACCGTTCAAGCTGTGATATTAAATTGCTTGAAACGCATATAACTCCTAATAGGTACCGGTGGGTGCCGGCAATTGAACTCGATTTCCCCAAAAGGGAAGCCAAAGCCTTCTTAAAACTTAAATTGTAATTTAAGATTGATGAATATTACCATGAACTGATTAGCATCCGCAGCCGCTTCGATATGATTTTCATCCAACGGGTCATACCATTGAGCGCTAAATGCGATGAAAATAGATCCGCCATATTTCGGTCTGAATTCCTGGTCATAAATGTGATAAGCTCTTGCGTGCGCTAACAATAAGTGCTTGGCGCACATGTATTCGCCAACGCCGCCGCTATCTATCAAAGGAGCTTTCATCCCGTCACCGTATCCTTGGTTACACACTTGATAGGGTTCATTGATCGTCATCCACGTCTTGACACGATCACCAAACAGTTCAAAAACTGTTCGCGCATAATTACCATACCAATCAACAATGTACGGATTGGCCCATCCACCTAAGTCTTGCAATTTTTGCGGCAAATCCCAGTGGAACAGCGTAATCGTCGGCTCAATATTGTATTTTAACAGTTCATTGATCAAGTTATTATAATACTGTACCGCCGCTTCATTTATTTTATCGGGAAAACTAGTTGGAAGAATTCTTGGCCATGATAGAGAGAACCTGTAGAAGTCTATTCCCAATTCTCGCATCATCTCTACGTCCCTTTCATATAAATGATAGGAGTTATCAGCGATATCTCCATTAGAACAATCTTTAATTGCGCAAGGATTAGTATGCGTTAAGTGGTCCCAAATACTTTCAGATTTGCCTGTAAACAATTGAGCTACATAAAGTCCATTTTCAATGAGTAATATTACCTATCTAAAAACTCTATAATACACTTGAAAACTATAACTATTGAAAAGTTACCATCCTGCAACGCAAAAAGCTCATAGAAAATGTTTTGAGACGATTTTTTTATGTTTTTAGTAACGCTTAATAGATGTTAATCTTTATAGATGATAATGGTAACTTTCCAATGTTTTTGGAAAACTATTCCTTTGTGATAAGTATTTGTTATTTAATACAGATTAAACAGATGTATGATACATATAGTATTCTATATTTAAATTCATATAAAATTTCTTCTGTGGCCGATAGATCAATAAAATTTATTGTAAAAAATGTTAAATAAAATATTTAACGTGATAAAGAGCTTAAGACGCAGTCTGGACTTTAAGCAAATTAGTTTATTTGAAATAACTAACCATCCTCGTTCCAAGCGCCTTCAATTTGATAGGACGCGGTGGCAGTTCCGAGCAGGAACCCATCTGGAAATTTTCTTACTTCATGACGACTAGATTTACACCCTCCTAAGGCAACGAAAGCAGTTAGTAAACTGTAAAAAAATATTGGTTAATTTATCAACAGATTCATAATATAATAATTATTTATTATTAGGAATCATTAAGTAATAAGTATTTTATGTATTTACATTAAAGACGACCGTAACATGGTATGTAACCAATTGGAAACAAACAAATTTTGTTGCCTAGGTGGCATTATATACTCGGGATTTAATCGGTATCTAAAAACTGACGACTTCAAGAGTTCAGGAAAGAGTACATAGATAAGTATTGAATAAATGTAGCTAAGATAACCGTGTTTGCCAATAATAAATATTATATTTAGTATATTTAGCAGTTTTATATTGAGACGGGCTTCCAATTAGTAAGGAGCAGAAGTTGTGTGGTTAGATACAGAATGAAAAACATACAGAACCCTCATTGAGAAATTATTTTGTCAAAAGCCGTAAAAACGCCCCTCGCACGTCTCACTTTCCACCCGCGGAATGTTGCTATATCACAGACTTTTCCACTTTCCCCATTTTATGGTAAACGTTTAGAACATTAGAGGTAAAAAAATTACTGCCACCGCTAAATGGAATGCAGTGACTGACCGCCTGTTGGAAAGTGAAGTTGGTTTTTGATGCTTTTATTTATTCTATAAATTATTAACGTAAATATTACTCAGAAGCCCAGTTTTAATCGAGTTTGACTGAGACAGATACTGGTCAGTAAAATAGATATTCGATTTAAGTGGTATTCAACTGCAAAGTCGTTAAAACCGTCTGAAATGTTTTTTTTTTATAAAGATCAAGTACACGGATATATAGGAGCGGTGATAGCCTAGTGGGTGGGAATTCGACTTTACTCTTGGGGCGTTCGAATCCCCGCACGCACCTATAACTTTTCTAAGTTAATTGCCTTTTGAGGAATTGATATATCACTTGAAGGAAAACATCGTGAGGAAACCTGCATGCCTGAGAGTTCTCTGTAATATTCTCAACGGTGTGTGGATTCTACCAATTCGCACTGGGCCAGGGTGGTGGACTACGGCCTCAACCCCTTCCCATTGTGTGAGAAGACCCGTGCCCTGTAGAGGGCCGGTAATGGGTTGATATGATAAAGTAAGTATATGGAGAATTCAGTGGGATGTCAAAAAGATCTTTTTTTGGAATAAACTGTGCCGAGTACCTGCTTGATATGACGCGTTTCCGTCAATCTATTAGTGATGTCGATTAAGTTATTTAAAATATAAGAAATGATCTTAAATGAGAACCTACCTGAGGACCTACCTGGAACAGCAGTAGGCCATGTAGTCAAAGTCAAAGTCAAAAATATATTTTTTCAAGTATATTGTAAGTATATCCCATAGGTGGCACTTTTGATGCGTACATAAGAATTACACGGTAGTGAGATAATGGCGATAACCACATTCGTAAACTTAAAACTAAAGCTACGAGGGTTCCAAACGCGTCCTGTTCTAAGAAGAAGCCCACAACAAACTTAGCCGGGTGTTTTTTGTTATCACCATCTCACAATTTCATTTTAAATTATTAGAAGAACAACCTGGTTAGAGCAATAATTTACACCCAAGCTTTTTATCGATTACGTAGTTCTTTATACTATAATAGGACTTTTCTATAAGCTTACGTTTAATACAAACTTTGAACTTTTTAAGAGACATCTCTAAGATGTCAATTGATAGTTTATTATAGGATTGTATGCAATTTCCTTTAAACGAATTATTAATTTTAATGTAACCTAGTATATTGCACTGTAAGTTTATTCTTACTTCTAATGTTTAAATTATTGCAGTCACATTAAACAGGAGCAGTCTTTAACAGGAGGGTGTGATTGCGATAGCGATATTATGGTTGTCACCTTTGTACAGTTATTTATCTACAAGTCATTCCTGGAATCAAAGTGCCACTCTGTGTCCATCAACCTGAAGAGTAGATGTTGAGCCTTATATGCCTTTAAACACACCTTTAAGACCGGAGCATAATAATATTACTGGTTGGTGGCAGAAATAAGCATTTCAGTAATCCTTACCCGTAAGATCTCTGCCCTGCCTAGTATTAAAAGCTGATATAATAATAAGCCTTTTTTAATTTATTTATTTGATTCATGCAACAAGGCCCAATTAAAAACACATAAAACCCATATGTGATACAAACATTAAACAAAATAATATTTCCACTATGTAAATCACAATCGTAAGCAGTTAAGACACTACAAATTGAGTTGTATATTTGGTGTTCCAGAGTGCGGGGTGCAGGTGAACGATGGGGGCGCGGTGGGCGCGGTGCGTGGCGCTTTCGCTGGCATGGGCCGCGTGCGCCGCCGCGCCTGCCGGCTCGCCACCCGCGCCCCCGCCCGATACCCCTTGCGACCCCCTGCTCCTCAAGAGACCGCCGCCCATGCCACCAGTATGTATACAACTGCCGGAAACTGCAATTTAAGTTACTTGTACCTTTGTTCTCTTTTATTTATTTCTATTTTGTTCTTGTGTGCAATAAAGTATTTTATGATTTGAACTGCTGTACACGTTGACTTTTTTTACCATATCACATCCCCCAGCCCCTTTAATCTGTTACACAAGAAACTGCCACCTTACGCCGGTACGGATACCACTGTTTCTATACGACGACTATCTCGCCATCTTACATATTTTTTTCTAATTCGAATTTAAATTCAAACAATCTTTATTTGCCTTAACCCCTTATCATTGTTCCAGAAGACCTGTGTCCTGTAGTTGGTCGGTAATGGGTTGATATGATGATGATGATGAATCTTTATTTGCATTTTATAGTGATTGCGGGTTAAAAATTTGATCTTAAAATTTGATCTTATCTATATATATGGCATGCCAATTGCCAACCAAACAATACCTTAACTACATCCCAGCGCATTTCATGTTTTACTCAAGATACTGCTTGCCTGAGTCATTTGCGCTCTGGTCTGGATACGAGAACCATTTAAATTTTTCATCAAAACTAATGATCGTTGCAGCGGTATGAGTATATGACTACTGACTGACCATCGCTTTATCGCTTTGCTCGTAACTTTAATTTATAGTACACGTTTGTGGTTGGACACAACGACTAGGCCGCCGTTAAAACGACGACGACGACGACAACGAAATAAAAGTCACTATGTAATACTGTAGCATCTTAATTCAGTTTCTATATTCAATATAGCTTATATATATATAGTTTTAAGTTATTTTATTTTATTACATCCCATACTTGTTGTTTATTGTTTATTGTTATTAGGTACACAAAACCGGTAATAACTAAAAGTAGATCTATATATAAGTAATAACAAGTTTTGTTCTAAGCTACAACCCAAAGTATGTGTACACAACTTGGAATTAAATTAAACAGAAAGTAAAGATAAAATTAAAGTTGAAACAAAAAAAAAAACACTTAAATAATAATATATATATTATTTCCCTAAAGATTATGTGGAATAGTGCTTAATAATTTGATTTTTAAAAATATTTATCCTTTTGTTAAAAATGTCAATATTATGATTACTTGATACTAAATCATTATAAAGGCGGCACATGCGAACGATGGGATTGTAAAAGGAAGTATTGTTCTTGTAGACACTTAAGGAAAATGGTTTAAAATATTTTAATCTGGGATTAACCCGAGTATTTATAGTAATGAGCGAGAGCAAGACGGAAGAATCAATTTGGGAGTTAATGAGCTTAAATAAGAAGATCAAATGAAAGTATTACATTGTAAGTGCAATAAAGATTTTAAACAATCAATCTATCCTTATTTATAATGATAAAATTTGTGTTTAGAACGTCCGAGAGTATGAAGCGGCAGTGGCCCAAACCGCCCGAGCGCTATCGGAGCTAGTGGAGCAAGGAGCAGCAGACGAAGCCAGGGCGGCAGCGCTTGCTCGAGCAGCCGCACGTGCTCCGCTCCACCCACCACCCGCAGCCGTCGCGCTCGGAGCACCGCAGCTACATCTCGGAGTTCTTTACATTTCCGACCCACCGAGACTGATAGTGTTCCAACAAAACAACTCGGCTACACTTCAACAGTTCTGGCGTACTTTAGCATCCGCCTGGAACGCAAGTCTTGTCCTCTGGTCTAACGCGTGGTATTCATGTGAGGGGAACCCTGGCTGGTGGGGTGGAACTGCCGCAGCGAGGGGTGCGGGACCGGTCAGGGCTGCTGCTGCTATTTTTCGCCGGATACCGGCATTGCCTTGTGAAGAAAGTATGTACGAATGGTTAGGCGGCCCGCCGCTGTGTGATCCGGTTACAACGGATTGTGAGGCTATGCCAACTGAAAATGAAGAACAAAGATTACAGGTAAATATTATTAAAATTTAACTTATTCTTTGACGGCCGATTGGCGCAGTGGGCGGCGACCCTGCTTTCTGGGCCCAAGGTGTGGGTTCGACCCTTACAACTGGAAAAGATTTGTGGGATGAACATTAATGTTTTCCAGTGTCTGGGTGTTTATCTGTAATTTGTATATTATTAGTATTTATGTATATTATTCATTAAAAAAATCATCAGTCATCTTAGTACCCATAGCACAAGCTACGATTGCTAGATGGCCATGTGTGTATTGTCGTAGTATCTATATATATATGTATATAAATTCTTAGGTTTTTTGATATTTTTTTTTAATTTCTCAGTATCAGACTGGAGTAATTAAATTGCCCTTATCAACCCCTGTGTCTCGGAGAGCACAAAGTTTATTGTGCCTGATGTTTTTGCTTACACTGTTACTCTTTTTAAACCATAATGCAACCCTAGCATGTATTTTCAGTTTACTGTAGTCAGATTAGCCCGATGTGGTCGCGCCAAATATTGGGTTATTGGGTATTGGGGTTTTTCCGTCAATCTCAGTACAAGCCTTGAGTTAGGAAATTAGCGGCGTCTAGGTAACTATCACTAACATGTGACAGTAATCCTGTTAAAGCCCTCAATTCCGCAATGGAGCAGCGTGGTGGGTCTATACTCTTAACTTCTCTGTTTTTTTTATTACGGGGTGAAATCTCTTGGTGAGATACTCAGCTAAATATATGAGATAAAAACTTGAGTTATGTGGGATTCTTACCCACTAAAACTACCTTGAAGGCCACCCTCGGCACAAATGTACGAAATTTTGCGCTATTTACGTACCAACATATTGCTAAAATTTATGATGACACTAGATGTTGCCCGCGTACTTTGTCCCCGTTTATTGCGTTTTTTTTTTTACAAATCGAGGTTTTCCTGAGAAAAAGCCACATATGTTATTCTCCATCCTTTGAACTGTCTTTATGCCAAAAATAAAGTTGGTTGGTTACTTAGTTTGGGCGTGAAGGAAGGACAAACAAACAAACACACTTTCACATTTCTGATATTAATTACGAAATTGAGATTAAGATGATGGAAAGTTTATATGGATTGTCAAAAAGAGTTTGGCTTGAAGTGATTTATTTCATTTTGTAGTATCGATGCAAATGCAGCTCGGGCCACTGGCACCCCGGTGGCGGCGGCCTGGCTTGGCTGAGCGGCGCCACCCTGGCAGATACTGGCCAGCTGAATTGCACGCCGTGCGGTCTGGGCAGCCACCCAGCCGCTTGCTTGGCTGAGGCCTACCGCGCCTCGCTCCTCGCTGCCAACTTGGCTGGCATGCTGCTGTGTCTAGTCATAGGATTCATAATTTTTAAAAAGAGGAAATGTAAAGTAAGTGTTAACTTATTTTAAATTGTCTCGTAGTAAAAACTAAGCAAATCTTTTCTTTGTCTTCTGTGCGTATTAAATTCAAACAATTAAATATCTGCTTTTGGCCATTAATTCCATCTAAATTTGGAGGAAGTATCATATAATAATAATAAAAATGAAGCATTTATAATATAAGTATTGTTGCGAAAATGTGTGTGTGTTAACACATATTATGTAAGTATATGCAGCGGCGTGCACACGGTTTTTGATCACAGGAAGATGGCGTAAAATGGAAAAATCCTCTCATACGAGTTACTCGTATATTAAACAATTTGGGTAGGCAACGCTTTAGTGCAAGTATGAAGAGAAAGCCACTGAATGTATGTATATTCCTTTGGGTGTTAAATTTAACCTACTCAACATTATTTTTGTTACGTTTTCAGGCGGTGGCAATGGGAATGTGGACGGTGTTGGAAGTAGTTCTCCTTGGTGCGATGCTCATGTATGGTTCGGTAAGCCGGAAATAATGTTATCATAGCTATGAATTCTATTCATTTAACCATTGTTAAGGTTATAATTTGTTACGTTAATTTTGCTTTATCTTCATTATTCACATCATTTTGTAGAACTAACGTAAGTAGATACATATATAATATAAGTAGATACCTATTTTCAAAGTTAAAGTCAAAGTCAAAGTCTCATATTTATTGATTCAAATATGACATAGAAGTGAGTTGATGGCGAATAACTAAACTTATCATCTTAAAACTGAAGCTGCGTGGGTTTCAGACGTGCCATTGTCTAACAAGAAGCCCACAACTATATAAGTCAATTTTTTTTTTATCACCATCTCACATTGTCATTTAAAACTATTTAGGATATAAACGGAGGAGATTTAGTTAGAGCAATAATTTACACCCAATCATTTTTACCGTTGACGTAGTACTATTACTACGTACGTACTATTTATACGTTTTTATTTAAACATTACGTAGGTTAGGTTAGGTTATGTTAGAAACTTAAGCAGCGATGGTTTTACATGATTTTCAAAATTTTATCACATTTAATGTTTCCATTTACAAAAAAAAAGTCTTAGTTTTCTTACAGATGAAAACACTTAATTCTATACACTCTGTTATCAAACGCACCGATGACTAAAAGTAATACAATACGAGTAGTTATATAATAATTTTATCAAAAAACAATGTGATAATTTCAAAAACGTCAAACGACACTCGAGTACAATATTAACATTTTTAACATTTATCTCTGTCGAAAATACCTACTGGAAAATACTTTCTTATAGCTTGCTATCTAAAACATACAACAAGATACAAAGGTTTAAATCGATGAGATGTTTCTTCCGGTGTGGTTAACTCAATAGATCGTTAATCCCCCTAACTATGTTAATAGACCTTATTATATAAGGTATTTTAATAAACCATCTATTCCTTTTTTTTATAATTAATATATTTGTTATATAAATATAACATAATATAAACTACTAGCGGACCCGCACAACTTAGTCCGCGAATGAGTCAACTTCAAAAAGCAGTCTTCATAGAACTTTAAAGAAACAATTCCGATATACTAACTACATATATCCGTTGTTTGGCGTAACGTTTACCGTTCACGCATCGCACGCATTGGAATCTCTCAAAAAGGATATTTTTTGTCGTAGCCTTATGTAAAGCCTTACTTGATACCAATCCAAAAAAAATCGAAATTGAAACAGCATTTTCTGAGATTAGAGCGTTCAACCAAACAATCTCAAATGCTTGATAATATTTCAACTATGCCTATCTAAAAAAAACACGTAAATCTTAAACTCCGCTGCGCGGATTTTGAAAGACAAATGCGGAGAAAATAGCGATGCTTTCCTGTAGGAGCTGTTTGCTTTTCCAGGATAAAAATAAGCCTATGAGCTATTCCAGAATGGTACGCATGGGATTCGATCGTTGTCCCATATGCCTTGCTGTTATATGACGTGCTGTTATCTGTGAAGAGTTATTTCCTTTATCTCCGACAATATTTATCAGATCTTCAATAAAATTAGACAACAAATGCTTAATAGTAGGTATACACTTTCAAAGAAAAAAATAATTATTCGATTCAAATTTAACGGAGCTATGGCGTGAAGTTGATAAAAATTTACATCCCGTTTTCCGGAGGAAACTTATTGTTTATCGGGGTAAAAAGTATCCTATATGTTGACCCGGAATATCAGCTACAATTATACCAAAGTTTATTTGAATTCCTTGAGTAGTTTTCACGAGAGACGAGACAGACAGACAGACAGACAAAAATTAAACAAAAATCTGTTTTGGACTCAGTATCGATTATAAAGCATCCCCCGGTCAAAATTTTCAAAATATATTATAAAATATATATATAAAATATATATAAAATCTTCCAGTTAAAGATTTATTATAAGTATAGATGTAAAACCAAATAAAATCTAAAACGTCTTCGAAACCACCGCAGCGAGGCACAGTTCCTAAGATGCTGGCAGCATTGCCAAAATCCACCTTCTATTTCTTTGCCTGGTTAGCAACTGTCTTAAGTAGCATGTACATAGTTAGGGATTTATTTATCGCCATTTGATAAATAAAATACCTTAGCCCGCGCGTCTGTAGATCAGGCTCGTGCCCCAGCGAATCAGTCTGACCTTTGTTTACAGACAGAGAGGTTTCAAAATTATTTTTCTGTCAAGACTGTAAGTTACTATCTTTTGCCGAATTTATAATGTATAGCCGTCTCCAGGCTGCCAATTATTAACATGCTACCGAGAAAGCAATTTAAAATTTTTAAATTGCTTTTATATTTTATTCCTCTCGCTCAAGCGATTCAAATATAGTATTAAAGACAGTGCCTCGTCCGTGACAGATAAAAATTGTAAGCATGCGATTATTATCTGTACGATTGCTCCGTTGGTAAAGTGATAATAATTAGTTCAAAAAGGTAGATTAGTAGACCCAGCTGTGACGGGTCACAAGTCACGGGGCTTGTCTCAGAATCAGAATGGTTTAGGTCTTAGGCCACCACGCTGCTTATATGCGGATTGGTAAGTTTTTACATTCCTTTGAACACTATGGAGAACTCTCAAGCATGCAGATTTCCCCAAGATGCGTTTCCTTCGCCGTTAGAGTAATACCTTAAAACACTCGTAGCTCCTTAAAGTTAGAGGTGAAGTCCTAACGATATGGCTGTATAATATTCGCGTTTCTGTATCTTTATATATATATTTCTTGTGTGCGTGTGCATGTCACTAAACTCCTCCTAAACGGCTGGACCGATTTGAATGGATTTTTTGGTATGCGTTTGGTTGGCACCCTGGATGGTTTAGATTCACAAATCAGCCCCAGAGATGGCGCTGGGGTCCGCTAGTTTACTATATGTAGTTGTTTACCCAAGGGGGTACGAGCGATGCCGCGGAAACAGCTAGTCTGTTATATAACCCTGGTGAGTTATGCAGTTCACAATCTATCACTTTGTTGGTGTTTTTTACATCATATGTAAACGTTACGGTCACGAACAAAGCCAAAGATGTTATCGGTTGATGTATTATCATTTTCATTAAATTTCATTATGTGTAACGAAATTTTCGACCACAGATTTTTGTCGGTGCTGTGGTTAGAGCTATTCTTAGTCTTATAAATAGTAACCAAGCAGGGGAAACCTGGGAATTTATAATCTGTGAGTTTTTCGTGGTCTGGTGGATTGGGCCGTGGCTACTTACAACCCTATTGATAAAGACGTGCCGTCAAGCGTTTAAGCGTTCCGGTACGATGCTGCGTAAAAACTATAATTATACCCCGCTAACACACCATATTGAACAATATTAAGGCCCTTACTGATAAACGTTGCGAAGCGGTTGAATAGTTACGCAATGTTTTGCCTTCGTCTTTCAAATGACAAATTATTGATGACAAATAGAGAGAAAATATTGTATAGCCGTAAAACCTGAGGTATAGCTAATTTACAGTTATTTATTTTGTTTATTTTCCGAAAACACTGAAAATTTCATATGACACGTATAACATTTTAACTAAGACATTATAACCCTAATGATGTTTACGCTTCCCGCCAAGATTGCACCGATCTCGCTTCAATTCATGTTGACCATCAAGGTTAATAACAAATGTAAACTTCTTGCAGTTGATTCCATCGCCATCCATCGCCAGGTGAGATTGAAGTTATGGGTTTTCTTTCTTTTATATTTAAAATTTATATTTGCTTTTATTCCCTATAGGCGGCTTCCCAATACATATCAGACGCTCGATGGCGCTGCGTAGCGGGTGCGTGGCTTCGCGAGTTGGGATTCGTAGCGTGCTACGGCTCCGTGGTGCTACGACTCTGGGTCCTACTAGCCGAGTTCCGTACTAGGAAAGCGCATCGTTGGACACCGAGGGACTCCGAGGTAACTAAATCCGTTTTTGGCTTGGCTAGCTGGGAAAAATGTCAAAGAAATACAACTCTTACTTACTTTATGTTGTTATTAAGAAATATGGATTTTAACTTGACTATGCGTCGATTAAGCAGATTTTCAAGTAAATAATCGATAGAAAACATGCTATGAATATTTTGAAAATTCAACAAATTGATTTGTCAGCCGACTGGCGTAGTGTGCCACGAACCAGCTTTCCGAGTCAAGGCCGTGGGTTCGATTCACATAGCTGGAAAATGTTTTTGTTATGTTTCTCTGCATTATATTCATATAAATATTTATCAGCTATCTTAGTACCCACAACAAAAGCTACATTGGGCCTAGATAGCGATGAGTATATTGCCGCAGTATATTTATTTCTTTGCATTTATATAATAAATAATAAATAATAATAAATATACTACGACAATACACACATCGCCATCTAGCCCCAAAGTAAGCGTAGCTTGTGTTATGGGTACTAAGATGACTGATGAATAATTATATGAATAACATACATAAATATTTATAATATATAGATAAACACCCAGACACTGAAAAACATTCATGTTCATCACACAAACATTGTCCAGTTGTGGGAATCGAACCCACGGCCTTGGCTCAGAAAGCAGGGTCGCTGTCCACTGCGCCAGTCGACCGTCATAGAAATTTACATGTACCCGTGATACTTTTTAAATACACATACATATATACACAATGATCTTCTATTGGGGGTATTAATTACATTTCAAAAAATATACTGAAAAATGAATTTGTTCAAAAAACTGATGAACGCATTATTTTAGGTGACTGTGTAAAGGGTCTGTTTGTATCCAAATTTATGATGACTTTCAGGTTTTAAGGATAGTAGCTGCCATGGTGCTGGGCGCAGCATGCTATCTTGCTGCTTTCACAGCGACAGCGGCATGCGACGAGGATGCCAGTGCTGGCTGCGCTCGCGCTGCATGGCACCACGTCACTGCCGCTGCAGAGCTCCTGCTGCTGGCGGCTGGCCTGAGGATTGCACATGCCGCCAGAAACGCTAACGTTCCGTTTCAGGTAATTCAGGCCGTTAACTGCTGGACTATTTATCTGGATAACAGACCTCAACCGCTAACACATTCCCATCTGCAGCGCCACGTGTCACAGATACCCAGCTCTGGAAATAAAAGTGTTCGTCGTATGTAATCTTTTTTAGGTTATTCTAATTTTAGTGCCTTAGATACTCGGACTAATATAGTATAATGATAGTAATAATGGTCGGACCAAGCAGACGGGCGAATATATGGTACCTATGTGAAAAAATCGCCTATAAACAGAGCAACACTTTGCAGAGCATGCACGGAACAGGTCCTTCAAATTTCCGCTTTGTGTCCATCAACCGAAGGTGTAGGTGCTAAGCCTCATGTGCCTGTAATTACACCAGCCACCTTGCTCTCGAAACCAGGGCCCCAAGTCTGCTATTACAATTGTGTGTCAGTGATCGATCAGTGACTTCATAATTGTCAATTTTGGCATATTTGGTAGTCTGCTAACACAATGGTGTCATTATGGTGTCATTATGATTTTCCGATGGAAAACCACTGACACTTCAATGAACATTTGCTAGTCTCCTGCACAATGACAATTCAATGATCGCACGAATTGGTAGTCTGCTAATATTTTGACAGTTCTATTGATCATTGTGAGACCATTGAGACGCAATTCTGCAGTCATTGCCTTTTAGCAATATTATTGTTGATTATTCAATTGTGAAGTGTGAGATCATAATATTCAGATTAAGGTGGAATATTTTTAAGTTGGCTAAGACTATTGATGTTCTTCAATACGATTTGATTAAGCGTAGCAGGCGCCGTCGAGCCCGCAGCTTGCTAAGAAACAATGTAGACTACTATAGGATCTTCCCGATGCGGAATTTATAAAAAAAGGAGTTGCTTGGCAGACTGTAATGAGTCAAGTGTGGGAGCTCGCTCCACTTAGGCATTCCCAAACCACGGTAAGAAAACAACTTTAATTTTCGTTGCTTTTTAATTAAGTATAGTACCTATATCTCAGAAAATGTTATGATGGCATGGCTGTAATGCTGGTATTTCTGTTGCAGTTACTGGTAGCACTAGCATTTTATGCATCTGCCCCTTAAAAATAACGATTGGGCCCCCCACAATGTTTCTCAGATCACTGCCTCAAGAGCTGTGGGACAAATAACGGAGGTGCTTAACACCAAATTTAATAAAAAGTGTTAAATGTCCAGAGTGATAAGGATGCTGAAGTGGAGTGATGGATGAAGGAAGAAATTATATTTTACCAGTTATATGCTGAGTACTTTACCAAGAAGAATGCTTTTTCAGCTTCTATGAAAAAAATTACTTCAGATATCATAGATTGGACACATGTGGCAATAATAAGGCCGAATGTTCATGAAAGGCAATATTATAACACTAAGGTATTGCATTCCCTAACTGTTATAATAGTAACTTTAATATTGAACTCATATTTTAATATTATGTGATATATCTAGCCAATAATCTTCAATTTATTTAACAATCTGTGACGCAGATTTAAATATATTGTGCCTGCAACCCAGGCTCTGCTCTTAACTCCAATGTGTGGCAGAGTCACCCACTCAGCCAACACTTAACTCCATTAAATGATAATGGGGCATGAGGTTTTTTTTAGGTATTACTTATTTTAGGTTTTTTTAATTAATTCCAATATAGATTTTTAATCGTCAAGGTTAATATTGGTTGGATTTTCAGGTGAGTTTTTCCTCTGTGAAAAACTATGATGACCACAACTTAAATACTATAGAGGGGAGATACACCACACTACTCTATGCATGAAACTTGTGACTGTATGCAATACAGTAGAGCGCTGTAAAAGTATATTGGAAGAATGTTTCAGGTAAAGTAAATAAAATGCTTTAGATAGCATGTTAGGGTCTCCTAGATTGAAAACTGTAGTAATTCATGTACATAGTTTGATGGTGAAGTGTTTTATTTCCAAATATCTTTTTCTGGTAATTGTTTAGAGCAAGTATGCATTATAATGCATACTTGCTCTAAACAATTGCACTGCTGGCAAGATTGCAGATGCATGTTGTGTTTGGCACAATATAAAAGCCACAACACAATTAAAGCAATTCTTCTGCAAGAGGCATTTAACTTTTGTGTGTTATTAAAATTATTTTTATAAATCTATGAGGAGACAAATAATACAAGTTAATAAAGATAAGACACTGAACAATGATTTTTATTTACAGTAATTTAGTTTACAAATGAATACATGTAAAAAATGAAGACTCTTCAGCTGGCTTCCAATAAAAGCAGGAGGATATAATTTTTTCTTTAATTAGCAAATTTCATTTTGAAATCCAAACCTTTATTGTTACCCTTTTTATATTCATTCCAAGAATTATTTATTTTATCTGATGAAGTTCCTTATAGATAGAGGACAGAATTCTTCAACAGATAACAGCAAATCACTTTGTTCACAATTAGAGCCGAGTTGGAAAGCTCTATCACATAAGGACTTGGTTCACAGAGACTTCAACGAGTAAACCAGGGTCTGCTTGAAGGTTGGGCACTGCAGCAGGCTCTTGTCAAAAGACTGTGGACAAAGGCATATATTATGAGTATATGTGTACCAAGGGTTAAACATAGTGTTTTGTCCTATTAATCTATTGTTTTTAATTATTCTACAACAATTTTTTACTCTGTTACAGGGATGCTGGTCACAATTTGTGCAATACCTTAAATGGGTCCACAAGTTAATAAAAAATGTAGTTAGCACCACCATGATAAGTACAAGTTCATTAGCACCTGTGATAAGCGTACATGAATAAAGAATTTAAGAATTTTATTAAATTTTTGATTACTCCCCATATTTGTGTTTTTTTTAATTAAATTACCAAGATACTGTTGGAAACACACCAATTTGATACCTACTTAGACTTCATATCATGCTTAAACAGTACAAGATTGCATTACTTACTTTCGCTCTTCAGTGGGAATTTATTTATAAAATTTGAGCGTAGGTACGCAACCCAATGTCGCTTCGCCGGGCAACGTCCGTTATTGGTACAGCTCCAGGCTGATCTGTCTAACTCTCCAAAAGCAGCGACGAAGTTTGCTCGATGAGGAGCATTTTGTTTGTTTTGATTATAATTTATATATTTTCACTAGCACAAAATAACGTCAATGAAATTTAATGTCAATTCGACAGTTACAGATTAAATATAATTATTTTTGACAAAATTTGGCACACAAAATATTTGTTTTTTGGGTTCCTTCGATTGTTTTACCAAATGTGATACAAAGTTCGTCTTTAGAACACAAATCAATAACATTTAAAAATATTTCTAATCAAAAATTCGCTTAATTGGACATTATTAATTAATGGTAGTTTTTTTAATTTTACTTCTCAAACACAGTTTGACCAAATGGCAACACTGATTCCCTTTCTACCACAATGCAATTATCATCCAATTACAATCCAATTGTAAGACCATTGTGAATTTAGTAGACTACCGACTTTGGGCACAATGATAATTGGATTGCAATGGAATGGTGTCATAATGACAAATCTTGTAAAATAGCAGACTTGGGGCCCAGAACCCTTCAATGCTGCTCTGCGGCAGAAATACGCATGGCGGTAGTACTTCGTCGGGCTAGCTCTGTCAAAAAAATTATCTACTGCTACTGACTATATACTTAGTGTTTTAGTCATTCTAATCTTTGATACATAAACACTATCAAAATGGTTACAATCAATTGGGGATGAAAGAAAGTGACAGCAGTGGTAATAACGTAGTCCGAGGTCTGTTATCCTGGGCCGCATTGCTGGCTATATACAGAGGTTTCCTGTGATTCATTAGACAACGTTTGTCTTGTGAAGGAAAACATTTAGAGAAAACCTTCATGTCCGAGAGCCTCAAGGGCCTGTTAAGTCTACCAATCCGCACTATTCCAGCATAGTTGACTACGCGTAAGCCCTTCTCATTCTAAAATACATAAGCATTTATTTATTGGTTTCTAGCTCTCTACACACTACACACTTTTCTTCAGGTTCACTCCGAAACAGTTTAACAGAGATAATTGTCTGTTAGGCTGTTTCCCTGACGGGCTGTGACGTCAGCCTAGAGTATATCCGAAAGTCAGCGCTGTAGTAGTCAAATACCTACTGAAGCATTATGCTGAGCTAGCAACGTTTTCACCCAAAGCACCCTTTAGCGAATGCATTTAGTTTGTACATAATAAGTATACTTAAATATTAAATAGTTTTAGTGTAAATTCCTTAATTCCCTTTAGTTTTGGTAAATAATGTGTGAAAGCTGAATAAAGTTTATTATTATAGTAATATACTTATTATTCTGAGGTTTATAATGAAGATCAGAATTCAAGGTTATATAATGGTATCAGGAGCGTGGTTGGCTAGCGGCGGCGCTATGGTCGGAGGGGGTGTGCGGGGTGGCGTGGCGAGCAGCCGCGCTGGTGGGCGCGGCGCCGGAGCGCTCCGCGTTGGCCGCGGCTGCGCGTGCGCATCTGTCCTCAGGCGCCGCGCTCGCCTGCGTGCTGGCGCCGAGGCTGTGGCACGGGTACCGCGCGAGATCGCTCGCACAAGAGGCTAGTATTTCTTAATGTTGAAAGTAGCAATGCAGACTCATCAAAACCCTGGCCGTATGGTGGATATTTTAAAGCTAAACGATACTACTTTATGCAGTGCACGTTTTGCTGTGGTGATTCACGGATCTGCAGTAAAAAAGTTACATTATTTTAGCGCGCTTACGTCTTCAAAGCTTCAGTCCGCTGACTGTATTTTGTCCTCGGCCCCCACGTGTGACCGACTTGACGTTTCAAGCACTTTTGAAACGTCAAGTCAGTCTGTTTGTATGTGTCTCCACCACCAGTTTAGAAGGTAGATTCCACGGAGAAAAAGTCGGCAAGAAACCCGGTAGGTTGTTCTTTTTTTACATCATTTTACAGTTAAACAGTCTTTAGAATTTTGCTGTCTTTTGAGAGATAAGAGCGGAGCGGCCTGCTTCCAAGCAGCTTTGTCGTTAAGAAATTCGTCACGATTTATTAAATGGTACTTTAGGTACCATATTATAAAAAACTACCAGGATTTATTAAATGTATTTTAATTTTATTTTTACAACGTGTAAATGAAAATGAAATGTTACTTCAAAGGATTTAGAGGTACATTATTTACGGTCTTTGAGACTTTTCTGTGAAACCGAAAGGCTACTAGTTTTTGAGTAAACCATTGCCATAGTTTATGCTGAAAGAAATCAGATAGAACCTTAACATCACATGCAAGAGTAAAATCAAGTGACTCCTATCACTTTATTAGGTACGCCTCACGTAGCGTTGGTACATATCGGTCCTTTATGTTAAATAGGGCATTCATAAGTAAAAATTTTAAATGTTTTTAATTAGTTTGTATTGAAAAATAACTATGCTTCTTTTGATTAAATATGTTTACGGGATGATTCCTTATGAAATATACTTTTGCACCCTTTTACAGTATTTCGAAATTCAGTTACACGTTGTATATATTACGACTAACACACATCGCCATCTAGCCCGAAAGTAAGTGTAGCTTGTGTTATGTGTACTAAGATAGCTGATGAATATTAATGAAAAATATAATAACCATAGATACTTATAATATACAGATACTGAAAAACATTCATGTTCATCGCACAAACATTTTTAAGTTGCGGGAATCGAAATCTCACACTTCGGCAATGGTAGCAGGGTAAGCTAACTGCGCAAATCTGTCGTCAAAATACAAAGAATACAATGAATGACGTTGTTATGTGGCCAGGTATCGCGGCGCGGTCCGGCGGAGGGTTTCGGTGCGGAGGGCGAAGAGGAGCCCACGTCGGAGGAGGTGCGTGCGGAGCTCAAGCGGCTATACGTACAGCTTGAGATCATGCGCAACCAGACCCTGCGGCGTGACAACCCGCACATCAGCAAGCGGCGCGGAGGACGCAAACCGCCGCATCGACGCTTCTCGCTACAGGTATACATTTAACAGAGCTTGTATCTCTACAATCGTAATACTATTAATAATTAAATGAAGATATTCATAAACCAAATGGTATAACTTATCAGGCGGTTTTTAATGTAACTCTTTGAAAATTTTAATTATTATTATTATTATTATTATAAGTATAGATTACAACAGGTTGTCAAAAAAAGGTTTAGGTTCTCGATTCGATGCCCTACTACCCCTTTTTTTTCTACAAGTTCCTACCTAGAACGAGTAGGTAAATGTTGCCCGTATTCTTCGTCTAAAAAGGTTTTTTAAAAATGCCATGGGAACAAGTGGTTTTCCTGGGATAAAAAGTAACTGTATGCCAAAAATCAAGTTGATTGGTTGATTTGTTGCTTAGTACACGTACAACGTAAAATAAGGGCAAACAAACACAATATGGCATTTATAATATTAGTTACGATACTTAGTATTAGTTAGACATCCCCTGTTGAGATCCTGAAGTCTATCTGTTGAACATATGCTACTATCGCACGCAAAAACTGCCTGAAATTTAGAACGGAGATAGATTATACCCTGAATTAACCAACAGGCTACTTTTTATCACCGCAAAATCCATCGTTCCCTCGCGATTTCGCTGTATAACAAAAGCTTTATTTCGCCATTACAAACTTCCTCGATATTAGATTTATACTAGCTAAACTGTGCGATGTTGTCCGTGGTGAACGTAATTACGAGATAAGTTTATCCTGACCCAGCTAAGCTGAAATATTTGTTATATGATAATCAATAATATCATCATTATCAACCTAGTACTGACACAGTAGGTACAAGGAACGGGCCTCTTAACTTGAGAAGAGTTTAGGCCATAGTCAACCAGACAGGTTTCCTCACGATGTTTTCCTTCACCGTTAAAGTGTTTAATTGCATAAAAAATATTAAACACTACATAATATTTATTGTATAGCTACATTAGGACCTACATTCAGTTCTCATAACGAAATTTTGAATTAAGAAATTGCAACATACGATTTTCTTACAACTTCAAGCACACGCACTGTAACTGAACTTGTGCACTGCATTTCGCTCGTCGTTTGACCTTCGCAATACCCAAAGATTACTAACTGATGGACTTTAAAAAAGAAATTGAATGAATTACTAATTTAAAAATAGGTTTCATTTAGGTAGGTACTTTGTTGAACTGGCACTTTTTCCAAATGTCCATCTTACGAACGTACAACAATCTTAATTCAGAAATCATATGGACTTCTCAAATTCTAAGTATGCCTAAGTAATTCTAACCCAAACGATAAACGAAAACGAGCAACCACTCACAACACTTATGCAACCCAGCACGTCTTGCCATTGGTCAGAAGCAGAAGTTTAACCTTGAACAAGTGTCAGTTGTTGTATATAGTAGTAACAACAACTTTTATTTCTCACTCCTTCACTTATCCTTAGTCCTTGTTGGCTTAGGGATACTTGATCGCGAAGCAAAAAGATCTAATTCCTTACAAATTGTGCCAGATTTGCAAGGACAATATCGTGTCAAACCATATTATACAGTACATTATTCAATACGGCCTCGAGATAGCAGGGGACCGTTGCGCACGATTCGTAATGAAATGTGTGGAGATATACCAAGAGATGTACATAATACTTACGAGATGTTTTCGAAACATTTATATGCAAAACTTTAGCACGATCTTTTAACATGTGTGGTGTACATGGAAATGCTTCCAGTCCTAAAAAGTGTACGAGCTCCGAACAATTGAACAATATAAATTAGAAAGGTTTCTATATACCTACATCAAGGCATCGCGGTCGCGTAACCCAAAGTATACAAGTACCTTTAGATATAACCCCTTCTATAACATTTTTGAACACTCATTAATTTAACGTTTCGTATTCCATCCCACTCCGACTTTAGAAAAAGGGCAGTCGTGAAAAGGTAAGGAGATATGATGTATATCGCATGCGCAATGACCGAAGCCCCGCATGACCCCTGTGGATGTCCGCCTGTGCCCCTACACAGCGGCCCTGGGCCTTCCCCACCGCACTCACCCAAAATCGCAACAGCTATATATTTTCCGTATTATACATATAATATATACGCTTTTATGTTTTGCGGAACACTATCGAATCAATCGAAAATAATACATATATAGGTACTCTTTCTTTAATACGAATAATACTGTAAAATAATAAGACATAAATATTTCACGCTAGCATTTATCTATATTATTCTGCTATAATATCGTAATAAAATATGTCTTCTGTTTCTTTAAATTGCTAGCTTTCACAACATTTTGTTTAAGATTAATGTTTATATATATTTACTAATATTTCATATTATGTACGTTATACAAAGGGTTTAATTTAACTTTAAAAAACTCTCAATCCTTGTATACTAATAACTAGTAAAACATTACAAAGCATCTACAGGAGTTATAAACAAAATCTTACATTTTTGTATATGTTTAGGCATTGCAAGCACGTCGTGGGGGAAAGAATAAAGCGAGCAGCCAGAGTGTGGTCGAGGCGAGTGAAGCAGGAGACGCCTCTAGAACTCCTGAAGATTCCGTCTGCTCCATTGAAGGTCCATCACATTACACGGACGGAGACACACTAGCGTGATTAAATATTTTACATCAGCCGAATGTAAAGCTCCGAAGTTGTGAACCTTGTGTTACAGGTTAACATGAAACTATCTTCATGTTAAAAATCGTTTTACCTTTACTTTACCTTAGTACAAGATTTGCTTGCTCGCAAATCTCGATCAGGTCAGCATCATGTAAACTTTGTTAAAGGTTGACACACTTAGACAAAGAAGGTCAGTATAATTAAATTATGCGTTAAGGGTAAACATACTCGTAAATCGGAAAAACTCGTAAATGTAACATTTAAAAGACTCGCTTAGTAAATAATAAATATTATTGTTAAAACAAAGAGGAATTGAAAATGTTAATGTTGTTAAAATGTGGGGTTTATATATATCTATACTCTTATACTTTAGAAAATTCCTACCTTGTAACAACTATTAGAGTCGTTATATTATTTTCGACTTTTTCATTTTGAGTTGCAGTAGTAAGTAGGTATGCGTACGTGGATTAAGTTCCGGCATAATTCGAATAAAATGATTGGTTGTCTTACTTGGAAATTTCTAAACGTACAGATTTCATATATCTTTAATATTTTAGGTTTTTAAATTATATGTGTCGTTCCACATTGTCACTAGAAATTATTATATATATATATATATATATATATATATATATATATATTCTACGAATGTTGACTTTATATTTCTTCTCTCTCTAATGTTGATGTTTAAATAATTAAGGGTGAGTATTCCGGCTAACGGAGGCAATAATAAAGCTTTCGTGAAGAGAGTTTGGGTGAGATGAATGGCATTATAACTGCTCGACTATGGGCTATGATTACTTAGTGTTATAATTTTAGCCATGTTTATTTGGTTGTTTTGTACGTTGGTCTGTACCCTCAGTGCTCATTTTTATATGTTAATAAATATTTCATTGACTTTTAGTTTTGATTGGTGTTTAGTTACATGATGTGATGATTAATCCAATATAGATAATATTTTTTTTTCTTTTTGATATTCTAAAAGATAAAAATATAAATAAAACGAATTGCTTCAGTTTAGTATCAACTTATAGGCCTTATTATGTATATGTGTATTTAATTAAATGTATGGACCATTCGTTAGTAAAGGGAATTTGAAAAGAGTGGTCGGGTTTTAGTTTTTGAACATTATTTTTGCACTCCTAATTATTTCACAATCCTAGAGCCATCTTGTCAGGACATCATGGGCGGAGAACCTTTTGTGAGGATTTGAGTAATAATTTTAGTAGGGTACCTACTAAAATTTAATAAATGTAATTGCAGATTTTAGTTTAAGTTAAGTGCTAACAGAATAAATGCTAACTGGATACCTACTTAGGAAAGCAACTAGGGTACAATTATCCATACGGCATTTTGGTCCCTAGTAGCAAATAATAACGAAATAAGGTATATATTATTGTATTTATATTTTTGCTACACATGTTTATCATACATATTATTATTATTTATTTATATGTAATGTACTTTACATATTTAATGTAGTTTTTTGTGTCTACCACGAAAGTTTTTTGAATGAATCAAGGTTGACTCGTTGAGAATGCTTAAGTTCGCCTTTTGTACATTTTATATTTTTCTTATGAATTCAAGTTAAAAAAAAAACTTAGAGCAGCATGCGACAAGTTCTTAGTTAAAAGTTAATTTGGAGGTTGTTCCAAGAATCCACCCTTTGGCTATGCAGATGCGGTTCACTTAACTTGTTTTATTCCTTGGGACAGCTGTAGCCGCTCACTAGAACAGCAAATCTGTGGAGCTAACTGACACGCTTCGAGATAACTAGGTCTATTCATTTTCTCACCTTATCGCATAGACATATGGTGAGAAATGTACACATATTTATCTCTTCCTAGCATTACCTGTTGAACTTAGCTAAAATCTCCCTATCCTACTAGGTAGAACCTAGGAACTAGTTTTCGAGAAAACACTACTGTGGCAGGATAATTTCAGCCACAAGTCTTTTTGCACAATATACTTGCGCTAGATTTTAATAACAACGCGCTTGCCCAGACGAAATATGTCTCTTCGATCCTGCTGTAAAAAATCTCAAGTTGGCAGGAAATAACAAACACATGGCAGGGCGCGCTATCTTCCAATATAAAAGAAAACGTTTTTATTTTTATTTATCATAGGTACATGTATAAGTATTAATGGATCTCCAATATTAACATTTTGTAAATAGTGATATGTATTGTTTTAATGGAAATTGTAAATGTATTACCAATATTTACAGATAATTTAGATTCTAAGACTAGTACGCCCCAGAACCTGGGCAAAAATTTGGACAACAACGCTTGTTTTAAGATACATTCTTTACATACATAGAGCTCACTAATCACTTAATATGTTTCAGTTAGTTGGAATAAAACAGGTTAAAATTTAATCTAACAATAATATACAGACATCTTAAATATAATTCAACTCCATACGTATTGGATACTATGGAATATATTTATATAAGTTACAAGAAATGCATTTAATTAGATGCCTGATTAAATTAAGTATCTAACTAAATAAAGTTACTTCACAATATGTATTGTGAAGGTATTTTTCTGTGACCAGGTAAAATTAATGATTGGCTCTCACGCTGAAAGTATATTTTCATGATTAGATTAAGTTTAGGTACCAATTTTCGCGCTGTTGTCTTAATTGTTTGCTCACTAGTTCGTTGATATTTATCAAAACTTTTTAATGTAATTCACGTTGAGCTTCATCAAATGTTCGCGATGAGTGAGGCGTGGAAATGCCAAAGAATAAGTATTTATTAAACATATTTGTTAAAAATAAACTGTAAGATTCATATTTGTTCAGTTTTATTTGGCTGTCCTCTAAAAAAACTTTTTGCTCCCAGCCTAATGTCCCACGTATATTATGTTCGAGATAACTAGGGCTGACAACTTAACACGTTCTAAAAGACATGGCGCGACTCCAGGCAGGTATGGGAATTATTTTTTACAGAATACCCCCAATAAAATAGGTACTTACCGACACTAGAATTGAACCCCGGCCATTAAAATTGAAATGAAGGAAGCGTCTGGTGGTTTTAAAAAATGCAATTTTTAAGTTAAATTATTTATTAATGAAACCAAAATAAATTATCTCTATTATTTAAAAACTTATATTCGAGGTTACATGGAAAGAGACCTATGCCTATTACAGAATACATAATGATATGCCTAAAACTTTTGTTTCTCCAATTTTTTTCTGAGCTTAATTATTCTTTGAGGGTAACAACTATGAAATCAGCTGTGTTGACCTTTAAGTACAAAGGAGATTACGAATTACTATATGACAATACACACACACAAAAATAATGTAATTTTTTTTCATGGTTAGTATAGAAAATCTAAAATATAGGTAGATTTTATTACTACGTTATCTGAAATTATAATAATTTAACTAAATAGAGAAGAAGCTATATCAGGGGCCCCCATCTTATAAAGCCAGCGGCGCACTTACAATTTAAGAAATTTGTCAAGGCGGCCGCCTTGACAAATTTCTTAAATCCGCCTCAACCAGGCTCATTAAAATGGATTGGTACTTGTTAGTAAGGTAGATAGGCGGAAAAAATAAAACGTCCTGATTATTTAACGTATAAAACCATCCTAAATAATAAATTTTAACAAAGAATTAAGAAAAATAAAACCATCCAAATTTAAGGAATACAATGGGATGGCTGAACTTGGTGACCTCCCAACAATTTTTCAAAGTGTGAGACAAGCCGTGACACCGTTGCAAAAAGACTATCAAACATTTTTTTTTCTTAAATTTTTTTTGAAGTATAGAAGGAGCCGAACGCATTGCGGTGCACCTCTGTACTTTCTACGGCGCCGCGCGCGGTTTCCTGGTTGGAAAGCCCTGAGCTATAGGTACTTTTTCGGGTGTGTGTCTTGATTAAGCGCATGGTTCTTCGATCCATAATGAAGGTTTGGTTATTGCAACCTTCTCCGTCGAAACAAAGCGTAAGTAAAGCGTTAAATTGGGATCAGGGTTGCAGTTTGAACATTTGAACGCAACGCAAAACCTGGCATAATTTAACTTGGTTTCCAGAGTGAACTGTGTAATCAGCTCTTAGTTAGCTAACTATTGTTAAGAATCTATAAATCCCGCTATCTACGTCAGCTGTAAAATGTAAAAAAACGTTACTAAATTAAGTATACCAATTTGCACGTTGTTGTCTTAATTAACTTAATGGCTCTATAGGTAGTTGACATTTATCAAAAAAAAATCATTGTATTTCAATTCGTGGAAATGCCAAAATAAAATATCAATTGCATTGAGCAAATACCTCCGCAACATAGATTGCCGCACATCTAAATACCGACCACAAAAACAAACAAGACGAACCAACACGGTTGCTTGGTAACAAAGTTTGAAAATTACGCATTGAAATGAGACTAAATTTATTTTTGTTTTCATTAAGTATGAAAATGTCGCATTGTGTCGTATCGTGGCAACAAGTAGAAATCAGCATTAGCAAAATGTGTGAAATGGCGAACCGAAACATCGCGTTAGTGATTGTACGTAGATAATACATACCAACTATCTTTTTCTAATTTGAAGAAGAAAATGATTTACTTATTATGTGTTCTTATGATGGCGTGAATATTGTGAAATGTCAGGTATGTACCTACGTTTAAAATACTTTACGAGACATCTGGGTGAAGTGTGAAAATTTTATTGATTTATATAGCAACGTCTTGTAATAAATGGGTTCTGGAAGGGTGCTCGTACACAATAGTACCTACTTATAATATACGAACAATTTAACACAAATACTGGACCACTGTAGGATATTTTATTTGTATAATGTATTACGGCACTAGTCACTTGCGTCCAGCGCGGCGTAGGCTTGTAAAAAACATATCGATGTATTGATATATCGATATTTACTGGTTATGTATTTTTTTTCGATACACCCATAGATTTTTTTTTATTCTACTACAGGTTAACCCTGGACTGCAATCTCACGTGATGAAACGTGTTGATGCGCTTAGCGGCACGAATTTGTCGGTAGGGTGGTAACTAGCCACGGCCAACGCCTCCCACCAGACAAGACTTGACAAAATTCTGAAATTATGAATATCCAAATTACCCCGCCTAGAATCTAACTCGGGACCCCCCACACCACCACAGCGCTTACCACTGCGCTAGGCAGGTTGTGAAATATATATAAGTGTAAAAAAATGGTATTTATAATGTATGGACATTTCCAAGGCAACACCATTGTCCCCTGACATTTAAACACTATTTTTCATTGTATTTTTTTTAAATAGGGACGATGGTACGTTTGGTACTATTTGGCTTCCTGCATTCCTAGCACAGCGGCTCCTTGCTATTCCTTCTATGTCGTATTTACACCATCTACCACAGCAGCAATTTTCATATCCACATGTCCATCGGCAATATCGTTAGCATTTTTTGATTATTTTTTGGAACTGCACGTTCTCCAGTAGTTCTCATTTCATCGCGTAAAAATTCTCTGAGGTTAACTCACTCCTTCGGACGCTGCTCTAATATTTTAATAAACCCCCAAAGTTAGCGACCATGTCACAGTAATTAGTGTGTTATTTAACTTTTATGCCAGCGTAAATCGTAATGCCAACGTACCTGTTAACACTTAGTAACATTGAACTGTAAAAATGATTCAGAAAATAAGTTTTAATTTTGAAGTCGATATTAACCAAACAAATGTTCTCTATGAAAGAAGAAAATTTTTACTAAATTTACTCAACCGGGAAGTGAATCCGAAGTTGCATGGCAGACAAAAATAGTCTGCACAAGAATATGTCCGGTACAAATTAATATTTCCTAGGTTAAAGTAGTCGATCCTGACATGCTTTCTCTCAACTAGTTTGACCTAGGAAAACATGTTTTAGCTGGGGTTGCCTACCATATTTTGTAATGATAGTTTGCCTAATTATTTAAAATGTAAGCCATAATTGTTTTCATTTGTCATTGTAAAGGATGAAATGAAGTTGTTTCAAATAATATTGATGCGGCTGGTGACAATAATGTGAATATTACTAACAAATTATTATTGTATGTTTTTTAAACCACCCACCAAAAGGTTTATTGAATGTATATTAATGGAAAAGAGGACTGTAGAGATGGTGTTACTTTTAGGCATGCAATTTACATTAATATTATTTCCACTCTATCTTTCATCTTTTATTCCATGTCTAATCTATTTGAAATTCGGTACACTTAGAAATGCTAAGGAAACCGCAAAAAAAAATTCAAATTTCAGGCCTAATATAAGCCCATTTGAAACGTCATGTCTGTCTGTGTGTAGTGACTCTACCACCCGGTTCGGAAGCCAGATTCTTATAGACAAGAAGCCGGAAAGAAACTCAGCAGTTGCTCTTTTCCAATATCAACAATATACATTTTACATTTTAAAATTATTTTTTCTATCTTGTGAAAGATGAAAGCGGAGCCGGATGCTTCCAAGCAACCTTGTCATTCAATGGAATGAAGGAAATTCATCAATTGTATAGTAACCTCGCTGTAATCAATGTGTTTTAACACATTCTTTATACTTATGCATTGGTAGATCCAAAATTACCTTAGGAATCATATTATAAAAGCGTATACTCAATCCCACAAATGACTTCTTTACCTTTCGCTGACGATATGCAGATGTCACTAATGTATGACCATTTCTTGTAAGTCGACTGTTTATATCCACTTTTTTTTATATAGACTAATTTGTAGTCTTACTGCAGCAATAATATGGTAAACTTGACCTATTTCTGCGTAAATGACAGTATTAGGTCTATCCAACTCTTCGTCTCGCGAGTAGGTTCAAATGATGAAGCAGGACGAAGAATGTATTCGTTATCGGATTTATTACTTTTATTTTCCAATAAAAGTTGGTAACCCTATTTATCCCCAGTTTAGTCACTAACATACACAAAGCCCGCAAATGCATTTACTGTACAAGTTGCGTGACTGGATTTTCTTACAAGAAATGCTTCTAATGGTTTCGTGAAATACGTAAAGCGTTAGACTGGAACGCGATCGGTACTTACCTACACCTGAAAATAGCTTATTTATTTATACTTAGAACCGCAACTCACCTATTATAATACTATAGTGTAGTATAGTTATAAGTATCTTTTTGGTTTAGATATTTAAATATCCTCTGTACCTAATAGACGGCTAGCCGGATTAATCAGGCGTCTAAATAGTGGACCCTCCTAATTAAAAATCGTCCAAAGCTGGTTTCTTCTCATCTTCTTTCAAAAAATACCTGATCAGAAAAACAGGGTAATGTGGCTCCTATTCTGCTTTGTTTTATTGCATGCAATGTGTTAAAAAGTGATATTTACTTACCTACAAAGTGACTAAAGAAAGTTCGGGATTCTCATATATGGTGTAAGTACGTAGAACTACTGCCCGACTACATGGGAAAACGGGGAAATCCCTTCAATTGACTGATTATGATGATCATCATAATCAGTCAATTAAAATTATTGACAAATAATAGCTTCTTAAAAACACTGAAGAATTACATCTAATTTCTGGCACTATTGAGTTTTAATTCATTCAGTCATGAAGAAATCCAAAGTTGGAGAAACTGAAATCGTTGAAACTGAAAATATATAAATACCGAGATATATCAGTGAATAATTCACACACTTAAATGTTTCATAAGGATGAACGGTGGGTGTAGTCGGTAAAATACTGTAAAATATACTTCCTCAACTTTTAGTTTAAGGCTCTATAAACTAGGTTATAGATTGAGTGTGGGTTTTCAATTGACTTTAAACTCGTGGCGTGTTAGATAAATGGTTTTCCTTATTGACGCTTTAGTTACATTCTACACTTTCTTTGAAGTCATTGAGGAGAAACTACACCTTTCAATTGTTAACTATTTCACTCATTAGATAAACTTCATGTATATTAAATACTCATTGAAGTTTGAGTCACCAAAGTTTATTTTGTGCTTGCGTTATTTGTGTGATGGGAGCTTGTATTGACGATCTTGAACATGCTTCAATTTACCTCAAGCCTCGAAACGGTATTGTTCCATATTATATTTTTATAATTAGTCCGTACCTGAACGAATTTTTTGAATAGTGATTGGTGACAGTGACGACATATACTAGGTATATCTCTAAAACATGGTCGAAGTTTTGGGCAGTGGGGTGCTCTACATGCATGTCTAAAAGCATTGCTTACAAAAGTTACTTTAATGACTCGTTGTGGAGAAGGTTTTGATAAATTGAACATCATAATATGCTTGTATTTGCATCTCATGAAATCTATTAAAATAAAGCGTTTAACAAAGTTAGCCTGCTAGGTAATTCTTTTGGATTGTTAATTAACAGATAGTGAGGAAAGCGATGGAGAAGGCGGCCTGGGCAATCTCAACCGTCTGATAGTCCGTCCGCCTGGACACAGCGGGAAGGCGAAGCGTGGTCACCTCTGCTTCGATGCCGCCTTCGAGTGTGGTAACCTTGGCCGGGCAGATCATATCACAGAACTGGAGTACGACCTCTACATCAGGCCAGATACGTGTAGACCGCGCTCGAGATTTTGGTTCAACTTTACTGTTGAAAATGTGAAGCAAGACCAAGTAGGTACCTGCTTATTTTTTCCTCTTTAAAAATAATATGCTGACTTTTTTTACCATTTAGATCCCGCAACGTTTAACACGCAAATTTTGCCTTTTATAAGATCTAAGGGTATATAAAAGTTTCGCATTTTATCTATTTATTTTCGTTATCGATTCGTGGCTTATATAGCTTTTGTTTTGAGGCAATATTTCACCCAATTTTAGGTTTCCATGATTCTTTTTTTATTTGAAAATTGGATTGAATGCAATAATTATCAACATTAAATTACACAGTATATATATGAAAACATTAAAATGTAATCAAGCTTTTGTTGAATCATATTAGTATTATCAGTGCATGTTTTTTTTCAGCGTGTTATTTTCAACTTCGTGAACTTAGGGAAAGAGCACACTTTATATGATGATGACATGACTCCATTAGTGCGTTCAACTTCGAGACCTAAATGGTAAGCTTTTTGTTTGAAGTAGAAAGATAGTCCAGAAACCTACATTTTTGACGGGGTTTTTGTTTGTGACTTAAGATGCATGAATCCAGTGGCGTAACGTACTTTAACGTAGAAGGCACTAGAGCGCGCGGTAGGTCACCCATCTATCTGCAAATAGGGAGAAGTCGCGAATGATTGTGAGGCGAGTAACAACTGCCACAAACAATGCCCCACCGTGATGACCACGGCCACTCTTGCAAGAGTGTTACGACAAAGAAGAAATGAAGAAGAACGTACTTTAGTAAATTTTAAATTTTAATTAAATAATTTTTCTTAATTGCCGATTTTCATGACTCCAATTATTTTAAAATTCTTACTTGTTTTCTAAAATGTCCTGAAATCTACCGCCTTCTATGCAATACACGCTAACTCTGGTAAATAACTTACTGTGAAATAAAAAAATATGTACATACATGTACATAATAAAGAATCTAAGCAATAAAAGTTATTGAACACATTAGAGGTTAGTTACCTCATTTTATTTCGATTTCCGTGAAATTTTTCTTTTTTTCAGGCAACGCATTCCTCGTCGACTAGTTTTCTACCACCGCTCTCTGGTGCATCGCGGCCGTAAGGTTCTAAGCATAGCCTTTGGGTTCGATAAAGAAGAAGACATTTATCAATTTGCAGCAGCGGCGCCCTACTCATATTCAAGGCTACAAAAATATCTCACCTTTTGGGAAAAACGAGCGTTGTCGTTTGCTACAAGAGAGAGCATAGCGCAGACTACAGTTAGTTTTAAAATACTTTATTTTAACTAGATTGCCCAGTGAACTTCGTATCACTTAAAGAACACCAAAAAGAATGAAAGTAAGCTGAACAGACAGTGCATCCTAATTTTCTTTCTTTCTAAACCTAACCTGAGTTTTTTTTGAAGTAAAAAAAACAGAAGATATATAATATATTAAAAACCGCCATCGGCAGGACCATTTTTCACTTTTTGCGAGACACACGAACGGCTTAAATTTTTTGGTTCATAGATATAGAATTAAGATTGGATAGGAAGTTAGATAGATTCGCTAGCAATGAGTTGGTACTTACTTTATTTCGATTTCACCACAGGATATTACATTAGATCAGTGGGAAGGCAGATAGGTATGCATAATGCAGTCTTAGATGAAAGCGCGCGCTTACCGAAAAAAAAAGTTTTATTTTCCTCCTACCCAATAAGATAAGACATCCAACAAAAGGCCTTGGTCCAGCAGTGGGCGATAGATTAATAATAATGACCCTGGGGCCATGGAGACTAAATGCAAAAAAAAACTTTAAGATTTACAGTAATTAGTTCTGTTATAAGTTTTAATGTAATAAATAAATTTAAAAAAATATATATATAATAATAACTATCTAACTACTTATTGTTCGTATTTTTCGGGTTCATGAAATCTTCCTTTCGTTTTAGCAAAAACGACACATTGATTTAATTACCATTGGAGATTTAGTGCCAAAGGAGTGTGAAAATAAAGACGAAACCAATATTAAAGGCAAACTAGGTGGAAACAAGAAACGGGTGGTCCTTATTATGGCTAGAGTACACGGCGGAGAACAGCCCTCTTCCTTTGTTTGTCAAGGTATTTTGCTGAACAGCGATATCTCACAGATATTAATTTATGTCAATAAGGTAATGAATCACCTTTAATTTATAAATTTTAATTTCAGGTTTTCTGGACTACATAATAAGTTCTTCAGAAAAAGCATTAGCTTTAAGAAATGGAATTGTTATTCAGGTAGGAATTACTTAATAACTTACAAAAGAATTCCCATCATCACTATGCCAACCAATCGGTATCGACAACTAGACATTTGCCCTTTAAGTTCAGGGATTTTCAAATTTCACAGTGTTAAGCCACCTGGCTCCACCGGTTCTCTGCGACTAGTTTGATGTAGTCTGACCACCTAGTAAGGTTCTAAAAACGCTACGTTACCAGGTTACTAGATTCGGACCCCAACATCCATCCGTATTACTGGCTATCAAGTTATTATAACAAGGTCAAGTCTCTGGCTATTAGGGTATAATTTGACCAATATAGCCAAAGTTCATTCGCTTAGGGCTTTTTTCCTATCATGCGGAAATCTACAACCCTCCCGTATCCTATCTTTTCATATATCTACCTTTTTCCTATCGCACGAGCTGCACTCATGCGGGACGCATTTAACTATTAGATAGGCGTTCTATCAAACGCGTGACATCCGAAAACCGCATGACAGGGAAAGAGCCCCACCGCAATATTTTTGTGTGACACTAAACACTGTGGTTAGGACTTCAGCTTCAATTTCCTTGCGCACCTCTATCTTTTTAGAGTTATATGCACTGACGTATTGGTTATACGCGTTTTCAGCAATTAAAATATCACTTTCTTTAACGCCAAATGAAAAACATTGTGAGTAATGCTTGAGAATTCTCCAAATTGTTCTCAAGGGCGTGTGATGTCCACCAATCCGCACTGAACCACGGCCTAAACTCTTCTCATTAGGGTATGGATTCCCGTGCCCTATAGTGGACCGGTAATAAGTTGATATAATGATGATGACTTAACAATGTGAATAACTTACAGGTAGTGCCAATGTTGAATCCCGATGGAGTGTTTCTCGGTAACCAGCGTTCTGATTTGCTCGGGTCTGACTTGAACCGCTGCTGGCACAGAGCCACCACCTATGCACATCCCGCTCTTATTGCAGTCAACGAACTTATTCAGAAGATCACTGCAGAAAAAGTACGTGTAGACCAATTAATTAATTCTTAGGTTTGAAAAAGGAAATTGGGGCGACTCGAACATTGTATGGAGGACTATTGGACCATAGATAGCGTGAGATTGTAAGCTTTGACCTTCGAAGCTACGCCAATGTGGGATTCATAATAATTATAAAATGCTCGATAATATAACCGGTACCAACTTTACACTCCCTTCGAGGTACTGGGTTGGAGAACAGAAAAAAAAAAAAAAAAATCAAAATTCATTTATTTCATGTAGGCCTAATATAAGCACTTTTAAAACGTCAAGTCTGTCTGTTTGTAGTGATTCTACCACCGGTTCGGAAGGCAGATTCTACCGAGAAGAAGCCGGCAAGAAACTCAACAGTTGCTATTTTCCAACATCAACAATTTACATATTGCATTTTAACATTCATTTTTCTATCTTGTGAGAGCTGAAAGCGGAGCCGGAAGCTTCCAAGCAACCTTGTCATTAAAAAAATTCATCAATTGTATAGTAACCTCGCTGTAACAAGTGTGTTTTAACAAATTCTTTAAACTTGTGCACTGGCAGGTCCAAAATCACCTTAGGAATCATATTATAAAAGCGTATACTCAATCCCACAAATGATCCCTGTACCTTACGCAGACGATATGCAGATGACACTAATTTATGACCATTTCTTGTAAGTCGACTGTTTATGTCCACTTTTTGTTTATAAATACTAATATGTTGTCTTACAAATACTATATTGTTATAAATATATTGTGAAGCTACAGTAAGTATGCCTATTTCTTTAAACTTCTCACGGAGGGATTCGCGTGATTTAAGTTTATATATTGACCCTCTTTTCTGCAATATAAATATAGTTTCGATATCAGCTGCTTTACCCCATAACAAGATTCCATAGGACATAACACTATGAAAGTACGCAAAATAAACTAGCCTAGCTATTTCAACGTCAGTAATCTGTCTAATTTTTCTGACTGCGTAGGCAGCCGAGCTTAGTTTACCCGCTAGTGAATCTATATGGGCACCCCACTGTAGCTTATTATCCAAGGTCACGCCCAGAAAAACTGTGGAAGTCTCTATTCTTAGTGATTCACCATTTATCATTATATTTTTATCAATTTTCTTTACATTTGGTAAGATAAATTCGACACACTTTGTTTTTTTGCATTTAAAAGTAAGTTGTTAACTGTAAACCAGTGCGACACATGCGACATAACACGGTTTACTTCGTCAGAGTTATCTTTACTCCTATCAGTCTTAAAAATTAGAGATGTATCATCTGCAAGCAATACAATGTCGCATGTTCCACTGACATGGTACGGTAGATCATTTATATACACTAAAAATAGAAAAGGACCCAAAATCGAGCCTTGTGGGACACCCATTGAGGTATTTGAACCCTGAGACTTTGCATCATTTATGCAAACTCTTTGGGTTCTATTGCTGAGATAAGAGGCAACCAAATTTAGTGCAACGTTTTGGATACCATAGTGGCTTAGCTTAAGAAGCAAGGTTTTATGATCAACACAATCGAAAGCTTTAGATAGATCACAAAAAACACCCATGGCGTTCTGTGAACATTCCCAGGCATCATAAACATGTTTTATAAGTTTAGCGCCTGCGTCCGTTGTGCTACGACCTTTAGTAAAGCCATACTGCTCTGGGTGTAGTAAGTTATTTACATTAAAAGAAGTTCTCTTACTCCAAGGTACAAAAAAGGTATGAACATTTCTGGAAACAAAGCTCGGAATTTTTTTTTGGCCCTACTAAGCAATCGATGTAATGAACTCATAATTTGTTGAACATTCTAAAATAAGAAACGAAGAGAAGAATTGCTTGATGATATTGAAACAGACAAGAATTTTTAAATTACCTATCTATAAATAGTTTTTTTTTTTTAGACACTACAATTGGATTTTATCATCGACATTCACGCCGACATTAGTCACGAGGGCGTATTAGTCCGTGGCAACTCCTACGATGATGTTTATAGGTGACGTATTTGCTTCTCTATAAAGTTGTACACAAAAATCCTTCTTAATTGTCATCATCATATCAAACGATAGACATCAAATGCTAGACAAACGCCTCTCCTATAGGATGTTTCAATTTATACAGTTTTTCTCCCTGTGTTTCGGTTGATGTAGTCTGTCCACCTCATGCCATCAACTAAAGCTGCGTTTCCCGGTCGCAATTTCAGCACCTTCAGACTTAAGCGTCCATCAGTTCATTAACGTGTCTCGCCCACTGTCACTTTAGCTTTTGAGCTATTTCGGAAACTTACGGTCATCTACCGATCTACCTATTTGTGATTTTATTCCTTTCCACTTCTATTTCCACTTTATTTTACTCCTACTGGATTTGCTATAGCAAAATGACGTTGTAGTCTATAAGTATATATCTTTTTGTACTAATAATATTGTTTGCAAGCGTATCGCTATTCGCGAACGGCAAGGACAAACACACCAAAGACAAACCCACAAAATTTATTGCTTTTCATTTCTATAATGTTACTCGTGGAATAACATTATGCTAAATTAGCATACCTACTTTCATCACCTGCTCTGCACAATATGTACCCTACCAACAGCGTTGCAGCGCCAGCCCACAATATTACTTCGCTATCTCAAGGGACATAAGGGCGTAACATATATCTAACATAGAGGTAGATATCCCTTCCTCAAGAATCAAATTGTACAAAAATATTTTTCAAATCGGAGTGGTAGGTAGGTACTTCCAGAGATTAGCGGGTTCAAGCTTTAGCTTTAGGTTTTTCATTTGTGCCACTATAGGTATATAGATATAGATTAGTTACTTACAACTGCTTTTTATATAGGTTTGAACGACACGCGGTGTTACCTAAGTTCCTGGGAATGCGGGTGGAGGCTTGGATGCAGGAATCTTGTATGTACAACATGGATTCGAATGCGATTGGAAGCGCACGTCGATCCTTGCCAACTGGAACAATCGATGCCTACTCCTTGCTGGCTTCTTTCGGAGGGCGGCGCTTGACGCCCAGAGGACCGTACATACATTATACTGAAGATGCCTGTATCTTTTACAATGCATTTTCATTAAGATTATTTAATTTCTCTCGATTTTGTTTGCTGCACAGTCCCTTTTAATTTTTTATTGGGTTCCATTTGATTAAATTAACTGGTGATAATGTGAATATTTGAAAATGCGAAGCGGTTCTGAGATTAACTTGAATTGTACTTAATTCAGATTGTGTGTAACTGTTGACTCTTATTGCCTCGGTTGGAAAAAAAGCGACGCTGAACCTCTGTGAATGTGGTGTATGTCGACCTCACCGGCCATATTCATAGATACAACTATTCTGGAAGGAAAATAACGTATCGATGACTTGGAAAACAAGGTTGACTTCTGGAGGTGTTTTGAGGTTGTAGGAGTTTTAATCACTGTGGCTCGTTGTCGTTTGTGGTCTTGTGGATCGTTACTGACAATACAATCAAGTCAGACGATCAGATCGTCTGCGACATGGAGAACGGTGGGTAGGTAACTCTTGAAGATGAGAACAATATAATGTTTCGTATATGTAGGAGGGAACTTTTAAATAGATAATACTTATATACCAAAGTTCCGAATGATTATGGTAAAGTAGATAAAATATGCACACTCCAAAAAATTCTTTAACTAGACACAGATTTCAAGATAGGAAGAGCTTTAGCCAAGGCATTGTGTGATTACTACCGGCACGTTGGCGTGATTCCACCCCGTGAAGGTATTTCCCCCAAGAAAAAGGAGTCGCGCAGGAAGCGTAGGCGAAGACCTGTGTATGAAAGAGAAAGGTACCTAATATATTATTGATAGATAGAAGCAAGCTTCACTTTGCAAGTTCATAATATACCTACAATGAATAGGCTAAATTTGCTATAATCTTGCAACATTTTTTTGGTGTGTTTGAAACGTTGATACGTTTCATGAAGATGCTTCGGTTCCGATTCGGTTTCGGTTTCGAAAAATTTGTCAGTCTTTATGGTGATTCGCATAAATAAATTATAAATAAAACCTTATAGATTTTTGGACTGATGGACCCCTGACTAGATGGTGGGCAGACCCCTAAAATAGACCGTCCACCAGTGGGCGTTCTTCGATGGTTATGTTTTGGCTTCTGACATACCTCCTAACAGTTTAGCTCATTATCATATTCTAAAACATCACGTACCACAAAATTAGATTCCAAGGGCTAACTTGAAGTGGAATAAGAAGAAAATGGTGATGATGATGATAGATTCTGTGGTTGTCGCGAATTATAGCAAATTAAGTTTAATTTTCAATATAAAGGTTAGACTTGCAATTGCTAACTCCGACTTTATACTCAGAGAAGCAAAGAAAGCGCACCGGCCTATTTTTTTTGAAATTGCACATTATTGGCACACATGATTCTTTTATGTACGTTTACAAATTTACTACTAAAATTGGGTACCTAATTAAGCCATTATTGTACGACCTAGGTACCCAAGCTGAGATATAAGGGTACATCGCTTTTGCTCGGAGAGGTAGTTTTTCAGAAGCTATTGCACATAGAAACTTTGTTTATTTTTACAAAATTTCAGCGGGCTACTCCTCCGTGAAGATGCTAAGATTCCATAGCCGATCGGTAGAAACGCATTTTACCGAGCGGCCAGCCTTAGGAGCATATAACTCTTTGATTATCGCTTTTACATTTTTTTATAGGACTGATGAACTTTTACAAATTACGACCAAATCCCTAAGGTAGCTCCATGGCCGTTCGGAAGAAACGCTAATGGATTAGAGCAGTTGCTAAAGGCTTCCTATATATTTTTTTTTCTACAACCAGATCCCCCAGTTCCTCGCCAGAAAGAAGGGTGTTGGCAGCACGCGTACTTTCTCCACCTCTGCCCGTTGCTTCACCCCCTGCGTTACGGTCATTCCCCTCACGAACCGCTCGGAATCTGGCGCAGAAATCGCGGCCAAGGACCGTGTATATCAGCGATAATGTGCTTCCTATCATAACAGGTAACAAATATAATATATATCCTTTCAACAGGGAACATATAGGGATAGCGCTACTTTTAGACCAATTAACTTAATTTCAACTCCGATCAACTTAATCTATACTATACTAGACTATATAATAATATAAAGAGGTAGTTTGTGAATTTGTGACACTGTCAGGGGTAGTCTCTTTTCTCTATTAGTCTCTCTATTTTTACCAATATAAAGCCACATTATTTGTGAGTTCCATAAACTGAAAAGAACTCTTCCTGGTTTTCGTATTATCAAATATTATGAATTCTTTTCAAAATTAGTCACACTTAATGTCTCAAGTATTTGAAACTAAAGACTTTTCCGTTTTACTTGCATATAATTTACGCGAATGGTCAAAGATATACGAGATAGTATAGAACCGCGACCATGTCGTAATCTTTTGAGTGATATTAATTCCATTAGACGGTATTTTTATATGTTCAACATGTCAATCAATTTAGAAATAATCTATGTTGGTTTATATCGGATTGAAACTCCTGAAGGATCGTATCATATTTTTGGACCAAATAATATTAAATATTGGATAAAAACAGGCGCTACTTTGCGGAATTCCATGATAAGGAAGAAGTGGTTCGACGATATAAGAGAGTGGACCAGATATACCTATTTGGTATTGAAGATGGCACATCATCGTTCGATTTTCCACCGGCTGACCTCTGAACTTCAATATGAAGATGGCACCTATTGTTGATGATGCTCGCGCATTCTTTTGCGACATCTTACGATTTTTTTTTACGTAATCTAACAAACTGATATGTGCGCTAACAAAAGCTCACGCGACGAAAGCTCGCAAACTGAATAAAAGTGTTCGAAGCATTTGGTCCGAAATGAGTACCGGCCGTAAATCATCGACTGCGCGCGCAGTGATACCTTTTTAGGTGCAGTGTTACTTACTTGTCTTTTTCAGGTAAAGCAGTTCGGACTCCTCGGCTTGCAGTCGTTGACCTGAGCGCTTACATCCGAACGCCCGCGTCTTTCCCCCGCCATGGTGCTCGCCAACCAAAGCTGCGTACGTCTCGCACGCAGAGGCCACCGCAAGTTCGCCACACAAGCGAAGAGTATGACACCCACGATTCAGACTCTTAAATTATTCGGCTATTTCGACACCCGGTATACTCAAGTGTCAAGAAAGAGCTTCCATTTTTAATAGCTTTTTTAACATAACAAGTTTTACAATTTTTATGAAGCAAAATTTTATCTATCTTACAATTTCTTCGTCTCTAGCACCTTGTTCACGTCTTTATTCAATTTTATAATCGAATCTGCCTTACGAAATAAACATAATGAAACAAAAAAGTTTTTAATTAAATGTATAATGTCTAAAGCTTTCGTATTTACAATCACTAACGCTAACATTCAGTCAATTAGAACATTATCGTGAACACTATTATCACTACACATTTATCGATCACAACGGCAAATAAAAAACGAGATTTGAGTATCGGTAGAGATATATTCTCACATCATTTTTTATTTTTAATAACGACAATTTGGTTTAGAATCAAACGAGTTAAACGAATCAACCGTATCTACGCATACTAGGGGCAGATTCAGATAATAGTGTCGACCGCTGTCTGTATCCGGTACAGCCTCGGTCAGAGTAATTATTCATCCATTAAAGTATACAATTATTGACACAAAGAGCTATCGCTCCAGCTTTGGTCCAGTTATGACATGAGCCGTATTCGGCACGGCGTTCGTCAAGTACTACAATGAGTCAATATATAAATCACTGGACCGAAGTTCGAGGCGAGAGCATTAACGAATATGGTAATATTTACCGGACCGAGAACAAATTGCGACCGGCAGTACGAAGTGAATCATCCCTCACAGATAATCACGAGCGAGCCGCGTCCGCGGATACGTCCCTCGGCGCGACCCGGGCGGCGTCCGTCGTAAGCGCGAAGCACCTCCTAATAAATATCTTTGGCATGAACCGAAAAGAGCTCGCCGACAATTCACACGCGATTGCACTAACCGATGGTTATTGCTTTATATGCCAAACGGAGTCCGTCGTTTCATAGCGAGCGCGGGGGCCGGCGCGTCACTCCCACGCGTCCTTGTCGTCGTCGGAGAGCGTGACCAGGTGCATGGGGTCATCGGCGGGGCCGGGCGGGGCCGGGGGCGGGGCGGGCGCGCGGGGCGGGGCACGCGGGGGCTCGGGGGCGGGGGCCGCGCCTCGCCGCGCGGCGCGCTTCTGTCGCAGAAGCTCATCGTCGGCAGCTGTACGGGGCTTGCGGAACTCGTACACCAGAGGGAAAATGCGCTCGACGGCTGACTGCACGTCGCTCACGCTTCGAGCTACAGAAAAAAGCGTTTTCACTTATATATCTATCTATAACTCCTCCCACAATGTGCACGGTGTAGACCACGCAGGCACAGTGCGGTGGTATTTCACACTCCTTTGAAAACATTATGGAGAACTCTCAGGCTCATGTCTCAAGTTATGTGCGTTTTAAGGAATTAAAAATATCACTTGCTTCAACATTGTAGGAAAACATCGTGAGGAAACCTGCATGCCTAAGAGTTCTCCACAATGTTCTCAAGGGCGTGTGAAGTCCACCGGCCTAAGTCATTCTCACGGTTGGAGAGGACCCGTGTCCTGTAGTGGGCCAGTAATAGGTTGATATGATGATTAATAGTAGTGCTGTACATTTTGGCGGATCACGAGGTCCCGGGTTCGAATCCCTGGACCTATATATATCCTTGGATCCTAGGACCAAATATAACCATTTTCAGAAGGACCAGCACAGAGTTAGGAAATAAGGTTCTCTCTCTCCCGGTTATTACTATTAATTAGTGCTGTACAATTTGGCTGTTTAAACCGGCCATAAAATTTAACCAGGTTAATTAGTTCAGCAGCCAACTAATTAACTTAAACTAACCGGTTAAATTAATTAACTAGTTAACCGGTTAAATTAGTTGCCCTTCGAAACCTTTCAAAGTATGTGCCAACCTCATAAAATTAAAACAATAGCTCAAAATAACATTTCACCCTAACATTTCACTCAAAGAGAAACAAACGCGGAACCCAAATAAGTGCGTACCTGTGATTGTGACACCGCCAGTTGAGAAAATCTTTAGGGTGGCTTTGGGGTTGTAGAGTTTGTATGTGACGCCTGGGTGGAGTTCCGGCTCGTAGCTGTAAAGAAATATTAATAAATATTTAATAATAATGATAATAATAACGTTTAATTGAGACAAAAATCCATAGCTAAAACAATAACAATTATCAATTACAAATTACAATATATATCTTATATCTTTAAACGAGCAATTCTTGTATATATATAATTGAAATCTCGGAATCGGCTCAAACGATTTTGTTTCGGGGGCGATAAATCGATCTAGCTAGATTCATTTTAGAAAATGACATTTTATTCGTGTTTTCCGGTAATAACCGGTGCTCTGCTAGTATATTATAATAGGTGTATTTTTAATAATAAGCGATGCTAGCCTAGCGTATTAAACCTCAGCCTTCTTTCATGGGGGACCGAGTTCGATCACACGCACTTCTAAGAAATATGTGAGTTTTTAAAAATTAAATAACACTAGCTTTATTGGTGGTGGATTCCCCGCGACGCTTGATTCCTCAGAAAACCTGCATGCCTGAGACTGGTGGAGACCTAAACCCTTCGCATTCCGGAAGGAGACCTGATATGGAGACCATCATATCAACCCATTACGGCCCACAACAGATCACGGGTCTCCTTCCAAAATTTTATTTATTTATACTCTTCGCAATGAGAAGGGTAAAGGCCGTAGTCCACCACGCTGGCTCAGTGCGGATTGATAGAGTCCACACGCCTTTCAGAACATTATGGAGAACTTTCATCATGCAGGTTTCCTCACGATGTTTTCCTTCGCTGTTTAAAGCAGGGGATATTTAAATTACTTAAATTAGATGCCGTGCCTTGTACTATACTATAAATGCGAATAAGCGTCTGTCTCCTACCTATATAAATGCCTAAACGTGGCCCATAATTTAAAGCTTTCATTTTCGTAAATGGTCATAGGCACATAGTGGTGTATGCACACATAGGGTATGCCCTAAGCGAGCAGATCATATAAGATGGAGAAAATCACCAGTAAGAGTTATAAAAGGTTTGTGGTAGGCTTTTTTAACTCTTACAATGCCTTCCCCTAAGTTTTTTATAGCGAATACAGGAGTTTTTGTCGATTTTATACCATCGCATATATGTGCATGCACGATACTTTTTAAAGTATTCCAAAATCTAATGAGATTAGAATGACAGCTAAACCAATATTGAAGTAATTTTGCATGGTGATAGCTTGCATATTCGAGACATCGGATACTTTTTTCACTCAAAAAGATGCTCCCGAAATGTTTAAAGACGGAAAAAATCGCGGACAAAATCTCAGCCACAGGTAGTATCAGATATATTAAACCGGTAACGCCTTGCATGTTGCGTCAAATCAATAATTAGTAGTCCACTGTAATTTATAAGTCCACATTTTCAGTAGTTCCAGTACTATCAGCACACATTACCTCGTGAGTAGATACTAGGTTATATGTTTATGCAAAATAAAACTTGATTTTTGTAAAACCGCGTGTCGCGTGACGATGGGTAGGCAGAGTTGCGTATGTGCATTGTGCTTGTGGCATAGGCCATAGCGCATAAATCAATAACAAGTAAATAAAAGCCACCTGTTTTTTATTTCACTACTAGCCCTGGACTGGAATGTATCCCTTGTACTAAGTGATGGTGCAGTCTAAGATGGTTACGGGCTAACATTTTAGGTTATATTTAACCTATATACTTAATAGAACGCTAAAAAGGTTTGGTAACTAGCCAAGCCAAAGCCTTTACCAGACCTGACCTGCCAGGAATCGAACCTGGGACCTCCTACATATAGCCACTCACCACTGCTGCAGGGAGGTGGTCGATTTAACCAACAACGCACTAAAATAATGTTTTCGCGAGATAAAATTGTCTCTCATCCGGTTAGTTTATGAGTCCATTAGTGTCTCAATGGAGGATGGCGAGATCGGACCCAGCTCTTTTGGAAATCGATAAAGATTTCATTTATCTTTTATTAATATGTTTTACTCCCAATTTTTTTGTTAGTCAAGTTTAGTAGTATCAGAAGTTTTATTCGCGGACGTGGGTTTCAAGACTGGGTTAGAAACTAAGCTCACAAATTGTTCTCCTCTCATATAAATGCGAAAACTATACGACTAGTATCCGAAATACAGTACTAGCCTTTGATGTATCTGGATTACGATATGATTTCACACAACACGCATCACGTACCTTGTATGTTTTCGGCCTAAACTAAAATATTTCAGATTGTTGATAATACAAACTAAAAAAAAAAACAGAGTTACGCACTCGGCACAGACGACTTTGGATCGTTGGTATGTTACACAGATTTGCATTTAAATATTTAAGTTATTTTTAAGTCTATTAATGTAAAGGAAGCGGCAACTTTTATATCATGGCCGCGGTCCTTAGGATTATCAAATGCAAATTAATACGAAATCCATTTGTCAAAGCAAAACTTTCTACTTTACAAGATTCGAGCGGAGTTAAAATCCAGTAAGTATTTATATAAACGCCTTCTGTTTTAGTGTTGGCTTGATGCTATAACCCAGCAATTTGCTAAGCATTCGTATTTCGTACGCATTGCTTTGTCTATACTGGTCCGTTGGACTTCTGTATGAATATCCCCTTACTGATATACTGCGAGGTTCTAACAATCGTGGCACGACCATATTCGGTTTCAAAAAGTAACGTTGCAATTAGCACTTTGTTTTTTTTTCTTTTTTTGTGCATTCTAGGAGTCATCGAGTCCATACCTATCCCTAATAGTTTCTACGCGATATCGTTCTGGCTGCCCGATTCACTAACTTTTCCAACAGTTGCTAAGCGGTGTTGCAACCTGTTATCCCCGTACAAAATGTGCGATGAGTTGACAACAGTCGCTATCAAATTATGCGTTTTGTAACTTGATTTAAAACTTATATATAGTAATAGCTAGATCGCTTTGTCACACAGCAAGTCTTTGTCGGTAGGCTAGCTACCCACGGCCGAAGCATCCCGCCAGACAAAATAATTTCCAATTGCAGAGTAATTATTACCACTTTCATCGTGACCTAGTTGTCGTTCATTACCTATATTTTTAATCCTCGCACAGTATGAAATTCGTACTACATACATTCATAATGCCCTAATCGATCATGTAACCTGTTTTGTGACCTTAAAAAGGACAAGTAGTTTCCTCTCACTAGAATTCACTGAATTTTTACGAACTTACTGCTTTGGTAAATTATTATTGGCAAGCCCCCGATTGTTTCAACTATTATAGTAAGAATCGAATTGTCCTCAAGGTATAGAAAAAAATACGGAACTGATTTTTCCTGAGTAAATTATTTCCAAAGAAAATTACTTTCCATGCCAACAGACCTGTATTTGAATCGACTTCTATGCATAACCCCTAATTCTGATTCCTTTCTAGATGACCCGGCTAATTTCATACCATCAAAAGAACCTCCTAAAGTTGTTAAAAGAAATGCCGGAGTGGTTAATACCATAAAAAACTACCCATATGGATTTTTCTGATTTTTGGTCTGTATATTTGATCTGAGAAGTTTCATTTCATATACCACACCAGTATTGACGCGAACATATAATAATATACATACATATATATATAAATATAAAAATCGACAGTCGAGAAATTTTCAACTTTTGCAAGCTAAGCTCTCAGCCCCAGTTATCACACGTTACTGTAGTACCGGGCCCGATAAAGCGTGTGAACCAGCATTGGAGCAGCGTGGGGAGTTAACGCTACAAAACCAGTAGTGGAACGTTAGTAATATTATGAATTACTTTTGATAGCAAGCGCGTTGATGTAGGTTACATCTCAGCACCGCTTTCCTTCTTCAAGCTCAAGCCTAAAGAAAGGTTGAGTATCAAATAGTATACTAAATGTCTGGCTGTAAAAAATGGCTGGCTAAAGTTAATTATGTTTTAAAAGTTTCAATTCAGTGGGGTTCAGATCATAATAAGTTTCAAAATTATCATCATTGTCAAGTGACAGGTCAGGTGACAGGAGAGCAAGATATGTATCGGTATGTGATCCCTGAGATGAACATTTTTTTTTTATAATTATAATTGACAGATAAAGCAGATGGCCCACCTGATGAAATGTGGAAAACCATCATCAATAAACAGAGCAGGGCATGCAAAGAACACATCCTATAAATGACCACCCTAACAGTTATCATTGTCAAGTGACAGGTGAGAGCATGATAGATATTGGTATGTGATTCCTGAGATGTACATTTTTTTTATAATTATAATTGACAGATAGAGCAGATGGCCCACCTGATGAAATGTGGAAAACCATCATCAATAAACAGAGCAGGGCACGCAAAGAACACATCCTATAAATGACCACCCTGATGGTTAACCTGAGGTGTAGGCTCAAGATATTTTATACTGCATCTTCTTCCATCAGGGAAGGAAGAGAGTGTACTTTATATGTATATGACGATAAAAAAAAATACTTACTCTGCTTCTTTGTATTTTTTGGAAAATGCTATAATTCGAATGCCGAATGGCATTCGACAGGTCCCCAGGACATTGACAACGCGGAAGTTGCGGAATCGCGCTTGGAATCCTAACTTCTGTAAGGCACGCGCGTATCGCCGCGCAGCTATCTTTGCCTGATCCTCACTGGTGGCGCCTGTGCACGTTATGCGGCCCGACGACCATATGGATGCCGTTGTATATGGACGCCGAAGCTTCATCGTCACCATTCCGTTCTCGCGTCGGAATTCAACATTTACACCATTTAACGCTATCTGTCTCAAGTTCAGGTGGCACTTAACACTAAAACTGCACACAACATTGTTTATCATTATGTCTATTTCAGGAGTTTCCTCCTCATCTTCTTCTTTTGGTTCCTGTTGGGCCATAGCAACATCTGTCTCAATGCATTGCGGCACAGGCTGCTCCGGTTTGCCTGCTTCACAATATTCATGGTCCGGTACCATGTGGCTGGCGACCGCATGTGTACTCATACCATGGTTAACCACAACACCATGTGTTGCTTTGCTTAGCTCTTTTATACCATTCTCTTGGATGAGCGTAGCCATGTCAAACATAGCAAGCTGGAATCAAAAAATATTCATAAATTTATAGTATTGCTTATAAAACTGAAAATAATAGACTAAGTAGGTATTTATTGAATCCATGGTCATATTGAAAAAATATTCCAGAAATAGCTAGATAGACGATTTAGGTACGTTAGAGAAATTGCACTCAAGACCAAGACCATTTCAATAACATGCAGATGGTATATGTGATTGCTATTGAAATTTTATCTGACTATAGCCAGCAGGGCTTTTTAAGAGATGTGAACTATGTCACATCCTATTCCTAATCATTAATTGGATGTGTTCATGTCTATGTTCATACAGGAAACATTTGTTTAATGTAGTAAAAGGCCTCAGCAACAAGAAAGGTCACATATTAATAATTATGTAATTCACCATACTATATCAAACTATTATAGTTATTGCTTTCTTATAATAATTCTAAAAAATCGATGTACAAGTCTATTAAAATTAAACAGGAAATGAATCACTCAAGCATAATCAAACACTGATTAAATACAGTATACAATCTGCTCGTTTTGTTATCGGCAGTCTCCAGCACCAAACCATAAAGGGAACTTTATTGAAAATTGTTGATTGCACAACAATGGTAAAGCAAAACATACAGCCGAAACAATGTTCTATAAGACTTATGTATGACATTAAGTTATGTTACTTTTGTATGTCTTGTATTTTTGTATATTTGTCTTGAATTTTTTTAGTCGATTTGTTTAAATATATCTCTGAAAAATTTTTTTTTTGGACTTTCACTAAACTTACTACAAATTTACCCTGCTACCTATACCTGTAAATAAAATGGATTTCTGCAAACCAAGGGTGAATGGGTATTATCTAGACAAACACGCTCCATCTTACTTAGTAGCTTTTGTGACAGCAGTAGAGCCCTGATCTTTCTATTGAAAAAAAAAATACTTTGTCTGTACGAATTTCTAGTAAAAGTTTAAATGTTTTCAATGAATCTCTGCCTTTATAGACTTTTATTTTAAGTACAATTTATCATTTTATATGTTTAAGAGAATTTTTATAACCACACAATATTTTTTTCCACATTACAACAATCAATTTAGTTCAACATTTTGAAATAATAAATTTAGTGGTTACATTATTTAGCTCTACCCCTAACCAATAATAAAATTTGTTTTATATATATTTGGCTTGGACTTCTAAGATGCATTTAATTGAACAAGTACAGATTAACTTAAATATTCAGAATTACACTGAATTTCAATCAAGGTGTACAGGAAACTTTATAATAATGTGATCATGGGATTCATTGTAAATCTGTAATATTGTGAAGGTAAAATGATAAGATAAAAGTTGATGCAACACAAAAGACACACTTGACTATGGGTACTACAGGAAAAAATATTTGCAAATAGTTTCAAATTCCAGGACTTTCATTGTGGAAAACATACCTACTAACTTTTCAATACAGCAGCAACACCTGTGTTATCTATCAAAATTCTAAGTAATTTCAATACGTTTTTTTGCCAATTCGGGGCAAAGAAACAAAATTTAGCGAAGAATCAATGAAGGGGCAGTAATTTAGGCCACTTCCCACGGCGCGACGAGATGCGACGACATGACACTCGCACAGCTGACTGCCGGACGGCCAGCGCCCCTTGCGTCTCCCCTGCCCCCGCGGCCTGCGACCCCAGTCATATTGCTCTCGCCACAGAAACAGATCACTAGGTAATAATACGGATTGCACTTGTAGCAACTAACACGTTCACCATCCAAAAAAGTGTACACCCGTTTACGAAAATCACAATGTAACCGACCCTGTATTGACATAATCGATGAAAATCGAACAAAGCTTTATGGACAAATTTAGGCATTTCAATGCAAAAATGAATTTCAGACTAGTTTTTAAGAAAATAAAAGGAAAAAAGGTAACATCTAGCAGTTATTGACCCCATAACAAAGATTAAACCACACGTGATTGAGAGACACAAAGATAATGAATAATAAACTCGAGAAGTTAATATTACACGGAATATTTACTATGCTATGGTAAAGGAATACCCAAATCAAATAATCCCGATAAATAAGTAACACTGAAAGACCTCCACCAAATAACGAATAACGAACAGCTGAAACCGAATGACAAAGCAAGGGGCTGCTTCATTAAAATATACCTAGGACTAGGGAGCAAGGACTCTTGGAACCAATCTTCAAAAAGCTTATTCAATAATACAAATAAAAATAAATTACCTGAAATTATGTGCTATATTTGTCACAATTATTTTTATACCACCAATGAAGTAATAATTTTCATTGCAAGTCAGACTAGAAATTTAACTAATTTAGTATCTCACCATATGGATCACATGCAATATTATCTCTAGTGTAACTTGAAAGTTAAGAAGCCTAAAATATCGCACATATATTCAGAAAATTAAAAGCTTTTGCACATCCTGCACCGCCATATTCTCTTCGTCGAGAACAAAAGTGATTTCATTCCTTTCGTTCAACTTCAGCATCTGCGTGAATGAACGAAAGAATATAAAAAGATGTATAGATAACAGATTAAAAATTATTAAATCTCGAAAAATAAAGAACCTAGAAGAACCAACGTGCAATGGGAATACAAAATTGAAAATACCACGGAATAATAAATACCCTGGAAATTGGGTACCTAATACCCATGAAGGTATGAAATATGGAGAGAGTACGTAGTAATGCTTTATAACTCTTTGAGTCAGTACCTTACCTATTTATCGCTATCTCATTCTCTAGAATCCTACCTCCCTGTAACGTTGACTATAGTATTGCAACTTTTAAACCGAACCGACCGAAACTGGAGTCTAGCAATACGAAAAACGCCTTATGTACCAGATCTAATGGTAAAGAAAGCTACCTATTTATAATTCGCTAACATGTGAATAACATTGTTTAAAGATAATACGTCATACGTCTATACACCTACATCTCAGAGTCCAAGCTTCTACGCCACACAGGAGTACAGAGAATATATAGCACCGCGCTATGCGTTTTTGAAGAGCAATGCTCAGGTTAGAGTACTTTTTTAAGTCTAGAAATGGTGTTGCGTGCTTGCTCTATTCTGAAGCTCCTCGTTTTGATCCTCTTTTTCAACCAGTGTATATGAATTTGGATACCCGTTCAAGAACCTGAACAGAAAATAGAGATTAGCTCAATTGTTCGGCTAGTTTTCATTAAATTCGTCTATTCGATCTTGATGTTAATACCATACTCAACCCTAACGGAAGCTAATTAATTTTATATCAACAGTGTATCTGATGTTATTTAACGCATTGCCATTAATAGATATGCCGTCTACAATTTTATTTAGCACTTTTGAAAATATAAAGCGAAAAATTTAGCATAGAATTAAAATTGAATAGTAAGGGTAATAAAATGCAGCCTTGTCTTACGCCTCTTTCTATATCGATGTAAGAAGATAAGTTTAATATTTGCACACTGTTTCCAGTACAGTTTTTTTTCTTTTTATATTTTTTTTTTTAGAAAACTATTGATGATACATAAAAAGAACATTTTTTTTTTATTACCGACCAAGAGTCCCCAAAGGAAAATATCTAACGATCACAGTTCTAAAATTGTAATAAATCGCTGGTAGAAACAAAAATGGGTATTAATTTTTATTTAAATAAATTGTTTGACTATCTACGGTATTTATATAGCAGTAGAATTTTAATTTTAACCGTAGATTATAACATTTTTCTAATTCACGTAGTGGTAGGTACTTACGTTCTTCATCATAACTTTTAATTTAACTTCCGATCGAGTAGAAATTTGAAAACCCTTTTCTACTGGCAACACTGACAGCACAAACAATTTGTGTCTGATTTATTTAATTTTTAAATACGTTACTCGAAATAATCTGAACCAAAAATCTGAACTAAAAATTGTTACGCTTGAAACGTAATAATTTCTGTGCGTGATAATCAAATTTTAAAGGCACATTGCATTTTATCGATACTTGTGATGACTTGACGTTTTGTTTGCAACTGAAGCCAGATGTGCCTGCAGGCATACCTATACGACGCGGTAACGCATATGTGCCTGATATTGTTTATTTAGTTACAATAGTAACATAATAAATTAAACTTGTATCTTGCAACAAAGAGGATACAAATATCTACTTCATATTTCATCTGTGTGCAGAATTAAATATTTATTCTGTGCTTGCAAAGTTTCAAACTCTGACTAGCTTCACTCCAGTCGCCATTGCAAAGTGCAAACCTTTTGATGTTTTGCTAACTTCAGATTATTGTTTGAGTGGTTTGATCATCGTTCATCAATCAAGCGGTTTTTATTAATTAGTTATTTTTACATTATTCTCAATGTTGTGCCAATTCGTTTCGTAAATAAGCTTTTCAGAACCGTTAAAAGTTCATTCAATGCGCTAAATAACATTAATACTATCGGTTATGTTTGCAAACGTGCATATGCTTTGTTGTGAGGACCACCTTTATCTACTGTCACTAAACTAGCAACTAAATTTTTCTATAATGAAACATAAGTTTCTCGCTGTTTAATATGCTAGTTGATGCCAGGTAGTCTACAATAAGAATATAATTAAGGCGTTGATGTGCCGTAATGAGAGTGGCGTTCCCATTCGGTGTACCTTTGAGGAGAATGTACGGTTGCGTTTAGAAAACGAGAAAGAGTGATCCAGGGTTTAGTATGGAGACAGTGAAGGATGAGGAGCGCTTGCGGCGCCTACGCGCGCTTGAGGAGAAGTTGTGCGATCCTCGATCCACCGGCAACGTGGATTGTTTGCTCGACACCGTCACGGCACTCATCTCCGACTGCGATCACCATGCCATTCGACGAATGAAAAACGTCGAGGCCTACATCAGCAGATGTGAGCAATCCTATCCATAAATAATTTGCATAACAATAACTATGATCATAAACAGTAAAGAGATTGGTCTATCAGTTGTTAAATTTATCAATATAATCATTCACTGCTGCTAATTAATTTGATTAATTAATTGGCAAATATTAAGGCATCTTAGAAGAATTGTTAAATTGAATTGCTTTAGAGTGGACATGTTTTCTGTATTATTGGTACATTGTATTGTATATTTATGCATATATTTACCAATAAGCATTGGGTCAGCATGGTGGACCACAGCCATACCCTTCTCTTTGTGAGAGAGGACCCTTACCCTGTAGTGGGCTAGTAATATGTCAATGAAATAACACAGATGCAGTCTAGGAAGTTAGTAAGCTCACCAGTTAGGCATGGGACTGTTATGTTTAATCCTTACCACAAATTGGGTTCTATGTAGCATTATAACATAATGCTAAATTACTTAGTAGCACATCTTTGGTGGTAAGGCGGTAACATCTAGACATGGCTAAAGCTTACAATCAGACTAAAATTATTGTATGCCACCTCAAAACTGTTGAAAATCATTTTTTCTTATGACTGATTGAATGGTACATTTGCTTGGAGTCTGTTTTGGGTGAAGCACTGTTACCTAAAAGTCAGTTTTCTCAAATTTTCTAATATTAAGCCATTGACACCTGTATTGGCTTTGGTCTAGATAAAGTATTTGGCTAAAGTTAGTTACTAATAAAAGTAACAACACTTCTGCTAAGCAATTGAACAGTGGAATAAGCTAGCTGAGCTAAGCAAAAAATAGACTAAGTACGTCTAAACCTGGCCGTTATGCTAACTTAGGATTTAAGCCATACCATTTTATATAAGTGTAAACATGTTGATAAATGGTAATGCTGAGTGATATTAGTGACCTATAAAGAAAGTAGTGTATATATATTACATATGTTATATCACTCAGAACTGCACCTATATAAATTGGTATGACTGATAAAATATTATTATCAAAACAAATGGTTATGTTAGGTCTATGCATGCTTAGTAGTTTATATACTATAAGCACATACTTTTAGAAATAATAACTGCAAATAAATAAGATAATTAGAACTGTTTATTTTTAATTTATAATTCTTTTATAAAAATACTGTCATCTTACATAAAGTGTCTAGTTTATCATACTTTTACAACATATGATATTACAAATAGTGTATTTTACTTAAAGCTGCTGCGATTTATTTGGCAATTTTACATTTATTTATATTGTTTCAGATGAAGTATTTGCATCTGAGGTTGTGGATTTGCGTATGAGAGCAGCAGATTTTGACCTTATTAAAGTAATAGGTCGGGGGGCATTTGGCGAGGTACAGTTAGTCAGGTATAAATCTACTCGTCAGGTATTTGCTATGAAATTACTTAGCAAAGTTGAAATGATAAAAAGATCTGACTCTACATTTTTTTGGGAGGAGAGGCATATAATGGCACATGCTAATTCTGAATGGATTCTCAAACTGCACTTTGCATTTCAAGACCAAAAATATCTTTACATGGTCATGGATTACATGCCTGGTGGTGATCTCGTTAATCTCATGTCTAATTATGATATACCTGAAAAATGGGCCAAATTTTACACTATGGAAATTGTTCTTGCATTAGATGTTATCCATGGAATGGGTTTTGTTCACAGAGATGTAAAACCTGACAATATGTTAATTGACAAATATGGGCATTTGAAGTTAGCAGATTTTGGCACATGTATGAGAATGGGCCCAGATGGTCTTGTACGTGCTAGCAATGCTGTAGGCACTCCTGATTATATTTCTCCTGAGGTATTACAGTCACAAAATGGAGAAGGTGTATATGGTAGAGAATGTGATTGGTGGGCAGTAGGAATATTTTTATATGAAATGTTAATAGGTGATCCACCATTTTATGCAGATAGCTTAGTAGGAACTTATGGAAAAATTATGGATCATAGAAATTCATTGCAATTTCCTGATGATGTAGAAATTTCTAAGGAAGCAAAATCGCTAATTAGAGGTTTGCTAACAGATCGAATAAAGCGACTTGGAAAAAATAGTGTAAATGAAATTAAACAACATCCTTTCTTTATAAATGATCAATGGAGTTTTGATAATTTAAGAGATTCTGTGCCGCCAGTTGTACCTGAATTATCTAGTGATGATGACACCAGGAACTTTGATGATAATATTGAAAAATCTGATGCTTTAGATGAAGCCTTTCCAGATCCTAAAGCTTTTGTGGGTAACCATTTACCATTTGTAGGATTTACATATAATGGTGATTATCAACTTTGTGGGGGTAAATCAAAACCGTCTGATGTTGTTGATACTATATCTAGCAACCATATTAATAACGTGGGCTCTGAAGCTATATTGCAATTAGAAAAATTACTAGAAAGAGAAAGAGATGCAAGACGTAAATTTGAAGATAGAGAAGTATTTCTTTGTGCTCAATTAGATGAACTATCTCAAAGGGAAAGTAGAAGTAAAAAAATTATTGCTGATACAGATAAAGAGTTGGCTCTACTAAAACATGATCTGAAAGAAATACAACGTAAAGCTGAAATAGAGGCAGATGCCAGAAGAAAAGCAGAATTTAACTATAGTGATGTCAAACGTCGCTTTGATGAAGAACAGAGTAAAAGAGTTAAGGAAATGAATAATTTACATATATATAATGAAAAGGTAAATGCCTTAGAAAAACAATTGACAGAAATGCGTGAGAAACTCAAACAGGAATCTGAGGCAGCCGCCAAATCTAGAAAACAAGCGGCTGAACTCAGTGCTGCTCAAGCGGCAGCTGCTGCAGTGAGCGACGGCACTGTGTCCAGCTTGCGTGCGCAGCGGGATGTCCTTGAAAGAGAATGTGGTAGTTTATCTGAAGAATTGGGAACAGTGAAAGCAGCTAAACAAAGAGCAGAAGCTTCAGTGGCTGAAGCAAACAGTCGTTTAAATGCCGCCCATACTGAGCTGGAGAGATCATCAACAAGACTCGGGCAAATAATGACAGATAATAGGCAGCTATCAGAAAGAGTTTCGTCTTTGGAAAAGGAATGTGCCTCAATGGCTCATGATCTTAGAGCTTCTCAACATTTATACCAACAAGAAGTACGAGCGCATCAGGAGACACAACGCTCACAGTTGCTCTCTAAGCAGGAAGCAAATTTAGAAGTTGTTAAGGGTGAGCCATTTCTAGTCGTATTCGTAAATAACATTATTTACTTAATCTTTAATACCATTATTAGATAATATTAGAAATATCACTTTTTAAACAATGCTAAGTAGTTCCAAATGTTGACATGTTTTGTTCCTATATCATGTTTAATATTTTGCATGCCTCAGGAACATTGGAAAAAATATTAACAGGTTTGTCCATTATGCTAATATAACATTGATTTTGTTTACTAGTACTTTATTGGGTTATCATGCATTAAATCATGCGTTATAGATGTTAAAAATTTAAGCAGTTTAACATTATTGCTACAACCCTTTTATATTTTTAGTTACTTGCATGAGAAACGATATCTTAAAGTAGTCAGTTTTATTGAAAGTTATGAGAAAAAATACAGCGGAAAGTTAGTTTAAGTCGTTTATTGTAATTCTACAGCATTACAAGGCAAATTAAATGAGGAGAAGCAAGCTAGATTGCGAGCAGACTCAGCATCTCAGGAGAAAGACCGTCAAATGTCGATGCTAAGCGTTGACTACCGGCAGATGCAGCAGCGTTTACAAAAACTGGAGGGTGAACATAGACAAGAAAGTGAAAAGGTAATGATTTATTTGATTTTTACAAAATATGTGTATTTTATTTATATAATAAATGTTTAAGGACGAGTCAACCTTTAGGGCTACAAATTATTTATGAGCCTGATAAGAAATCTCTAGATATCCATAGAAGATCCAGATTAACTGATGCAGCAATATATATAAATAGCTCAATGAATTTAGCAGCTAAAGTTATAATGAGTTGGGATATGGGAGTATGGGTTATTGCTCGGAGAAATGATGGCTGCTAGGGTTCTAGTGTAGGAATCGTGAAACCACAATGGGAACGCCGGATTTGGTGAACCCTCTATAAGACTGGAATTTAGAAATCCTTGTTAAACAGGAGTTGCTCAGTTTTATCGGTTGAAATGTTAATGGTGCAAAATAGTTCACTGACAAGAATGAAAACGAGCCTGTTTTGAAAGAGGAAGCCAGTGTTTAGTGTTGAAATACGTCGTATATTATGAAGTTTTTATTTTTAATTAATAATTATTGACGGACCAATCGGATGACCTGATGGTTAGTGGAAAAAAATCGCATATAAAATGAAACACTAAGCAGGGCAAGCAAGGAAAACGCCCTCCACCATCCTGCCCTGTTTTCACCAAGCTGAGGTGTAGAAGTTAAGCATCATGTGTCTGTAACTTCAGGGGCAACCGCGCCCTTCAGACCGGACCACACCATTGCAACAATGCTGCTTTGCGGCAGAAATAAACGCGGTAGTAGGTACTTCCCCGGACGTGCTCTGTCTACTACTAAAATGTAATAAAAGACGTAATTTGCTATATGATCGTGACATCAAACGTTGGTCTCAGGTTGTTGGGCTGCAAGCCGCATTAGAGCAGGAGCGTGCGGCGCGGCTCGCGGCTAGTGCGGAAACCGCAGCCGCAGAGGCGGCCAGCCGCGCGGCCCACTCAGAACGCGAGTCGCGTTCCCGGGATCTCATGTCTGTACGTGCGGCTCTGCACGACACTTCCGAGAAACTCGCCGCAGCCGCAGCGGAGCGCGATATGCATTATGCTCGGGTAAGTCACACACATTTTCCTTGTAGATACATGAGATGTATGATTGAGTTCTAGCGAAAAGTGGTAGAGCTTGATAGTGCCTACCATAGTGCTTGTCAAAAATTAAGAATTGTTATTAAAATTACTTATCGTCGCGGGGTACCGCTAGTATACTATAATGCGAAACTGTGTGTTGTTAAGTCCGTGTTACAAACAGCAACGGCGCAACGGTAAAGATCTGGAGAGTGTCATTAACTAAGAAATATGTGCGGACAAAGGTGCTGTTTGAAGCTAATTATAAATATGTTTATTGCCAGATTGTAAGTAGGTATACAAGGTGTAGTATAGTGCTACACGCGGAGGTAGGCATATTGTAATCGAACTTCTATTGAGTAGAACTTAGTCCACCTTGGGAGGTAGTAGTTCGCTTGTGAATTCGATACAATTATTGTGATGGGTACCTATATGATACCGTTGTAACTTAACATTAATTCAAATCATCTATAAATATGGCCTGCACATTGTGTCCATAAACTTTCAAAAGTTGGTTTGTTTTAGTCGCTTGTGTACATCAACTAGCCTCAACGCGATCAAATAGTAATAATAATAATTATGAGGCTTTAGGCTTGGTTTCTCATTGAATTTTACGATACAATATCTTCTAGCATAAGAACATATTTTCCGTTTCGAAAAATCTAAAATATCCAATCTTCACATGCATTAAAAACGCTTAGATTCCCGCGACTAGGAACGTCAAATGTTTTTTTTTGTAAGGTCGTTGTTTGATTTTTTCTGATTCAACGCGTTTTGTAATGTTGCGTTCAGAGATTATGTCATTACTTATGTGGCAATGCAGATTACATAAATACTTGATATCGCGTTTAACAAAAGGAAGAAAGATACATAGATAATATATATGGTTTACCTCAAAAGATCATAAATAAATAATGAGTCAACATAAATATGAAATCATCAGCCTTTATATACAACATTTTTTTAACCCGATTACGGAAGGGTATTGTATTTAACAGTCCATATTATGTGTTATATGGTTTAAGTATTAAGATGTTCTATGGTTTTGCAGCCTCTTTTGGTATATTTATGATAAATGAAATTGCGTATCAATCCCCAGCTATAATTGCGCAAATCGACCAAAATACTGTTGAAGAATCGATGACGGGATCGAATTAAAAATATCCGTCTTTATCTATATCCGTCTATTTTTTTAAGTTGGTTAAAAAAGAGACAAATGAATTTTAAAAAACCTTGTATAAGTTTGTATAGAGAAATTTTATATATTGCAATTTGAAACATAGGTATTTTCATTCTGTAAACGGGCATATAGGTACATCAGAGGAGGTAGCGAACAATCGCTAGTTTATTAAAACATTGAAGGTTATAAACATCACAAGGGAATTAAAAAGAATGTGAGTCATGTCAAATGGGAGTCTATCGGCACTTTTATCATGCTATACTAATATTATAAATTTGAGAGTGCGTTTTTTTATTTGATCCTTCTTTCATATAGTAGCGGATTCACTTTTCTTTTGTCATCATTTATGCATTCAATCTACCTATAGGCACTCCCTAAGGCAGCCAAGTTAGGCTCTATCCTCTGCATCTTGGTTGTCTGGCTGATGCCGCTTTAAGGTCGTCTGTTTCACAACTTTTTTGCACCCCCTAATGAGGTGGGTATTACTTTCAGTTTACGCACACCGAGTGATTCTCCAACTTAAAATGACATTTTTATATTCTTTATTGCTTTTATAAGTGAATATAAATAGACAAATGTTGTAAAAACAATTTTTTACATTCACATGATATTTTAAAATCTTTTTTTATTATTTAAACTAATTAAAATATTGTTTAAAAAAGTTCTGTCTTGGACGTCCGTGTGTCTGTATCTTTTTCGGTCACGATAACGAGCGAAATACTTAGGTCTGATGTTTAAATTGTTTTCTTAGAGTAGGAAATACGTAATGTGCATATACACTTATTGTCTATTGAGATTGCAAAATAGAGGTTAGAGAGACTTAAAAATCACGGTACGACCCTTAGGAAACAAGCAAACGTGATATATGCAACGCGGTGTGACGAAGTATATTGTGTATATTTTTGAATAAATATTTGTGTATTAATAAATATCTTATGAATGAATACACTTTTATTGTACACCAAAGAAACAAAAAGTAGTTACAAAGATATAAATACAAATCAAGAGAGTACAATTTGGTGGCCTTATCGCTACATAGCGATTTCTTCCAGGCAACCAATGGCGTAAAAGGAAAAAACATAGAAAAGAGGTAGGTGGTGCAATAAATAAGATTTAAAAATGATACAAATATATAAATATAATTATATTCTCTTGATAAAAAAAAAAACTTAAGGAAGATCGCTAGTTTTATCAAACGGAGCTTTTCGATTCAGGTTTCGCAGGCACTTTATAGAATGCATATTTTATAAAACACAATACTTTTACTGTTCTTTGAATTGACGATAGTCTCATCACGCCGAAATAGACTGTCCTTCGGCATTACGACACAATGACTCATAGTGAACACCTAACAGAAAACATGAGCGCACACAAGCAAACATTCTCTGTATACAGATACACCTGCGCGTGCGCCGTCTCCAAGTAAATAAACAGACGATTACGTATTTAGCGGTTTTTCTTCTGTGACTCTTTAGTTATTATTATTGAATGTTTGAACAATTAATAAAATAGTTCGTAACGGTTCACGGAACAGTTGACCTTAAGCTTTTTTCTGAACTATTGTAATATTTTAGGGTTGCTCACATCTTCCAATGGGAAATCGGGTATAAAGCGTCACTCGCGCGACGCAGTCATCTTTCAGTCGCATCCTGTTTTTCCTAGTTTAGGTACTATTCGGCTTAAAATCTATTTGAAGGCGTCAAAATATGTTTGGCGGGAGTCGAACTTGTAAAGGACAAAGTAAACGCAACCCTGTCCACGCGAGATTCGCACTTGTCAGTCATGAGTTTTATATCTTTACACGATTATCACCTTCTTTTTTTTTTTTTTTTGCTCACCATAATATATATTATTCTTCAAATTATACTTTGTATTTATAGAATTGTCTTTTTAACCCTTGACGCAACGTGAATTCGTAAAAACTTTACGTAAGTGCACGATTGGTTTTACGGCGTCTTTAACAAAATCACATACTAGGACGACAGATAATTTTTAGCATTGCCATTCATCATTATCGTCGTATTGACCAATGGTCGTCCACTGCTAACTTAGGTTCATTGTATAGTTTGGTATACATTACAAATATTAGTTTTTTTATGTCTAAAGAACATGCCTAATTAGCATTAAATGTATTTATCTTAATAAGAGTTACTTATACAATATCTAATGTAGGAAGGTAATACGGACGCCAGTATTATGAATTTATGATGTTTCTGCTGACGAATACAATGTATGCAGGTCATACGATACTACAAGACCTTTGTAATTTAACCTAAATAATATTCAAATAAAGCTTTGTACATCTTATCTTTAGGTACAAGTTCGCAGGAATATTACGCCTTAAGATTTAACCTAGATATATTTTCATTCGACTTAACTTTCGGTGGGCAGAGTTCGAATTCCTGCAAGCGCCTGTAACTTTTGGAGTTATGTGCGTTTAATTTAAGGATTTTAAAATATCACTTAACGGTGAAGGAAAACATCTCAAGGAAATCTGCATGCCTGAGAGTTCTCCGTAACATTCTCCAAGGTGTGTGAAGTCTACCAATCCGCACTCGGCCAACTAGGTGAAGTACGGCCTTAACCCTCACCTTAACCTTATTCTGAGAGTAGAGACCCGTGCCGTAGTGAGTCGGTAAAGGTTTGATAATGATCATGATGAAAACATATTTTTTAAGGTTTCTTATACAAGTTGATATTTAAATTATGATTAATTGGAAAGATCGTGAACAGCGAATCTTGTTTACCGAGAAGCATAAGCACCTAAAGAAAGAATATAGATAAAAGTGTTCTCAGAATTGATAGGTGCTAGGTTGCATTTCCAGTTACGATGTGCGATGCTGAGACGTAGCTAGCAATAACCAGCGCGAGCTTAAAGATAAAACTACCAGTATAATTTTTTGTCCGTACTGTGTCATACTCTTTTTACTTCGAACCAAATATTTGTACGTCTGTGCGCGAAGCTTTATTGGACTTAATAGAATTGCATCACCCCCAGTGGCGTGCACAGGGAATATAATGCATATAATGGAAAAATTCCGCTCCAATACGGGTTATATACAATAATTTGGGTATGCAGTGCTTTTGTGCATGTATGAAGTGCACGCCACTGATCACCTCTATACAATGTGTTTCTTCCTGCAGATAAATAATTTCATTTAGTTTTCTTTTAATTTTGAAACTATGCGTTGGAACAACTAAGCTGTGGAACAATAATTCCATTTCCACAAAATCTAAGCTGTTTTATGATAACGAAGCTCAGAGTAATGATGATGATGAGTTCGAAAGTAGGTAAAGGCAGTGTTTTAGTGTGTTTCACAAACATATATCGCTACCCATCCTAGCACATCTTTGGTGGAATGGCAACCTTACAAACTAGGTTTATAGTCTTATGCTGTGCCCTGCGAATTCATCTATGTTAACTTGCGTGCGTAGCACAAAATAATTTTTCTAGTCATACTTGTAATTTCTTAGATAAGCGTGTTTAAACGTAGGTACAAAAGAACTAATAGTTAAAGTACATTTTTTGGATATGGAAAGACATATCATGGTCTGAGTTTTCTGGATTCTGGGTCCCTTTTAATTTGATCAGATTATCCGTGTTCAAATATTAGTGATGTGCAGGCCTATCGAGTATCTCGGTGGTTATTTATCTACGTAAGAAAATAAGAAAGTTACCTTAGTGGCCAAACCGAGATACAGTGCCAAAGACGTCATCTCCGTTGTCTACTCATATGACAGAATGCACACCAAGGTTCGATCGTTGTTTGATAGCAACTTTCTATAGTTTGTAACCTAATTTCATATCCAACGAGATACAAAATGGGCTTGCAGTTGCATCTATAATTTACCATGTAAGGGAAAATCTTTTGATTGGTTTTAGTTTTGGGTATACTCTATACCCTGTACACACGTTCACGATACACTGTAGAATCGTTCGAGTAGCAATAAAATCGGTGCTGTCAGATATCACGTCCCCTATCAATTACAGCATGCTCTAGAATATCGAAGGTTATTTCATCCTTGCTATTAATTATGATAATGAATTGTGAAGTAGGCCTATAAGTCAGAAGGGCCTATAGCCAAACATTTTTGCTACGAACACTGGAGGGCATTTTTTTGGACAGCATATGCCCCAAGAGAAAAAGTTACACGAGGACCTTAATAGGCTGATAAGGATTTTGTCGACGATGATTGATGACTTTTAGTTTTGGTAGTAGTAGTAGAGCTTTTAGTGACGGAGTTCGTCCGGAGAAGTACTACCACCATGCTTATTTCTGCCGCAGCATTGTCGCAATGCTGTATTCCATAGTATATTACTGATCGAAATTGTCTAAGATCAGTATTAAGTAGGTACTTATATGGCTATTAATAAAATGTTTCGCCCCGTCTTGCAAAACAAAACATTTAAAGTCGTGGATTAAACTGTACAATAAACAATGAAGTTATGCGACTTTTATAAGAATTTATTAATGTTATTAAAGCAAATAGCACATGAACGAAGGCGGGTTCATAAAACACTTGCATTATTGCACAGTTTCATCTATGGAATGCCTTGCGCGGTTTTATTTCCTGCTCATCTCTAACTAGTTACGATTTTATTGAGTCAACTTTATTTGTTAATATGTTGGCTTTATTTTCTCCTTGAATTTAAAAGTTTTAATAAAACTACACCGCTTACACATACGTCATGCTTTCTGGGTGTCCTTATTTGGAGTTCTAATCTATATACAAATAAATAAAATTTAAGTTTCGCTGTGTGATGTCGATATAACTGCCTCTTTTTTACCTAAGCTCTACTATTGGACGATAGTTATGTTATTGCTTTATGCTTAAACACATGTTTTACTAAAAAATCTTGGGTCGGGCTAATCTGGGAAACGGGTAAAGACTGAACTTTTTTTATTGGTCTTTCACATCTAGGACTTCTTTTGCGGGGAAGACTGAACTGATTTCGATGAATTTTTGTATGTTAGTTAGGTAGGAAGAGGACTTTGCAAGGAGAGCTATGGGCAGAAATTTTGCTCATGTAGACCTTATTACAGGCACTTGTAAATCGTTCATGCATTTAACATGTTACAGTAATGTTAGTGATTGTGATAACCGCATTCGTTGATTTAAAACTTTTTTTGTTATCACCATCTCACAGTCTAGTTAATGTTGAGCTATGAAGTAAGAGCAATTCATTGCGCATGATAAATTGCCATCCGGTTAGTTCCGGCTCTACGGATGGCCTTAATATTAAATATTATTTAAAGCTTTTAATTCACAAATTTATAAACGTTAGAGTAACGTATCAAAAAGGACAGATGCTGATGTAGAGGTAATATGATGCGGTATTATCTCGCATTTTAATGAGCAGTTGAGATTTTTTTAAATTGTAATAATTGACGGACCAAGCATCAGATGGCCCACCTGATGACAAGTTGGAAATTATCGCCAATAAACAAAACAACACTACAAAGCGCATTCAAGGAATAAGTGCTACAAATGGCCATCTTGTCCCCATCATCCTGAGGCGTAGGTGTTAAGCCTCATGTGTTGTTATTCCACCGGCACCCACGCCCTTCAGACCGGAATACAGCATTGCGACAATGCTGCTTAGCGGGAGAAATAAGCATGGTGTTATTTCCCCGGACGAACTCCGTCACTAAAATCTCTTTCTCCTACTACTATTAAAACTGAAAGTCATCAATCATCATCGCCAAAATCCTATATATAGCATATAAGCATATAAAGGTCCTAATGCTTAGGCACAGCCGTTCTCTCTTGGGCGAGAGGGTTTTAGAGAGTAGAACAACGCTGCTCCAAAGCGGGATGTTAGCGGGCTAAATTAACCTTAATGCATTTAAAATAACCATTATACCTTTTCAATGACAAAATTTCTAAAATTAGTTTTTTTATCACTAATAACATATTTAATGTTATGCAAACAGTTCGATAGTCCCTTAATAAGAAAACAAACCCGATTTAGTCTAAATCATAGTTTTAAAACTAATCCAAAAACAAGAGATAATTATTTAGATGCTTAAAACTTACGCGGTTACGCTTCGATAAATTCGCGATGTTTCACACCGAGCGGTAAAGTAACGGTAAAAAAATTTCGGAGCCGCGTTTTATGATTAGGTTTTTATAGTATTGTCTCATGAGAATTGAATATTTTTCACAATTTAAAATACACATGACTGGAAGTGCCCGCGTAGGCAATTCGCATGCATATACCCCATAATAGTATTAAGTTTCTGCCTTAATATAAAGCGTGTAAAAAAGGACGAATTGAAATATCTATCTATCGCATTATTTAATATTAACATTTGGGGATGAAAATTATTTGAATGCTTATCGAATTTCACAATAGTCAACTTCTAAATAAGAAGTCCTATTGGAATGAATTAAAAAATATTTTACTGCTAAATAAATATCCTTAGTGATAAAACTGTTTATTTAATAATACTGCGATACTAATGTTACCCACTTGTATCTACCGGCGATTTAATACAATTTTAGAACACAAAAGCTGCTATTGCGACTTAACTAGGTATGATATTTTTATATAATCCCTCGCTGACTTTTGTACAATATAATAATGAGTACCTACTTTAATCATGTAGTACATAATTTTTATGTATCATCAATAATATAGGCAAAAATTACCCATTTCGGGTGAATCTCTATTTTTTTTAAATAAATTATAGCCCATCTTATTTCGTGATAGTTTTGTAGCTCACTTTTGGCGAAGAAATGGTTAAAATTGATCCAGTTGTTTCGCAGCCTAAATGGTTTTGGAACAACCAAGGAACATTATTGGTACAACCACGCAAAAAAATCTTTTCTTTTTATAATATTAGTATAGATTAGTCAAGATCATCATGGCAAGGATATAAATTAATATGATTGTAATTTAATGATTACGAATGATTTTAAAGCTGTATTAATTGCTAAGCTTAATGCTTTATAAGCTTGTTGTTTTAATTAGTTCTAGAACAAATAAAAATTGACAACATACAAATATATTTTGACATGTTTTTTTTCATATCGTCCAGTGGTCGGAAACGGTAGAATACATTTTCATAAAATTCAAAGATCAGAGACAGAAAGTGGCGACTTACTTACGTGTACATTTTCTTTCGGGACTAAAAATTTTATTAAAACACAAAGATACTGGAATTCAATATCTAATTGAGTTTTAACCATTATAAAGACACGTTTTTGTGTTAAAGTTAAACAAACACACATTGCCGTTCTTTAAATTGAACTCAATGATTCTCAGGATTTGTATTAATTTACGATTTGTATTAATTTTAGAACTGCATAGCTGGAATTTGTTTTAATTCTCGTTAACAACACCCGAATTCCATTAAGTATATTATTGATAACATATTTTAGAACCCAAGCGATATCCCGAAAGGTTCCGAAAAAATGTACACGTTGTATGGAAAGAGGAAGAGTGTCGTTAGGAATCTCAACTTTTGTCTAATCTTAAGTTTAGGTAAATACACAACCTATTCTGATCGCTGGACTCATAATACATAATTCAAATGTGATTAAATATGAATGTGTGGGGTTCAGTATGACTTGGTCCATTCATTAACAGCATTCCGACAGTTCCAAACGCCGCTTTAATTATCTACTATTTGTTACAAATACAAATGAAATAAAATGTGGACATTGCCTTCATTGTCTTTAGAACAAGCATATAACGAGATTTGTTTAACATACTTTTTGTATTGGCATCTGACTCAGATCCATAATTATAATTCCTGAATCGTGGAACCACAAAATATTTTTTTCTATATATAGGTTTAGGTAGGTAGGTAGTGCCTTTCTAGTTTAACCATTTACTTGACGTACGTTTTCTATTTGATGTCACGTTACATCATAACGTTTGATTGACGATTTTGATTAAGACCCTCATTTAGGTAAGATAGATAGAAATTTATTGTTAACATATAGTAAGACAGATAAAAATGCACTGGCTAACCTGGTAGTTTGTATAAGAACCGTTAAAATTACATTGCGTCGTCCTTGCCAGTAGTGTACCTTGTTCAAGTCGGCCCAAGAGACCAGAAGTAAGCAATATAAAAAATTATAAATTCTATAGATGACTCGAACATTGAAACGTATGTAAGGTGGAGGACCTTAAATGTACGCATAATGGGGAAGGGAATAAAGTTTGTTAAATGTTTTAAGGTAAACAAAAAAAGTTATTACAAATGTAGTAAAATTGTTTTTCTTCATAGCATTACGAAGGAAAACAAAACACCGCTGATCTTAATAATGATGTGCGCTATGCGTATTCGAAGAGGAGTACCATCGTTTCGTACACAGAGACTGAAAAAATCCTCACTCAAGAAACGGTGTTGCGTGCTAGCTCTTTTTATGCTACTGTGCCTAGATATCTGAATTTAGACTCTTTCATGAAGTGTTCGTATTTTTGTTGTTCATGTTAATGCCCTACGCAGCACTAACTGAAGCTATATGTTTAACAACGTCTTGAAATCGTATAAGACTATCCCCAATTAATATCGTATTATCTGGGTATCTGATGTTATTTAATGCTTTGCGCTCAATTGATATGCCGTCTGGACTGTTTTCTACCGCTTCCGAAAATATAGCCTTAGCATAGAAAATAAACAGTAGGGGTAATAAAATACAGCCTTGTCCTACGCCTCTTTCTATTTCTATGGAAGACGTAAGTTTCCGTTATAATCTTCTATATAAAATTCTGAGTATACGTTTTTCATTGCAGAGTGAGGAGCTTCGATCTCAGTTGGAGAATGAGCAGCACTATTGCATTGTGTACCGAACGCAAGCGAGCGAGGCTCGCGCGCAGCTGGATGAGAGCACCCGAGCCACCCGCGACCTTGAGCAAGAGCGAGCCAGTCTCATGCATCAACTGCAACTTGCGATCGCCCGAGCTGACTCCGAGGCTATTGCAAGGTACGTAAAATACTCCTACATGGATGGTGTGATTGAAAAGCTTTTCCCGGAATCAATTTCTCAACGACAATTATATATAGTTCATTAGGTAGTTATGAGTCGCAAATACACAGGGTACATCGATATAATGCCGTATCCATACTGCCATACAAATATTATAAACGTGAAAGTATGTATGTATTTTTGTTTACAATACATAGTAAAGGAAAATTACAAATATTTTGTTTCTAATCAGTGTGACTAGCTAGTGTTTAGCAAAGAGGCACGGGTACATCTTTTTCCCGGAAAATGAAAGAGATCCCACGGTATTTTTAGAAACATTAACCCGCGTAAACGAGATTGCTGGAATTTATAATTAATTATAATAGTACTGCAAAAAGAATATAATTTGGTGCTTGTTATGCCAATTTGCTTAAAACACTTCGAGCAGCCATTTTCTGTAATAAAAATAAAAATTTTCCTATTGCAAAAATTGGTTTTGAATTGTGTGTGTGGAATTTTGAGCTACCGCATGAACATAACTAGCTTGTGTAAATAACGACGTTTGAGGTGTTGCGTTGATGTATATAACCCTATTCAATGTGTTGCGAAGGTCGATAGCGGAAGAGACAGTCGGAGAACTTGAAAAGGAGAAGACAATGAAAGAGCTAGAGATGCGCGATGCGCTTGCGCAGCATCGCAGCGAGCTAGCGTCTCGTGATTCGCTAGTGCAAGGCCTGCGGGACCGAGATCATGAAAACCGCGCAACAATCGATCTGCAGCGGAAGGTACGTGGTTGTACAGGCTAAAACCATTGGTCGTTGTTCAAGTGGTTGCACAAAACTATCTTGAACTGTAACTTTATTTTGTTTTAAAATGGTTATCCAGTTAGTATGTCCAAATTCTAGTTGTAGTTACAAATTCGGTGCATTAGGAAACACCTTTTAGTGAAACTAAGCCACGCGATACGGCGTCGGTATCAAATGAAAAGTTTATAAATCAGAATTAAAACAAATTATTGTAGCGTGGCTAACTAAAATATATTTTAAATATTGATTCGATATATTTCTTAAATATAGTTCGATAATATTTTGGATTTGTCGATATTTCGACCCAGTTGCATGGATTGTGGTCACGACGGGACTAGACTAGACTAGATATACTTTAAAATATGATGTGTTAATAGTGGTCAGGACTTCGGTGTCACTTACTGGATAACAAAGTTTGATCCCGAGCTTTATCTTTTCGGAGTTATGTGCGCCTTCAGCCATAAATCTAACACTTATCACTTTCTTTAACGTAGAAGTAGAACATCGTGAGGAACCCTGCATGCCTGAGAGTTCTCCTTAATGTTTTCAAAGGTGTGAATTCCACTAATATGTACTTGGGTAGTGTGGTGGACTTCGGTCTAAACACTTCTCTTTCTGAGAGGAGGCCAATGTTCTTTAGTAAGCCAGTAATGGATTCGGTGGGCCAATAAAGAATAGATTCGTAAAATGCGGTAGATGTCGTCCTATCTCTTTCGTTCAACAAACGGGTGGATGCAAATACTATGCGAATGAGATAGCACTTATAAATCTTATCTTTAATGGCGCAGGTTGTATAGTTGTGCACAGATTTGTATATATAGAAAGGGCTACCGATGTAAGAATTCACTGTGCCTAAATGTTATAACATGTCATAAAAATATTTTATCTTGTAGGAGGTTGACGAGCTTCGTCGCAGCGGCACGGCGCTGGCGGAGCGTGTCGCAACACTGCAGCGCTTGCAGGAGGAGGTGGATCGCCTCACCAAAAGACTCAACTCTGAGATAATGCTCAAACAACAGGCCGTCAATAAGCTGGCTGAAATTATGAACAGGTATGATCTATTAGGTGTCTTTCCAGAGTTCAGCACTTGAAGGGTGTCAACGGACCCTGTTACTCTTTTGTCCGTCTGGCTGTCATTGAATTGTAATTTCATAAAAATCCACAGATAGAGTTAAAATTTTCGCAGAATGTATTTTCCTATTGCCTATACAACAATAAATAAATATAAAAAGAGTTTGTAAATTGAAGATATACAAGAACCTCAGCAACCCAACCCAACATAGAAGAAACGTATTAATTTGGTGTTAACCGATTAACTTAAATACTTTTTGCAGTGTTCAATATTGATAGGTTTGAAATGGGTCTAATATCACTGCTCATGTACCCCTGACAGGGTTTCTAGTGAAGAAACTATACTTAAACAGTTATATTATTATGTAGCAACTTATTAAAACAAACATTTTTGTCCAAACGAAAACTTTTCTTTTTCTCACATATTAAGTAAGTTATTAACTATATACCTCCCTACATAACCTTACTTACTTATATTTTATTTATCAGGAAAGATATGAATCCAGCGACGACAAAGAACAAGAGCAAGATGTCGGTTCGTAAGGACAAGGACTACCGTAAACTACAGCAAGACCTGACGCGTGAGAAGGAAAAGTCTGACCAGCACATCTCAAAGCTGCAGCGAGATTTGCAGGAGTCGCAGCAACAATTGTTGGAAGAGCAACAGACAAGGTTGCGCCTCGCTATGGAGGTATGTTTGTATATTATGTGCTACTGCCGATCAAGTTCTAAGTTTGATAACCTTCAAACAAAATTTTAGGTTTCGGATCTTTTTGACAGGAAATTCTTAGTTTAAAATCTTTAAGCTAATGAATATTTGCGCGCAACTCAGCTTTTAAATTATATTGGTTCTTATTCGTACTAATATTATAAATGCGAATGAATGTTTGTTTGTAAGTCCGTCTTTAACGCCCTAACTACCAATTGTCTTGACTTTTGGTATAGAGGTATTTGAAAGGAAGGATAGTAACGAAGGCCACTCTTAATCCCAAGAAAACAAATGGTTCCCACGGAATTCGTAAGAAACGTAGTAAACTCGGACGAAATATAAATTTACTTCAAAATTAGATTTTATTTTGTGAGTCGATAAAATGATATAATTGTAAATGAAAATTATATAATGGTGTCATCAAGAAACACCACTAGAAGAACGATGTCCTTAAACGAGATAACTACAGTAAAATATATTTTTAGGTTGACAGCAAAGACGTCGAAATCGAACAGCTAAAGGAGAAGTTAGCCGCGCTCACAAGTGAGACAGCGTCGCAGTCCTCCGCCGACGCTGAGGACGGTGAAACGGAGCAGACCCTCGAGGGCTGGCTCTCGGTGCCCTTCAAGCAGAACATTCGGCGGCACGGCTGGAAGAAACAATACGTCGTGGTGTCCTCCAAGAAGATTATCTTCTACAACTCTGAGAACGACAAGCAAAACACCACGGACCCGGTTATGATATTGGATCTGAGGTTAGATGTTTATTTCTTTTGCTAACTAACACGTCAGATGCTGACATGTCCCAATACAAAAATTGTCCATTTTTCCGGACAACTTATTGCATTTATCTACCCTTTGAAATTTTAGCTAATCATAGCTTTTGAATTATCATCAATAATAACGAAATGATAAAAAAAACATTAAATTTTAATTGGAATTTAGACTTTAACTTTAAACCACTTCTCTTATTACTCACCCTTATCACAATAACAAACAAAGTTAATTATGCGATTCGACGTCGAATGATTATTATATAGACGAATAACTATTTGTAGGCGGATATTCGTATCATTTCTTTTTTACTCAAATCTAAACTAAATTGTCAGGTCTGAAATAGTGCTGTCTTTTTCCTGGAGAGGGATAGCACTATTTTTAGACAGGTCGAATTTAATTAAATTTAGAGATCTATGTACAACTTAATTGGTTCCATTAATATCTATATAGTTTAAGATGTGTACTATTTGGTTACAGCAAAGTGTTTCACGTGAGGTCAGTGACGCAAGGCGACGTGATCCGGGCCGACGCGAAAGACATTCCGCGTATCTTCCAGCTGTTATACGCTGGCGAGGGGGAGGCGAGGAGGCCTGGGGATTTGCAGGACCAGCCAACCGATGGGACGGATCATGCCGGTATGTTCTTCTAAACTATAGTTTAAAAGCCAGTTTTGGAGGGGGCACAAAGCCGATTGGGTATTACTTACTGTCGTTTGCGTACAAAATACGCGGTGAAAACCATAAATCTTGTTTATATATAGCCGGTCCGCTAGTTTGTAATGATATAAATAACTAGCGACCCGCCCGAGCATCGCATGGGTGCAGTGTATGCAGGTATATATGTAATTGAGCGAGAGTTTGAATGTTGAGTCCATCAGCCTCTCTTTAAATGTCTGATGTTCTCTAAGATATTAATTTTAATGATATGCTGTAAAAGACAATTTTTATCCACATGAACTGCACAACGTATATAATGTATCTTATTGAATGAGGAATTTAAAAATAAATCCATCGCGGACTTTTTTTTATTGATCTTTGTAAGATACAATGCCTTAGTAAATCGTATTAATCAATCTCGTAAAAATAAGCCAGCGTTTGTAAGCGAACAAAAATATTTTTGTTGCGACATCTCATTTCAAATCTTAGTTTTTTTTTTTGGCTTTGTTGACCTACGTATATATTACAAAACAGGCTTCAGAATATTGATGGGGCTGATCAAAAATGTTTGCGGAGAATCACTTTGATGACTTTTACGCAATCATGAGAAACACATCTGCATCAATGATGAGAAGGATGCGCGAAAGATCCAAAAGTATTTTTAAAATATAAAGCAACAAATGGGAAAATGGAAATCCCTCTATGGAGCACTGGGTTGGTACACACTCATACACCAAGTGCTCAAGAGGGTACTCAACTTAATTAGGAGATATATTTGGCCAATTTCAATTAATAAAATAGTTAAAAAGATAGTTGTTACAAGGTATGGAATTTTATCCGAAGTAAACATTATTATTATTTTATTTTCTCTTCTATAGTATGCATGTATACCACAATGGGAGCGGCTTTGTTTTATACTATTTAAAGAAGATGCACCTTTACGCTAGCTTCTAAACAAAAATAAGGATTTGCCAATTGTTGTTGTTGCAGGTAATACGGTGCAACACAAGGGCCACGATTTAGTCAGCATCACATACCACATACCCACCGCCTGCGAGGTTTGCACGCGCCCGCTGTGGCACATGTTCCGACCGCCCCAGGCCTACGAGTGTCGACGTGAGTGAACTCATTAAAATTTTAGAGCTTAGTAAAAGATCTGCTCGCTCGCAATCGAGGTGTCGTTTTCCAGTTTAGAAATACTTTAACATCGGAGTGAAATGTATGTTATTTGTACTGTGTTTAATTTTAAAAGAGTGTTCAAATTGGCCTCCAATTCTTTAGCTCGGGCTTTTATCAGAGCGTTTAAAAAAATTAGAATTACAGGATTTCCGACTCTAAAACGAGTGACAGATTGAGTTGACGATACGGAGTTTAATACTTGAAAAATACTATAATATCGAGCGAGCAAATCTTATACTCAGTCTGCTAGTTACTTCTAATTTTTTTACTATAGTGGGCCGGTAAAGGGTTGATATGATACAGATAAACACCCAGGCACTGAAAAACTCTTAATGTTCATCACACCACAAATTATCATGACTAAATTCTTTATTGCACATAAAAAACAAAATACAAAGAGAAAGACAATGTATAAAAATAAAAAATAAAATGAAAAATAAGTTTCGGTGTGCAAAGGCGGTCTTATCGCTAAAGCGATCTCTCCCAGACAACCTCTGGCGAAAGTAGAATAGAAAACAGTAATAGTACCTACTTATTGCAAAGGCGTCCTTATCACTAAATGATCTTTAAAAGGCAACCTGAGCGTGCGAAGTAGTTGCTATAAGGAACGACATATTCCTCTCTTCTTCGTCGTTTACTTCATTACTGAAGGTCGTGTCCGGATTAAAGTTCCTTCGTAGCGATTTTTACTACAGCCTTCCATCCTGTTCTATCCTCGGCCTTTTTGATAGCTTCTGTGATAGGGAGGCCTGTGAGCGACTACCTGGTCAGACCAGCGACGAGGTGATCGGCCACGTGGTCTTTTACCCTCCACCTTACCTACAAGTATTAACATCTCCATATCACTGGGCAGGCGTCGAGCAATGTGACCGAAGTAGCTAAGAATATTCATGTAGCACAATGTGGAGGGGCTGGTGTTAAAACACATATTCCAGTTGTGCAGTGGCGTGCACAGGGTTTTTGACCAGGGTATGCATAAAGCAGGTACATGGCATGAAATGGAAATTTTCATCTACAATATGACTTATAAAAAATAATTTGGGTATGCAGTGCTTTTGAGCATGTATGAAGTGCACGCCACTGCAGGTGTGTCAAATATGACGTGACGGTAACCCGTTGCCCGCTGTCCGCGCGCAGGTTGCCGAATGAAGATCCACGCGGAGCACGTATCCGAGGGCGACGGCGTGGCGGCGTGCAAGCTGCACGCGGATCGCGCGCGCGAGCTGTTGCTACTGGCGCCCGCCGCGCCCGAGCAGCGCCGCTGGGTGGCGCGCCTGGCGCGGCGCGTGCAGCGCTACGGGTACCGCGCCGCGCACACCAACCACGACCACACCAAGCTGTCGCCCAGGTGAGCCCCACACACCTACAGCCAGTGGCGTGCATACAGGCTATGCGCAGGCTATGGAATTAACGCTGCGATGATAGGACCGAACGTTGATCGCAAGTTAACGTCCGAGAGCTATTGTAGGGTGCCCATAATTATCTTTTCCGGGGACTAATTTACTTTAAACTTACCGGAAACTTTAATTAAAACAAAAATAAAACAATGTATATATGTTCATACATTTGGTTCATATATGACATATTAAAATATCCGCACCGAAAAAGAAAAATATCCTGTATTTAAATATGAAAATATATAACATATGATTGGTGGCATAGGTCGATGATATGATCATCGACAAACTGGTACCTTTACTGTGCCCGTAGGCAGTTGCGTCCATAGAGGGTATGCAGATGATATAAGAGGAAGAAAATCTCTAGTATCAGTTATAAATACGAGGGTAGGCTTTTTATAACTCTTCTCTCTAACTGAAACTGCTAGGCTTGTCTATTTTGCGTATTGTCATAGTGTAATGTACTATGGGATCTTGCTATGGGGCAAAGCAGCTGACATAGATACTATATTATATATTTACATATTTATGTACAGGATAGTTTTTTTTTTAGTGTGGATATTTTAATGTCATACATGAACCAAATTTATGAACATATATATTTTTTTTTTATGTTTTACTTAACGATACAGAAATTAACGGTTACAAAAGATTCGTCTCCGGAAAAGATAATTATGGGCACCCTACAATAGCTCTCAGTTGTTAACTTGCGATCAACGTTCTCGCACTCGGTCCTATCATGGCAAAGATAATTTCATAAAATAAAGCATAATATTAACTTAAACAATTAATATTGATATACGCATTACTTACCTATGCATGTCACACATTACGATGTATTTTTTTAAATCCATTACAAGTTAGCCCATGAAAAGTGGAAATAATCGTGAGGATACTTGCACGTTTGAGTCTTCTCCATAACGTTCTCAAAGCCGTGTGTAGTCTACCAATCTGTACTGGGCCAGCGTGATGGACTTCGGCCTAAACCCTTGTAATTGTGTGAGGCGACCCGTACCGTTTTGCGTTTAGCGGCCAAATGAATAACAAAGTAAACTCGTATCTGTTTTGCAATTTAAAAATGGAAGATTTATTCCGAAACAGTGCAAACAAAGAACTTATCTTAGGTTTTTTTAAAATTTCGAATTGCCTTGCAAGTAGAAAGCTGTTAAATGAATATGAACGCATCTTCTTTTATTTGTCCGGAATCGCCGCTATAGATTCTGAAATCTGTGCATGTGAACGCATCTTATTTTTGTGTGTAGGGACTCGATGCGGTCGAATCTGAAAGCTGTGTATATGAACGCATCGCAGCGGAGCTCAACGCTTCCCGCCAACGCCTCAATCCCGCGACAGTGACACGCGCAAGTACGTTGTTACCTATACAAGCACCACTCCAATCTCGCCTTAATATAGCCACATACAAATCAATTGCAATGTAAACTACAATTTTATTCATCCTGAAGTATAACATTGTAGTTTTGTAGCCATTTTACGCGTGTGTAGACGGATAACTACTTTGAAAACCATACATTCTTCGATATTTACTCTGCGTTAATTTATACATACCTATCTAACGTCGCTTGGACAACGTCCTGTTTTATTTATCTTTTAGAAGTCATCTTCAGTTTAGATAATAGGTAAAGGTAAACGTATACGACCAAGTAAATTGTGGTAGAGCTCACTATATCGGCTGAACTTAATAAGTAATCCTTTTCATAGATAATTTTTGTATTGCGAAAATAATTCTAATTCGTTTAGTACTGCCAATCAACCCCAAAACAAGTTAAGAGATTATTTTTTTTGCCATTTAAAAAGGTTTACCTTGTAAAGTTTGTTAAGCTGAAATCTGTCTTGTTGTTTAATAATAAAGTGGCATTAGGTAAGCCAGTGCCAATACAAAACAAAATGACATGGCATTGTTAAGTTATAAGATCTGAAAATTGGCCTGCAATTTTTGAAATTGGCTTTTGACATAAAGTAGCCGATTTTTGTTACTCATTTTATTTCTTGTTATTGTCGGTACTCACCTTTGTAAACATGAATTGCGCGAGCGTTTATCAAGCACGAAGAAATTCACAAAATTAACCGGTGGCTTACTGCCATTATTAATAAGAACAATTTTTCAGAAACAAAACGTCAACAATAAAAATATATACATACTGTTGTAATGGTTGGTAGCAAGTTTGTGAAGATCACGTTAAAAAATAATTCCTAAAGTTGTACTCGGGAAAATAATGTTTGTTTGGCGAAAGAGTTCGCGAGCTTTTTGTTCGCAAAAAGTGTGATCAAGTCCAAAGGCATTCAAGTTGTGCTGGTGAAAGAATTATTCGTTGTTCTTGCGTAATAAAAGCCTAGCGTAAACTTCGCAAAAGGTCTACCTGCGACACAAAGTTTGCGTAGCGATTTCCGCCGGTGAGCACCGCCCGTTATTATAAATAAGGAAAAATAGTGAATTTAGTTTTTAGTCTCGTTATGAATTGAATTGTGAAAATTTTAAAACAAAAATAGGCAACAGCAATATGATACACCTAGTTCTATATCATTGTAATGTCACTGACTATGAGGTATACAACTTTTAAATAAGAAATGTTACATTGGCTAAGGTGATCCGATTTTATTAGGTTGTTACTTAGGCACTGAGAACAGTACCTACATAAAGAAATATCTATACTATACATAATCAAGACTTGTTCCATATTATGGACTACTTTTAAGCAGTAACTCTGTGATGCAGATCCGATATTATTTCGTGGATTAAAATCAATGTTATGAAACCTCAATTATATTCAATTGAGAAGAACTAAGCGAAAACATCTACAGAAAAGTTGAAAATTGATAATAGAACTTTTTTTTATTTCTACATTTGATACAAATTGTTATACCGCCAAAAACAGTTGAATTGCTATACGACTCTATACTCTCCATTCTCCAAGATTGAAGCCGGGACCGCATAGACATGTCTTCCCTACTCCACGTAATAACACGTGTTGGGTCAACCAAATATTAGTGTTTAGGTATGCCCAAAAATATATTACCAATGTTCAACGATACGCTTTGTCAATTATATGTGTCTGGGCATACTCATTAATTATGATTTGATTTGACTCAACACGTGTGACTTGGCGAGTTGAATGTGTGCCCGTGATAGGATGTTTTCAAGTCAAGGTATTTATATAATCATCGATGTGTAAATATTAGTTACATTGTGTTGATATTATATTATTATTCCTTATAATTTGCTTATACATATTATAAATACGCATGTGATAGGCAAAAATGGTTGCGGACATTATTTTGGTGCGATAAACATGCTTTTAGGTGTTGCAAAGGTTTAACGAAAGGTTTTATGCTTTTAGTCTCGCGTATTTTTAAGTGGCTTGACTAATGAAAATTGAATGTTTGAAAGTCCAAAATTATGATTACATTTAGAATATAAGCATGTTACATTCAATTGATTGAATGAGTTAAAGTTTTTTGATAATGTCTGGAATTTGAGGTATTTACCTGCTCACGTTTTTGTGGTCTACGAAAGCCAATGAAATATTTTTATACACACATTTTATTATACGAAGTTTGCTATTCATTCCCGACTCGTATGCATTTAAAAAACGTTACTATGCACAATATGCATTGACAGAAATTTTGCACCTTTTCATACAATAATTAATCAATAGTGGCATCGTATAGTGGAAAATTTCATTTATAATGACTAATTAATGGCTTTGTACTGTAAATTGAATTACCTTGCTCAAGAATATTCTAAATTGTTTCTACGATATAATTGTTACTCACTCGCTCTTTTTACTGGCCTATTTAAAAATTAATTAGAACCAGTAAAATTGCAAGCATTTTATGTCTCAGCTTTGAAACAAAAGCAATGTGACAGGAATACAGTATATAGGAATCACTTCCTAAATTAAATCAATTTAAGATTTTTGTTTTTACCTCAATTTTTAAATATATGCACAGTTTTTAATGTAAGGTATTAATCACCTAGTTGCATGAAACAAAAAAAAGGACATCAACAGTAAAAAAAAGACGTGGAAACTTGGTTTGTTGAGATCTCCATAATTACACATTTTACTTATGGTTTGCATAAAAAGTTGCTTTTATAAGGTAAACAATAAAGTACAATGTTATTTTACCTTTTCCATTTTCATAATTTGTATTATTCGTTGATGTTAGAGCAACACCCGAATGAAGTATTCGTTAATTTTTATTTACTTCAAAATATATAAACTAGCAGAAAGAAAACTAAATTAACAGACATACATTTGCATTTCGATCTATTATGAATGCAATCAATTAACAATTTTCTTGTCTTTAGACAATAATGTAAAAACTTCGAATTTAAATAGGATAAAAAAAAAACATTATCACGTACTTTATTGCTCTTAAGAATAACGAGTTGAGTAACGTACACTACTTCATTATCAATTATAGTAATAGCTCGGTAACCCTTAGCGAGAAAAAGCATTACTTTTAATTCGAAAAAGTAATTATCATAATGGAATTAATAGTAACTGCCTATTTGGTTAAAAAGTTGTACTTAATAAGGGCTTCATACAAGTAGGTATGGCGGCAAAGAACCGTCTTGAACTACTTACTTCTTCGAATTGGGGGTATGACATGAAGGATTGTATGAAATACTTAGGAGGTAGCCGAATAATTCATCATTCATTCATTTATACGTTAGCTTCTAAGTTACGGATTCTACCAATTCCGTTGCTTGTTCCGAACTCTCGTTTAGGTCACGTTTTGAAAGGTTAATAAAGTACTTCGTGTCAAAATTACTTGTTCTACAAAATTTCCGATGGCTTGTTGATACTAGTCGAAACGGTGACTATCTTTTTATGTTCATTCTCGAAAATAGTTTTCGAGAAATTGTAATTATCTAGCAAAGCATAAATTTCAATGTCTAACTAATGTTAAAACGTCGTTAAACGTGGTATGTATTTTTCCAGTGGCGTTTATAGAGGGTATGCAGATGATATAAAATGTCCAGAACGAGAAATAAATTCTTAAGTAAATTTTTATAACTCTTGAAATGCCTATCCTTAGGTTTTTTTAAAACTCGTACTGGAGATTTTCGTCATTTAATTTCATCTGCATACCCTCTATGCAGGCCACTGTAGTTTTCAATACCTATACGCACAGAATAAAGAACATACAGAAACCATGTATTACACTACAACAAGACCAATATTGAGGCAACAAAAACCACTCCGCTTTAGTATAAAGTGACTAACTGTTTGTTTGAGAAACACTCAAACAAACAGTTAGTCACTTTATACCATTTATCAATTACAGTAATTATTTTTACCTTTAATGTTCATAACGATTACCATACAATGGGAAAATGTTTGTGAGCTAGCAACAATCCGCGGTCGTAGAGTGAGACGTGTGCGGGCCGTTTTCACTGTTTTTGGACACAATGCACTGAATAATGCAATAATGGCTGAATAAGGATTCTGTATGTTCTTCAATTGAAAAATTCAATGCCTAAATGTCAAAATTTTGGGCCTATTTTATAACAATTATTAAATTAAAAAAAATAATTAACCTATGCCTATGGCCTTTAGCATCCAGTAGTTCATATGCCTATTTGCAGGGAATTGATATTAATTATATAGAAACTAGTATTTACAATTACACTGGTTTATTAAACTTTACACAGCACACATCTCTGTTGAACGATGCCTAACTATTTATTGTAGATTTAATCACTCTTAGGGGCACAATATATGAAGCAAATGCCATACTCTTACATTTGCTGATTAACGAGGAACAGTGCCATAAATGTTTAGTAGTTCTTGGTAATTGCTCAACCGAATAGTTGAATAATCAATGTGCGATTTAGATAAGACTCGAAAGGGCTTCCTCCAATCACTCCAATTTACCGTAGAAAATTATATATGATAATGTAAAAGTTCAAATCTTGAAAGGCGTGCTATATATATACACTTGCCAGTCGGTGTGAATCGCCACAACGGCAAGTTTATTATTTGGACAGACAGTTGTTCTAAAATCGCACAGGATCACTATTTTCTCGTTTCCTCGAGATAAATTACTCTCGGGTATTTTATGCCAGTCACCTTTCAGTGCTTTAACTTCTTTCGGCAGTTATTTCAAAATCGGTCTCATAAATTGACGTATAATGGAAGACAGACCAATATTTTAAACATGCGCTTGGATTATGATTCTAACTGTTCAAATAATTTAGCTATGTTATTATGACTTAGCCTTATGACTTCTTTGGTAGCCGTTCTATTTCAGTTGTATTAACAATTTTTTTTATCAAATAATGCTGAATCGTATATGCCAATTCGCTTGACATGTGTATAGCACGCCTAATAAACGTAAAATTAGATTGAAAAGCAATACTGTATGTTTAGGTTTAATGGCTTAATTTGTGGGTGCCAAATTTTTTTTATGTATTACCACTAATTTTTGTTTTTATTTTAAGTGTTTAACATACACTGGAAGAAAATATTTTGTTAGAATGAAATACACACTAAAAATGAATCGATAAAAATTCAATTTGTCATGTCACCTTACACTGCACCAGTGATATAATACCGTATGTACAAATGATAGTTAAAAATTCTTTTGTAATTTTAAGTATCAGCTTATATTGAATTGAATTTATTATGTAGGATTTAAAAAAAAGTATCGAATTAGAAAAGGTAACACCAAAATTTAACTGCTTGAATGATTGCAGTTTTTCGTGGTGCAGTCATCATAGTGATTACTAAAGTACAAAAGTAGATGTGAAAGTACATTTTGTAACTCACAGCTCAGCTTTTCAAACTCTTATCTCAGTAAGTTTTCCTTGCCGCTGACGACGATGTGAAATTGCAATGGCTGCTGTTCACGTTGGCATATCAATGTGCTGATAGTTTTGGCCAATACGTGTGGCCAAGGTTTTAAATATGTAACCAGTGGAGTCAATTTTGTGGGAGTATTAGGTCACGTTGGCGACAGATGCAGGAGGTAGAATATTCCCAGGATAGCATTTAGTATGATGTTCTGGATTAATTTCTACTAAGCATCTTTCAGTAGCCGTATTTTGTTTAATTTCTTTACACATTAGGGTAGCTTGTACAAGTTATCGTCTTATTCATTTCATGGCCGCATATTGGTCTGTATGAAACGTGTGGAAAACTTAAAAACTTGTGATACAATGATTGCCTCACTATTAGCATATATATTAGCCAAAGTGAAGAGAAGCCTTAATATTGAGTAATTTTCTAGATTCTTCGTAGGTAATTAACTGGCCTAATGTAAAATGAGTTGGACGAAATGCTGTATAAGAAAGCTCAGACTTGGATAGCTGTGATACTAGACGTGTGTAGTAACACCCGTGGTGCTAAAGCGAAACAGGCCTCCGACGCATTGTTGTTACTAGTTCTTGTTAAACATATTATACGCTGTTTATTATTGCTCTATAAACTGTTAACATTCCTGCAACAAAAGCTATGTTGATTTTTGTTTGTTAGTTTTATCTCGACTCGAGTTCTAACCTGTCGCTTGACCAGTAGCCTTAACACAAGATTTTCTCGCTCGCATATTAAACTCAATATCGGCAAATGAGATGTGCATGAGTTTTAACAAAGTTCTGCCAAAAGTTCTAGCTGAAGAAAGCGAGCTTTTAGTTAATATGAATAAGATCCATTTTAGTCTAAGTACAAGATCTATTTTAGAGCAAATCTTGTGCTAAGCGTACAGTTATCGCTTTTACGTTATTTAGATGTAAGTTCGGAATAATCTCTATCCAATGAACCCTGACATTAGAATTTCAAATTTACGTACTTAAAAATGATAGATTGCAATTAATCTTAGTGTACGCTTATTTTATTAAAATGCATTTTTAAATTATATTTTTGTTAGGGCAGCTGTTGCAATGTTTGTGAAAGTCATTCCATCATGTACATCATTACGTCAAATTATTTTGTTACCCACTTTCGGATGTTTTTGTTTATTACCAAAGAAATTTTGGAAAATTTTATTTTACATATGCGATCGCGATTATTATAATCTTATTAAAGTGAATAGTCCGTTAATAATTCATGCTTGTCATTAATATTAATCCAATATCTATATTAATGTTTTATTATGCATAATTTGTGCGCTGGTTCTAATGTCGTATGACATTATTGAGAGTATTTTTATTAAGTGGATCAGACTCGGTGGTGGTTTAAGAAATACTCTCGGAATGTCCTCACGCAGGCGCCAACGTGTCAATAGTGAACAGTGTAAAATCATCATTATGTAAATTATTTATTATATAATACTTTTATTAATAATAACTTTTTTATTTATCAATTTAAAATTGTAAGTTCCTAACTAGCTAGCTTCTCAGATGTCGAGTGGATACAATTAACTTAATCGTTTGTCATACATTGGGGTATATTTTGATAATTGCTAATTTATCGCTGAATATAGATAAGTTTTTTCGTAGTATTTGAATACCATCGTAGAGATAATCCTATATGTTGTCGTTGCCCCGCCAGTACTCTTGGTTTATCTCGGCTCGATGTAGTACACTATTGGTGCATCGAGTATTGTCGGCGTCTTCAAAAGCCTTCGTACAAGATTTGCTCGCTCGCAAACGAGGAATCGTTTTCGCATATCCAACTCTGTATCTTCAAAGTAAAATTGGTCTAATGTCACTCGTTTTAAAATTGCTTTGTACTTCTGATTTATGTTTTACAAAAGTTCTGCCCAAATGAAGCTAAGGAATTGTAGGCAAATTTGAGCTTTAACGCAATGCGAATGAGATCCATTTTACTCCGATGTTATTTCCATTCTCAAAAACTCGATTGCGAGCGAGTAAATGTTGTACTTGGGCTGTATATTATGTTTGTTAAAGCGATTGTTACCGGTGAACTGTAAGTACGCCTTTGGTGCACCATGAGTGTATTTTCAGTGGCCTAATATATGCGAATTTGGTACAAGATTTGTGTACTTTCAGTACACCGTACGGTGTCTTAGTTAGTTGACGTTATTCAGTCACGCTGCTTTTCAGCGTGCAGCGTACTTACGTCCGATTTCTCTTTAGTAAACTGTTGCAATACTAATATACCACGTGCCTTAACTACACGGCCCACTCCCATATCATCTAGACATACTATGTTATATGTATTGATAGTTATTATAATGTACATATGTTTTCAAATAAACCAATATTTTATGGATTTTTTAAGGAATTTGTATATTGTAAAGAATATTATTAATTTTATCATAAAATTAATGCCTAGCTAATAAGTGCTACATTTGTGAAAAAATAAATAACATTTTAAAACGTATTGTTTTATTTCGTTTAACATGTTTTCCTCAAATGCGATTCTACTCCTACAGTAAATAACATTTATAAACAAAAGTATACATAAATTAATAAAATCACTCTTTGACTATAATAAGAATATCTAATGCCTTTTTCAACAAATCAAGAAGAAAGGCACCTTATCAGTATATGTTTATTTATTTTATTAAACTGTGTACATTAATGTAGTTTCATCAATAAATCTAATCTAGCTTTCGCTACTAAAATTCGGATTGAGTTTACAGTTTTTTTTAACGATTTATAGTTAGTATGAAAACAGATATCTTAATAATTGAGTATAAATTATTTGTAAAAGCTATTATGTGCAAAAAACGCACTTGATAAATTTATTGTCCATTGCATGCTTATAAATCATTTTAGAAAGCATTTAATTAATTTATAAATTATTGCGTAAATAATCTTATCGTTAATTTGATTTGTGCACTCGTATTATTTTAAATTAGATTTTCCAACAATTAAAATAGTCCGACAGATTTCTTTAGCTCTTTTTGCTTCCACGAGGGTAACGACCGGAACTCATTGTAGGCCATGTTGAAAGTGGACACAAAGTCATCGTGCGTTAGATAAAGCTGAAAATAAGCAGTAAGATATTTAGTCAATATAATATTTTGTTGGAAGTCGGAAAGTAGAGTGTTGATGAAATTAATCGTTCAGCACGTATACGTAACGACTTTTTAAATACATTTGCGTAAAAATGTAAGTGCTGTGAACTACCGTTGGCTAAAGTTTATTAAGATATACCGTTTAAATCAGCTCTCCGTTAAAATTAACCAAAGTAGATATATTAGTATACCTTATAAAAGTTAAAGGATAAATTAAATGATCCTGCAAAAGTTCATAAAAAGGATTGATCGATCTACGAAAGTTCATAATAAGTTTGGTCGATCTACAAAAGTTCATGGATAAGTTTAATCATACTTGAAAAGTTCATGGCTAAGATTAATTCTACAAAGGTCATAGATAAGCTTCATTGTTCTACAAAGTTCATAGATAAGTTTGATCGTCCTTCAGAAGTTCATGAAATAGTTTGATCATCCTATAATAGAAGAGTAATACCTCTTTTGTGAGAGGGTCGACGTCATGTGGCATGTGCTCCTTGGGTCCTCTCAGCACTGAGAGCGGATACTTCTCATGCTGGTCAAAGCTGTTCTCAGTGTTGCCGTTGTGGAGAGCGCTATTGCTGCCGCGCACGATAGCCTTGCCTTCCAACGCGCTTACTATTGCACTAAACGTTTTGTGACCCTGCGTTGGCAAAATTATAATGGGTCAAAAATATTTCTTAAGTATAGTTCAACGGTTGCATACCACGATAATATTTTGGATTTGTCGATATTTCGACCCAGTTGCATGGATCGTGATCACGACGGGACTCAGAAATACTTGACTAGAAAGGAAGACTCTAGACTATTATAATAAGTTCTGTGTCGCCTGAAAATACTTTCTGTCTTAAAATTATTAAATTGAAACTCGTGTCTTAATGTGCATTATATGTATGATAACGTTCTTATATTTATAAATGTATACATATGCTTTTTTATATTATTGATTAATCTGTCATTTAAGAGGAATGTGCAGTAGGTACCCCCTGACAAGGCGACAAAAGGCTTTATGGTGCGAAGAACCTACAAAATATGTTATATTTTTGATTAAATAAATAAATAATAATAATAAAGCACAAGTATATTTATGCTTAGGTATGTCTATGTAATTTCGTATAATTAAAAATATGTAATATATCAAATAGATATTAGTATGCGCATGACTCTATATCCCGCTCTCATGCTGCAGGATGTCTCAATGTAAGGTTGCCTGTACTGTATCTCTTACAGCTTGAACGGAATTTGTTTTTAGGATTATATTTTGTTTGATATGCTGAAGTGTAATTAAGTATTTCTTCTTCTTCTTAAACTGCAAGAGATCCAGAATCTCACTAGCTTTACATATATATAAGTACAGTAAGTAATCGTAAGTAGGTAGGTCATTCTTGAAACGCAGTGTGAGTAATGCAGTATTTCCGCACGATAGAATATTCTACGGATACTATAATCGAACGTAATACGAATGACGCCAAGGATATAAGTGTACTTGAGTCAAAATTGTTATGATCGCTTTTACGAAATTATTTAGGTACCTACCTTCCACATAGTCGGTTTCCAGTGTGGGAAGAATCCAGTGAAGTTCGGCGGTTCTCGACTTTGGCTTATCACTATTATCGGCGTCTCGGTGTCTCGTGCGGCTGGATCTAAAAAATAAGTGAATCTTACTATAGATAAAAATAAGACAAGTTTTAATTTCTCAAAATTTAAAACTCCCATTTTACCCCCTTATACAGTGCGTGATTGAGCAAGTGACTTATATTCTTGAATAATGTTGATGTAATCGAAGGTTTCCAAGCATTATTTTATTAAAATAAATGTTATAGTGATCTCAAAGCATGTCATTCTTAGCTACGACGCTGCGTAGCGTACAAACAGTATCTCTATATTTGGTAGGTACTTGCCCAAACCGCCATGTCGCAACTTTAGCTTGGAATTTTTGCATAACAGCGCTGATAGCTTAGTGGGTACAGAGTTCGAACCCCGGCACGCACCACTTTTCGGAGTTATGTGTGTTTTTAATTTAAGCAATTTAAATATCACAATAAACGGTGAAGGAAAACATCGTGAGGAAACCTGCATGCCTGAGAGTTCTCCATAATTTATTCAACGGCGTGTAAAGACTACCAATCCTAACTTGGCAAGTGTGGTAGCCTACAACCTAAACCCTTCTCTTTCTGAGAGGAGACTCATGCACTATAGCGGACCGGTAATGGCTTGATGACGATGATGGGATTGAAATGGTTTAGAAAAAGTACGCTAAATGGACGTGCTGTGCTCATGGTACAGCACGTTTGCGTATTATTTAAAACTGTACGGAACGCGTTACACTTTTATAGTGTTCATGATGAAATAATTCTTACAACAAAAAGGCATTTGTTACATGTGACGTACCTATTACATATTACCTTTGACATTCTCGATTTTAATCTTACTACCTATTCATTTATTGTGTCCTATAATATTCTTTGCATCATGGTTTAGATTTTGCGCGCCATATATCGCAATCATGGCAATACGCTGTAACCTATATTTTTAAAATTATATTAAATATCTATATTTGTACGTAGTATAGATATTCTATTCTATTCTATTTTACTACTGGTGCTGCCAATCACACGCAATCGGTGTGTATTGCCTTTATTACACAGAATACAGAATCTGTATTCTTAGCCTTATATCTACCATTCATGAGGTATGACTGTGCGATTGCGCGCGCGTCGTCTTTAGCACGCGGGCCGCAGTGCGCTCCGAGCCAAACGAACACTGCTGCGTGCGCGTCCAATATGGCCGCCATCTCCGGTGCGAGGTCGTACTGGCTGAATGAAATTATCTCTTCAACTGTGATCGTAAAAAAAAAATTGTTAAGAGTGTTTCTTTGAATATTCTTTTATAGTCAAAAAATCTTATTTAATATATAACAATTAATTACTAAGTCATATAATGCATCGTCAATCTGTTGATTTCTTGTGTGAAACAACCTATTGGTGCAAATTGGCAGTAATATCGACCGTGTGCCGGCATGGTAACCGGCATGACGTTTTATGTTTATTATATACGGTGTGTGAGCCTTTTCAACGTCCTCGGATAAATCGTGTCCTCCGAGGTATGCACCCTGCTTATTGCCACTTTATCTGTCTGGTTCTTCCTTCTACATTCTCCCACCTACCATCATTCAGGTACTGACAAAACAAGTATGCACTAATAAACATCTTAAATAATCGCAGATATGCAAAGTGATAGTCACTGGTATTTAATCGTCGTAAAATCATAAAAACTTATTCAGTTAGACAATTATGTAGTGTAAAACTCACAAGAATATTGTCCAGCCGCGCCGAGCGCGACATAGAATAGGCGAGGCGGCAATGGCCGTTCCACCTCTTTGAGTGGCGATGCAACCAGCAATGGTCTTCGTTCGCCCAGTGCGGTCCAGAAATCATATTTTTCTTTACCTTTAAATAAATAAAATTTACCAAGTAAGTAGGTAAGTTAATCTGATGATGGTCCAATAAAATAACAATTTGCCGTGTGGTGATCGCATTTCAGAATACAGTTGTCGACCTTTTCGTTCCCCTGGTGGCCCTAAGAGGCGACTAAGAGAATATAACGGAGAAAGGGCAGCAGCGTCTTTCATACAACTACTACCATATACCTACTGCGATCACCAAACCGATTGCCCAGCGTGGTGGTGGTGGTTGGTGCGCAAACCCTTCCGTTGTCCGCCTTTAGTCCAGCATTGGATTAATATTGACTTTGATAAAGAAAAGTACACTATTTCAGAGGTAGGTCACGTTCGGAGGCCCGCCTTTGAACCCCGGCAGACACCTCTAACAAATTATGTGCGTTTGAAGCATTATTTGAAGGTATTTGACTTGTTTTAACGGTGAAGGAAAACATCGGTGGGAAACCCGCATGTCTTTTTTTTGCATGCCTCAGTTTTCTCGCCCAAGAAAGAAGCCCACCAATCCGCACCTGGCCAGCGTGGTAGACTATGGCCTAAACCCATCTCATCCTTTTTTTTTGACAGGCATTGGCGCAGTTTGCAGCGACCCTGCTTTCAGCCTTTTTTGATTTTGTAGGATTGCCTGCTGATTTAAGATCATGTCGTATGCTGACACTTCACATGCCCTTTCACAAGACGAAGTTCTATAAACTATCGTTTACAGTGCAAGCTATTGACTTGTGGAATGACTTGTGGAACACTAAATAGTGTGAGCGCATACGTAATATAGGTGAGGCAAAATCGCTTGAAACATTTAAAAACGCGGAGAAAGCATATTATCTTGCTTATCTATAATGACGACTTTAATTACCTTGATTATGTTTATTTTTAATATCTATATGTTCATAAGTATTTATGAATAATTGAGTATATATTAGTTTATTATTTTATAATTATTTATTATATTTTTCATATTTGGGCAATTTTGTTTATGTATTTGTATTTAGCTATTTGAATGTAGGTTGATAATAATTTTACACCACCTGCCCGCTCTCGCTCATCTTGTCCTAATCCAAAGGTTGCCTGGCAGAGGTCGCTACTAAGCGATAAGGCTTCTGTCTTTGTTTTTTTTTTTTTCCTAACTTCATAGTGGTGTACAAATAAATTCGATTCCCACAACTGGCATATTTGTGTGATAAGCATGAATGTTTTTCAGTGTCTGGGTGTTTATCTGTATATTATAAGTATTTTATGTATATTATTCATAAAAATATTCATCAGTCATTGTAGTACCCATAACACAAGCTACGCTTACTTTGGGGCTGGATGGCGATGTGTGTATTGTCCTAGTATACATATATTTTTTTATTATTTATTTACTTATTCCGGGAGGAGACCCATACCCGGTAGTAAGCTACTAATGCGTTGTTAATGAGGTCGCCGATTTTACTGACCGTATCCAGTACCACGTACCTTGCATAACGAGAGTGTGGTCAGCGGCAGCCATGTTCTTGGCGACTTCCCTCTCGTCACCGGTGGCGGAGGCTGCACACCAGACCCAGACCCGCGCGCCCTCTCGCAACACATAGCAGGCACCTCGCGTCAGCCCACCGCGACCTACTTCCACGCCGCGTGCTTCCCTCGCGTACTGTCCCGACACTCGTATTAGGGCACGAGGAGGTGGTACCACACGGCGGCCACTCGCTAACGAACAAAGTAACAGGACAATCTTTAAATTCATAAATACTCAAAATACGTACCTAGGTATGTCTTTTAACAATAAGAACTTGCCTGATGATGATAATGAACTAAGCCTGTCTGAATCTAACGACGGAATGTGATTCTTCTGATAATAATCTCAACAATAAGCTGATTTATTTTCGTTAAGAAGACATTTAATTTAACTTACGATCATATTCTGTTGCAGTGCCTATGTAAGTGACCATTCGACCTTTGAAGATTTGTAGAAAATGCGCTGGTTCCTTGCCTTGGTACACCCATGCCTGCAAAGACGTTAAAAATCAATCTATATAAATATCAAGAGGTAAATGTAAGTTGATTTATTTACTTCATATTGTATCCGATCCCTTACCTGGATGGGAAGACGCCCTAATTTAATGTAGAGATCTTTGGCTTCTTTAGCACCCAAATTCCTCAGCTCATTTGGCGAAGAGCCACCCTGAAAACACACTCAACTCGTTAAGTATTCGAACAAATTTGTAGCCTTCAACTGTTATTCCTACAGGATTTAGTTAAGTCTCACCATCCAATAATAAAGTATGGTCTGATCACCGGTTGGCGTATGGTAAGTGTACAGTGCAAGATAGCAGTCCTGATCGTAGAAGGCAGCCGTCTGCGGCTTCTCAAGTTCTTGCAGAGCTCCCCCCTCGGCTTCACCGCGTACTCTCCACATGCGCAGCGAACCTGACCCGTCGTCCGGGACTTGTGCCTGGGAACATTTGACGAAAAATGTTTACGAAAAATGTCTAACACTGCGTGGTAATAAATAACGAATCATTTATCATTTTCATTGTTTCACATCTATTCTAGTTACTCTATTTCTGTGAAACTCCTGTGAGTGTCTTCCCATATCTGATTTGAAATAGTTACACCAACCCTTGGATTTTGTGAACTCTCTACAAAAGACTTAAACTGCCGGTTGAAGTGTTGAAATTGTTACAGAATCGGCGCAATTCTGTAATAGCTGTCTATATATATATAGAATCCTAGTCAAGTTATTACATGCTATCATTCCTTATGATCGCCAAGATAAGATTTTCACATTTTAATCAGTGGTTTTCAAGAATAGGTAAAACTTACTTCTGCAGCTAGCCACGCATTGGAAGCAAGGCTGACAGCGTCCAGCTTAGTCGTAGCGGATCTGGCTGCGCGAACTCTGACGTCACGCCGAGCATCGGCCCAACTCCATAGATGAAACAACGCGGCAAACTCCAATGGTTCGCGTCCTGAAACCATCGTTGCTACTGGCCCAGCCAATCTCTTAGCGCGTGCAAGTCCTCTCGCTGCAGCTAATGCCCCACGAGCTTCTGCAACTGGTGCAGACGATCCCACCCAAGCCCATACCCCTCGAGATCCTCCGTCAATAATGTATACGCTCTGTAAGTAAGAAAATAATCTTAAAAAAAGTGTGTGCACCTTGTGAGTCTTATTAATAAACGTGGCATAACGTCGGAAAAGTTATGCAGTGTTTTTCATGCTCTGACGTTGGAAGATTGTAACAGTTTAAGTGTGATAAAATACTGCATACATTTCCAACGCCATGCCAAGTTTAATAATGCCTTGTTATATTAAATTAGAAGAATTTTGGATAACATAACTAAGAGAACACTTTAAACTAATCACCATGAACCAAGCTGTTTGTTTGAGGGTTTACTCATATTGTTTCTCTACAAGTTCATGCAGACTTTTAGGCTTGTTAACCACTTATATATGTAGGATTGCAAGATGGTAATAACTTACGTCTTCGCGCAAATCTTCCCTGTATAGAGGTGCACGTTTTATTTCTTCTAAACGCGCCGCAGGTTTTTGCGATGGCATCGTGATCGGTGAAACTCTTGGAGGTTGTGTAACTTTGTATAGACGAGAGGGTCGAGGTGATTCTATGACAGACGGCGCTGGACGCATAGATCGCGAACGCAACTCTAATAGCTTGTTTAAAAGTTCACGGTCTGATGTTGGCAAGGTTTGTTCATAGCCGTCATGTGCAATGGCAATCCGACGTACCATCATACCCTTTTCTGGGCCTCGTGCCATGCGGTAGGCGATCTGTAAATGCATAATAAGTGATACAGTTACTATGCCGGAAATTAGTTTTCATAAGACAGATAACCATTAAAAACAAATATTGTCCCTCTTAATTTACCTTTGCTCCAAATATCTTCTCGATCAAATTAGCAGCGCGACCCAGCCACAGCACGATTAAATTAGATGTGTCCAGAACAAATACACCATCGGAAGAAAGTTGAGCCCACGACACCGGCTCCAACTGCAGCACCACTGGCCTGTGTCCGCGCACGCGATACAAACGAGGCCCGCCGTTCATGACACCGCTACGAAGGATTCTGCATAACAGGTAGATACAATGTTACAAGTGGTGTCTGAGAAACTCCGGCCTAACATTATTACTTAGCATATCCCAACCTTGTTGGTCGGTGTTCCATGGACATGGCCTACAATTTGTACATATAAATTTCCAAGGATTTTACGACAGCAAAGCAGTATCTGCGTCCCATTTTTTGTAAAAAGGTTACCTCAACTTTGCGAATTTCTCGTCATGCCATTGCGCTATTTAATAAAGTTTCCTCTATGAGCTCTTTACCATAACAGCAACAAATTGAGAAATTTCATACCCGTTGTATTTAAGACAATTAAGTACTTACAAAGAACTCAACTGTTTGTTTTCTGGCTTACCTGATGCCATCGCGGAAGTACGAGAGCATTCGCGGTGATTCCTTGGTGGCAGTTTCCCGGTGGAGTACGAGTGGCGTGCCGACTTGCGCCAGCAACTGGGACGCTCGGCGTAGCGCCAACGCGCCCAGTATGCCACCTCGTTCGCCAGTGCCATTGGTCCAGGCGTGCACGTGGCGTTCTGCATACTCTCCATTACCATTTTCTTTTATTTCGCGACGCTGTCGGTTTTAATTGTTATTTAAAAAGTTTATTAACGGGTTTTTACAACTCTTTTGGCATGTGTAGCCTTATCGAAGGTTCTGATTTCTTCGAGAATTAACTATCATCATCATCTTTATTAATCTTTCACTAGTCCATAGCGCGGGTTTCCTTTCAGAACGAGCAGGGTTTAAGCTGTAGCCCACCACGCTGGTCAAGTGCAGTTTCGTAGATTTCACACATTATTGAGAACGTAATGGAGAACTCTAAGGTATGGTTTCCTTATGGTTTCCAGGTTTCCTCAAACATGCAGGTGCTGTCCCTTACAGTTAAAAAAAACACATTCAAAAAACTTAAAGGTGCGGGTTATAAACTCCCGAATAGATTCCCCTTCGAAAGGTAGGCTATCACTACCCTCGAGACTTAATATTACTACCTAAATGGGTACCTATAGGTTTGGCAGGGTGAGTCTATACCAGTAGGGTTGTTACACAAGTACCTCCTTATCGGAAAAGACGGTTTAATACTGCATAGCAAACCAAATCTATTAGAAGTATGTTATCTCTAGTCTGGCAGGCTCTTTTTATTTAACAATGTTAATGAACAACGACTCACAATGACATCAGGTCCTGCGGGCTGGCCGGGTAGCGAGCAAGAATACACCAAGTAAGCATCACCGTCATAAAAAGTTCCGTAATGAGACCGAGGCAAAAGCTCCGTGCTTGATTCCTGAAATTTTAAAGAAGGTTATGTTTCAAGTCTCATATATATATATGAATTCTTCAATTGCATGACTGTACCATTATGCGAGGCCTGAAATACCTCATGGATCTGTGATACGAAGATTTCGCTGACTTTGAGAAAGTACCTAGGTTCTGTCATTCCTTTTGAAACAAAAAGATAAGATTTATGATTATTACCTACGGACTTAGATAGAAGCAGGCGAAACGTTGCGGAATTCCATGATATATTATGAAAATTAAGCTTAATTTGTTATACTCCGCGAAAAGCACTTCTATTCTTTAATTAATAATTTCTTCAATCTTTATACTCCACACCGAACAGATCTTCGGCAATGTACCCTCTACGTGTACGGCACGTTTCGCTCCGACACCCATCCATCCTCAGGAGATTTTGTCTTTACAATGTATAATTGTAGTGACTTAATTGGTAATCTTAATACAAGTTTAATACATCCTGTGTCATAGCAGGAAGCAACGACTTCTTGTTGTCGTGATCAATCCACAGATCGTACCCTCAAATAATGTTGGTACTCGTTGCATCAGATAAAGAGGTCTACCACAATGAATTTTTTGTTACGGCCTTGGCTTTGGGTATAGCATAGAGTAATATTTGTGTATACTCCACTAACGTCGTCAACAACTATGTGCAAATTTTCATTGAGATGGAACGTAAAAGTCGTGTACATTCCATTCCAGCATATTGATGATTTTTGCTGTTACTGACTTGTTCATGCAATCTATAATTTAATCATAACGTGCAGATGGTAATTACCATATTTATGATTTCATATGATTCATACCTTTGTTTATTGTGTGACTGTTTTTATGATTTAAAAAACTAGTCATGAGCGAGTCGGGCTCACGTGGATTCCGTAGTATAACTACTCAAATATTTTTAGTTTTCTGTTAGAATTTGACGAAGCCTCAGTTGCTATGTTTTCCATCCGAAATAGTATTAGTTTATTTACCTAGTATTTAATTACAGCTCTGAATGGCTCACCTTACTCTAAATAGGTATAAAGCTAAAGTAATTCTTCCTTATAACACCCATGTATATAAAGGGAAAGAGGGGATGCGACACCAGAAGCCGGTGGCATCGACCTCATGAAATTCGCGTGCCGGATTCTTAACTCTTGCGCAATGATTTTAATCGAAGCATTTAAATAACTTTAGCTTTGGCATAACTTTGTAGTCTCTGTCAGTGGTTATGGTAACAGCGGGACATAGAATCAATCAAAGATTTCTAAACGGAAAATACCGTATGCATTTGGTTTTAAAGTTGGTCTTAAATTGTTGAGTCTCGGTCCGTTGGAGACGCGTCATGGTTCCTCCTCTTACGGTACTGAGATGTAGGAGGAATGAATCACGGATTCTTCCGTTACGAATGGATTATCACCCACAATAGCTCGTAATCATTTGATTCACTGCACTATTTTAGGAATCCGTAAGCTAGACATAAAAGCTGCCATTGCTTGGTGAAATAATATGGTTCATTAATGTGATCAATATATTTCGACGTTTGGTTAAATGACAGGCGAGATCGAGTTTATCATCTAGCAATGCAGATTTATAGGTGAGTATTTAATTAATTTAATATAGGGAAATACTCCGTTATAACACGAAATAGTTTTACCTACGTCCGAAATTGCAACTCAATCTAATGCAAAATCATCAGATCCATTCAATTTATTTCTTCTATTCTTTTCCTTATCTTCCCCTTCTATTGGTAGTACTATATTGTATGTCTTTGCTAGAACTACTTAAGGAATCGGGATAAAAGGAAGCCTATGTTATTTGAAGCTCAGTTTGAATCATTAGGTTACCTATAAAGAATTTCCAATTTTAGTCTGTTTAACATACACACACACATTACATAAACCCTAATCTAAAGAAGAACTTTAAGGTATTTAAGAGCATGATCATTTAATTTATTATAGGTAAGTAATTACTTGTAATATGACCTAGCTATCTCTTATTATTTACGCCTATAGAAATCATAATTACCGACTTTATCTCGCTTATTATCGCGATATCTCACTCATCACAGCAATTTAGGTAACGGCAACGGTCTGCTGGAAACAAAATATTTGCTGCTTTTCAGAAAAAAATACTATAGTTCCGTGTGCATCAAGTTGATTGTAAGACGTCTAGTTAATCATAGAGGAGTGTAAATCACGTCCAGACATTGCATTGCAGATGACTACCGAGCGTTGCATTGCGATAAACATGCATCTCTCCGCAATTTATTGCTCTTAACCGTAGTTAACTTTCTCCACGCTTTGTTATGAATAGATTATAAAAGTTCTGAATAAAATAAATTCTTAACCTTCGACACAGACAATGGGATGTTAAAATGACTCGTTGGTTAGCATGTTCGGCTACGAATCTTATGGTTCCGGATTTGAAATCCGGGTCGGGCAGAAATTCTCAGGTAGATAAGGTTTTCCGCCTTGTCATTTTCAGTAGATACCAGCCGGGATTTCTAATATTGGCGGTTAGTAAACAGTAAGAGAAATAAATAAAATTGAAATAGATAAAATAAAAATATATAAGTATTCTTTTGAATGCATGTTTTCATTATTTTTTATATATTTTCAAAACGATCTTTACACTAAAAAGCAATTGAAAGATTATTTACATACTTAAGACATGAATGAAAAAATGAAATTTTCTTGGTTGGCAAGTACGAGAAGGTAATACAATAATTGAGCACTCAGGCGAATTTAAGCTCCGTGCTGTATGAGAAATTTCAGAAAAAAGTCTCTTCTATTTTAAGATTGATAAAAATATGCAGCCTAATTTTATTAATCTACTAGCTGACCCAGCGAACTTCGTACCACCTCTTACCAATTTATTAATTCTGAGGTTGTTTCATTACATGCTATTTTACTAAATTCTAAGGCTGGGGCAACGGGCGAGCGATGCAACGTGTAAAATTCAAGTTTGTATGGGGAAAATTTGCTTTACAAAAGTAGGAACCTAGGTACGGACGTAGGCGAAATCGTGGGGGACTGCTCCCCCACGCAGTCTATCGATAAAATAATTTAACCATCTCCTAAGCGGTTAGACCGATTTGGATGTGTACATTTCAATTGTTTTTTGTTTTTTTTTTTTTAAATAAGTGCTTATTAGAACGAAATGAAATAGTTTAATTCAATGCAAAGAAGTTTTAATATTTTAGTATGGCGTACTGTTCGCCATTTTTATTTTATTTCCATTCCATGCAGACTTGCATATTGTTTCTGTTTATAATAGTAATTGACATAACAAGCGGTTGGCCCACCTGATATTAAGTAGAAACCCGTCACCTATAAATAGAGCTACGCTTCGAAGCGAGAGACACGTTTTACAGTATGGGTTTGTTGGATTAGTACGTACGTACGCCCGCGAGACCGTGAATAAGGATTATTCCTATCCTATTTCCGGAAATCGGACGGCTGGCGTCAGAAATCGGGGACATCCTTGAAACGTAAAAATCGCTTTGCTGAAGATAAATAATGCCTTTCCGGCTTCCGTTTTCCGTAAGTTCAAATCAAGTGTGAAAACTAGAAGTCACTAGAATAAGTATTTGTAATGAAAGGTTTCAAACCAATTTTATGGTTAGTACTTATATATAAACTAACCTTAAAATTGGTGGAAATATTTTTCTGTAGTCCTGGTTAGGTACGCAATGATTCAATTAAGTATATAAATATATTTGTTCTGAATTATGTGCATATTTAGACCTGTATTTATTTATTTACTTACTTAATTCATTCATTGCATATCTTACGATTACCAAAGAATACTGACCTACTCGCTTGTGCTCTTATAATATTAAAAATAGTCGCGGTTCGCTACGTCGCCTTTTTAACATACGTTTTTTTAAATTCTAATTTATTAAGTCAAATGTCACAAAAAATGCGAGGCTACTGTTGTGCCATTTTTGATCATCATCAATCATTCCAGTTTCTCTTTTAACAAATCATTTTTTTTTAAATATTGGTTAGATAACTACATGGGATTTTTTTATCGGTATTAAGTTGTGTGACGACACGGAGTAAAGTGTGTGCAAAAGTTTCAGAAATAATATCGAAACCGCAATTGTTTTGTAGTCCGAACGAGTAAATGAGTTTTTTGTGTCAGCCTTTCACAAATGTCCCACCGCTATATAAAAACTCATAATAATAGGTAGGTGTGTTGTTCGTTTTTGCCATCTCTGAGTATATTAGTACCCAGACACCAACTTTGGAACTCTCACCTACAGTAATAAATTGTTTTTATGTTCAATGGTATGGTTGTATGGTATAAATTATTTTATAATATTAAGAATTGCTCTTACTTCATAGCTCAACATTAACTAGACTGTGAGATGGTGATAACAAAAAAAAAACCTGGCTAAGTCTGTTGTGGGATTTTCTTAGACGATTGGGCGGTTGGAACCCTCCTAGCTTTAGTTTTAAGTTACCAAATGCAGTTATCACCATCACTATAGTCGGAAAAATGTAATAGGCCCGTTTTGACATTTGTGCAAGACCATAGAATGTAACTTGGAACGAAACTGAAAGAAACAAAAAAATAAAAATCAATTACATACAGTGTTTTAAAAAATACGTAAATTTTTTTGGGACGTTAAATAATATGAAAGAATATATCGCGAGTATTCTTTTTGCGCTTACTTCATAGTAGCATGCAATTTATAATTGTTGCGAAACGTTCCGAAAACAGTTACGTTCTCAGTCTTTTCTTTTTTTTATAGAGCTGTAACCATTTTTTTACTGAATATCGAAATTAAATATTGTGTAGTTATCTTTACTGCAAAGAATGTGCTTGGTTCTTAAAATGGGTTCTAAATAATGAGTCTGAGATGATGTATCTGACCAAGCGGCACATGACTGAAGCGTCCCCGCGCGCACTGCGCAGTTTTTCGCTCCTCATCTTGTAAAGTTGACTGTGCGCTCGTTTAAGTTTGATATATATTGTTTACTATTACGTTAAATATGGCTCTTCTATTTTGGACATTAATTTAAACATAGTGATTTGACTCGATTTTTGTGTTTGTTGTTATATAGTACTAACTCTGTTTCAACATGTTGAAAAGTGGACGTATAATCAACAGCCAGTCACGCGTATTGGTTGTGAAGTTAAAGGAATACTTTGAACGAACGAACACTTTACAATACATAATAATATCAATCAAGTACTGATACAAACTTGAATTGATTTATCGTGAGTATCGAGTACAGAGTCTTATGGTTCCATAACTAGTTACGTCGCGATGACAAATGTCAAAACGGGCCTATTACATTTTTACGACTATAACATTAGTGAACATGTTAAATGTTTCATGTCAATTGTTAAACGCTTCATAAGTGCCTGTAATAAGGTAAAATATTTTGGAATTTGAATTTGAATTTGGTAAACCTAAACGTAAATGGGGCTTTCATTTGAGACCAACCTATTTTCTTTACGTATTATTCGCCATATTGGATTTGTCATGATTATATGAACGCGAAGCCTCAATCAGTCTCAATAATTAAAATATCATTATCGAAAAAAAAAAGAACTGCTGTAACCAACGACTTCAAGATTTATACGGCTGAACATATTTAAGATGAGTGAAATCTGTAAAGCGTAAATTAACGAAACATTTTATGCTCGAAAAGTTCGGTATACGCATGATACTTATAAATCTTGACAAAGCTAAGTCAAACCACGCTTTTAAGATCTCCACCTTCGACTTTGAAGGTTAACCACCTTCTAATCTCGGATAGCAAGATAGATAGATAGATAAAGAAGATAGCCTAAATCCTAACTATAGTTTAAAAACTAAAAAACGTGTTCATTATAATAAAAATACTGTGTAGTCAACGAAGTGTCAGTATGCCATCAGGCCAGTCGCAGGGAGCAGCTGGACCCAAGCGGCACAAGCTCGTGGTACTTAGAATTCCCTATAAAAGATCTATGTCCAGTAGTGGACGTCAATAAAAGGTTGATGATGAAGTCAACGATTATCAATAGACCACCAACAACCTAGGCCTAGGACTAATCACACACACGGTGTAGGTAACATATTGTCGTACTAACGTCATAAAAGAATTGTTATTTAAAAAAAACGAACAAATTTTAATTCGGTTTATTTTCGGAGTCTAAACAAAAGCAATTAGAGGGAAAACTCTGCAGCAACGCTTCATGGCTATTACAACATAATTTCCGGAAAAGGAAGGGTAACGAACCATGAGAAAATGTCCGAGATCGCAGATAGGATTAGTTTGAATGTATGTAATTGTCACACAGTATAACAGTGAAAGTGAATCCGGCACCGATCTCGTGATAGTTCACAATAGTTTGAGATCTTTTGTAATATTCGTAAATCGTGCAATGCAGTCCAACGCTAACTACCACTTCACATGGATTTCGTGAATATTACAATTGAATAACAAAAGAGTTGCATTTACGAAATTAAGATTCAAGCTAATGGCTGGAAATTTAAAATAGTCTTAACAACGAAAGCACGAAATCATTTGTAATCTGTAGCGTAGGTTCTATAGATAACTACCTGTTAAAATTGTAAAGCTTTTGAATAAGGTAGGTAATTAGGTTCAGTAGGTATCTATCTAATTCTGTTAAGAAGTTTTTTTTTTTCATCCCACTTCAAGTATAAGGCCCAACGTAAAATCACAGCGCTAACCGCTGCCTGCGCCACGCGCCAGGTAGGTCGTCAAAAAATTAATTTAAAATCACTTTATGTAACGCCATACCGATTTTATTATCTTTTTTGTAACAAAGAGAAGTACGTAACCTCTCTATATCACAGATTATTAATATGTAACTGCACGGCCTAAACCCTTATCAATCTGAGAGGAGACCCGTGCCTTGTAGTGGGCCAGTAATGGGTTGATGTCTGATACGAACGTTCTTTGGACATTAAATGTTTTTGATATTACGAGTTGTACCTAAATAAAATATTAATTTGGAGTAGGTTGTTATTAGGTACGTTTAGTTACGTTCTTATAGATTAGTTGAAGTTGTAACGTATTTATTTACCTACTGAACACAATCCACTAATTTTTTGGGGTTAGTTAAGCTAGAATTCATCTATATATATAAAAGAGAAACCCACTGACCTTGAAATTTAAAATGTGTAGAACGGTATAATCGGTATTTAGGTTAGGTTAGCTTTAAATAATAAAAATCAGTATAAATTATTTTGGAAAATCTAATTTGAAAAAAAGGGAGTGACCGTTTTTTTATTTTATTATCTGGTCTACAAACCTGAAATTTAGAAAGTTGGTTTCTTTTAAAGCAGGTAGCTACCGCATTAACTATTGAACTATTAAAAGAAATTTGTCGGTAGCTTTCTTTTTTGGAGAAGGGTATAAGGCACCAACGGGGGTATTTTCAAGCTCACGGGCAATCAGGAATTCCACGCTGATGAAGTTGCGGGCATTCGCTTAAGTCACCCTGAGGTGCACATTACTAATATTCTTTATTTAAGAGTTATTAAAAGTATTTTTATAAATCAGATGTAGGTAATAATATAAAATTAAGAGTATCTATGTATTTCTATATTATTGTGATTTGATAACTTATAAATCATGTAACTGATTTTGAGGTTTTGCTGAAGATAGGCGTAGGTGGTCTCGAGTTTTCTTCTAATTTCAGGGCAAATCAATATTTCAACGCGAAAGTCGCGGGCAACAGCTAGCACCAAAATATAGTATACACCTTTACTTACTACCTAACCAATACTTATTCATTCTAATTGACTACCTTGCGACACCGTTTTCTCCGGTTGAGATTAATTACACTTCTGACAAAGAACAATACATCTAAGGCAGTAGAACCGTGTTTCATTGTCTACCTAACACAATACTTTCTGTTTGGTACCAAGGTACCGAATTTATATCTGTATAAGTACAAATATGACGGTAATAATGGAAAAGACTAGGTATAAATACATGAACAGATACTTATTTTGCATCAATTTAAAATTTGTGATTTGAGGTTGAGGTTCTCCGAGCTGCGAGTATGTGCCCTGCCCATTCCCATTTCAGATTCGCGACGCATTGAGCAATATCGGTAACTCTGGTTTTTGATTGATCTCCTTATTCCTAATATGATAACGTAGTGACACTCCGAGCATCACCCTGCGACTCTGAGCCTTCTAATAGTTACTAAACCCATAGGCAAAGTGCACTGTTTGTTATATTTAGACAGTAAAAATATTAATAAGACGTCATGAAAGTTGAACAAGAGTAGGTAATCAGTATTTGTAGTTGTGTGATAAAAAAATTGAACATGGATCCAACATGGACAGGTCAATCAATTCATATTGTGTTTTAAACGGTAAATTTCAATTCAATACACTGAAATAATTAAATCAATCAATTACTTTTTTGAAACCTTTACTTTCTTTCTTATGATTTTTATAAATTTGTCTTTGCTTTTGTGGCCCAAACTAAAGTTTAAATATAAGTTACTAGGGGAATATTAAGTTACTAGGGGAGGTTGTTTGTTATCAGAAACCTTTTTAGAATATTTTATAGAGGATTCATTTTATGATTGTAGATGAAGTCTTGTATGCTACTGTTGAAAATTAGGTATTAAAATGTTAAATACCCCTTATAATACAACAGTTGCATAAATAAATATTAAACAATGTCAACCTACCGTTATTCTCCAAACGAGGAAGATGGTATGGTCCTTAGGCACGGTGCGGAAGACAGCATCTTGAGCTGAGGGGCGCGGCGACCCGCCATCGTCCTCCAACTGCACCACAACATCAGAAACACCGTTAAATACCATGCTCCTACAACATGCTAGCTACTCAATTACATCAGCAACCATTGTTGATAATTCCTGTCTATACCCACCCCTAAATGTAATGTCAATACTGCAATACGTATTCAAAAATAGTACCATTTGATTATTATTTTAACTACCCTTTTATTTTTTTCTTGTCTACCTCAGAACAATTAATATCTTAGGTGTTCATGTATTTTTCTATGGCTTCTATCACCCGTATCTGAGATTTTTATTGATACGAAGAGGATACAAATTACAAACACTATTATTAGCTCTAAAATTGCAATATAGTTATAGCCTTCAAAACTCTCAGAACCCATTGACTTGGTGGAGGTGGGAAAGGAAATGTTCATGAAATTATTTTTCCAACTTTTCGTTAATTAAGGAAGACATAGGTTAGATGAAACGCATACGCTGTTAAGCATACAATAAACATTATTTTCTGACAAAATACGTAGGTAATTTTTATAGTTCCTTGGTATTTTCTGTCCAAATGAAAGCAAGTATTACATAAAGAATATACATTTCAATATTTCTTATAAAAGATAAGAAATACCTTGATATGATAGATTTAGTAGTAAAGCAAAGGGGAAATCGCAACTGGCTCATTAAACGCTACAAAAGTTTAGGGGGCGGTCACTCTACCTAAGTGTATCTATCGCCAAGGTCACAGGTAACAAAGGTATATTGGATAGTTTTTAATAATTTACTGATAGTGTACCGATTCTAGCTATATTGATTCACTAGGAAATTCATTTGTCTAATTCGTATTCAAGCACAAACTATGGTTCTAATTCTACTGTAACCGATTAGGGGAATTTTGGGGGGTTTTAATATAACATCGATTAGACCTCAACAAATCGCGCTAGCATTTTCGACTGCATAATCACTTACCACCATGTGAGATTGCAGTCAAGGACTAACTTATCATCACAATCATCATTCAACAAATGGACATCCACTGCTGGACATGGGTCGTTTGTTGGGAGTAGTCACTTATAGAAGAATTATAAAAAACACTAGCAAAACTGAATTAGACAAGACTTAAAAAGTGCTAAACTTTTCTAAGGGATACAGTGGGAATAGGACAGCACTACTTGTAGAGCCAATCCAGATCAAGTTAGATTTGTTTACAAGAGAATCGGCAACATAGGTCACCCGGGTGCTAAGAACTAGGTACACTCCTATGGTAGGTTTAATGTACTGTGTGTTATCACATTCATCAATCTGTAAAACAAAGCGCCATACACAACAACTGTATACAGAGCGATCACCATAAACCGTTACAATCAATTATTCAAACGATCATTCGTGCACACACCGGAAACTATTATCTGAAACATGACACTTTCCGTTTTATTCACTACATAAACTAAATCACAAAGATGTTTACTTGTTCTGCGCCAACTTCCAGGATATGCATAGTTCGTGGTGGTCAGGGGCCGACTGGTGCCATCACCTGAAACCGCGCTCCTACCAGACCCAGTAGACTCGAAAGTAAACAAAACGAGACGACCGCAACGTACACTCACACTTCTTACACTAACAACTTAACAGGCAAGGTAGCCAGCCGGCTTAGGAGAAAAGAAAACTTTTTTCACGCAAACCTGAACACGCATATTTTAATAACACAGGAATAAATTATTTCTTGCGAAAGTCCGAGTGGCGTGCTGAATGATAGTCGGAGCTAGGGTTACCACATAAAAAAATCAAAAGCCCGGAGAAAAGGCCTGATTTCCATTCAAAAATCCTGAGTTTTTTTTACAGTTTGACATTTCCTTCCAAAGTACTGAACAAAATATGTGAGGTATGTTATAAATCAAAAGTAGTGTTGCCCAAATGCAAGAACAAGACGAGACTTAGCCAGTCTTGGTCTTGGTCTTGCGCCAATACACCTGGTCTTGGTCTTGGTCTTGGTCTTGCGCTCCCAGTCTTGGTCTTGGTCTTGGTCTTGCAGCAAGAGTCTTGCAAGTCTTGCAATTACCTATTAGTCTATTACTATTTATTAAAGTTTACTTTAAATCTTAGAAAAACGTATTAGAATTGGAACCTTGTGAGCTTGAATTAACATAGCCATAGTAAAGATCAAGCAGATTAATAAATAACTGAAGATTTGATAAGAAATTCGAAAAATCAACTGACCTATATGTCGTTTTCCATGGAAGTAACTGTTTCTTAATAAACATTTATGATTTATAAGCTTACATTTGCTAAAACATGTAAAAAAACAAATTAATTACAATAACTTGACTGTATTTTAAAGAACAATACTTATCTGTCTAGAAAGAGATTGAACCCTCAACTTATAAGAAATTTAATAAAAGAGTTTTACGATTTATCATTTATTTGAATAAAAAATAAAATACAACACAAATCAACAGCTTTATCATTAGGTTATGATACTTTATATCAATTCTTTTGACCAAGAATTAATACAAAGTAACCATCTGGCTGACTCATCACTTAACCTATTTCTATGTTTTCTAATTACTAATGATGCTTTAGAAAATAACCTCTCAGCAGGTACTGAAGTTGCAGGTATTGAGAGAAAATCACGGGCCATTTTCGATAAAATCGGATACTCTGTCTCATGCGTCCTCCACCAATCTAAAATCACCAATCTGAAACTTATTTATTCTTTGGAACACCTGTAGGTACTCTTAAAATTCGAAATTATTTTGCATGAATAGTGTCAAATGTTATGATTTCGGCGCGGCGGCAACGATTGTTTTAGATTTCAAAAGAAGCCGCCGGCGCGTGTATCATAACCATGTACTTCCGAAAAGCGGCAAATTTCTTTGAGAAGTAAGTACAAAACCTTTGATGCCGCATTATCAAAGTGCCGATGGTTAAAACATAACTATGCATGCACTCAGTTTGATTTTAATAGATATTTTTTTATTCGCTATGTTTATGGTATTAGTCGTAATGCGCATAGGTCCAGTTTTTCATATTCTTTGATATAGTTTTTTGCGTCTCATAGAATTCCTAAGCGTACCTACCTACCTATACACCGAACTGTTACACCTAACTACTCCGTGAAATAGCGCTAAGTCCTAGCTGCAAGACGCAAGAGTCTTGCAGGCTATGTCTTGTTCTTGCTCAAGTCTTGCACGGTCAGTCTTGGTCTTGGTCTTGCTAAAAATACGCGGTCTTGTTCTTGGTCTTGGTCTTGCAAAAACGCAAGAACAAGACCAAGACTGCAAGACCAAGACTGAATTTGGGCAACACTAATCAAAAGTAAAATAAAAAACCTAACTTATAAAGGGATCTTCGCATATTATGATCAAACTGATTGATCAGTACGATTAAGATATATGGAAGCATTAATTTTGAGCAATTATGACTAAAGCTTCGTTTGGTAATAATTGCACAATCAAAATGAACTATATTTCTTGAAATAATTAATGTACACAGTATTTTTTGAGAAGAGTCCAAACATCCTTGAATCTCAGGACAAACCCTGAAGAATATGGTAACCCTAGCCGTAGTAGCAACTAACTTATATATCGCGTTTTCATCTCTGTTAGCACTTAACAGTTATAATTGTTGTCTTATCAATTATCATACACTGATAGCTTTTAGTAATTATAACAAGCAGCCTTTACCTAAGCACTCCAATGTTTACAGCATAGTTATTGTAGGTGAGTACCTAGTTAGGTTCTTAGGTGTTTTTGTGATTAGACTATAGTTATTGTAGGTGACACGTGAAAAGAGCGTCGAGGATCCTACAGTGCATAGGGCTATTATACGTTCCTTACAAACTATTATTAGACGTTCCTTACAAACTATTATTCTACGACACGCCGCATCTCATCGCTTACCTTTTGCTTAACATGGTTTTAAATATACTTTTTAAGAATTGAGCTCACGAATTCAAAAAAATTAAAATTGGTAGTTCCAGTTCTAACAACAAAATAAAAAAACAAAGACTTCAGCTTGAAATAAATATAAATAAATAAATAAATATACTACGACAATACACACATCGCCATCTAGCCCCAAAGTAAGCTTAGCTTGTGTTATGGGTACTAAGATAGCTGATGAATATTTTTTTATGAATATAATACACGTAAATACTTCCAATATACAGATAAACACCCAGACACGGAAAAACATTCATGTTCATCACACAAACATTTTCCAGTTGTGGGAATCGAACCCACGACCTTGGACTTAGAAAGCAGGGTCGCTGCCCACTGCGCTACTCGGCCGTCGAAATAATTATCGATATGCATAGAAACATATGAAATATACAAATAAATAAAGGAGAAAATAAAGGAATTATATATTCCCCAATTGCCAATGTTTCCCAAATTCTAACCGGGTCGGGAGGTGGTTTTCAAGAAGTGGTGCTCAAGATTATTTGAAATCCGTCTAACCAAAAAACAAGTTTTGTCTGGGCTATTCGGAACAGCTGGATCGATTTTGCCGGGTCTTCCATAAGCAGGCAAAATATGAAAATTATTTAAGGCGGCGTGTTAGTTCTCAACGTTCTTAAATTGAATCTGGTTATGCTGTTATTGTAAACCCACTCAATCCATTGTCCACTGCCCCAGGTCAACCATAACTCTTTTTATCTAATACCTACTATGCACTCATAAGCTCTATCTACTTTGAAGAAGTGGTACTTAACTACTTACCTATTTATCTTTACTATTTTAATTTCCACAAAGTAGGTATCGGACGATTTTAAATTATTAATAAATAATGCCGAACGAAGAATACAGTTGTCACCACCACACCACCACCTCCACTTCGAGCGGATTTCGTACGAGGCGACTGAAGGGAACATAACGGAGAACACGTAGCAGCGGTTTCTGTGCTACTACTACCATCTTCTAAAATACCCTCAAATTTGAGAGAAATTTAGACAAGCACTGACTATTGATTGATTAATTCAATTTATTATTACTATCTACCAATTTATAAAATAAAATATATAAATATATTACGACATCACAAAAATCGAATAATATTTATATGTTATAAATAATATATATAAATACTAGCGAACCCCAGCGCCATCTGTCGGGCTAATTTGTGAATCTAAACCATCCAGGGTGCCACCCAAACGTATACCAAAAAGTTCATTCAAATCGGTCCAGCCGTCTAGGAGGAGTTCAGTTACATACACACGCACACAAGAAATATAAACATAAAGATTTATAATATACAGATAAACACTCATACAATGACAAATGATCACATTCAACCCACAAAAAAAAATCCAGTTGTGGGAATCAAACCCGCGGGCTCGGACTCAGAGAGCAGGGTCGCTACCCACTGCGCCAATCGGCTGGTACTCATAGCATGTATACTAAGTATAGAGTAGATAACGGTGACTCGAGAAAACCCCCAATGCACTTAATAATAATAAAAGAAGGCTATTAAAAATCAAATAGACCTGATAAAATATGTCCATCAATGTTCGCTACACTTTCTTGGCTGTAGGTAGAAAGTTTTCGATTTGTTGATACTGCCAGCGCTGATGCTGTAGCCAGCCGAGGTCCGCGGCATCGGCGGCCGACTGTCCAGAAGTTACATTAATTCGCACACTGATACAAATAGTTTAGGAATCACGGTTCGACGCGCTCTTTGTATTCAGTATCCACATGTGGTACGAGTTCACTTTCGTTCGACAGATGCGCGGCGTAAAGTTATAATGACCGAAATATGTGGGAAGGTAGGTACTCAAGTGTTCGGTTTCATCAGGTGTATTTTTTACGCTCTGCATACACAACACCATGCGAAGAATTTTAATTTTGATTGTTGTTTTGATTGTTCAGTATTTTTAGTCCAATTAGCGTTTTACGATTTCAATGGGTGTCTTAATTTAAGTTCTTTAAGCATCGAGAGTTCTTTTTAGAACGACTGATGACCGATCTAATGAACCATAATAAATGAATAATTACTAGGTAATACCTACGAGAATGTATCCATAATACTAAAAAAATACAGTCTGTTTTTTTCCGGCTTTGTTACACAAATCTTAATGAAATTTAGCATGTAACTTGCATCCCGGAGAGGGTTATTTTAACCTGGAAGAGCACCCGGTTGGTATTATTAATTATATATTTTTTTAGAAAAGTTATGGTTCGAACGCCGCGCCAGCAGCGGCAATAAGATGGAATTATTTACTTTTGAAATTTCTCTGGTCTAGTCTAATGGGAAGCTTCGTTCGTGGCTATTTACCACCTTAGGACAAGACGTGCCAGCAAGCGAGTAAGCATTCCGGTGGAATGCCGCGTAGAAACCTTTAGGGGTACCTATGGGTGAAATATAACTGCCATACCCCTAAAGATTGCAGTGAAGGGCCAACTTGTAATTTTCCTTTAGATACCTACTATATTTTTATGGGTCTTTGGCCTCTAATAGCAAGAGCATTTATTAACAAATCATGTATTCGAGTTAACGCTTTAATATTATATCACTTCAATTTTTTTAATGTTTCGTATTATAATATTAACGTTAATGGCAATGTACCTTACCTACCTATTAAAGTTTTTGTCGGCTCTCGGCAGACTGCAATATCATTCGTACCGCTTCAACGGTCGCAAAGTGAGCTGGCATTAGTATTAGATAGATTCGACCTATTGTGATCGCACAATAACTGATCCCAATACCGATTTGCGGCGACACGATTTGATTAGGCCACAGGTACCTACTTGAACATATTGCGCATTAGGTATTTTTCGAAATTCAAGGTAAGGTCACAGAATCTATACATACAAAGTTGCTCTCGCCGCTTGTACGTTTAGATCTTTCAGCAAGAGATAAAGGTGATTCAAAAGGAAGGTTTATTCCTATGTAGTATATGTATCCTACAGTGTACCATATTATGGCAAAGAAAAGCCAAGAAATTTGAACGCTGGCTGAACTTTACAAGGTAGATCCAATTAATGCTCTACTGAATCCCATATCTAAAACACTGTTAAAAAAGACTAAAAAATCTCATTTTTTTATTGAAAATTGGAATAATCTTCTCAAATTAGTATATTGTCATCGGTCCTCGATATGTCTACAAAGTTTGAACGAAATCTGATCGTTCAAAGTAGGACAAAATCGAGCTCAAAGGGGTCGGTTACATACATACATACAGGTGAAGCTAATATAAAGCGTGTAAAAAGTCCACGATGGTAGTTATATGTTTATCTACTAAGGATAACCCACTGTAACCATATTTAGCTTTGTCACATAAGAAAAAAAAATATAGGTTATTTACTAAGCTGTTTTAAAGAAAACAGTATCATTCATTATTCAATTAAATACTTTAGATACGTTGTGCATTTCATATAGATCAAAATTGCCTGAATACCTTAGAGGATATCAGAGATTTAAAAAGCGGAGGCAGACTGGCAGGCAGTCGTAACATTCAAACGCACAATTACATTAAAACTTACCTCATCACATCGACCCATTACCGGCCCTCTACAGGGCACAGGCCTCCTCAAACAATGAGTAGGCATAAAGGCCGTAGTCCACCAAGCCGGCCCAGTGCGGATTGGTGGACTCCACATACCGCTAGCGGTAACAGCGCATACTTACAAACATTGATTTAATGTTACTAGCTGCTATAATATTATATTATATATAAAATTCGATAATGTTATCATCAGAGGAGACTGTCTGGCTTTGCGACTACAAGGGGATACCAGCCTTACCCTTTTGAGCCAACAGATGGCGGTTATTCATCCAACAGAAACGGTTCTAAGAAGGCAAAAAAATTCTAAAAAAACCAAAGCAACAAATCTACATCTAAGAAGAATGTTATCATTACTGACATTGGTAGGTATTCAATTAGACAATATACTTTAACCCACCAACCAGTATTTAGGTCTAACTAAATCCTGAGAAAGCAGATTTTCTTAGTATTAGTAAAAACATTTTAATTTAAAAGTCGTGAATAATGCGATTTATTTTTATTAAAATAGTAGAAAATAAATTATTATAGTGTCAATCTCGCGCAGTGGTAAGTGCCGTGTGGCTATAAGTGGGAGATTTCCGGTTCTATCCCCGGCCATGACAATTAGAGAGTTTATAATTTCGAAAAGCAATGGAACGTCGGACTCGTCTCACAATAAATCGCCCATTTACTTTAATCTAAAAATATCAGTTTAAAGGTTTTACATGTTTATGGCATTCTTATTTTTCAATTCTTCTTGTCATTATGACATTTTAATCACACAAAACAGGAATTCTGCTCTATTTTAAAAATAACATTAAAAACCACATTTTCAGTATAACATTTACACAGACCAAACGCGCAATGAACACAAACGATGCATGTGACAAGGAAATTCAATGCGATGACAAAACCCCTGAGGCCGCTCTTAATGTCACTAAAAAATCCTTATCAACGGTGGGTTTCCAAAATAATCCCGAAAATCGAAACACCCGGCCGCTTTCTTTACGCTCGACGCAATCTTTTACCGGTGCTCTGGAAGAACTTAGATTTTGTAACAATTTACAGCGATTAAATCTGAACAATGGAAACACAGTTTCAACCCCCAGATTGACAGCGGTTTGTCCTTACGGCTGTTTTGTAAGACCACCTGTGACAATGCCTTTCAGAACAAGGGAACGAAATACCTTAGCATTGCTCGTGGTGTCGCCGGAAGTACTACACTACCACGGTTATGATTTCGAACCTTCCCAAATAGCCATGCTATGGAAAAAAGACTGCAGGAAGTTTCTATGGAAGGGGTCGAAGAAGAATGCAAACAAAAATCATCGACATGTTTAGATATAATTTTATTGACCACTTTATATTTATTAGCAACAAATTTTTGGTTTGTTAAATAAAATGATATTTGTATGGGTTTAAAATGCTATTATTATTGACTTAATTTCTATTAGGTGCATTTCACAAACAATAATCTTAGCACCTAAGAGCAAAACGATACTTTTAACATCGGCGAAAAGCGAATGTTTAAGTGGCTGTATCGAAATCACTTATTTTAGCAGTTGCTTCCATTTTGCACCACGTCTGGCCGACTTAACGAATTTGATCGTCTTATTAAAACAGCGCGTTTTTGTAATTGTATTCATGTTAGGTGTATTGCGTCCGGACAGATTTCTGGGATTGATCTTGGTGTTAAAATTGCGCGTTCTAGCGTGACTGGCATTCGGATGTTCCCGGAATGTAGTTTTTAATCGCAAAACATACAAAAAGTGATGGAAGTTTGTATGACCGTGGATTCAAATGTTTGCACTCGTCATCGAGTTTCCTAGCGAAAAGCAACTATATCGGCGTCCGCCGGGGATGAAAGTATCCTGTATGCTATGGCCTAATTGCAGTAACTCCTACTGAAGTGTTTGAACTGAGTCTAGCGGCTGTTTTTCAACACCAGGCATTTCCGTTTCGGCTTCTTCGCCACATGAAAACCGTACGTAATCTAGGACTTCAACTTTATTACTCTGCAGAACCTCCTCAACTGTGTAAGAAGGATCCAATAAATATTCTTGGTATATGAGACAAGTTTCGTCATCAGAGTTCTCGGTTGGTTTGTCTTTCTCTTTGTCGCCGATTTTTCTCGGCGCACACCCGACAATGTGTTGGCATATATGTTTACCAACGTCTTCAATGTCATTGGGTTGCTTGTAAGCTAGCAATGCCCCATATCTTCCTGTAGAATAATCACTAGGAGTGGCAAGCGCAGGGTGGGTATAGGCCGTAATTTTAACATCGTTGCTATTTGCTTTCCAGCATTCAGCTCGTCTTAAGATGGCGTTCTCACCCACAGATCCAATAAAAAGTGCCAAAACTTCGGATAGTTTTTTTCCTCCTTCAGCTGATAAACTTCCAAGTTGCTCACTGTCTAACTCCAACTGTAAACAAAGATATTGATTAAGTTATTTTTTCGTTTTACCCATTACCTTCATGACTTGTCTTTCTTTTATGTAAAGAAAATAATAAAAACAAACATGCATAAAGAAAATCTCTTTTTACGTTGGTTATTTTTATTTGTTTTATCACACTTTATTTCTTTATATTTTTAAAACATACTTTATATTAAAAAAGTAATACAAAGATTGTGTACATTATAATTCATAAACAACAATCCATATTCCGTAAAATAAATGGTGACATACTTTTGTGATAGGTCCCTTGGACTGCAAGTTAGTGTGTGCAAACTTGTAGCATGCCAATGTAGCATCTTCCAGAACTTTCTGGAACTTGTCATTTTTGGCCACAAAGTCAGTCTCACAGTTGAGTTCAACTAGGGCTCCATGGTTTTTGTCAAACTTTACAGCCACAAGGCCTTGGAGAGCCTTTCGCCCAGCTAGTTTAGTTGCTTTGGCCCAGCCCATAGCCTGGGCCTGTTCATTCAACCATGCTTCTGCCTGAAACCAAAGAAACAGTAATTCAGTAATTGCTTAAAAAAATTAAACTTCTAAATTAGGTAAAAACAAGTATAAGGGGATTATGTGTACATCTTTGGAAAAAACAATTATGATTCTCTTGTATCAAATAATGTTGTAACATCAAATTGAGAAAATACTGAACAAACTGTACGGCCCACTTGCAAAGACAAAGCGAGGAATTTTATCTAAAGCTCCTTATAAACTGGTTAAAGAGTCCACATTATATATTTACAAGGATACAAGAGAATTCAATTGAAATAAGTAATAATTTTAACTATGCTTCATGCTTTACATTAGGACAAGTTCTGGTGCTGTGTGGTGGTGCTACAATTCAAATTTGATTCCTAATTATGACCAATTTGGATCCAAATCAATTAAATTAGAAAGTGTTTCTGCTTCTGTTGTGATTCCTACCTAAATTTGGATACTACAAAGTATCCCACAACATACAACTTAGCAGCAAAACCTTTGCAAAATTTTAAAAGAGTTTGCAAAGTTTCTACTGGATTTGTAAAAAAAAAGAAACAGAACAGAAGTTGCTGGCAACAACTGGTTATAAATTGGAAAATGAACACAAAAAATAACAAAATTCATTGTATAGATCTTGTTTTATGCTAGGTAATAAATAGGCTTGTTAACATCATAGCAAAGCTGTACAAGCTTTGATGCTAAGACAACAACTGAATGTTGCATTCTCCTATTATGAGTAAAAATCAACTAAGTTGTTCATTAACTGCCATTCTTTCAAGTCAGTATACAACTATTAAAGATTACATTGTCACTTACCTTACGGTGTGTGACCAGTAAGTGCTTGTACTAGTGTACAAACACTTACTGGTCATATGTAAAATAAATGTTTTATAAGAATAAATGCTAAAACTTCAGGTATAGCTTTATAATAATATATATTTATAGCTTAATAGCTTTTAATATTAACTATTTTGTTATACAGAAGACAAAAAAGGTTTGATTGATTAAGCTAATAGACAAAGGTACGAGTAAGTAAAAATGTGCACAGATTAAAAAAATACTAATTTATAAAAAAATACCTTATCTGTATCATTATTATTCATTTCAAGGGCCTTTTTACAGTTTGCTATAGTGTAGCCTGTCTTTTTCCTCAACTTTGCCAGGAGTGAGGACTCTGCCGCTTGACAGACAGGAGTTATATGAAGCCGCCGTACCAACTGTAGTATCATCTGGAACAATAAAAAAAACCATTACATTGTAGTTAACTTTATCACATCACATTAATGTGTTAGAAATTATTGTTATGGGTAATGCTCACTCAAAATTAAATAATAATGATGACCTGCTGACTGTTATTGTAACCACTCAAAAATGTTATTTTAAGCAATTAAGAATACACTATTCAATATTAAAGATTGTTGCAGTATCACTGCAAGACCACTGTGTCAACTTATTAGACTTTAAAACACACTTTAGTATTTAGTTATTAGTATTTTCTTTTAAGTTTCTGGTTTAAGTATTATGTAGTAAGATTATTTAAAACAGAGACTGACATAGCCAAAGTAGTACTTATTCAAGGTAGTGGGCCTAAATCAATTCATTCTGTTATGGCTAGAATCATGACATCATGGGCTATTAGTTGCTGTTTAGTTCAAGGACAACAAAACATATTGTATGTTGATTTAACTATAGTTAGCAGCAGTATTAATACTAAGCTGAACACAAGCGGAACAGCACTTTTACACAATGCTATACTACTTGGCAGTATTTTAATAAAATTACCTCAGAATAGGATTTCACTTTTTGCTGCATAACAAGTAATTTTAAACTTTATAACCTATAAAAGCACAAAATTATTAAATCATTTTGTAAATCAAGTGTTTTGAACATTTTGAAAGAAAAATTTGGCATAAAAATGACAGATTATAAAACCAAATGGAATTTTAATATAAACTTTTTAGATATTAAGCGGTATGGTAACTGCTATCCTGTTGCCATGGAAAAATCAATCAAACAGTAATCTTCAGTGTCTTAGCCAACAAGTTTAAAATTATTCATTTAATTAGAGTAATTAGTTTATATTTAATTTAAACTTCAGTCACTACGTTTATTTTTTCACTAGTTTTAATGGTTAATAATTGAAACAAGAATCGAGGTAAGATTATCAAAGTAAGATTGGTTGGATGTAAGGTTTAGTGTATCTGAATGATGCAGTAAAGCAGTATTAGGTGGACTTACCCTTTTTTTAATTTAATTCCACAATGTTCACAAAACAAGAAAAATCACAAAAATTTGGTTAAAATATGTCAAATTGACATTTTGTCACGTTGACACTTAACAGATGTTCGATAGTTTTTTGCTAAAACGTTATGATATTGCAAAATATAAAATGAATACTACCTATTTATTTTAAGTTTATAATTCTGTTGCAGTTATTTTAGGTAATAATATAAATATTTAGAATATGCAGCGAGGCAAGCCGACGCGTAAGAAAGGGCAGCCTTCTTCTTCTGATGTTAAACTACCAAAAATACCAAAAATTCAAATGCCGGAAGATTTTAAAATTAGAACTCAACCTTTATTTTCACTTCCGATGGAAATTTTGAAACTACCTCCGCCTACATCTAAGGGAGCCAAACTACAAGCTTCCAAAGGTGGTTCAAGAAAAAGATCCAGCGGTAATTTATTTTTATTTAGCACTAAAAATAATCAGTTTTTTATTTTGTTAATATTGTCGTGTTACTGTCCGTCCGCCTTCCGTCCCGCCGAATATTTAACTCATCAATAAAGCTAACGATATGAAATTTGGTATAGCTGCAGTGGCTAGTAGCGGCGTTATTGCCAATTCTGTTGTACACCAATCTCTAGTCCAAACTTGTAGAAGAATAGAAGAGGTTTTCTTGACGGAGTGAGCTCGTCTGGGTAGTATTACCGCCAGGCGCAATATTGATTTATGCCGCAAAGCATCATTGCTTTCGCCAAGGAGCATTGCTGTATTCCGCTATTATTACAAGCGCATGAGACTTAAGAGACTGGGCTTAACACCTACGTCTAATTGATGATTGATGGATACAGGGCCGCACTTAGCAAGACGTTTCCTTCGCATACTCTGCAAAGTGGTGCTCTGTTTATAGGCGATGGCTTTCCACTTACTATCAGTTGAGCCATCTGCTTAGTCCATCAAGTTATGCTTTTTACAATGTTTGCCCAGGAGGAAGCAATAGACTATTTGGACTATTTTCAAACTTATTGCACTTTTAGACTATTTTGCAATCATTGGTATGCTTCTATAAATAATTAGTCCACATAAGCTTTTATTAAAGGGTTTTATAAATACTTGTACTTTTATAACTACCCTTGGTATACCGTCTATATTGGCGAAAAATCTGAAATAATTAAAATTAATAGAGGTTCATATGCACTAAAGAAGAAATATAAGATGTTAAATAAAGTTTAGTACTGTTGAATTAATATGACAATAAAATCAAACTTTACATTTGTTTTGACTCACAGACTGATGCCGAAGATTTTTAATGAAATTTAGCGTTTGAACCTATTAAGTACTTGTGAATTTAACCTTTTTTGTACCGAACCTTCGGTGGACAAGTATGAATCGTATTTGGTAGATTTCTAAATTAAATTGCCTCTTACTATTAAATAATTCAATTTATGTTTACCTATCTTCAGTGATGCAGAGCTTCACAGCAATGAGAAAAGCCAGAGAGGATTTTAGAGCAAAATTAATGAACCTGATATGCCAATCGGCTTCTGGCGAAGATAGTGATGCAATTCCGTCTGGCGAGGAAAAGAACATGTTGCGATATTATTACTATTTACGATATGGCATAGATACTATACACGTCGCACCGTTGGACAATAAAATGATTTTGCGGTGAGCTGATTAAGTCATTTTACAATACGATTTATTTGTTTATAAAACGTGTAACTGAATTAAGAAATAATGTTGAAGGGTGCATAAGTATATTTAAACCTGTAAAAATTTTAAATCTAAAGAAGTATATTTATTTTTCCATACAAACGAATTCAAAAAAATCCAAGTGTTTACGTTTATGCGCGTCTCGGTCTTTTATGTGCGACACGCGCATAGTACTACGCTTCGCAACGCGTAGCTAAGAAAGTGACAGGAGTCACATGATTTTAATTTTGCATCTGATACTGTATCTGATTTCTTTCAGTAAAAACTATGGCAGTGAGTTACTAAAAATCTCAGAGACAGTACATAATGTTTCTCTAAAGCCTGTAAATTATTATTTCGGTTTTATTTACACGTTGTATATTTATGATAGTTTACTGTGTAAGTATATTAATTTTTATTTACAACAAATCTACGCAAGTCGCCAAAGCAAATACTTGTGAAAATAATAATAATAATAATAATAATAAATCTTTATTTGGAACAGTTACATAGAATAATATAGCATCATAGAAAATAGCATCATAATTGGTTTTAAAATAAGGCAGTAGGTAAGTAGACGGCATTAGAATTTGTTTTTTAATGAGGCAGTGATTATGATCTTTTTATGTGGTTATGTTCCTTTTACTTCATCTGGTATGATAATTCGGCCATGGCTACTTACCACCCTACCAACAAAAACGTGTCGCCAAGCGATATAGCGTTCCGGTACAATGCAGAACTGATAGACCGCTACCATCTTAGAATGCATAAGCACTTCATATTCAAGGGCCTACTTAGGTATAACTAATAAAACTGGGAATAAGGAGATGATGGTCCAAGGAGTTATTATTCTACTACCAGTCAATGACGTGCACTAACCGGAAAAAATCTCCAGAACATGTACTAATAAAAAACTAAAGAGTAGACTTTGTACGAGTTTTAAAAAGTCTGCTCTCCAGTATATTTATAACTCGTGCTGGAGATTTTCTCCATTTTATATCATCTGTCCGCTCATTGTTTACCCTGTACGCCCACTATAAGAAGAGAACTACTTCCCATTCTCGCATATTGCAATGACTATTGAATTTAATATACTCTCAGTAACTTGAGAGTTATCATCCCTTAAAATAATTAGAAAGAAAACAATCATCACATGGATTAAATAATTATTTAATACCTAAGCACTTGCAGTGTTCACAATTTAATATCAATGAAATTAAAAAAATGGAGGGAATGTTTGCTTACTGCCACGGAAGAAATGCGTGAAGATTTCATGATGAGCATGAAGAAGGCTATCGTGGATTTTGTACTTAAGGATCCAAATACGGTAAGTTAATCTTTTAAAAATACCAGACAAAGCTTTAGCATTTAGTAATTTTATGCATTTAAGCGGTTAAAATTTCTGCTTTTTTTCGTGGGGGCCCGCGTTTTATATTTTTAAGCAATTAATTTTAATTGAATATCACTTGCTTTAACGGTAAAGGGAAATTTCGTAAGAAAACATGCATATATGAGAGTTGTAGGTACATAACGTTCTCAAAGGCGTGTGAAGCCTAATAATCCGCATTTGGCCAGTGTGGTGGACTAACTAATGGATCAGTAATGGGTTTTTAATTATGAAGTACTTAGAGGCCTGACCATAAAATGTTTCCAAATAAGAAAAAGTTGTTCGTCTAGGCGAACGCTTATAGTTAAGTAAAAAAGTTTGGCTGCGACGACTAATCGGACAGCGAATCGCAAAACCTGGCCCGTGGGTCGTTGCAGCCAAGTGAGCAATGCGTTCAAATTGGATTGCGACACTTTACCTGGAGGCTAGGACCCTAGGTCGCGTATTCTGTACTCTTTTCAACAATAACCATCGCTCGTCTTTAAACAAAAAGCATAATTGCACAGCGTCCGTTATAGATATACCTACTGTTTTTCGCTTTCTATACATTATAGGGCATCGTTTGCTATTGGCATAAAAGTTAAAGTTTTATTTATTTCATTTTATTCATTTATTCAGAATATTGGTAAGGGTACAGAATTGACACAATAAACATGGTGCCACGATAACTGTTGCAGTAGTATAAAATGTGTCGCAACAATTAACGCCCACCTCCAACAATAAATGTATAGCACCAAAGTGTACGGAAACTATCGAGATCACCTAGGGACCAAAAGAAATACAAAAAGTAATGGGTCCTATTTTCGAGGCTTGTAATAATAAGAAAAATAATACATTATTACTTATAGGAAGAGTCCTTAGATGATGAGGATACACCGCTCAAGAAGGAGTTGGCTATGAAAGACGATGCTTGGAGAAATCGCTACGCAGTCGCTAAGAGATATCTGCACAAGAACCTCCACAGCGTCAACCCGTGTATTGCTCAAGTTTTACAGATTTGGTGGAAACAATATAAGTAAGAAGAATACTTTTTAATAGTTATATTTTATATAGAGAATTCGTTTGGAAATATTGCGCCCTCTCTTAGTTCACGTGGTCTACGTCACGAAACTGCCCCTCTGCACGGCTAGCATGGGTAGGAGACAAATATATCTCCGGGGAAAGGATACACATTTATCTGACCCAAAGGTTTTTCAACGCCTAGAGAACTGGCGTACTAGTGGAAATAATATCCAAATAATATATGTGTAATAATAAACGGGGGTGAACTTCTCTTATTCCATGTTCCCGCGATTTAGCTGGTGCAGACGTTAATTATATCACCTGTCAGGGGATATAATCAGGGGATATAACTTTTGTCTCTCCTGCCTGTGCTAGCCCTGCTGGTAGGCACTTTAGTTAGTCTTAGCATATATGCTGACGCTAAAGTTAATTTATGTATTTCGACTGTAGGAACTACACGTATTTCAGTAATTGATAGTGATTCAAGAAGTATTTTCTTAATAGACAAGGAACAAAGGGATAAACTGCTGTTAGGTTTGGATTCTAGGGAAAAAAGCTAATATAAAAATGGGAAAGTGCAAATGTGTACATGAATTTGTATACATTTGAGTTGATTTCACGTGAGTATAACGGCATTATCTCAGAACCGATATTGACGCGTTTTGACCTTCTGGTTACTGACAAAAAATATTTTTTACCCTGGGAAAACAAATATCAAAAATAGTACTTAGCTACCTTTCTGTAGAAGGTCTTAAAGGTAACCGCAAGAAGCTTTCTTAATCTTACGAGAAATTATATTATATTTTAGCGGATTTTGTGGTTGATGGAGTGAGACTATCAGTGCTTTTGACCGCACTATAACGTAGAAATCGTACTTATTTGGTTTATCAAACAACTAAGTCTATCTTCATTTTCCACATTTGCCATACGATAAGATCCCAGTCAAGCGAGAATTCTAATTTAGAAACTTTGCCCCTAAGTGACCTGCGGTTGATTAGCATGAAAGACATTATGACGACTAACGAGGCATACGAGCTGCAAGATTTTTGCTTCGTTTGCAAGCGGCACATTGAGGCGGCGGGCAACGTGCTCACGCTCCAATGGCTGCCTACTTTACAGGCGGTCTTCTTACAGGTACTTCGGGGTTATTTTACTTCTACATGTAAAAGATATTTTCTCTGAAGATCTGTTTAGTGCTTAGTTGAGCTTTCGATACGCTCGACCGTAACAATAGGAAGATCTTCCTCCGAGCGGGTGATCGTGCTCGTGGACCAAGGTCCGACAATTCATCTTTGGAAGTTGTATATATGGTAATTTTTTGTAAATACTTCGTTTGGTAATGTGGACCGCTACAAAGTCAAAAGATGGATAAATTATCGTTTGGTAATGTGGACCGCTACAAAGTCAAAAGATGGATAAATTATTTGGAGTTCTTTCAAAACAACAGGATCTTGTACTACTTTTTAAATTATGTCCAATGCCTACGTACTTTGTTATTAAAAATTGTAAAAAATACCTGGGATAGCATAGCGTATTGTCAAACGCCAATATATCCATGTTCGGTATCCAAGGCCGATCAGAGGATGGGGACGTGATTATGAGTTTGCCAAAGCGTCAGGCTATTTCAAGGTTGTTTTGTGGATTTCTTCATGCCAGATTAAATAACTCATATAAATAGGGACTCTTAGCTTATTAACAATAAAGTACCACACACTTTAATTTTCGTAATTAATCATTTCAATCATTAATTATGTACCATGTGCATTAAGTCATGTTTATGTCACAACTTTTATTTATCAGTAGGTCTTAGGCCAAAACCAATTATAAGAGTCGATGTTAGAATCCTTAATGTAAATATTTTATTTCATTAGGGCAGCAAGAAGAAACAGATACCGGATCCGAAACAAGTGTCCAAAATGAGGAAGTTTTATAACTGTTTATCCTGCATTATGACGTACAATCTTCAGACTCTGTGCTTAAAGTCCATGAAAGATTTCACAGAATACACCCTCGATGTTGGGGTAAGATTATACTTAAATTGGGGTAATTTGTGAGAATGTTGAGTGTCGTTAAGGCACTATTAGGCAATTATTTAAATTAGCAGCAGTTTATCTTGATAATTTTTATAAATTAACTAATATCTGCAAGTTTATCACCGGCAAAACTACCACCGCATTTAAACTGCATAGATTGCAGTGAGGTTTCTCATGTACCTTTTAAAATAGGTGGATTAAAATATTTTGTACTAGCTGTTCACCGCGAGTTCCAGTTATGAGCTGAACGTCTACTGATTTGTATTTTTTCACTTCAAGGGAATGAATCAAGGATTCGTTATAAACTTGGCTTTCAAAGACGACGCTATAGGATTCGACCCAACGTTTAAGCAGTTTCGAGATCAGTTATGCCTTCTATATGACTTCATTATCGACGCATGCAGACAGGCTCCGCGACTGGAAACTTTATTGTATCAAGACTATGTTATTACAAGTAGAGCTACTCTTCGGGTATGATAATTCAGAAAAAGTAAAATTTTAACAATACCTACATTCATAGAATATTTTTTTATAATATTAAAATTTTTAATTTAGCCAATAATTGACAACGATATTGTGGAGGACTATAAGGCCAAGGTAGCGGATTTAATAAATGAACAAAAAATTGGACCAGAACTTCGTATACAAGATTTCGATAACTTCGTGTGTTTACTCAATGGAGAGGTAGATACTATTCTAAATCATTGATTTATGCTAGTAGGTAATATTACAGTAGAGGTAAGCAGAGCTGAGACACGCCAAAGCTTAAAATTTGAAATTCTAAATCGCTTAAGAAATATGATTAAAGGTGATCAGCGCTCATTTCTAGTTCTGAGAATTGCGTTGTTCGTTGACTTGAGATGATTCGCTTCGCGTTTTAAGTTTATGAATTTATGAATATTTGCAATGTTTCTTAGAAGAGGAAAAGTTTTCATGAAAATTTTTGTAACTTTTATTATCTTAATTCTGATAAATCAGAGTTATGGTCATCGGTACCGAATCTAGTGAAGGACCCTAATCGACTATTTTCTTATTAAATTAGAATTGATATTTTTTTAATTTAGTCACAACAGCAAGTTGAAAGTTTTATAAACTCTGAACCCGAGAAAACTTTCGAAGAATACTGTAAAGAAGCTGCAAAATATGTGACTTTGGCAAAGGAAATACCTTCCAAGTTGGAAGGGACAATAGTGATCGGAATGTTCCGGATGCAGCGAGGTGATCTAATCAACACATTACGCGGAGCGGCCTCAAGGCTTGCTAACACGTTGCTTCGAAGGATGACCGAAGATTATCAAAACATGATTAAGGCGTAAGTTTTATATATGGCAATGTCTGGTTTTGCCGTTGAGTCGAAGCTGTATAGCAAAGTTTTCTTTTTAAATTGCAAAAAAAGAATGGGCTTCTTCGGTTTTACCGTGATAAAAACTATTTCCTGCCCGTTTCCAGAATGTAAACTGTTTTCGTGCCAAAATTCGTCAAAATCAGTGCAGTGGTTTAGCTCAATATAGGTAAAACAGGCCACGAATAAAACTGCTTAATATGTTTCTTTTTAAGAATTTACGACGAGTATGCATCGATAGCGAATACTTTACTCACTCCGCCTCAAGATACGGCAGCTTTGATGGATCTTATCGAATACAATAAGAAGGTAGAACAGACAATTGTCGAAGAAATGGAGGACAAACTTCGAAATGTATTGCGATATATTATATTTTTAAGTGATTACACCGCATTTACCCCTCTTGAAATGAAAGCAAATAATCAATCATTTCACTGGTAAGTTATTCTTATTTGTCAGCTGTAGTTTTCAAGATACATGACAATTGTTTATGTAAATGTATGTAAACATGGGCAGGTATGGTCGCATGCCTGGTGTCGTTGAAGAGTGCAAAGTAATTTGCGATCAAAAGAAAATAGAGTATCAAGAATTACTACAGGTAAGTTTTTAAATTAAAGTTACCTTGCTTTTAATAAAAGCGGAACTGTAATAATATATTAAACATTTTTATTAATTTTCATAGGTCCGTATTGCCAAATTTATCGATGACTTGGAAATTTACGAGGCACAAAGCGATGAACTTAAATATTGGGGTGACATTAACGAACTTTCTAAATACGTGACACGTGCCCGCCGCTTGGATGAGAAGTAATAGATTTTCTAGATATATTATATTAACTTTAAATTGACATAACTTTAATGTTTCGAACATATTCTCAGGTTATCAATGGCTTTAACTAAAATAGACCAATTCAATGAAGAAGAAACCTCATTTGGATGGGAATTATCGCAATATCCAAAGAGAAAAGCGATTTACGATAGACTTGTGCCATACAAGAAATTGTATGATGCGGGATATGAATTTTTAGAAAAATATAACACATGGATGATTTCTAAGGTATATATCAATTTAATTATTTCGTATATCAACTATTACACGTATAAATAAGTATATTTGAAAATTTTTAATAATGCCTGTTTATATTAAATCCGGCTGTCGTGATAATGTTAATGTGTTATTTATTTACAAAGGTAGGAAGCTTCGATCCTGAAGACATAGAAGGTGATGTTAGTTATTTTTATAAGACTGTATACAAGCTGGAAAAATCATTTCAAGAGGTACCCGCAACATTTCAACTGGCTCAATCAGTAAGGTGTGTATATAGAAAATATAGAGTAATCTTAGTGTTTGCATTAAATACCTTAGTATAATTTAAAGAAGAGTGCTTAGTTCGAACGTATTTGTTCTGCTAAATGTATTCAATTTTAGAATGAAAATGGAAGACTTTAAAACACACTTGCCGATTATTCAAACATTGGGTAACCCTGGCATGAAACCTAGACACTGGGAGAAAGTTTCCGACATTGTTGGATTTCCGATCATTGTGGATGAAGAATTATCGTTAGCAAAAGTCATTGACTTCAACCTAGTCGATTATATTGAAAAGTTCGAGAGCATATCAGAGGCAGCGACGAAAGAAAACAACCTTGAAAAGGCGCTCGACAAGATGATCAAAGAATGGGCTGAATTAAAATTCGAAATTTTACCATACAAGTATGTAAAATTAGAATCTACGATTGCTGCGTGATATAAACTTGTTTATTTAAAAACCTGTAACTCTTTTCAGGGATACCGGAACTTACATTTTGTCGAGTGTTGATGAAATTCAGCTCTTGTTAGATGACCATATTGTAAAAACTCAGACCATGAAGAATTCGCCGTACATAAAACCATTTGAAGAGATTATTATGTAAGTTTATACTATTCTTTGAATTTTTTTATCTTAAAATTGTCTAGGAGTTCTTTACCCCTTATCAATGAATTGATATTGAACTATTAATGAACGTTCATAACAGTGATTGGGAAGCAAAACTGATACTGCTTCAGGAAATTCTGGACGAATGGTTGAAGGTTCAAGCAACGTGGATGTATTTGGAGCCTATCTTTTCGTCTCCCGATATTCAGCAGCAAATCCCAGAAGAGGGACGCCGATTTAGCGCTGTTGATAAGGTAATGTTTATTGAAAAAAATAAATCTAGAGTATATTCCTTGTATTAAGAATATAAATATATAGTCTATACAGCATACATCAGCTTTGTTTATTATTCAAACTTGTAAAATATATCAGTAAAGGAGGCTATTATATTTATTGATAAAACTTACTTTCTCATATTTGTGCAAATTACAGATGTGGCGTGAAATAATGAAAGCTTCATACACTGAACCAAGGGTATTAGACGTGATCACCATAGATAAGATGTTGGATCGATTGCGTAAGTCAAATAATCTATTGGAGATGGTCCAGCGAGGTCTCAATGCTTACCTCGAGAAGAAGCGTCTATACTTCCCACGTTTCTTCTTCTTATCTAATGACGAGCTTCTTGAAATTCTTTCTGAAACTAAAGACCCAATGCGGTATGTATTTAGTATATTTATTATTTACAAATACTTAATATGCGAGAATAATGTTGAATAACTATATAAATTAACAGACTACTTTATTTTTGTTTATTTTAGAATCGTGATAAGGCTTGCTTAAAAATTCATTTTAATATTCTAATAAACCGTTTTAACATTGTTTTTATACATAATATTACACAGCGTACAACCCCATCTCAAGAAGTGCTTCGAGGGAATTGCAAAGCTTAACTTCACTGAAGAAATGGTGGTAACGCACATGAAGTCGTCTGAAGGAGAAGTCGTAGGACTTACTATGACTATAAATACCGCGGCTGCTAGGGGTCAGGTATTTTCTGTTTACATACAGTGAATTATTGAACCTTACAAATTGTGTTAAATTTGGGCTATTTTTCAACTTGTAACAGGGCAGCAGAATTGATCAGAATATTTTTAAAAACTCGTAATACAGAGCTGACTTTGCTTATTTTATTATGAATAACATGTTTGGAAACCCCTCACGGTAGTTGGTTAATTTATTAACCAACTACCGTGGGGGGTGATGTTGGCTTTATTTTTTTTAAAAATAGGTGGAAAAATGGTTGTTGGAACTAGAAAAATCAATGAAAGCATCCGTTCACCATGTTGTTGCACTGTCATTCGATAATTATTTGGAGTGTCCTCGCGAACAGTGGGTTCTTATATGGCCGGGACAAGCTGTAAGTAGCAATAGTTTCATACCCGTTTATCCTTTCCAATATTAAGTAATAAATCAAAGGAAAATGTTATTTTTTCCGTAGGTACAATGTATAGCAATGACATTTTGGACATCTGAAGTGACTGACGCGATTCACTTAAGCGTCAAGGCTATGAGAGGTTACTGGGATAAATGTAACTACCAAATATCTAAAATTGTAGATCTAGTGCGTGGTGCACTAAGTTTACAAAACCGGATTACTCTTGGTAATTAATTTTGTTTATTATTCATAAATTAAGGTTAATAAAGGCTCATCAATTCAACTTTTTCAGGACAGATTTGGGCTCGAAGCCAATTATCCAGATCTGATCTGAGTTAAATATAAATATTTATTTGCGTTGTTTAATTTAGAATCCAAACAAGTTTTTGCTTTTATTGCTACGAAGCATAATTAGAACCTTTTCGATAATCCAATAAGGTTTTTTGTTTCAGGAGCGTTAGTAGTGCTGGATGTCCATGCTAGAGATGTGCTTATGGAATTAATAGAGTTTAATGTGCAACAAGACAACGACTTTAACTGGCTGTCGCAAATTAGATATTATTGGGAGGTAATTGAAATATTCTACTACAAAGAAAAATATTCTATGGAATCAGACATCGTAGGCTTGTTTAAGGATATTAAATCGTGAGTGTTGATATTCTATCTGTGATCTTAGGCTCCATAGCGCTGTCGGTGAAAACTCACCCACATCCATTAACACATAACAATCAACCGGTTCATAATTGGAGCAAATATCTAGTGACTAGATTATTTGCTATTTTGTTTCGTTAAGTGTGAGTTTATTTGTACCAAATTAAAAAAATGAAATAAAATAAAAATAGTTTATTTGGGTAAATAAAATAACTGTAAACACTAATGGCTGGAGCCTTCTTTTAAGGGTAGTATACTACCCCTGTGTCAGAAGACACCGCTCTTCCATAACAAGAAATAAACATAAAATTGATTACTTATCGTTTCGGACTAAACTTGGCAGCTCTCAAAAACAAAAAGGTAGGTGACTAAAGCGGTTCTTTGTAATCACATTTAATCTGGTTGGCATTTTTCAGTTGCAAGAAGAAGACAACAGCATGCAAATAGCAACACGTATGATTAATTCACAGCTTATGTACGGTTACGAGTACCTCGGCAACACTGGAAGACTGGTAGTTACGCCACTAACCGATAGATGCTTCAGGACACTTTTTGGAGCACTACATTTGAATTTGGGTATATTCATTATTGGATCAGTCTTTATTTTATTTTATATATTGAATTTAATCTTTACTGAATATAATTAAGAATCCCTTTAATTCTTGAAATCATGAAATCCTTATTTTTAAGTTTCCTATTTATACCATGGTCTTTTGGTGCAGAAGTTTATCACCATGAAATAATTAACACTTTGAACAAGTATTTTGTTTGTAAATTAGGTGGAGCCCCTGAAGGGCCAGCTGGTACCGGTAAGACAGAGACTACAAAAGATTTGGCAAAAGCGGTTGCAAAGCAGTGTGTTGTGTTTAATTGTTCTGATGGTCTTGATTACCTAGCTCTTGGCAAATTTTTCAAGGTACGTTACAATTTAAATGATAAAGTTTCTTAATGGCCATGTTGGTGACATCTGATAAAGAAAGATATCATCTATTTATTAAGAGGATTATTAAGAAAATAGGAGATACCCACAATAGAGATATTTTCGATCTCATTAAATGACTTGTCAAGTCTTCTATTTGTTATATGGGACTAATATATTACAAGAAGGACTTTCATACCCGTTAAAACTTTTACACATTTAGGGGTTGGCGTCGTGCGGAGCCTGGTCGTGCTTCGACGAGTTTAATAGAATTGACCTCGAGGTGCTATCCGTGGTTGCGCAACAAATTTTATCTATTCAGCGGGGAATCAACTCTGGAGCAACAGAACTTCTATTTGAAGGGACTTTGCTAAATTTGGACAAATCTTGTGCCGTTTTCATTACCATGAATCCCGGTTACGCTGGACGATCGGAATTGCCGGACAATTTAAAGGTTTTGTGGAAATATATATTGTGTTTATTTAATAGTTATTTTTATATATTTATGCTATCTTTTTTATAAAATACAATTTTTATTATCTTAGTCCGTATGAAAACGCAGATTTTTTGTTTTACTAGTTTGTTTATCTTAAGTCATCAACTTTCACCTTTTGTCTTATTAAATTAAATTTAAATTTTCAAAAAATAATTATTAACTATATTCAATTAATCTTGGCTCGTGAGCACCGCATATGGATTTAGCATGTGTATGCGGTCATTTTGCTTTCGCTGTTATTGTACAAATATGACAACATAAGGTATATAGACGCCCACAAAGGTGAATAGAGCTTCTGTTAAATCTGTTATAGATAAACATTTTTCAAATATTTTTAGGCACTTTTCCGATCAGTGGCTATGATGGTGCCAGACTACGTGCTGATATCGGAAATCGAACTTTATGCGTTCGGATACCTGAATGCAAAACCACTAGCAGTTAAAATTGTCGCCACTTACAAACTCTGTTCCGAGCAACTCTCGTCCCAGAGCCATTATGATTACGGTAATTCTTATTATAATGACTTAATACTAAAAATGTAATTGTAAGTAAACGATAAAGGAATCAAGAAAAACAATCTACTTAATATGCACATTGCATTCTCGTTAAAAACCCACCGAGACTACAAAGTTAGAGCAGCAAATTCTGACAGGTTGGTCTGACAGTCGCGCGGAAATTCTATCTTCAATATTTGAATTCAAAGTTTATTTTTTATTCATGCCATGCAAGCGCTTCACTACATTCTAATCTAATGGTTAGCTACGAGCTTGAACATACTTTTGCAGATTGCCGCTTTATAAATTCGGACATTTCATATCGTATCCTAAGCCGTTTGCTCATATTCATATTTATGCACATATTCGTTTATATTGTGGCGATAAAAAAGTTCTTCAAGGAGGTTGCCGAAGAGTATGCATATTCTAAGCAGCATACATTCCTGTTCAGGTATGCGTGCTGTAAAATCAGTACTCCGCGCGGCTGGTGCTCTAAAGCTGCGGTACCCTGACGAAGTGGAAGACGTCATTTTGTTACGCTCCATTAAGGACGTCAATCTTCCGAAATTCTTAGAGCATGACGTGCCACTGTTTATGGTAAGGAATCTTATGATTTGATTTTTAAGAAAATAGGTTAAAAGGTATTCCGTAAAATATATTAAAAAGATTTCAGCTAGATATACTCACAAAATAATTAAAAATTCGAGTACATATTCTTGGTATAAACATTATTTACCTGATAATTTTAGTTACCAATGAAATTATTTTAGGGCATCATAGGAGACTTATTCCCTGGACTACCTCTGCCGGAAGCAGGTCTTCCGCATTTGGTAGCTTGCTTGAAGGAGGCTTGTGTACCTCTTAATTTGCAAGCCAATGATTTCTTCATAGAAAAAGTAAGTCATTTTTTCATTTATCTTTTATATAACTAAATATTTAGGAAATAAAAGTCTTTAATTTTGACGGTTATATTCACATTCTTAATTTTAAGTTAATAATTATTTTATGTAATTCCTCTTTTAGGTCCTCCAATTATACGAAATGATTCTTGTAAGACATGGCTTGATGTTGGTAGGATTTCCATTCTCTGGTAAAACTAAATGCTACCACGCCCTTGGTGGTGCATTGGGCTTAGTTTCTGAAAAGGTTAGTTTCACAAATATTTTAGAGTATTGATTGAGCAAAAAATGTCTAATTTAAAATTATACCCTGTATCATTAAAATCGGTGCTGCTTACTTGATTTAGAATTGTAGCCTCTTATATGCTTATTTGATTTGAGAATTATTGTATTAAATTAAACTTTAATATTTTTTCCATCCGTTTAATTACGATTCTCGAACTCATATCCAACGAAGTTACTCTTTCAAAAGCACTTATATGTTTCACAATTTAAACGTAGGGCTTGATGGACGAAAATGCAGTAGAGTGGACAGTGATAAATCCGAAATCCATAACCATGGGGCAGCTGTATGGGCAATTTGATCCAGTTTCTCACGAATGGTCTGATGGTATTCTTGCAGTCAGCTACAGAGCTTTTGCAGTTTCAACTAATGATAACAGGTATAATAAAGGTCAGATTATTGGTGGGTTTCTATGCAAAAAAAATTAAAGCATGAAGATAACTTTTTGGTAAATGCCGGTTCAATAGTTCGCAGGCTGAAATGATGATAGCGATAACTATGCCTAATGTTTAATGTACCTATGTGGTGGATACTTCGTTCTTTGTGATTTTTTAATACTCACCCTTTGTTAAAATATTTTTTGCTTAAGGTATTTTTTGAACATTCACAATAGTAAAATTCGCCCGTTTTATCTTTAAAACAATTTTTATTAATACAAATGAAATATTTTAACCTTTATATGAGGTCATGAGTGCTAACTGACCCAGCATTAGTGACATAAAACGTTTTTAATAATTTTCTCTTTTTTAACAGAAAGTGGTTGATTTTCGACGGTCCAGTAGACGCAATTTGGATAGAAAATTTGAACACCGTGTTGGATGATAATAAGAAGCTTTGCCTGATGAGCGGCGAGATTATTCAGCTTGCTCCCACCACAAACCTTGTCTTCGAGCCTATGGACCTTGAAGCGGCTTCACCAGCAACCGTACGTTCTACAATAATTGCAAAAAAATATCTTCCACAGTACATAAGAGTCAAATTATTATACTACTTATAATAAGAGCTTTTTGCTAAGAGCAAAATTATTCCGATTGAAGCGTTTGTCCTGGAAGGACGTACTTTTTCACCTTTCGCGATATAACCTCAATATTTCACTTCTTTACTTGTGCAGTCTCAACGTAAAAAAATATTATATATAATATAATTAGTGGGTATTCTTTTAAATAATTACTCTGTTTTCTATAGGTGTCACGTTGCGGTATGATATACATGGAGCCAAAAGGACTAGGTTGGAAATGTTTGATGGAATCATGGCTCAATACGCTTCCGGCAACGTTGCACGGATTCAATCGCAACTATATTCGTACTCTATTCAATCGATTTATGTCGCCGCTGCTTTGGCTTGTTGAACTCTCTGGAAAAGTTAAGGTAACGTTTCAATGACGCTCCACATTGTTATATGACTTAGAATATCTACTACAATTATATTCCATTGGTTTCATATAAATTAGCTTTTTATTCTTGATATACTCGTACATTTTTGCACTGATGATTCGTTATTTTAGTGTAAGTTTCTTATTTTACTTGTTACAGCAAATGTATGTTACTTCACGAAGTAACTTGGTCAATGCATGTATGATGCTTTTTGATAGTTTTATGGACGATTTTTATGATGAGAAATATGTTGAGGCCTTATCAGACCTCGATATTAGAGCTCAACTTGAGGTAATCTTTCACAAACATTCATTTCTTTAATTCGATGTTACCTACATCTTGTATTTTAATGACCTTTATTAATATGCTGTTATTTATTAATTGGGCAGTAATTTTTTATACTGTAGAAAGAAACCATACGTGGTATTTTTTTCAGGGAGTATTTTTCTTCTCGACGATTTGGTCTATTGGAGCGACACTAGAAAGCGATGGGCGTCCCAAGTTCGATATGCTATTTAGGGGCCTACTTGAGAAGGAATTCCCTGAAAAGGTTAAAACCTTCATAATTATTTTCTTTTCCTTCATAAATTTAATTACATGTTATAATTTTATTAAAATAGTTTGTTTTATAGGTAATAGAAATCTTAGGTTATCCTAAAGAAATTGCAAAGCCCGATAAAGCGTACATATTCACATTACCTAAAGAAGGAACAGTTTATGATTATCGTTTCATAAAAGAGGTAAGGATTTTACCCTACAAGAATAAAATAGAAATACGACTTTAAATTATTATAAAATATTTTAACCTGCTCTACGTTACCCGTAATTTCTGTTACGGGTTGGATTTTTGCATTTTGTTCTACGGAATGGTTTATCCTTAGCTTCATTTGCAGCTACTAGAAACATTTTAGAGTTTACTTAATAAATTGAGCATGATCAATGTTATAAAGTATTTAATAAAATTACTTGTTTTAAGGGCAAAGGGAAATGGAAACCCTGGCAAGACGATGTAGTTTCCGCGCCTCCAATCAGTCGTGACACTCCTCCTAATCAGATCCTGGTGACAACTCTGGACAGTGTGCGATACTTGGCTCTGTTCAAGTTACTGGTAACCCACCATAAGGCAGTGATGATGGTTGGACCTACCGGGACTGGGAAATCATCGTATATTATTGTATGTAGTATCTAGTATAGTTCTAACATAGTCGAAATGGTTTTGGCAGGATGAACTACACGCTGGCTTGTATATATCTGCTACAAAATATTTTGCAATCATAATTCATTTATTAGAAATTAATTATCACTTGCTTTAACGGTTAATGAAAGCATTGTAAGGAAACCTGCACGCCTTTTTCATTTGTTTTCCAAAACTTTCTCAAAGGCGTGTGAAGACCACCAATGCGCACTTGGCCAGCGTGGCGGACTACGGTGTAAAACTATTTTATTCATGGAAGAGATCCGTGCCGTGATCAATATAATTTTTTTAATGTATATATTTAATTAATAATTGCTTTTAGGATTTTCTAGTGAAGAGGGTGGATACAAAAGTATATAAAGCCCTAATTATGGCATTTTCTGCACAAACAAATTGCAATCAGACACAAGATATAATTATGGGTAAATTGGATAAAAGGCGAAAAGGTTAGTTGTCCCATTCCGATTAAGTTATATTTCACCAGCACTCTATTAATATCGGAATTTATATCGTTTTTACTATGAAAGATAATGCCTGTGCCAAGAATAGCAAATCGCTTCGTATTTTGGTCATAAAATTCATGAAATTACTGCATCCTCATCAAAATTTACCTAGCCCGTTATTATTCAGGGTCTGCAAGAATAATAAGAATAAGATTCTTTCTTCTTTTATTAAAAAAATATATTTCTGTTGTTTAATCGCCAGGCGTATTCGGCCCTCCAATCGGTTGCTATTGTGTTGTATTCGTGGACGATGTCAGCATGCCGCAAGCTGAGACGTACGGCGCTCAGCCACCTATTGAAGTTCTGCGGCAAGGGATCGATCTCGGCCTGTGGTACGACCGTAAAACTAATGTTGCGATGCATCTCACAGATGTTCAGGTTTGATTAATTATTACTTTTTTCATCTGTTGTATTTTACGGACTAAATTTTCCATTTAGATCTATATTATAATAATAATTTTCATTTCAATTTATTCTGCTGTTTGTGGGTTAATTTGGAATTCTTGTGTTATGGGTACTAAGATGACTGATGAATATTTTTAGGAATTATATATAAATAAATACTTAGAAAATATATATAAACACCCAGACACTGAAAAACACTTATGCTCATCACACAAACATTTTCCAGTTGTGGGAATCGAACCCACGGCCTTGGACTCAGAAAGCAGGGTCGCTGCCCACTGCGCCAGTCGGCCGTCATCATCATCATGTAACCAATGTTCATCAACTGCTGGACAAAGGTTTTTCGTAGGTAGTTCCGAATACTACGGTCTTTGCCGCTCGGAACTAGCGGCTGCCTGATGATTTCATCATCATCATCATGTAACCAATGTTCATCAACTGCTGGACAAAGGTTTTTCGTAGGTAGTTCCGAATACTACGGTCTTTGCCGCTCGGAACTAGCGGCTGCCTGTGAATCGCTTGATGTCATCCATTCTAGCACCTTGGAACCCCAACGTCCATCAGTTCTCCGAGCCATGTGCCCCGCCTACTGCCATTTTAGCTTTGCAACTTTTTGAGCTATGTTGGTAACTCTGGTTCTTCTTCAGATCTCCTCATTCTTGATTTGATCTCGGAGAAACACCAAGCATCTCATCTCTCTCCATCCTCTGCCGAGTGACCCTGAGGTGTGGATCTATGTTCATATTATTATAATTTATTTCAAATGTTACAGTTTATGTGTGCTATGGGTAAGCCCACGCCGGGTGCAAAGCTCATAACGCCACGGTTCTCACGACACTTCTCGTTCTTTTGCATTGACGAGTTTGATGATGAAACTCTAAAAGTAATCTTTGGAAGAATTATGTTATGGCATTTAGATACAAGGTATTAATGCAAATAAAGATGTGAAAGTTTATGTAGGTTAAGTAATAGTATTTTTTTAACCATTTATATTTTACAGAGGATTTTCAAAGGATTTCGACCCGTGTATAGAAGAATTAGTTTCTGGTACATTAGAAGTATATAAGCAGTGTAGACTAAACTTATTGCCTACACCATCTAAATCTCATTATACATTTAACTTACGAGATTTCTCTAAAGTTATATTGGTAAGTTTGATGTATTTTTTTTTTTGTGCGGTTGGGCTAATTATTGTTTTATAATTCGAAAAAATGCAGGTATACTTGAATGCAGTAAACCCTAATGGTTATATTATATAGTATTTGTTAGTGATTGCAAGTTTATGGCTTTTAATGGCCCCGCAAAAAGTAAAATATTTGAAGTTAAAAAATATTTGTGTCCTAAAAAATTGTTACAATTAAAACTCCCTAGGGCGTTTTACTTTCGGTGCCAGAAGTAACTCCAGACCTTCAGTCTATAAAACGGTTATGGGTCCACGAGTGTCTTCGTGTGTTTTCTGACCGGCTGACGGAAGACTCAGATCGTCAGTGGCTGGTGAGTTGTCTTAGAGAGGCAACGGGTCTCCATCTTAATGACGAGTTTGACAAGTTACTTGCGCGACTACTTGAGGAACCTGATGATAAGGCAAGTTTATAGTTATATTTCGCCAATTTATAAAATAGTTTAATGTTTAATTATCTGTTTGAGAAATCTGCGATCCTGTAGATATTTACTAAGGCACGTTTTCGAGTATCCACAAAAGTAGATAAAGTTATACTTTTTAACACAGAATAAAAACCAAATTCGCGCGTTTGGCTTGGCCGTATATTTTAATCATTTTCATGGGAATATGTTTAAAACTATGCATTTTGTCACCTATGCAAACGCTGTGGTGAGCGCTGTTGTCTTATAAAATGGAGGCCTCGGGTTCGACTACCGAAGAAGGAAATAAGGGAATCTATTTTCCTGGTTTTTTTTAATATCCCCTGGTCTGGTCTAGCCTCCGAGGCTTGGGCCGGGGCACCCTACCGTCAAGGACGTACCACCAAGCGGTTGAGCGTTCCGGTACAAAGTCAAATAGTAAACGATTAGGGTATGGGTTGAGCATAAACTGCCGTACCTCTAACACATTAGCCCGCTACTATCTAAGACTGCATCATCCCTTTCCACCAGGTGTTTTCCAAAAATGGCATTTTACGTTAGAGCGAGCATGCCAGTTGAAAATGCCTAGTAACTTTTGCCTTGCAGGCTTCTCATCTCATTTGTAATAAAAATGCAAGTAAAACTATTTATATTTCTAGTTACCTATTACCTTCATTTCAGATAACGGATCGACATCTACGCAATCTTATTTACTGTGACTTTGCCAATCCGAAAGTGGATACGCGTTTTTATATGGAGACTACGAATATGGAACATTTGAACTCAACAGTAGACGCATATCTCGTAGAGTTCAACAATATGTCTAAGAAACCAATGAATCTCGTGCTTTTTAGGTAACATGATAAAGATTATTTCATTTATCATCTATTAATTTTTCATTCATCTATTAATCATTTATTTAATTATATAGAATTAAGCTAAAAGAAAAGAGAGCCGCGATCCTCAAATTCGAAGCAATGATGCGAGAAGGATTAGGCTAAGAAAGAGTTGGGAATTGGTTGCTATGGTCCCCCCGCATATCAGGAAGTCAAATCACAATTTAGAATCACACTTTAGGAAGGATAAACACATACTTTTATCATATATCATTTTATAATTGACACTTGTATCTGCCAATGCCACACGTTTTATTATTATTTATTTGTAAAACCAATTATTTAATTATAATAATACGTAACTGATGTTCTTTTTTAAGATTTGATATATGGATTTTGTACCATCGGTAGTATCTTTTTAAGATGAGTTATATCTTCTTCTTCCTACTTCCATTATGTGGGAACGGCACAACAAGTCTTTTTTAATCTTAAAGGCTTTTTGTATTTGTTTTGTATTTTATGTATGGATTAAATACCAAACACATTTTAATTTTTATAAGTATATTAGTAATCGGGGGTAATTTTGAATTAACTTTCAGGTTTGCGATTGAGCACGTATCAAGGATCTGTCGCGTGCTCACTCAGCCACGCTCGCATGCGTTGTTGGTAGGCCTGGGTGGCTCAGGCCGGCAGTCCCTCACGCGTCTCGCTGCTCACATCAATGAATATGATCTTTTCCAGGTATTTTATTACATCCACTATAATACGAAAACATTGCACACTATATTATTTTAATACGTTGCGTGTATAACTTTGTCGCTTATAAAATCCTGTACTAACGAATACGTTTTGGATACCATTTAAATTATAGAGAAAAGCTATTCCTAACACTCTTGCTGAACCCATCGCATCTAGCGATTGGCACGCGGGACACAATTATTGTATATCTACGCCATCACGAATGCAGGCCAGGCTGATAGTCTTGGTTTTGTCTTTGCTTTAGAGTCTCTACTCTGTATTTTTATTATATATTTTTAATGGTAAACATATATGATTTCTTTGGTATAACGATTCAATATTAAGAACTTAACTTTATATATAGGTTGAAATGAGTCGTACTTACGGCAAAACCGAATGGCGTGAAGATTTGAAAACTTTGTTAAGAAAATCAAGTACTCCTGACTTGCATATGGTATTTCTGTTTATTGAATCCCAAGTAAGTAACCATACGTTGCCAGGAAATGTATGATATAGTCCAATAAATTTTAATATAATATTACTCAAACCATACTGTTTTTTTAAATACAAATCAGATAAAAGAGGAAGGTTTCTTGGAAGATGTTAACAACATGCTGAACTCTGGTGAAGTTCCGAACATTTTTGTTGCTGATGAAAAAGCAGAGCTTTGTGAAAAGATGCGAGTTGTAAGTAGGAACAGCGTCGAAAATAATAGCTTCAATACAAATTAGGCGCTAGTAAAGTTGGCCCAGCGCCTCTGTCTATCGAAACATTTTTTTTACAAAAGCGGTGACCAATTATTGTCTTCCGCTAAAGCTTTATTTATAATGTTATAGTCATTGATGAAAGTAAAGTCAGCCTTTAACATCGTAACACTTACAATGTCTCTCATAAATTCTAGAAAAACTGTATATCAATAAATGAAAAACAATAATCGGTTCTTTGAATATTGATGTCAATTTTAAATATAACATCAAGTTTCTAGTAAAATAGACTCATAAAGGTTTTTAATAACTGTATAAATATTCAAGGGTAATCTTTATGGCCAAATGGGAAATATTTTCTGAAAAATCTAGCACGTTGGCTAACTTGTACTCATAATATTTCTATTTCATATCACCATAAAAATATGGACAGTTAACAACTGGATACAGAAACTAAATTAGACTGGTTGCTTGCAGATTGATCGGCAACGTGACAAATCTCTTCAAACAGATGGCACCCCAACCGCTTTATACGCGTACTTTGTGTCCATAGTACGTGATCAATTGCACATTGTGCTTGCAATGTCGCCCGCTGGCACATCATTGCGCACTCGTATCCGGAAGTTTCCCTCCCTCGTCAACTGTTGTACCATCGACTGGTTTCAGGTAAAGCGTTCATTTGGTAATTATAGAAAAGGTTGTTCGTTTCCAGTACGAAATTTACTGTTAATTGTTAGATTTTATTAAAACTATCATTAAAATACTTTAAGGCGTGTAAAAAGAGTGCGTTATATTGCGATAAACAATTTTCCGTAACATTTTGAACTCTTTATCTTCTTGTTTTATCAATTATACAAAAATATTTAAGGTTGTTTAACCCCGAGCAACGTTCATCTTGCTAAGGGTCGTAATGATTAATGATAGACATTCAGAAATACACAAATAAATTTGCAATTTTATAGGAATGGCCACCAGATGCTTTACTTGCTGTTGCAACACGGTTTCTAAAAGATATTGAACTTACTGAACTAGAACGAGGAACAGCTATTAAGCTGTGCCAAATGTTCCATACGGACACGCAAGAATTAACAAAGCAATTTCTGTTACGACTCAAGAGATATAATTATGTCACGCCTACAGCTTATCTAGAGCTTATTAACATGTTCAAATCACTATTAAGCAAGAAGAGAACGTAAGTTTGTGTATTATTAACTACTAAACAGATATAAAGAATATGATCATTGTTGATATCTCATCCTATCTCCATCTCACCTTAGCCAGTCAGTTCTTGCATATCATAATATGATAATATATTGTTATGCATTGTGCTTATGCAACGTGTCTTTTTTTTTAATGCAACAGACATCGTTTCTAGAAACGAACAATGTTTGATCTAGATCAAACATTTGACAATTACTCAATTAGTTGCCGTGCTGAAAGAATGGCTAAACGTTTAAGTTATTTTAGTTGTAGTTTAGCTTTTTGTGACAGAGCTCGTCCGAAATTGATGTATGTACACAAGAAGACAGGAAGATTCATTTTTTTTTGCAGTTCTTGTACATAATACTTAGGAAATAATCACAATCGTAATTATATAATTATAATGGAGTTAAACGTGTTAGTTCTTTAAGAAGTTTGAAAGTAATTTTCCATGAAATTTAAAACTGAAAGTTTACTTAGGAATTAATTTAAGATTTTAAAACTAAAATAATTTTCAGAGAATTGTTATCCAGTGAAAAACGCTATATTACTGGGTTAGACCAGCTTGCAATAGCAGCGAAATCCGTTGCTGCATTACAAGAAGCGTTGGAAGTATTACAACCTAAATTAGCCGCCGGAGCTGCCGCTGTTGCTGAGACTACCGCTAAGGTGGAGAAAGAGAAGGAAGGAGTTGCTCTTGTCGAAGCAGAAGTACTCGTTGATCAAGCTGCGGCAGAAGAACAGGCATGTTTTTTCCATTTTGAAAGAGAAAGATAGAATAGGATAGTATTGTATTTTTTTCTGTGACAGGCAGTTAACTTTAAAATTAAAATTAATGTTTAAATTAATTTAGTTTTACTCAATTTAATGAACTGCTCAAGTCTGTGTTATTTCTTTTTTTTGTAATTTGCCTTCTCTTAAATAGTGTTTACCAGCATTAGCAATTCACAAAATTAGATCCCCAAATGTTAAAATTTTTCACAATACGTTCCACAATATCATTTTACAGACTAATTTGGTCAGCAATTCTTGAGCATGGTTTTATTAAATGTAAAATTGTTAATTTAGGCAAGAGAAGCCCAGGGTATCAAAGACGAGTGTGATGCGGATCTCGCAGAAGCGATGCCAATTCTCAATTCTGCGTTGGCCGCGCTGGATACTTTGACACCTCAGGATATTACTTTTATCAAGACAATGAAGAGCCCTCCCCGAGGAATAAAACTTGTCATGGAAGCTATCTGCATATTGAAGGTTTATGCGTTTTTTTTGTGTGATATTTCTATTTTTATTCGCACTATTATTTTATATTCTTTAGAAAAATATAAACTTTTTGTTTTTAAAACTGGATTTATAGGTAAGTTATTTTATTTCGTAATTATTATTTTTATTTTACTTAATAATTCAAAAGGAATTATAATTAATATCTAATTTAAAATTTTTACATTGCATTCAACAAAAGGATGATCCGGTAAGTTTATTTTATATTTAGCACTTAACTTGACTTGAAAAATTAACTTTATTCTAATTTGAAGTCGTAAATATCTTGTCGTTGAATTATTGAGTTAGTAATTATATTCTAATTACCTAAGGTGATTTGATTAAAATTATAATAATTTGCAACTAAATGTGTTGATGTTGGCTGATTTCTGAATTTTGGTCGGAGATAGCCCAATTAATGTGTCCTGCTGCGTAACACGAGCAAGTTCATGACAAAGAGCCCCGAATGGGATCGAAACTAGTCAGGTAATTTCCAACAAAAATTTACGTGAATTCGACTGGGAATTATAAATGAACTAGACTCACGATAGTTTCAATTTGAAAATTTACAATAACTGCGAACTAAAATTTCATTTTAAAAATTCGTTTTACTCAATTGTTTTTAGGAAATGAAACCCGATAAAATTCCGAATCCTTCTGGAGTGGGTACTATTGAAGATTATTGGGGTCCATCGAAGAAGTTGCTGAATGACATAAAGTTCTTAGAATCTTTGCAAAATTACGATAAGGATAATATTCCACCTGCTGTTATGAAGAAACTTATGACTACTGTGATGCAGGACGATGGGTTTGTACCTGAAAAGATCAGAGCTGTGTCGGTTGCTGCTGAAGGTAATATATATAATACGATCGTTAGTAAGACGTAATTTGATCACGGTAAAGTATGGTAATTTTAAAAGTTTTTACGTATCTAGCTGTTTTTTGTTATGTTTATTTATGAAATATTAAGATTTATAGTGATGAGTTAAAAAAAACTAATAGTTGATATGATGCAAATTTTAGTTACATTACATCATTAGTATTTTTAAAGTTATGGGTAGCAGATTTTTTTTATTTTTATATTTATATGAATATGCATACACATTTTCATATGAATTCAGGTATGTGTAAATGGGTGATTGCAATGACGAAATACGATAAAGTTGCAAAAGTGGTTGCACCGAAAAAGCAGCGACTAGCGGCCGCGCAAGCTGTCTACGATAAAGCTATGGCTGCGTTGGCCGTCAAACAAGCACAGTTGAGAGAGGTAAAGATATCATAACTTTAATTATAATCAGTAATTATAATAAATAAAAACAGTAGCTAGGATGAACAGATAATTTGACATCCCTTTATGGTCATCATTGTAGTCAGCAGTCTTTGATTCCCACTGAGGCTATGTCTCTTCTTACATAGGAGAAAACGGACATTCGCAGGTTGGCTTGTTGTTCGATAGGTTATAGGTGTCTGTGGATCTAACTTGATTGTGTGTACAGGTGCAACTGAAACTGGGAAAACTAGAAGATGCGCTGTCAGAGCAAAATCGCCAACAAAGGATGCTAGACGACGAGGTTATGGATTGCAGTAATAAGCTGAAGAGAGCTGAGATGCTCATTTCTGGGCTAGGAGGAGAAAAGCATAGATGGACGCAGATAGCTAAAACATTACGAGAGACTTACAACACACTAACTGGTACGTCAATAAATTAATATCAACCAATGAACGTCCACGTCTGGTCCACCTGTATCCCAAGGCTACTTTCTGCTCATTGCTTCCATTTTAAAATTGTCGTAATTCAGATATGATAAAAGTAAATTTTTAACGAGTTATTTGATTTCCATTTCAGGAGACATATTAATTGCAGCTGGGATTATTGCTTATTTAGGACCATTTACAGCTGCATTTAGAAATGACCAAGTAAGAATATATGTACAAAATATGATAAAACTATTTTCGAATGATTCCATGACTACTATCAGAATAAAACAAGTTACTTTTCAGTAATAAGGATTTAAAAGCAAACTAAAATACAATTAAACCCTTAAAATTAATAATATCTTATCTATTAACATTATGTTATCCAAAGGTAAAGAAATGGGCCCATGCATGTCACGATTGTGGAATTGTTTGCACTCTGAACTTTAGCCTAATAAAGTCTTTGGGCGAACCTGTTACCATTCAACAGTGGAACATCGACGGCTTGCCTGCGGATGACTTCAGCGTTGAGAGTGCAATTATTATCATGTAAGGATTTTTCTGTTTGAATCAGTCATCTCTACTAAAACTTTGATGTGATCGATCTAATTTAAAAATAATATTATATTTATAATTTTCCGTTTCAATTCTTAAAAATTAGCTATTATAGTTGTTAACCAAGGTCGCCTTTTCGCCCCATTTTATTTCTACTCAACTTTAATGTCTGGCTAATGAATAAGGTGTACTCAGACTATTCTTGTGGTGTGTAATCAAATTGAATTCAGTTATTCATTAATTTATACTAAAATGTTTTACTTCATTGAAAATGAAAATATTTTAGGACAGCTCGACGTTGGCCGTTAATGATAGATCCACAGGGTCAAGCCAATCGCTGGATAAAGAATATGGAGAAGCCAAACAATTTATGTGTGGTACGGATGGCACAAGCTGATCTTGGTCGCGTGTTAGAAAACGCCGTGCAATTTGGACAGCCGGTAATATTCTGTTACTGTGGTCGTATTATAAAAACTAAATGGTTTTAAAGCAAAAATACGGAATCTTCGTAACATTAAGATTATCTTATTTATTTTTATTAGGCCGCCAAATTGTATACATTGTTTTGTTGTACTTTCTTTTTTTATATTTGTGTTGTGCAATAAAAGTATATTCATTCATTCATTTATTTAGTTACCCCACTGTCCAACGGCTTCGCACGCACTTGTTTAGTTTTAAATTAAACCCGCGATAATTATAAATAAACCCCGAAGTATTTTTTTAGGTTTTACTTGAAAATGTGCTTGAGGAGCTTGACCCGATGTTGGAACCATTACTGCAACAGCAAACTTTCAGACAAGGTGGTGCACTATGTATTAAGATTGGAGATACCATCGTTGAATATAATAAAGATTTTAAGTGAGTGATGTCATATGTAAAAATTCAATTATACACATAGCTCTTTGAAGCTAACTAACTAAAGGATTGAGTGAGTACACTCTATCCTTTAGTTAAACTCTAGTTAAACCAATTTTTAATTATGTATTTCAGATTGTATATAAGCACGAAATTGGCAAACCCACATTACCTGCCTGAAGTCGGTGTCCGAGTAACATTAGTAAACTTCATGTTAGCCAAAGACGGTTTACAAGCACAGTTGCTCTCACGAGTGGTGGCTCGAGAACGACCAGATTTACAACAAGCCAAGGCAGATTTAACAACGCAAGGGGCAGAGCACCGTCGACTTTTACAAGATATTGAAAAAAAAATCCTTAATGTTTTATCCACCTCGGAGCATTTGCTAGAGGATGAGGAAGCTGTGCAGGTAAATTAGTTATCTATGTGTGTCTAAGATTAATTTATACCCAAGAACTTTTTTAAGAAGGGAGAACTTATCAAGAATGAAGAATTTCAAATATACAAATTTATTCAAAATGTCTTCCTTCTTAAAATAACTACCCTTAAACCTGTTAAGGGATTTACACGTAATAAGGAATACTGGACCGATTTTATAAAACAGTTAAAATGTTCGATTATGAAAGACATACAGCACATATTTTAGGACAGTTGTTCGTCTAATTTTAGATTCTCAACTCCGCTAAAGATATGTCGAATGAAATCAAAGAGAAGCAAGAGGTAGCTATGGTTACGGAAAAGGCGATCGATGTAGCCCGAGACGATTATGTACCGATCGCTGTACATTCAACAAACTTATTTTTCCTTATCGGTAATTTTTACTTGGTATTTTTATATGGCATGTTTTGTTTATGTTTTTTTAACTCTTATTTGGATATAGTAATTCATACAAAGATCGTACATACCGTCATTAATAAATCATTTTATTATGCAATTTTAATACATTATTTCAATAAACTTCGAACTGTATCTCAAAATGTGATTGAAAAATCTTAGCTTTCTATATTTGGGTAAAATGTAAGTTATTTTCTATACAACATATTGTTTGTTTGTTTTTCAATAAAGCTTCTCTGGCAAATATTGACCCAATGTACCAATACTCGCTGGGCTGGTTCGAGGGTCTGTTCACGGGGTCTATTGACAATACCGAGAAGGTGGAGGACATTCCCCAAAGGCTCGCAATTTTACGCGCCCATTTTACATACTCACTGTACGCAAACATCTGCAGGAGTCTTTTTGAAAAGGTATATAATCGTTAATCTTTATGTCGTCAGCATCATCTTTAGTCTCCTAATAAATAATAAATTTTCTACTATAATTGGACAAATGCATGATCAATTCACAAATCTGCTCTGATGCGGGTTGATCTGATTAGATAACAAACTTCGATTCTTTGGTTGCGATGGGTAATTGCGTGGCTAAAAATTTGTTAACTAAATCGTTTGCTTTGTGGTGTCACAACTGGACAAAATTATTCTCGTGGTGCAAAAGTCATCATCGTCATTTAAGTATAAAGCTGTTTTCTTCTTGTATTATTTTAGCGGTATAGTCACGTCTTCTTCACTTCATCTGTAACGCTTGTATTTTTACAAACATAATATCTGTTCCCTCATTTCATCATCTTTAGAATGTGTATTATTTTATTAAAAAAAGATAAATTCATATTGCCTATAGGATAAACTGGTATTCTCACTACTTCTCACCGTTACCATTATGGTTGCGGAAAGTAGCTTAGAGCAAGGCGACGTGATGTTCTTGCTAGCTGGCGCACAGCCACGCCATGTTCCACCGAACCCGGTCTCATTTCTTAGCCCTCAAGCTTGGTCAGAATTAAACGGGTACGCAAAATATAATATTTTTATACCAAACATACTTATGTAAGTTTCAAATATTTTCAACGTTACGGTTACAAAATTCAAAAAAAAATTTCAAAATTCGAAATTCATTTATTTCAAGTAGGCCTAATACAAGCACTTTTGAAACGTCAAGTCTGTCCGTGTGTAGTGACTCTACCACCGGTTCGGAAGGCAGATTCTACCGAGAAGAAGCCGGCAAGAAACTCAGCAGTTGCTCTTTTCCAACATCAAAAATTTACATTTTACATTTTAACATTCATTTTTCTATCTTGTGAGAGATGAAAGCGGAGGCGGATGCTTAGGTTACGATAGGTTAATACCTATCGTAACCGTTCGTACCTATCGTAAATTGTCCTTACTCATTTTTTTTTATTTGATAGTATCATAACAACTGATGTTAAGGCTAAAGTATGTCGGGATGCAACTATGTGGCCGCGTTTGCTCTCTTCACTTCTCAACTAAGAATACGACCAATGCATTAAATAAGCGCTGGAGTCTTTATGAAATTGTAGTTGTCAAAGCACTAATTATAATTACCTTTTTTGCTATTATACAGACTTAACGAGATCGAAAAGTTCCACGGCATTATAGACCATTTTATGAAAAATATATCGCAATGGGAATCATTCTGCGATTCACTGGATCCCCACAATCAACCCTTACCCGAACCGTGGAATAAGCAGCTTAGTATGTTTGAGGTAAACTCTTTGTTATCTAGAGCCTCAAAAGTACTGTGCACAAGGCAAAGGCTGTATTTTATTTTTCATTAAAAATGGTTTAAGGCTGTTTTATTTCAATTTTAGAAAATGTGTGTCCTACGATGCATGCGTCTAGATATGATGGTACCAGCTGTTCAAAACTTTGTCGAGGGTAAGTGGCCTGTGGTTTTTTTTAATAATATTACACTTTTGGCTCTAAAAGATGATAGCTCAATCGGCAAGCTTAATCAATCAGTGGGCAAAAGTAAGGATGGAACAGCGAGGAGAATAGGAATGATCGAATCAGAAATGAGATGATCAGTAGAATAGTGTGTATATCTCAGAGATGCAAAAAAAATGGGTAGCTTAGAGGACTCATGGATGCTGAGATAATAATTATAGCTATTATTAAATTTGTATTTCATATTCGTTTGTCCAGCGATTCAAAATACGCTGTTTAACTTTTGGTTACGAGGTTTCGGATTTGATTCCCAGAAAGGGCCAAACGATTTCATGAAGGTATTGAATGTTTCTGCTAAGAAATTGTAAGTACCAACCTGGAGTTAGGAAAGTGGCATCTTCCACCCTAGAGCATCGGAGACAACCCCTCAGTTCTGGCTATTATCACTAATTTGATGAAAAAAATTGCCAATGCCCGTCAAAACCAAATTGGAGAAGCGTGGTTGAACTAAGCTCTTAAAGCATCTTTCCTATAAGAGAATCCAGCTGTGAAAAATGAATAGACTAAGGATGATGATTCGTGAACCAATAATAACACAAATAATCGACAAACTACATTTCATGCTTGCAATTGACAAATAAATCTCTTCAACTGTCTAGTTTCAAGTTTATCACAGCAGCGATGTTGAGTTTTAATTCGACCTACGGCACTGAAATGTAACATAGCTTCGAATACCCACTAAAATTTGTTTGCCGTGTATGCAATTACATGTGTATGCCACTCGTAGCTAGAAACTCGCTACCGTATAGTCACAGCAAGGATAATCATACAGAAGTCCGGTAAAGTCGCCTTGACTGAACAATCGGGCGGTAGGTGCGGGGGTGTGCAGGAACCTAAACATAGCCTCTATAACGAAATTTATAGAAATTGCGAATTTCAAGACTGCTGTTTATTCGTTTTTTTACTACAGTTAATTTTTTTGATTTATTTCTTGACAAATGAAAAGTATGTTAGTCCGTAGATCCGTTTTTTATACAAATCACTGACGATATATACTGCTGCGACTCTGTCAGGTTATTTGGGCATTAATAACGAGATTAAAGGTTTCAAGCTACTGTATCTCTTGTTATACTGTGGTACAATATAACACAGGATTCTGTTTGCAGCGCAAATGGGGCGTCCGTTCGTAGAGCCACCGTTGTTTGATTTAGCTTCATCGTACTCAGATTCGCACTGCTGTATACCGCTATTGTTTGTTCTTACTCCGGGCTCGGATCCTATGGGGACTCTTCTTAAATTTGCTGACGATCAGGTATTTATTTAAAAATGTGCCATTATTATCTGCATATATTGTAATGGATTATATATAATATGTAGATATAATGGTAAATATTTATTTTCAAGATATACACAGGCAAAAGATAAAATTCAGCCAACAAATCAATTATTACAATAGGGACTACAAAGTTCTTAGCCACTTACTTTTAAACTTTCTATAATACTCTCTTGCATTGCAAATTTCTGATTCAACAGTAATTTTAATTTGATTTATGTTATTTTAACGTTGTCTTTCTTTGATTATCTTTACCGTGTTCTCTGTTTTAATTTTGTCAAATGGGTATTTGGCCTGATATAAAAGCATTTAGTATTATTATTATTAACAGTGGGCTTACTACAAACGCTTAAATATGTATTATTTAAATAGTGTTGACGCTCTTGGTTCGGAATTAAAATTCTCATTTTAGGGATGTCTAAGTATGTCATATTATAAAACTATTTTTTAAATAAAAAAAATAATACTGTTTTAAGTAATGACAGTGGACCCAGTATACCTTTTACACGTCTAATACACAAACACTTATAGGGTTTTGGATCATCACGCTTGTTCTCGCTGTCTCTTGGACAAGGGCAAGGCCCTATAGCAGTCAAGTTGATTGATGAAGGCATCAGAAGCGGCACGTGGGTTGTGTTGCAAAACTGTCACTTAGCTAAAAGCTGGATGCCGATGCTAGAGAAGGTAACTTATTATTCTAGAATGATGCAAATTGTATTTTAGACGCCTGAGTCTTGTTTTGATATAATAGTCCAATCCAAAGTTAATTTTTGTCTCTAAAACTTTTTTCTCAGATTTGTGAGAGCCTGACACCTGACTCAACGCATCCTGACTTTAGACTGTGGTTAACGTCTTACCCGGCGGATCATTTCCCAGTTTATGTTTTACAAAATGGTGTGAAAATGACAAACGAGCCACCCCAAGGTAGGTTAAGAAAAGATTCCCACCACGATGGCGAAGTGTGGATTGGTAGACTTCACACGCCTTTCAGAACATTATGGCATGGCAAGAAGAACATTATAGGCCCTGAGGAATGCATGTTTTCCTTGACCTTTAATGCAAGTGATATTAAATTGTGTTAAACGCGTGCGTTTCGGAGATGAAACTCTAACCACTAGGCTATCATTGCTTTACAACGATGTCTCTATGTTCTGATACTAACAGTATAAATGAACCTATAAGTTACAGAATAAACCATTTCAATTTGCGCCAATTACTTATTAAAAGACAATATAATACTTAGTAGCAATTTTGTATAGTAGTAGGTTTTTGCGTATGATTTAATAATAACGTATTGTCTTCATGTTCGTTACCCGTTGACATGTTTCATAAGTATTATATCAATTACCTTTCCATGTGTATTACCTTTCTTTACCTTGCTCTACATCTTTCTTTATTTTCCGGGCTTATATTCTGCCACGACGCTGTTCACAAGGTTAGGACGCTGTGTTATGCCGGTTGAAACTTTTTACCTAGGTCTAAGAGCGAACATCGCACGCTCGTACCAAAGCGACCCAATAAACGACATGGAGTGGTTCGAAGGCAACAAACAGCCGGAAAACTTCAAGAAGCTTCTGTTCGCACTTTGCTTCTTCCACGCCGTGGTGCAGGAGCGACGGCAGTTTGGCCCACTCGGGTGGAATATTCGGTACGAGTTCAACGAAACCGATCTGCGCATCAGTGTGACACAGCTGTACATGTTCCTCAATGAATACGAAGTAAGATATTTCAAGTGTAAATTATTGAAATGCGGAACCGAGTATGTATTTTTAAATAGATAAAAATTTGATATAATATTTACAATATATCTTTTACTAGCAGTTGCTTGCGTTCTTCTTTGTACAAATCACGTGGGGACCGTTTTTTTTCCTGGGACAAGAAAAGCATATTATGTTACTATTCGGCTTAACAACTGACTCTATGCAAAAAAAAACGATTGGTAGCTTAATGAGAGCATAAAGGAAGAACAAACCAACACATTTGCTTAATGAGAGCATAAAGGAAGAACAAACCAACACATTTATTCATTTATAATATTAGGAGCAAGCGGCTAAGGTCTGAACGCCCCCATGACCGTTGTAAGGACCTATGTCCGAATTACGTCACAAATCGGGGCTACAATATATCGGTAACCGGTCAAAGACATTAAAAATATTTGTTTCACTTCAAAAGAACGGAAACTTGTTACTTAATAAAGAAAATTTTCATAACAACCTTGACGTATTCATTGGTTCAAAAGGTACAACAAAATTTCAGCTACCAAATGACTTAATTCCTAAAATAAATTTTAACTATGAGACAGAATGAAGCGATATATACTCGTAATTAATTATTTGATTATGTAGGACGTACAATTTGTGGCGCTCCGGTACCTTACTGGCGAGTGCAATTACGGTGGTCGCGTCACCGATGATTGGGACCGTCGCTGCCTTAACACCATTCTCCATAAGTTCTACAACCCACGCGCCATTGATGAAGACAAATACCCTCTCGATCCAACAGGTAAACTCTATACAGCACGGGCACTTTTTTCAAACTCTAAAAGTGGTGAAAATAGATAAATGGTATCCTTAGATGAACCTATGTTTTTCAGTGTCTGGGTGTTTAAATATATTCATCAGTCATCTCAGTACACTTAACATAAGATACGCTTACTTTGAGGTTAAATGGTGATCTGTAGTATATTTATTTATTTATTGAATTTCAACACGTAACTTACTACCGTACATTGCTTTTTTAATACATTTTTTTTAAATCACAGTGCTGGATTTTTAGGGCTTGACTTTGAGCGTTAAATTTATTACGCTGAGTGTAATTCTTTACTTGAGGATGTGCATTAGGTACTCATTTTATATTTAAAAAAAATTAAATAAGGCCTTATGTAAATTATATACATTTATTGATGTTTTAAATTTTATTTTGCTAGTTATTCAGGTTGTTACACTCGGTTCGGTGTCAATCTAGACACCGAACCGAGTGTAATTTTGTACCTATTCGAAATCAATCGGTTTGGAATAATCTGCAGCATTTATACATTATGTTATCAAGAAAATTCATAGCATCTTTCGTTTTACTTGCTTGCTTAACAAATAATGCAAAACCCTTATATTTTGCTGGCACTTAATAAATAAAATAAAATTTTAATAATACCAAGAATATTCATAACATTTTTTGTTTCGTTTGCTTTTGAAACGATACAAGACGCCTTTATTTTACAATTATGCTGCAACTGTACACATGTTTTGATTGTTTTTAGCATATTATATATACTCTTGTAAAACAAAACCTGTTAAGTAATCGGTTCATTTTAAAAGGAAATCCTTGCATTAGAAAATCGTTTGGATTTTAATAGTGAGCAGGTTTCATTGAGCATTATTGCTTGTGGCGTTTATTTATTTATTTATTAGTAAGATTAATTATTAAATTATTTTATCAACATCAATAACAATTAAACTGAGAAAGAAATTAATATTCTATCAAGTGTCATTGCAACCATCAATGATATTAATTCGATCATCATCATCATCATCGTCATCATCATCATATTTAGATTACCGCCACTGGTCTCCTTCTGCAGTGATATTTCATTGTGTAAATCGCACATAGCACTGAAAAGATAAGAGTTGCCGGCCCGCAACTCGACCCTTCGAAAGTGAAGCCACCGCTTATAACTTTGATGCTATTTTTTTTTTACTTTTAATCGCAAATAATAAAAAAAAACATAATCTAAACTGCCTGTTCCTGTAGGCACATACTACGTTCCGACTCTACGAGAGCACGCAGATTTTATCCTATTCGCGCGATCTCTACCCGTGGCGACTCCGCCCAGCGTGTTCGGCTTCCACCCCAATGCTGATATAACTAAACATTTCCGAGAAGCCGAAGAACTTCTTAACACCGCAGTTCTCACACAGGTAACCAGTATATTATAAGCAAGAAGCAAATCACAAATATTCAACAGATATGGCTGGTATATACTTACTACACACTGATCCGAAGGACGCCAAAGTAGCAATCTTATGTGTTATGTTATATTAGGTTTAGGTTATACCATAATATTATGAATCATAGTTATTATATCATATACTAGCTGTTGCCCGCGACTGCGTCTGCGTGTGATTTTGTTTTTTGATGTGGCATTCAATTTAGTTGTAGTTAATGTATTCAGTATCGCTAAGACTTAAATGAGGGGTTTGCTGCTGTCCGCTGAGGAGTATATCTCCAACCACATTCATCAAAGTTTGGGCAAAAATAAACACATATTACAACCTCTATAATACAAAAATAATTATTTACATCGGTTATAATTTGTCGGAGTTATGGTGTAAAATCGTCAAATACTTTCACCCCCGCTCTCAAAGAAACCGAGCTTAGTGTCGGGATAAAAAGTATCCTATATTACTTCTAACACTTCCAAGAATATTTGTATAAAGTTTCATGAGGATCGGTTAAGTGGTTTTTGCGTGAAAGCGTAACAAACAAACTTACATTGACATTTATAATATTAGTAGGGATTATATATTCTTTCATACTATAGACCCATAAAAATAATTATTATATATGAGTTTGAGTTTGCATATTATAACATGACTACTTTGTTCACTAGTCTATAATCTGTTTCATTTAGATAAGTACTTATAGCAAAATATTTTCTACGAGTTGTGGCTACAGAGTATTTCAATAAGTATATTTGTAACATAATTTTGTTTGTATTTTTATTATTTAATCATCCTTTTCTGTTTCATCCATCCATCTTTGTCGGCCTGAAGGATCGCACGGTAAGCAAAATTTTTTGAATAAATTTAGTATCGTTCACGTTGTTTGTACAATTCAGTAATCATTTTGTATTTTATTATTCCCAAAAGGATCGCCTCAAAGAGTATTTGGTGAGTACTGAATTAATTTATCACAAAAGAATTATTTGTTTCGAATTCAATGGAGTTTTACGTTTGCATGACTACGCATTTAAATTTATCTCTTTGAGTGTATGAAATAATTAATGCTTTCAACAGTTTTATATAAAAATAACAAAATAATTATTTTTATATACGCATAATTGATTGAGTTTATTTTGAATGTTTTATAAATAACTAGCTGTTTCCCTCGGCTTCGTACGCGGTTTTGGTTTTTTGTGAATATTGCGAGAGCCGTACATTTAAAAAGCAATACATATGTGTTAATCCAGAGTTTAATCTATCTTCATTCCAAAATTCAGTCAAATTGGTTCATTAGTTTTTGCGTGAATGAGTAACAAACATCCATCCATCCATACCTACCATCTTTCGCATTTGTAATATTAGTAGGAAGGATGGGAACAGCTAATTTCATTTTATTTAAATTAAATAGTCAAGCCGATTTTTTATAACTAAAAAGTGGAGCTCATCCGAAAGGAGAATATTTTTAAAGATTCTGTATTATATTTATGTGCGTTTAAGTAATTCAAATATAACTGGCTTCAGAAGAAGAAAAACATAGTGAGCAAACCTGCATGCCTGAGAGCTCTTCATAATTTTCTCAAAGGTGTGTGAAGTCCACCAATCCGCACTGGACCAGCGTGGTTGTCAAAGGCCTAAACCCTTCCTACCGGTAAATGGTTGATGTGATGATGATTTTATAAAATTTTAGGACACAATGGCCGCCGGAGGGGCAGGCACTACTCCCGAACAACAGGCCATGGCTATCGCGGAAGATGTTTTAGCCAGGCTACCGAACAAGATCCTGAGGGGTCCATCGCATGAGGGCGATATCAAGCCCGCAGACATGACGCCCATGTCCATTGTCGTAATACAGGAGGCGGCCAGATACGAGCGACTCGTTAGCGTAGTACGGACCAGCTCAAGGGCTGTCATCGGAGCTGTTCAGGGTAAGTTTAAGCAATCATGTTATAACATGAGTAAGTATAGAAAATGTAAGAGAATGAGTATAAAAGGAAACACACAAGTGTGGCACCATCGGCTTTATACTGTTTGGTCTAGCAACACAAGTTACCTATTTCAAGATACTATGCTAATATTAGCTATTTTGTTAACTGTATATTCAAAATTATTTCATCCTTACTTATTATTATTACCTCATACCTATACATATTTTTTATTAACGGAAAACGAAGACACGAGGTAATTGGCATCTGAGTACTCCGAATCGCGAAACAGAAATCGCAAGTGTCCAAGTCTAAGCGGTACGCATTTGTTCTGCAAATAAACTGCAGTCTGCATTATTGCAATTTTGCAGCTAGTTCTAATGTAAGCCGTATGTGGAGCCGTATGTATGTGGAATGCTAATATCTAGTATAGACGGTTAATAATAATAATAATCTTTATTCCAGATATTACATCCATTTTGTTAGTAATACAAACAATTGCTTAAGACTATGTTAGTAACTAGGTTAGTTTATTTATTATAATATAAATTTATTTGACTAGATACCCATCCATGAGACACTAAGAGTGCATATGCAAACCAATCCAGTGTCTCATAAATGGATTATCTAGTTTTTCAGACAAAGTCTTCAGAATGCCGTTGGAGCTACCACGGATTCTGCTCATCACCGATGCTGCTCTTTTTCTCATAATTGCATAAAAATCGTCGGTACGAGCCTCAGCAAACATCAGTGACGCACTGCAGAACCTCGGCAGCTCCATCAGCACCCTGAATCCATTATTATATTGGACGCGCAGGTCATTGTAGGTCCTCTGCGTATATGACACCCACAGGCTGCACGTGTAGAAAGTTTGGCAATATGCCTTAAAGAGAGTTATTTTTACTTGTTTGTTGCAACGTGCAAACCTGCGAGCTACCATATTGCATCGGACTGCCAACGCCCTGCGCTCCCTTTCTATATCTTTTATATCAGACATGTCTTCCGTAACAATATGCCCTAGATATTTAAACTCTGTGACTCTTTTAAGAGGAACTCCGTTAAGAGTCACAGGAGGGATATCATCCGGCGAGTTACCTTTGCTCTTAAAAACTAATAGCTCACTTTTTTTTACATTATACATGAGTCCATGTGACTCAGCATACGACTCGCACATCTTGAGTAACTTTCTCAGTGCGCTAATTGATGGACTCAGCAGAACCATATCGTCTGCATAACTCAAGTTATTCACCATAGTGCCATCAATAGAGCAGCCAATCCCGGTTCGGCGGAGTCCATCAATCAGCTGATCAATGTAGACGTTAAACAGGGAGGGAGATGTTAGTCCACCCTGTCGAACTCCGCATTCAAGGTGATATGGATCCGAAAAAGCACCAGCCCATTTGACCCTGTTCGTTTGTGAGCTATACCAAAACCTTAATATATTAACCAATTCTGGTGGCACATTAAGGTCCCTCAGCTTTGTCCACAGCTGTTCGTAACAAACAAGGTCAAATGCCTTAGAAAGATCGAGAAAGGCGGCATAGACAGGTGTCTTCCTGTCAGTATAGTATTTAACAGTCTGCTTGAGCGCCAGTATAGCACTTTCCGTGGATACATTTCTTCTAAAGCCGAACTGTGCATCATTTAATTTTATATATCCACTGAGCTGGCGGTCAAGCAGACCATCAAACACCTTTCCCAATACTGTGGCTAATGCAATTGGCCTGTAGTTACCTTTATCGGCAATATCACCCGTTTTATTTTTAACTACAGGCACAACTACATTATCCATTAGGTCTGCAGGAAGGTACGAGTGTCGGATGCAAAACGTATAAAACATAGCAAGGATCCGGTAAACATGAGAACCCGCATTCAACAGGTGCTCTACACTCAGTTCATCATGTCCCGGAGCCTTTCCCCTCGCCAAGCTCTTTATAATACTATCTACCTCTTTAGCGCTAAATGATAGAGAAGAGCCCGACGCAGGCAAATCAACCCTCTGCGCATACTGATTCCGAGTTAATGGTGATTGGACTCTAAAATGCTCCTTGAATATGTTAGCTATACGTTTTGCATCCGTTTCCCCATCGACACTAACAGGGAGGCTCGCTCTAGGGTTTAATTTGTTTGTTTCCTTCCAAAATTTATGGAATTTTTTCTGTCTATGCTGCTCTGCTAATACATCCATCTGCAATTGCTCTTTATTTCTCTGACAAAATTTAAGTTTATTTTTAAAATTCTTCTTGCTAGACTTCATGTCTTGAAATTCTTTACCATACAAGAGCATGCCATGTATTTTCCACGTCTCAAATTTTTCACGAGCCTCCCTGCGTGCGTCCTTGACGTACTTATTCCATCCAACCACACGCCTACGCCTCCCAACTCGTCCCGGCTGGTTGCTCGCGATCGCTGCCTCCTGCAGCGCGTGGACTACTTTTCGGTACAACTCATCAATCACAAGCCTATGACTTCCATCCGTACATATATCGTCACAACATGCACTTAGTTCCGGAGGGAAGTCAATGTTTCTCAAAAAGCTGTTACATACTTGTTGATATATATTGGTCTGAGTTCTGTCTCCCCATCTTATTTTGTCTTTGTTTTGTGTTAGTACATCATAATTCCTTGATTTTATTCTTGTAACATAAAGATTACAATTGATCTCTAGGGGAAAATGATCAGACCAATATACATCGTAGCGCACCTTGGCCTCACTGATCGACAGCCACGCTGCCTCCGTGGCCACACAGTGGTCGAGCCAGCGACGACATCCATGTGCGTCACTTATAAATGTGTATGTGTCGCTGTCTCGCCCGAGCTTAGCAATATCGGCGCATATCCATTTCTGGTCGGTACAAAAATTTAAAAGTTCCTTACCGAAGAGTTCGCCAAGATGCGCATTAAAATCGCCCAACATATATACCGACTCAATGCCACAGGTATCAATTATAGCTACAATTTCACTTAAACAATCATTAAATTCAATAATATTTTCAGCTGAATCCGTAGGCATGTACACATTAACAAACAACATCTCGCGATTGGCAGTTACGCCCTTTATCGCCGTAATGCGATCACTATGACACGGCACTATAGACACTGAGGTAAACACACTTTTCCGCCACAATACCGCCACGCCTCCAAACGGCCTGCCTCTCAGTATCCCAGTGGAGAGATTTATAGATGACTTACCAGTGTACATGAAATCGTTATGTATTTCCCCGAGTAAAGGTATCTCATAAGGCATAAGCCAGGTTTCTTGAAGGGCTATTATATCTGCCGATTGACAAAGTGACTTCACACATTCACTAGATCTCTTAAGGCCCTTGCAATTAAAAGTAATCAATTTTAAATTTAAATTTTTATCCATTATTAGAAGTTTCTTTGGCCTCTGTTCCATTTGCCTGAGCTGAGTCTGCCCTCCTACCTTTGAAATATATGTACCGCCTAAATGCTATACCCTCTGGCCACATGTTTTCATCCATAAATACCGATAGCTTGTGGTGAGGAATATCAAATTTGTAGGCTTCATACTGTTTATCCTGTTTCATTTTTATTTTGGTGAGTTCTACTGAGACATTCGTCTTTTCATAAATATGCCTTTTAATATCACTTATTGAAGCGCCCTTGTCAACGTTATATATGTAAAAAGGTATTTTGACTTCCGCAGCCTTAAAACTCCCATTTGACACGGTAGAACCCTTACCCTTATTTCCTTTAAACTTGTTTTTAATTTTACTTTTATAAGTTACCTTAATCCATTCCTCTTCTTTAGGTTTTTCGCTCGACTTTAAGATATCGGCAAATGTTACGGTCGAAACCGCAGTGGGCCTCTCCACGTGTCTATCTAAAACAAGATCGCTGCTATCGGAGTGCATCCTGTGTATGAGCGGGACATCTTGATGCGCTTGCGTTACTGACTGCACTCTATTGTTATCTAGCCCGACCGGTTTGTTCGAAACCGCGGTAGGCCGCAGGTTACACGCGCGCGGCGTGCAATAAGGATGCATAGCCGTGTTCGCACTATGTTGGAGCGGAATAGATTGCTGACCTTGGCCTTGCGTATTTGCTATGCACTCTCCGTTCATTGACCCCGCTGTCAGCTGATTATTATTGTTCGGAGCAAACTCGATGCTCGCGACTTGTTTCTCCTTTGTAACTTTCAGTGGTGAGACAGAGATAGCACTAGTACTGTTGCTTACGTTTAAGAAATCGCCAACGGTCATTGCTTGCTCGCCGGCTGACTCATTAACAGACGATTTTAAAACAATTGGCGGTAAGCCGATCGGCCCGCTATCGACATAGCAACTTTCTGATAGACATGCACCTCTCTTAGTATTTACATAATCGCCTCTAGGACTGCAGTCTCTAAGGTCTATTTTCGAATGTTCACCTCTCACCGACTTCATGAAATCTTCCTTCATTACATATGTTTCCTTAATATTTTTCACATCAGCCTTTAAGATTAATAGATCTTTTAACAGTCTAGTTACATCTACGTGATCAAACGTTAGCGGGGGCAGTTTCTGTAGATCCCGCGCCACAAAGATTGGAAGTTTTTCTGGGTCTGTATTCTGGAAAAGGCAGATGATGTCCTCTACTTCCCGTTGCATTTTACCATCTCTCCTTCTGGATATATTCCGTTTCTTTGCTGGCACTGCCTCGAATAGCAATCTCTTTGCTTTCTTGATGTCCTCAGCAGTGAAACCAGAGACGCAAACACGTATAAGGCTTTCCACATCCATAATATTTAGCTTTCCTTCAATAAAACATAAAACCTCCGAAATTACAAGGTTACACCCCACACATTTCACTGTACTTTCACTAATTTCACTCGACGACATCACGATCGCTGTTCTAGTGACCGGTCGCTACGACGGTCGCGACCGGTCACGGTCGGTTAATGGAGATCGATAAGTGATCTTATGAGAAAAGTAGAGGTTCGCGAAGGGCATTGTTTTAAGAAACAGAGCCGCTTGAGTGTTACAGCATACCTAGTTTCCGGCCAAACATTATTTCTACCTTTTCAAATTATGCCTTTAATACAACTACGCGAGTAGGTACGTACAGAAGATGGAAAAAAGCTTTAAACTCTCTGCACGGCAAGCATGGGCAGGAGATAATTACCTCCCCAGGAAAAGAATAAAAATGTATCTTCTCCCACAGCTCTATCAACTTTCAGAGCAAGTGGAAATAATATCCAAACAAAATATGTGTCATAATAAACGGGGGTCAACTTCTCTTATTCCATGTTCCAGTACTTTTATGGGATTTTATTTTTATCTCCTGCCTATGCTAGCCCTGCTTATGTTATGTAAGCCTTTAGAGACTTACCTAACGACTAACATCAAACATTTCCAATGACGTAGGTAATATATTTATATTTTTAGCTTGACGTCTCCGAGATTGGCGAATCGTAAATTCGAACGCGTCACATGTTGTCGACACTTTGATATTGGCAATTATTGAATTTGTAATATATTGAGTAATGTATTTTCGTAATCTCGTGCTTGACAATGCATGAATATAAGTAATTAAAGTTTTGAGTATATTATATACTTAAAGTTTTGAATATATTTTACGGTTATTTAGAGTTTGAAAAAACAGTATGAACAAAAATTAACTGTTTTCTGTGAATCTTTAATTTTTTTTTTGTATTACTTTATTTTAACCATAGCACAAATTAATTAATATAAAGTGTAGGCAAGATTATAATCCCATGGGACCTTCTGAGATTTCAATTTTAATAGTAGAGCTCTTTGTGACAGTACTCGTCCCTCGAAGTACTAACGTCATGCTTATTTCTGTCACCAAGCAGAATTGATGTGTTCCGCTCTGAAGGGTGTTCACACAGGGTAGCATGTTGTAGGGCATCTTAGTAAATTGAATTTATTTGTTTGTAATTAGTTTTATTTTCAAGCTATCTCTAGATCCCTTTGATTAGCAATTCACCATTGAACTCTTCAGCTTTTATGAGCATAATGAAGGTACTATATAAGAATCGAAGTTTTAGAAAAATATGTATTTCTGTTCACTGTAAAATATAGTTATCGCTAACATATGTAACTTTATGTTAACTACAAAAATATGAATAATAATTTTAAGACAGAATACTTATATAAATTGACAGGCGTGAGTGTCCTAACGGATATAACGGAAGAAGTACTTACGAGTATGGTACGCGGACGCATCCCAGCCTTGTGGGCCGGCAAAAGCTACCCGTCGCTTAAGCCACTCGCTGCCTACTTCAACGATCTGCTGGCAAGACTTGAATTCCTTCAGGTAACTTTCTAAAACATCCTATCTATGTGTCCTTAACGTCATATCATCAATCAAGTAAATCTTCATCAGCCTTATTGCTGGGCACTTTTTTATAGAAGAGAGTGTTAAGTTTGTTAAGTTATAACCTCCACGCTGCTCCAATGCGACAAAAACCATAAAAACCGAGACCAACCGCTTAGCGGGAGCCCCAAAACACAAATATACTAATTCTGACTGGTACTGAGAATATCTTGACTGTAATTACCTATAAATTATTCGCCTGAAGGGGAAAAAGTATTTTGCAAATGTTTTATCCGATGAGTTGGCATTGGGATTTTGGCTATAGTTGTCACTTTTTTGATTGCAGCATTGGCATCAGTACGGGCCGCCGGTTGTGTTCTGGTTGTCGGGCTTCTACTTCCCCCAGGCGTTTCTCACAGCGGCCCAGCAGAGCTACGCACGCAAATACAAGATACCAATTGATCAGCTCGCCTTCCACTACGAGGTTAGAACACAAGATATAAAGCGTATGTTACATAATCTTCGCCTTAATTTCACATTAGCGAAATGTCATTATTGAAATCTTAATCATTTGCACATTTGAATATCCAGTAATTCATTATCTAAATAAAGTAACTTCAAGATGGGACGATAATGTAATATATTTACTATGAAAATATCAAGGTCGATAGAAGGAAGAAGATTATTCCTAGATTCAGCGTACACCTAAATCCAGGTTAATAAATTAGACCAAACGTGGATTGAATTACCACAGACTAATGTTTTTACTTCTGATCTAGTAGTGCGGCTAATTTGGTGTCAGAAATTTAATCGGATGACCTCGGATAAAACCTCAGTTTTTGAACGTCCTTCCAGGTTCTGTGCTCTAGATTCATACAATCTGGGTACTTTGAAATACAAAAGAGAATGGGCAGCTTCTAAGCCAGAGTGATCTTAGACAACATCTACACTTTCCATCAGATCGAATTTCTTGTTAACCAGCCATTATCTAATTTAAAAGATATAGATAACCCGACTGTTCCTGAACTAGGTGCAACGGACGTTCACTCTAGAGACGCCTCCGGACGAGGGCGTGTACATCCACGGCTTGTTCATGGAAGGCGCTCGCTGGAACATGGAGGACTACATGATGGACGAATCAATTCCTAAAGTGCTCTACGATGATTTCCCACCGGTCAGTGGTTTACAGTTTAAGTTGGTACATCTAACTCGAATCCACGCTTTCCATGAGGCATAGTCACTGTTAATCACACGATACGAGTGGCGTCGGGTGTTGTGGGCGTAGGATGTATGATGCACCTACCTCATCGGCAAATTTCTGCACTGTTTTTAATTTACCGGTAAATATACCAGGTTATTATAATATTGTCCTATTCAGTACTATTTAATTTACTGACTGTTCCCTTATGGGTTACCGTTATAATAATTAAAATAACGATTTCATTACGTATATTTATCTCAGTAAATAAGCCGGTTTATGCAGGGATTTTAAAAATAAGTCACTCCTCAAATCTAATAATTGGAAATCATTATCGTTAGGTACGCTGCTGCTTTAATTTATTGATTGATATTCAAAATTAATTTCAATTTTCTTATACAAATCGCAGTGCACGTGGAAGACCACAATTTTGTTTTAAATTTAAACTTCTATAAACCGATTTATTTGTGGCAATACAGTAATACCAGAGTTAATGATTTTACCTGGTTTTTTCGTTTTCCAAAATGTTTGCATCTGGTGCCGTTCAGAAACATACAAACATAACAAAACAACAATACTAATCGCATGTCCATTTGGCATAACGTCGATAAAGATGGCTTTGGATCCAGTGGCGTTAAGATGTGTTTTTAACTTTAGTTTTGTCAATAAGCTCCTACTAACAAATACTCCTTTAATAAGCAGAAGATATGCAGAAGGTAACAAAGCAGGTTCACTTACAATTTTAAATATTTAACTTCTAGGTATGGCTGATTCCGCTAAAGCGGGAGGACATCCCAACGGACGTATTCTACAACTGCCCTCTGTACAAAACGGGAGACAGACGAGGAGTGCTCTCTACTACGGGCCATTCCACCAACTACATCCTGTTCATGCGCCTTCCTACCACACAGCATCCTGACCATTGGATAATGCGTGGAGTTGCTTTACTGACGCAGCTGCCCTTCTGAATGGACCGTACGAGAGTTTAGTTCTTATTGCGGTATTTATTTGTGGAAATCTGATAGCTTAAACAACTTCACAGTTTTCTCGCGTTCTTCGTTCTTAGATAGATTTTCGTTTCGCTTTTCTCAAATATTGGTAAAATTTGAGCATTACTATAACATCCCTCAACGACATCAATCAAAATAGCTTTACACGCGAGTAGCAATTAGCAAAAGTTGTATGAAAAATCTATCTAATATAAATATGTATCTGTCGTGGTTTAACGGCCACCGTATCGTGGTTTAAATAACATAGTGAACTCATATAAGTAGTGGAATTTAAAATGAAACGATCATTTAATCTGAACAAAATGGCAACCAAGATGGAAGAGGTAAATTATTTCAATTTCTAAGGCGTGCAAATATAAATCTGTTAATTGAAAAAAAAACAAATGAAAAATTTAACGCGGGAAAAATTGTTGTTGTTCGTGGTTCGTCATTGATTTAAAAAAAGGATTTGTTTTTTAAATAAAAATTTCTGCCTAGGTAATATTTAATTAAATTTCCGCGCATTATTTGAGAGAAGTACTATACAAGCTTTAGCCACACGTGTTTGCGTAAAACAACGGGAGTCTGAGTTCCTAGAGTCAGTTTTATAATTGCGGTGTCCAAAAAAAATGCCACAATTTTCGCTACTAATAATTTGCTTCTTGAGTCATCATCACCATTTGTGAGAGGGGTTTAGAGCTTTTTTTTCACCACGCTTCTCCATTTTAGGTTGGCAAGCTTGAGTGACCTTACATTTTAATGATGATAACCGGAAACAACAGCTTAACGTGCTCTCCAGACACGGGGTCAGGCCACGCTAATTACCTAAGTACGGGGTGGTAAAGTAATACACATTTATTACTTTACAGAAAAATCGGTCACCTAAAAATGTTTTGCTAGCCAATTTATTATATTTATTTAGTGTGTGCTAAGTAGTACAACCACGCATCCCAGCGAATTAAAAAAACGAATTTTGAATTAAGAATAATAAGCACATCGAGAAATAAAACATGCATCTACTACGTTATCCAGCTTTGCATTCGTTTAAAATGCGACGAGATATTTGTTTGCTTCGAACATTAAACGCTTTTGGAATATAGAATGAGGTGGAATATAATTTTAATATTAGACTGAGCGCTCTTGGCTTAAAAGCTGTTTTAGATTAGAGATAAAACCCCGTTTGACGTCCAATTTCGTTTTAAATTAAGTGTAATTTAATTATTTCGAATTAAGCTCATTTTAATCAGCACCGCCTCTTTTCAAAAAGAATGGTATCGTTATAGAACCTCAACATAACTAAACTTTGATAGCAAAAATTATTGTGAAAATATGCCCAAATTAATGTTCAACAGTTGCTTGTACAAAGTCTTTAAATATTTTGGCTAACCTATTCGTCGACCACGTAAAAAATGTGCCCATGCAAACAATAATTAATTTTGTTTAATTGTATTTAACAACATCTCATCGTGTTAGTTATATCAGCTATATGATTTCAAAGTTATACTGGTGACGGACGCGAGATCGATCTTGGAGCCTCCCTCCCTATTTTTGACAAAAAAAAGGTAATTTTTAGTTTTTAAAGCAGCTTTTTTAAATACCGCCAAAGACTTTGAAGATAAAGCTAGAATTAAATGAACAAAAAACTTTATTTTGTAGAATTTTTTTACATTTTAATTTAAAGCTGAACGTTGATGGCTTATTATTGCTCGGAAAGCTGTAGCTGCCTCACAAAGATTCTATCTCGAATCTATTTGCAATAATACCAGGTATTGATTAATCCAAGTTATATGCGAGGCCGCTATATTGTAAACCAATAATGGCGGACCCAGCCGGGCTTCATGCTAAAATATTTAAACCACTTTTAAACACAAATAGCTTGCATTGTGGAGATGGATATTTTAGGGCGTAGCCAGTGTTGATCCTCGTAGAGCACGTTAAACCTTCATCGGTCGCGGCGCGTCGGTCCCAGTTTCGATGACTAATATGACGTGATAATAATCATTTAATTTCATTTTCTACCGTGATTTAGGATTTTAATATGGCTGATTATGACTTAATTTGATTTTAAGTTAATTAAAAAAGATATAAGCAGGTGAAGCCGCGGACACAAGTCTTTTTTTTATATGGGATATTGCGCATAAGGGCGCGAGAGACAGACAGAATGAAATTTAAAAAAAGTTCTGAGAGGTTTATGGGCATTGACTACAGAATCCTAATAAAAAAATAAAATGCTACTACAATATTATGTCGCCTACCAAAGTACTAATTACGTTTTCTGCTCCGCTCCGGGTCGAGTTAATTAACATGAATTTTGTTTTGTCTTTGTTGTAGAAGCTTCCTTTACTTGCGAACAAAGGCGAACTCAACAAATGGCTTCTCTTCTAACAGGTAATGAAGAAAGCTTTCAGTAACAAATTTCATAAAAATAATGAATGTTATATTTTATATTATTACGTTAAATTATTATTGCGAAGTTAGTAAATTTGATTTATTACGTTTATCTTGTGACCTGACCGAAAATTATAAACAAAGAAAAATAAAATATCCCACTACAAGTTTGCCGTTAACTGCAATCGCGTCTGGTGGTAAGTGATGATACAGTCTACGATGGTAACGGGCTAAACTTTTAGTTTGGCAGTTTATTAAAAGGCATACCAGTAATTAATTTATCGTTTCGGAACGCTAAAGCACTTGGCAGCACACGTCTTTGTTGGTAGGATGGTAACTAACCACGGCCAAGGCGTCCCACCAGACAAGAATATTCAATCTATAATTATTTATGATGAATTACTAATTTACCTATTGACTACGCAGTGAAATCCTTTGTTCTTTTTATCTCATTGTTTTTTTTTTTGAAATACATGTAATAGATATAAGTTTTCTTATTTATTTTATGAATAAAGTATTTAATTATTGGGTGAATAGCGTTTTCTTTGTTACATTTTTAAAAAAAATTTGTTCAAAATCGTATAGGGTTAGTGCTGGGTAGCTTAACTAGCTAGCTTGAAGGATTTATATTTGGGAATACATGTAATAGATTTAAGTTTTCTTATTTATTTTATGAATAAAGTAATTTAATTATAGGGTAAATACAGTTTTCTTTGTTCCATTTTTAAAACTTTTATGTTCAAAATCGAATAGGGTTAACGCTGGGTAGCTTAACTAGCTAGCTTCAAGGAGTTATATTTTTAATATAGTAAAAATTGACGGACCCACCTGATGGTACCTGAAAAACCACCGCCTATAACACACCGCAGCAACACTTCTTAGAGCATGCAGAGGATAGGTACGTTCTACAAATTTCCGCCGCGGCGTCCGTCAATCTGAGGATCGTGTGCCTGTATTATAATTATAACAGCAACCAGATCCTTAAGACTGGAACACAATGCTGCTTTGCGGCAGAAATGAGTATGGAGATACTACTTCACGGACAAGCTTGTCACAAAAGCTACTCTGTTTTAAGAGAATTCGGCTTAGTTTAAATGAACTCGCACGTGGAGAACTAGCCTTAATCTAATAGTTATTCTATTACTTAGTAATCTGTTAATGCCGAGTCATCTCTAGAGAACGAACGTTATATTATTATTTAAGAGTACTTTGGTACACCGCTTTAGTCATTTAAGAAAACTTTGTAAGGTCATTATCATCATTATTACAGCCCGCGGACGTCCACGGCTTAACATAGGCCTATCCCAAAAAGCGCGACGACATCCGATCCTCAGCCTTCCTCATCCATCCACTCCTCGTCACTGTGTTTCTGTTGTCGGTCCATCGTGCTGGAGGGCGTCCCGCACTAAGCTTGCTGGTTTGTGGTTGCAGCTCTAAAACTGTTCTGATCCAACGGCCAACGCACCTAGTTTGGGCTATGTCAGTGACTTTAGTTCTCCTGCGGATATCTTCGTTTCTTATTCTATCCTTCAGGGAAACTTCCAACATATCCCTCTCCATAGTTTGTTTAGTGAGTATAAGGTAGGTGAGGTTTGGACAATATTTTCACAAGTGCTCAAAACTCAAGTAGAATAGATAGCAGTAATATTTCGCCATCGGGATCCATAATATGGTAGTCTGGTGACTGTCACGGGCGCGTTGACTTGGAATTAAAGCATATTACGCTGCCCTGTCATTTAACATGAAAAAGCTCGCATCCCAGATACGGCATGTATTAAATAAGCGAGTAGTGGGCTGTTGTAGGGGGTGGGGGTGGAGGCATAGTACGGGAGGCACTCGGTCTGGCACGGCGTCGCCCCGGTAACGCGAGATATTGATCTGCGCGCTCTCCCGCGCAGCATCCCCCGGCCCCCAACCCGCCCCGCACGCCGCTCTCCCCTCGCCCTTGATCTGCTCGACCGCCGCCCTCGCAGTGCCACCCCATTCAAATACTTATTACACTTTGCACTGCACACTCCACGTAATTCAATGAAGAAATTTCTCTTGCAGCTCACATTGATGCTATAGCTACTTCGCCTATTCACATTAATAATTAGTTGCAGAGTTGGACATGAAACTTGTGGGTAGGAAACAAGCAAGCAAGACAAGCAGCGAAGTCCTTTGTTTGATATCACCTGCCTACTCTTTAAAAATATATTGAATTTGTTCCAATAAAATTTATTGGAACAAATTCAATACGCTGATGAATTAAATTGATACGCTGTTCTAATTCTTAATCATAATTTATCTTATATTCTTATTAATCCATTTGACAGTATGGATCCAATTTTATACAATTGAGAATTTTCAGAATACAAAAAAAAAATAATAGAAGGTAATAATTGTCAGGCCAAGCAGAAGCTAAGCTAAGCTGAGTGGAAAACCATAGCTGATAAACGGAGCAAAACTTCGCAGGGCATGCGAGGAACACGTCCTACAATTTGCAGCCCTTTGTCCTACAATTTGCAAACTGAGACGTAGATGTTAAGCTTTATGTGTCTGTAATTACACCAGCAACCACACCCTTTGGACCGGAACACAGCAATGCTGCAAACAAACTTCCCCAAAAAAACATTACAACAAAACAAACAAAAACTACATTCGTTAAATTGTAGTACCTACCCATAGTTATGAAAGCCTAGATTTTAATATGTCGGTACGCGATAAAATACTATTATAGTTGGAAATCGTTGAATAAGCTCAAATATTAAACTAGAGACTGGGCGGGTATTATCGTGCTGAAAATTTAATTGTCAGTACAAGCGTATATATATTTTTCAATTTATTTTAAGTAAGTAATAACACTTAAAAACGTTTTTTTTACTACACTGTGAATGCTACCATACTATCAAGCTTATTGAATGGTTATTTGAGGAATAATTTTACCAACCTATTTTTCTATTATATATAACAAAGTTTTTGCAGAAAAGTTGGTCTTAATTTTATCGTGTTTGCTGATATTTTAAAAGCAAACGTGTAAGAAGAAGAAGAAGAAGAAATACTTTATTGCACACAAACATCGAAATATACATGACATTTTTGTTCTGTTGCTTATTCTATAATAAGCAACAGAACAAAAATTGTAGGCATGCAAAGGCGGCCTTATTGCTGCAAGCAATCTCTTACAGGCGATCTCTGGCAGAAGGAAAAGCTGCAAGAGAGCGGGATAGTGCAATTATATATACATATATATTCGAAAATAAATAGACGTACATATAAAATAAATATATATATATATGTATGTACATATATTAAATATTGAAAAAAGAAAAATACAAATAATACACATTAATTAAGATATTTGTTCAAATTACTTCACTCAAAGACAGATAGTAGTCTTTAAGAGTAAGTTAAAGTTATAAAATATTTGTCTTTATGAATACTATAAATGAATATTAAAACTACATGCCGTCACAGTAAAAATGTTTACTGTGACGTGCATACGGTCGATATTCCTGTCAAGGTGCGCCAACAGATACTTCACACCGAAAAATAAGCTGTTATTTTTTCCCGACCCTAAAAACGTAAATTGCATTTAATGAAAATGAAAAACACGTTCCATAGCTTTGCTGCACTTGTTTGTGCTACTCTCAAACGGCATTCATTTTATCGAGATGGGTGGGACCACCCCATTTTATCAATACCTAACTACCTACAGTTGACACTTAGTCCAATATTCACGTAATGACGAGACCCGCTATTATCACCCAAGGGCCGTTATATTCCATTGAACAAAGCTACAGGGGAAATAATTAAGCTTTATTACCTACATATACCTGCAGCTGTGATCGGCATGGGTATTAATTGCTACACTATTACACCTGTGTGCACACAGTGAAATCGACTTAATGAGAGTTCTGTTACTAGCACTCTTTATTAAGAGTAACTGAAATGAAAAAAATAGTAAGAAATTTAATAAATCCGCTTGAAGTTAACCAATATTGTTTCCAGGAAATAATAATTAAGATTTGTACTTGCGGTTATGATCGACAGGGTTATAAATTGTTACATTGCATAACACATATGTGCATGTGAAAGAGAATGATGGACAATTTTTCTCCGTGTCTGTTGTTTTTGCGCAAGGCAGCGAGGAAGTCCCTAATATTTTTCTGGAGGGTGCGCCTCTGACAATTGTCAAAAAGCCTTTGTTACCTGGGCTCTAAAGTAACGAACATTCTCTCTCTTGATGACGAAATTGACACTCGCATCGGTAAAGCGGGTTGTGTTTGGTAAACACAGAGCAAGAGTGTGGCACAATAAATACCTGACCATTAAGTCCAAAATGGCTGTGTACCACACATGTATTGTAAGTAGGAGACATGGACCTAGTGGTTCCCCGCAAAAAAGAACGCTGCCTAAATACCTTCCATATACGTTGCTTAAGGAAGACTGTAGGCATAACAAGGAAGGACAGAGTGACAAATGAGGAAGTCCATAAAAGAGCAGGGATGCCCAGTCTCTATGCTCTACTAAAGCAAAGACGCTTGCGCTCGCTAGCCAATGTACACCGGACGGAACCTTCTCGTATGCCTCGACAAGTTCTTCTTGTTGAGGTGGCGCTTGCTAAAAGTCCAGTGGGCCAACTGCGTTTAAGGTTTAAAGTCGCGCAGTAAAGAGAGACATGGCCGAATTCAACATTGACCGTAGATATTAGGAGAGGCTAGCGGAAGGACCAGATGAATGGCGCAAGAGCATTAAAAAGGGATTGCGCTGAAGGGTTCAACTGCCATATTTGCGGCCGTAAATGTCGCACGCGCTTCTACTTATGTAGCCATACAAAAAAGTGTCCCTTAGACATTATTTGAACTAGACAGAACAAAATAAAGAGTTTTCTGTAGCTGGCACTCCTTATAAAGACTAACGAAATGAACTTATCAATAATCTATTTCTATCACAACTTAAATTCTCTCTTTAACGGTTGCTATTCTTCGTAACAGATAGTAGCTGATGGGTACCAAGTTATCTTTCAATCTTCCAAAGACGGGCACCCTTCCATTTACTGACTTTGGTCAACGGTGCCTACCCACTGTTACCCACTCATATGTAGTGCTGCTTTTAAGCCAAATATTATAAATGCAGTAATTTGTTATAGGGAATTCTAAGTATTTTAAATAAGGCAAAACCGGAGTAGGTCTTTGGGAGGGGCATTTGCAATTGGCAGTGTTTACATGATTGAAGGTGTCAAATAGTGGGTAAAACCAAGAAGAACAAGGTAACAGCAAGAACAAATATATATTTCGCCCCATAAGTTTAATATGTTGAAATACTATCAGTAGTTAATATCATAATTTTGTATATTCGGCACTTTTAGTACGATTGAAAAAACTATACGTTTGGTTTATGATTTATTGAGGTAGGTGTAGACACATCTATCATTTACACATCTAGGAAATAAAAATAAATCCGCTGCAATTCGAAGCAGTATAGACAAGGAAATAATTTAGGTTTTTACCTACGGCTGTGATCAGAAGGGGAAATTAATTGCTAAAGCGTTACACCTGAGTGCGCAAGGCGGGATAGATTTAATGAGTGAACTCATTTTAGCACTCTTTATAGAAACTCCTCTATAGCTCCTCTATAACTAAAATGTACCTATTCAATAATAACTATAATACAAAATAATTAATCAAATCTGCTTGAAGCTGGCGCAAATGTAATTACAAGGTAATAATTAAATTCAAAAGCAAACCTATTGATCCCGGTGGTCGCAATGGGCAGAGATGGAAGCTATGAATTGTGCTAGATAACATCACTACACATATTGTGTAAAGCAAAATCGACCGAAGGAGTGCTCTGTTCCGGCAAGCTTTTTATTTTCTTTTTTATTTAAAAAAAAGTTAGTCCTTAACTAAACAAAACAGTTCTTTTTCGAGCTTCACATAATTGAAAAAGTTCATTTTAAGAACTACACCTGATTTTTATACAAGAATAAAAAACTTTAAAATATCTGTCCAACTATACCTAAATTAAATAATTTTTTATGTAGTTGAACCTTTTTGAGTCAACAAGAGTACGATGCTGCACTAGAAGCTCTAAATATAACGGTTAGTAGTAGTAACGTGTTAATGATAAAAGCTGAAACCAAAGTACATTAAATTCTCCTTCAAACCTCCAAATTACTCCTCTGTTTTTACTGACCCCAGTTATCATAGCGTACCCATAACAACATACAATTAAACTGTTCCTACGGGATGCTTTAAAAACAATAACAAAAGCGGACTAAGTCCGCGGGCAAGAGCTAGTAATTTCATAAAATTAAACGTTAATTTAAGAAAAGGCGTACTGTTTGAGACGCATCAAAACTCTACTAATGAAAAAAATCTCTATTACCCGGTTACATTAAAAATGGTCCATCGAATCATCCAAATTTACCTGAATCTGGACCTAATTAATAAAACAAAAGTGTCGTAATGTTATGTAAAACACGCGTGTTTAAAATCTAGGATTATGAGCAGTATATATAATTTGCAAAAAGTTCCACTTAACGAGCAAGAATGATGAAAATATTGTTTTTATTTTATGAAAATTAAAAACACATCAAATAAAGATGATCAAGCTTTGCTTATAAGCTGGGGCAACTTCAGCAGGCATCTGTGGTACGAATATACACTAACATACGACCAGTTTAAAGATAGGGTATTTTATGTGGTATGAAATATAATGTTCGCAATAAGTCTCTCGTGAAGGCGACAAATGTTCGAGGGACAAAGAGAAACTGACATCATTAAAACTGTAAGTACCTACCACTAGCGACGGCTCTCTTCTCATCTCGATTCTATTCCGTTGTTCCTACAAGTACCTAGTTATTTTTCCCTATCTAAACAAAATGCATCTGTATTATTTGGAAATGAAATTTGCACGCAACTGTAGGTATAACGGACTTTTCACAAATACAATTAACCTCAGAACGTCTCACTGCAAGGCACACACTTCCTCTGACTATTCCAAATTTTACCCTTACAACGAACACTCCTTCTCTCTTTATTACTTCTTTAATATTATTTTTCATTAAATAATTAAAAAGTGTCTGTCAGATAACAGACAAGACAAAGCAAACCGTCAATCTGTTTGTCTGGTAACATTTTAGAATCGTGAAGGTTTTACAGTTTAGACCCACCACACTGCACCAATGCGGATTGGTGGGCTTTAACGTTCAATCACAAGTTAATGATAATAACTTACGGTCCTGTAAGCTAAACGCATTCTCGTATCTGATCGGCCATCGGGATGACCCCTCCAATTTCATAACTCCGAGCTTGTATTGTGATTCGAAACCATGACCTCGTGTTCCGTAATTAAATATACCCATGGACAGACCCTGGATTTGGCGTCGTGTCGTATGTATATTTAATCAAAAAAAATTACTGATTTCTTTATGTATATTTTTTTTATAGACATTTGTTTTACCCTACCATTAAAAACTCAATAAATAATTGATTAATTAAATGAATTATTTTGAACATCCGCCAACCTGTAAAATCGAACCTAAATGTTGCCAGATATATACATTTATATTATATATTGACGTTAGAAAAAATTAATGTGGAATATAATAGTCATACTTACGTATTAGATAATAATTTTTAGGCGACTCTTAAAAATAGTTTTAGCACGTTTAACCTCATTTAGCACCTTAAGGCTACTTTTATAAGTTTAAAGGATAGTTGTTTAAAATAAAAATCATTTCTCTAAATCGGGTATTAGTGATACTTTTATGCAAATAATTTTAGTCTCGCAAGTCAGCTTTTCTATAAATTGAATAAAATTATTTTAGAACTAGCTGCGCCCCGCGGTTTTGCCCGCGTTGAATAAGTCGTTTGGTTGCTTGTAAGGACGTGAAAGACGAACAATATTTAGTCTAAAATTTTCCTGTAAACCACACTTGGTAATTTGATGTTTTTATTACGGTTTTGTATAATTTCCGTAGCAATCGTTTGATTTTCCGAGATAAAAGTAGCCTATTTTACCCTCCGTCCTTTCAACTAACTCGATTTGAAATTAAAATAATATTAATTAATATTAAAATTGATTGGCTGCTTAGTTAGGGTGTTAAGGAAGGACCAACAAACAAAGAAACACACTTTTGTTTTTATAATATTAGTATGGATTAACACCAAATATGTTCATTAGAAACCTATATTAAAATGCGGACAAAACATCTCGCAGCTCGCTCCGAGTGAAACCTACTTCAATTTTCAAGCCGCGAGCAAACCACTGGAAAAAAAGCGAAAAATAAAGTAAACAACGTGCGCTATCTCTCGCTGCGAGGATTTAATTAAAACGCAGTACTAACATCCGGCCATTCGCTTGCGACTCATCGCACGTGGCGTATTCTCTAAGCCAATAAAATTTACATCGGATGCTACATCCTTTTGGATGGATTCTCTTTAGAGTAATGCTGCCCCTGTCCACTGTCCTTTTTCTTATGAACATATATTCTATAGGAATTTAGTGAATAATGTCCATGGTCCAACGGCTCATGTTTGTCGGCTAATATGATGATGATGATTATGTTTGCTTATGGCTTACGCATAAATCTTCCTTTAACCGCTATTTAAATTGACTACCGACTAGAATGAGGGTTGATTGACCACTGCAAGCAGTTCATTTTCTGGGTTACGATTAGGCCACAACATTGACTCATGAGCCGACATTGCGATGTATTATTTTATAGCGATGCGATCCGACATTGCGATGTAGTATTATTAATAAACTTGCTGATTTGCACAACATACACTCTGTTGAATACCTCACGGTAAAATTATAAACAATCAAATGATTGCAGTCAAATTTTTGTTAGAGTTTTATTATCGTCTAGAAGTAACATTTTACCAATTCCGTCAATGGTTTCGTCAAATTTAGAGAAGAATTTAATAGGAAATATAGAAATCATTTTGACTGTTCTAAACACGTATAATATAGAACTACCGAAGGCGAACACCAATATAATAAGAGCCTAACTGCTAAAAGAATACCGAAACTACTTTTTACTTTTGACGACCTCCCTGGCGCAACGGTTAGCGATGTTAAAATATGTAGGATGTCCCGGGTTCGATCCCAAATGCCCTTGCCAGCAAGGGCATTTGGGAATGTATAATTTATGATTTTTCTCTAGTCTGGTCTGGTGGTAGGTATCGGCAAATACGTTCCGCTAAACGATTTAGTGTTCCGGTTCGATGTCGCGTAGATGCCGATTCGGGAATGACTACCATGATTTCATTGATCTGTTAACCAGAATTGTTTTATCAAGTCGAAAGTCATTAATGTGCCATCTTTATTTCACGTTTCAAAATTATTCCTATTTTATCACTTATCTTTAATTGATCTCTCTCATAAACATTTCCATGAAACCAATTTAATCCTCCATTTATTACGCTCACGGATAATAAACGGACTTTTCGGATAAAAATGGCTCTATTATGCACTTGTTGTACAATCTATTTTGATTGTACCTGAACCTACAACCAAGGTACATTCACATTTTATTTTAATCGGGTCGTGAGCAGTAAAAATACACGTTTGTTACGTATTTCGATGGAGGCTACACTATAGATATTTAAAATAAATTACAGCTACTTTAAAAATTACGCCTTCAAGTTTTCTATTTTTTTTTAATAAACAATTGAGTAGATATATAGCAAACAAGCAAGAGGGTAGGTCACCTTAATGTTATGTGATTACCACTACCACTCATAAACATAATGATCATCACGAAAATAAGTGCCAACAGGGTGCCAACAATTAAAGGATTTATTTATTCACCCCTTAAATAAGCCTATTAAGAAACTTAGTGGAAACATCGCAGTCGGGAAATGGCACACAAATTTGCATGCATTTACATTTTCTATATTTTTATTCCTTCAGTGACAACTTAATCCTCAAGTCCTATTACCTGAAATCATAATCCATGCATAATATGAGTATAAACCTCGTTGGGAGATAACCCCTTCACAAGAGGGGTTGGTAAAACTTTAGCCTGTCTGATCCGATAAAAGCTTACATAGGGTTCGTTTTAGCGCTTCGTATTTAAACGCTCCATTTATGTGGTGTTACTATTAACCATTCGAAATACGGTCCGCCGCCGGAGCAAGACAAGAATTACCGTATATAAATCCCGAAACATGATCTATAGATCATGTTTCGGGACATGTAGACGTAAATACAAATAAATAAAATGGACGTTACTGGTTTCTGGCTGTCTTGTAGTATGTAGTATTCGCTTCAGTATCAGTGAAGAATATTGTAAAGTAATTAAAATAATGAAATGGTTGAATATTCAAACTCTTGTGTTAGATTTTCAAGCGAGTTTGGCTTGATAAAACATTAAATTAAAAATATAAATAAAGTAAAAACGCTTCTTTTCACACAATTGCAGCTTTAAAAAGTAACACTACTTGTTTTTAAAATAGTCTTTATTGCCACGACCCAAACATTCGTTTATAGTGTGCTGTTACCAAAATAGTAAAAACGAATCCTTACGATGCTACTTTGTTAATCTGTAATAACTTAACATAAATACTTACGAGTAGACGTTGATAGCTATTACTGCTATTCATTAAAAGAAAATATAACTTATTATACTTTCATTGCAAATCGAGCAAAAGAGGGGCGTCGAAATTGTAACTACTAGACGAAGTGGGGTATCTTATATATGAACACTTTAAATCTTCGTACTTTTGACTCAGTTTAAAAAATTACAAAAAAACCGTTCCCCTATATACCCTGCTATCTAAGTTCAAGGCCGTGGATTCCATTCCCACTACTGCAAAATGAGCATGAATGTTTTGTGTGATGAGCATGAATGTTTTTCAGAGTCTGGGTGTTTATATGTATATTCTAAGTATTAATGTATATTATTCATAAAAATATGCATCAGTACCCATAAAATAAGCTACGCTTACTTTGGGGCTAGATAGCAATGTGTGTATTGTCGTCGTATATTTATTTATTATTATTTATTTATTATATTAGCTCTACAGTTTGCTAAGGTGATGTTGATCGGCTTGATAGAGATTTATGGATACATTACAGGAAATTTCCTATAGTGTGTTAATTCCATTTTCCTAACTAATAAATTATAATTTTTGTAAATGAAGCCGAATTGGGAATATTGATATTTTAAATAGGAAGAAAGGACTTAATTTTTATATTAAAAAATCAACCCATTACCGGCCCACTACAGGGCACAGGTCTCCACCCACAATGAAAAGGGGTTAAAGCCGTAATCCACCACGCTGGCATTGCGGATTGGTGGGCTTCACAGACCTTTAAGAACATAATGTCTCCATTATGTTCTTAAAGGTGTCTCCATACTCTCAGGTATGCAGGTTTCCTCACGATGTTTTCCTTCAGCGTTGAAGCAAGCGATATTTTAATTGCTTAAAACGCACATAACTTAGAAAAGTTAGAGGTGCGTGCTGGGATTCTGGGTTATTACCGCTTCAACTGTTTGTATTATAAAACGTTAATTTAGGTGTAAAATAGAGCCACTCCGAAACCTCCAATTTCTAATTTCCCTCTATCTATTACTTTACTTTGTTACATTGTTTTTATATTTCTAAAAAAAAAAATTTCCGTGGTATACAATAAAAGCTTTTGGTAAATAGTTAATACTTTATTTTGTAAACCACCAAAGGAAACCTTTCAATACTTTAAATGTTATACCCACAGTACAACTTTTTCACATGAACACTTCAAACAAAAACCAATTTCAAATATTGCCCTTTACCAAAGTAATCAAGCGGACGTAGAACATTTGTAATCAATAATCTCGTTTGGTATGAAAACCGTATTATTAATTAAAATATATGTTTTCCAATTGCTGGCAAAAGCTTTTGTTACAACTTTAGGTATATTTAACTTTGCTATAAAGTAGGTATTATTTCCTTTTTGGATTTTGTTTGCAAACACCACACCACTAAAAGCAAATCTAATTATTACTCAGTATCACATGTTAGCCGAGTTCGAAAGCACGAACATCTGACTTTCTTTATTATGTGCGTTTTAAGCAATTCATCACTCCCGCCCTGGAAATCTCGCAGAAAATGTATGAAAAAATATAGCCGCCAAGATACAGTCAGAAAAAAATTGCACAAAAAAAACAGCTTCGGACTATCTGACCTAAAAAAATCTCACTTGCCCCCGTAGGTCAGAAGCTGGGTACGCACTCGAAGGCAACTAAAGAAATACATATAACGGATCAGTGCAGCAGCCTCTTCTGTGCTACTACTTGCGATCACCAACCGATCTACCTAGCGTGAAGATTATGGGCAAAACCTTGGGAGAAGATTATGGGCATAATCTTGGGAGAGTCCCCCATAAATTTTGGGAGAGTCGTTTAGTCCAACAGTGTAAGATCATAAGCTATTAATGATAGTTGCTGATTCAAACTTCTTTCAGGGCGATGCTCTTTTTGTTTACAAAAATCATGGAACTCGCGTCATCGTCACCGCACGCTCCCCATGAGCTATATATACTAACTAAATCCATGTACATATATATGTGCTGTATATATGTACATGGATTTAGTTTTCTCTTCTATAGACAGTACCCAGAGATTGTCCAACATGTTTTTTTTAAGTTATACTTCTTTTGGCGCGTTAGGGAAAAATGATGAGAGAAATTTTTTACGATGCGCGCGCGCACCGTCACAAAGAACCGACACTCTGAAGTTAGCTATAAGGTTTGACAGTGTTCACTTTCAATTGTCAAAATTAATTAATGCAATTGTACAAAAATCAGAAATTTTAATGTTGAGGGAAACTTGTGTGGCCGATAATGAGTTTTTTAGTATTCCGAATTTAATAATGTTTATAATGTCCATTTCTTTTATTATGTACAAATATTTTTTTTCTGATATTTAAATAAACTTTATTTAACTCAAACTCACTCATTAAAAGTTTAATGCATTAAATACCTTTTTTCTATAGTGTCGTTTTTCGGTCACTAATAAATAATATAACGACACTAATAAGGCTAAAGATACAATTTTTATCTTTTCACGCCAAAGAAGTATAACTTCTAACGCGTGTACATAAGTACACGCTCGTTTTTTATTTTTTAAAAGCAAACGCATGTCTTTCAGCATATAGGTTTTGATATAATGCTTATTCATGGTACCTAACGTGTGAATCATTATTTAATTGAAGGCGCGCAGGGAGAGCGGGCAGATCGATCGGCTGGCGTCGTCATAGCAACGCTCTCCCCGCTCCGCCACCCGATTCATTTGTAATCATTTGTTTCACAGCCTTCGAATAATGGCCTCGTCAAATCAAGAGAATATGATAAATCATTTCAGGCGTGGAACAGGCACCTATGCCACCGAACGTATAATATCCATACTAATATTATAAAGGAAAAGTCTGTTATCTTGTTTGTTTATCTGTTTATTTATTCATTTGTTTGTTTGTTACTAATGTTGGCTAAATGACTGCACCGAACTAGGTAAAATTGAGCACATAATATTTTGGCATTCTGGAGATGGACAAAATATATTTTATTTCAGAATTGTACGATGAGGTTTCTTTGTTTCAGAGTTATTTAAGTTGGGGTTAACCTTAGCACCAATTTTAGAGGAACTTTGGCAGATTATTATCATTGTGATGAGCTTGCATCCTCCAATCCTTAAGATAGACATAAGATACTTTATACCAGAAAACTACCAGGGTAACGTTGTATTTTTTTATTTGTTTGCTACTTATGTTGAACTCAATCTGTGTACCAATATTGATGAAAATTGACATATATTTAGATATCAGATCCTTTATTCCAGGAAACTATTAGAGTATTAACAAGTAATTTGTGAAAATTGCATCTATTACAGTAGAGCGATTTCTTTTTATTTAGATAATTCTAGAGAATTGTGTACATCACTTTAAAGATTGCCTTTGCCTTAAAATTAAAGGCAACGATTTTGACATTGATAAACTGGGTATAAGTACTGTTTACCAATCAACCCTTTACCGGCGCACTACAGAGCACGGGTCTCTTCCACAAAGAGAATCCAGCTAGGCCCAGTGCGGATTGGTAAACCCCACATACCTTTGAGAACATTATGAAGAGCTCTCAGGCATGCAGGTTTCTTCACGATATTTTCCTTCACCGTTGAAGCAAGTGACATTTTAATTACTTAAAACGCACATTAATTAGAAAAGTTGGAGGTGTGTGCTGGGATTCGAACTCGGCCCCTCGATAGGGAAGTCGAGCTTGTTAAAAAGGCCCTTAGGGTAGAGGTAAAGAGAGATACAGAGCTAGACTCCCACATCAAAGTTGTCAGGAAAATAAGACTTAGTAATATAGGCGTGGTTTTCCTTCATAGGAAATAAATAAAAGATGGTGATTTCATAAAAACACCGGTTTTATTTCTCTTTAAACGTTATTGCAGAAAGCAGTTACTGAGTTTTCTATTACTTTACTTCTATTTAAAATACTGTTTCAATTAAAAAAATAAAAAATACTATTTAAAAAAACAGCTCATGCGCTATCAACTCTTAAGTACTGTAAAATAACAATAACTCTGTATAATTAATCCGGAAAAGAAACACAATTAATAATTCAATAACTGGCATGTTGTATATATGTAACTTAACATATATTTTCTAAGATATGCTTGAACAGGAGTCTTACCTGACAATGATCAATGATGATGTTGGGTAGCATAGAAAATTGCCATCCATTTTCACACACTTAGATCATTCCATAATATTAAAAAGATCTAGATAGAGTAATATTAGCAATACACTTACAGTAGGAACTATATGCAAGGTGTCGTTGTAGGGTACAGCACTGACCTCTTTTACCAATACGGTACTGTGATACAATAAAGAGGAAATGTTGGTTTGTTTGTAATCGATGAAATTTGAAACTATTGAACCTATTAAAAAAAATACTTTCATTATTAGACAGATAATTTATCCAGAAATAACATAGGTACACAAGATAGGTTTGCGCTTGATGACTATCATGCCTGATGGAAAGCAATTATAAGGTCTAGGTTGGGGCACCTTTGCCTACAAAATACCTATTCATTCTTGCCTTGAAGGGAAAAAGGAAGGTTTTATGTATCAGGATGCCTGAAGATCGTTCCAAACCATAGCGGTACAAATCAGAAATGAGGAAAAAAGCGCTCCGTACATGTTGACTGAATGGCAGCCACATAATGATGCGTTCACGGCGTCTCGCTGTTCTATGGAAGAATTGTGCCGGAAGAACAAGATTATGAATTCATCAGTACACTCGCAAAACTTTATTCTAAAAAAACCGATCAACAGATAACATTACGTTGCCGATTATTCTTCTGGCTCGTCGATCCACCGAGTCTAACCCGGGACTTGCGAGAGCTATCCCACACGTGACTACAATACTATATGCTGGTTCGGAATTAAGTCTGCTATTGCTATAATTTAAGAAGCTGCCCGGCCTTGAAATACCGCTTAAACATGTTAGTTTGTTTTTAGCAGCAGTTTTGGCCTTATACTCGCTATTCTTTCCATAATAAAGGAAAAAGGCACAATAAATTACAGCTATAATATGATAATTAATTACAGTAATAATATGATTTTAACCTGAAAAAATGCTATTTGTAAACAAAGCCAGAAGAAAAAATGTTACCAGACCAGTTTTGACCACATGCGCTGACTAAATAACCTATTTTTAAATTATGTGATTATTATTTTAAATGTGATTTCTAATTGCGTTATTTTGCGTAGAATATTAATCCTTACAAAAACTTTTATATTATCAAGATAATTTAATGTAAATATAATTTATCCTTTGCAGCGTACGTTGGTCGCAAAAAGTAGGAGATAATGAAAACGTGAATTCGGGACGTACCGGAGGGGTTTAATTAAGTGGGATCCGCGTTGCCAGTATAACATTACGTTACAACCTTTAGTTGCCGCAAGTGTAACCGCGATGAACAGCTGATTAGTATAAACAGTATAGCACAGTGAGATACACGAACACCACCAATAAAATCACTTTCACTCGAATTAGAGAACAAATTATAATTCACACAAACGTAACTAACTGTTGACATCCGTAAAATCCCTTTCCATATTTTAAGTGTCGTCTGAACAGACGATACTTAAATTGTCTGTGTTAGAAGTAGTTTGAACAATCTTTATTAATGCGTGTTATTTGTATTTTTTTTATGTATTTATATTTTTAATCTTTAATTCAAATTCAAATTCAAATTCAAATTCAAAATTCATTTATTTCAAGTAGGCCTAATATAAGCACTTTTGAAACGTCAAGTCTGTCTGTTTGTAGTGATTCTACCACCGGTTCGGAAAGCAGATTCTACCGAGAAGAAGCCGGCAAGAAACTCAGCAGTTGCTCTTTTCCAACATCAACAATTTACATTTTGTATTTTAACATTCATTTTTCTATCTTGTGAGAGCTGAAAGCGGAGCCGGATGCTTCCAAGCAACCTTATCATTAAAAAATTCATCAATTGTATAGTAACCTCGCTCTAATAAATGTGTTTTAACAAATTCTTTAAACTTGTGCATTGGCAGGTCCAAAATCACCTTAGGAATCATATTATAAAAGCGTATACTCAATCCCACAAATGATCCCTGTACCTTACCAAAAAACTTTTAAAACTTATGTCTATTTAAGTATTCAATTTATTTATATATATTTTTTAATTAATATTGATATTTACGATTATATATGTCTATATATTTTTTAATATATATGTTTGCCCTACCGCTCAAAAAAATGAAGCTTTCGTAATATAAAACGAAGGCTAGGGAGAGTTCCAAACGCGCCCTGGTCCAATAAGAGCCCACAACAAACTTAGATGGGGCTATAGGTAGACCTCTATACTTATTCATTATTTTGTCTATCGTGGTAAGAAGATTTTTTAAGTTATTTAAAAAAAAACGTGTTCACTGTATTTGCTAAAATGCTTTGTTCCTTGGGTTGATGAAGCGTCTCTCTCAACAAAAGGGATCACGTGTACCCTATATGTGGAAACAGACTATCTGAAGCAACAAACGAACCGCGCAAATTTCAGCTAGCTCCTTTATCGAGATGCCTTGGAGCGTGAGACATAATAATAAACCCGACAGGTGTCATGCCCGGTAAGTAGTTTCAGGTCTTCTAAGCGAGATTTCTTCGCGTTTTACCAATATCATATAAAAGAAAACGTTTTTTTAATAGCAATAATTAACGGAATAAGCAGATGACCCACCTAATGAACCTCACAAGGCATGCAAAAACACGTTCTACAAAGAGACGCCCTGTGTCCATCAACCTGCGGCGTTAGATTTTTTTTTCTTTCATTTATTAAGCCTCATGTGCCTGTAATTACATCGGCAATCAGGTAATTTGGCAATCCTGGTACTGTTCATATTTATGAGAGGTGTCTTAATGACTTAACATCAGGTGACCTTCTTGATAGAAAAGAAATTGAGGGATTTCACACGCATTAACCGGCTGGAAATGATATGAAAATTAACTTGAAAATTTTTTGCTTTCCATAATAATTATTTTAAGCTTTTAGTTTAAAATAATTATTATTAAAATTAAGCTTAATTTGCTATACTCCGCGAACAGAAGAACAGAAGCTATTCGCGGATGGATTTCCGCAAAGTAACGCCTGCTTCTATCCAATATGCTTAAAACAATGCCGCGATTTAAAAAAAAAAATATTATTATAAAGTATTTTCTCATGGCTGTACATACAATCTATGGCCGAGGATAGGGCTCTGTAGATTGATTACCTATAACCTTTCAGTCTTTGCGTTTCAGCAAAATTGTAAAACAAACTAAGTACTTATATATTCTGGATAAAGCAGTCACAAAATAAACTATTTTCTTTAATTAATGGAATCCATCTTGTCGGGTGGCATCAAAACAAATTAAGAAATCGTCTGATCGAGCGACTAGTTTCGAGTGCTTCTTGCTGAAGATACTCGTATCGTTACTGCGACTCTGCATTAAGATGACTTTGCTAAGAACTTGAACTTAACTGATCTATTGAAAATGCTAACTGGAATAAGGTATCAGCTAATTATAAATGACTTATTAAAAGCTTTACTTTACTTTATTTGAATGATTTATCTCCTAATTTATCCTCTTAATTTCTCAGAGGCAAAACAAACTTTTCTTTGAACTCGCGCTACCTTCACGAGCAAGGATTATCGTGGCAATAATTTCGACCTCAGTCAGTCTTCTATTGAATAAAGCGTTTTAAAATGGCAACTGCTGAGTTTCTTCCTTCTCTGTTGAATGTTCCTTCCGTACTAGTGGTAGAGTCACAAAAGGCAAGCATGTATGTTTGTACATACATTCTTGCCTTTTCAAAAACAGCTTACCCTATTTGCCTTTAAACTGCCTGAATATATTTCTTTTGCTACTCTTCTTATATTCATGTGGAGTTCTACTGATGTAGGTCGATTTGCTTTGGCGCATAGTAAAAGCGCATCGAAGCTAAAATCTAAAATTGTGCGTAGCATACATCATAGATGTACCATCATGATTACCACAATGTGCAACCTTCCGAAACAATACAGAAGACGCGTGAATTCTTTATAGGTCTTTCTGTTTCTTCTTCGTGGATATACTTGTAGATATTACAATATTTTTGACCAATGCTTTATTTTGTTTACGCTCTTCAGGAACTGTTTTGTTTACTAAAGAAGTTATTATATGGATGCATTTTCTTAATTCTCTGCTTAAAGGTACCTTATATACCAGCTTTTTGAAAAGACGTTTATGAACCGGTGTAAGAAAATTGAATTATCTAGAGCGCGTAGCTTGCATTCCTTTACCTCCTAAACGTAAAGTCATTTCTATTTTTCAAATAACGAGCACCTAGCACTAGATCCTTTGTGACGACGACTCTCATGTTAGAAGAGCACATTGGGTATTTTGTTTGCAGTTATACTACTTATATGGAAGTATATTACGTAGTTACTTATATGGAAGTCACTTCACTTAGTTGTAACACTTCAATCATTGAATTAATGTATTATTTCTCCACATTACTTGTATAACTACAGTATAAATGTTTCTTACGGGCTATCATGGATGCCCCATCCTATAAAATAAGAAAACCTTTTACTATATTGTTAAGACTTAAGATTTAATTTTTTGAAAATAAATATTATTCTTATTTTGTTACACAGTTATAATTGGGGGAATGATGCTTGATCTAGGTAAAACCAGTGTCCTAAGCCACCATGCCCTTTTTCCCCCATGAACATTTTGTACAATAATGCATATAACATAGATTAAGTAACGTTAAGATTTCAGTTATGTACAACCTACAGATAACTTCTACCATAACATATGGTCACTACTTCTTCTCTTGCCATGGGTGTCTGACGAGGCGACTTAGGATTGGAAATATAACGGAGAAGGGGTCTTCTCCGTTATATTTATTAACAAGCAAATAAGCAGCATCTTCTATGCTACTACTACCATTTGCGGCAAACCCATGCCGTGAGAGGCCTTACGTCCAGCAGCGGGCTGTTACAGGCTATAATAATGATGATAATTATGTTTTTAATTCACACGTTTACTTGTAAAAGTTTATATTACTGTGTATGAGATATCTTTGGATGAGAAAGCTTGGTCGCAGTCTTACTTGCTGACAAGATCCTTTGGTCTGGACCGTTGAGTATCTAAGATTAACTTCATTATTTTTTTTATGTTACCATCAGTATTACCATCAGCAACCCCGTATATAGCAGCGTGGTGGGTTCATGCTCTAGAACACTCTCTCCTATAACAGAAAATGCCTAAATAAGCTGATGATGGTGACTGTGTAGAGCAGCATCCCAGAATCAAGTTAATGCCATTAATCATGATGAAAACGTTTAAGGCCGATCTGCACTTCTCCAGGCGCAGATTGGTAGACTTCACACTCCTAATTACATTATCGAAAACTCTCATGCATGCTGGTTTCCCTACTATATTTTACTTACACCGTTGTAATATTTAATAGTTTTTGATTACGTCACTTTTGTATTTTAATTGAATGCAACAATTATGTTTGACAGCAAAGATTGAGAGTTTTACGCCTGTCGCAAGCCTGTTGTAAGATATGTTATCACCCAACGCCGGCCTCCTCTCAGAGTGAGAAGGGGTTAGGTCATAGTCCACCAAGCTGGACAAGCGCGGATTAGTAGACCGTACACACCCTTGAGAGCGTTATGAAGAACTCTCAGGCATACAGGTTTCAAGACCAAGTGACCTTCACCGTTAAACCAAGTGACATTTAATTGCTTGAATTAAAAACCGCCAGGGATTAAACTGCGAATACGAGCCCAAAGCGCTTATTTCTAGGCTATCACAACTTTTATTCCATTAGTCACGAGAAATAAGGAATAAGAACAACAAAGAAACAAAAGAATATTTAAAAAATAGAAAAATGAATGTTACAAATAGAACCGAATGCGAAGGCGAGACTGGCAAAGTGTTGAGTTTTCTCAAATAATTTTAATAGAAGTCCTTTCGTTCGGGCACGGCGTGAGTGGAGGCGAGGAGGGTCTGATCACCGCCCGCCGGGGAGGCAGCAAAATGAGATTTCCTTTGAGCGCGGCATGCGGTGACCGCCGCCAGCTTCACTCGAATCGTGTCCCTCATATATCATGCGACGCACTCTCGTACATAATATATGACGATTCGTTGGGAGTGCTTTACCATAGGGCAATGGCTAGCAGTGGCGTGCACTGGGTTCCGACCAGGGTAGGCATTTAACAAAGTTAAAGTTATACTAACTAACGGACCAAAAATAAGGTGGACCGCTATCAGGTGGACCGTGTTTGGATACCCACGATGGCCTATAGACAAAGCAACACTTTGCAGAGCACGTGCCGTGTCTAACCTGAGGCGTAGGCGGTAAACCTCATGAGCCAAAATAGTTACACCGGCAACCACGCCCTTAAAATTGGAACATTTCAAGAATGCCGTGTTTTTTTTTTTTCATTTTTTTTTTCTGTTGTTATCCTGCGATCAGTCCTTGACTATGAGCAGATGTGGTTTAAAGATATTTTTATTATTTTATGATAGTTTCCCATTGAAAATTGTCATATTGAGAAAATACTGGTTTAGCATTTATTTAGGTCTAGAATGTTTTTCCTTTTTAGGCGGCTGAGACAATTTGGTACGGTGAGTTGAACTGCCAGCTGTTGGGATGGTGCCTAAGTTGAATTTGGTATTTACTACTACACTGTTGCAGTTCTTCTTTTACGCTCATGGATCTCATTGTTCTTGATAAACCAAGGGGAGTTCGTTATTTGTTTGAGAATCTTCAGCTCTTTGGATTATTTTTATGTTGGAATCGCAGGCGGAACCCTAGAGCTGTAATCAAAGAATGCCGTGTAGCGGCAGGAAAAAGCACGGTGCTAGGCGTTACTTCGTTTCAATATTATTATCAATAAAAACAACAGATTTTTGAATACACGGGTAATTTTCTCGACGATTTATCCCTTTTTAAGAGCAGATGCTGGGGAATAACGAGTATACCTAGATATATTATAAAAGTACATTTGTTAAGCAAATAGGTTCCACAATAAACACAAACACTGTGCTCTCGCGATCCCCGGGCGCTGTTTATCGTCGAGCCCCGGCCAAGTCCAGCCTTACCTACGCAAAGCCTCATTGATCCCATTCGCCCCCCCCCATTCCCCACTCCAATTTATCGAGCCATTAGGGTTTTCTTCCACTATAAACGATTGCGATTATTTATATATAAGAGTCGTACAATTATCTGCCCCAAACTACGTGGGACGTGTTCCTTGAATGCTCTGCGACGTGTTGCTCTGTTATAAGTGATAGTTTTCAACTTACTATCCATTGGGCGATTTGCTTGGTCCATCAACTATTACTATAAAAAAAAAATCCGTTTGGTGTGGAGTATAAGGATTGAAGAAATTATAAATTACACCATACAGATTCTCCTGCTTTTCGCGGAGTATAGAAAATTAGGCTAAATTTTGATGATATCATGGATTTCCGCATAGTAACGCCTGCTTCTATCCAATATCCAAAATCTGTAAGTCTTTTCTGGTCATGGGCTTCGATTTAGAGTTAAGTTTTTTTGCTTAGCACGGTGCTCCAACGTAGTTTATATGGCTTTTAATGATTCTTATTATCACTTGTTAGATATAAGAACCGGGACCGAAAGCTTTTTCTCTGAAATACGGCTGTGAACAACTCATGAACTATTGGAAAAAACCCTTACTTAATAAAACTTTGCCCAAACTACTTGTTCCCGTTCCCTACTCCAAGTAAGCGAGTCATTAGGACTTCTTTTCAATATTAATGACTGCGATTATTAATATCGAAGAATCGACAAGTGATATAATTTAGAAGAAACGTCTAAAGATCATGCACTTTCATCAATTGCCTATTATAGTCCACCGTGGGCTAAAAAAACTCTCCCAACGGGACCATTCTCCCACAATCATTACCCTGGGCAGACGGGTAGGGGATCGCAGTAGATAATAGCAGTAGCAAAGAGAGCGGTGATTCCAGTTCTCTGTTTTATTTTCTTAGTCGTCGTACGACACCCGCGGGAAGAGGATGGATGTAGACAACTGTTATCTATGTGTAATCTATGTGTGTGTAATCCATAAAAATCTAACAAAATTTAAAAGAAAATGGACTGTAACAATATAAATATTAGAAGCAAAAATAAACTTATTGTGCCGATTACTAGGCTACATAAAATTGCTAATTCATTCAAGGGCAATTGTATATTATTTTATAACTAATTACCGAATGAAATCTTTGAGATGTCTCTCAATAAGTTCAAAGTTCATATAAAACGTAAGCTTACAGAAAAATCCTTTTATAACGTTAAGGATTACTTAAACGATAAAAAAGCTTGGGTGTGAATTGCTCTAACTTTATAGCGTAATATTTATTAATTTACTGTGAGATGGTGATAACAAAAAAAATGTATCCGGCTAAGTTTGTTGTGGGCTCTTCTTAGACCAGGCAGCGTTTGGAACCCTCGTAGCTTTAGGTTTAACTTGGCGAACGAAGTTATCACCATCCCCTTACAATTATGTAAATATATTATATGTATGAACGCTTCATAAGTGCCTGTGATAGGCCTACATGAATAAAGGAGTCACTACTGCGCACATTATTTCTATCAGTAATCAATAATAGTTAGTGTCCCTGGGCGCATGTGTTCCTTATATAGAGGGAATCGATTAAGAGTTTAGATGTTCCACGACACTAAAATGTGTTTTAGCGATGTTTTTGAAAAATATTATCACGTTTTCGTTATAATAACCAAGACTGCTAGATTTCCTCTCTCTCAGAATGAACTCAAACGAGTTATAAAACTTTTGCTCGAACCCTTTAATCCTATTCCCCACTCCAAGTAAGAGAGTCATTAGGATTTTCTTCCAGTATTAACGACTGCGATATTATATCTGCGAATTTTATCATTCATTAACATTGTTTAACCATCATTGAGTATATGGTGCACCGTGCATACCATCATTCAGTAAGTCATGGCTCTGATAACGATATTATAAAATGTACCACAGATAAAACTTTTGCTTTGATTTGGTTAAAAGTAATAAAATAATGGAAAAACGGTTTTTTTTTTTATAATCAGTAGTTTATTAATTTAATTTTATGTGTTACATAATGCATTTAATAATTGTTATTTTCTTATATCTTACATAGATTAGACTGAAATCACTTTGACTTTCTGATTTGACATGCCTCTAAGCATTCAGTCTCTCCTATATACAAAAGAATATAAAAATTAAGAGATGAAACGAAAAATAAATATAAGCTATACTAGGTATGACAAACAAAATAAACTCAATAAAAAAACAATAACTAACATAAAAAGGTACGTATTAGTATTACCTCAGTTAATAAAATAAAATTTATTCACTGTGGTATTACGTAAGAACGTACGTACGAGAACGAAATACGTACGTACGTATATAGATATTGTGTAGATACGATAACGGTAGTACGTAGTGGACAAAGAACCTTAGTATCTATACCAGTAGGGATCCCACTCAATCACGCCGGATGTCCGTCAACTTTTGTATGCGGCCGCCGTACGCCGCAGGCTGTTTGATATCACTCATGTAACCTCCCATTGCCCGGGGTGGATGGTAGCTAATTTTGAAACATAACAAATGGATGGCTATAACGTATCAAGTGTTTAAAAAGTAGGTAAATACATGGGAGAGATTTTTAACGTGGGTCGTTTTTGATTACATTTTATTTCGGGCCTATGAAGTGTTTTCTTGGCATAGTGGTTAGAATGTTCAATTATGGATAGTAGTATGTATGTAAGTTCCAAACGAGCCCTTGTCTAAGAAGAAGCCCTTAACAAACTAGTGGTCCTCACCATCCAGTAATCACCATCTCAGATTGTCTTGTTGTGTGCTATGTTTTTATAACATGTTTCAGAAGGGAATTCTGGACCTATCAACGCAAACGTTGTGTTAAAAAACACATTTATTACAGCAATGTTGCTATACAATTAATGAATTTCCGCTCTCATCTCCCGCAAGATGTAAAAATGTTAGTAAACGTTGATTTTGGAAAAGAGAAAAAAAAAAAACAAATCGGAAAAAAGCCAGTAGTAAGTTGGGTTTATTATAATACATGAGTCACTACAAACAGACAGACTTCAGGCGTTGCAAAACTGATTATAAAATTACAAGATGATTAAAATTTAATTTTGATAGACAAGTTTTATCTATAAGTGCTGGGTAAGTAAGGCAGTCTTTTCATAAGCAGACTCTATCTAGCAATTTAAAAAGTAAGCTTGGTTTTCTCGCTAATAGTGTTGTCCGTGAATCCTGCTTTCGTTTATGAATTTTTAGATTTCTGGTCAATTATTTAATAATCTTTATATATATATTTCTTGTGTGCGTGTGTATGTCACTGAACTCCTCCTAAACGGCTGGACCGATTTGAATGAATTTTTTGGTATGCGTTTGGGTGGCACCCTGGATGGTTTAGATTCACTAATCAGCCCGACAGATGGCGCTGGGGTCCGCTAGTAATAGTATATGTTTTTTATGCACAATCAGTATCATCAACATCATTATTATTCTGATCCCGGCCACTACAAAGCAAGGGTCTCAGAATGAGGTTTAGCCAGTAATCCACTGTCTACCATGCTTTCCTTGAACTAATTAGTACACTTCACACACGGCTACACAGGCTACATTATGGAGAACTTTCAGGCATGCATTTTTCTCGCGATGCTCTAATTGCTTTAAGCAAGTAATATTTATTTGCTCAGATTAAAAACGCAAATTACTCGGAAAAGTGAGAGGTGCGTGGCTGGTATCGAACTTGGTCTCCCTAAGGTTGATTAACCACTAGGCTCTAAACGCTCGCCTGGAATCCTTATCTATAAGATTAATATTTGAAAAGCACACAAAGGTACACATACGGTCTGTAGAGTTCTTTGAAAAGTTGTCCTCCCTGTCGACGGCTTAACAAGAGGAGTTAGATTTCTGCTCGAGGCAACGAGCACGATTCGTATTAGCTTCCTGTTACGTGCCACCTGACACCCGCTCTTTTGCCAAACTTTACTTACACAAGCAGCCACGCTTTAACGCTAACACGCTAAAACTCCCTTACGTATATTCCTTATGGGTGCTTTTATTAAAATTTTGTTGAAATAAACTGCCACATATATAGCTAATACTTACCACGCTGTTCAATGTATATACATTGAACAGTGTAAGTATTAGCTAATACTCTTAATTTCTCTCTCTCTCTCTCTCTCTGTCTCTTACGTAAGTATGCCCAGTGGTGAGACATTAATAAGTCCGCATATTCTTTTTTATAGTATCTAATAATTGGCGGACCAAGCGGATGGCCCTTCTGTGATAAATGGAAAATCATCGCCTTGTAATAGAGCAGGACTTCATATGGCATGCGAGGAACACTTCAAAGTGCCGTTTTTTATCTATCAACCTGAGGAGTAGGTTTTAAGCCTCTTATGCCTGTAATGACACCGGCAACCATGTTTTAGACCTGCACACAGCAATGCTTCTTGGCGGCAGAAATAAGCATTTGAAGTGACTCTACCATCAACCTGGAAAGTAGATTCAAAATCTTGTAAGGCTAGGTTCACTAAAATGAACCATCTAAAGTTTTTGCACTGCTTCTAAACTTAGCGACTATTCTTGTAAAATATTTTTAATATAATATCATTACTGAAGCTTTCAAATTAATAATACCCGGGCCAAACCTATCAGCAACTCAAAGAAGACGCACTCAACCATTTTATTTGCGGTTCAATAGACATCCAATATTTTACTGATAAGTATCTTAAAAAGACTTGTTGCCGGTAGTTCATGCGAGCCAACTATTCGAGGTATTTAAGATTTCTTTTGCGGTGAACTTTATGAACTTTGAACTTTTGTGTGTAATGTGTGACCGTACGGACATGTTTTTTTAGGTAATAATTTTTTAACTTATAATTGTCTAAATTATTTATTGATAATATTGCAGTAAAACTTTTAGCTAAAGTAATTACTGTACAACTCATGCTCAAGTGGAATGCAAAGGTGGTGTTTCAGGACTGATATTTACACAAGTTTGGCAATAAAAGCTCATGAATATGGAAGATATAACGTCGAGCTGAGAGACAACGCCTTTGTGCCGTTACGCCTGCGAGCTGTGCCTCCGGCGAGTTATGCCTATAAGCTTGAGTGAAGTACTCATGCTTATAGGCATAATTATTGTGGTTCTATTCACTCGTATTTGCTAATATTTGAAGCGCTTCGATATCAATCATCACGAGGGCCGAAGGGAAAATTCAAAAGTTTCATTTTCAAATAGGGTTTAATAAAAACTATGAAAGTTCCAGGCCCTTAGATGTAGCCCACAACAACATTAACCGAAATAAAACGTGTAACGAGTAACATTACTTTACAATTTAATTTCAGTTGCCTACCTTTTACAAAGAGTGCTGTCTCTCTTTTTAAAATTTAAAACGATCGTTATAAAATTTATCATAAGAATTGCTTTGAATTACTGCTTAAGATTTGTGTAAATATATTTGTGTCACCTTAAAAAACCAAGTGCCAAGATGACGCAGTACATTGATGAAATAGTAGATTGTTCAACATTCCCCATTTTAATCTAATTTTGCATAGGCCATGAACATGATGAAGACAGACAAGACCCTACATTTAACACCCTACTTATCCTACCCTACGCCTCGCAAGACGATTCATCAAGGCTAGCATAAAAGCAAATTGGTTATTGGTTATTATAGCACCTCCTGTGAGCATCTATTTTTATAATTTCCGGAATGAAATTCCATGTAAATATATAAATATATATTATAATAAGAAAACTATTAAATTTCATCCAAATATATAAATATTATAGTCAGTGACTCACCCACTTTATCAATGACTTAGCACGAACTATAAAGCCTACAAACCTGAAATTTCAAAGATAGGTCCCTTCTAGAACGTAGGTGTCAGCTAAGTAACGGTTTCGGGAAACTACTGGGGTGAAATAGGTGTTGGTGTGTTGAAGTCCTTTGTTTCTAAAGTTAAATCGGCATTTAGGTTATCAGCTTTCAATAATAAAAATCCATATTCTATATCTATTTGTTTTGGAAAATCCCAATTTAAGTTTTTACAATTTTTTTTCATTATTTGATCTCATCGTTGTCATATGTAGAAAATATTTTATCCAAAAATACCCCTTAATGTAATAGGTTAAGTAGTATTTGCGTGAAAGCGTAACAAACAAACGTACATTCACATTTATAATATTAATTAGGGTAGGGATAACGAGTGAATTTTCAATAATATATATTCATTTTTTTCTACTATGTGAGATGTTTCTTAATTCAAATCACAACTGATAAGTACAGTGAATTTTGATCAACATTAAAACCGCGCTAAACCGTATGAATGTTATACTATTTTTTATCTTTAGATAACAGGTCTTGCAATAAGACATATGCGAGATATTGGTGGGAAAAATCTTAGTACAACCCGTAATGTCACGTTGCATACAACTGTGTAGCTTCTTTTCTTCTTTTGTGTATCTTGTATTGTTTCCTCGTATAAGGTGCACTAAAGTTTTCTAAATAAACTTACTTTCCACATAATATGAAGTGCTGTGGCTAGATGCCACGAACCAAGTATTAAAACTACTCTTGATTTACCAGTACATCTTTGAGTTGGCAAACAGGCAGTGGTTGGGGTTTGGCGTCAATCACGACTGGATGCCCACGTTACATCGATTCCTATGTTGTTTGTATCACTCCAGCCTAAATTTAGTTACAAATATTAAGTACTATTTGGTTTCACGAGCTAAAAATCCGTCTCCGGGAAAACTCAACTCAGCAAACGCTGTTTTGTTATTCACCTAAGCTTCGTGGTTATAGATTATAATAGAGTATATAATGGTAGCGACTAACCTGTAAGGGGTATGGTCAGTGGCGTGCACTTCATACATGCACAAAAGCACTGCATACCCTAAAATTTTTGTAGGACTCATAAATGCGAAGGATTTTTCCATTTTATTGCACATTCCTTCCTTCTTTATGCATACCTTGATCAAAAACCCTGTGCACGCCACTGGGTATGGTACTTATAGCTAACCGATCAGAACACAAATCAGTGTCCACACAGCTCGGTACCTAAATCACGTTTGGTAGAGCGGATACCACCACGGATAGCCACGGACGTAGCATCCCATCAGACCAAACCAGATAATTTTTCAAAATTATAACTCCCTTTATTAGAAAAAAAAAGCGCTTAACACTGCGCCAAACGTCGACCAATTTACGTCTTGTCGTGTTTTGTCAATGTCCTTCGTCAAAATCGGTGCAGCGAACCTAACATACATCGCCTGTAAAAAGAGTGACACATCGCAGGGCATGCATGGGACACGTCCTGCAAAGTCCGCTCTGTGTCCATCTACCTGACGTGCATGTTAAGCCGAATGTGCCTATAATTACACCGGCAACCACCCTTCGGAACACAGCAACGCTGCTCGACGGCAGAAATGAACATAAAACGCACATAACTTAGAAAAGTTAGAGGTGCTTGCTGGGATTCGAACTCGGCCCCCCGAAAGTGAAGTCGAGCTACTACCCACTGCGCTATCACTGCTTCTTCTAGTGTTTATAATTAATTTATTTATGATATAGTACAACAAATTGTCCATACCAAAAGATTTATTTCGTTTTCGCGGAATAAATTAAAAATGTTCTATGAATTAAAATTACGTATTCTCAGAATTTTGTTCTTGAATACAGAGCAGCGAAAATTTCCTTTACCTACACAGTACGTAATAGGTATACCTTAGGTAGGTGTCGTGTGTCTGAAGCACCCCCTGTCGCCTCGCCAGGTTGCAAACATCTTTTATGCTCGTAACATGCTCTACAACGCGTAACGAGATTCTCTCCAAAGCAAAATTAAATGGACTCGCTACTCGTCTATCTCGAATTTTTGAATAAACGCTTTCAAAGAGGGAGGATATAAGCCGATTATTAACAGACGTCGGCTTTGTCTTAGTGAAGAGATGAGATTTTATAAATGAGGAGGGAGGGAGGTTTGCAATGAAAAGATTTTTAATTTCATTTTATATTTCAGCTTTTGCGCTACTGGTGTGTTGGTGCATAGAAAATATATTTAGTTTAAATGGATATACTTTCTTGTGCACATTTTTCTGTAATAAAATAAACTTGTCTAGTCAAACCAAGTCCAGGACCACGAGTTCCTGGGTTTGACTCCCAGCCACTCAAAAATATTAGATATTAAAATTATTTTATCAAAAAAAACTAAATTGATGTTTGTCCACCTGTTTTTGTTGCCGTATATAGCTCGACATACTCGTATAAATGTATGAATTTAAATTTACTTGTATATATATATTTATATGTATTATTATTAATAAATTCTTTAATGCACACACAAAAACCTGTAATTACACTTTTTCAATTAATTAATTGAGAAAGGAGACAGAACGTTACAAATTGGGAATAGATGATTTTTAATGGAAACGATATACTTAACAAAATATTGTTATGGCGGAACAAGAGACGTGTATACTGGTGATGGCGTTGTTAAAAGTTGTTGGTAGTACGGTGGTACCTGATGTTGCATAAGATAAGTATATCTCTGATATCCTTTGGGTTATTTAGGTATGATGTATGGAGCCCTAGCGTTATTTTATAGACAGTATATGTAGCAGAGGTTGCTCTATACAAAAAACTTGTTATAACATATGACAATGTTGTGTAAGAAACGGTAGAGTTTCTTGCGAGTGCTCTTCTCTGCCGAAGACAGCATTCCGAACTGGTAGTAGAGTAATTTCAAGGTAAGCTTAATATACAGTAGATACGGTCCAGTTGTTTTATTTTCCTCCTTGGGGAGACAGGGTTATATAATACAGACCCACAACACTGCTCTTATGCAGGTTGGTGGAATTAAATGATATTTAAGCCGCTTACAAACATTTACCGATAGGTGTATTTCTAAAACCCTCACTACTGTGAGAGAGGAGGCCAGCTTTAATAGGGTGGGGATGAGAATGTTGGAAGATTTATTTTGTTTGCATGCGGTGCACTCGCTGTATCTCCCGCCCGCAGAACACGATGACATGTTCACGTTGACGCGATATTGTTTCTGTTGCATATATATTTTTTGAGGATACATATTATAACTAGCTGTTGCCCGCGACTTTTTGCTTACGAGAATAATCTATCTCTCTGCTAAATTTCATCCAGATCGGTTCAACCTTTCTGGCGTGATTGAGAACATCCATCCAAACTTTTGCATTTATTATTTTACTTTCCATACTAATATTGTGAAAGTGTGTTTGTTCGTTTGGTTGAACTTACTTTACGCCCTAACTAAGCGACCAATTGACTTCATTTTTGGCATAGAGTTAGTCTCAGAGTATATATATATATTTAGTCTCAGAATAACCAGTACTTTTTATCCCAGGAATCAAACGGTTCGTTCGTAATGTGTTGTGCTCTTCGGTAATTTGTGAAAAATGATACACACACATCCACATTTAGGACAAAGAACGCGAGCAAAAATTGTGTATTCAAAAAAAAAACTTTGATTGCCTATGAACATGTAGTATATTAGCATTAGTGGGTATTTTAGAAGAAAACTTAAACTTGAGACTTCCTTAAAGAAAACGAACAAACTATGTCAAGTAAAGTTTTTATGCCAAACTATTAATGCTGACTCAACTGACTAACGTCATGGTGAAATATTTGCTGAAGAAACAAACTTTTGCCAAATTTCTACTCGACAAGTGCTTGCAACCGGAAACTAAAACGCTAAAAAAGCAAGAAAGTTTTAAAAGTAACTCCATCATCATGTTTATTATAAAACCATTACCGGCCATGTAGAGCACAGTACGGGTCTTCTCTCAAAATGATTTAGCCCTTAGTCCACAACACTGCCCAAGTGCGGATTGCGAATGTGATTATTTTTCATTGACATTGTGAGATGGTGATAACAAAAAAAAATTACAACCGTCTATGTTTGTTGTGGGCTTCTTTATAGACCAGGACGCGTTTGGAACCCTCGTAGCTTTAGTTTTAAGTTGAATTTAGTCATCGCCATCAACTCACTTCTATGTCATATTTTACATGTAATGTACGCATCAAAAGTGCCATTTATGTGCCTATTTGATTAAAGAAATATTTGACTTTTACTTTGAAAAATGTTCTGTAAGGTGTGTGAAGACTTCACACGCATTATAGAACATTTTGCAGAACTCTCAGTGATGTAGCGACTACCCTACGACGTTTTCCTTTACCATTAACTCGAACAACTAACTTCATCATCACCTGTTTTTAGTCCGAGGAAGTAGGTAGGTACTACCACCATGCTTCTTCTTCTTCTTCACCACCACCATGCTTATAAATGCCGCCAAACAGTATTGCTGTTTTACGGTTTGATGTACGTGAGGTTTCACACATACGCTTTAAATCGACCGACACAAGGCGGCACCAAAAAAACCTTGTCATATCTAATTAACATTAATAAAAAATACTTACAATACCATTATAATTTCAAATACGCAATGTAAGACAGATTGCTACTACACATCTCGATAGGTACAGGATTCATTCTTGCAATTTTCTATTGAGCATTGTTCCCATACATAATCGAGTCGGGGAGTGTGTACTTACTTATAGATGAGGGGGCAATCTACATGAACGGCGTATAACATATTTTTTGCTCTTATTCGTCTCCATTTATACAAGATCCCGAGTGTCGCTATAGCGACGAGCCCGTCCGGGGCCCGGGCTCGCGCCGCCCTGGAAGCCAGTCCGCTCCACTAACTCACCTGTCTCCCACGCACACAAGCGCGCCTGCCGCCCACGCCGCCCGCCGCTCGTCTCGCACACATCTACATTATACGCTATTATGCACTTACAATACAACCTCCTGCCTTGAAACGCAGCGCGTAACAAACCCTATCACGTATCGCAAGAGTCCTTTTTAAATGGAACCTAGATTCCATCCGGCGACGCGAGCTAACCGCGGCCCGGGCATCGGCTCTGGATATGCTCGTTAAACCCGGTTGCAACGTACTGTAAAGTAACTACATCGGAAGCGCGGCAGTCACCTTAGAGAGCGTTTCTGCCGGATACAGAATTTTAACCCGTTTTTACCTTTTCGTTTACCGCTAGTTTCCGACTGCACTTCGCGTTCGCAATTTTCAAACTAAATTCGAATGACTTCACGTGTCGCCGGGCTTTCGGGGCGGAAATTTCTCGTGCAGGTTTGTGGAGAGCTTTCTCTGTAGCGTGTGGCGGCGTAGCGCGAATGTGTGTTATTGCAAAATGTTAAGGTGATCGTTTTGAAATATTGGCTCTCTGCCAAATTTCCTCTCCTTGCCGTAAAAGTTGCCTTCGACTCTTTTGTATGTTGCAACCTGATAAAACCCATTCAGATTCAACTAAACTACTAAAGCCCAATCGTTAAAAATAAGTATCGTTAAAAATAACTCGAAAAATAAATCGTTAAGAATTTAATCAAATAAATATCCGTAAAAATTTAAGTACTTTAATTAAACAAAAACAATAAAAAAAAACACATTTGCAAAAAGTTATGCGAATGGCTTGTGCGTTAATGTAGGTCTCTTATTTTAAATTAAGAAAAGAAATAATATATTTGGTAAATAGTATTACATAGAACTTGACTTTTATTTTCCTTGTCAGAACCAAGTTTATAGCACCGAGTCAGGTTTACCAAGAGACAAGTAACGATTCCCATCAGGTGTGTATTAAACTCAAATTAAAACCTCGTTACTAATCTTTTTATTTTTTCCTCCAGTGAATAGTTGAATATATTAATATTTGTAGCTAAAAATAATACACCTCATCCTTATTTAGAAATATGATGTATGGCTAGAACATCACTCTCGATGGGCTTCGATATTTGTATTTTAGATATAAGCTTAAACTAGACATGGCAAGGAAAAAGTCCAACATGCTCGTATGTATCCGGATATGTATTAGTCACAATTTAGCCGTACGACCATTCTGTTTTCAGGCCCTCTTTCAACCCACTAAGGCTACGTTATGCTATGAATTAAATATATAAAACGCCCCAATTGTGCAGGCTTTGAAAAGGTAATGGTTGGAACTTAGCCAGAACTAATGTGAACTGTGCCGCTTACATAAAATATTAGTCACATGTCTTGGGTCCTGTGTTATAATGTACATACATATTTTACATTATATAGAAAAAAATGCTGAAATGTACATTCGAATTAATTTAAGTACTTTCAAGTAAAGCAACTCTATCTGCTTTCTGAGTCCAAGGCCGTGGGTTCGATTCCCACAACTGGAAAATGTTTGTGTGATGAGCATGAGTGTTTTTCAGTGTCTGGGTGTTTATATGTATATTCTAAGTATTTATGTATATTATTCATAAAAATATTCATCAGTCATCTTAGTACCCATAACACAAGCTATGCTTACTTTGGGGCTAGGTGGCGATGTGTGTATTGTCGTAGTATATTTATTTATTTATATTTATTATTAATCTCAATGAGGCATTGAAAATGCCTCGTATTATTAAGGATCAAAATGCGCACTTCACCTACTGGGTTCCTGTCAAGGAATTATTGGTAGGTACCAGACTATATTATGTTAATTTTGGTTCAAGCCTGCAAACCCGCAATGGATCAGTGTGTTGGGGCGAAGCTCTCTCGAATAAGAGAACAGTCCCCAGCTTTGAGCCATTGATAGTCCGAGCTTGATGATGATTTAACTTTTACAGAAAAACCTGCAATCATTGTCTTAATTAATTACTTTTCATGAAACGAAAAATATCTAGCTATAAAATAGAAATAATATTACATTATAAAGGGTCACTATAATAGCAAAGTTACCTAAGTTTAAACAATATATTAAAACACATTTATCAAATCGTGGTTACTACACGATTGATCAATTCCTTAACGCTGCTTGGAAGCAGGCCACTCCGCTCTCATCCCTCACAAAACAGAAAAATTCTAAAGATTGTTATACTTTAAAATGATGTTGGAAAAGAGCATTCTGCTGAGTTTCTTGCCGGCTCTTCTCAGTGGAATCTGCCTTCCGAACCGGTGGTAGAGTCACTACAAACAGACTGACTTGATGTTTCAAAAGTGCTTATTAATTAGGCCTACTTGAAATAAATGAATTTTGAATTGTAAATTTTTGAAAGGTTGACAGAAATATAAAAACATAAAATGAATGCAATGATCGCAAGTCGAGACCGTGTAATTCGGAAATCTTCACAAATGTCTTACAAATCTGCCCAGGAACGGTTGATGATGATGATGATGTTAATACCAACATCTTAATACAAGATAGATTAAATCTTACATTATATTAAAATTAAAGTTGTTAACGTGAACTCGTGCAAGTATACTTAAGTTAAAGCAAACTTCATTACTGATTCGAGTGACTAGTTACAGTGAAAAAGGAAGCTTTAGCTTGTGCTTTTTTATCTCACAATAGCGTTCATCAAAGTCCCTTTGTATACAGCAACATAAAAAATTTCCTTTTGTTACAGTAATAGTTTTAACCTTATATTTTACCGCTATTCCTGTAAATTCCGCCTTCTCGTTCTCCGCGTGGTGCGTCTAAAATGTATCTTTGTGTTCTATGAAAGCAGAGTGTTGTAACAGTGACGGTTATCTCTACTTGTCTCTACTAGCATTATATTTTATCGCTATGCATGTCAATTCCACTCACTTTGCAGTAGCGTAGTGGGTCCAAGCCCTTTTATCTTTATGTTCTATGAAAGAGGAGTATTGTAACAGTGGAGACAAAGGAGGGAGGCAGTGGAATAGGGATTTGAAGAATTATCGCTACTTGTTGTATAAATTAGAATTTCACTTAGACTTCTTAGTAATAATGAAGTATTTACACTTAGTTGAAATTACTTCAAGGATGCCAGACTTGACAATAAAAGACTTATACAACAATAGAGATACTCCTGTTTCTCTATGTAGGAACGCAATTAACAGGTTTCAAAGTATTTTAGTTAGTAGTAGTTACAAGTTCTTTTTAGTTCTGTGACAACGATAATTGCTGAAATAAAACTATTTACATTAGGTATCACTGACCAGTGACCAGTGACCTCTATTATGACCACTAATATAGAGTTAATAATAGTTAAAAAAAATCCTGACAGGTACTATCCTGCAAAATGTATAAGTCATGACAAAATAATTTGCTGCTGAAAGATATCACAATACCTAATCCTTTATAGCTTAACCCAATTACTAGAGTATAGTATTAAATATTAAAGTAATATCATTGCTGGCAACTCTCGTAGCTATAACGAGCCAGCCGCCCGGGGACCACTTGCGACAACGTCTCCACTTAATTTTCAATTCAAATAAGACGGGCCATCTCTCCGTCGTGGCAGGTGCAATTTGCGTACTCAATGGCGTCACATTATGCAGTCACAGCAGAATATGAGCATTAAGCTTTATGTTACTCATTTCAGCACACGACCAGTACTGGGCAATATTTTTCAAAAACAAAGAAATACGTTTTCTATTACTCAAAGTTGTTATTCCTGAACAGCATAATATGCTTATTGCTTAAGTTTAAAAGATACTTGTCGTTATGTTAATAGTTATCTTTAAACAAAGGCATCCAGTTTGAGAGCAATCTAGATGCCCGGGACGAATATAAATAACGGGATCAGCTATAGAGAGGTCGTAATGAAGAGTACTTTAAGGCATTAAACGGAGCGGGCGTCCGGGACGGCGGGTGCCCGGGAGACCGCGCTGCCGGGCAACCTCGCGAGATGCACCGAGCTACCCCTAATTGAATGGCCCGGCCGGGGCTAATCAGGGCTCAGCTGAGCGGTGCAGGCGGGCGCAGGGCCTGAGGGTGGCGGGGGGCGGCGCGGGGCGCGGGCGAGGCAGCCGGAGCCACGCGGGCTGGCCGCGCCCCCTGCGCGCGCCGCTTTGCCCGGGAACCTCATTCAAGTTGCAAGCGCGCCCGGTGCCAGCCGCCACCCTCAGGTATGTCCATTTTGCTTTTGGTGTTTGCACGGCGTGTACCGTTGTCCGCGCGCTCCGCGAGTGTCAGTTCTGTGAGTGAACCGTGAAGGTACGTACCTACGCATGCACCGTCCGTCCGTGTCGCACCATACTGTTCAGCGCTCATTCCGAATGTGTACGTCGACCGACTACCTCGGGTCCACCGATCGTGTCTTCTCATAAATTAATAAACGAGTGACGACCCTGTGATCTTTCGACATTGAAATTTAAGATCAAAATATTTTTGAATTCAACATTAAAAAGTGTTTTCGCGTATTAATATATCAAAAGAAAATCTTAACCGGTTTACAGAGATTTATGGCGTATTTGAAAAAAAAAAACGGAATAAAAAACACAATCGTGATTCACAATGTTGGCTTTATGTTTTGCATGATCTGTCTAAGCTTTCTTTGTTTCGTTAAATATACGTATCTTCACACCATCGGAGAGACGCCGCGGTGCTACGAAAGGTAAGTCCGTTTGGATGTTGTTATTTATTCAAGCGCTTTTGATGTTTCACATTTTTATAATGCACCATAGGGTAGTTGAAATTAGGATGATAATTATAATATATAAAAGTATATAACTAATATGTTTGTGGAAAATTCTGAATACGAACTGACACCACGTCACCGAGTCAGAAAGAATTTATTAACACGTTCATATTCAGTTAAAATTGGTAATTATTACCTTAAATTATTACGAACAACGGACGCCAAAAGTATTTTACTATTTTTCACATTAATATATAGAAATAATTTTATTGATACAGATTGAATTAAAACATAACAATTAAGTCGTACAATTAATTAGTTTTTTTTACCTATGAAAAACTACATGAGTAACTTCATTAGATAATTGAGTCAAATATTTACACTCGATTAAAAAATGCAAGTGGAAAAATTATCTTAAATATCCGAAAGTCTGAGAGGCTGCAATAGGAACAGGCGAGGTAGCTGTGGGGACAGTTTAAGATCATAGTTCTGGAGTGAGGGCTAGGGGGTGGAAAGGGGGACTTTCACTGGCGCCGCCACTTCACCTTGTCGGCTGGCACGATGCCAGTCTCACCGCGGCCTTAGACTTTATGTTGCGCTTTATGTCGCTTGCGTTGTTTTTATGTATCCGTGTTGTGTTGTATTTCATGTGTATACTGAGACGGAATATGAAAAATGTTTTTTTTTCATATTCCGGTGGTGGACGTATAAAATAATAAATAAACATAAACGTGTTTAAATTCTCCAGCTACGAGCGAAAGCATTTTTTTTATAAATTATTTTAACTATTATTTGAAATAAACGCAAAATAGGTTAAATAGCAGAAAAATTATATATTTTACAGCGGTATAACTGAGTTATTATTGATTTGAAAATGATAAAACCGTGTTGAAATAAACCATGACCATACAAACTGCAGAATTGTATTTGAATTTTTTCTTTGTTTGAACCACCCGAATTACCCAAGAGAATGATTAAATAAGTTTTGCATGTACAAGGACACTATGAAAGACAGGAATAGTTTCTAAACGACAAATGTATTACCATCGGGTTGAAAGCCCGTGAAATATTTCACGTGAATGGCCTTCACGATAACGCAACCTTATCACGGACAGCAGTCGTCGTAGCGCGTAGCAGTACTACGCGAACCTCGTAGGTGTGCGTTACGCCGCCCAGCGCCGCCCTTAATGCGATTCAAAACTTTTTAACCGTTCACGAACTCATGACTTTGTTGTTAGTGAATAGATTTATATCGTTGGTGACATATTTTTTTATTATTACCGATAAACCTACCGAGACGTCGCGTCGAGCCTTTTGAATAAAATAATGTAAGACATTAGGTTTTATTTTAGGTTTTTGTATTACGTTTTATGTTATTCAATACATTTTTATAGGCAAGTATATTGAAACACAAATGACATGACATAAACACTAACAAATAAACTAAATTTATTCTGAAACGTTATTTCATTAAAAAGAAAGATCTTTAAATTACTTCTACAAAACAATATTATTCTTACATTCTCCGTATGAAAAATGGTGATATTTCAATATAAATAAAATATGACGAGTTTTATAATTTTTTTCTAATTTCTATAAGTTATAAATTGTAATTTGCATACGATATAGTTGATCATACTAAAACTAAATCACTCCGAGATAAGCAAAGGTTTATCTATAAATCAATGGTTTTAATCATGACCGCAATACAAGTACCTAAATCTACTCTACAGTCTCATATTTTATTTTATTAATTATTGCCCGTAGTTAATAATCAATTTAATCCAAAACCTTCATATGGCAGCTTGAATTTATCAGTGCTATCCTATTCTTCACTATAGATAGCACATCAAAATTCTATCTGCCATCAAAATATTTTCGATTAGATTGATTTGTACCTTAAATAATAAACTAAAGTTTGATTGTTAAACAATGTACATGCCAATTAAATTCAGCTTAAAAAACAGTAATTTAAAATTCTTTTTGATTTTAAATAATTGATCTTTAATAGGCACTTTAAACACTCACTACCTCACCTACGGGTTCACCTGCCATTTAATTCAAAATGAATTGTATTATTTATAAACCACCTTTAGAACTTGACCCTCCGCGTCGCATCCCCCGCCCGCGCCAATGTTCGTTTTCGTTTTCCATTTTGTTTGGCTGTAAGGGAATTTGCAATCAAACCCGATTTATCTTCTAGGGCTCAGCTTGTTGAAACAAAAGAAAAGACTATTTAGCTCTTTACATTCTGCATGGTCCTGCAAGTGTGGTTCAAACCGGTGGTAACTACGACCGACGGTTCATTTAATGACGGGCATAAGCTTGGTATGCAGGTCGTTTTATCTAGCTTATTTCATAATTTTTTCAATCAAATTGTGTATGGAACCTTATACATCAGTCATCATCATCAACATATACATCTAGTTTATACCTACACATTTCCGTTTCAAACTAGCTGTGCTCCGCAGTTTCACCTGCGTTACACTGAAATAATCAAATAAAATAAATATATAGCAGTTAAGATTGTCATCAAACAGCCTCTCCGCCGCAAAACATTTTTTCATATCGCACTTCTATTTTCTTAGATTAGCGCATTAACACTGTTATACAAAATCAGATATATAATATAACAAGTTTCGATACTAAACTTTACACATATTGTTTTCTGAAATCACTCTTTGACTTCGAACTTTGTTATTCTTAGTAATGGTAAGCATTACTCAGTGAACGGGGCTGACTCTCACAAGGCCGTTTTTATTTTTGTTATGGTTCGCTTATCGTCATTTATTTAAATATTAATCCATGTTTGATCAATACAAAAGGCTAATATCATAGATTATAACATAGAAAGAAAATCACCAAATTGACCCATAAAAAGAAAAATAAATAAAAAACTTATAAAGTTTTATTATTTACAATAGATCTTCTTTTGTCTTTAAATCATCTGTCTCTTTGATTTTGAGACCGTTTGTAGGATGCAATATGTTTGGTTCAGAGGTTGAAAGAAAACAGAAACAAAAGAACAGACAGGGGTTTTCGCATTTATCATCAAACTTTTAAATTATAAAACTATTTTATGGGATTTATTCCACGTTTCCAATGTACGACGCTTATAATAACAAGTGCGATTTATTCAGAGTAGCTTTATCAAATTGATAACGAAAAAGTACTTTGATAATACAATTGCCGGTGGTTAGGGCGAGGGGAATACATGTGCATTTGTAATTGAAATAGCCCGACTTGAATATTTAATATTATTTGCCGTATACTAATTAATAAGAATATATTTTTTTATACCATCAATATCACATTTTATAAAGTATACACACACAACTGTATTTTTGGAAATAAATAGGTAAATGTTAATATAGATACCAGGCGTCGGTTAGAACTCCGTTAATTGTTTTGTGTGTGGTCATAGCGTGTTTTTTTCCAAATTAGGGTCTTTAAATTTTAAAAAAAGATAGCTGTTATTTTCTACAAAAGTGGTTGGAAAGATTTTATGAGTCATTAATATATATTTTTAATACTTTTTAATTGTTTTAGCTCTAAAACTAAAATGTTTGAATGCTCTAGAAAATAAAAATATAAAACGAATATAATTAGTATATTTTGTCAAGATTAGGGTGTAGATAATGCTCAGATAAAGTAAAATTTAACTATGTTTTGGATATAGCACAGAATGAAGAACATACAGAAACCATGTACACGACTAATATTGAAGCATCAAAAACCACTCCAATTTAGTAGTGTTTTTCGAACAGGCAGTTGGTCACTTCACTCCATTTAGCAGTTGACATCAATTATTTTACCGCTAATGTTCTAAACGTTTACCACAAAATGGGGAAAATGGGAAAGGTTACAACACTACGCTGCGCCGGTGTGAAGTGAGAAGTGCGCGGGGCGTTTTCACTGTTTTTGGACACCGAGGGCAACCGCTTTTAATAAATAATCAATGAATGGCATGCAACATTTGACAGCCGCCATCCGCCATATTGCGTGACGCGCACGCGCACGCGCCATGTGCTCGTATCAATTTGATCCGCGCCCGCGCAGCTGCGTGCGAACATCGACCCCTGCGCCTAGACAATTCAAACTTTACGCCCAAAAAACGCACCCCATATTTTGGGTTATTAATTCGGACCGCTTTGTCTAGTACCATACTTTACATTTGAGCGATATTTGCACGGGCTATCTGCATAAGTAAATGCATCAAACTCTTTGTATGCATCACAGGATTTGGAGCATGCGCCACCCGTTCGTTTGACTGTTGAACATGTAATCCCTACAACCAGTTTAAATTTAAATTAATTCATGCATTCAATAAGGACGATAGGGATTCTACCCTAGTTAAAACGATGACCCTTGACTCGACAGATGAAGTTTTCGAAACGTGAATTCACTTCTCTTTTACGAACTTTCAGAAAAGTAATATTCTTGTAGTAAAATTACATTAAGTAAATTAATTTATTAATGAAAAAGGGGCGGTTCAAAACAAACAACACCTTTAAACATTGCAACTGTTAAGTATTATCTATCTACTATACTATTTATAACTAGTAAATATAGGTAATTCACGGTCCCGGATCCTTGGCAACAAGGGGGACCGTGGATTTATAGTAAATACCAATATTAGTCACTTTTTTTTATTACATTTTTTGTGAGAATAAACTAGACGAAATCACGGCATAATGGAAAATATTATTTACGGAAAATGGTACATAAGTTTATTTTCGCCCACCGAGGCTTGCTTATATAATATATGCGTAGTAAACGTTAAAACATAATAAAGGGAATATTTTCGTATTTAAAACATAAATCAATATGAATTGTGAATATTTTTTATTAAAAAGGTACGAAGTATATCTATTATGTTCATATAAGAAAATGCGTATTACTATGAGCGGCACTAAAACACTTCTTTGGTTTAAAAAAAAATCTGTATTACCTGGTTAAATGACAAATGGTCCATCTTCATTTATATTTCTTAACTTAACTTAATCGGCACATCCTAAATAAAATACAGCGGAAATGTTAAATTAAATAATACACGCGTGTCTTGGATTATGAACCTTAAACGTATGGAATAAATAAGGCCCACATTACGAACTACAATTTAATATTTCATTACATAAATTATTTAACATCCAAATTTGGTTAGGAGCACTGTAATATTACAACAACCAAATCATTTGCACCGAAGAAAGTTTTTACCTATTGTTATGATCGGATGCAAAGATCCATAAACTAGAGACGTGTGAACGGCTGCCTTCACACGATGAACATTTAACGTTTTGGAGCTATAGAAATAATAATAGATACGTAACCCAACGTAATCACAAAGAGTGTGACGGAAACAATCGTTGTGGAACAAAGAGTGTTCATGAATCAAACAATCGATCAGTTCATACATTAGCGTGACAGCTGCGGGGCGCGGCTTACTATAAAATTTTGGACGGCGTTCCATCTCCCACGGTTTCTGTTGGCCTGGTACATAAACTTTCTCACTTACACATTCACTGAATTCATTCCTAAGCAGCAAGCCTTTTAGATCATTCTTATGTGTACAATGTTTAAAATGTTTTGGGTAAAAATAAACTTTTCAATTAATAATCGAATTTAAATCAATTACGGGCAGACTCAGTTGCCCGAAAGGAAACATTATTTTTATTTCATCGTTAATATTATAAATAGGAATGATTTGTTTATTTGTAATCGATAAACTTTGAAACTACTGAAACGATTTTTATAACTAAATCTTTACAGTTACTATGTTTAATTTCAGTTAAAATAAGTTTATAACTGAAGTTATAGCCTGTAACAATGATATTTCGAAACCAAGCCAGAAGAAAAGACGTTCACGATCTACGACGCTCGCGAAATACTGTTTCACAAAAATACGTTGATATATCGATATGCTGTGAGTTGATGGCGATTAATAGGTAAATTTAAATGGTAGGCGATTAATCTATAACCTTCACTCAGGTGAGTGGAACCGCAGGAAGCAGCTAGTATTAAACAAAGTAATAAATTCGACTCAAAAATAAAAATTCAGTCTAAAAACCGAAGATTTGAATAGCAGTAGTTTAGCAAACTGAGGTCAATGTACGTTCGCACTACAGATTGCGCCACGCGACTCGCAAACCCTTCAAAACTAACCCCTTCGTATAAAACACGATCTAAAAACTCGCGTAAGTGTGCTAAGGTCGTCCGGGTGGTAAGGGTAGATATACTCTTACTAAAACAAGACAAGCGGTAGAGCAGTTTAATATACAAGTATATTATTATAAATAATTATAATACAGTTTTTTTGGTTTTTTAAATGAAAGGTTTTTCATATAAAATAGGTACTTTATTCGAGCAAGTCTATCATAGGCACCTATGAAATGTTCATGCATATTCTTCATTTATTATGCGATGAATAACAACATTCGATAAGTTTTAACTAATTCTACAAGTATTTCAAATACGGTGTGATCTTAAAGAAGCACATATGGATTAACCAATAAAATTGAGGGATTAAAAGCAATATTTTTTAATACTTTATAGTAATAATGGTCATTTGAAGTAGTCTCAACAACCCTCTTTAATTTAGTCACCGCCATTTTTTGTAACTTCTGTAACTACTTTGTGATAAGGCCGTCTTTGCAACCTAGCACAATCTTTATATTGTTTCTTTATGTTTTGTTGCCATTAAGTTTTCTAGCTCTTTACAGAAGTGAACACAGTTGGCTAGCGATTTAAATAGGCAGCTCTCTTTTGACAATATCATATTGTACTCGAGGTCACATCGGCGGTGATAAATGTTAAATCATCTCGCAAAAATCTACATGTGCTGAGAAAGTTAGAGTCATAACAGTATTTTTCTTTACTTGTTTTATGATACATTCGTGTACGTGTAATTGCGCGAGTGTATCCTGCTTTTTATCTAAAGAAAATCATCTTAAAGTACACTCCCCATCTCCGATGGTCTAACTATTCCAGCAATATCTGCATCCTATCTGGGCTTAGAAAGTTAGAACTAAGGTGATCTAATACAAACTTTAGAGAAATTCCGTTCCATTTTATTTAAAGGGTCAAAATATCGCGTGCAAAACTATTCATCAAAGTCTAAACTATGAAACCTTTATATTTAAAACTGTACCAACTTACCCAAATAAACTTTTATTGTATCAAAGGATCTTGTTTCCTAAAGTTTAATTTTACATTTTAAATGAAAGTTACGTATTGTAATTAAGTAAGTACGTACTACTACTGTTTAATATCAAGTTATTGACGTAATTGAATCAGTATGTAGCATAATTAAATTATGCGTATAGAAATGTATTCAAGCATACTGGCTGCATGTAATATGACTTACTTTATCACCTGCCATTTTATAAAAAAGGTTAGATATTTCACAATTTTTATAAAAATATATATCGGTATATATAAATGTATATAAACCCTATATATAAACTGTTAACTGTCTGATAAAGTACTTAATTTCAACCATTAAGTCTACTTTCTTTACTCTACCTGACTGTATCAAATTAAAAAAAAAAAAGAAATTTTACTTACGTAGATCCTTTATATAAATGAGGTATTTAAATTGAAGGCATCAAAGATGAAAATAACTTTCCTATGAATAATATACATTAGTATCTTGAACAGCAAAATTAAGGTAAAATATATTTTTAAGTACCCGCTTTGACGCCGCGTAGAATCCAATTATAGAATACATATTATTAAGTTAATTTGGACTTGTAATAGTAAAATCCTACTATGTAGCACCGTTGTCGAGCACTAAACAAACACAGACCTATATATATTATATCCAATGAACAGGCTGCTGGCATTTTATTTTTCTCTCCAAACGCTATTTTGGCACTATTAGTGTGACGCTGCTGTCCGAGTATCCAAGGATCTAAAATAAAAATTTAGAGAAGAAAGAGGCCCCTATATTCTCAGTTCTAGAAACACTATCATTTTACATAACCTGACACCTTTAACGTTTTAACCTGCAACATAGCCTAAAACACGGTTTTTTTTTTTGTACTATAGTATCATATTCTTGTTTATATTCTCTATCACCGATTTTCTCTACGTTCCAAGCAACACAAATATCTTTTCTCTGTCTTTAGAAATTTGCGCACATATAGTCAACACAAATATCCCAGATTTTAAATTTAAGTTCATGTCCTCGACTTTGTTTGACTTGACGCTGTATAGGTACACTCGAGAGAATATTTTGTCTTCTTCTTTCAAACGTCAACTTACTTACTGATTACGGATAGAGAGCAAACATTGTATAACTAATGACCATCTAGCTATATAATTTATATATACCAAGGGCCTTACTAGACGTAGTTGTATATGTAAAACAATGATTCGCTCGCTTTTGACGATTAATAATCGATGTAGTAATACTACACAATAAAAAGTTAAGGCCAATGATCCAGTACGTGATCGCAGAAGCACTTGTGTGATGTCATCGGAAGCGTTGAGGGGCTTCACTCTTGTCATTCGCCCTGAGACCCTACACTCCCTGGGTCGGCCAGTTTATTATTATTATTTAAAGCATACTTTGAAACCTCATTATATCTTACCATTTCTATTCAATCCCATCAACTTACATTACAGCAGCGTGGTTGATCTACGCTCTTAACCCTCTATCTTATTACCAAGAGGATCTGAGCCCAGCTGTGACATTAATAGAACGACGATGACGTCGATATAGAACTTGATCATATAAAATTCTTTTAGTTCAGGTTTATAACACTATTTAGATCACATTTCAAATTTGATACACGACGATTATATCATTTCAATACAAATCGGTAGCGCGGTTTTGGTACGATAGCCCATGATTCAAACAAGTAGTGCTTATCTATATTACACCCATAAATATACTAAACCTAACCTTCTAGTCACTCCATGAAATCTTTATTTTTATTCCACTACAAGGTAGCCCTTAATTGCAATATCACCTGGTGGTAATTGATGTTGCACTATACGATGGTTACCGTTACCATACTGACTAGGGTACTAGGATATAGGTTAGGGCTAGGGGGCTGGAAAAGTATGATTAAAAAAAAAAACAAATGCGATAAAATAAATAAAAACAAACACAAATCGTGAGATTTTCCTTATGTAGATTTTTCTTAACAATTTGATACATGAACTTTACACTAAAAGTGAATAAGTTTATTTACATTGTAAGACTAGTAAGAAAATATAGACTTTAGGTACGTAATACTAGCCTTCATAACAATCGGGCCCCTCGACAGCGCGGTCCACCCCCGTTCGCGTTCGGGGTTAATTGCCCCAATGTTTACGTTCTTTCACCATGGAGCGCCACCACGCCGTACTCCGTACTCCGTTCACACGATTTGATAAGATACCGCTCGCCTACCTTAGTTCAATAGGCACGCTATCAGTACCAAAACATTCTAAAATACTGTCTTTATCTATTGATATTAGAAGTGACATTGGTGTTAATTTTCAATAATTAAAACTGCAAAATCCAGCGATCCGCTATGACAGGTAACGCTGAATTCAAAATTATGACGTCACGTCTCATCATCACCATCATCATATAAACCCATTACCGGCCCACTAAAGGGTAAGGGTCTCCTCCCACAATGAGAAGGGGTAAGAGGTCTATACAAACATAATTTTGTACTTGAACTTCGAAGATTTCTGCGTATATCAAGTATTTTGTGATTTCAAACTATCAGTTGCTAAGTTTTTTTTTATCAATGCCAAAATTAATATGTAATGGAAAGGCAAACTCTAATTTGCCTATAATGTCACGTGACCATGACACCCAGCGAGCGTTTCGGCGGGATTTTTTTTTTTAAAACCTTTTTGCAATTTATAGTAACAAAGCCTTTAATTTTTGCAAAAATGAGATATTTTTTGGATTTAGTATATTCCGAAGACCATAGGGCATTTTTTTGAAATAAATCATAATGCATAATACGTACCAATAACTTTAATATAAGCGGTGATAGCCTAGTGGTTAGGACTTCAGCGTCACTTTCGGTGGACCAGTTCGAATCCCACCACGCACTTTTAACTTTTCAAAATTATGTGCGTTTTAAGCAATAAAAATATCACTCGCTTCGACGATGAAGGAAAACATCGCGTAGGAGCATGCATACCTGAGAGTTCAAAGTAATATACTCAAAGGTGTATGGAGTCAACCAATCCATACTGATCCTAAATCCTTCTCATTGCGGTTTCTGACCCGAGCCCTGTAGAGCCCTGTAGATGATGACATTAATATACCAAAGTAAAGGTAGTTTAATAATTGTATACATTAATATGCCAAAATTGGTAGGGTAGTTTAATAATTGTATTAAAGTACCTTAAATATGGAATAGAAACAGGCGTTACTTTGCGTAAATCTATAATATACTAGCTCTTACCCGCGACTTCGTCAGCGTTTGATTTTGTTTTTAAAGTATTCAGTATCGCTAAGCCTTAAATGAGTATAGTAGTATATATATAAAACATGTGACTGTAAATTATAGACAAATAATTTGCAATAAAATAAAATTGCGACTATAATTAAAGATCTATGCTATCCTATCTCTTAAGTTGGACCATACTGCTCACGGTGTGCCAATTTAATTTAAAATCGGTTAAGTAGTTTAGGAGTCCATCGCGGACAAACATCGTGACAGGAGATTTATATATATTAAGATTATAAAAATTAAGCTTAATTTGCCTTTACCCTGTAGATCCTTGGCAATGTACCCTACAATTCCGAGGATCTGTTTGGTGTGGAGTATACGGATTGAAGTAATTATAAATTACACCATACAGATTCTCCGGCTGTTCGCGGAGTATAGCAAATTAAGCTTAATTTTCATAAAGTAACTTAATTATAGATACTATTATTTTTTAATAATTAATGTGTACCTACCTGGTGCATTGGTCGACGCTGTGCGCACAATTTTATAAATGGTAGATCACGGTTTTGATCCCCGGCTAGAGCAATTTGCGAATTTATTATTTCAGCCTTTAACCTTTCTTGGGTTTAATAAAGTTTCGGTCGAGGCTTCTTACTCCCTACCGCCAAGTTACTTAGCGTTTCGGTACGCTGCTAACCAGAAACAGATTAGGGTTGTGGGTTTAATGTTACTGCCATACTCCAAATAGTTTAGCACACTACAATCTTAAGACACTGTAATCACTTACTGGTAGGCGAGACTACAATGCTTAAACTAAAATAAAAAAAAGTATTAGCTGACACCCATATAGGATCACTCAGATATAGACATGCAAATATCAATAAAACGTTCAACTTTTAGAGTTTTGCGAACACCAAAAATAAATAAAGAAGCTAAATTGTTCAAATCATACATTTAAATTACCTTTAAATTTTAAAGTTAGGAATGCATATTTTGGGAGGATCCGTACCTCATACAAATACGTGACTCTTATACTATCGCTTTGTTTTTTATTCGCCTCCGTCTGCCGTTGAAATTTTAATGTCCATAAATAGCTAAAATGTATTTACATATATTTATTAATAAATATTAAACTCTAAAATCCCTGTATTTTCGTACTATATTTTAAGTACAACAAGCCTTATCAATAATAAAATAGTTCTAACTATAAAATTACTCTTTCATATTAAAGCTGGAATCACACCGGGCCCATTGGTCCAGATTTCTAATCCAGTAAAGTGCGACCCCACGAACGTGCGTTGACAATAACGCCAGCTGCATCTTGCATTGTGTTTGGAACAATGCAGTGCACCCCTGATCTATACTATAACGCAGTGTGCACGCTATCATAGAACACAGTATAGGAGGGCACTACTTAACTATTTATTCATTCCCCTGCAATGTAGATAAAAAATACGTGTGGATTTGAGAACCCCCTTTTATGTTGTCGGGTAATAACTATAATATAACAGGCGATTGGTGAAAATTTTGTTGCAAATAAATCTCTTAAATAAATTGACAACTCCTTAAATGTTATCATTTTCCATTTCCACCAAGGTTAATTTGAAAAGTACGGCGGTACTTTTGGACATCAGAATGGCCACCAAAATAAACACCTCGCAAACCAAGCTATCTGATTTCGATTCTCGATCTAAAAAACTCATCTAGTGCACTACTCGCAAGCACTTTATCATAATCGGCGTATTCATTTTCGAGAATGAGCGAGATACATGCTGAGTGCACTGATTCGCTATTGCCTTCTGCGTAGATTTTTTGAGGGTTTTTATTAAATCTATTGGCAGTTTACGTTAAAATATGTATGTGTGTGTGTTCTGCGCATGATATAAATACAGAAAATGAGGTTTTAATAAGAATAAAAAAGAATAAAGCTTAGCTACGTTGAACTCGCCAGGTTCCTGCAGTATAAAGAAACCTAAACACTCCTTCCAAGTTACATTCCTATCTTACTATAACTAAGTCAAATAAGGTTTTACAGCGATATAATACGCCTCGACTATTCCTTGCATAGTTTTCAATATCGTAGCCATTGTAAAGATTTACCAAGAAAAAACAAATAGACTAAAATCTTTAAAAATCGTACAAGTTCTGGAACTAAAGCTAAGAAATCATTGATAGACACTTTTTTATACATGTTAGTATTTATTATGTCAGATTACCTATTGATATATAATAATATTATGTAGTATTAATAATATAGTTGGGCCTGCAATATTTGTCTTGGCAATGTCAAATAACTGTTGTTCAAACATTTTAATGTGCTTATAATATAAGGCGCTGAAAAAATATTTTTATGTTTGTATTTAAAAATTCGTTGTTTAAGTAGATAACAATTTACTAGATACTACTTTATTAATTATCATACTTTTATTGGTGTAACATAAAATCACATCTCATATTCTCAACTTAAAATTATAACTAATGTCAAAAGTTTCACGAAGAGCGCGGGGCCTAGATACCATAAACTTATTGGCCTTGCCCGAGAATCGAACCCAGGACCTCGTTATCCTAACACGCTCACTCTAACCAACGAGGCGGTTGTGTCATTATAATAACTATATTTGAAAAAGAAGATGAAAGTACATGGAGTGAAGCTGAGAAGTATTTGTTCTGTCAAGATAAGAAGCACCAAGAAGATAAGTTGTGAAGATAGAAGTCAAGAGTCCGTCTCCTCGCGTTCACTGCATTGCCTCTTATGTTTTTATATTAGTCATAAGGCACGCGGTGAATGCCAAGAGCGGACTCAAGCAACGGTACCTCAAGAATCAACTCATGGAAGAAAGAAGATTCAAGATCATTCTTTATAAATTTTTCATAATAATTTACACGCCGGTATGTAACTTAATAATGCAACAATATACAGTACGCTTGATCTATATCGGCCGGAAAGAATCCAACCACAATAGGCTGCCCAGACTATTTTTAAGGAGTAATCCGGGCAGCCGCTGTGGTGACATACTCTGTACATTATTTTGAATGTGGACGTCTCCGAAAACAACTTTAATCCGGCCACGTAAAATCGTGCGATCTGTAGTTTGAATTCCACCACTTGAATTATTGAGTAACTAAATAATAAGTAACTTACTACATGGCTATAAGCATGCCTATATTTAAAAAAATGAAAATACGCCTTATTGTAGGTATACAAAAACATAGCAGAATAGATAACAAGAATTAGAGTTAACAAAACTTACACAGGTACAATAGGCGGCCTTGTTGCAAAAAAAGTGATCTCTGTCAGGCCACCTAGCAAAGTACAAGTTAAAAGTTGAATTATAGGATAAGGCTGTAGGTGTACACAAAAATTGGAAAGGAAAAGAAATATGAATAATAAAAATATACAACTAATGTACAAATATATACAACAATTAGATGTTTTAAATACGTACGTAGTATTACTTCATAAATACAATAAAACAAGCCGAAAACGTAAAGGAAAACGAAAAATAGCCACCAAAGTATATGATGTGAAACAGTATTTCATAAAAATGAAAAACTTTTGACTAAAAGTACTAAACTAAAAAAATTTAAGAGTTGTGTCTAAAAGAAGTTATAGAATGTCACAACTTTTTTTTTCACCTGACTATTATGTAGGGTGGTAATTTAAGGGTTTTATGCTTATATAACTGAAATATAATACGTTGCGTGAAATTATAATCTACTTTTAGCCTTTAGGGATGCCTTTTAAGGGTGGTGTTCTAGTCCAGTACTCCTTTCCAACTTGTATGTAATGCTAGAAGGGTAAATAGTGCTTCATTAAATTGATACCAAGGCAAAATTTTAATATTTTAAATGTGTATATCTTAATATATATAAATCTCCTGTCACGATGTTTGTCCGCGATGGACTCCTAAACTACTTAACCGATTTCAAATTAAATTGGTACACCGTGAGCAGTCTGGTCCAACTTAAGAGATAGGATAGCTTACCTTTAATTATAGTCGCAATTTTTTTTTATTGCAAATTATTTGTCTATAATTAATTGACAGCCACATGTAATATATATATATATACTATACTCACTGAAGGCTTAGCGATACAGAATACTTTAAAAACAAAATCAAACGCAGACGAAGTCGCGGGCAACAGCTAGTGTCTTATATGTCTTATTTTAGCAGCATGAAAATGAAACGAAATTTTTTTTTTTGTATCAAATAGTCAAAGGCTGTATATAGGATGTACCAGGTATAAAATATTAAATCAGTGAATACACTGGACAAAATCCTTGGCAACAGCATTAATAATAAATGTTTATGATTTGATTTATAAAAAAAAAAAAAAAAACATTTTATTTCAGGTCATTTATATAATCAGTTGTATGCGTTACCTATCTTGTATGACTTATTTTGGAAAATGTATATTTTCGTTGCTCCTATGTATGTATATATAATTCTTATGATCTTTTAGGTATTGTGACTTAGAAACATTAAAATTTAATTGATATTATTTTTGATATTATTATTCTTTAATAAGTTTCATCTCTACCATCTTTAATAGTGGAAAAAGTAATGTAAAACGGAATTTATAACCATATTTTTATGTTTCCATAGTTGTAGGTACTTACAAATAACTAATACTGAAGTGTCTGACAATGATCGCAAGCAACAATGGCTTACAGAACGTTTATTTGTAATTTTTTTTCTGTCTGTTTGTCTGTGTTAGTCTCTCGAACGGCTAAACCAATTTCCGCAAGACATTTCCAGGCAAATCACCTTCATCATTTGCCAGTAAAAGGGACAGGGACTAATATAGACTAGACTTTTTATTCCACGCATCAAAGGGCAAATTGCACAAAACTCTTTAAAGTAAGTGACCTTAGGATTCAGAAATTAGGTTCTATTATTGCTGGCTAGTATATTTATGAAAATCCGTTATTTTTGAAGTTAATAATACACATTCATACAAAAGTAGTCAGATATTAATTGTTATGTAAGTTCATTAAGCTGTTTTAAAAAAATATAACCTCAAAGCTGCAAGCAAAGAAAGCGTGCAACCGCTTTTGACGTACTCTGTTGGTCTGTCTGTCTGTCATGCCAAGCTGATCTTTTTTATTATTATTACTCTTTTTTCTTATTATACACCACATGAAGTAAAATAATTAAACAAGATAAAAGAAACATAAAAATAGAAGCAGAATACAAAAGTCGGCCTTATCGCTTAGAAGCGATCTCTGCCAGGCAACCTTAGAATTAGGAAAAAAAAGGAGACCAAACCGCAGGTGGTAAAAAATATAAAATACATACATACGAATAACTAAATACAAATACATGAACTAATACACAAAAATGCATCTAACATACAAAAAAATATTTAAAAAAACCTAATAATATATTATTTAACATATAATTAATACTTAGATAACAGTAAATAAATACTATTAAATACAATCGCCTTCAGTTGGACACTTAATCTTTATAACGGCTAAATGCTTTTGACTTGAATTTTAAAAGCACTTGTATAAAATTATTGTTGTAATAATAGACCAACAATGTTTATTCCTGTAACCGACCCATAAAGAATGACGGAGGTGTTTAGATATGTATGTTTAAGATAGATTTTTCATATAACATCTTATAAGGGTTCCACCCTTATAAGATGTTATATGTCCGTGCATCTATCTTTTTTCTCAACAACTTGCAGGCTTTATCAAGTATATATATATATTTAATAATAAATTAATGATAGAGTCAATGGACTCTTTTTGCTATGAAAATATTTTTGGTTTAACGAAACGTGAACAAAAAAATCTGGAAATCAATTATTTCAATCCCTGCGTTGCATATTTTTATGTATAATTTCCATTTCACTCAACGGGAAGTCAAGATTTGGTTACTAGGTCAACTGGTGTATAATTTATATGGAATGCATTTGTTTGAAATTCCAATTAGCTTTATATTTCCTTTGAAGCCTCATAGTATTTTATTTAAAATGTTTATCTCTGAAGTTTGCAATGCGAAAAATCTAAAATAAAATGAAAGTTGATAGAGTCGATTAATATTGCAGGACATCGCTTCCATGCCATGGGGCATTACTTAGGTCTTAGGCTTATGATAATTAACTCCTATTATAATGTAACACACCTTAGTTCATGCAGATTCGATCGCAGCACGCCTACTGCGGACGGAAGATATCTTCTCCACGGGGAAAGGAGTTTATATTATGTTTATCTTCTCTCACATTTTTATCTACTCTCGCCTGGGTGGAAATAATATCCAGGAATGTACGCGTAATATCAAACGGGGGTAAACTTCTCTTTTTTTTTGTTACCGCGTTGTTGTGCCGCAAATGGACAACTAAATTGAATCCTTTGGCAGTAGATATATTCGGAGGATAAATTTTTTGCCGTGCAGCTGCATTCGCAATTCAATATAGTAATGAGAAGTAGGTAAGCAAGAACGGTCAGCTCCCAAGTTAAATCTACCTTTATAAAAGTAGGTAGGTGGATGTTTATCACATACAAATAAAGTTTACATATCTGCGTCACTACCAAACGCGTACATTGCACGTGTGTGCAACATTGTTATACAAAACAAAGTCGGTCAATTACCTTGCTCCAAATAAAAGAACTGAGTTCGCAGCCCAAAATATGCAACGCTGCTAAAGTAAATGGTACCTAGGTACCATTCGTGACAGTCGTATTGGATCGCGCTTTATTATGTAGATTTATGCTGTCACAGTTTTATTACAATTACATTGATTTGATGTATAATTTTTTTACATTGATCATTAAATCAATGTGAACTTTAACATTACATAATACATATTAACTACTCAAAATTTACAACTTCTAGTTGTCACTAGACAATGCCATTCGATCTTGCCTACTTTTATAAACGGAAAACTGACAATTAAAAAATATAATATGTAGGAATATTATTTTGTGATATGTTTATTTATATTTAAACAACTTATATTACAAAAAAGTGGGTGGAGTGGGAATGGATGCACGGAGCGGCCACGTAGCGTTTAAGGTCACGTTGTAGTTTGTAACGTTATAATATTCCACGGGTTACACGTAACAACGGAGCAATACGGAGCAATACTCTATAAATAGTCTTCCCTTCTAGATCAGAAACGCACAAGCCTACGTGCATCTGTTATATATATATATAATAGTTTGTAACGTTATAATATTCCACGGGTAATACGTAACAAAGGAGCAATACTCTATAAAAAGTCTTCCCTTCAATATTAAATATATATATATTATGGACCACAAAACTTTACTCTGTCATAAAAGCCTTGTAACTTAAAAATATTTATAAATTCGGTATTGGGCGAAACGAGAAGATTGTTAAATGCACTCTAGAATTGTCGAGTGCAAGTACAGCAGGAAGTCACGTAGCGTCCGTGACCAAGGTCCAACGAGTTTATCTTGTATCAGCTGTACGTGATATACTAAATAATTCCCAGCTACTTAATTATATTAACGATTAAAACTTTAAACTGCGACCTAGAACACGGTAAGTAAAGTTTAAAGGGTACCGGGCTCTGCTTTCTTAAATAGAAACATTTACTCAGAACCCAGAGATGTCTTCTGATACGAGGGTACACTTTACTGGAAGATATACGCAGTGTTCCGTCGTAATCAAAGTTTTCACAATTGTAAAAGGAACATTTAACCATTAAAATATTGCAACTAATTACTTATTTTTAGTGGCAATACTATTATTATTCGTGACTCATAAACATCAATGAATATATAAATAGACAAAACCCTCACTCACTCCCAAACTTTCTAACAACCTTTTTTCATTTTCTTAAATATTTTTCTTTTTTGAATAATTAAAAGTAGAATGGACTTTAACATTCTCATTTTTCTTCTTCATTATAAAAGCACTTGACATTTTCTAATTGAATAAACCTACAACAAATAAAATTCTATGAATTTAATAAGTTTTCAGTTTTTTTTTTTATAAAATCTTTCTTATCTTACTTACGGTTTCCTAAATTGGCAACATATTTTCTTGCTTAAACTCGTTTTCACTAACCCTATGCAATCGAATACCTAAAGATGTAGGCAATAATATATATATATATATATATATATAAAGAATTTTTTTCTTGCACGTTGCACCAACTCTTAGAAGATAACTTTTGCTGGACGGTTGATGTATGCCTAGGTATCTTCTTAGACTAGGCTTCACTTACTTAGGCATTGCCTTGTTCCTCGTTAGTAAAAATAGGCATTAATCTTATGGTGTAAGAGTTAATGCCTTGCGATAGAACTCAACAAATTTTGTAAAGACATTTCTACTTCTTGTTGGAAACAATTTATTTTTTTATATTTCGAAAAAAATTAAATTATGTAAAACTGATTAACTTTCGTATTATGTAGTTGAGATCGGTCCGGAGAGTAAGTACGGAAAATGACGGAGGATTCATTTATGTAACGTGACATTTAGAGTTGAAATAATATTTTGGAGTATAAAGTCTTGCTTTATCTACTCGTATAATAGCAATAATTATGAAGATCGATTGCCCAGTCAGGTATGCTAATTTCACCATCGATATACATATCAGTTGTTATTGATGCCACGGAAGCGAAATCTGAAAAATAATACTCGGAGATTGGTGACCAAACCGAAAGAAAATAAAAGGGTTTGCTAGTTATTAGGAGGCGGTAACCATTAATGTTCTTTCGGTTTTAACATTTGCAATTGGGTGCCTGCTACTTAATTTAATGGAATATTAAACTAAGTTTTTGAATTCATAAGTTCGTTTAAATAAAATTAAAATAAAATTTCCTTTGTTTAAAGTTTATTTTCATTTTGTTTAGTTACACTGAATTGGCTCTGAAGTACTGTTTTACATTCAAGCCTAGATTTTTCGTAAATCCTAGGCGGTAAGAAAAGCGTACCTACAATTACATACTAATCTTAAAAATACCATGTAAAAATTGACCTTGATGGTTAATATCATATTTATCTGTCATTTAATATGGGATTACCATTAAATAATATTCGGAGCCAATTCGTATATTTCATTTAACCAACAGTAAAACTTTAAATCTCCAATCTCGGATATCTAGACGGTTTTGGACTTTAAAATACTTATTTGTATTGTTGCTAACTTTTGATTATGACCGCTATTTTCGAAAAAAAAAAAAGCCCATATTATTAAATACAAGATTATTTCTACTCTAATCTACTCTCGACTCTCTACTCTACTCCAGAGAGTTAGATTGCTATATAACGATTGAAGAATTGGCTCTAAGTTACATAAAATAAGGTATTTAAGTATCTAAATTGATTATACTTTAACGTGGAATCTACATTTTATTGCCAACGTCACTTTAACTCAGAGACACAAAATAGACATTATCACCCTAGAAATCTTACGCCACATTTCAACCCCTTTTTACACTGAGCGATTGCAATCTGGTCTCTGTAATCCAAAGGGTGCATTGCATTAACGGGTGACTAAAGTTTGGAATAAACGTTTATCTAGAATCAAAAATATTTACTATTATTTTTATTATGGCTTTCGATAACTTTTCGCATACATTTCAATCCTATCATGTAGAATTGCACAGAAAGTAGAACAATCGCGTTTTAACTGTCATTGCCAATCAAGCATATAAAAGTAAATATACAATGAAAAATAAATACTATATAATTAATTAAGCCGTACCTACGCAATAATTAATTATTGAATTACGTATTTTATTACCCAGTCAAATATATATTAAAACGGAGTATCATAGACGACATAAACAATCTAAAATAATAGTTCAAAACCAAACTAAATAATAGTAAATAAAATTTAATAAATTTAAATTGAAAATAGTGTTAAAAAAACTCTGAAATATAAATGAATAGTAGTGTTAATAAGAAAAGAAGTTTTATTTAAAAAAAAAAGCGTGAGGGTATCTGTGGATCGAACTTGAGACCTCCCACTTTTTTAAAGTAGTTTTTAAAACAGTGCTACTTAATTTAGAAAAAAAAAAGAAATGTACGATATAGACAAAACTAACCTGATGGCTAGAAATACAGTAAATACCATCATAATATTATATTTTCTGTGCCCGAATATAAAGATAAAGGCGTAGGTAGTGGGTTATAGTTTATTATATATGTCAGATAATATAGATCGTGGTTATGATACGGTACATTATTTCTATACTCACTGATAAAAGGAAACCACTGATAACTTGGTATCTTGAAAACAAAGTGTGAACTATTTTACAACTCTGATGTCCTAATCTCGATCTGATACCTTTCAATAATTGTGTTTCTTTGTTAGGATATTTCTTCTTTATCAAAGTACAAAATGTTTTTCCTCGTTAACTTACATTACAAGGTTAAATTTTATCAGAAGGTGTGCCTACTAACTATTTGACGTTTATTTCTATCGGTATTTTATTGCTGAAAAGCGTACCTATTTAGTTAAAATTCCAAAACCATTTATACTTAGGTATTCCTCGTTCCAGAATGTAACGTAAAAATGGAAATGGAAAGAAGCTTATTTTAACTTGAAAATCCAAATCTTACTAACTCGAGCCGTTACCAAGATCAAGAAGTATAGATATGACCATTGTAACGAATCTACCCTACTCGCTAAATAAACAATATTTTTAAAGAACGTTATATAGAGAGAAAATCGGACTTCATAATTTTATTTCTGAACCTAACCTGATCAAACCTGGCTCAATAATTAAGTTTAGAGACGTACTAAAACATGGCATTATAAAATAAATACATTTTAAAAGTTTAATATTTCATCATATATGCATTATAAGTCCTATATATCACAGCCACGGGGCTATCAGCACTTTGAAGTTGAAAATAGTTGGAAGGGGATTGCATTCTATGAACTTCATCACAATAGAGTAGTGAAATTAGTAAAATAAAAAATTGTTGTGTTACCTACTACCAAATTATGAAACTAATATCAATTAGGTTTATGTGGAATAATAAAAATAAATTATAAGAAAAAGTTTCTCTACAAAAGCGTATAGGAAATCGTTACTCGGGCCTTGAAAAATTTAAAACTCAAAAAAAAAACCTTGAAATACTTTTATTCGTTCAGTAGTTAATGCGATTATATTGAATAAAATATATCGTGTATTTTTAAAAAAAAGCATTCTGGTTTTTCTATCTAATGTGCGGAACCATTATTCCGACCCGCAGTTCAGTTTTTCCAGCAAATAATATATCTGTCCGTTCGTCAATCGTGACAGCAATGAATAAATCGTTCTATGTGCTGTACAAAAAAATTGGGTGGTTGATAGCGATAATCCTACCAACAACCGATTCGTACTATCGAACGTGCAAACAATAAACCATGCAAGCTAAATGATAACGAACTGTAGTTTGACACAGTTGCTATGGAGTGTAGGCGTATAAAAGCCGCATAATTTACTGTAGAACTTGTTTCCCAATAAAACACATTGTTTTTGTGCCACTATGCGAACAATTTTTGATATAATTTAATAGATACTCAAGAAAGTATTCATTCAAACAACTTTTCTGGCTCGGTGCATGACGATCATGTCATTTTATTTTGTTTTCTTGATTCTTCATTCAGATTTCAACTAGTGGTTTACATTTAACCCTCCCTTTCGGAGGTCCGTGTTCGATCACCGGTACGCAGATTTAACTTTATTTGTGATTTAAGAATTAAATATCACTTGCTTCAACTATAAAGTAAATCATGGTGAGGAAACCTACATCCCTGAGAGTTCTCTATGATGTCCCCAAAGGCATGTTTACCAAACTGGCATTTGGTACGGCCTAAAACCTTCTCATTCTGAGAGGAGAACCGTGGCTTCTAGTGGGTTGGCAATGGGTTTATAATAATAGGGTTACTTTACCACGCTATAAATTTTGGCTTCGTTATAGTAACCTAGGAACATGTAACTTAAACTTTCAATCATATATGTGAGAAAAAAGGAGGTCCGTAAAAGATTCAGTGTTCTAGCTAACTATCTTCCACGGATCTCATAGCTCAATGAGTCGCAAAGTAGAAGAAGTGGCAGTGGGCAATGGTACATTGGTATGGTAGCTCGGGAGAACCAATGAACTTCGGAGTCCCAAGATACTGGAATGGCGACCGACAGTAAACACAGCGGCGGTAGCCCCAGCCAGTTGAAGACGTCAAATGAGTAGCAGCAAGCCGCTTTTGTTCAAAGGGAGGCGTTGGCGTTGGAGGAAAAAGACGTGCCAGCCAGGAATTTAGCGTTCAGGTTTACGATGTACGATGAAGACGAGTACCCTAACTCGTACAGGTTTGATATAACCGCCATACTCCATACAGCCCGCTACCAGTTTACATTGCATCATTTACTTAACAACAGTTGAGATTTCAGTCAAGTCTAACTTATAGTAAAATAAAAAAAATATATACTCCTAACTGTAACAGTGGACGTGCATTGGTGATATGAGGTTAATCATTAAGTTGAACTTTTATCAACTTAGGAACGTTAAAACCTATTCCTTTCCTTCCTAATTTATGAGTAGAGAGGTAAACTTATAATAATAAACTCTTAAAACCACTTCAAAACTCGTAATAAAAATGTAGGGATAGGTAATAACTTGTAAAAAGTTAGACTATTAATGACGTCTACCCAGTCGTTGTCAACTATAACCTACTCCGTGGCATTGTCTTCATCCTTCACAAACGCTACTGTGCGTTGATCGGATTATAATAAATGAAGATAGTCTAGACTGTGCAACAGCGGTCGGCAACCTTTTGGCGGTCAAGAACTAAGTAGATAGTGCAAAATGATTTGTAACAAACTAAATGCTCTTCTTACTTTTGAGAGTTTTCCGCTTTTATAGATTGAGCACCCCGCAAGCATAGATGTTTCGTGATATTCATTATTATAATCAACAGGTGGACCGATGGGCACAGGTCTTCTATATGTTTCCCTGCGACTCGTACTGTCATCTGTCTACCTAATTGGGGGCCTTATACTACCGTAGGGTTTACCGGTTTACCGACATTTTATGTATTTATAGATATTTAAATTATCGTCAGTATACATAAAATAATATATGATGACCAACTCGCTTACTTTGCAAGTAAGCGATTTGGTAAGTAACTGCTGCAAAACACGGTGAATAAAGTGTATTTATTTTGGGAAACTTACTATTCACCACGGACTCCCAGCCATGGGCTTTCAATACCTGTTATGTATAGTATTTTCTAAATGTAAAGAAAACACTTTGGACGTATACTGAAGTTTTTTGACCACATCTCAAGGAATTGAGCGATTGGTCGTTGTTTAACCAATTAAACAGTTTAATATGTGTGTGGTGTGGTGGACGGGTCAAGCAAAGCTGTGTGGTAGTAACGTGGCACAAAAGTGAAAAAGACTCCCACGGGAAGCCTTGCGATCCAATGAATCCTAATGCCATGTATTTACCATGTTTTACCAATCTGCGGCCAAGACAACTCTATCAACAGTGCAGACTTCCACTAAGAAGAGATATTATGTCGGTGTTATAATAATAAAAGGGACATAGAGAAATAAAATCATTTTACAAGAGGAACTCTACTTTTTGTTATATTTTAACATATTATAATTTTGTTAATAATATATTCTACAGACAGGATGAATCTTCCGGAAGATAGAAATTATACTGGTTTTCTGTAACATGGCTGAAATATAACGATGTTTGTTAAATATGTCATACCTTGAAGCTTTGCTGCCGTACGCTGAGATAATACATAAAAATAATGTACTACATATACAAAAAAGTCCGGGAAGGCTATATCTATTATATCTAATTGTTATAGTTAAGTCACAATAACCGCTTTTTGTTACAATTTGTCAATAAAAACACGGGTACAATCGAAAGATGGTGACATTCCTATCATGATATTAATCCTTATCAAAATAAATAGTTTTATACATAAGATTGATTATATTCCTTTAAATTTCTCCTTAAATTGGACCTATCGTTTAGAAGTTACGACGGGTATATAAATGCTAAAAGCAAGAAAAATGCAGAGGGTCGCCCGGCCGCGTTTTATATAGTTTGGAAATAAAACTGGAACTGCAACTAGGTTCTTGGTTTTTTTAAAGATATTAAAACCGATAATGAATTTGAAGATGCTTTTACCCCTTTCGCAAACACAGAGGCTACATTTTAAACCGAAAAATTAAAGAGTTGGTGCACGAAATAAGTATAACCGAATTTCAAGTGGATTAACAAAAAAACTACGTCGATAGCTTGACAATTTAGCAGAAAGTTGTAATGAACAGAACCCAGAATTAACATGGGTTACATTTCCAACTATGGATACTACTATTTATTTCGAATAAGGTATAATGTTGGCTAAGCTAATAAATGTATTTAGCCGGTTAGTCATTCATTTTAGTATTAATATTTCTCTCTGTGGAACCAATTTCAATGTCCACGCAGAAGAAGTCACGGACAGAAGCTAGCATAATACATACAGTTGGTAAGGAGATTCATTATTCATTATCAAATAAATATCTTACACTTTAGTTCAAAAAAAAAAAAAATTCAAAATTTCTTTATTCATGTAGGCCTATCACAGGCACTTATGAAGCGTTGATACATAATTGTTTACATAATTGTAACGGGATGGTGATAACTTCGTTCGCCAACTTAAATCTAAAGCTACGAGGGTTCCAAACGCGCCCTGGTCTAAGAAGAGCCCACAACAACCTTAGCCGTAGTTCGTAGTAAGCATTACAGTGTAAGATATTGATTTTAACAATAAATAATAATATCTCCAACTTCAATGCTACGGAATCCTTATTTTGCGAAGCTAAATCGCAATTGACCAATTCCGTTTACGATTTCATGCTATGGTATTGACAAAAACTTAGTAAAGCATTTTTGTAACGTAAACCTCAAGGAGATTTTGAAATAATCTTTTTATAATCTTAGCCTCATATTCTTGGGTCTTAATTTTTTATTTTAATATAGATGCTTACTTCGTATTGAAAATTCTGAATACTTTAATTTGTATTAGAAGTAAAATGTCCTCGGTATATATACAAACATCTATTTAATTCTATAAGGTTATTTTGTTACGAAGGTTGCCCTAGAAATATGCCATTGTTATAACAGTTTATATCCCACATTCTTGCCCCTGATGGCTTTATGGTATTCACATGAAACTTAATTGCCCAACCTGTTGCTCTGGTCGTAAGTATTGCTTCACTTCCACCCCTTGTTTACTCGCTAGAAATTATGATAATAAATTCTAAAGTTTACCAAGTTGTAGAAAAGTTTCAGTAAAAACTTTAATCAAATGTTACTAAGTAAATAGAGACCTGTATTTTCATGCATAGGAGAAGAGACTGCTGGGCACAGGCTTCGTCTCCCATACAAAAGATGATGTAAGAAGATAGACTCAGAAAGCTGCTCTAATGTTATTATATTGTGCTATTATTATTATAATCACATGTAAGTAATAATAACCGAGAGAGATGATGTTAAGGCCGTAGTCCACCACGCTGGCCAAGTGCGGATTGGTGTGCTTCACACATCTTTGAGGACATTATGGAGAACTCTCACACATGCTGATTTCCTGATTCCGAACGAAGTTTTCCTTCAACGTTGAACCATGTGATATTTTATTAAGCGCACATAAGTCAAAGAAAAAAAAAAGGTGTGAGCTGGGATTCGAACTCGACCCCCCGAAAGTGAAGTCAAAGTCATGGTTGGACTGGGCTATCAAGGGGTAGTAACACGCCAATTTCCTAACTACTAGCTCGCACTGAAAACTTCTTGACACAAAATTTATACCATTTAGGCCTGTCGCAGTTATCAAATCTAGGATTTTGTGATCCGTAGTCAAACATTCTAAAAGAGTAGGCTATTTAAGGTTAAATTTTAAGGTAATTAAAAGTTTTATTGTTAAATTTGAAAAAAAAAACTGTTTCGTCTTTCTTCCAACTTTATTTTTCCCAACCCAATCACCTCCTCCAAAATAAAATATGCCCAATAATTACCACGCAGTCACATCATCGCAGGGCTAGACTGTTCGCTGCGGTGTTGGTCTGTGCCATTTGTACAGTCTAGCCAATTCGGAGAGGTTATACCGCCACTTATCGGTCGCCAGAGCTTCTCGTTAGACTGCAGGGGAAATTGGCAATTTGGGAGGCTGACTGGTAATACCCTACCGTACACCCCATAACCAATGAGTGTTGGCAGTGATGACCGATGGCTCTGAAACCTGGTCGCTAGCTATGGTTCTCATAAGGGTTAAGGGTCACTCAGCGGGCGAAAGAGAAAGCTACGCTTGGAACATCTCTACGTGAACAAAATATCAGGAATGAGGAGATCCGTAGAAAAACATGAGTAACCGACGTAGCTTTAAGAGTCGGGCAGTGGACGAGGTACATAGCTTGGAGACGACCTCGCACCGGTAGATGCGAGGTAACCGAGTAGCGTTGGTAACCCTCCAAAGGTGAACGGCACGTTATTTCAAGCGAGTCGCAGGGAGCCGCTGGATCCAAGCGGCACAACACATTAGTATTTGCAACTCCCTACAAAAGACCTATGTCCAGCTGTGTACATCCATGGGTTGACTTGATGATGATCCTATCATATTTTTATGATGATCATTTGGTTCATTAAAACGTTCACCTTTAGAGAATGCTACTGCTGAGTATCTTGCCGGTTTCTTCTCAGTAGAGTCTGCATTGGGAACCGGTGGAAGTCACTGTAAACAGAAAGACATGACGTTTTAAAAGTTTCAAGAGAACAGAAATACTTGAAATAAAAGTTATTTGTTTGGAAAGATTACTATTTTAATACATATTCAAAATAAATGATGCACATCAACGTATTTTTTTGTTTTATTTCCTCATACATAATACTTTAGTAGATAATGTACTTAATTAGCGCAAAGGAATGTGAACTAACTTGGCATAATGACCCATAAAGGGCAATATGCAAGCAATCCAAACATTCGGTTTGTAATATCATTATCACTCATAAACAAGGTAAATAAGTAGTAACTACTAAACAAAGTGGCCTTCGTTTGAAGTAGCTAGTAGTCTTACAACATGAATTTCTGAAATTATCAATAACCTCAAAAGGAATCAGATTATTCGACTCGATAAAATCAATACCTGCAAATCTAGACTGGTCCCACCTTTATTTATACCTGAGATCTTTTTTTTTTCTCGTGTGGAAATCCTCATCCACCCCACCATGGGAAGATGTACTGGTTACGAAGGACTCTTACTGACTGGGTCACGCGAACGCTTTAGCACACAACAGCAGCCAGCCACGCCCACTAAGGCAGATCACATAAATATCCCGAAACACCATAATTTATACCTGAGACCTGAGCAAACTTATGGAAAACTAATGCGATGAAACTCAGACTTCTTGCAACGAATAAAACCAACGCAGCACCAAAAAATAATTAAGAATGTATATTCTGTTTTTGCTAAATCAACCAGGAATATAGTAGCTCTTTGTAATATACATTAAAAAAAAACAAAGTATATTATGCTTAGATTTAACAAAAGACAGGACTAGAAGAATGGTCGACTTAGAGAATGGAATATCTAGTGCTGAAACTAAGATAAAAAAAATTACAATGCAATAGATAATTCTAATGGTGTATTTAGAGTAAAATTCCCACCTACTTTTACTTTCCGATATCTTACAATCACATTATTGTGAAAGGCCTGTGAGTACAAGGAAATTAATAGTTGATAAAATCAATTATTTTAATCTCAGAAGATGGAATTAGTTTATATTATCAACGCAAGGTGGTTGTGGAAACCTAGCTCCACCTATGTAGAGTACAAAGGCTCAAATAATCAAGAGGGGATTAACGGAACATCCTCCAATACCTATCGGTAAGACTGGGATCACGGCTTACGGTGAAATAGCATTTTCGGACGGAGACGCACGCCTTGGAGTCCATGGAGGAGACCACATTCGTGTTACATAAGCAATCTCGGGTCTAACACATTATATCGGAGACAAGGAACACTTTAGTCTTGGGTAAAACACGAGTTGGTAACTGTATGCGTAGTTAACAGGAAAGTGTCACTTCGAAAGGAGTTAGGAGGAAAAACGCTTTTACCTACTCGGTCCAGGGAGTAATTCGGAAGAAACCATTAGAAGATATTGCTACGTTTAAGGGACAAACCCGGCCTGAGTCATCCCGACACGTATTAGCGCGGAATTTCTTCATTGTCATTCCACGATAAGCATTTTGGCTCAAATTCAATGCTTTGCTCGCTTAACTATGCGATTTCGGTACGCCAGAATATTCTTTGTTAAAAATTTCACTTTTCTTTCAGCTTTCGATAAACGATTGCTTATAAATATGAAATATTCACTCTCAGTGATGTAATGTGTATTTAGAACTATGGGGAAGTACACAGTCCACTAGTACAAATTAAGGGAATGGTTGGTACTCATAAGTAGAAGTATGAACACACCAGGTATACACATAAGTAAGTTTTTTCATTTTTTTTAAAGTACCTAGGTCTTTTAAAATAACAGTATTATAAAGTAAGCTTGTAACTCTACACTTATAAATTCAAAGATGCATGCCGGTTTGTTTTAATTGGTTTGCAATGAAGTTCACACTACAAAGTCTTTCTTTGTTTATGTATTTTAGATAGATTTGGTGTGAGTGAATGGTACGTACTTGTAAAGGGTAAAGAGTTCTTATGCTAATTTATGATGTTTATATCTGTGCTGTGCAGTGAAAGAACGAAATGACCAAAACATCATTAATTGTGTAAAAAATAATATGTCGTAACGCTAATTATTATTATCGTGAGTCATTCGCAAGTAGTTACGCTGAGTAGTAGTATATAATTACGTGTCCTATTCTATAGATGCACGTAGGCATAAAACCAGATTTCCTTTTCAGTACATAACATATGATTGGACAAAGGAAGGCGATAATTAGTAGTGGACAAAAATAGTCGTGCAGCCGGGCCCTGGGCCAGGTGACGTCAGCGCGCCAGGGCCGCGGCGGGGCAAGACGGGCCCCGCGCCAGTGTCGCGCGCGCCGTCAGTCTGGCCGCACGCCGTCTCGCTGCCCGCGCCCGCTCCGCGCTGCTGCCCGCCTGCCGCCTACCGCCTGCCGCACCACACCATCCACTCACCCTCTGCTCCCGACGCACCACCCGTGAGTACAGACACCCTTTATTCCTACTACGCTATGCGCTCCTTCGAACGACTTTCGAATCGATGCACCATTGCAACGTCCGCTGCAAGTTTCTCTTCTGCCGCTCCAACCCAACGATGGATACCCACGCGCAACACGGTGCTCTCTCTTCCCTTACCCTTCGCCTGTAACCTACTATTCGATGTATAACGAGACCTAGATTTCTCGTGTTGGTAGCGAGGAGCGTGGCAACCTTGGCGCATCGTGCAATGCAGCGGGGACCTTGCAAGTCACGCGTCACAGTAACCTCGGCTCACGGCGCGGCGTGCTCGTGCCGCTACAGTGACGTTTCAATATCTATCTTCATATTGATTTACCGCTTTGAACACCATCCATTGCTTTCTCAGCGAGCGTTGCACGAAATGATGCGAGCTTCACCGGGCAATGTATTATTAGTGAAACGGATCCAGCGCGTTTTGGTTGTGTTCAATTATTAACGTTTGTAGAGACATGTTGATAGACGCGTATTATACCGAGCACAAACAGCTGACTGACCATTGACGTAGTTCTTATAACAGATAAAAAATAAGACGCGGTCACTCAAGGACGGTCAACTACAATCGAGAAGTATTTCCCGTTTAACAGGCACCGGACTGCAACACAAACACCGTGCAAACGACACTGGTCATTAGCGCCGTTAATGCATCTTTGACTCGCAGTTCACGGGTTGTGGATCACACTTCGGCAAAGAAATATTGCAGTTAACTACGTGAAGTGAGGGGGCCTCAACCGCGTTTCCCGAGTTATCGCACTGGAAAAACACGCCACACTTTATCGCGTGCTGTACTCACTATCAGCTGTTGCGAGCGATGCGGTGCGCGATCGCCAACACGGTTAGTCATTGTTATTTACGCGAATACCACCTCTATGAAGTCGTGCTCAAAGTGCTATATTGGGATATGCATATTTTACAGCTGACCAAAACAACGTCAATCCGTACAGTCTATTCATTCGTTCAGTTTCTTGTGCAGTGCGTATGTATTTTCATTTACGTACCGACCAAGTTATTCTATGAATAATGTCATTTTTCTGGCTTGTTAGCAGCTCTGTTGGAAGTTATTTATTTTGTGTCACTTATTTCATAGATGTTATTAAAGGTACCTATTGTAAACAATACTATAATGTAATCCTTCCAATTTTCTCATTTCCATCGTATCACCATTGACTATAAGGTGCGAATACTAACTTGGCATCCAATAGAAAAAATAAACTAAGAACTACGGGGCCTCCACTGTTTAAAGTACAAGGTTGATATGTGGTTTGAGAGTGTTTTATAAATTCATAGATTAAAAACATAATAAAGCAAAAAAAAAACATGTAAGAACAATTCTAAATCTGTATGAATTTAAGAATGAAGTAAAAATAAGTCTTGTCTAACATAAGCTGCTAAAAAAAGATGAGCCGAATTTACATATTTATGAATATTACCTCAATGTTACAGTGAAGATAGCCTCTAAACGCCTCAACCATTACCTCGATTCGACATTGGGCGCAGGTTATAAACCGGTAGATAGGCCACGGTTACCCTTCGCCGGACACCGCAGATGGCATGTAATACCTACCTAGTAGCTACTTTAAAATTAAACGAACAGTCAGTTTACGTTCCTCACAAATGGGGGTTATATTTCACAACTTTTGCATTTAGGTAAACTTTTAAACAAACAATATAGTTCCAACATCCAAACATTGGTCATGGCCTCAATATACATTGTGACACTTGGTTACGCAAGACTTCCTATGGCCAACGAGTTCTCCGATCGACCGATATCTCGCTTATAATCCTATTTTATTACTTATACAGAATTTCGTTTCTTTTCAGACAGTCATGGTACGGAAATACGAAAGAATGAGTGGTCGCCAATCGTGGAATGAAGAAGAAATGGCCAAGGCCGTGGCAGCAGTAGTATCTGGTAAAATGGGCTACAAGTTAGCAGCCAGAACCTTTCATATACCTCGCTCCACACTCCAAAGAAGAGCTAGTAAAGTTCGCTACCAGCAACCTGATGATCCAAAACCTTTAATGGGGCATTACAGACGAGTCTTCACAGAGAATCAAGAGAAAGACTTAGTCGGATATATTAAGAGCATGGAAAAATATTTTATGGGCGTATCCAGGAGAGACATAAGAGAGCTCGCATTCCAATACGCGGAAGATAATAATCTTAACCATCCCTTCGACTGCAATACCCGGATGGCCGGCGAAGATTGGGTGAGGAACTTCCTTAAAAGAAATCCAGAGCTGCTCCATAAATCAGAAAGGGACTATGAGCCGGTGAACTTCGACCAGTTCTATCACTTCATGTGTCAATCTTGATTGCAAACTGTCAATTAGTAATATAGTTTTAATACCCAAGGTCATTTGCAGCCCACCCGAACGGAGCCTCAGGTTTATTGAACGTATAACACAAAATACGATGTGTACATTAAAATAGGTAGAAATTGAATTCGACAACTCAGTTTACACGCACGCACTGCAAGTGGTTAGACTAAATGTAACTTAACAACGGAATTAATAATTAATTAAAACATATAGGTAAAATATTTGAAGACTTATATGCGTTATAAATAGCTAATTTAAATATTTATACTAAAAGAGCCTAGCTCTCATGATATTTATAGATATAATAAATAATAGGTTTTTTATTATTCATGATATATTCCATTCGTTCATCTACTTAATTACGATGATTAATAAAACATGAGTACTTATCGAATCTAACATTCTATATATTATTATAGTTATTCTCGTTTATAGTTTATATTCTGTTATTTAATGGTATACGGTTGAAGGGCTGTGATAATGGAGGAGGTGTAAATTAGGGAGCATATCAAGGAAGGCGTTGTTTTACAATAAATAATTATTATAAAATAGTTAATATTTCCCTTCTTCTACCAACGGTTGATTGCCTGTGTGTTGATCAAATTTAAAATAAAAAGAAATTCATGTTTAGTTTTAATTTGATCGTTAAACAAATCCTTTATATTTGCCAATACATAATTCATTCATTCCTCATTATCATCATTGCTCTTGTGAATTTTTGAAAAAAAAAACAATATCGTTAAGTATTTTTCTCCGCCATAACCTACTTATTCTTTTAAAAAATAATCGTCAAGTTAATTTAATAAAAATAATATTTTTTTTCAATCAAATGACAGGTTTGTCGCATTTGTGCATTGCTATCACAATTTGAACATTGTACTCAGTTACATGAAAGTGGCACGTAAGTTTATAATTTTGTTTTTTATTGGTACTATTTTTCGCCAAAAGTTGGCCGCTTTATGCAACTGAGTACATTCCTATGCGTACTTTGTTATGTCACTTATTTTTTCAAATTTGTTTTCTATAGTGGGCTACTGTTCAGTGTTAAAATATCTGACCGTACCTTTTTCTTATTTATTACTAATAGAGAAGTCTCAAGTTACTTAAGACTTGTAATGTCTAAACGGTATTCTATACATGTAAAATCTATTTATTTTAAACCCTCAAAGAGGTCTTGCATTGCCGTTTTATCTGTATATATATATATATATATATACATATATATATAGATGCACTTCACTGATCAAGGCTCACAAGTTATAGACCATTTTTTTTAACTGTCGTATAATATAAACAATTTTATCATTTTGTGTTTAGTGTTAAATTTATTAAAACATGTTACATTTTTAAACCAAAAAAATAAATAATATTGTAATAGTTTTAATTTATAAACAATTTTTTTTTTCTGATATTCGTTTGATGAAAATGTTGTTTAAATTATAAGACTTGTAGAAAAAAAATTGTATAGACATACATTCTTTTATCAATAAAGGGTAAAATAAGAATTTGTGATAATGGTGAATGGTGATAGTAGTGGGCATGTTATGGTTAATTCTTTTGTAAGTTTATAATTGAAATTCTAAAGATATATAAGAGGTATTTTTCTAATTTAAATGGATTGAATATTGTACCTTTGAACTTACCTACAAAGTTATCGTTACCTGATATAAGTTTTGATCTCTTGAAACTAGTTTTAACAAATACCTAATAAAATATATTGGTTGTTTAAGACATTAGATTGAACTGTCTTATGTTAAAAAAAAATGATACAAATTTTCGAATGCCAAACTACGTTATTATTTGAGATATTTTATATTTAATATTTTTAAGTACTTAATAAGTTTAATTTAATAAAAGGTATAAGTAAAAAATGTGTAATTGACTTTCTGTTTTTCCGAGCCCCACAATATAACGTAGATCTAGAATATTCCTTGCTGAGTCGTTCTTAATACGTTTAATTCCTGCGTTTGCTAGATATAACACCTTTAAAATTTTGTATCTGCCCGTGAAAGTCGCGGCAAAATCCGGTCAGCCGTTCTGAAGATAACTTAGACAAACAAGCAGACAAAGATTTTTAAAAAGTTTAATGAATGCTTTATTCAAGTGATCATAATAAAATGAGCTTAAGCGTTTTTTCCGAAATCACAACCAACACTTTATTTGTATAAATACGAGTTAATTTCGAGCTTATTTTAATTTTATTTACTCGTACATAACCATACTAAGAATAAGTTTAGAGTACTTCCCGGTAACCTACAATCCTAAAATTAAAAATAAAAGTCATAAAGCACAACAAGTAAAAAAAATAAGCGAAAATCAGGTTTCATTATTGCCCGAAATTGGCATGTTGAAATTTTTGAGTGAGTAAGTAGGTACCTACCTATAAAGTCAAGTGTGGTGTATGAAAGGCTGCCGTGCTTATGAAACAATGCATTTTTGACATAACAGAATTTAAGATTTAGCCTTTGCAGTAACGGCAGAAATGTTTGAATATTCTAAAATACAGCATGACTTATATTAAAAGATCAAGTGTAGGTTACCTCCGGATACTTTAATCTTGTTTCACATGATGGTCTTTTAGCACACAAGTATACGTAAAATGTGAAGTATGATTAAAATTTCAAAGTCAATGATGCCAGAAATGGGAGATCGAAATTTTGAACCTAGATAAGAAAGTTCTAAAAATATAAAAATAATAAGTGTAGGGTACCAGCACTGTAATTCAGTTACTCAGAAAATTCTTGCACCAAAAAATTAAATTGCGGAAATAAAGACGTTGAATTAATAACATAAATGGCGGGGAAAAATTTTGGAGTAGGTGCCCAGGTAGTAAAAGGAGTTCCTTGAAGATACTACCTGATATTAAGAAAATAGTGTAGGGATTTAGGATTATAGTGTCTACCTCTACCTACTGAGAGGTGAAATATAATGCTTAAATTTAACATGAACATCATCAGCACAAAGTAAAGGAAAATGTTCAGTAAAGAAAATGTAAAATTTTGAAATATATATTTAACTGACGGCCAATTGGTGCAGTGGGCAGCGTCCCTGCTTTCTGAGCCAAGGCCGTGGGTTCGATTCCCACAACTGGACAATGTTTGTGTGATGAACATGTATGTTTTTCAGTGTCTGGGTGTTTATAATAAGTATATATGTATATTATTCATATAATTATTCATCAGTCATCTTAGTACCCATAACACAAGCTATGCTTACTTTGGGGCTAGATGGCGATGTGTGTATTGTCGTAGTATATTTATTTATTTAACTAGCGGACCCGCGCGACTTCGTTCTCGAATCAGTCAACTAAAAGTAGTCGTATGCGGTATGTTGTCGCGGATTATTTTATAGAACTTTAAAGAAGCAACTCATATACTTACTACATATTTCCGTCGTTTGGCGTAACGTTTACCGTTCACGCATCGCACGCATCGGAATCTCTCAAAAAGGATATTTTTTGCAGTTTTTGCATCATTTCTCATTAATGATGGTAGCCATTGGTCGTAGCGTGATGTTATATAGCCTTAATTGATACTTCCAGTCTAAAAAAATCGAATCAGCATTTTCTAAGATTAGCGCGTTCAACCTAAATAACACAACTATTCCTATCTAAAAAAACCACGTCAATCTAAAACTGCTATCCTGTAGGAGCTGTTTGCTGTTCCAGGATAAAAAGAAGCCTATGAGCTATTCCAGGCTGTTACGCATGCATTCGATCGTTGTCCCATATGCCTTGCGACGTTCTGTTGTCTGTGAAGATTTGTCCTTTATATCCGACAATATTTATCAGATCTTCATTAAAATTAGACAATACATGCTTAATAGTATATATACACTTTCAAATAAAATAAGAATTATTAAAATCGATTTAAATTTAACGGAGTTATGGAGTAAAATAAATATATAATAGGAGTATCCTATATGTTGACCCGGAATATCAGCTACTAACTATACCAAATTTTATTTAAATCCGTTCAGTAGTTTTCACGTGATGCCCGGACAGACAGACAGACAGACAAAAATTAAATAGAAAACCTGTTTTGGACCCAGTATCGATTATAAAGCATCCCCCGGTCAAAATTTTTCAAATATATTAAATGAACAGAAATCTTCCAGTTACAGATTTATTAATGCCAGAAATAAAAGGACTTCCTTTAATGTTTTTAAAATAGGTAATGTTGAGTGACGATGCCGTGTGGTGACGGCAGATCAGAATGCAGTTTCACCACACGTCCTCTTTTCGCGGGTGTCGTACGAGGCGAACAAGAGATATATCTCTTGTTCGCCTCGTACGACACCCGCGGTAGTAACGGAGAACGGGCAGAAGCGTTTTCCGTACAACCAGCGTAATGATTATAGGTAGGTAAACCTACCTTCTTGTTGGAAGATGCCTTTAGTCCAGCAGTAGACTGCTATAGGCTATGGATAAAATCACTATGCATAACGGCATCGAATGGAGATGGAATGTGGGCAGTTTAAAACAAAGTCAAATGCAAATCACACCTAAGCTTTTATTCGTTTATGTACCTAGAAGCGGTGATAGCACAGTGGGTAGAACTTCGACTTCACTTTCGGGGGGCGAGTTTGAATCCCAGCACCCCCATCTAACTTTTCTTTCTTAAAGTTTAGGCGTTTTTTAAACAATTAAAATTTGACTTGCTTCAACAGTGAAGGAAAACATTTTGAGAAAACCTGCATGCATGAGATTTCTACCAATTCACACTGGGCCAGCGGATTACGACCTAAACCCCATCTCACTGCGGGAGAAGACCCGTGCCGTGGAGTGGGCCAGTAATGGGTTTATATGATGTACTTTATATCCTTCATATCACAGGTAATAATATTTTTGTTGAAGCTGACGTGTGTCAGGCTTAAGTGTAAGGCGTACGGAGGCTTATGGCAGAACCCACTTTGGAGGGTACCCCCTATATAAGAGGAGAGGATCCTGCCCAGCAAAGGAGGCTGATGATTTACTTAGTATCCTTCATAACAACTTTTCGCGCAATCAATATAAAATATTATCGTATTCTGAATTTAGATGGCACACGACTTTATGTGTATGTTGTCTATATTTTTTACAAGCTGTGTCGCCGTTAAAAGCGTCGTCGAGTGGCTGTTAGCCCCAGACATCAGAGCTACGCTGTGAGTGCAATTTACTCGCTAGTGGACTCAAAGAGAACGGTATTTACACTCGTTATAAAAGTTCATACAATAAGTATATCGCTACATTTTTTTTTTCATTGGATAATTCCGCCATCGGCAGCAAATTAATGATATATCTAACTATACTCTCCTAACATTTAGCCAATGAAGTTGAAAACGTTTCCGGATAGGTAATGCCAATTCTGATGTCCACAGATATCTAAACGATATTAGCAGATAAGAGTAGTACATCCTATTCACAACGCTAAATGTGATGTATAGCAATAGTTTTGTACAGAATTAACAGCAATACAGAATAATAAGTTGCTCTAAATTCTGACATAGTATTTACGATTCTAGAATATTGCCTTTTTTTTTTTAAATTACTCACGTAGATACTGTATATTCTTCAATTCTGTTGGAAAGAGTAACTACTCGGTAGAATCTGTATCTCAGAGTCTCAACACAGAGAATTTAACTTTATAAGAACCTGGAATAACTTGAAAAACATAACAATATTAATTGATCCAGCAGGCTAATTTTAAATTGCCTACGCTATTAAGTAAAAAATTGAATGTAGCTGATAACTACGGTGAGAAGTCCTAAAACCAATCCACGAGTACTGTGCCTTTTAAATATTATGACATCGCAAAGGAAATTCGATTGTAAGGACATCGCATCGTAAGGAAAAGGTAAGAAATTTCGAGAGGTACTTTTCCGCTTTTCTCCGAATCTCGGGACATCTATGAATGGTGGTTATTATTTCTATCACAAAGGTCTAAACTAAGCTTAAATATAGACATTTTGAAGATCATTAATGCAAATAAGATCATGCATCCGTATAAAATGGACAGTACCAAAAACTTAGGGGCGTGCTATTTGTGCAGCTGACACATACAATTTGTTTCAAGATTTTCCGTCTGAATCTAGCCTAAAATTCTAGGCATTCTCTTACACAAATGAAGTTTTCGTATGCCTTTAACTCCTTTCTAAAATAGAAAGACCGTTCCATACATAACTCCTTTTGACACGGACATCTTGTGAAGGTCGCCAAACAATCATTAAATTAAATCTGTCGAGCGAAAGAAATCGGTCTGGTGGGCCAAGGCAATGTCAAGAGATGGATTGAAGCTTGTTCACTTTGACTAGATTTCAGAAACGGGAAACCTGGTCACGAAAGTATCGGGAATTCCCGGTTATTTTCTATAAAATGAAACCGGGAAATCAAATTTGATTCGATACTTTCGAAAACTAAATGGTAAAATAGATATGAATAAATAAACATCGCCTCCCATGTTAGCGTAAAACATATCCACCGTATCCTTGTTTTTTCTTTGTATCTTTTACTAAGGCAGATTAATTCAAAGCGTCTTTCACTGATAAACTATTAACTAAGTATCCTAGACAGAGGTACGGGGTAACTGAATTACGCCATTAGAGTGTTATAGTCAGGCACGTTGGTGGTTTGACGCGATCTAGCGAGTCAACGACGGATATTGCCTTCGTAATCAAGTTATTTTCAAACTCTGATTAAACCTCAAGGTGCCTATTGTAAGTAAATTACTTATGTGGAATCTAAGAACAATGTAGTTTGGAATGCATACACAATGTCAGAAGAATAACATGTGAACGGATTAAAATTCAGAACATCAAACTTTAACGTTCTAAATAGCTACAAGGCCGCCTGGTGCACTTTTCCATCTTAATTTATTTTTGCAATTTCCAGTTAAATAAAACTAATTAACTATAAACTGAAAAAATCAGCATTTCGTGCATATCTAGTATTTTATTTTTATTTAAATACTGACCTCATTAATAGTTGAAATGTTGTTTGAATGTAAACATTTTGTATATACGCATCAGAAGAGTTTTTATGGGTTTTTTCTGCCTATCTAATAAGAAATATTTGACTACTTCTATATATATATATATACTTGGACGGATAGACTTCATAGATTGGTGTTTCTTTGTGCACAACACGAACCAACCTTTTGTCATTGAACAAAGCAATTCACCACGTAGTGAGATATTACATTTACATACATCATAATTTAAAGAAAAATATGTTTTAAAATAAAACATACTAATCATATTCGTAAATGTTTATTTTACCTAAAAATTACTGAACAAAAAGACAATTCGCGAAAGCGAATAAACAGCGTTTGAAGGTTTGAGAAAAACATGTTTTTAGGATAATCATGATCGTTGAAGAGCAATTGGGGGAGTTTATTTTTAAAGAGTTTTACTTGGAAAAACATTTCTGATAAACTTTTTCTAAGCTTTGTGTGACGTTATTCTTTATTTTCAAAAGTTCGTTGCTTAATCTTACTCAGTTCTTACCTACAGAGATTGTTCTTCTTTGTTCTTCTTTGTTGCCGCTGGTGTCTAAACCTTGTACTACAAGTATATATGTGTAGTACAAGTAGTTAAACAAGTAAATATCAATTTTATTCTATACCCATGAAATTTTAAAATGTAAGTTTTGAAATGAATGAAAGGAATTATATTAACAAATATGATGAAAACATTTTTTTTTGTACGTTATTGAAGGGAAACAATTTCGTACAAAAAAAAACAACCTTTCTCATCTTATAATATTCACATTTTATTTTAACTACTACAGCTCTATAAAAAGGGACTGTTCAGTGATTATTTGTTGTTAATTTCGCTGAATGTTATAGCTATATATATACTGTACCGGAAATTAAAGGTTCAGAAATTCAGTTTTAATTAATTCACTGGAAGCAATGGCTAAACGAACAACAAAGAACCACTACAACGTTCTCTGTATACCAAGTCTCAAAGTCTTTGCGTCCGTAAGGACTAAGAGACTAGTGCAGTCCGTTTTTCAAACTGCATTAAACAGAAACTCGTTTCTCTGTTTATTTAAGAATCTCGAAGCAATCCAATTAGGTAGATCGATGTTTGCGCTCTCAAAGGACTCAAGAGACGGTAGCGACTCTCTTCCGTCTCGGCGCACCTTTCAAAAGACATCGAGAGTTCGCTTGCAAAGGCCCTCAGACCTCACTCTAAACAGTAAACAGTCTGGAACTGTACTGACTTATTTCATTTTCGTGCTCTGTCTGTTTCAGCTACCTTGGTAGGTACATAGGTATTATATATTGCGTACTCCAGTCCTATATTTTTACCGCTCGATAGGCTGCTGTTACCTACTTTATTTTTGCCATCAATTAATTGACGCAATTTAGGCCGTAAATGTGTAGCAATACGAGTGTTGGAAATCTGGAATTAGATTTACAAAAACACTATATTATTGGTTCTAGAAAACAACGTGTGGCGTTTCAAATTGAGACAAAATTGAAGCTGGCCCTTATATGGTGATAGCCAGTGCCCAAAACGGCAGAGATTATGTTATAGGGGTGTAGTGGGTGCAAATTTATTTTATTTTATTTGTTTTTAAAAGAATTCTTTATGAATATACGCTATAATATTTCAATATTACCAAAACCATTTTTACACGAAGCCGTAATTGAAAGATTGTTATCATAAGACACGTTAGAAAAAATTGAGTGTGGGTATTTGATTCCCTTGTTACTTTGTATGTTTTACATTGACACTATATAACGACACGACAGAGGGGTTTGAATTGAATGCAACGTTGGACCGTTCCGCGTCAAAGGCTCTGGAATGAAATCGCAAATAGACGACCGGCCGTAAAAGTTTCGAATACCCCGCAAAACTCCGACTTTCCCCAAACCTTATTTCGAACGTTCATGTAAGCGGGCTTTGATGATATCGTGCGCACATTCGACAAATAAAACAGCGAAACCGGGAAATTTGAATTTTGTTATATTATAGTCTGCTCATCAAGATAAGTCTACTTTTAAAAACTATAAGTGGCATAGAACGACCGACTATAATCTTGCTTGATAACATATATTCTCTGTCTATTTAAATAATTAACATGTAAACATTCCTAAAATCAGTTATCAGTCTTTTATATAGATATATTTTGATCTCCTAAAATACAATTAAATATGTTTCGCTTTTAACGTTCACGTATATTTTAGCTAGCAAGTAGCAGTCAAACCTTTACATGTGCTATATGGCTGATAACTCTGAGATCTTAGCTGTGAATGTAAAGCATTGGACATTCATCTGTTGAGGCAACATAGCCATGTAACTTTTCTTCTTCTTCTTCTGTTCCTGGGCCTTTTCCGCACTTGGTTGGTCTGGGACCGTCCGTTGTACGTGTGGCCACTGATGCAGCTCCCCGCTGGATCATTCCAGCCAGCCGAGCTCGCTCCAGAAACTTAGCAGGCCGCCCAGGTCGCCGAGTGCTTCATGGAGTGTCAGGTAACTTTTAAACAAGAGTTTAATAATAATGTATACAGAAATTAATTCACAAACATTTCACTCCAGCGTGAGACATCATAGTTAAATTTTGTGAATACAGATATATTAATAATTCATAATGAAAGTCACATGGATAAATACGAGTATTTCCACAACACACGGCACCGTCGTCTCAAATGCTAAGTGACGAAAGTTAGATACGTATGCACGTTTACATAAAAGGGTTCTGACCTTCTTTGCACACAGGTAAGTAAATTTTCACGCGAAGCAAACTTTCGAACCCTATTCCAAACTCAGGCGCGAGGGTAGAATATTCCTTTGTCAAGGAAAAGAATGTGAACGTTGCTCGCTGTGGATATTCTATGCTAGGTATTACTTTCAAAGCATATTTTCCTCTTTAACGACGGACATGATTAAAGTTTATACAAAATAGTAAAATAGTTCAGATACTTTCTCATTAAAAACGCTTCTACGACGTGGCCACAGCCTAAAAACTTTTGTTATAAATATTCTTAATGTTAACGTGTGTTAATTTTGTATTTCACGCTTGGAAAAGCTCACTCGGGGCTTTTGTCAGGAAATAGTAGTTAGTGTTTTCTGAAAACGTTTGGCAAAAACCCACGTGTAAAAACAATAAAAAAAAAAAATACCTATTACTACGACAATACATACATCGACATCAACATAAGCGTAGATTGTGTTAAGATAATTAATGAGTATTTTATGAATAATATACATATATACTTACAATATACAGATAAACACCACGACACTGAAAAGCAGTCATGTTAATCACACAAAAATTTTCCAGTTGTGGAAATTGAACCCACAGCCTTGGAATCAGAAAGCAGGGTCGATGCCGACAGCGCCATTAGGCCGTCATTTAAAAGTATAAAAAACGCGGTTCGCCCTGAACCAAAAAAGTCTTGCGTTATGAGAATACTTTACACTTCATTCTGTATATGTATAATGTTAATCAAATAAAACCGAAAAATTTCGAAAATAAATTAGTATCTAGTAAGTGCCTCCAAGCATCATTGATGTGTTCCTTGCCAGTGTTATTACTGGCACAAGCTCCATGTGCCAACAGGATGTGTTGCATGCCCTGAAAAGTATTGTTCCGTTTAAAGGCGATGGCTTAAGCGGCGGTTTTTACAGTCAGTTGGGCCATCTGCTTGGTCCATCAACTACCTTGCTAATATTATAAACGCGACGGTGTGTCTCCTTGTTTGTTTGTTTACAAATAGGACACAGGAAAACTTTTCGTGGAGTGAAAAAAAGGAGCTTTTGTTACGCACTGGTAAACCTATCTTGACATAATATTCATACAGATAGTTGGACACCTTGTAAGGTAGTAAAGTACACGATTAACGTTTGATTTTTGAAGTGAAACTTCTTTATCACATATGGGAGAAATTTTAAAACAATGTAACGTTTTTCTGTTACGCCCCATCTTCATTTCACATTTTTCTAATACATTCAATACGTGGGTGTGATTATAGTATCTTTTTTCAGCTTAAACAAAGTTTTTGATTTTAATATCAGTGAATGTAAATAATTTAATCACAACTAGCAATTATTCATTAATAAGACTGTTAATCTAGTAAACATCAATCCTACTATTATAAATGTGAAAGTGTAGATGTTAATTACTCAATCACGCTAAAACTGCTGAACGGATTTAGATGAAATTTTGCATGAATGTTTTGTAACTTTTGACATGGAAAAGAAAATAGGCTACCTTTAATCCCGATTCCTTAAATAGGTCTCGAGGGAAAAGTGAAGCGAGCTAAACCGCAGGCAGATAGCTTTAAAATTTGGTAAGCATTTATTTTATTTATTTAAACAACTTTATTGCATAATAAAGGAAACACGCACAGGAAAACTTACATTAACATAAATTATATGCAAAAGGCACTAACAGTGATCTCTTCCAGACTTCCAGGCAAGCATGTTATGGAAAAGGACATATATTTTTGACAAATCCGTCTTACTTAAAACGAATCATTCTGAAACAAAATATGAACAATATATAACACCTTGTAGCAATGCCCAGATGTATTCTATCAATAACCATAGAAGCAACGTAAAAAAATATAACTTTTGCAGGAAAAAGTCAACCTACGTTTAAAATATAGTAGGTACCCTGGCTATTCATCTTCGTTTGAACGTTTGAAACTGCTACGGATTCACTTAGCCGAAGCAAATTTTAAAAGAGATACTTTTAATTTTTCTACATTGGGTATAAGTAGGCTTTTCGTTTGATCATGATTTTTAATGGATTCTCTTTCTTTCAAAATTTGTTAATATAAAATCGATACATGACGTTCGAGTGCTACGAATATTTCGAGCTTCAATAATGTAGAAGCGTTATGTAGCCACTACAATTTCTTTGTATAGACCACACTGTGAAACACAGTTATATTGCAATATTGACCTTTTTGTCAGCCAAAAAATATAGATAGATCTTCGCTTTATAAACTGCCTCTCTTTGGTATGGTGTTTTAATCACTAATAATTTCGCATCATTCTCATTTCATCGAAGAGGGTGCAAACTGAGATGTGAAAACAAAGCGATTATATTATTCTCTTTATTATACACTACTCGTTTAAGACTGGAATATAAAAGATTGGCCTTAAATAAATTAAACATTATTACAGGTCCCTGTAATGGATTTAAACACTAAGGTCCTTACAATACTTACCTAAATCAAAACAAGGAGGTCTTTTTATATACAGGTTACCTACTTTATGTCGGTTATATCGAGAAGAATACAAGAGATCATTATTTGAACCAATGTCTATCCAATTAAAGCTATGAAGTGTAGGATTTTTTACTTACAAACCAGACCCTTTTTACGTGCAGCGTCCATTGGAAAACAATGGAGCGTTTGAAGAAATCAGTTTTATTAGTATTTCAATAAAACAATACAACGCCATCTAAAAAGAACGAGAATCGGGGCACTCTTGAAGAACAAAGGCCCTGTAAAATAAATATTCATGCTAAATGGTGAAAACATTGAACGTGAATTCTATCATCCGATATTTAAATCCGACAGGAGAGGTGCGGTCGGGCGGGCGGGCGAGATGTTGCCTCAGGCGCAGGGGAAGCGCGGGTGGCGGGGGAGGAAAGCGAACGGAGCGCGGGCCGCGGGGGGGCGGGCTGGTAATCAGGCGGCCCGGCGGAGGCTGTATTGATCGCGGCGTATCCTAGCAACGCGCGAGATGGCAGCACAACCGTCCCTCGCACCGGGAGCGATCTTTTTGTTCGAGCTCACTCTAGGTGAGACCGTTTTGATATAATCTCTAACATGATGATTCAATTCGATTCAACCGCAACATTCGGTGGGAGATATGCTATTTGGTAGCTTCTAGATATGGTTATGGCCGATCATGGATAATGATGAATCTGTTAATAATAGAGCTAAAGAGCTTGTTTTTTTTGGTTCGAGCTCGAAAATCTCTGGAACTATCAGTCGGATTTGTTTTTTTGTAAATAGGCCAATTATTTACCAACGTTGAAGAAGGTAACATCACCCTACAACATTCAGGAGCCGAACAAACGAAGTATAAACGCGGGTAGGCGATGTGGTGCGGTGGCTCGGGGTATATGTTAAAAGCCTGTATTTATGAGAAAAAAACACTAGAGAGAGAACGAAGTCGCGGGAAATCGGAAGTTTTATTAGATCTCTTTTCATGTTTACTGTTGAACAAAGGAGCGCGAGTAAATTTAATAAAGGCTTAGCGATGGCAGCACTCCAACTGGGGCCGAGACGAAAGCTGTGTAAACATAATTAGGAAAATATTATGTGTAGACGAACATAATATCTTGCTCATCCAAAGCAGCCGCTATAGGGCACGTCTTACCGTCGGCTTCTTATATATGTGTATGTATCCAACATGCAAATCTGTTTGATAATAACATTATACGCGAGGCCTTTATGCGCAGCATTATTTTTAACTTTGCATCGAGACCTTTTCAGCATGTAGGTTTAGTGTGTGATTGTATGCTCAGTGGTACTGGCCTAGGATAAAGATAATATTAGGTCCTTACTAATATAATATTGGCGTTATATATAATATTGGCGTTTTGTCGTACTGGCCAATTTGGTCTCAAATGATCTTTGGTTAGGAATTCCAATTTTAAATTTATACAGCTACTAGCTGATACCCGCGACTTCGTTCGCGTGGATTAAGGTTATCATTCCCGCACGCTCGTTATCTTGTTTTTTAATTTTAACAAGGTAACTATTTTAGAGATAGGTATTTTCATAGCATAGGTGACATGCATACAAAATTTCAATGCTGTCTGTCTACGGCTTAGCTCGTGAACAATATTCAATGTTCTTCTCCATGTCAAAGGCTCTTTGCATGCAGAATTTCATCCAAATCCGTTCAGCCGTTTTTGCGTGATTGAGTAACAAACATCCCCACTGTCACATTTATAATATTACTAGCTGTTGCCCGCGACTTCGTCTGCGTTTGTTTTTGTTTTTCAAAAGACATGTGGCATTCAATTTAGGTGTAATTCTACTGAAATTTTTAAGTTGTGTATTCTTATATAAAAAAAAGAAATTGGGAAGTTTTTAAAAATAAATTTTTCAATTCACATAATAAACAATATCTAAAAAGAACTGTCTGAACTGGACAGAACTAATTAATTGCTTGGTTTGTGGTTAGTTTTTAGTAAGACGAGGTACTCGTAAGAATAATAGAATGAAGTTTTTGAAAATAAGCGTTTTCAATATATTTAATCTTTACAAACGTAGTTACTATATTGCTATAATAATAGCAAAAGGTAGCGAGGAATTTTAAAAGCAACTTTAAATGGAAATTTCTTTGATCTTACGGAAGAAAATGTTCTTTCGCGAGAATTTCTTAAATCTCGTGCATATTTTTCAAAAAGCAGCGTTCCCGGAAACGGGAAAATGTAATAATGTTACGGTGCACCCTCCGCGAGTCGCGTCCTGCATTCTAGTCAGCATTATACAAAGACGCGTCTCATTTCCTTATAACATTTCTCCTTTGAAATATTATATGAATACCTTGCAATTGTATTGTAATTGACAAGGCATAGCGAAAACAAGCAATTGTTTACTTCGCATGCGACATATATTCCTTTCTCGGGATAGCTAATGATATCATTTTGATATATATATCAAAGAAGGCGTTATTACCTTCTACTTTAAAATAATAATATAAAATCATATACAAATACAGTACAATTTTTTAACAAGCAATCACACAGGTAATGATCTTCACCCGCCCGAGAAGAGAATAGAAGAGAATGAATACGGAGAGAAATAAATGATTTAATATATTATGAGACTGAAATTAAAAATTTAATGATGTAAGTTTATTGTTTAAATAAAATAAATCAAAATCTAGCCCGGCGAAGCGGGCTGGGTACGCTAGTTTAAATATAAAATATAACGTCTCAGTAGCAATTCAGTTATAATTTTAAGTACCACCAACCTCGTTCGTGATTAAATCTTCTAAACATTTAAAAGAGAAAATCACTGACTCAGTCAATGACCAATTACGAAATCTTAGGAGCAATAAATCCTACTTAATTTATAGTTCTAAATGTGAAACATGGTAGGCAGGTTTCTTTAGAACGAAGGTGTCAGCTAAGAAACGGTTTTGAGAATTTACCGGGGTGAAATAGTTGTACATGTAAATGTTTCATTTACTTTGTTTTTGTATATAAAAGGCAAAGGTGACTGACTGACTGACTGGTTGACCGACTGACTGATCTATCAACGCACAGCCCTAACCACTTGGAGGGTTAAATGGGGAATTAAAGTAAGCATGAATTTTTTAATATTATTTTTTATTTTTTAAGTAACATCCATGAAACTATGATTTTAGGTTTTCGATTAAAAATAAAGAAGTACGTGTTTCACAAATTTTTAAAATTCCAGCTCCAAAAGGGATGAAACTTTTGAAGTAATTTACGACGTTTTTTTAGCCATTTGTACTGAAAATTTACCAAATCAAAAATTTAACTAAACGTGAGCGAAACCGCAAAAGCTAGTAATCAATATGGATTTTTAGTTCGCTTTTATAAATCAGATGTACCTATTATTTGAGAGTATGTATTTCTTTCTGATTGTGACCTGATAGCGTATAACTCATCGGAGTGATGGTGAGGTTCTGGCAGACGTAGGCGGTTTAGGTCAAACTTAAAATTTCATCACGGACGAAGTCGCGGGCAGCAGCTAGTATATTACAAATCGATAAAAATATAGAAATCGATAACTATTTCTACGATTATTCGGATTAGTAATTGCTAACGCGCTGATACTGAGAACTTCTTCACAGAAAAACCCAACCTTTGTGATTCATAGTTGATCTAACAATTTACTAACGAGGCAGCTTCAAATCCATAAATATGAAACAGCATTTAAATTTTAAATATATCATTTAATCGTTTTGGAGTTTTGGAGTCAGGATACTGACTTGGTGTAGAGAAGACAGGTTCATCTTTGATAATTCAAAATTTGTAAGCATTTTAAAAACCAACAAAAACAATTAAGAATGGCCTTTTACAACTGGCATATAACGTTTGTAGAAATTTTTTCGTTCCACGGCCTTGTGCGATTTTCTGCCCATCGCATGATTTCTAATAAATCCAAATAGAAATAGCGCAAACATTTCCACAATTTCGGTTAAGCGTAGATTGACCTATACTTGAAACTTGTATTTAAATGCAATCGTTACCCTAGTATTTAGTATTCCGTAGAGTCTACAGCTATTCGTAGACCATTGTAGCAGCTTATATTAGCCCTACAGCTATAGTAATAAAATATAATAGAGACACTAATTAAAATTCAGTTGATTTGTGATCGTTCTTATTTGAATTTGAAGAGAGTAATAAAATGAAGTTAACACGAAATAAATTATTATTTCCAAATTAATTTAATTCCATTAGAAAGCGTCACATCATAATGTGGAATTTGGCTTTCAAGTGCTAATGATTTCGTTGCATAAAAATCTCCATATTTATCAAGTTTTTGAAGACCTAGCGCAACGTTGAGCGCTGTGAATTTAAGTATGGGATCCCGGTTTCTAATCACGGCAGGGGTAGTTCAATGTGATGAATTTATTATTTCTGAATTGTTTCTATTCTGGTGGGAGGCTTTGGCCTGGCTATATACCACCCTACCGACAAAGACATGCCGAAGAAAGAAAGAAATTTAATTTTCCAGTGCGATGTCGTGTAGAAACCGTTTAGGGGTATGACTACCAAGCTCCCTCACAGGTTAGCCCGCTACCATCTTAGACTGCATCATCACTTACCACCAGGTGGGATTGCATTCAAGGGCTAACCCGTAGTGGAAAAAAAACCAACGTTGTATAACAACTAAACTGAATAGTTGACATTTGGCAACTAAATTACAAACGTAATTTTACACTCTCATAACCTTTGACAAAATATTGCTTTTTCCGAAGCGGGGGCGGGCGTTAATGGTTGAGAAGATCTCCCGGCGCTTCAACATCAGCATCTTTATTGTGACGAGCATAAATTTCTCACCTATATTATATATCATGAAGGAAGTGCAAACCGTGTACTTAGTATTGTAAAGTTTCGGTAGCCATCTTAACATGTTATTATAGTTGTACCTGATGTATCAGGTTCAGAATGTACTAATATATAATAAATACAATAAGGTAAGTACATTTTTTTTTATTTAGTTAATTTCTACATACATAACTTAATTCTTCCTTATTTTCCGTTATAGATATGGTATATCACACTACATACAAATGTAGGCATAAGTGACATTTCGCCTTCCTTCTATATATCTCGCATATCCATTTACAATTAGTATGCATTGTAAAGACGTTAAGAAAAAGTATAAAAAAGAAATGGTTTATTCTTGTCCCTTAGTAGCAAACATTAAATTTTGGTTTTAAACCAAAAAAAAATAATTGCCCAATCACCACTCTTTCTACCTATTGTATTTGTTATGCTATCTTTTTTCTATTCCACTTCACATTAGCCCTTGAATCTCGTCTGGTTTTAAGTGATTTTTAAAGACGCACAAGTGAAGTGATCTTATATTTAATATCTCGCCAAACTGGGCAGCCAGTTTGATGGCGAATTGGAGTTCTTATACTATATTTCTATACCTAATGCACCTACAATTAATTATTATTGTTATTATTAAACATTTGAAACAATACCTATTAAACAAGAAAAACGGACGATGATGCACAGTTTAATATGCTAGAAACCTAAAATAATATTGGTGTGCAATTTTATTTTATTTATTGAAATAAAAACCACTTTGCAGCTATTTCCAATAGTTGCAAAGCGAATTCTGCAGTGCAAATGTACAATAAACAATTTTCCCCGGAGTTGTCTTGGTTATATTTCCACGCCCATTGGAGCGGAAAATTGCTACCTACAACTATAAAAGAGACAGTATCGAGGAATTTCCACTTTCAGAGAACAAAGCAACGGCATTTATGTAGCGTGAGATACGACCTATAGCATGAATATTTTGCCTGTCAACTTTAACTTTTGGGAATTATATCCAACATGGAAATGCCATTACAGCATCAGTATTTTATATTATTAATTCTTTACCACTGAAATGTAACAGATAAAGCAGAATTCGGGTCCAAGAGGCTGGATACCCCACACGAGAACGTGCTGCGTTGGTAAACTCTCCGCGTTGGTGGACTACATAAAACTAGGCCATAAAACCGCAGCGTGTGGAAATCCCTATTAATACTTAGGTCCTGCGTTCGTCGGTTATGTTGATGACGATGAATGCAGAAATATCTTTATTAAAGAAATTTCTGCATTCATCGTCATGGTTTAGTAGGAACCTTTAGTAGGTTGACAGAGAAGGCCCAAAAGCAATAAGTCATGTATATTTGTGGCGTTCTCAATAGCTTTTCATTGTTATTAACATAATTTAACAAAATGGGAGTACCAGACGGTTACCAAGGCGGGATCGAAGGTTGGAATGAGAAGTAGAGTCAGAAATGAAGCGAAAACGATCCCTTAAATAAGAGGGAGATAGTTGACTATTAAGAATATAATAAAAGAAAGACAGTGGATGAAGTTCACTACGGAAACGGATAGGCAACCACTTTAGCCTAGCTCGGTACTCCGAGATATATAGTAATTTTAACGTGTGAAAATAATTATTGTTTAAGCCTTATTTGTGATTATTGTTACTACCAGCATCATATCGACTAAAGTGGTTATACAAATATCTTATACGACCCATAAAGGTCTATGTTGATGAGTAAATAACTATTAGGTCCTGAGAAACAAATACGCTGGCTTGTTACGTATCAGACACAATCATGAAATTTACCATATCTGTATGAGCCAAACATGTTAAAGACATACAAATCTTAAGACTTCAGTAGGCTGGGCAAAGACCAGCAGCTGGAAAATAAAAGGATATCACAGCCTGACCGGAAGATATCGATTAGTTGAACAAATTTGTGCTGGATAGATTGACGGCTACGCAATATAATTGAAAGGTGGAAAAATCTACCACGACAGCTAAGGACTGCAAGGTAGTACTGTTAATTCCTCTCTCCTATGAGAATAAAAAACTTGTGCATTGTATTTCCATATATTTTCCAGTCATCAATTAAGCATGAAAAGTTATTGACGTGCATCCGTAAAAACTATATTGTATTCCGGGCATGTCCGTCGACGCGATGTATCCGCGTCGTGTCCAAAATTCGTAATTAAAACCTCCCCCTGTCAATGACTGTGATGCCTGTCGAACTGCTGAAAGCCTCGCGGTGCTAATTAAGGATTTCGGATTGAATCTGACGGTGAAACAAAAACTGTTTCTGTTGAAATATTTATAAAAATAAACACCGACATATCGATTTTTTGTTTCAATTATTTTACCCGGCTAAGTTTGTTGTGGGCTCTTCTTAGACCAAGGCGCGTTTGGAACCCTCGTAGCTTTAGTTTTAAGTTGGCGAACGAAGTTATCACCATCCCCTTAAAACTTGTTTATGTAAACATATTATATGTATGAACGCTTCATAACTGCCTGTATCACAGGCCTACATGAATAAAGAAATTTTGATTAAATTAGATTTTGATTAATCGGTTGTATAAACATAGATCCAACGACGTTACCATAATTAACTCTGAAACGATTTTTAAATATAACATCGATGTCCCTCATCTCAGTCAGAGGACGTCCACTGGTTGACATAGAAGTTTCGTAAGGATTTCCACATCTTGGAGCCGCTGCTGCTTTGCGATTCAGTTACTTTTCCAGCAAATTATGGACTGCTCGTCTTCATATAAAACGTTGTAAAATTATGTAAATACGTAATTTACATACTTTGATAACGACGGATATGGCATAAAATACAAGTTCTATTATGCTCATTTCTATCTCGTCTACAGGGATTACATTAAGAATAAAATACATTGTATGGGTAATCCTTAAAAACCCCATTCAAAAACATCATATTCAATCAGCCCCCGCAACGATTATTCCTTTGTCATCCGCCCCGCGCCAGAATCAATTTGCTGTCCGATTTAGCTGGAAGCGTTTATGGCAACACAATGGATATTGAACAATCGCCTACTCTGAAAGTAATTACTACACATCAACGCTGTCGTGTGCAGTCGCAAACATGGCCGAATGAAACGGGCACAAAGCAAGCAGGCGCCAAACAGCCAGCGGCGCACCCTCCCGCTGCCGAGGATCAGGTGGCGGAGGTGATATGCAATTGACAGCAGGATACAATCGGAACTTTACACGTTCACCACGCAATTTCGGTCCGTATATCTGGTGAGTTTATTCGCTAAAATGGGTCGCAGAGGCGGAGGGCGGCGGGCGCGGGGGCCAGACGTTGCCAATAGTTACATCCGGGCTCGAGCTGCGGCCGACATGTTCTAGCTACTGGTGTATATATAGAAACTTTACATACCGTTCGATAGAACATTATTAATATGTACTATACGCTCACATAGCATTCATACATGGCTGCCGGCAATATTGACTGCAAATTAATAACTTGTTTCAGGAATCTGAACTGTGTAATTACCAATTTTATGGTCTGGACGTAGAGCTCTAAAGCTGCTGGTTTTGTTAAATTTTTTGTTTAAAATAGTAATACAAAAGATTTTTAGAAACTATTCAAATGGTACTTTTTTAATATATTTTTTTTTATTAATAATGGTGATAGAAATAAAAGTACTCTTTTTGATAGATTTGATTAAACTTTCAAAATAAACCCTGTTAAAACCACGATATAGGTAAATTAACTAATGAATAATACGTAATGACAAATAAGTTTCCACATTATGAACAAGCAATAAAACTGTAGAATATAAGATTATTTATGGTGTTACCGAAGTTAAATGAAAATATACTTCATTGTACACCCAAAAATAACAAAATAGATAACAAGAGTCAACAAATATTACGCAGGTACAATAGACAGCCTTATCGCAAAACTAAGAAAGGACAAGTTAATAGTTTAACTACAAAAACTTTTTGGGTGTTACTTATACTTGCATTTTATTACTTCTTACAATTTAACATTGAAAAGCTGACACTGAGTATTAATTAAACACTCTCATCACCGTCAACCCATTACCGACCCCAAAGCCCAGTTGGACTTCACACGTCTTTGAGAATATTATCGAGAACTCTTAGGCATGCATTTCCTCGTTTTTTCACTTCGCCGTTAAAGAAAGCGATATTTAGTTACTTAAAACGCACATAACATTTAAAAGTTAGAGGTGCGTTCGGGGATTCGAACTCGGCTCCCCGAAAGAGAAGCTGAAGTCATCACCACTAGGCTATCAGCACTTTGTTTCACTCTCAGTTAGTGTTGCCCAAATTCAGTCTTGGTCTTGCAGTCTTGGTCTTGTTCTTGCGTTTTTGCAAGACCAAGACCTTGGTCTTGGTCTTGCAAAAACGCAAAAATACGCAAAAAAACGCAAAAATACGCGGTCTTGTTCTTGAACAAGACCGCGTATTTTTAGCAAGACCAAGACCAAGACTGACCGTGCAAGACTTGAGCAAGAACAAGACATAGCCTGCAAGACTCTTGCGTCTTGCAGCTAGGACTTAGCGCTATTTCACGGAGTAGTTAGGTGTAACAGTTCGGTGTATAGGTAGGTAGGTACGCTTAGGAATTCTATGAGACGCAAAAAACTATATCAAAGAATATGAAAAACTGGACCTATGCGCATTACGACTAATACCATAAACATAGCGAATAAAAAAATATCTATTAAAATCAAACTGAGTGCATGCATAGTTATGTTTTAACCATCGGCACTTTGATAATGCGGCATCAAAGGTTTTGTACTTACTTCTCAAAGAAATTTGCCGCTTTTCGGAAGTACATGGTTATGATACACGCGCCGGCGGCTTCTTTTGAAATCTAAAACAATCGTTGCCGCCGCGCCGAAATCATAACATTTGACACTATTCATGCAAAATAATTTCGAATTTTAAGAGTACCTACAGGTGTTCCAAAGAATAAATAAGTTTCAGATTGGTGATTTTAGATTGGTGGAGGACGCATGAGACAGATTATCCGATTTTATCGAAAATGGCCCGTGATTTTCTCTCAATACCTGCAACTTCAGTACCTGCTGAGAGGTTATTTTCTAAAGCATCATTAGTAATTAGAAAACATAGAAATAGGTTAAGTGATGAGTCAGCCAGATGGTTACTTTGTATTAATTCTTGGTCAAAAGAATTGATATAAAGTATCATAACCTAATGATAAAGCTGTTGATTTGTGTTGTATTTTATTTTTTATTCAAATAAATGATAAATCGTAAAACTCTTTTATTAAATTTCTTATAAGTTGAGGGTTCAATCTCTTTCTAGACAGATAAGTATTGTTCTTTAAAATACAGTCAAGTTATTGTCATTAATTTGTTTTTTTACATGTTTTAGCAAATGTAAGCTTATAAATCATAAATGTTTATTAAGAAACAGTTACTTCCATGGAAAACGACATATAGGTCAGTTGATTTTTCGAATTTCTTATCAAATCTTCAGTTATTTATTAATCTGCTTGATCTTTACTATGGCTATGTTAATTCAAGCTCACAATGTTCCAATTCTAATACGTTTTTCTAAGATTTAAAGTAAACTTTAATAAATAGTAATAGACTAATAGGTAATTGCAAGACTTGCAAGACTCTTGCTGCAAGACCAAGACCAAGACCAAGACTGGGAGCGCAAGACCAAGACCAAGACCAAGACCAGGTGTATTGGCGCAAGACCAAGACCAAGACTGGCTAAGTCTCGTCTTGTTCTTGCATTTGGGCAACACTACTCTCAGTTATGGGTTTGATATATAGAGGAAGTTAAGATATGCTTAGTTCGTAGAACAAAGTGCTGAGAAGTCCATGGGATAATAACTACGCCGTAGTGCTCTACGATCTCTTACGAGTCAATAGTTGAAAGGTGAGAGAGGTAATAATTATTCGAACTATTCCTGAGCACATTTCGATTTGTGGAATAATAAAAGGGCCACTCTGTGACGATCGATGGCGACTTGCTGAACAAAATATTGCTCTTTCTTCCTCTCCTAAACATAAAACATTAAACCTATGAATTTCAGTTGCACAAACTACTAAGCCATCGAAGCTTCATTATAGCGGATTATAGCACAGAAAGCTTCTTATTCCTGTAGATCTACAAGTATCATAATAACATCTGTAAATCCAACTTGTGTACCAATTAGGCATGCCTGTTTGCTTTTCAAAGGCTGACTATCTATACATAGTCACCAATGTAATAAGAGAGCCTTAGTTCGCCGAAATTGCTTTGAGACCACTTGTGTTTAGTCAGTCGCTTTGAGAATGATATGTACTAACGAGACTAGTTACTATTATGAAGGTATAAGCTTATTATGTATGTAATTTAGCAAAACATAGTTGTAATTATAATCTACTAATTAATCTATTAATTTTATTATTAACTTACGAGTATTTATTTTTTCTGTTTGTTTTTGTTTCGGCTTTTAGATGTATTATTTCATATGCGAAATTAGAAGAGTGTTTACCTTTAAGTGGTTTTGCATACCCTGTGCAGTGGTGTGCACTTCATACATGCACAAAAGCACTGCCTACCCCTAATTTTTTGTATAACTCGTAAAAGAAGAGGATTTTTGCCGTTTTATGCAGTTTACCTGCTGTATGTACACCCTGGTAAGAAACCCAGTGCACACCACTGACCCTGTGCTGTGTATTTGTATGTCAATAGATTAAGTTATATTATTAGTTTAATAGCTGGTAAACCAAAAAAATAATAAATAAATAAGCTACTTCATATACGAGCATAGGGCGAGTATACATATAACTGAGTACTAAATTTATTTCTATTTTTTTTTAGTTCTAAAAATATTAGGTGTTAAACGTAGGTCTTCGCACTGATCTTGAAGGAAACCAATTTTGTGACTAAAATACCCAACTCTGAAGTTCTAGAAACCTGAAGCTTTTTATACACCAACTAATGTTGCAAGACAAGACACTTTAATTAATACCCTTCAAGACAATGTATAGCCCAGTAGTGTTAGATTGATAAGCGTTCAATCCTACATTGCATCATCAATAACCTAACCTATCAATTGTGACTAACTGTGGCTAATATGCGAAAAATTCGTAGTTTCAATATACATAGATATTTCCAACGCAATGCCTTAGTTTCCAGGTAGGTAGGGTAGGATAGGTATATTATAAAGGTATTGGTGTTTTTTAAAGTAATAATTGACAGCTTCAATTGATTAATTGTGATTACATCGGAAACCACGCCGGAACACAGCATTGCAACGCTGGTTGGCAGCAGAAATAAGTAAGGCGGTAATACTTCCCCGAACGAGCTCGGTCACAAAAAGCTCTACTAGTACTGAATTACTATTACTACTAATTAATTATAATTACTGTTACTGAAAAAGTTATTATCTATCATTTATTGATTTTCATTTTTTTTTTATTCTTAACAATGTTTACAAAAACAAGAAACACTATTAAAAATTTATAAGAATAAAAAACCACCTTCCGCTTGCACTGCTTTTGAATGCCCAAGCAACCGGCGGTCAGGGCTCCAGAGTGAGGAACTTCCTCACAATACGCGCCGTTTCAAGGACTACTGCCTTCTGTATCCGACCCGTGATCCAACAACAAAGCGAAAGCTTCTTAAGATGTTGGTCGAAGCTTTTCGCGAGAAGACCATTGACTGAAACGACTTATTACTGTCTTATGACAACTAATTATTTAAAAATAATTGTATCTTGAACTGACGTTATAATATCACATAAAAGACCGGCAAATGAACTTGCTCTCTAGAGCTAACACATAACGGATGCAGGAATTGAAAGTCGAGTTTATAAATATAGAAATAGCCTTAAAACACTTGCGCTTTTTTATATTAAAATAAATCCATGGCTTGTGAGCAAGCTATTAATACTCTACGGATGTAGTGTTACGGTATTCGTTATAAAAAAACGTATGTTGCACAACTTTTTCCTGGGATTCAATACTTTTTTAACTCGCTTTTATAAGTCTTGCCTGTATACTTGTTTCTAAGGACTTGATTTTGACCGTCTTCAAACGGTCTGAATTCGTTAAAGTTTTGTGGATATATCGAGGATAAGATTATTCCATTTTTCAAATCGATAAGGCAAGAATGTTGTTGATTGTAATTTATCTTTAACCAACCATTATTCTGATTTATCTAATATTAACATTTTTTTAAGAATTGATTGTACAAAGTTTTGCCTAAAATACCTAAGTATCATTAATTACTGTGTCGAATATCATTTATGTTAAATTCGGAGGCAAAGAAATTAGTAATATTAATACACTTAACTAAAGTAACCTATTTCGAGTTCAGATAGTTTGGTGGATTCAGTGGTCCCTATTGTTTGTTAAAAATTAAATGTACAGTTGAAATGTACATTTACATTTGTACGGTGCGACAATACGATAAATTTTTATTATCCCACCCATTTCTATGAAATATCTTGCTTATAAAATGAATGTAATATTACTAGTTTTAACCAAGCATTTATAAACATTAAAACGGTAAAACACGTAGGTACTCATCCCCATCTTTAGGAGGCATTAATCTCAACAGAGATTTATAGCGTTTCTCGCCGGCTGTGTTTGCCGTAACAATGCTATCAATCCTACCCCTTCTGCCCTGTATATTATCGCAGCGGAAACGATTCGTATAAATGTTGTAGCTGAGCATATCTAATTTTCACTTACCAACTTTTTCCTTTAGTTTGTTCTTTTTTTTTGCCGATGTAGGCTGTGCTCAATTGCATTGTTGTTGTATATCATAGCTAAAATACAATTTTCAAGCGGGATCTGTTCAACGGACAGAAGCAGTTGACGTGACCTAAGACTGGCTGGGTAAATTTACACGACAAAGTAGTACGAAATGAGCTCTCAACTTAAGAACAGCAAGGCGCCATGTGATAACGGAATCATGGCAAAAAGATAGACCAATCGATACTTATAGACCTTTAGCAATTGTTCAACTCCATCATTGTCAAAGCATATCGTCGAAACATGGCACAGATAAGAGGTATTTAGAGGCTGAAAACTTGGGATTCCATAAGTTTCTTTTTTTGAAAAATGTTTTAAAACTTTTGTCAAATAGACAAAAATGTTGCCCTTGACTAGTAGTTCTACCTACTATAAGCTTAGAAGTAAGAAGCGTCCAAGTTTCCCCATAAGAAAAAATCGGTCACGCTATTTAAAAGAAGAATGACTATGAACACTGTGTGATATAATAGCTATATCTACCTTAAAACGAAAGCGTTTGTATTATCGGCCGCCGCACGTAGGTAGGTACAGTCAGCAGCCGCAGGGGACGACGAGGACGGAAGGGTCCAATAAATCATGAATAAGATTCACCACTCTCGTTGCGTCAAACCACCCCACTTTACTGCCTGCCTTGATACCGAATATGACTGAGTGCCAAAGCCCAAATGGAAATTTACAGCATCTGTGTAGATAATTATTCTTAAAAAAGGGATTTTTACCAAATTACAATTTATTATGGTTATGAAGAATATAGGTTGCTACTTATACTAAGTACCCTCGTTACTAATAATTTAGATATTCAATCTATATAGCTTATATTCAGAAGACCATTTTAAACTTTTTTTTTTTAAGTTTAAATACGAGGATGAAAAGCTGAACAATCTAAATAATCTAAATTAATAATATTATATGGGAACAGGTGGTTAGAATCGGGTCATCTAATTCTTATCAAAAATACACTATCTCAACCCCACTAAATCTCCAAATAAGCTCTTGACTCGCGTTTGACTCTACAGAGTACAGAAAGATAGAATCGCCAGAGAATCGTACTCTCTGGCGATTAGAATTTTACCTACATTCAAATATCACGTCCGCCGATGGTTTCGTGACATAAAGTAATAGCAAGAAAATATGAGTAAAGATTCATTATTGCAGTTACATAGGTGCAAATAAAAGAGTGCATATCCCGCTGCTCCATTTTCTCACGAGTGTGAGTCATTAGAGAAGTTCTAATTACTTTACAATTGTTAGAAAATGGTTTGTTAGAATCGACCACGTTGCTCCGCTGTGAATTGACACGTGCTAGTGAGAAGTTCTTCCTTGATTTAGTATGCAATTTCCTCATGGTTAATGCTCAAGAGTGTTTCATAGGCAACTCAAAGCGTTACCTTTATTGTGCAAATAGAGTCTAAGGCTGCCCGTCCACGGGCGCTGGGAAGAAAGCATAGGATGTGCAAATATTGATCCATAGAAATACATAAAATCTCAACTCGAATTTTGTCTTTTGTTTTGTTGATTCATTAAAGAATAATTATTTGTTTATTGTGAATTTAAACGTAATGTGGTCATTTTAATGAAATTAATATCACGAATCGCGAAACTAATTTTATGCCACCAATATCATAATGATTTACATTACGAAATTAGTCTACTTAAATAGCTTATTTTGAGTAGCAGTAGGTGGTGCTCTTTCTGCAGAGCTCGTCCGGGGAAGTACCTACTCCCGCCATTTTTTTTTCTGCCGTCAATCGGAATTGCTGTGTTCCGGTCTGAGTCTTGTCTGGGCGTGGTAGCGGTTGAAACTCCTACAGGCATGAACAAAGAAAGTTTTGACTTTGATTTTTAAATGGAGTGTAACAGGGAAAAGACGTTGTCCTGCTCCAGACCTTGAAATAAATTTCATGATGCTTAACATCTACTCCTCAGGTTGATGGACCCCGAGTGACACTTTGGAGTACGTATTCCTTGCATGCAGTGGCGTGCACAGGGTTTTTGACCAGGGTATGCATAAAGAAGGAAAATGGCATAAAATGGAAAAATCCTTCCCTTTTATGAGTAATACAAAATTTTTAGGGTATGCAGTGCTTTTGTGCATGTATGAAGTGCACGCCACTGCTTGCATGCTTTGCGAAGTGTTGCTATGTTTATAGGCGATGCTTGTCCACTCTCCATCAAGTGGTCCATCTGCGGCCCTTTGTCAAATATAACTGAATAAAAACCAAACGCTTAGCATTCCAAAATGATGTTCAAGCCACATAGACTATTATTATTTATATAACAAAATTTACAGCGAAAAAAAGATGTCTCCTTCTTGACCATGTTTCTGACAGATAACCATTTCGTTACCTGCTGAACACGCGTTAAGTGAAATTTTCTCGTCTTAAAAAATGTTAATGGAAAATACACGGCGCGACTACGTAGTATTTTAGATTGCTTTTTATATTGCAACATTCTAAAATCTAATGTGAACATCGCACGCTCTTAAAAAATTTAGGAAGGAAGGTTTTTGGAAGGAGCTTCAACATGTACTTACGTCATTCACAATATCAATCGAAGCCCGCCCGAAACTCTGAAAGCAATTAGGTAGATCCATAAAAAAAAACGAGAATATAAAGGGCACGTGGCTGAATTATTTGATTTGATGAATGTGATGATTTTTGTGATGTTTAATATCTGTAGGGGTTACAGAAATTAGCACTTGGCCATGAAGTACCTGGACTGCGTTTAGTTGGAAGAGTTTCATTCCGAAATTATCATAGTACACATTATCAAACATAATCCTTACCCATATTTAAAATGTGAAAGTGTGTCTTTTTATATGTTTTTTTGCCCTTCCTTCCTCATGATCTAACTTAGAAATTAATCAACTTGATTTATGCATAGAGTTAAAGGACGAAGAGTAAGATCTTACTTACTACTTTTCATCCCAGGAAAAGGAACGGTCCCCAAGGGATTTGCAAAAAAACCCGTTATAAAAGCGGACGAAGAAAGCGGACAACAGCTAGTATAATATAATCCAACCTGAAACCCTGATTCCAGAGATCTTTGAATATTTCGTTATTTCAAATATTGCTTTTGATACTTTGCCCCTATTTTTAATAATGACTTATTATTTTGTACCAGGTTTTGTTTCTCGTTTGATCATTAAACAAGCGTTAATTACGACTCTGAACATTTTCACCTGTGTGCAGATTTAATATCTTACATTAAGGTTCCATTCTTTATCATAAAGCTATCGGGCCTTTGTCTAAAACTTTGTGTGTTCCGCACCTGAAAGTGACGTTAAAGGAAATAATTAAAAACCTTGTTAGTCTCAAAGCAATAAGAGAGCACGGCAAAGGAACGTCGGGCGCAGAAAATAAAACACAATTTGCATTAGGCGCTGCGCAAACGTAGACACTTTTTATAACCGGCTCATTAACACAAGTATTCCATAACAAGTAAGCTTGCATATAATGAGATCGATTCTTTTATACGCAGATACGAAGAAGTTACATTATTATTGCTTCCACTGGTAACAACGATCGTCAACCAAAGTGTTCCGCGTAAAAACTAGAAACTAAAATTTACATATAATTGAATGGCAATAAAGTTACTTCACACTATATCCAAGCCTCTAAATCTCTTGTATGCTGTGGTGATATTGGAACTAGCGGTGATAGCCAAGTGGTAAGGGCTTCGGTTTCACTTTCGAAGTGCCGAGTTCGAATCCCAGCACGCACCTCTAAGTTATGTGCGTTTTAAGAAATTAAACATATCACTTGCTGCAACGGTAAAGGAAAACATCGAGGAAACCTACATGCCTAAGAGAAGAGTTCTCCTTAATATTCTCAAAGGCGTGTGAAGTCCACCAATCCGTACTACTGTGTGGACTACGCCCTTATCCCTTCTCATTGTAGGACCAGACACGTGCCCTGCAGTGGGCCAGTAATGGGTTGATATGATGATGATAATGATATTGCCTATTGGTATAAATCCATTACGATCAGTTGACGTAACATGTTAGGCCTTAACTGCAATCTCACCCGGTGGTAAGAGAAGATGGCTGCACGCTAACCAGTTTTTGAATGGCAGACACATTCAACTCATTCCCCTAATCGATATATGTATGAAATACTAAATGGTTAGTAACCCCGGCCGAAGCCCACACAAATGGACTTGATTTTTTTTTTAAATTCTTTAATTCCTCCTGCAGAGGATCGAACCTGCGTCCTCCCACTTATAAAATATCACCGGTCACTACTGAGCGGGAGGTTTAATACGGATTCATGTGATGGTGTCCGGTGTAAATACATTAGAAGAAGTGTCTACGTTTGTGCACCGCCTTAGAAAAGCTTGAAACCTGTATAAATGCAGCACATTTCCAGGCGCCTGCCTCTTTATTGCCTGCCGTGCAAGACAAAAGAGCTAAGACTGCGCCGGGGGAATAATAACAGGAATTTATCTCACGCTACGATGGCATATATTCGAATATTAAACAAAAAAATAAACTTTTGGGAATTAAAAGAATGCGTCTTTAAAATATTAAATATTTTGTGTCATTTTAAATATCTATTCGCAAAAATAATTAGAATCCATTCAAATAGCAGCTTTTGGGGCAACCACCCCATTAAACTACCCTAGACAAACTACAGAAGCTGACCAAGCCGTGGAATAAATAGCAAGGGGCATCACCCCTATTATAGCATAATAATAAATGCAATTGTTTTTTGGCGATAGCTGCTTCGATCTTAAGCATAAATGATGATGTAAACAATATATCGGTAATGAATTTTTTAGGAATTACCTAAAGCAAAGTAGGTACTTTAATACAAATAAATTCACAAACACACATCGCCATTACAGATCCAACGAAGACCCTTGAGTAGGTAGGTAGGTAATGTGCTAAATCATGAACGTACTCAGATGTTTTATACAAACGTAAACGTAGACGTTCCCAATTTCGAATGGCGTCACGCGGTCTAGCAAAATGGCGGCTCTCGTAACGTAAAATATAGCGCCATTATTTCAGGGACGCTTAACTTTTTAAAGACGTCACATCGTCAAACAATACTTTATAAAGATATCTTTTATCCTCTAAGTTGATTTGGATTGTTCCTAAATACCTTAAGAAGATCTTTCTTAACAATCTTTATTATGCCAGCATAATACGATTAAGAAGACCTATAGAACCGGATTTATCTCAAGCGATGTTTGAAAAAAAGGATTCAAAATTACACGGAAAATGTCTGATCAAAAGTAACACTTTTTGAAGAAAATCCTTTTTTTATGATCGCAAGCAAAGTAACATAAAACCATTAATAAGCCTCTTACCCTATCCGTCTAAGTCAACATCGGTGTTCTCGGAGATGTGGCGGGGTGGCGCGGCCCGGCGCGTCGTCATAGCAACGCACGGGGGCGAGGGCCCGAATTTTATCGATTCGGATACAGACAGCAGCCGGGTGAGCTTGCCGACACTACCACGACTCAACGCTCGTGTTTGCTGATTTTAGAGGTTAAGGGAGCGTTGACATTAGTTAACACGTACTTTATGTTTAAACAGCAATTTACGAACCTCGAGCGTTCGCAGCAAAAGCAGATTAGGTACTATTATGTATACTTATATGTGACGCAATATATAAATTCAAAATACACAAAACCCTTTGTTAGCATTACAATTTGAATTTTAAAGCCATTATTTAATTCGGTAGGTATTCCCTTTGGTTGGCCTCTCTTTTCATTTGACAGAAGCTCGTACTGAGACCATACCTGATGGAAAGTGTAATTGAAGCATAGGTGTTTGCCTTAAAGATTGCATTATTCCATTGTGCCATGATGATATATCAATGGACATCCAAATTTATTTTTATTAAAAGTTTTATCAAACTGTATCTGTCGAGCTAACTATTTTAGTAATAGTAATAGAGCTTTTAGTGTCAGAGGTTGTCCTGGGAAGTATGCTCAGTTATGCCGCTAAGCATCAATGTTGCAATTATGTGTTCCGGTCTGAAGGGCGTGGTTGCCAGTGTTACTAGAGGCACATGAGACTTAACGACCTCAGGTTGATGGTCTCAGGGCAGATCATTTCCGGACGTATTCCTCGCAAGCCCTGTGAACTATTCCTTTGTTTATAGGCGATGGTTTTTATCTCGAATGAGTCGATCGTCTCTCAATCGAAATCAGTTTGCGCCGTCAATTATTGTATCAAAAAGAATCTGTTCAAGTCATCATTCTGTCTATCCGCATATTTTTCTTTTCCAAGATTGTTCCTTGCATATAAAGTTTAAGCTGAAATATCGGAATACCTACCCTAATGTACCCAAAAAATGTTAGTTATATAGCTAAGTATTGTACTTACTTACTGGATCACATCGCAGAATCCCGTACAAGTGCAAGCAATTCCTTTAAAGCTCCTTACTTATTAAAGGCACTAGTCAAAGGAGAGTTGTGAACTTGTGCCGGTGGGAATATAAAAGGTTTCTTAAGCTTCTCAGTTATAAGGAAGATAATTAATCTTCCAACGACTTGGCTCCTCGTATTTATACCTATCTAAGGGATATTTTGAATTCTCTGGAAAGCTCTAGAGAATTTATAGTTTGAGAATTTTGCTTCAGCAGTTAGAAAAATGCGAAAAGGTCGGTAGAAATGTTTGATTTGCCAAAGCTTCTGCTCTAAGAACCTACATGTTAGCTTTGTAAGTATTTAGTTATGTCTGTGGACTCTAATGGGGTTTGGAATTAGGTAGATTCTAAAAATTTGATGTATTTGCCATTGAGCATGAACTTTAAATAATTAAGACATCTACGGCAATCATTTTAGTCCTTAACTTCAATCTTACTGGGTGTTAAGTTATGATGCAGTATGGCAGTTATATTATTTAATCGGTTTCACGAGCCATCGCGTCGTACAGGAATGCTAATCGCTTGAAGATAGGGTGGTAACTAGCTACCGTGGTAGCTTCTGTGGTAGCTACCGTTAAATAATATATTAACACGTTAGGATTAGCCAAACATAAAGTAAAATTAATATTCAACATGCAAAAGCTTCTACGACTGGAATATTGATTGATGATGCCTCAGATGCTACGAGCTGATCAAATTGTGTTCTTTAATGGAGTAATTTTCATACTCCAATAAAATTACTCCTTGCATCAATAAAATCACCATGAAAATCTTGATGGTATGTGTACTTAGTGATAAAATTATAGATATAGTTAAGTAAAAATTTTAAACGCGAATAATGACATAAATCTTTTAAAAATTGGATATGTACCCGCGTTTGCTTCGTGTTTGAGTTCCTTCAATTCGGGTTGGCAGATTTAAACAATTATTTATTATCACATGTTAGTGATAACTAGAATCGAAGGCGTAAAGGGGTGTGATGGGTGCACCGCCGTAGCATGCAGCTCCGATTTCCTTCTCCGGGGTGCTACTGAGATTTTAATACTGGTAAGTGGTACTGATAGAAAAATTACTATAAAAATTCTTGGCAAACCGCGGATATCGAATCCAGCACCAATTAATCCCTATTTGAAAATATCAACAAAAACAGCAAAAATTACCTAACTTAATGCATAAAAAATACGTATCTATCATCTTGTATGGTTCCAAATGTGATTATGAGTCATTAATAAAAGTACTTACAGGCAAAATAATCCTGAAATAACACTGAAAGTGCCATTCCGGCAATAGGATATACTTATGTTACCTAATAAAAAATAAAAGGGACAGCAGTAAACTTCACCCCTATAGCATAATTCCGTGAAACGAGACCAGTAGGGTAGTTACATCGAAAACACAAACTCTCGAAGCGATTTTTGAGTAGGGATAAAAGGAGCGTAGGGGAACAAAGGGTTTCGCAAGATATGAACTACTTTAGCCCTTGCACGCTCCGACTCCCCTATCAATTGTTACCAGTTAGATACGCATATTTTTACACTCAGACGCAAATTCTGCCAAGGATTTACGATCATCTATCTGTAATACCATTTATAAATTATAATTATTTTAAATTAGCTATTATGTATGTATGTACTCGATTTTGATTTTCAATTATTGAATACAAGAAGTGTTATAATTGACTTATCATTAGCTTTGTGCTACAATTACTTGTGCCCAAATCAGTTAAATATCTAATCAATGTTTCTAATCCAAAATCTTAAGATGACATTAAATATAATAAAAATAATAACAATTCTTTATTTGGTAACTATGTAATTATTATAAATTATATAATTATTCTGTTATATACATTATATAATGGTATATAACAGAATAATTATATTACAGAATAATTAAATAGTACATAGTACAGCTATCCTTATCTACAGGGTAGAGTAGAGAAAGAATAGCACTACTAAATTCAATTTGCCATCTGACATTTTTGGATAATATTTATTGTTCCTAAATTTTGAACGATTAGCATTTATCGATCAAATTATCTAACCTACTCAGCTATTATAGAGAAGTAGGTTTCTTGGGAGGTGTATATATACAACCTATATCTTTCTGACATATAAGTATATATATGTGAGAAGGATCTCACAACACATATTGTTCCTTTTCCAATGCGCTGTTGAATTAAACCAAAGTAAAAGCAGTCCTTTTACTTTGGTTTAATTCAACAATTTTTTCAAATTTAGTTTAAAGAACTTTAACAAAATTACTTTCAATGATAGATTTATGTATAGGTAGGTATATAATAACGGTTTGCAATGATTGCAATCATGTGGGTGGTAAAAATTTGCCACAATTTTTCCTAAATGATATAAAGTCAGATTAACACAATATCCTTATCGCTCACAAAAAAGGGGCATAAGGGTACAAAAGTCCCTGAAAAGTTTCTCGCTGAGGCGAGGCGAGGCGGGTGTGAGAGGTGGGGCCGTCAGCCATGACACCCTGCTACGTGGCAGTCTCCAGCCACAGTATCCATAATTTATGCTTTCGAACAGACCACGAAAAATAAATGAGCATCAGAAATAAGAGGAAATGGTACCATATATTATTTTTGAGACTTATAAAACATGATCTTGAAGAAAGGATGTCGGTAGATAAATAGAACTATTGTTTTTTTTTTTATTTTTCCCCTTTAGGACATTTGACGATCATAGAACATTCTACTCAGAGATGCACCTAATAAATTTTTCCTCGAGTAACCGAGTACCGAGTTTTACTTGGTTTCATCGTCGCCAAACCGAGAACTCGGCCGAGTTTTTCGTTAGGTTTAAGTCCGTCTCGTATAGAGGTCGCAAGTGAATTTGATGCAAATTAAGTACATCTCGTATACAAGTCGCAAATGTCGCAAATTATCTTTTATGCAAGTACGAGGTGTACCCACTAAACCTCGTATACAGGAAGCAAGTGTCGTTTATGCAAGTATACTACGTCTCATACACAGGAATTAAGTGTCGTTTATGCAAGTTTACTAAGTCTATACAGGAAATTTACTAAGTCCTATACAGGAACCAAGTGTATTACTTATATGCAAGTTTAGTACGCTTCGTATAAAGGAAGAAAGTGTAGCTTATGCAGGTTTAGTACGTTTTGTATACAGGTCGCAAGTGTCTTTTATGCAAGCATAGTACGTCTTATATTCAGGCCGCAAAGACTCTTTTATGCAAGTTTAGTACGTCTCGTGTACAGGTCGCAAGTGTCTTTTATGCAAGTTCAAAACTCGTCACATATAAGAAGATAGTGTAGTTTATGCAAGTCCAGTACGTTTCGCGTACAGGTCACAAGTGTCGTTGGTGCAAATTTACTACGTCTCGTATACAGGGATCAATTGTCTTTTAAGCAAGTTCCAAAGCTCCTATTCATGTCGTATAGAGGAAGCAAGTGTCGCTTATGCAAGTTTACTATGTCTTGTACACAGGAAGCAAGTGTCGTTTATGCAAGTTTACTACGTTTAGGAAGTCTCGTGTACCGGCCGCCAGTGTCTTTTAAGCAAGTTTAGTACCTACGCCTTGTTTGCAGGAAGTAAATGTCGTTTATGCAAGTTAACTAAGTACGTCTCGTTATGAGGTCGCAAGTGTTTTTGTTGCAAGTTTAGTACTTACGTCTCGACTCTCGTATACAGGTTGCAAGTATCTCTTATGCAAGTTTAGTACCAACGTCTCGTATATGTGAAGCAAGTGTATTTTATGCAAGTGTAGTTTTGTTGCAAAGCACTAATGATATTTGAGGTGGATTGCGCTTAGTAGTAGGTTCTTATTAAAAAGGCGTAGTTACTTTCGCTTTAAAGGATGGTGCATAAATGATTCGTGGTAAAAAAAAAAGGACTGATACCAAATGGGAACCTTTGTAGTTTCTAATCTCGGTGATAAAAATGCCTGAGTTATTTTTTTATATTATTAATTTGACGAACAAAGAAGATCGGTGGTAACTGGAAAACCATCACCGATAAACGAAGTCAAGACAAAGTGTAAGTACTATATGTAAGAAGATCTTTAAATATTACTAAGTCAAAAGACACTTTAACAGAGATATTATCTGTGTAGAGTTTTCAAAAGCATCTTTAAAATTTAAATTCTCCAATACTCCGCAGGGCATGTAAAAACAAGTCCTACAAATTGCCACTCTGTGCCCCTCACCTGAGACGTATGTGTTAAGCTTCTTCTGCCTGTAATACACCAGCAACCTAGCCCTTCAGAATGTGACTGAGGCCTGGACCCTTCACATTCTGAGAGGAGACCCCGCGGCCGGAAATGGGTTGATAATGATAAAATGAGTCGGAATCGCGACAATAATTTCTCCGCAGATTTTCTAAAAACGAACTTGTATAAGTCTCATTTTTATAGAACGTCTTGCCACCCTCCAATGGGTCAGCAGAGATCAGCGCATGAACGCAGAACAACGGAGCACATAATACATCACTGAATATTGTAACACTGTGGATACCTACATTGTATTAGGCGCTGCAAGGCTGCCATGCGGGGGCACCCGGGGCGCTTTTTAGTGTTCCGTACCCAGTATCAGATTTAGTTTTTCATTATAGATACAATTTGTATCCTATTTAATGATGGGTAGTATATGGACGTATATATTGACGTCTGCTGCCCCAAGAGCTGGCGCTTATTTAGCCCAACGGCTAAGCCTTGCAATTCAAAGGGGCAATAGCGCCAGCATTTTAGATACCATGCCCATAAGAGAAAAGTTAGACAGCTTATATTTTTTGTAAATATTAATGTTAGTTTTTTATTATTATTATGTGTTTTCTAATTGGAATCATATTAAGGCCTACTTGAAATTAGTGATTCAAATCAGTAAACAGACTTTGTTATTGTCTTTCTAAAGTGACCCAGTAAATATTTTGTCTATTGTCTAATGTCCTTTTCATTGTTGAAAAATAAAAAATAATTTATTTTTGACAATAGCTTTGTTTTTATAAAGCATCCTATAGAGAGTGCTAGCGGCGCGTTGCAGCGGCGGTCGTTTAAAGCTGCATAAAAATATTAAAATTGAGACTTCATTTGATCAGCTGCTTCCAAATTTCTAAAAGCAGAAAATGATTTTTTTTTACTGGTCAAACTTAAATTATTTTAAATATTGCTTGGCGTTACTGTAGATTTGATAGAGATTGAAGGAGCTGTCGATATTTGTCGAAAATCAATTTGTAAGTGTAGTTAGTGTATCTATTGTGAACCTCAATGTGGTTACTATGTAACGCGTATGCAAAATGAGAAGGAACATTTCAGTAGGTAGGTATAGTGTCGCAACGCAAGTAGGTCTCATAAACGCCGATAACCAAGCCGTTTGGCGGATTTGGTGATTATAGGTCAACCCTTCCATTGGGAGAGGTCGAGTTAAGCAGTAAACTGTTTTAGAAACACCCCACTGATCAAAGAACGTAGGTATTGAGTAATTTCCTGTTAATCTCGCAATATAAACAAAATTCGGAAATCTGTTATTTCGAAACAAACTTTATACTTATAAAGGGATACTTACCAACCAGCGTTGGTGGATTGGTGGGTGGGTCTATGCTCCAAATCAGTCTCTCTTATGAGAAAAGAGCCTTGTGCCCAGCAGTGGGTTGTTAAGACTGTGGATGATTCGGTAGGTATATTTTTGTAGTTCTTGCGGAACCCTCGATGTGCGTAGGACTCGCACTTAGCCGATTTATTTTTTTACGCTGTAATTAATGGGGACCGGAGCACTCAGGCTTATTTTGGTTTCGTTTTCCTTTACTTCAGCTCAAATTGAAATTTTAAGGTGCTTTTGAAAACTCTACACATAATATCTTCGTTAAAGTATATTGAACGGCGGCGTTTAAAGGCCAGCAGATACAAATTTTACCTACTAATTTCGACAATACTTACTCTGTTGACTTGTACTCTTTGTCTTGCCCTTATCCCGCGGCATTGCCTTATATGGGGTTGGCACATGTCACTTACGCTCACTTCTGTCAGCCGTCATCTCATTATCCACTCCTTTTACACGCATATCTTCTTTCACACAAACCATCCATCTGGTCTTTGATCTTCAAAAAGTATGATACGGGCGTTCACTTTATAAATAAAGTGAACGCCCGTATCATACTTTTTTGTGTGACGGATGTAAACATCCGTCACACATTTTTTTCAGCACCTTATCTAACACCACTCCCTCTCACCATTGTGCCTGCCATCACTTCCACTATAGAACAATTTATAAGCCCATCCCAATTTCCCTCGCTTTCGTCTCTTTCCACCTAGTTTCTTACAAACATGTAGCATTTATCCTTCTCCTTTTTAAAACATCCGCTAGCTCTCCTACTTCCATTTCAGCTTACCATCCGAATTCTTACTTCCTGCACTCGTCGTTTCATGTCATCATTATTATCGACCAATTACAAGGACTGGTCTCTTCTTAGTATGAGAAAGATTCAGAACTTAGTCCACCACACTGGCCAAGTGGATTGGTAGACTTCATTGTGGCATATATTTTAAGTTATTTCATAGAATTTTATATGCATAATGTACAAAATTAATGAAATAGACGTCAAAATATTTCTGAACTAAGCGTTATATTTCCATCCATATACGTACATTATTATTTAATTTTAATTTGCAAGTTAGCCTACCGGCAATCCTAACTCATGTTATCTAATGATGCAGTCTAAGATGGTAGAGAGTTAACCTGTTGTGTATGGCAGTTAAACTTATACTACATTTTCTACGCAACATCGTACTGGTACATCCGGTACTTAGCACGTCTTAGTAAGTTAGATAATAACAAGCCTTGGCGAACGCCTTCCACGAGACTCGACCAGAGAAAATTCTAAAATTATAATTTCCCAAAACTTTCACTGGCAGGAATCGAGCCGCTCGCTACCTCCGCTCCGGACCTCACTACACTTATAAGACCACTCCACTGACCACTGCGCAAAAGAAATGTTCAGAAATGTTCATTGGAAATAAAAAACAAGCAGAAGACACATTTTATCAAACTAGCAAGTTCTTTTTTTACTATCTTGTCCGGAACCCTAAAATACAGAATAAATAATAACACCGACATTATATAAAAATATTTTTATTACAATAAAAATTACTTAATGATAATAATTGTAGAAATTAAAAAATAATTTATAACCGGCGTAATCTATTTAAAGTGATAGCTTGTAAAACGTTACATCGTCTTTGATAGTACCAAAACCGCAAATAAGCATAAAATTGTCCAAAGCAATACCGCGTAAGTGAATCTTAGAACTGTAATTACAAAAAGTATACCTTAATTAAGTACCTACGCGGTATTTATTATATCAATGCAAATTACCCGGTGTGGAACTATCAACGTCAATACTACAATGTTAGCTCCGGCATCAATTGTTTTATAAAGTGGCTCAAACTTTCGAATTCCTCATCAATGGCCTTGAACCAAAGCTTATTATCGTCGTCCCTTCGATCTATTTGCTGCACTTTGACATAAGTGTAAGGCGCGAACGCCAAATGGTTCCGTATACTTAACTTGGAGTCGGCATCGGGAATTAAATCGATCAATTTACCAACAATTTGTGGATGCAGTTTGCTGAAAACGATACCCTCTTTGCGTTCGCTGAGAATTTTTTCATAGAAGCAGCTGACAAAATCTAAAGAGAAACATTTCAGAATTTGCTTCTGCCGAAGGTATTGCTGATCTTTAGACTTTGTCCTCCTTTTCGCAGCGGTGAATATATTTCTGTACCTAAAACAATTGTAAAGACCTATTTATATATAATTGTATATGACGCTTTTTCTGTAAAGGAATTTTTATTAAGTTTGCAATATAATAATAATTATTATTATTAGTTTTCTAGCTGTTGTTCGTGACTTTGTCCGAATTTATTTTAAAATTTCATAAATCCTTCATGTATCCTACGGCCATCTCCAGGATATTTCTATACAAAAGTTCATCAAGATAAGTTAACACATGCTATTTTTTTTAATATGTTCATTTGTTTTTTACAATAAACAGCTTTCTTGTTTAGTGCAAGCCACTTCGAAATTTAAATAAAACCTTTGATGAATTGCTTCCTTGGTTGCCATATTTTTGAGTAAAAGATCGTTCAATTTTTAAATTACATGACAGATATTAGTTTACTGTGAAATTATTTGGCCGCTAAAGCACGACAGATATGGATTTTCAGACAACTTTTGCCTTTCACAACACTTTCAAAACGATGTATCTTGAAGAAAGTGGTCAAAAATAATGCATGTTTGAGAAAAGGTTTTTTTCACATCAGAAATTTCTTACAGCAACAAGAGTCCGGCGAGGGTGTCCAGCGCTGCCGCGGAGCCGGACAGCAACGGCAGTGCCAGTGTCAGCGGACGAGGCACGGCGCCTACCGCTCGACCCTCGCGTGCCTCGCACCGAGCACGTTTCGCCTCGGCGCGCATTACGCTGTACATCATGCACATACTCTCTGGAATAAGGCAAACCATTCTGCATTGGGTTTAGATCAGTGACCCCCAGGGAGGCTTGTGGGGGTCTACGTCGGCGTTCGACGTCGATAGCAAAAATAACAAAAATGTTAAAGTGGCAGTATCTGTCTATGTAGGCAGATTAACAGAATATAAAGTTTAAATAGTATATTGTGCGACAACGTCGCACTTGTCGCACAATATTTGCCGCCGCATTTGTAATACTATTTTGTATTACAAATGCGGCGATATATGTGGGTATATAATTTTATCTAAATTTGCGTGTGCCAAGAATAAAATAACAGTTTTATTTAAGAAAAATCTCACGCGTAATTTTAAAATGGGCAAACGGTTCTTTTTCAACCGCAACAGCGAGCGTCAAGATACTACTTTCCCCGCATGAGTAATACAAAAAAAATTAAGTTGACATGGTCAGTAGCATTCAGCTCTTCTGGCATTTTTTTTTTACCAAGAGCATTTAAAAGATTTCTTATAAAAAAATAATGACCATAGCTCTCATCGCAAGAGTAGGTTTTGGGCTTTGGGAAAATGGTACAAATGCGGTAAAGTCTAGCAAAACTGGTAAAATTTTCAGCCGTTAAAATCCCTGGCTGTAGATTATCTATTACATTCTTATGGAAACTATGGAAGGTAGAGGTAAAGCGAACCGTCTTGTATGAGGGACAATTTAAAAACGTTTCAGTGAAATAAGTCTCAAAAAGTAGCAAATTATAACTCAAAACCCCATCTAAATAGCGCAGTGTATCAAGAGAAAATGGTAATATGAGTTTAGCCCTTGTAGCAGGGTAAAGTGAATGAATGAATGAATGAATACACTTTTATTGTACACCACAGAGAAAATTTACAGAGATACAAATACAACAGCACAATAAGGTAGAACGTACAATTTGAAAGTGTGTATAGTTGAAAAATTTAATACTTTAATAATTGATTAAACTCATTATATTACACCTGAACTATTTACATATAGGTAGGTACATTACTATTGAGAAAATATAACCTATAAAACTTCTCTGAAATAATGAGGAGCGTGATTTATTTTTAAAAATTTATGTTGTTTTAAAAAATAGTTGAATATTTATCCTACTTTTGGATCTTTAAAAATTACCCCAATGTTTACTGGGCCGCGATTATAATTGACTTATTTGTTCTAGAGTATGTAAAGATGAGCAAAATAACTTACCAGGAGATACTTGCAGTCCTTTGTTACTCATATCGCTTATTCGAGAGGCAACCAGTGACAATACATTAGCAAAGGCGGCCTCTGATGGACGCATACTTAGGAAATATTGCCGTTTACGCGTACTCGCGTATATCTAAAATTAAAATACAATTTTTAAAGCAAATCGCACACTGTCGCTTGAGTCGCTCGAACCGCACGTATTTTTTTAATTAAATCGCACACATCGGGGTAGAAGATCGCCACCCCTTAACGCTCTCCTATCTCCCGTAGGGGATGAGAGTGCCGTATCAGAATACAGTTATCACCACCCCTCCTCTTCCCACGAGGCGACTAAGGGTCAAGCAATGCGACCAAAGCAGTCCAGCGTGGTAAGTATGTATGGGCAATTCCCACTGTTGGGAGAGGCCTTCAGTCCAACAGTGGGCTGTGTTAGGCTGATGATGAAGGGATGATTTATCTGATACTATATATAATAAAAATACTGGACAATTTTTTTTTTTTATGTTTATAGACGAGCGCTTGACTGCAATCACACCTGATGGTAAGCGATGATGCAGCTTAAGGTGTAGCGCGCTTGCCTAGAAGATGCCTATTCACTCTTGATTTGAATGGTACGAATGTTGTTAGAACTAGGGAAAATGGAAGCTGGAAGAGCATTCCAGATCCTAGCGGTCCGGATCAGAAACGAAGATGCAAAGCGCTTCGTACGCGTCCGCGGTATATCGACCACGTAGGGATTCAGATCCTTACGGTGCCTCGCGGTTCGATGGTAAAAAGGCGAGGGGGGGACTAGATCAAATAGTTAGAAGGGACTATATATAATGATACTACGACCAAGAGTGAACCGGTTTTTTTAAATAGTAATAATTGAGGAACCGAGCCTATAATCAGAGCCAGTGGCGTGCACTGGGTTTCTTAAGAGGGGTATGCATACAGCAGGAAAACTGCATAAAACGGCAAAATTCCTGCTTATATATCAATTTTAGGGTAGGCAGTGCTTTTGTGCGTGTATGAAGAGCACGCCACTGATCAGAGCAACACTTCTCTGGGCATGCTGCTCTGTTTCCTTCCACCAGAGGTCTACACGTTAAGCCTCGTAAACATACATTTATAATTAGAACCTTTAATTTATTCTTTTTTTTTACGACTATGTACAGATCTCTATCTAGCCCCAAAGTAAGCGTAGCTTGTGTTATGGGTACTAAGATGACTGTTGAATATTTTTATGAATAATATACTTATCATATACTGATAAACAACCCAAACACTGAAAAACATTCATGTGCATCACACAAACATAACAGTTGTGGGAGTCGAACCCACGCCTTGGGCTTAGAAAGCAGGGTCGCGGCCCACTGCGCCACTCGTCCTTCATTAAAAAATAATAGGATTCAACTTACGATATTGGTGTACATGGTAGTGAGAGTATTCAGTATAGCACGCTGCTCCAACGGATTGGCTCTATGATAGACTTTAGCCATAGTGTCCAGTATCACTTCAAGGTGATTTGAGCCTTGCACGTTCACCCATTCTAGGAGTTTGAGAATCTAAAACATACCAAATCACCTCTCAGATAAAGACAGGTTAAGGCTGTTGTTCGCTGGCCAAATACGTATTGATAGACTTCGCACGCATTCGAGAACGTTATAGAAAACTCTTTGGCATGCAGGTTATATAAAAAAACAAGTAAATAACTCCGAAAAGTTATCAGTTGCGTGCCGGTAATCGGACTCTCTCGATAGCCCAATTCCATTAGGCTATCATCTCTAACATTACCCATAAATAATGTTATATAAATTTTAAATTCTAAAACATGTACAGCTGATTGCACGGCACTCGTTACGCATCGCACCGCACCGCACGCAATCTTAACTAACACACAAATTTTTTAATGATAAATATTGCGTTATCAAAACAAACCAACCGCACGCACCGAATTCGTAGCGTTGTATAATTATGCCGAATGAAAGTATGAGTGTGGATATTGGTTTGATCAGAGCAGAGAATCAACAGTAACATAGTATATGGACCGGGGAGCAGTGGCGTGCACAGGGTTTTTGACCTGGGTATGCAAAAAGAAGGAAGATGCCATAAAATAGAAAAATCCTTCAAATTTATGAGTTATACAAAAATTTTAGGGTATGCAGACCTTTTGTGCATGTATGAAGTGCACGCCAATGCCGGGGGGTGATATAATATGTTATTTCTTTCACGCATCAAAGACTAGTATTAGATTTCGTTAATTAGCCAGATAATAGCATAAATAGGATACTTTTTATCCCAGGCACCACCCGGTATATATATATAACATAGCTTAAGCTAGTTTATAAATATTTTAAATGCAAGTTTGGATGGTGGATTGTTACGCAATCATGCCAGAATGGCTGAACAAATCTGGATGAAATTAAGCACGGAGATAGATTATAGTCTGCAAATGCAGATAGGCTACTTTTTATCCTGGAAATCTGCACTGTTTCCGTAAGCTAGATATATTTTAGTTAAATATTAGTAAAAAAAAAAACAAAAATACAACGAAAATATTTTGTAGGTGGTTTTGGGGTCCTAGAATAATATAGACGTACATATAAAAAAAAAACCACGTTTAACGAAGTCGCGGGCAACAAATAGTAATACATAAAAGGTAACATTATAAACATAATTACCTCAGCAAAGAAGTCTTTTTCATTCCAAAAAGGTAAGTACTGTGCCAAAAAGAGAGTGACAACGGGTAGACCTTGCAAGAGAGTGGATTGGTAGGTAGCAAGCCGATTCAAAAAGTCCTGTTTCTCGACGTAGCTGTATGGAGACTGTTCTAGAAAACCTAATAAATGTACCCATATAAATTAAGTTTCATAATTTTAATAAATCACCATTTAATAAGCATGCAAGTTTTTTTTGTTGCTCTGACACGTTAGTCCTTGATTCCCACCTGGTGATAATGATGTAGTCTCAGGTGGTAGCGGGCTAATCTGTTTGGGAGAATGGTAGTACCTTACTCGGTTTCTGCACGACATCGTACCGGAACACAAAATTGCTTAGCGGCACGTCTTTGTCGGTAGGGCAACTAGCACGACTTCAATTTGATAAGATGTATTGGTTATGTTGATGGTCATGAGATACGCATTCGAACATCATCATCATCGTCGTCATTATCATCATCATCATCATCATCATCATCATCATCACCATCATCATCACCATCATCATCATCATCATCATAATCATCAACAACAACAACAACAACCCATTACCGGCCCACTACAGGGCACGGGTCTCCTCTCAGAATGAGAAGGGTTTAGACTGTAGCTGGCTAAGTGCGAATTGGTCAACTTCACACGTCGTTGAGAATATTATGAAGAACTCTCAGGCGTGCAGGTTTCCTAACAATGTTTTCCTTCACAGTTTAAAAAATTGCTAAATTAAAACGCACATAATTCCGAAAAGTTAGTGTTGCGTGCCGGGGCTCGAACTCGGTCTCCACGAAAGGAAAACCGAAGCCACACCCACAGTGGCGTGCACTTCATACATGCACAAAAGCACTGCATACCCTAAAATTGAAATATAGCCCGTATAAGAGGAGGATTTGGTCCATTTTCCTGGTGTATGCATACCCTGGTAAGAAACCCAGTGCACGCCACTGCACACCCACTAGGCTATCACCACTCCATGCATTCGAACATGCTAGCCTTAAAACTATAAGAGCTTCGGCCAATAATATAGTAGACTAACGGACCCGGCAAACTTTGCCTTCCCGGCAAAACAGCGCCAACCATGTCAAACTGTATTTTCAAACCGTCCAAGAACATATTGAGATATACACACAAAACTCTTAATCGGTCCAGCCGTTTAGGATGAGATAGGTTCCAAACACTCTTACAGAAGAATTAAATTAAATACCTTTCGGGCTTTCACATATTCTTTTATTTTTTTTATTCTTCTAATATGTTTGTGGTAATAACAGAGTATGGTGTCTTAATGTATTCTCTGTTGGATGGACACCATAAATTTCCTCACAGGTACAAAGAAAATTTAACAGAAAATACAAAGAGTTTGTTTGTTTTTTTTTTTCTCGTTTTTCTGAGTGATGTACAAATAAAGAGTATAAAAAAAATAAAAATAAAGTATACTCGCAATTATTTAACAGGTGATGTAGGTCGTAGGATAAAAATGCGTGCTCCGTATCTGAAGCTATAACTAGCAAGGTGAGTCCCGCCGGGTTGCATAGCAAGGCCCGCAGACGCGCCGGTCGTCGCATTGCTTGATGACTGCTGTACTGCAGGAGTGATACCGAACTGAAAGAGAGTCGAAAATGATAATAGAACGTAAGAAGAGGGGTGTTAGATTGACACGTGTATATGTGACTGTTGGTGGCATCGTAACTCCCAAACGAATGGACCGATTTTGATGCGGTTTTTTTTGCTTGAAAGCTGACGTAATCTAGATAGTTCTTAGCTATAATTTATTTAGCTAGAAAGTAAATACAAAAAAGTTCAAGAAACGCAGTCAATTTAAAAACAAAACAGAAACTTAATTTTTAGTACAGATATAATTATTATATACAGGTTTAAATAAAAAATACCAGAAAGCTCTCGGCCTGTAGTTGTATACATTAACACTAAAAACTTTTGTTCTAAGAGTTTTTTTCTTTTCTACTCTATAGTTTATGAAATAAAATATTAAAATATTGAATATTTTACATAGATACTCTATTTTTATTTACTCTGTAATGTGACATCGGCAACAGCGCGCGAACGACGACTCTATCGTGCGTGCTAGTAGCTCTGGCAACAGAGACATGTATTTGGTTACACAGTGTAATGCCACTTTAAAGAAATAACATGGTTTATTATTTATTTATTTTTTAATTTTGAAAAGTCATAGAACAAAAGTTTATAGTTTCAATGATAGGAACTTTGAAGCCTAACGCTTTCTGGTATTTTTATTTATCCATGTATACTTACAAATACATTTCGACGTGAAAAGAAACACAAACAAGATTGAATTTGGTTAATTAAAGCCTACCTAATACATGACATAAATGGTATGCGCCAATTTTTATGTCTTCTCCTTCCATTGAAAGTAAACATATAATATGTTTTAATTGCCTATTGATCGAAAATTTGCCATTCCGGTTATTTTGAAATCAACTTACTCAGAGAAATCTAAATAACTCTTCTTCTTGGAATTATCGTATTGTTGTGGCCCAATATTTGAAAATTCTAAATTGGGTATCAAAGGATCAGCCTTCTTACCTATGGATATCTGAAAAGAACGAATATCTTTATGTTTTTTGTTTGAATAACTCAATTATATATTACAAGCTTCCGTCAATAATTTACTAGATATGCTTTCGGGAGTTGAAAACCATCTGTGAAAAATGAGATCTCGGCCACGATTGGGACAGCCATTTACATTATCTAGAGTTAGTTATCTTAGTTAAGTCACGCTGTATCTTTAGCATCCATTAAATTTATCGATGAACTACTAATAAAACAAAGCCATCTATGATAGTAATCCGAACAAGTATTTTCCATGCAAAATTTGTTATATCTCCTATTCATTTGATTTTTTACACCATGGTTGGTTGAAAAAATTAATGATGTCTTTTTCGCGTTACTTAAATAGATTTTATATAATATTGAAAAAGGAGTATTAACTTACTGAATTAAACGGATTAGTCCAAAATAGGTGAGCAGTCTCTTTGCTCACAATGTTCCTTTTACCCTAAAAACAAAATTCTCTAAAAATTCAACACAAACAGTAACACAATAATTTGGTTTCATACCAACCATATGGTATCATCTGTCAAATAGATTCATAAATGCTTTACTCTTAAGATTTGGAACTAAGACAAAAATGAAGAAAGCATATTTCAATTCTTCTTGAATTTAATGAAGATCATAAGTTAATATAAGCCAATGTTCTCTCGTAGATCTTTACTGCATGGACAGTTGAACACAATATTAATTAGCCTGTATATGTAAATGTACCATTTCATGTTACATGTAACATTTCTTTTAATTAAATTAGTTTTTCTAATAATTATAAGTACTAAACCAGAATCAGGAGTATCTCTTTTTTCAACCCCTGTTCCTCGGAGAGCAATCTATACTGTAGGGTCAAGTTATTATTTCAACTAACATTGGATAGTACTTGTCACAGCCAGCAAACAAGCATTGGTGCAGCATACAAGGTCTAAACTCAGAATACATCTCTTTTTTTTATCCCATTACAAGGCATTGACGGCAATCTCACCTGGCAATATGTGATGATACAGTTTAAACTGTAAGGTAAATAGGAGGCACGTCTTTTTTTGTAGGGTGCCACAGCCAAAGCCCACCAGACCAGTGAAAATTTAGAAATTGTTCAAATTGTCTCTGCCTGGTTATTGAAACTGGGTCTGTTGTGTAAAGTTTTAAAATTAGGGAAAATTGATAAAAGTATGTTAAGCTTACAAGTGGCTCATAAGTTGATTAACTACCTTTACTGTCCGAAAAAATTGTATTTAATGGTTGTTGTTACCTGGCTGTTTTTGAACTGTGCCAGTAGTTTTTCATTAATATTTCTAAACGCTGTGTGTATAGATATTGAGGGTACTGCCTCAGGCACGCACTGTGGTTTGTATGATTTGAAGAGGCCAAGCAGAACTTGAATCTGTCTAAACATATTCTGCAAAAAAAAGATTTATTTTTTTAATGAATTTACAGTACTTCATATTCGCTAAAGGATGCTCATGCTGAATTGCTATTAAATGCAATAAGTTAATGTAAGAGTATATTGCATATTATACCTTTTTACCTTCTCTCTTCTTGGCTAAATCAAGTAATTCCAGAACTCTTTTTCTAGTTACATCAGTTGGTTTTGTCAATGTGTACAAAAGCTTCATAACGTAAGGTGTCTGAAAATAGCAAGAACTCATAAAATAATAAATGGATGGCACAAAGGCGTAATGGCCTAGTGGTTAAGACTAAGGCTTCACTTTCAAGGGGACTAAATTTGACCCATAATACACAACTCTGAAATCTTTTTGAAATTATGTGCATTTTATGAAATTAAATATCACTCGCTCATCTTGTGTTATACTAATTTTTCTATAATTATTAGAGAATATATGTTTAATGTAGTGTAAGCGTCAGAATGTGTTACCACTTATAAGCCAATAAAAATACAATCTTACCAATGCTTCATATGTCAACAATGTATAAAACACTTCATATCCTACATCCAAAGCATTCCTGTCTATTGAGTCTGTATCCATAGCGGCTAAAAAATAATTACACGTTTTTAAAATCATGAATAGCAATGAAGACTTAGTGATGTACTACCATTGCTAAAAGCAGTGTTATTTCGAAATTGTAGTTATATATATGACACCTTGATCAGTGGTGATATAAAATGAAGAAAATCTCCAGTATGAGACATAAATACTTAAGGGTAGGCTTTTTATAACTCTTACAATGCCTATCCAAAAGTTTTTTTAAACTTGTAATGGAGATTTTCTTCATTTGATATCATCTGCATACCCTATGCATACTCTCTATGCTCACCACTGACCTTCATGACCCTAAAATAAATATATTAATTTAGTATCATGAGCATTCCCAATATTAAAATTATACAGTTTTAAGCAAAGTTTTAGTAAGCCCCAAAGTCAAAGTATTGCCTTGTCCTAGCTATCTGTCCTCGTCTAGGGATGGTAACTATAATCTTTTAGCAACATGTCTAGCGCAGTGGTGCGAGCTATGGATTTTAGTGAGCTTGTGGTTTTTCTGATTTTTCCCTGGTCTGGTCTGGTGGAGGGCTTGGGCCATAGCTAGTTACCACCCTACAGACAAACACGCCTGGCTAAGTGATTTTGTGTTCTGGTACAATGTCTTGTAAATACCAATTTGAGTTCTGTATTTAATATAACTCCCATACCCCTAAAAGGTCACCCAGCACCATCTTACACACACATGTGCGTCACATAGAACTAGGTAAGTTTGTCATCTGGAACTAACTTGTAGTGGAATGCAAGAAAGTTTATTTTTTTAATAGTATTCCATTTTACCAAACTAGAATATTTATTACTTTTTAACTTCTATATGTTTGTTAATTTGTTGATACCTATGTTCAGCTTAACCGTTGAAGTGATCTTGATGTAATTTGACACACTTGCATCCTAGAGATCAACATATGATAATATTTATCCCGGTAAAACTGCTGGTTACCCACAGGGTTAGCCTGTTACTATCATGTACAACCAGGAATAAAGAATAATACTGTACCTGTGAGCCAGTCCAACAGGAAACCAGTTCTTGAGGCATTACTTGAGCTGTCATAATTTGCAAAAATCCATTGTAAAGAATAGGCTACAGTTTTTTGTTTTACTTTTTCTTGAGGCACTATGCAAACACCAAGGTTCACCCATTTTGGAATAGCTGTAAAATCAAATATACAATTCAGACTAGCCGTATCGTCGTATATTAATTTCCATTGCTGTGGGAGCTTAAGTCAATTTAGATATTTTTATTATATGACTTACGTATACTCAAGTTTAGCCAGACTTTAAATAGAGTGTGAAAGTCTCCATAGTCCAAACCAACTGTTTCAACAAGGTAGCCCAATTCATCTATCTTGCTTTGAAATAATTCTTTATCAAAACCTTTCTTTAGCGATTTGATGTAGTCTATAATTTCATCTACATCCGCCATCGTCTTAAGTTATAAATTATAATAACGTCTCACGAACACGGTATCACAAGATTCAAATCAAAATAAATAATAAAGGAATAATCAGATTCACTTCACAGAATTCAAAAATAAAAATACGTTACAGTTTGACCACAGATTTCGACCATGAAAATAATCTAAGGACAGATTATACACTACATATGCTACGTTAACCATAGTAAACCACAAAATGTGCAAATGACAGCTAGATTTTTTTTTTATAAAACTTGATTGCAACTCATACTTCAAGCTATTTTTAATTTCAAATAGACAATGTAGAATCGATAATTTCTATCAATTTCAAACTTCAGAAGGAGAAAATTATAATCTCCAAAAAACTGAGCAAAAAACGCTATAGAAGTGAGAATAGAAGAATATATTAGCATTAGTGAATTTTCATTTCCTCGTCAATGTCATAGTAATACAAGCGTATAAATGTAATTTTAAAAAAAATGACAGTTATTACAAAACAAAACATTAGTCAATATAAACAAACGACTTTTAAAACTTTTACCTAAGTTTAAACAATCGTGATTACTACAAGATTGATAATCTTAACGACAATTTTGCTTGGCCCGCTCCGCTCTCATCTCTCGCAAGATAGTAATATTTTATAGATTTTTTAAACTGTAAAATGATGATGAAAAAGAGCAATCTGTAACATTTCAAAAGTGCAAAGAAGGCCTACTTGCAATAAATCAATTCTGAAATTTAATGCAATATTAATTTTGATAAATTAATATCTGCATAAAAAAAACTACCTCTAATTCGTAAATATGTATGTGTACCAACTATATATTTGAGACCAGAAGCTGTCAGCGGCCACCCCCTCTGATGTCGTGGAGACCTCGGGCTCTTATCACGATGTGCTCTCGCGCTTGGCCCACTCCCCCCGTGACGCCGTAGCAACCCCTCAGGTGGATATCGCAAAGTGTCCGTCCGAAAATTATGAAATTCTCAGCGGCCTGTCCTCCCTGGCACAGTAGTGAGCACAGTGGAAAACAGTATAACGGTGCGGTCATTTAGAAATTAATAATTTAAAAATTTACAAGGGAGGCTGCAGCCCTGGCTAATGGCTAGGTATTGACAATGACGAGTCACCGAGTGTGTTTCACTTTTGTTATTTATTTAAATGCAGTAAAAATAAGTTATTACTAATGATTTCAGTATAAAATGGTATTGTTAAATTTTATGTAGGTAACCCTAAAATTCAGAGACAATAAATAACTTTCCGTTAATAGATCGAAATTCTATTCCAAACAAGAAATGTCAAACCACTTAGTGAATTAGAGTTGTGACATACAATTGAATTAAGTCGATTATATTCTAAAATAGATATCGATAATTCCAATTTGACATAAGATATACAATTTATATCTTTAACTTTGGGGTTAAATTAAAGGCTGGAATAGTTTTCTTTGAATTAAAGTAAAATTTGAAATATTCAATTAAATGTCTTTTTGTTACATTATCATACAAATCTTATAATAAAGAGTAATTTTGCAAATTTTTCAGAATTTTGATTTACTTAAACCGAAACCGTATTCTTATTAAGTAGAAATAAAATGTTATAATTTTTTTTTTAATTAATACTTAGGTTTAAATGCATTCAAACTTAGTTTATCGATTCTTTGCATTCGATATCGAGTACAATCGATATAAAAGTATCGAGAGAGTACTTGTATTTACTTGAATCGGTATCCCTAGTTTGAAGTAAACAGTATGGATATTTGCCAGTAGATTATTTTATAAAAATATGGTTAAAATCATTAAATTTAATGCAATTTTATGAGTGTAATGGATTAAGGTTCAAACATGTGGCCTATGCTTCTTAATATGACACGCGACGAATGTCGACGGACGCTTAGAAGACTCGGTATATATTTAGTTTTATAAATGGCATTCGTTTTCCCTCCTATGGTTTTCTTCAACAATGCTTAGATCGCTGCAACTTGTTATATTGTGATTTGTGACTGTATTTATGTCTTATATTCATTAATGCTTTGTTTACTTATAGAATTAGAAGCCTACTCGAGTATGATGACTGTGTTCAGAGCACAAGGGGAATTAGAAGACAACAGAAAAAAGTTGCTTGAGGAACTACGCGCTGTTTTACATATAAGCAGCGATCGTCACAACGCCGAGGCGCGTCGCGTGTCTAATGACGAGCTCCTAGCTACAATTGCAGAACAGTAAGCTTACAACATGATATTGCATTGAGCTCAACATTTATTTTTAAACAGTAGTGGACCACAACTAACTTTAAGATGGCTGAATCCTATCCATACCAGTATGTTTTATACCTGTGGACTGCTCATAATTGTTTCCAAAGAGTTTAAAAAACATTTCTAATGGGATTTATAATTATGTGTATAATGTATATATCTTATTTTGTCTTGGCCATATAGATGTTTGAATTGAAAGTTTGCCATATCTGATACAATATTGAGAATCTCATAAATTAACACATATTAGGTTATAAACAAATAAGTAGTCAAGGAGTTTTTAGAAGCCATTCATTTACAATTGCATGTTTATTTAAAGTTAAATTTGACAGATAACCTACATTTAGGCAATTTGACAAAAAGGTTGAGCTAACTGAAATTTTGAACCACTAATATTATAATCATACTTCTTGCTAATATTCAACATGGAAATGTTCTGGAAAAATGCATCTCTAGGATTTTTTTTATTCCAGACAAATAGTATTATACCTACAGAAGGCAGTATTTTTAAAAATTGTAACTGTTAATTAAACTTTTACTAAAATACTTACTTTTGATTATTATTAGAAAAATTAAATAAATAAATAAATATACTACAACAATACACATCGCCACCTAGCCCCAAAGTAAGCGTAGCTTGTGTTATGGGTACTAAGATGACTGATGAATATTTTTATGAATTGTATATACATAAATACTTAGAAAATACATAGATTAGAAAAATTGTCTAAAAATAAAATCATTAAGGATGAAAAATTTCCTACAATTTAAAAAGTTGTTTCTAATAATCAAGACATCAAACTCACATATTTTTATTGTTTTCTAACATGCTAGTTTTTGGTATCTATGTTATTTATTTGAATTAAATCATTCAGAAAATATTATGTCCAGAAAAAAATAATAGTCTAGCCTGCTACCATTTTAGACTACATCCCTCTTGCCACCAAGTGAAGAACTCTTGTAAAATTATGTAAAAACTTGCAGCCTTTTGTTTAAAACTTGTGAAACCAGAAAGATTGTGGTTGAAACATATTAAATTTATACTAGGGTGAAAAATAAGAATTATGTACCTAAGGCACAATGAAACTATGATTTAGAATTTCACTAACTTAATTACATAGTTTTAACCACCTTGAATAAATAAATATACAAATGAATATACTACAACAATACACTCATCGCTATCTAGTCCCAATTTAAACGTAGCTTGTGTTAAGGGTACTAAGATGACTAATGAATATCTTTTATAAATAATATACATTAATACTTAGAGAATACATACAAACACCCAGACACTAAAAAACATTCATGCTCATCACATAAACATTTTCCAGTAGTGGGAATCAAACCCACAGCCTTGGACTCAGAAAGCAGGGTTGCTGCAAACTGCGCCAATCGGCTGTCAAATAACATGAACAACATGAACAAATGCTGTTGTATAAATTTGGTAGCATCAGAGTAAAATAGCATTCAAATGCACTGTGAATTCATGCCATCACAAAAAAAAATCATTTTCTATTCAATTCTTTAACAGCAAAAAGTCAGTAATCTTTAAAATACTTAAAAGTATTTTGACTTCTAACATTTCAAATGTCTTTTTTATAGGACTTAAACTGATTTTTATTATCTTGTGCATAAAAATGTATAATGATAGAAAATAAAATGTTATTCCTACAAAAATAATATCTATGAAAAATACACTTTACTTTAAAAATACACTAGGACAAAATTAGGCAGTAATGGAAGTATTGGTAAATTTGGTATTTGCTAAGCATTACCAAAATCCTAAAAGAAACCTAACATTTTACATTTTAATATCTGTAACTTGAAAAAACATGGTACACACTGTAATCCTCTACCTGTGAAAGATAAAAATTCTAAAAATCGTATTTTATACAGGTTAATCTGTTATTTTGTGATTACAAACTGACACCTAAATATATTTATGCATTTTATGGTTGCAGTTTGTTTTTTTTTAAATCTAAATAGCAGCCAGGGGAATAACATGTATTAATCAATGGCTCAAATCAATAATTTTTTTAAGAAAAAACCATGTATGATTCAATGGCCCAAATCAATACATATTTTTTTAAAGAAAACACCTTATGAAGTGTTAAGTTTCCAAAGTTAAAGTATCAAAGTCAAAGTCAAATATTTCTTTTGAATATTTCATTAGTGCTTATTAGAAAAATTTTGATGCTTTCATTACATACACAATGTGTATCAATTTTTTACTGAATATTATTTAAAACTAACATTAAACATACATATTGAATCTAAAGTATTGATAACAATTTAATAAAGTCTATATTTACCAAGAAACATGTCTACAAAAAATCAAACAATATGAGTGAAACTGTAAATTTATTTTTTATTAAACAACAAGTAAAGGTACCAGAGAGAGTTAAAAGGCCAGCAGGTCTATCATGTCTGCCACAAGATAGGTATCGCTACCTGTCATATTTTTTTAAAGAGATGGACAATATAATGGGCAGACATAATTTTGTCACAGTATGCTAGGCCCATAGATATTACATTAAATAAATAAAATTGTTTGTGTTTTACTTTTAATAAAATAAGTCATAAACACACAACACAGAGTTTAAATCTAAATCATTAACAACCCATTTTATGCCTAAGTAGGTAGTTAACTTTTGAAATTATATAATAGTAAATTAAATTTTAATAATTAATAGATTTAAAAGTAAAGCTAGCAATTTTTTTTTCAAATAATCTTATGTCATTTAAAAAAAATATAATTATACAATATAAACCTTAAAATATCATCTAATAAACAAATGATGATGGTTAGATTATATTATACAGTCCACTGCTGGACTAAGAGTCCCAACGGGAGGATTTGCCTATAATCACCACACAAGGCAGACAAGTTGGTAATCACAGTAGACAATAGTTGAAGAGCAGACAACCCTGCTCCCCATTTTCAGTTAAATTCCCTTAGTCGCCTCGTACCACACCTTCAGGAAAAGGAGAGGTGGTGACAACTCTAAATCACTAGAAAACATACACATAAGAAAGTGAATATTACCCAAAGTGCATAAAACATATTGGTATAATTTGTATTTAATGTTGTCGATATTTTGAATTCATATTTAAATTATAAGACATATTACATTGTTTAAGTTATGTTATTCACCTAAATGCTCAGAGGAGTACATTATGTTACATATTAAATATTTTCTAGGTTGGTTGGTTCTAACACAGCTCTAGGATGGATCAGCGAAGGGCGGAGGCGGGTGCCTCTGATGCCACGCGGTATCGCACAGACCATGTATACAGAATTAGCTGATAAAGCTGCAGAAGCAGTTGCCGCCGAAAACAAGGAGATTAAAAATAGAGTGGAAAGCGAAAAATTAATTGCTCCCAAGTCAAATGAGGAAGAAATGCCTGAACCCGAAGTCAGCACTGCCGAAGGCATTTCAAGTGAAGTTATGGACGAAATGTTGTATCCTCCTATTGCAATGGAAGATCATACAACAACTGTAAGTTTATTAATTAAAGTCAACTAACTAAATGTTATTGTTAAATTAATTTATTATTATTAAGTTAATTTCGGGATCTGAGAGGTTAACACACAAAAGAGTATAAAACACCATTTTTTTGTATCAGAAAATATATATATATATATATATACATATTTTTGATAATTTAACAACAAAATTTGCAAATAAACTCATTATTGTAATGGTCGTGCCCGCATGGAATGGTGCCAAGAACTTTTGTCAGCCAGGCTGAATTTTTGCGCTAAAAATCAGCTTTTCTGGCACCAGATTTTTGTATCTGTAATTCATACTTTGTCATACTTTATTTTATAAAGTATGAATTTTGTAAATATATTACGTATTATTTGATTCGTATTAAACAGCTAATAAAAAAATTCTATATATAGATTTGGGAAACAGAACTGATTTGTCGCAAAAGAAAAATCCCTGAGAGTGGAGCCATGCCAGAGGATGCACCACCTCCTATCAAAAATATGAGAAACATACCAGTCAATACAAATCAAAAGCATCTGAATTTATCACAAGTGTATTCACGCTTTTCACAGCCAGCAACAAGTATGTATAAATTAATATTAAAAAATATATTAATTTATTTTTTCATATATTAATTCGCATCTTTACTTTGCAGGTAAAGCAACTGGTCACTCCAAACATTCTTACAATCAAGTGAGTAAAGTTTCAACTAGTAAATCGAGCCAGCCGCACGCCCCGCGCGCTTTACATAAACAACGCCCACAAAAACAGAAAGTCGCTTCCAAAGCACAAAAGAAAAATCAAGAGCCCCCTCTATCGCCCAGTAAGCAGTACCCCGGATCCTTACAGGTCGATTACTCGGGACCGCCGGGATCTTTTCAGGCGAGCTACGCACAATCTATACTAGGTGGCAAAACGAAGGCTGACTACGCAGACGAAGTGAAACCAAATGTGTTGTCTTCACCCGGCATGGTTACGGAGTCCCCTACCATGCACCTGTTATCACAGCCCGCCACCGCGCCGCACGAGTTGGCCGATAGCGTGCCCGACGACGCACCCACGCTGCAGGCGCAGGCCGCACATCCCTCCAAACAGGTCGTCAGTGGAAAGCCATGCCATCTAATAATCAAAAAGCGTGGTGAAATCACCACTGATAAAAAAATACAAATGTCCGAATTCAAAGTTATACAAAAGCCCACCGACGATATAAAACTCATTTCGAATCGACCGTTACTCGCTTCTCCGAATACAATTCAGAGACCTGCAGGCACGCCTGGAAAACTTGTAACAACCAAAGTAATCGGCTCCCTACCAAAACCTCGAACTCCTGGCTCCACAGTCCTGCCGCCGGAGAAAATGATCGTCGTGTCTAAAGCGTCAATAGAGAACAGGTTAACGAATTCTAGAATTGTAATCACATCTTCGGCAATAACCACACCGAGCAGAGAAAGCTCGCAAATGACTATAAGTAGCGTATCGAATCGGAGCATCCAAACATCGGAAGCCCTTACCCCAAAGGGTATACCGGCCACCGACCTCAAAGTTTCTGCTAAGACTTTCGTTTTGAATCCGAAGTCGGGGCAGAAGATGGTAGTGGTTCCGGCTAAACCCAATAAAGAGGGCCAGGTCCCATTATTTCACTTCAAAGGTGTCCCCACCGCTATGAAATTAGTGTCTGTCACTTCGCAATCGAATTCTCAACTTACAAAACCGACAGGTATAACTGGTGTATCGAAACCGGCCATCGTTAACGCGATACCTTCGAATCCAAAAATTGTCGGATTAGAGCCAATAAAAACTGCTAATATGGCTGACATCGTTCCGGTTAAAGGTCTACCAACTATTTCGACTCCCAAAATTACTAACCCTATTGTTAGACCTGTGAATACTAAAGGTAATCTAATAGTCGTACAAAAAGGCGCTACCTTAGGTAAGACGCTAACGTTTTCAAAGAATGGTAATGATGTTTCTAAAATAATAATGGGTAAGAATGTGAATAAGCTGTTACAAACGTCAAAACCAGATCAAGTAGATCCGTCCAAGACGGGAAATATTATAGTTTTAGAGCTCAATAATGAGCAGACCGCCCGAACTACTACTATGTCTGAGATATTAGACAGCAGAAATACAAATTCTCCGTGTATTGCTGAACAAAATAAATCATGTCCCATGCGAGAGATAACACAGGACACTCCGGTGCTGTTTGAAGCACAAATAACTCCTGAAACTTGCAACACCAGTAGCTTAGATTCTACCACTAGTCTGCGGGAAATGGAGCATCTAGAGGAATCTAGTTTAAGCTTAATAGACAAAAGTGTAAAGGATAAATCTAGTTTTAGCAAAGGCGTTGACATTAAAGATAGTTCGAGCGTCACAGACTGGGAGATGGACTTGGACACCTCAGGAAAGAGTAAAGATGTCGACAAATTGAATTCATTGCATTTAGATCTTGGTATGTCGAGCGATAGTGAAAATGAATTCATCGTAGAAAGCCACAAGACTAAGATCCCACACTTACCTGCAGAGAGGATACAGAGCGTTACACCTACAGGTGAGTTTGAAGTCATGATGATCAACTGATACATGTGTAGAAAACATTTTGATAATAATTTTACCAAGGTTAACGGAAAAATTTATGGACTGTTTTTTTTTTAAATTTTTTATATGCTTCCATTTTTTTTTTCAGTAGATAACCTTGAAAGGTATAGCAATTCAAGTGCTCTATCCCGAACAACGAGGACACTCCTCAGTCAGCTCCAAGACGAGGGCTCTTCCAGTAATGATTCGTCGTTCGCAATCAAAGCGAAATGTTCTAAAGTAAAGGATAGCGATATAAAATTCGACAAATCCGAATCGGAAGCGCTATCCAAGGCCCGAGCGAAACTTTCAGAGAAGGTAGCGGAAGCGAGGTCGCAACAAAAACGGATAGATGTGTACAGTACGGCGATAACGACGTCCGATATCAATTTGGACTCGTTCGCGTATCTGGATGAGAGTCTCATGGCGGGAGACGACGAGTTCACGGCAGAGAGTAAGCGCGAGGTGCGCCCAAGCGATGTGCTGGCAGACCAGCTCAGCCGGCTGCTGGGCGATGACTCCGCCAACTCAGCAGACTCGCAAACTGTAAGTCAAACTTTGCCTTTACATAAAAACGAGCAATAACCTAGTTTTAAGGGCCGAGGCAGACCGCGTCTGCGTTGCAAAAATCATCCTACAATAATTTTAGTACGTTTATAATATGGACCATCGCACACCAAAAGCGGGCCGCAGCGTAAAATACTGTGGTATAACGTTTTCAATACGATGCGGCCCGCCGCGGCTGTAATGTGCGCTTACCATTAAGGCAAATTGGTAAAATATTTCTTTAAAATGTAATAGATCTTAACTAGAGTTCTTTTTTTGAATGTTTTAGTTGCAGAAATTGCTTTCACCCAATTACAGAAACCTCGATCGAACCTAACGTTCACTCGTAAATCGTCGTTTTCTCAGATTTAGAATGTGACATTACCAGACGACCCGCTCGTTTTAATGACAATACATTTTCCACGTCGTCCGTGTTGGAGGTTATTAGAGCGAATTTGATGCAAAAATATCATTCGTTCTTTTTGAAACAATTAACTTAATTCTGCGGCTCGTCTTGTAATGTGCGGTCAACTAACATCTGAACTTGATAATCAATCTATATCAATAACTTCTCACTGATGAATAAAACTTAACCTTGTTTATAAGCTGGCTCTACTATTACATTTTGAACTGAAACTTTTGGATTAGATTGATTATTGACTTCAGGTGTAAATTTATTGTGTCAGATGGGATTGTCAAAAGTCAATTGGACTAGTTGCGTTTGCATTGAAAGTATTATTACACATGTTTTCTGTTGTCTGTAGTCTGTGATAGTTCGTAAGTTGTGAATGTACCGGTATGTACGAAAGTGATTTTTTGTGTAACAAAAGTATATTTTTTTAACGATAAATTATCATAAGAATGAGGCTTAAATTGAAATTAAATCGTTTTTCGATAATTTGGAATACTCCTATTTTGTCAGTTGCAGCTTTAATTATATTTTTGATGTAATTCAAATTCTTTGTTGATCGTAATAATTATTTAAAGTTGCGTTAAATAAAAAATACCGGAATGCAGTAGTAATTTATTTAGGTCAATGGTAATATAAAGTTTTTTTTAATGTTCCATGTTTTTAATTGTAGATACTTTTTTTCTGGTCCTTCATACAAACAAGTAATTATAAATTTTACTTAACTTCTAAATGATTAAAAGGCTTTGTAATAAATTATAATATTCCATTAAAACTCGGAATATTCGTATATTTCTGAAATGAACATATCAAAACAATAACTTACTTTCTGTGAAGGAAGTGTTTGAGCCAAGTATTAAAATCATACATATTCCCTTATACTGAAAAAACGTTCACTGCTTTCTTTTTTTATGTCAATCTATTTTGGATTCCTCTTGGATCGCGTTTTAGTAGAGTCGCGTATCTTTAGCCGTGAACAGAATCGTGAACAGAATCGAGATATAATGTGGCTGCTCGACCGGATGCAGATGGTCAAAGATAATTTGCGGACAAGAAAAGGCGGTAGAGACCAGTTACCAGCAAAATTGTGATGCTCAGAAGCATTTACATTGTCGATCTCCATTATAAGGCGCAACCTATGGCGACATGTGCGTCTTCCATAGCCTTTGGCACCTTTAAACTCGCCAAAAAAGCGACAACCGCGAAACTCTTTTCTATTACTAATCCGCACTTGGCCAGCTTGGCCGACTATGGCCTAAAGAGATCCTTCTGAGAGTAATTAACACACTGGCTGTCCCTATACCAATGACAGCTTAAATATTGTACCGTGAGAACTAATAATATAAGGGTTTTTAGTAATACAAATTTTAGTTCCATCGACATTCGTATTACAGTGTCTCATTTACAGCGCCAATCAACAGGAGACAAAAGTTTGCCTCGAGATGCCTTAAAGTTCCTCACTTTGATGACACCTACGGTCGAGGCAGGGTCTAAACATGCGATGCTGTGGCTCGAGCCGATGTTGCCTCTAGTAGATACGAAGCTTAGTTAGTTTTTTCTTGAATATTAATTTACGTAAGGTTTCATTGTTTGTTTACATTTAGAACCGCTTAATTGTTGTGCAAAGCACGTTGTATACTCGTTGTTGTAAGTTTGGTTTTAATTATTATTAGTATTCAAAATATACTATGAAAATATCAATAACAATTAGCACGTAGAATTATTGGGGGATCTTACTCATTACCCAGTGGCTTCAGGCTAGGCATATTCAGGCTTTGGCATATGGAATGATTTTGATCTATGGTTTAAGCAAAATATTTAGAGATTCATATACATACAGTGTTTTGAACCAAGAATACTAAACGATTGGCTAGAATTGCTCAATTTACATTATTAATGTGTGTGTTATCTATTTTTGTACGATGAATTTCAGTCATATCTTTTGACTTATTTAAAAAGTTATATTTATAATAACATGCTTGTAATATAATTGGCGAAGTATATAGAATGATTGGATCGATGAGAATAAATTAGGGCGTGTGGTTTGCTTTTTAACCAGTTTATGCCACATATTCCATTGCACTGTACTTTCAAGTTAAAGCATGGCAGATTGATGTTAACAATCTAGTATGGAGTTGGCAAGTTAATACGCTTTTTAGTCGATTTAAATATATGTATTGCGGGTAGACGAACAAGCAAACTAATGGTAAGTTGTCACCGTCGCACGTCGCCCTTTTTTATTAACACTGGAGTAGCCATCAGTGCGGTGCGTGGCTTTTAAGGAATTCGTTTGTCCTTAAAAATCTCAATGCGTATTTTTTAAGGAACGTCGTAGACACACAATTTACGAGTCCTTTCAAATTGGTAGTTTTAAGTTTGGTCCGCTGCGTAGTATACTGCAAAGTTATACTGCGGTCTCTGAGCAATAACCGATGCCTTACTCAATTTAAAGTAAGTTGTTATATTAATTGTTGTAACGGGAATAAAACATTTTGCGAACAAGAATATTATAATGATGTTAATATTTTTAGACGTCTAAATTTCATACATCTGCTGCAAACATAAAAAGCCGCCAAATGATATCGCAACTTTTTGTAATTTAACATAGGTATATCTATGTTTTTACTTATTTTTGATTGTCATGAGAATTACTTTTAATGACAAATTCAAGCTTATATCCCAGCTAATACCTTACCTTGTCAGTTTCTACCGCTTATGCGGGCGCATGCTTTCTCTAGAATTCCCACTAACTCTTCGACCACAGTTAATTGTAATATTTAAGGTTCAACAGGCATAATTTACCACAATATAAATAGTCCCGATTTTATAAGAACATACTAAATATATTTCATCATAGTACCTATATGCATAAAACGCACGGTATATTTTTTATCTTCGATCATCATATGACTAAATTTTAAACAAACAAAGTACCCGAATAGGTTTAAATGTTAAGAATAAAAAGGGGTTAAATTTGCAATGTTTCCATTGTATATTAACTGTTGCACTAAACTTAAGGCAGACAATTACATAATCTCTATATTAGTCGAAACAATGGTCTATTACGAATGCTTTGACGAAATAGTAATTAAACCTTGTACCTAGTTTCGTTGTAAAGAAAATATACTGTGCGTTCAATTATCTTAGTTTTATTAATTTATGTTTATTCATTAAGTGTTGTGACGATATAGATTTTCAATTAGTTATCCCGAAATGTTAAATTGAAATATTATAATATAACGCACAAAAGCAATATATATTTATGTCTTATAGAACTTAATATATTATAGTTCAAATATTGTGTATAGCAATCTTTTAGCCCTAATTATATATTGAGTAACAAACTAAATAACACACTATGATGCGACCAGCTTATCTGTAAAGCAGCAAAAAGCAAAACATTTTCTGCACGTAACGACGTTTTTTGTAGTCACTTTGTTATCAAAGTTCCTTATAAGTTGACTATAAAGTCAACCCTGCAATTTTGGCATAAAACAGGATGTCGAATGAGTTGTATCTTTACCAAACGGTACCATCCTGTTATTATCCTTAAGTAGAAAGTTATTAATGTTAATAAGAAACGGAAAAGGTCCCAATATAAAACCCCCAGGGACCCCTATTTGTTTTTACTTAAACTATTAATACCGTTTGTGTTCTTTTGAATTATATTTTTTAAATAGTAAACTCTATACTCTTCTGACCAAAAAACAATTCATGTTGAACGCAATCAAACGCTTTCAACAAATCATCAGTGTGTGTGATGGTGATATCCGTCAAGCTTCAAATATTTCGCATTTATCAACAAAATTATTACAGAAGCTAATAGCTGCGCTTCTATATATCCAAATATGCAGATAATTATTATAATGAAAATGGCTCAGTAATTGATTTAATATAAGTTTATTGAAACTATGTGGTTAGTCTTGAACTATTCCCTGAATTGCGCCACGCCATCTATCTAAGGTTAAAACAATCGAACCCTCTTTGCAAACTATCATTTCATTATTGGTCTACAGCCGAAATCCGAATCAATTGCACTATCTGTATCCTTAATTAAGAAGGCAAAATACGTACAGCCGAAACTCTTCTCTTGTACTGCACCTCTGAAAAGACAAACTGGGGTTCATAGACAGGCAGACGATTGTTTTGTACTCAAATGAAAGAGCTGTTTATCTGAAAATTCAATGCACAGATAAGTTGGTGGCAATTTTAGTCTGTAGTGGAAAAACTGAACCAAAAATTATCATGACTGAAAATCAAGCCATTCTTTTCTAATAACACCAGTGTGAAAAGCATGGAGCTATTTTAGGTCTACAATCTTAGGATAATAGTTTAGTTTGTAGATCATGTGTACAATATATGAGATGAATGGCGTTCCATGCAAAGTTTGGCTCGAGGAATAAAACCTAAAGCTGCCTTATAATGTCAATTCTTTATTAAGACCGAGTCAAATGTTTCTTAATTCAAATAGGTTATTAAAAGGTTCGTTTGATGTCAAAATTAATCTGATCAAGTGCTTGTTTCGCGCGTGAAATATTCCGTATTATTAATATATTTTTGTTGCCCGTAGGAATATAAATTAAAATTTGTTTTTGTGTAACTGATAAAATGCTAAATTAAAGATTCTAACATCCTGTCTACCTTTAAAACAAGAGTGTATAGACATCTTATAAGCGCATTTTACTCTCCATGAGGTAAAGCGCCAGTCTATTTCTTTTTTTCCTAAATAAGAAATAGTTTCTAGTGAGAAAGTACTTATGTATATAATTTGTGTTTCCACAGCTTGTCTTTTGGTTCTAAATAAATATATTTTTTTTTGTTATTGTTTTGAATTGGCCCTTATATAGCTCAACTTCATTTCATACGTCAAATTCGCCTGGCAAAAGTTTTGAATCTTCTAACACCCGTTGCAATCCTCGAAGTTTAGAGAAAGTTTCTTCGCGAATATTAAACCCTTAAGTATAACCTACCTTTAAAAAAGCCATTTATAGGTATATTTGAATTGAGAATGTTTTGGTTGACCAGGCCTAATTTCGTCCATCTCCTCTCGACATTATTGGTATGAAATATTCTAGCCAAAGCACGGTATAGCAATCATAAAATAACTTCCGTATTAAAAAAAGGGAAGTCGTTACGTGAGGCGTGACAGCCAAACAACGATCGTAAAGGGGGGCTACGTTATCGGTCTAATATTCTATTCATGCACTCGCATAGTATCTGCTATTGGCGATGTATACTTGGCCTTATTAGTAACCAAACAAATAAAAACGCTACCGTTTTTATTTGTTGGGTTACTACTTTATCGTATAACTAAACAAGTGAGCTAACGGTATCGCGACCAAAACCTTTTATGGGCTCATTGATGAGACGTACTATTTAGTTAAATATGTCGCGATAGCCCAAGACTTAAACAAAGGATTTAACTTTTTATGAATAAATAAATAAGTTATACGTTAAAGTAGGTCATAGTTTGAACGGCAATTTTTAAGAATCTTTAGAGCTACAAAATGTCAAATTATAATGAGACCAAATTAATTATGTATTTGCCCTACTATATGATAGCTGTACTGTCGCAATAGTATACTTTTCACTACTTAATTAAACCTTTAGTCCGTTAAACTTTAAAGTAATAGAAAAATATTGTACATATGCCTTCGTAATAAATTTTATTGGTGCATTATTTGTTTTGATAAGATATTTAGTTAGCTACTTAATACGGATTGTATTGCAATATAGGGGTTATTTTTTTAAGTTTATATAGCTAGCTATACTTGGCAACCCAACTATCATAAAGTTAACAATAAAACTGGTTAAAATGTTATAATAACAGTGTAGAGCCTTTAAAACGGATTAAAAGCTATGTGCGCTTGTGGTTACTCTACCACCGGAAGGTTTATTCTACTTGGCGAGAATAAGCAAGAAACTTAACAGTTGCTGATTAAGTTTACAAAAAAACTAATAATTACTGCGTTCAATTACCCAAAACGAAATCTGTTCATCTGGTTTCCATTTAATACAAGTTTTTGGTTATTTTGTATCGTCAAAAGAGCGCATTTGCATTAAATGAGAATTATAAATTAAAAATTGAGATTGGTTCATATGCATGACATTAAAATTAGGGCACTGGAAATAAAACTCTTTACATTAGGTAGCACATAGCTTCGAATTAATTAAATTTTTCATTAGACTACAATTTAGCCCTGACTGAAATCTCATCTGATATTAAAGAGATGAATTTAGGATGGTAGCGGGCTAACCTGCTAGGGAGGTGGGAATTATATTAAACCCGTATCGCCGATTGATTTCTACGTGGCATTGTACCGGAACGCTGAATAACTGCGGCGATCTTAACTAACAAGAGGCCCTGATACATCGCGTACTAACCGGTTAATATCCGAATGTATAAATATATATTCGCTTAGAAACTATTCGACAGCGCGTTCTGACCGGTTAACGTCGTACCTAATATCAGTGTCATTACGTACTCTTACAAAGATCACAGCTAAAGTAGCAGTCACAGAATAAAATATTTCCTTCATAACTAAATTGTTTCGGTTAAATGAATATTAAAAACACTTAAGTTTTGTTTGTTGTGGTAAGTGGCAATGGTACATTATTGGAGATGAACGTTACATTCTAAAGAAATAGTGCCATGAATATAGTTAATGTTCAATATGTGACAAATTTTGTACATAGTTATATTGTTTATATTGATATATCATCGACTGGTGCCAGCTGAACGATGTGTTAGACTATTTGTACAATAGTAAATAATTTAAAAATAAGTAATTTTATTGAACGCATTTTTAAATGTGTAAAGCGGAGGCCAGATTTTGACGTCCTCTTTGCGTTTATATTGGCGTGCGAATTTGCGTCCTGTAAAACCAATCACAGCACTTGCTTAGGCCAGCTCATGTTGTTCCCTGGACGCATATTTACATGCCATCGCGGACGCAAATTGGATACCTTTATTTTCGCCTTCTCTTAATATTTACGAACGTTTTACATAAAGTTAGACTAAGTAATATGTTAAAGATACATTTTATAAATCAATGCAGGCTAATAATATAACGATTGTTATTTAATTAATTAAATTGTTAAAAACTGGGTCTCCACCATATGAATTAGAAATAAGTAACATAAAATTAAAGATTTATTAGAAATAGTTTTGATTATTGATCTGCATCAATTCTAAAATGTAGGATAACATTGTTTGTGAGCTGTAAATAGTTGCGTAGACTTTAGTTTCGTTTTAGAATCATCGCAAATGTGTTATTACGATTTGTGTTTTCGCATTAAGTTTATTTTATTTACTTATATTGAAAATAAACAGTTAATTAACATGCATTTTTTTATTACAACTAACGAAAATAATTTACCACTTTTTTGAACATTAGAACGAATGTTTAGGGCACACTAAACCACGCAGACGTTAGAAATTATGATGAAGAGCAAGGACGGGACCATTAGTTAGTAGGTGTGGCCCGCGTTTTATGTTGGCGATATTAAGAGACGGTGAATTTATTGACATTCATTTATTAGCCAACCGTATGGTGTGGTGGTAGTATTTATATTCTCTGTAATCGCGGTGGCTATACTTAAAAGTAGTGTTTATATTCTTATTGCGTCTTTTAGCAACATGTGGTACAAAGAAAATGTACTTTACTTACTCAGGTATTAAAAAATAAAAAAAAAACAACATGAACAGCATTATATTTATATTCAAATACATTATACAATATCAAATGGCAAATAAATAATCGTTAATTTAAAACAGCTAGATAATGTTTTAAGAGTAAGCATTTATAAAACGGTTTTTTTCGGTCGACCGTAACGACTTGAATTTCGTAATATAAAAGCAATAAAAAAACAGCAGCCAATAAGAAATTCGTTATTCTTAAACTAATTCATACGTTTAAAATTAACGCACATGGATAACTAAACAACATTTTTTATTTGTATCTAGCTATGGTTCGTGTAGCGTGAATTAAAACGTAACACATTTAATTGCACTGAGTAATGATGGGCGCCAATATATGAAGTATTTCGATTGAAGAATTTAACGGTTTTAGACGGTTAGAAAAATATTTGAAACAATATTTCAATAGCTCTCCTTCCATATTTAACATTTGGCAGTAAACGTCAAACTTGACATCATAAATGCACTTGGTGTTGCTATTTAGAAAAACCAAATTACCCTTAAATCAAAGTTATATACGGAGATATATTGAATAAATAATAATATACTTTTTTTTATACATGGTACTTAGTAATAGCCAATGCGTTTTAAATTTTTGGACCTTTGTATAAAATTGTATCTACGGTTATTTACTATATTCTTAAACAATTATTGTATATTATTTCACTCTTTAGGCGTATAATTATATACATTTGATATGTCGTTTAAGATGTGACTTTGTGCATGGCTTCAGCGACGTAATCGACGTTGTTAGAAGATATTCCCGCCACGGAAATTCGGCCGTCCTTCGTCAGGTAAATGTGGAACTCTTTGGTGAGCCGTTCAACCTGAAATGGGAAATGTTCCATTGTTCTAAATTCAAATTCAACAATTCTTTATTCATCTATATGAATAAATAATTTTTGAATTTGGATTTTTAGGCCTGTAAAATATATTGCCATGCAAAAGTAGCGTCCCCGGAACCTGAGTAAGTATAGGCCTATCGCAGGCACTTATTAAGCGTTAAAAATATATTATGTTGGTTTAGTTTAAACATAAAGTTTTATTTCAAAGACCCGAGAAGAAGTTTTGGGTTCGGTTCCCGGCAGGGACAATTATGGAATTTATAATTTCTGAATTTTCTCCGGTCCGGTCTGGTCGCTAGTGACAACCCTACCGACAAACACGCGCCGATAAGAGATTTAGTGTTGCGTTGCGATGTTGCATGGAAACCGATTAGGATTACTACCATACTCCCTAACAGGTAAGCCCGCTACAATCTTCGCCTGCATAATTACTTAGAGTGGCGCGCACTTCATATATACACAAGCGCTGCCTAACCTTACATTTTCATATAACATAGGGGATTTCGACAATTTACTGCTTAATTCTTACCGTGGTCCAAATTCCTATGCACACCACTGATTACTTACCACCAGTCGCGATTGCAGTCGAGGGCTAACGTGTAGTGGAATAAAAAATATTACCAATCTTAATATATATCGAAGGCAGATTGGTTGCTTTCTGAGTCCAAGGCCGTGGGTTTTATTCCCACAACTGGAAAATGTTTATGTGATGAACATTAATGTTTTTCAGTGTCTGAGTGTTTATATGTATATGATAAGTATTTATGTATATTATTCATAAAAATATTCATCAGTTATCTTAGTACCCATAACACAAGTTACGCTTACTTTGGTACTAGATGGCGGTGTGTGTATTGTCGTAGTATATTTATTTATATATTTATATTAAGGTTGGTCCAAATTCAGTTTATTTGGAGATTCAAGGCGACGACTTGGCACTCAGATCGCGGTTATACCTGGTCGGGCTTGAGGCCGGTGAAGCAGAACATGCCGATCTGGTCGGTGACATGCTGCCAAGGCAGCTTGTTGCCCGCACCCTCGATACCGGCTCGCAGCCTCTGTCGCATGGTGATGATACGGTCTGCCATCAGCTTCACATCGGACAACCTACGGATAATAACATGATGACAAATTAATAACTGGAGTAGTATCTTACCCTCCTATGCTACCCTAGATGGATTTTGAAAAACTACAATGACACGTTAGAAAGTAAATAATAAATATACTACGACAATAAACACATCGCCATCTAGCCCCAAAGTAAGTAATGTGTTATGGATACTAAGATAGCAGATGAATATTTTTTTTATGAATAAAATGCACATAAATATTTATAATATACAGATAAACACCCAGACACTGAAAAATATTCATGTTCATCACACAAACATTTTCCGGTTGTTGGAATCGAACCCACGACCTTCGACTCAGAAAGCAGGGTCGCTGCCCACTGCTCCACTCGGCCGTCATAAGTTTTTACTATATCCAAATTAAGTCCAGTTTAAAAATATCTTATTTTTGCAGATATTAAAGGTTTTGTTGACATAAAATGCAAAATATATTTTTGAAAAAAAAGTTCCCACTAAAATGCATGCCGGGTGTCATGGCTGCACTCGTAACGTCATAGACGGATTAGAGTAAGTCCTCGTTCCATAGCTAAAGATTATTAATTTTGTTTTGATAACAAAAAACTTAGCCACTGATAGTTTGAAATCACGAAACACTTGATATACGCAGAGGTTTTCTAAGTTGAAGCGGTACAAAATTACGTTTTTACAACGTGTAAATAAACACTGAAATAATACTTTAGAGGTACAATTTACTGTCTCTGAAACTTATCTGGTAAACCAAAACGCTAATAGTTTTTGAAATAAAATTTTGTTTAATTTGTTTTTTTCTACGAAAAATTAAAAAATTATAATACAAACACAATAGACCACACCTTGTGACGTGTGTGTGTATATGAAGAACCATAGAAAAGTTGGCTTATATGAGTCGCAAAGTGAAAATGGATTAAAATGTATGCCTATGAAACTTCTTTAATAAGCGTTATTCACCTACCTAGTTGCATTGCCTTTTCCGTCTTTAGTGAAAACGGGCATAAGTAGAAGGGAAGTTCAAGATTTGCACACAATCGAAGAAATCGTTTTCGAGTACGAAAATCGATCTTATATACAGTGCATTATAGCTCAAATTTAGCTATTTTCCTTGAGAGTCTGACTTTTGACAGAACGTTTGTAGAACAAAAATTAGAAGTACAGGATTTGAGATGCTAAAACGAGTGACATTAGGTCCATTCTACTTTAGACGATTTAAAGTTAGTTAAGCGAAAGCGATTCCTTGGTAGCCAGCGAGCAACTGTAGTGAGGCTACAGAACTCACCACTGCTGTTTGAGCTGCGGGTTGGTGAGGATCTCTGTTACAAGCCTGGCGCCGTAAAGCGGCGGGTTGGAGTACATGGTGCGGATCATAATCTTCATTTGCGACATGATCTTCGCAGCTGATTCCGCGTCGCCGCACAACAACGTCAGCGCGCCCGCACGCTCTCCATACAGACCTGCGATATAAAATCATATTAGTATAATTCTTTATGTAATGATGCCGAGAAAGACTAGCCGCTAAGCGCTAATGGGATGTAGCGTAGAAACCGATTACGGGTATGGTATTAATGTAAAAGCCATAGTCCTAACAGACAAGCCGCTACCATTTTGGACTGCAACATCACCAAGCAGCAGGTGAGAATGTCAGAAAGGGACTTGTTGTGGAATATAGGACTTATTCCCCCCCCCCCCCCCTTATTGTGGGAGGAGACCCGTACCCAAGGGGGGAGCAAGGGGGAATCTCGTAAAAAATGTATGAACTTAACTCTTATAAAATGTATGGCGGCCAAGACTTGACCTTACTACCATATTATTTGTTTGCCTTCCTTCACAACCTAACTAAGCAACCAATCAATTAGATTTTTATCTTAGTTCGTTGAAAGAACGTATAGTAACATAGGCTACTTGCTATCCCTGAAAAACAAACGTTCCAAAGGGATTTGTTAAAAACAACATAATTAACGCACACGAAGGTGCAACAGCTAGTATATAAAACGATTACAAAGTCGCTATAAAAATTAAGGTTTAAAAATTACAGTCACTAAGTTCTTAACATTTATTCAAGTCAACATCTCGCGGAGTAGACTAATTAAACTTATTTTTATAGCGCCTTTTTAATTGTTTTACATACTAGCTGTTTCACCTTTCATATTATATCATGGAGGGCATGCTTCAATCCAATATTTTTAAAAAGTCGCCTTTTTAATACGCATGGCATATAGCACATACCCATTGAATTAAAACATTCAGAATCCTCATTCAGCCATTATTGTTTACATGAATTGTGCCCAAAAACAGTGATAACTCCCCGCGCTGGTCACACTTTACACTCGCGGAATGTTGCTAGCTCACAATTTTTTTCCCACTTTCCCATTTTATGGTGATCGCTTAGAACATGAGAGGTAATAATCACTTTAAACTGCTAAATGGTTTGAAGTGACAGACCGTTTGCTCGAGGAACCATTCTAAAGTGGAGCGGTTTTTGAAGCTTCAATATTATTTGTGTACACGGCTTCTGTACGTTCTTAATTCTGTGCACATACCCATGTTCTTGGCGAAGCTCTGCGCGAGAATAAACTGGTGGCCGTCGTCGGCGAACTGGCGGACGGCGAAGGCGTCGTTGTCCACGCTGCCCGTCGCGAAGCCCTGGTACGCCATGTCGATGAACGGCAGCAGTTTCCTTTGTTTGATTACCTACGTTTATGACAATAAAACATTAAAACTGTTGCATTGACTGTTAACCCTTTTAATAACGTGGCGAAATAGGTTCTATTTAGGAATAATTAACAAATCAAAGTTATGGCGCACCTAAAAGTTAATGGAATTAATACCATCCTTTAAACATAGCAAACGCACAAACTGAACGGATCTGGATGAAATTTAAAAGTGATACATTGCACTACTATGTACATTTTTTTTTTATTCCATCGTACGTTTTTTACGTAATGTAGGCATCAAAAGTATCATCTATGTTTCTATTTTAATAAAGAAATATTTCACTTTGACTATTGTCTGGCACATAGGCTACTTTTTATCCCGGAAATATGTACGGTTCCCGAGGGATAAATTCGTTTTTGTTTATCACAGAGCAAGATATCGACATGTTTACTTGCATAGTTGTAGTTTAGGGGTCAGAGAATGACATATTTATACACCTTAAAACATGCACGCATATGAAGTCGCCGGCGACAACTAGTCTACTGAACTATATTGTAATCAACAAAGTATCAATGAATCATCAAATCTTTTTTTTTTCAATTGTAATTGTATCGTTACCTCGGAGAGCTGTTTCCATTCTTCGGGCCTAGGGTCTACACCAGTGGGGTTATGGGCGCACGCATGCAGCAAAATGATCGAACCTTCTGGAATTTTCTAGAATAAATAAAGAAATCATCGTTCGTTTAAAAATGCTGTATTTTCGTAAATCTCACGGGATACTCAATAGGAATACTGGTAACAAATAAAAATTATACGGAAAAAAAAGATTACCGTCCATCAGTGGCGTGCATAGAGGATACGCACATGGTATGCAGATGATATAAAATGAAGAAAATCTTCAGTCCTAGTTATAAAAACTGTGGGGTAGGCTTTTAATAATTCTTAACTTTCTTTGTAGCCAAATACAAGCTGTAGAGTTCCCATTGGGATCTATTGGCAAAGGTTGGGAAGTTCCCAACCTTGCCAATGCCAAGTGCCGATAGGTGGACTTTACAGGCCTTTTAGTACATTTATTTAATACACTTTATTGTACACCAATCCATAATAAAAAGTTTAAGGAGAATAAAATTACAAATATTAGGCAGGTACAATAGGCGGCCTTATCGCTACCAAGCGATCTCTACCGCAGGCAACCTATCACAAAAACAGGAGACAAGTTACAGCATAGGGTTAGGGGTACACAAAAAAAAAAGGTTAAGAAAAGAAATACGAAAATTAAACACAAATAGCAATAGATTTAACATTATGGGAGCTCTCAGGAATACTGATAACGATAAAAATTTAACCGACAAAAAATCATTCTAATTATCATCGTTAACACATTCCCGGCCAACTACAGTCCGTTGGGTTCACCATCCTTGCCAAGTGTGGATTGGTAGACTTCACACGCCTTTGAGAACATTATGGAGAACTCTCAGGCATGCAGGTGTCCTCATGTTTTCCTTCAATCAAGTGATAAATAATTCCTTTTTATTTTGCTTAAGTATTTACTGCAATTATCTAATAAGGTACGCTTTGATGCACTATACTTTGTATATCTTGTGGTCTTTAGGTGGACCGCCTCAGACTGTTGTGCTTAAAAACCGGGATATTTGTCGTTTAGGTAAGTTCAGAAAACAAAGGAATTCCAATCGAATGCAAGTGGCGTGGTAATGCATGCAGTACCCAGTGCATTTTTTTTGATTGTTGAGATGTCGGTTTCGTAAAAATCAAAAGTGTGCAACTATTCTGCGGTAATGCAGAAACAATTTGTGCTTTATGTTGCTCTGATTCATACCAATTACCAGTTATTGAGCCATCTCTAAGCATTTTATGCTTATCAAATATAATAATATTAAATAATATATGTGACACACAAACGCAATTACAACTTTTTGAAATAGCTATGCGATATCTGAGTTAAGAATTCAGTCCCAAGCATGATCTTCACCGTGTGTTCAGATATAAGTAATTGGCACAGAGTCTCATTTTACACACGCGGAATGTTGCTAGCCCACAAACTTTCCATTTTATAGTAAACGTTTAGAAAATTAGAGGTAAAGCAACTCCTTTCAGCTGCTTAATGGTATGAAGTGACCAACCGTTTGTTCGAGAAACAACTCTAAAGTGGAGTGGTTTTTGATGCTCAAGTATTAGTGTACACGGTTTCTGTATTTTCTTCATTCTGTGGCAATTGGATATGTCGGATAGCTTCCCGCAGTTGCTATGGAAAGCTAATTTCCATGGCTATACTATACTTTAATAGCTTATCGCGTGATACGTTTACCGTGACCGCGACCTACTATCAATCATAATAGATTATTACGTTATACATTTATTACGTCAAATATATTCTTATCATTATCTACTGGAGCGCGAGTGTCGTAACTAGGAGTGCGAAATGCTATTTGTGCTTATCATATTAAAGTGTAAATGTGAATTGGATGCCAATAAACACTTTTATATAGGAATGATTAGCATTTAGGTGCTGTACAAATGATAGATTAAAGAAATATTTAAATAAATAATTATGGACATCATTGTACCCAATATTAATTTATTCAGTATGCAGCAGTTTACATTTGTGGGGAAGATAATTCAGGAATTTATTGGAGTTAGGAGAATAGTTTCGACTTGGCGGCGGCTAGTGCTCATTACGTAGCTACGTGAACGTTTGTGTCAAAAAATAGATTCGTAGTTTTAAAACGCAAGAATGTTTCGAATTTTAGTAGGTGATTTTATGAAAATATCTATTCAAAATGTATAAAATAACATTCAAACATTAAAAACTACTGGCAAACTACTAATAATCTATGGCAATAACTTTTAAAGATACAAAGTATGGACCGAGCCACAGTACGAAAAGGTCATAATAAAAGATCGAAGATATAAAATGCATCAGTTACTAAACCTTATTTCATGGGTTGTTTTGATGTTGTTTAATCACTACAAATATACTGGAAATTATCGAGAAAAAAAGTCCTCAGACTTTCTTGAATGAATAAAGTTTAAAATATATGACGAAAAAACATAGTTTAAAATAGTGGATTCTTGATTAGCTACAGGATTTTAGTAACAAAACTGTAAGTAGGGATTCCAAATGAGAAAACTTCTCGTTATTCTTTACTTACACTGATATCCTCAAGAGCTCCTTTCAGATCGAAGCCGTTGGTCTTGGCGTCGAAGTAGCGGTACTTTTTGTGTGGTAAATTAAGGGTGTTGCAGATCTGGGGGTGGTTGCCCCATGTGGGTGTTGATAACCAGATCTCCTTGTTCTTGGCGTAGTGTTTCGATACGAACTCCAGTCCGAGCCGCAATGCACCAGTACCGGACAATGTCTACGAGTAAAATGGTATCGTTAAAGCGTAAAATCTCGACACAGCGTCATTATCAACCCGTTACAGGTGTTCTTTCAGAGAGTGGTTTAGTTTGTAGTCCACCACGCTGGCCAAGTGTGGGCTGGTAGTGTTTATAACACACGCTATTGAGAACATTATGGAATACTCTCTGGCATTCAGTCGTCATCATATTAACCCATTACCGACCCACTATAGGGCACTGGTCTCCTACCAAAATGAGAAGGGTTTAGGCCGTAGTCCACCACACTGGCCCAGTGCGGATTGGTGGAAAAAACACTTTGAAGCATACCTTGTACAGTGTACAACGTATGGGTCATAAATGTCATAAGTTTCGTCATCTTAACTCATGATAAAACAATTTAGGTCATTCCAACAATTTGGGATTATAAGTAAATTTCCAATAGACACTTTGGTAACATGGAACATTTGTTTATATATTTTTTTTTGATAAACGACGTAGTGACTTTTGTGTCTAAATATGACGATAAGTATATACCCCAAAAGTCCTATGAACAGAGTGTTTGGCATGGTCTAGCCTAGCTAATACTACCCTAGTTAGATAAAGATTAATCATTACATTTTTGACTATAACATGTAGATTAGAGGCAAGATTACTCTATCGCCAGGAATCAACAAACACAAATACCCTTTAGCAACGATAATATTGTGTTACAGATAAATTTACTATAATTTAAATAAAAAAATATTTGTGAAAATCAAGCCAGAGGAAGTGAAAGAATCGTGATTGTCAATTTGAGTCAAGATTCAACTTTACTTGAAAACCAATAAAAATATACTACTTATTCTAATAAGTTCACACAATATCAAGGAGAATTTCATCACAATGTTTTCTTGCACTGTTAAAGCAAGTGTCATTTTAGTTGCTTAAAACACACATAACTTAGAAAAGTGAGAGGTGTGTGAAAATGAAGAATTCATAACTATGAGGCCATTACTACATACTATAGATATAGTTATTTATTGTGAGGTCAAGATTTGTTAATCTAATAAAGTGACTGCTACCCCTCACAGGATGTTAGCATGTTCATACGAGTAGTTTAAATTCAATTAAAAATTATAGTTACCTGCACAGTACAATTGGATTTGCTTTTCAGAATTGGGCTGTCCTCTCCGAACGCTAATTTGGCAACTGCATCTGTGTATGCTGATTCACCACCAATTGGAGCATATTCGTGATTCAATCCTTTTTTAGAAATGATTTCTTCTGCCTACAAAGGTTTATACATTTTTCTAGATAAATTAAAAGTCCATACACTAAACTTTAAAACTAAATTGAAATTGCAGTTTATTCTCAATAGCATGGTTGACTAGACATTTTAAAATTAAAACAATAAATATTGATTACCAAATCCAAATTCAAAAATTCTGTATTCATGTAGGCCTATCACAGGCACTTATGAAGCTTTCATACATATATGTTTACATAATTGTAAGGGAATGACAATAACTTTGTCCGCCAACTTAAACCTAAAGCTACAAGGGTTCCAAAAGCGCCTTGGCTTTCATTTGATAAATTAAAAAGAACTTTATCACATTGAGTTTAGTTGAAATTAACAATTATTGGATGAATGAGAGATTTATTCGGTAAATACCTTTACAACTGAAGGCAAAATGAAGGGTTTGCCTTGGTCATCTCTGTATGCTCCAACACCAAGGTTGACTTTTTTAGGATCTGTGTCTCTTTTAAATGCCTCTGTTATACCAAGAATGACATCTGGTGGTCCCATAGGCACATTACTCCACCAAGTGCTAAAAAATAAATAAACTTAATAAACAGGATATTTTCTGATTAGTACATGAATGCAGAATGGGGGCCATTCGGCAACAACCTTAATCAAGGCCAAGGATTTATTAATGCAAATTTAATGTAACAAATCTAAATCTACCATCAATAGGAAAACTATCAGCAAATTGATTTTTTTAGTCATATCAAAAAGGTTGAGATAAAAAACTGAACACTATTCTAAAATACAACTATAGTTGCATACAACAACCTGTTATGCACTTAACTAATTGACAAGGTTATATCAATATTTTCTACTCTAATCTACTCTAATGTATATACTTTTGTGTTATGTTCACAATTTAGAATAATTACTTATTGACATAATATGATAGTTACAGCAATAATTGCTAGTGCACAGTAATGTAACTAAATTTTGTATGAAGAAACTCACTCACTCAGGCAAGCAATGTGCTGCAGTGCAAAAATTTACTAATTAAATTATGATGTTTGAGATGCAGTGTTAAGAGCTACAATATGTTACAATTAATCTGTTGGATATACTTGGGTCAGTGGGTCCTGAGAAGCTTACTTATTGGCTATGGTTAGTTAATAATGAATCAATGACAAGGTAGATTGGAAGCAGCCAGCCTCGCTCTCATCTCCCGCAAGATAGAAAAATGATTGTAAATGTTGATGTTGGAAAAGAGCAACCTACTGAGTTTCTTGCAGGCTCTTCTCGGTGGAATCTGATTTCCAAACCGGTGGTAGAGTCACTACAAACATACATACTTGACGTTTCAAAAGTGCTTATAAAGTAGGCCTACTTGAAATAAATGAATTTGAATGAATTTGAATTTGAATACTATGTTTAGGCTTATGAAACTAATGATCATATAACAGTCCACTGCTGGACTAAACCATGGGTTTGCCCATAATCATCACACTAACACAGGTGTTGGTGATCACACTAGATGGTAGTAGTAGCAAAAAGAGGGCACTACTACCTGTTCTCTGTTTAATTTCCTTAGGCACCTCGTACAAGACTCATCAGAAGAGTATGTATGTATGTATTGTATGTGAGTATCTGTGTATTCTTATCTGCTATCATAAAATAATCCAAACACTAGTTCAAAAAAAAGGTCTGTTTGTTCGCTGAGCAAGAGTTTCACGAAAATCTAGATCCATATTGAAAAATTCTAGAATTATTACTTATCTATAGATTTTAAATGAAGTACTTTCGACGTATTTTTTAAATAGCCTGGGAGGAAAAGGGGATGAAATTTTAGGCCATAAAATAATAACCTGAAAATAATTTACCTAGTTCGATTAGGAGTATGAAATTAAGGTAGATCTATGTAATGGAATAGGTTTAACTTATTAAGGTAGAAAACCATATTCGTTTGTAAAGGCTACTGACACATAAACTAAAGTGGTGAGTACTAGAACAGCAATTATTACGTAAATTAACGAATGTGCCGGTACATTACCTACTCGCTCTGGAAACGATGCCCGTGGTTACTGCCTCCGCATAGTTGTTTTTCAAAGCCTGCGCTGTTAATTTCTTTAGAGCCTGCGCCATTATCATACAAGTTTCAAATTTACAGTAAATGCAAGCCGGTACTATAACTAAACGACGAAAAATAACACAATAGTTATGTATCTACTAATGTGAACTCAGTTTAATCTGATAAAAACATATGCTAGGGTTGCCAAGTTGTTCAGTTAAATTTTACCTAAAACACGTAAAACATTGTGAAGTTTAGATTTTCTAAACTTCTTTAAAACTTCTATGATAACTTTATAAAATAAAAGTACTGTACTGTTGCCCGTTTTCTTCGTTCGTTTATTACGGTTTTTTCAGATCTAATAAAGAAAAGTACTAGGTAGGTATTTTTATCTGCATGACCGTCCGTATGTCTGTCTGACGAGCGTCATAACTTCTAAGATAGAGAATTATATTTAAATTTGAGAGGGGGGGGGGGGGGGGGGGGGCTAAATTAACATTTAATACCCCATTTCTTACATGGGTTTTCGATGAGAAGTACTTTTTAAAAAGAGCACAAACAAAGTTTAAAGTGAGATTAAAAAACTATTTTTTTATCTCACTTTAAAAAATATATATTTGATGTGTCAAATTTTAATTAATTTTGTAAATTAGTTTTTGAATAAATAAACAACTGGTTCATTTTGCCGAAAATGCTTAAGTGTAAAATCTCGCTGTATTATGGGAACTTTAATTGTGTTGGTTACATTAAACATAATTCTTGCAATTTTGTAATCTACGTCATCTGACGTCATCAAAAGCAAAGTCGTGGAAAGGTCAGAATTTGTAAGGCCGAGTTTACAATGACTAAAATAGTTATTAAATATTTCGTTACAAAAAGTCTTTTTAAATAATGCTGTAAGAAAGTCAGGCATTTTAAAATATTTTGTTAAATAGCTGTTTAGTTATAGTAATTCAGTTAAAGATATTTACGAGGTCGTAATCATCGTCTCTTTGATGCAAATCATCGATTCTTAAATCAATAAAAACTATCTGCATAAAGCATCGCATAGAACTATGTCGACTGTGGTTAGTATCAATCAAACCCTTACTTTAACTGCAGATCAAGCTAATCAGGGCAGTAAGTTGGGTTACCCTTCAAGATTGGACTCATCAGAGGTGGCTACTAAGTTGACGTGCTTGTTGATCGACTGGACATTTTAAAAACTGCTCATAGAAGTAGTTGCCACCTCGGATCACGAAAGGCTATATCGAGACATGGATGCAGTCTACGAATGGAGCTAAACAAACTACATTTTATTGTGCGCCCTTGCCCCCAACAGACTGAACACCACCACCACCAGCCGGACGACAGAACACGTAGTTGAGATTTGTAAGATGACCGATCGGAATCTGGGCTGTGTTTTACGCTCGTTTGATCCAAATTAGTTGAGTATAACCATTTATCCTTTGTCATCTCAAAATTATGATAGTAACAAAGGATTTTTTTCAATCCCGTAGGAAAATTAAAAGTTCTGTATTCAATTACACGCTGAAGCTTTTAAGGTGCTAATTTTCATTAAGATCAGTGCAGTTAAAGCAAACGCAGATAAAAATCAGATAAAACTTGGCGTTTATAAGACCAAGACTGCAAGAGTTCGCACCAGTTTGCGTCTTGTGCCAGTGTGAATTGACCATTAGTTTGGTTCGTGGTTCATTTGACGTTTGAGTTCTGACAAAATCTACGTCAGATGTACGTCAAGTTTAATATTATGATATATAGTTTCTTTTTCTTCTTTTGATTTATGGCTTTTGATATATAGTTTATCATAATATTAAACTTGACGTACACGGCTCCATAAATCAAAAGAAGAAGAAGAAACTATAAGCTTTATGACACTACGAAAAGTCATAAATCAAAAGAAGAAGAAGAACAGCAGAAGCAGAAGGCTCTGAGCAGCATGAGGCCATTTTAGGTACCTGTTTATATTCTCATTGGCTGTTAAAGATCATTGATTTGAATAGATAAACTTTTTTCTGTCTGTCTGTATGACAATAAATTGATAATGACAAAAAATATTAGTAGGGCTCAGATCGATTTTTAAATCGATTCCACTTGAAAAATGCTTTCTATCCAGAAAATGTAATTCACACATGAAGCATATATAAGTAATATTAGCAAATACAACAGAACACACAGTAAAAATGCAACATAAAAAAATGGTTGTGGAGTGTCTACAAACAGATAGAAATACGTTTCAAAAGTGCTTGTAGAGTAAGCCTACTTGAAATAATTTAATTTAGAATTATAACGGTCGGCTTGCGCTTCCTAGGACTATGCGCCCGGGTTCTCCGCGCTCCCTAGGATCGCCAAATAAAGATAGCCCTGGTGTTTTAGTTGTAATTAGTAAAAAATTCGATTCTATGAGGTAAAGGATTTCGATTCACTAGGTTTTAAAATCGTTTTCTGTTTTGCGATTTTGAACGATGACCGAAAGCAATCCCTAAATGTCAGTCTGACATTTTCTAGAATCATAGAAAAAGTCAAACTGCGAAAATCGAAATTTTATTTGGAAATTGGAAATACTGTTTTTGGAACATCTACATCTGGTTCTAACAAATTTTCGTCAGTAAAGTTACGTTTTCGTCAAGGTAAGTAAATTAAGTAAAGTTATAATAGCCGAAAAAAGTTAGAAGTTAAGAAAGTTTAAATAGATATTTGGAGTTTCGCACGATTAATGATTTGATATTGTTACGAAAATATGAAAAAAAAAAAAGAAGGCTATGATTTTTCCGGTAGGTACTTTATAATATGAGAAGTTTTAAGGAAAAGTATTTTTCTTACATATAGGTTGCATCATGCTTTCACGACTCTGCGTGTCCCGCTCTGCATTCAGTGTCACTCATACACTGAAAACACCAGTACCCCAAAGATTTGTGCCCAAAAATTATGTAGTACGAAATTACGCACGCGAGCCTCGTTCCAGAGTGGCTACACGATCACAGCCCACAGTATGGGAAAGGTTGATGGCTCCAGCTGGTCCTAATGGTAAAGTAATTTATAGATTAGCCAATTGATATACTTAATTTTCACATAATTGTGTTAATAGTTGTTAAAGTACAAAAACCTGCATTAGAACAGATAGGTGGGTCTATGTAGTGAAACGGTCCTGTGTTTTTTTTGCATTTGGATTAATCCATACACCTATGATGAGTATTATGATGTGTATTTCAATGTATGAACCTTTTTGTCTTGAAAGGAGACATTTTCAGTAGTGATCTGATGTTTGAGTAATATTTCAAGTCATTTTAAAATATTTAGTGTTTTTGGAATTTATATTTAAATTAAATTAAAAGACTTTTGATTGTTTAAAATAAGTTAAGTAACTAAAGATTCTGATTATAAACTTTCAACAGTTTGATGCTAAAAGGAGGAACATTTGTTCTATTTATTAGATTGATTTGTATTGATAAACAAAATTAGATTGATTTGTCATCGCTGAATGTCAGTTTACAATGGATTGTGAATTCACTATGTAGTAAAATGCAGTGTGCTAGTAAATTAGGTAGTGAGTTTATAAATTACTAGTAGCTAAACTAAGGTGCCATTTGTTTTAGTGTGGTATCCACCAGGCCTGTAGTTGGTATATGGTGATAATTGCATACCATATTTAATGTTACCATTACATTCTCAAAACTAACTTTTCAGCTGTTTGCGACTTATTCTTGACGGCCAATTGGCGCAATAGTCAAAAACCCTGCTTTCTGGCTTTTAAGGCTATGGGTTTGATTCAAACTGGAATATGTTTATGTGATGAACACCATTTTTTTTTTCTTTGCCTGGGTTTTTATCTGTTTTTTATTAGTATTTATGTTTAATATGCACAAAGATATTCATCATTCATTTTAGTACCCACAGCACAAGCTACTTGGTGTTAGATGGTTATGTGTTTCATTATTATCATAGTATATTTATTTATTTTCAGTCCGCCTAACATAGATTGTCTGTGTAAACATATGGAATCTAACAAATAAATCATTTTGGTTTCAGCTTTTAGCTTGGGGAAAGGTGCTTTAGCAGGTGCCTCAGCTGTGGGCCTTGTGGCATTGTGTTATTATGGATCAGGTGTCAAACCTGGCACATTACAAGAGGCACAGTGAGTCATATGTTTTGTACATTTAAGATAATGATAGCATGATGTTTGTTTACTGAAATTAGCCATGAAACTATTTTAAGCTTTTGGCATTGGATATTTTTAAAGTATATGTAAAAATAATGTTTAAAATATGAACAAATTTAAGATTTTTTTTGCATAACCCCAAAACAAATGTTTTTTTAGGATATATATGTATTTTTTAGTATGTTTATCATATTAAAAAATATATATTATATTCTTTGTTTGGTTTTAGTCTGTGGCCACAATTTGTAAAGGATCGTATCAAAGCAACATATGGATACATTGCTGGATCACTGGTTCTCACAGCTGGTAGTGCAATAACTGTTTTTAGAACTCCAGCCCTTCTCAACTTAGTTGCTCGCAATGGATGGATGGTAAGTCATTATCGCGCCAATATAAGAAACAATAACTATAAAGGTAATAATAATTCAATCAAACTTAAATGGTTCTATACAGACATTCTGTTTTATTTCGTATTGTATTTTACTTTCGAAAAATATCCTCTTGAAAAACTCTACCTATTGTTGAAAACTGCATTCAAATTTGTAAGAGATCTAGGCATACAAACAGCAGGAGCGTTTTTGTTTAATACTACGTATAGTAAAAAAAGTTTTTGAATGGTAATATGAATTTAAAGCATTCTATTTTCTATTTCTAGTCGATTATTGTGACCATGGCTCTGATGATTGGATCGGGTATGGTTGTCAGAGGCATGGAGTACAAGCCAGGATTTGGCGCCAAACAGCTTGCATGGATGGTGCACACAGGAATTATGGGGGCTGTTATTGCACCTATTTGCTTCCTTGGAGGACCGGTGCTTATGCGTGCGGCTTGGTAAATATTAATTTACAAAATTATTTGCATCAAACTCATAAAGACATCCAGTTTATGAATAAGGGAAAAATATCATCTCATAGTACTAAAATCTGAGAATGCTGTTATATATTTTTTTTGTTTAGATCAACTTCCATGAAAAGAAGATAATATAGAGATTGAAATGAAAGATTGCATCAACTTCTATTACTTTTATTCATGAACTTTTACATAATATACTTCATGAACTGCAAGCATTCCCAAAGGGGGATGATGAATCTTCTCTAGTATTTTTATCATCAGCTGTTTGTCGAGTTTCGACTCTGATCCATTTGCAATAAACGATTCCTCATTTACGATTTTCGGGTCCAACCTGAATATTTTATACCATGACAATAAAACCCTCCATACATACTTGTATTCGTGACATGGCAATTTTCGCATACTAGGTGTAATAACAATTGTTTTCTTCAGTTCAATTTCCCAATTTTCTAATACTTTTTTAGCTACCTACTCGTGTTTGAGAATGGATTATTGCTTTTTTTTTTAAAGTAAAGTAAAGTCTTAACCGTAGTAGTTTTCAAAGTACAAAAACGTGAGCGAGATAGAAATTGATAAACGCAGTCGATGTGGATTCGTCCAGCGCTAAAACACAGTGTTTGGTGTCCTTGCCTTTACGCCTAATACCTTAATTGTCGATTGCCATGTCAATCTGTCCCGACCTGTACAATACTGCATTGACACAGGTACACAGCCGGTGTAGTTGGAGGCCTGAGTACGATCGCAGTGTGCGCTCCTTCGGGAGAGTTCCTTAACATGCGTGCGCCGCTTGCCATGGGCCTTGGAGCAGTGTTCGCCGCTTCAATTGCCGGCATGTTCCTACCACCCACCACCGCGCTCGGAGCAGGTAAGCATTGGAAAAAATAAAGAAAACTAATTTTCACACCACTCGCTCGACGTTACCTTTCTACATACGGTTAGTATTGAAAGGTCAAGGTCGAGGTCATAGTCATGGTTCAGGTAGGTCGAGGACATCCTATAGTTTAAGCGGGTAAGTAATGTTGTACTGTAGTCTCTAGTCTTTTATGATTTGAATAAGGACCATCGCGAGCGTCGTATCTAAATAAAATCTGTTCATTCAAAATGCTATCTCGCTGTAATGTATGATGGCTTCCCTGTCCCTCACCGGAACCTGTGAAGCGCGTACCTTTGAGTATGGATTGTAAAAAAAACACATGAATGGTTAATGTGCACGTTTAAACTATGTGACTTTTGTATATTAGGGCCGTACCTTAACATTCCTTTTTCGGGGTATACAGTTTAGCATATAGGTACCAATTTTCAGCACTGACCCTGAGTGACTTCAACTAAAATTACCTTACAAAAGCAACATTCCATAAAGTGGCAGAAGCTGCAAATATATTATATGCACAAAAAAATACACTACACGACCAACAGATAAAGTTTTTTTATTTGTTTTAAACAAACAGTCTGAATAGAATTAATTTTTGCATTAGATACCCCAATTGTTTAGGATGGTACGTAGGTTATTACACACTACAGCACTTAAGGAGGGTGATAATAACTAAACAAATGCGAACGAAAGTGGCAGGCAACTACCAGCTTCCACTTATAGGTACTCGTATTTTTGTAAACACCAATGTTTCTTAACTATTTTGGTTTCAGGATTGTATTCTCTGAGTCTTTACGGTGGTCTGATTGTATTTGGTGGATTCCTTCTGTACGACACGCAAGCCATTATCAAACGAGCCGAAATGCATCCAACGTTTGGATTCCAACCCTACGACCCGATTAACTCGTAAGTAAGGTTTAAGGTTGCCTGACAGAGATCGCTTTTAAACGATAAGGCCGCCTTTTGTTTTGTACTCCAGTTTTTGAATATTTCTATTCGTCCTTTATTTTCCTAACTGTCTAGTAGTGAACAAATAAAGAGTTTAAATAAAAAATAAATAAATAAAAATAAATAAGTACACATCAAAAAGAAGTACTAATATGATGAGGTACTATCATACTCTGCATGCATAGAGCAGAAACTTTATAGTCCTGCAAAACAAAAGGTTCCCACAGGATTTAAAAAAAACACCATAATAAAAGCGGACGAAGAATGCGAGCAGCCAGTTAATATTATAAAAAGTGATTATAGAAAGTGTGCATTTGTTTGTTGGTATAACACAATCCTCCGATTGTTAATGTCCCATGGCTGCACGGGCCTTGTATCTTCCCTAAGTCTTTTAGGATCACGCTGCTCCAATACTACTTGATTGGCTTTTATCATGTGTAATAAATATAGTTATAGCGGGTCAACTTCTTTACACTGTACTCATTGCAAGTGCCAGCGCGCAAACAAAACGAAGCCGGGAAGGCGATGCGAGTCAGTTTCAATAACGACGGCCACCGATTGACACCTGCAATGTCCTTACTCTGTGCTGGTATTGATATATTTTTTTAACAGAACACCCCAATATCTTATAATTTTGGCCCGACCCGTAAATCGAAGCCAGGACTGCGTTATCCACATTTAAACAAGCTTACCGCTAGACTGTAGTAGTAATAGCTATGATTACGTCATAGATATGTGTATATGTGGTAAAAATAATAAAAAAAATTATAACAAAATACATGTCTTGTTGTCTTTTATTTTCAGAGCCATCTCAGTGTACCTAGACATTCTGAACATCTTCATGCGCATTGCTATGATCCTGTCTGGCGGTGGAGGAAATAAGAGGAAGTAAACGAAGCCGGCGATTATAATTAGTACCTATTTATTATTAGTAACAGAAATTAGCAAGCAGGAGTTACATTCGGTTTATGTACTTTTTAGCTTAGCAAATTTTCGTGCTTCGTTTCGGCCATTGAAATTGTAAGCTGTTGTGATATTGTAAAGAGTAAAGGCGTAAGGTATCGTTAAGTATGCGTAAATAGAATTTATCCTAGAATATTTCGGAAATAAATTGACATGTGTTTATTATTTACCGTTTCGTTTTATTTGGCGTGAAGCGGTGCGGTATTGGCAGTCTTCCAAAGTTCAATAGGATGTTTAAAACGCATTTGGCTGTACAAATCTCTTAAATAAACTGCCGCAAGCATATCTGTCCGCAATCGATAAGCATATCTGTTACTCTTAATGACAACCTATATCGACAAAGTAATCCAAAATTCATAAATTTTTGGTCCAAAATTAAAATAAAAGTGCCGGCGGCGAAGATGGATTATGATGGATTATAAAAAAAATTTTTAGTTCACGTTTCGTTTACTGGATGATACCAGAATTGAGCGGACTTTTGCGGAGAAATATACATATGCAACAATATAATTCTTAATAGATAATATAAGTATTTTTATTTTGTTTTTTTTTTTTTTAAATTAACCCCAGATAGATAATATAAATATGTTCATTTGGTACAAATAATACAGATTATAAAAACCAAATGCAGGTTAATAATCGTACAGCTTCGGTGGTATAATAAGCAAAACGAACCACAATGGACGAAGTCCTCCATCCATCCATTGCGTTTTAACACTGGATCGATTTAAAAACCCTATGCATTGTATACAGAAAACTAAACGCCAATAGCACTTTAAAAATAGTTATTAATTTACTAATCTCCATTGACAATGAGCAATTACAGTTATATAATAAGTTATGATTTAAATACATAAATAAACTCAGAGTCAGTTCCCAGAGTAAAGATTCCAAGTTTTTTTACCCCTCAATGAATTTGCACCCATGAAAATTTTACAACTATTTAATAGCTCCGTTATAAAGGCACAACTTATGTCGATGGGAATTTGTGGAAAAATCCGAATAATTTATCATCATATCAACCTATTTCCTCCCAAAATGTAAAGGGGTTATGGCCGTAGTCTACCTCGCTGGCTCAGTGCGGATTGAATAATTTATACCCGAGAAAATTCCCTATCATCTTCGCCCATAGAAATAATAGAAGAACGAGTGACACGTTTTAATTTTCTTTTCGGATCTAGTAGCACCTGTTACTCGTTACAATTTTTTTTCATTACGATGTGACTCGATGGAAAAAAAATCCTCCCAAGGAGTCAAAGTAACAAGACTCGTTGGGGAAACCCACCGGACAAAACACTGCACAACTATATCGACGTTATGCCGTGTTTATTAATAAGGTCAGATATGTATTGAAATGAATTACTATTAGTGTATCTATAACAATAAAATCAAAATGTGTAAATCCATTTTGATTTTATGTTAGAAAGTTAGTACCATATCATTCCAAACTTCGTTGGAGTAGATAGATGCAAGCTATATCTTTGCCAAATTTTTAGCCAATGAAAGGTCAGGCAGGCAATTTGGCGATTTCTATTGCTGTACGCCCATCTAAAGTACCAACTTAACCCATTTTTTAATATCTGTGATTGCGAAACATGTGATAAGCCCTTTGCATTTCTGGCTCAAATGGTGCTTAAGAGTTACTGAAGATTATAAAGATTAAAGAGGCTGTCTATGTTCGACGATAAAATCATAGGCTGACCAGAAAAATAAAAAAACCTCCCAATATTACAATATATATATATATATATATAACTATTTTTTTTCTGTGCACTTCTATCGAATGCATTTCCATGTTGATCAGACTTTACGCATAGATATACATTATACCAGGGATTGTACTTTTGTGTCAGGACGAGATTCTTTAAAAATAAAACAAACGCATAGTAGCTATATGTATTTTATTTACAGGATTACTCTTTAAAAATCGCATTCACAATATGGATATAATTTAAGCACATAATTTGATTTAATTTAATATGATTGCTTTTCATAAGCTACAGCGTCAATTCCTCACTATCTGCGATTTATATAAAACGTGTTCACGAACACAATTTAAAATCAGGTGAAACTCTGGAACTACAAGCTTTATCTACCTAAATACATAAAAATAAATAAAATTAATTCAAAATTACAGCTTTTTACTAAATGCATATACTATTTGTCTGTCTGTCTGTCTGTTTAATCGAAACGGCTCACCAATACGGCTGGACCGATTTAGGGACTTCCACAGAAAGGTAGTGGATAAACACGGTTTAAATTAGGCTTTACGGCCGCGACTTAAGGGATAGAACAGTTTTTGAACAACTATTAATAAAATCGGTAGTACATAATGAGTTCATTATGGTACTACGTTCGAATGATTTTTTACAGCCGCAATCTATAATTTAAAGCTTATAAATAAGCTTATTTAAAGGATTAATACTAAATACTAAATTTTTCCTTTTTTAACAATATTTTTTTACTTTTAAGTCGTAAATACAGACATAATACCAGAACGAAGACAAAGTGACAAGGCTAAGGGCTCGAGAAATCTAAAAACGATGTAATACTTCCTATGTATTAAATAACTGAAGATTTATTTATATTTTATTTGTTTTTTAAACATAAACGAATTACCGGACACGGGGATCGTATCAGAATAAGAATGGTTAAGACCGTAGTCCAACAAGCTGCCCAAGTGCGGATTGGTAGACTTCACAGGCCCTTGAGAATATTGTGGAGACCTCTCAGGCATGCAGGTTTTGTCTTCGCCGTTGAAGCATATTGTTCAAACAAAAAAAAAAACGCCCATTTATCCAAAGGTCAAAGGTGCGTGCGTGCTGGGGATCAAACGCGTTTCCCCGAAAAGGGAAGCCGTAGCCTTACCCATATCAAAATAGTAATTAAAATATTGTTAAATAAAAAAAATACAGTATAGATATAAATGTAGTATCATTGAAAAACATCCGCAGAAATAGTGAGGGTTACCTAATTGTATAGATTGCACTGACCTCTCTTATTACTGACTTCAGTTATGGTGTTTGTTTTGGTCTCTGTCTCTTTGGTTATAGATTGAAGCTGCAATATGAGTCCAAGGAACTAAATTATCAATGACAAAAAACACTATATTGTCTATGAACAGTCAGTCCAGTGTTGACGTCAGCGATTGATTGTTATTAATGGTAATGAATTAATTGATTTTAAAGAAGCAAATCTTATTTAAATTTTGTAACATACAATCTCACATTATTCATTAAACATTAACTTTGGAGCATTGTGCATTTATTATCTTTATCACCCACACAAGATTTAAAATTCATAATGTTATAGACATAAAATAAAAACGCCAAGTTATGCCCGTAAGCTATATACTCGTAATACTAAATTAAAATAATATCACAATAGGCGTCCAACCCTGATCATTGGAATAAAAAATAAGGAAAGTTATTTTATCATTATATTCGAAAATTTTTGCGCGTAAAATAAAAAGTAGTAAAATAAGTCAAAGCTAAACGTAAACATTTTAATATTTTTCGCGACCCGCCTAGCTATCGGTCTATCTCTCTATTTATTGAAATAAAATAAATTCGTCATCGAAGCAACTACTACAAACGGCCAAGTGTGCCAAGGTTAAATTTATATGAATGTATTGCATCGTTGAACACTTCATGCTCAGTAGCTTTAACGTAACAATAAAATACAACTATAATTAAGAGGATTTCTGAACACAATATTTTATTACAGTCAAATCTAATAAAGGCATGAAAAAAATGCGTTGCCAAATACCCAGGATTATTTTCCTAACCGTCTCATTCTTAAAATATACACTAAAAGACTTAATTAAGGCCTCTGTTATTAATACATTAAAGGACATCACATACACCATATTATTTAATCGATATTATCTCTCTGAAATGCATAGATATCGGGTTCATTTAAATACAATCTACTCGACGCAGTAATTTTAAACTTATACGTAAGCTTATAATTAATAAATTGTGAGCAATAAAATGAATTTATTGGAGATCTTTGCTGTCACTAAAGAAAAATTACTTCAAGTAGTAACATCACCAGTCTTGTGTGCTTGTTGCTTCAAATAAAGAGCGTACATTTGCCGCGCTTGATTCAATACCCTGTTCACGTTATGCTTACGTACCATTTTGTCGAAATGCATCGCCAACTCGTTGTAGTCCATGCGATTTCTCATAATATAATCTCTGTGTTGCAACAATACTGTCAGGCATAAATACATCAAAAATGGATTCCCGCCACCAAACACTGTCGGCGGAGGTAGACTGCTGATACAATTTTTAGCAGAGCTTTCAGTACCGACCGACGGTACACTCGTACTCTTTTGCACAGGCGGTTTGAAAACCTCGTATTTTTTCTGGAAATTGTTTATTGTTGATGCTACACTCTGCAAGTTCGACTGTTTGACATTAAGAATGGATTCACAATTCCTCTTCGCGTTCTCTAACTCTTGGGACATGTTTGAGAAAAATTTGTGGGATTTTAAATTAAGCTCCTGTTGATTATGGATAAGTGTAGGCGTGTCGATCGATTCTACATGGTCCTTCTCGGAAGAATCCGATTCGCTGGAATGTGTGTTGGAATGCCTTATGTTTTTTAACGGTTCCGGGGGTTCCAATGAGTGGTTTTTTCTCAAAAGCCTTATTGGTGTTATGGATTTTTTACCAGAATGTTCCTCGAATATTTCACCCGTGTCGCCATCGAAATCCAAATCAGCTTGTTCGTCAGGTGTCTGAGGACAACTCGCAGTAGTTCTAGTGGTTGGAGTGTTTCTATGCAGTGGGTTTTCCCACAGATATATGTCCTCGGCACTTCTAGCATTCGATTTTATAGTTTCGAGTAAAGGTGATCTTTTAATTGTTTCTACAGATTCGGTTACTTCGTTCTGTATTTCCAGTGCATCAGTTGCTATACAATCTGCTTTCGTTTTGGTGTAAGTTGCTGCCGGTTTTTCTTCAGTACTGGTAGAATCTGATGGTGAATCGCATATCATACTGCATCGGTTAACATAAGAAGGGCCAAACACTTGGCGGTCTAAATGTTCTAGTTCCAGTCTTAATTCTCTCGTCATGGAAGTCGTCATGGGATAATATTCTTGGGAGTCATCTGGACTGCTGCCATCGTTAGTATCGAAACTCATTTTACTAACTTTATTGATTCCTTGATTTTTTAAACTTGCCGATGTCAAATCATTTTCGTCATATGATGTTTTGGTTAAAGTTATTTTGGGACATTCTTTGGAACGAGTTCGCTCAATAGCCGAATGAGTCCGCTGCAACTTTTCTTGTTTAACCATACCAGTTTTAGTTCCCGTAGCAAAATTCAGGAATTCATTAAGATTCTTAATCATTCTAACTTTCGGTTTGTTAGAATCTGAACTCGTGGAATCGTCTAAAGTGTCTAAGGAAGAAAAGAATTTGTTATTGTGAACAGATATTTTGTCTCTCAATAGCCTAATTTGACTTCCCAATGGCGTATCATTTGTTTCAGCGTGTGAGGTTCCATTGGACAAGTTTCCTGTACTGGACCAAGCCGATGCCGTTGATTCTGGAACATCTAAAACTTTTCCATGTTCCGGAACACTTTTCATCCCTCTTCTGGGAATGACTTTAGGATCTTTCGATGCCCCCATTGTAGTTTCTGTACTTTTGTCGGCAACGTTTTCATTTGACACTTTATTTCTGTGTAAAACTGCATCGTCTAAGCTTTGGAATTCCTTGGCGTGTTTTAAAGAAGAACTATTTAAAACTTTACGCGTGGCATTTTCGTCTAAACTGTGGTTTGTTTGTTTCGTAGTGGCGAGTTTCGGCGCTTTAACGTTGGCCAAGCTAAAACTCGAACTTCGTCGTCTTATCGCGCACAATTTCGTGTATGCGTTCTCTCGGGGTGCTTTCATTAAGGGGCTTAGAGGAGGAGGATCAATATCTACTTCGACTGTAGAATCGAAGTCCTTCTCCTTTAAGGACAATTCGATAGTCGGAGTTTTCTGTGGTAATGAAGCCCAGAGCACTTCTAGCATTCTGAGGGCGTCCTCGAAGGCGAATTCGCGTTTCATTTCTAAAAGCAACCATCTGTAGCAAAACAAGAGATCGTCGGCTTGCTGAGACTTCAAATAGTTGTAGAAGTCTGGATCGTACACTTGGAGAGACTCTGTCAAATGAGTAAATTTCACTGTCATAGCTTCACCGTCAAGTAGAAAGTTGGGATACAACCTACTCATAAGAGCACAAAGACAAATATAGGCATGAGCTTCATCGCCCATTGTCACAAGTAAAGGAGATGCTAAATCGGACATACCTTGACAGTAGCTCACTGTAGGATGGTATAACGCATACCTATAAAGCAGAAAAAAACCAAATTGAATGAATTGTCAACCACCGAGTATAATATAAATAATACATAAGTATATAAATGTATGACTGAATAATGATGTATTTTATTAAAAACAAATCTAATGTACACTTAAAAGATTAAAAGGCTAAAATGGCGTTGGAGTGGCCATTTGGTTAGATCCTAAAAGAAAAATGGACAAAAGGGATCATATCTTGGTACTTCCCAGAGATGGGAAGTACCGAGAATATTTTTGTATGATGAACATGAATGTTTCTCAATGTTTGTATCCATATGCAATAAGTATTTATATATATTATTCATAAAAATATTCATCAGTCGTCTTAATACCCATAACAGACGCTACGCTTACTTTGGGGGTAGATGGCGATGTGTGTATTGTCGTAGTATATATATTTATTTTAATGTGATCTGTCACCTTTAAAATGCCAGAGAATAAAAAAATCACTGCATAACCATTCCGTTGATTGATAAGCATCATTAGTGTATTATTTACATCACCAGCAAAAAAAAAAACCACCTTACGTTGTCAGAATATTAAAAAGTGACGCTATGTTTTGGTTGTCGTCACTTCCAGCATAGAAATTGTGGTGACGATCAGTTCGAAGTACATCTTTGCGAACCATACTTGTCACGTAGGCCAAGTCTGCGTTAACCTGCAATAATAAAGAATAATTTTAAATTTTACTTACATACTTTTCTGTATTCACTTTTTAAAACATTTTGACAAGTTTTTATATTCGACGGCCGATTGGCGCAGTGGGCAGCAACCCTGGTTTCTGTGCCCAAGGATGTGGGTTCGATTCACACAACTGTAATGTTTGTGTGATGAACATGAATGCTTTCCTGTGTCTGGGTGTTTATCTGTATATTATAAGTATTTATTTGTATTACTCATTAAAAAATAAATAAATATACTACGACCCATACACACATTGCCATCTAGCCCCAAAGTAAGTGTAGCTTGTGTACCAATATGTCTAAAGAATATTGTTAGATGTGTCATGTGTGTATTGTAGTATATTTATATGATAAACATAGCTCAGGTTTACAGCAATGACTTTGACATGATAATGATAAGATGTTACTTATTTATAGTTTAATATTTTACACGATAAATAGGTAAACACGTTAACGCTTTTGGTTGTGGTTTAGTTTACTATTTCCGGCTGAAATATTATTTTTTATTATTACTGGTAAAAAATATAGTCTATGTTACTACGGGATAAAATACAATGTGTAAATGAAAACCGAAATAATACTTCAGAGGCTTTAGAAGTACATTATTTACTGTTACTGAGACTTATCTGTGAAACCGAAACGCTCATAGTTTTGAAGTATGGTTTACTCAAATTGCCATAGTTTTCACTGAAACAAATCAGATATAAAACCCTAACATCACATGCAAAAGTAAAATCAAGTAACTCTTGTCACTTTATTAGGTATGCGTACCACGTAAGGTAGGTACTATGCACGTGTCGGTCATTTATCTGCTATAGGGTTGTCATAAGTAAACACTTATAATGTTTTGAATTAGTTTGTATGGAGAAATAAATGTGCTTCTTTCGATTTAACATTTTTACAGGATGATTCCTTATGAAATATACTTATGCATCCTGCAACAGTATTTCGTAATTCAGTTACACGTTGTAAATTTCTAAAGAAGGAAGAATTATTAATAGGTTATTACATTATTACAAATAAACCAATCTTTCGTTACAATAACATAAATAATATTAACATAAATTTACTTACCATCCCCTTTTGTATGCAGTCTTTCCATTGGGTTCTTAGAGCATAATACTCATTCGCTTTCTTTTTAATATAATCCATTCTTTCTTTACCGGTCATTCCATCGGGGTAAACATTTAAAATATGCTTCCAGACAACTTTACTGCGAAATAAAATCGTAGAGATGTAGAAAAAAAATATCATCACGCATTAAGGTATCTGACATTGCAAATGCAATAATTGCTTTTCAGTCAATCAATTAATATACTATAACAGTCCACTGCTGGACCAAAGGCTCACAATTCTGCGCCAGGCGTAACTTTATTAAAAGAAATAATTATGAACGAAAAGAAGAAGGCAAATTAAAATTAAGAGCTTTATATAGCATAGAGGGTGCCATAACTAAGCAAGAAAATTCTGTAAATAATGATTCTAGTATGTATGTATATATATATCATTGAATCTTATCGGAAACAGCTCCAGCGATTTTCATGAAATTTAGTATACGAGGGGGCTTGGGGGCCATAAATCGATCTAGCCACGTTTCATTTTTAGAATACGTTATTTTATCCGTGTTTTCTGGCAATAAAAAACTACTACAATATTATAAGAATAGGAAGGTAAAATTCGCAAAGCAAGCAAATTCAAGCAAAGCTTGGTCACCCCGATGCTATAATATTATTTACCGTAAACTGGGTTCAATGCCACCACAATATATAACTTCTCTCAGTTTAGATGTGTTGTTAATTTGTCCAACTGCATCTAAGAATGCTCTGAATTCAATGTCACTTAGTGGTGGCCGAGGTGGAGTATTAGGATCGTCATAGAGATTAAGTGCTCTAGAAAACATGTTAAATGTTTTTTCAACCTGGAAAAAATAATTACAAGTCACTCCATGATAAAAGACGACCAATTATGTTCATTAATAATTCAAGAAAGTTTTTTTTTTTAAATAAACAATAGTTTTTTTAAAAATTATTTTCAATATATTTATTCATATAAAGTGTTGATGTTGACAATGTGAAACACGGATTTAACCGGGCTGTAAAGTAATAAATAATTCAATATCTACAGAATTGACAGGTGAGTATAATTGAATGCATCTTCAATAAAACAAAAGTTTAAATTAATTTTGGTTTAAAAAATGTGTGTATTGACAATGTTGCATTTTAGGTCACATTTTATATAATAATAATTATATAGCATACAAGATTCCCGGCAAGACTGTGAACATGACAACATTTACGCACAGGTTAAAATGAAATACCAACAAGGAACAAAGTGCAGATTTCTACTGAGAATCAAGACCTGCAAAACATGACCTAGTTCAATCAATTTGCTAACAGTATAGGTTATTTAATAAAGATACATATATATGTATCACCTGGTTCATAATTAGCCCCTGAAAACCACTCTGTGTTTCCTGCTTTTCAACTTGTACTGGTTGATACACTGTGGGTTGTTCTTTGTTGTTCTGGCTGACAGGGGCAGATGGAATAGTAGGTGGCTCCCAGTCTTCAGAAGCCTCAGCAAAAGGTCTCATATCTACTTTCAGCTGCACACATGGTTCCGATCTTTGAGTTTGAGCTATATTATGAGCCCTATGAAAAAAATTATGTGTAAACTTTAGGCCTTTCTTTAAAAAACGTTAAAGGGAAACTTATTAGTATTTAAAGTGTAGAGGCACATAAGGGAATGATACTTTGTAGCATGTTTGGCATTATTGTAAGTATTATAAAATAATAACTATTAAAGTAATTATATTTTGTTTTGATTATAAAAATATAAAATAATAAAGTATATGTTAGTTCATTTTATATTAGCAATGTAGGCTCACAAATATAACTTTTTGATTAGCACACAATGCTCATGACATGGCAAGGCAATGGTGCAAGCAATCTGTTCTCCCACTACCCTGCATATGGTACCTCATATCATGGAATAGCTTCATCCTTCCAGAGTAAGCAGAAACCAGAAAGAATCTGTGACCACTCAGCAAAAATAACATTATGGTTTTACTATGTGGCTCGCCACATGATGCCACTAACTATATCTGTTGGCTTCAGTTAAATTGGTCGGTTTTAAAGACCAACATCACATCAGTTAACTTTAGAAACTATTTACCAGAAACTCAAAATTAAAAAGTAATGCATTGCAGCACTGTGTGGCTAACCTTGTGTGCATGAGCGTAAAAATTGCTATAGCAAACATTGCAAAATTGCCTTTCTGTATTAAACAATTAGTCACTAACTATAATTTTAATTTTTATTCTATTACAAGTTAGCCTTTGACGGAAATCTCACCTGGTGGTATGTGAAGATTCATTCTAGTTAGGAGTTTGGCAGTCGTATTATATAGGTTTCTATGCTACATTGTACCGGAACACCAAAATACTTAGTGGCATGTCTATGTTGGGGTGGTAACTTAACACAGCCAATTTATCACCAGACAACTTACTTGAGAAAAGCAGCATCCAAATCCCAATCGGACAGTAAAGGCAAATAAATCTCTTGTCCATAATCATCAACAGTTCTGTATGAGAGAGTGAAGTCAGATTTAATATCAAAAGCTTTCACTAAAATGCTTTGTAATACTTCCAGGGAAGTTATCTGGGGGTCCACTGAAAACTTCCTCAATTCGGGTTGCAGTTTCCCTTCACATTTCTGTAAATATCAAATTAGAAACATGTAATAATCTCTCTTATAAATAATAAATGCAAGAGTTTGTCTGTTTTATTCTTTGTTTGTTGCCACAGTTTAGTTCACCAATCTAGACAAAATTATGAACAGCAGCAGATAGCAATACTAGAATTGTCCAAGAGATTTTTTTATCAAATAGTCCTTAACTGCAATCTCACCTGATGGTGCATTATCACTTAGACAATATATATCCAACACAGTCTAAGATGGTAGAAGGCTAACCTGTATGGCATGGGGTATGGCAGTTAGATTATTGGTTTTTAAGTAAGTACTTTATACTTATATTATATATTATATATGTATTGAGATAGAATGCATCCTATTACTTTCTAGCTTCAGAAAATAAACTCTAAATCCTAAATAAATGTGGTAGGCAGTTAGGAAAGGATGTGATTTTTATAACGAAAACTCAAATATTATGTAAATAGTAAACATCCTTGTTTTAATGCAAACATAATATTTTGTCTTCTTACTAATAATGTATCATCTTCTTTACTTGATACCAAAATACTTAAGAAGAGTTACAGGCTGCTTAAAATCACGTTGCGTACTTATGGAGCTGAGCAAAGGAACTATTAGCCAAAGCAGGCAATGCGTCGCCTTGGGACGGCTTATACATATTATGTGCGAATGAAAAGTTATTTATGGAAAACTTACTTTTTACGTTGTATAGAACGTTATTATACTAATAAAATGAGTTTTGAGAACAATTTATAACAATGCAAACCTTGACTTTCACCCGAACTGCTTCTTTGCTGTAGCCAAACATATTTTCACATTACTATCGAAACTGCTGTCTATTCTTGTTTACGATTTCATGAAATTAAATACCCATTTTTATCTGAATACATGCAGAAAAATAATTTGTATCACTTCGAGGCAATATTTACTACTGCTTCTTTATTACACATAGAAAAATGAATTCAATTGATCAACAAATATTGACACTTATGACTTAACTGAAGGTTTGACAGCACCTTCCAGTTATTCTTTATATATCTTTATATATGACGGCGCGTCAAAGTTTAGAGTGAATACGGCCTGTCAAAGTCACTCTAGCGGAGCGTCGCGTTTATGGTAGCGGGGAAAAGGATCGCCATCTTGTTTTTCTCGAGAGGCGGGAAGAACCAGCGCGCCGTTTTTGCGACGAATCGCTGTTTGTTAACTTAAACAAATTATTTTATGATAGTCTTTATTGAAATACTGATAATTAGTAATATAGATTGAAATAATTATTATTGTGATATAATACATACTAGAGGAATATAATAATTTTGTGTTTGTACTGACTTGTGTTGTTATTTTAAAAGAAGAGTTGTTAATTTACAATAAGTTAAGAAATGAGTTTAGAAGAAGGCCCTTCTGCGCTTTTATATATATATCTCTATGTTTACTCCTAGCTACGAGCTTTATGATCCTAATAATTGTCAATTAAAAAAAATTTAAAGTTATGAGAAACTGATTGAAAACTTGTTTAAAACAAATATAATTTTGCATTTTAAGTTACTCCAAAATAGATTGCTATTTTGAATATTTTATGTTCACACATTGAAATTAATTAAGAACTATCCGCGATACGATCGGATTGGTGTCACACACGGCGTGACATTGTTTAAAGAAGAGTATGGCATATTCAATGAAACTTGGTCATCATGTTTAGCAGGTTCAATGAAGTGTTTATATCACATACACAACACATCTGTGGTTTAGATCCTCTTTCCCATCTAAACTGCAATGTGTAATGTGTTATGGATTTATATTGACATTGACATTTGCCACCGATTGTCGTGTCTTGACTGAGATATGAAGTCTATGGTCGAAAAGCCATAAATCAAAAGAAGAAGAGGAAGTCTATGGTGTGGATTGAAACAGATTTGATAGATTAATAATTAATTTGTCAAAACATCATTCTGGTTCAATGTGTGATACATGATTCCAGTAAAATTTGACTGTTCAATATTATTTTATATCTATTGTGTTAATCTTTCAAATAGCAGTTAGCTATTTGATAGTCACTTTAAACAAATAAATAATGAGTGTGAATGCTTTGCCACAATTTGACAGGGAGTTGGATTTGTCAAACACAGGTCGCGGTGTTTGGCTTGTAAAAGTTCCAAAGTATATAGCAAATAAATGGGATAAAGCCCCTGGTGAGATCGAAGTAGGTAAATTAAAGATATCCCGTGTTCCCGGGCAAAAGGCACAAGTGCAGCTGTCCCTTTCCGAGGCTGTATTATGTCTGAAGGACCCAGGTGAACAATCTATACCCAAAGAACATCGTCTTAATGTATCGAATGTGACTCGACAATCATTGGGAGTTTTCTCCCATGCAGGCCGTAAGTTTCCTTCATGTGAATCAAAAAAAAAAGTTTTATAACCTGCTTCCCTGTCATATGTGTTTTTGGAATGCTGTTCCAACTAAGTTATGTGCTCCTGACCTATCACATGCACCATGTTACAATGAATAAACATTACTTTTTATTAAATGGATATATATGACTACAATTACAGGATAAATATGAACAATTCAAGGAGATATTCAGATAAATCTCATCTTAATATTATAAGTACGATAATCAAGTAAAATTCTATGCCATTCCCAATAAATGTAATTAACTTTTTAAAACATAATATAATAATTGAAAATTATTAAACATTTTATTAAATTAATAAAACAATTGGAGACAGGAGATTCTTGTATTAGTTTGTCATATTATTCTTAACTTTCAGCTTCCCATTCCGACTGCAATAAATTAAATTTAATATCATAGGAATCATGCCTCTTTACATTTTATTAACTATCATCAACCTGTATGGTACAGTTTTTAGCTAATAAACTATACAAATGCAAAAATAAAATCAATATTATTCTGTTGCTCTTTGAGTAGCAAACGGCATACTTTATTTTAAACATAATTACTAATGGGAGATTATTTGCCTTTCTAGCTTCAAACACCGATTCTGTGGTGCCAGAGGCTGAAAAACTGTATATGGAAGGTAGGATAGTACAGAAGTTAGAGTGCAGACCATATGCTGACCCTACTTATTACAAGCTCAAGTCTGAATCTATCAGGAAGGCGTCCATGCCGCAAAGACAAGTGCAACAATTAGAACGCATAGTACAAACCTTTAAGCCAGTTTCAGATCATAAGCATAATGTAAGTTTATTTATTACAAATTTTTCACTATATGAGATATAGTCCTATCAATGTCCTACTGGGCATAGACTACCTGTCCCACAAGTGTGAGGAGAACTAGAGCTGGGTCACCATGCTGCTACAATACAGGTTGGTGGGTTTTATCAATGATTGTGACATGTTAGTGATAACCATGACCAATAGAGCTTAAAAGATTTTATAATCTTTGTTGTATGTTTTGAAATCATCTATTGTTTATTGTTTGACAGTATTGTCTCCTTTTGTAGATTGAATATCAAGAAAAGAAGAAAGCAGAAGGTAAAAAGGCTCGCGATGACAAAGAGGCTGTTCTTAATGTTCTATTTGCTGCGTTTGAAAAACATCAGTATTATAATATAAAAGATCTTCAAAAGGTAAGTAATTTAAGGCGGTCCTGTAATTATTTTACAAATGATTATGTACCAAAGCCTTTGAGTGTAGTAAGGTTGGCACAAGTTGTGATACTTCATATCCTAACACAATTATATACATATTTCTTAATAATAAAATCAATAACCCCACCTGTAGCTGAAAAACCAATAGCAGATAAAGTATAGGAAAAAAAAAAATAATTATGTTTATTTACAATTTTAAATTGAAATTGTTAATTTGGAAAGTCCTTTCTTGGTTATAATATGAAAGGTTTATTTTAATTATCAGATAATGAACCATTCATCTTTGATAGTATTTCTAAGAGTAAATCTAGACATTGTTATTATATTGTGGTATGTTAGCCCTACTGGTCTGGTGGGAGACTTTTTACGTATTCGTTAGTTACCACCCTACAGACAAGGCAGTGTAGAATGCAGGTATGGGTTTAACTAAACTGCAATACCATCGAACACTATCAGGTTAGCCTGCTGACATCTTAGACTGCATCAGCACTAAACAACAGGTGTGATTGCGTTCATGAGCTAGTCTGTAGTGGAATGAAAAAAATGTGTTTTTGAACTTTTGTCTTACCAAAAATATTTCTTTTTCTAGATCACTAAACAACCTATTGTATATTTAAAAGAGATACTTAAAGAAGTGTGTAACTATAATTTGAAGAACCCCCATAAGAACATGTGGGAGCTGAAACCGGAATATAGGCATTATAAACAGGAAGTACCAGTTGAAACAAAAGAAAGCAAGAACAGCTCTGATAGTGAATAATTATTTATTAATAGGTATAATTGACTATGCAAATGGTAATGGTTCATATAAAATAATGCATTAAATAAAATGGATTTTAAAGTTAGAATAAGTTTTATTTTTTACTCTTATAAGCTCATGACTTTTAGGTTCATAGAATCCACAGCTACATCTGTGTAATAAATTGGTCTGTTGTAGCACCTCAAGCACCTCTTACTTTTCAGAGTTACTTGCGTTTTTATTTAAAGCAATTTATATGTAAATATATCTCACTCTTTAACTAAGACGAAAACATCGTGAGGAAACCTGCATGCCTGATAGTTCTCCACAATGTTCTCAAAGGTTTATGAAATCAACCAATCTGCAGTTGGCCACTGTGGTGGACTACAGTCGGAACCATTCTCATTCTGAGATGAGGAAGTTGATCATAAAGATTGTAATTATTTTAAGTGCATATACTACTCTTATATAAATTAATATTCCTTACGTCATTGGTTATCAGGAAGAGATTGCTATGTAGCTATAAACTATGTAGCCAGGCGTATAAACTGCGTTACATAAATGCTTGTTACATTGAATCTTATTTCTCTATTTTTTCTTCTCTTCTCTTCTTTTAATCTTATTTGTCGTCAAGACTATCAAACTGTTAAGAATGCAATGGGCAGGGCATGTGCAACGCATGGAAGGCACGAGAGCCCCAAAGAGGTTGATGGGGGGCACTTTGGAGGGGCGTAGAGACCGAGGACGACCTAGGGGTCGGTGAAGTGATGGAGCTGAGAGGGATAGGAGGGTTCTGGGAGTTCGGAGCTGGAAAGAAGCAGCTTCTGACGGCCTAAAATTGAGAAATATGATTGACCAAGCCAAGGCCCACCCAGGGCTGTAGAGCTTTGATGATGATGGTGATTACAAGTGTACCTACTCATACTTAAATCCTTATTTGAAGCAATTTGAGAGGATTTTTTGTATTTGCTACTTTAAATAAATGGCCATTCGTTCGTAATTTAACTTTATTGTAACTTAAATATTAATTTTTACAATGAAAAATTGACAAGTTTTCAAGAAGGTAATAGAATATAAAGTTCAGTAACAAACATTAATATTAAGTACGTAATAGTTAAACATTGTACATCCAAGGTAGAGATAGCCCTAATGATTGCCAACCTTCGTAAGGAGACGGCACCCTAAGAAGAAGAAGTTAAACATTGATACAATTGCTATACAAAACGGTTAGCCGTAAATTGAATAGCTTGAGTAAGTCTGCGGCGAAAGAGGCGGCTGTAGCCTGTGCTAGCGCAGTCGTCCGGCCGGCGGCTTTTCTTTATTAGGTGAAAATTAAAAAAAAAAAAATTATAGGAACTACAAAGAACGAAGTTACTTGTTAAATTATCCTGACCGTATTATTGCTACTAACCTCCGCAAATCTCTGTTGCAAATTATATATTTTTATTATCGGAGGTAGGTAAGTTATTATTAGTAGTCATCAGGAAGTTGTTACGAAGTAGGTTTTAAAACTTTTTAAAAATTTTGCATGACCGATTGGTAACTAATTATGGAGAGTCTTAAAACTGGTTAAAAATAATTACTGTTCAATTCACGACTAGCCTTCTCAAGATTTGTTATCAAAATCCGGATCCTAGTACCTATAAAGAAATTCAATGAAGACGATTTAACATGTTCAAAAAGGCGGTAAATTACATGTATTTGAATAGATTAAAACTGTCTAAATGATTAAGTATTCGGTCCTGAAATTCAAAGTCGATATTCAATTTATCCGTTAGTTGAGCGTAGGTTTCAATTGATAACGTCATACTTGGATTTTTCAATGTACCTGGCGAGTGAACAGGACAACAAAGCACCCATTAAAGGCAAGAGCGCTGTTCCAATAGCCATTCCGAACAGGATATTCAAATTGTTTGTGAGATACTCCGTTAATACCTCGTAGCATCCCTGAAAATTAAATAAAATTTAAAAATGGAATGGAATGAGAGAAAGAGTAATTGTACAAGATTTTTCTGAGATCACACGACTGTTTATATAACTAACACGTGATAATAATCGTTTGACCCGCCAACTCGTACTGCAGCAGTGTCGTGGTCCACAAAGGTTGCCTGTAAAAGATTGTTTGCAGCAGAAGACTTCCTTTGCATGCCTACAATGTTCTTACTGTAAACTTTTAATGTAAACTTCTAAATGTCCATCTATTCTTTTATGTTTTGCGTGCATTAAAGTGTTTCAGCTTATTCCTTGAGAGAAGAGATGTTTGCCTATTATCAGTGGAACGTTAATAGGATGATTAAGATGATTTTTTGTAAACTAAGTCTTATTATCTTACCCTTTGAAAAACGTCGCTGTAGTTAGCCGTAACACAGCGAGTTTTATCCAGACAGCAAGAGATCGGGATAACACGCTGGGGAGACAGGCGCATCCAATCCGTATAGTTGGAGACCCCACAGCATTGCAACTGTTTTAACATAATATTTAATCCATTTGTGGCCCACTACCAGAGCACTGGTTTCCCCCCACGATGGGAAGGGTTTAGACCACCACGGCAGAGCGGATTGGTGTGCTTCACACGCCCTGGAGAACTCGCATTATGGAGAATTCTCGGGCATGCAGGTTCCCTCACGATGTTTTCCTTCACCGTTAAATCAAGTGATATTTAAATTGAAGCACATAACTTACTAACTTAGCGGTGGGATTAAACTCGGACCCGAAAGTGAAGCTGAAGTCCTAACCACTAGGCTAAATGATATTTATAAAATGTATCAATTCATTCACGCGGTGATATTCTGGAGGTTAGGGTTTCGGCCTCAATTTCAGGCGGACTAAGTTCGCTCTGCGGCCCTAACTGTCCAGGGTTATGTGCGTTTTTTATTTATGCAATTAAATACCCTATTTTCTCACGCATGCCGATTAACTAGGGAATAATGTGGTAGTTTCCCGTGGCTTTCCACATCGTAGTATTGTGACCAATAGCCAGTCTTTAGACCTGCGCACAACTGTCCTGGGGTGAAACCGGATCCAGATCGATTCTTTAGGGCTTTCCTCCCTACTATCAGGACTGCTGCCCCCCTATAGTGCGGTAGCTACATCATCGTTCGATTTTCCACCGGCTGACCTCCGAACTTCGATGTGAAGATGGCACCTAATGATGATGAATTAAATACCACTTGTTTTAACGGCGAAGAAATAACATCGTGAGGACACCTGCACTCCTGAGACTTCTCCGTAATGTTCTCGAAGGCGTGGGAAGTCTTAGAACTTAGTTGCACTTGGCCAGCGTAGTGGATTACGGCCTAAACCCTTCTGAGCAGAGACCACCAGTGCACTGTCGTAGGCCGGTTATCCTCAGGTTGAGACTGAGTCAAGTCTGAGACTGGACTACGTAGGTATATCTTAATTGTAACTGAATTTAAATTCCTACCTAGAAGTTTAAGTCATAATTTAGTTACTCATTAGCCACGTACATACTTACCTACACGAATAGACTAAATCGCAATCTAACTATACTTATTATAAAACTGTAACGTGTCGAGTTCAGTACATTGAAGATAGTTTAAAAAAAAATTTTTACCTACTCTATAATCGATACTGAAGCCAAAACTGTAATTTTTTTTTAATTTGTCTGTCTGTCTATCTGTCAAAGGCAAAACGGGAGTAGGTCCTAGGGACGGGCATTTGCGATTTGCAATGATTACCTGAACGAGAGTTTCAAATAGCTCCAAGAGCAGAACAGTTATATTAGTAGCTTTACCTAATATCATATTTGTATATTTGACAGTACGATTGAAAAAACTTTACGTTTGGTATCTGATTAGGAGGTGAAGTATACTAAATAGCAGTACGCTGATTAATAAAGTACCAAAATAAAGAATGTTTACTGTAGACAAATAAAACCTTAGGTTATTTATGTCTCACAGCTGGGAACGGGCCTCACAGACAGAAACAGTGGTCAAATTTTTAAAAAGGCCTACTTGTAATAAATGAATTTACTTAGTTTTTTTTAAACTTGCTCTCAGTCGTGGGTAAAATAACTTGTCTTCAATGAACGGCTCATTTGATGGATAATTCGTTACGCAGCCCAGCTAGTCAATAATCTAGGAATACTTAAATCAAGTTTTTAATCGCTCAGAAATTTCGTATCTACCTACTTTCATACTAACACTGGTGTAAGGTACATGAGGCTTAGTACATATGCCTTAGGTTGATGGACAAAGCGGCACGTTGCAGGATGTGTTCCTTATATGCCCTGCATAATTTAAATAGGCGATGGTTTTCCACTAACCAACAGGTGGGTCATCTGCTTCGTAATTATAATTACAATTGCGGAATGCAAACTTTAGGACAACCACGGAACAGATCTTGGCCTAATTTTGCATAGAGATATCTAAAAAAGTATCCGGTACTTTTATCAAAGCGCCTAAATGATCGATTTTTAAAAGACCGAAAAACAATACCGATGAGACATTATAATCCCACAAAGCGACAGCGTCTACGTTTGCGAAGGTAGCGATTGATTTGCTGTTATATAATGAGCTTAGATAAAATTTCATATAATCTGAAATCATTTTAAACGAATCTTGAGAGTTTGGTGTATTTGTTTTGGACAGTTCTTCAATAATAATTACCGCCGATTGAGCAAAGTCAAAGTTAGCCTTTTGTGGATTGTACGATATGATCGTTTTCGTGAGCCCGTCGTGTAGACCTCTTGCAAAGGTGTCCCGGTAACAAATCGCCGAAGCGCCAACTCCCGCATCCATCATAAAAATGCAGACCAGAAATCCACCATACTGAAACATAGGTACATATTTTTTGTTATGTTTCTTGCAATAATTACTGCTTCTTTGAGCTAGTGATTAGCATATTATATTTTTTCCATGACATGTTTTGAACGCGGAAGATTTTTATCATTAAAATAGAGGTCGTTTTACTTACAATATATAGCAGCACAGGTTGTCCTTTAATGATGCATGAGAATGCGATGGAACTGATGAGCACTATCAGACTTGCGATGCCAATGATCACAAGCGGGGCGGTCCCAGAGAACTCTGGGGACAACTCCATATACTTATAAAGGTCGAACTCCGCCCACAGGCCCCCAACTAGGATGAGAAGCCCCGTCAGCTGTGAAAGTGTGCATTCGTCATTCAAACCACACTCGTACAATGGACACAAAGAACTTGACAGTGAAGAAAAGAAAAACCGTTCTTATTATACCTACTTCACGTTTTGTGAAAGTATCAATTACCAAAACTTTAATTGAATAATATTATTAGAGTTTTATAGATGGATATAAGCAGGCGTTACAATGTGTTAGTCTATAATAAGCCTTCCATTGTAATATACACGATTGTCCAACACACTTTAATAATTGTAAAAATGCTAAGTTCGGTAAGAACAACTGCAGAGTTTCTTCTCGGCAGACTCTGCCATCCGAATCATTGGTAAGGGTCACAACAAATAAGCAGATATGATTTCGATTCTATTCTCCTTTTAAAAATCTGTTTTGTGAGGTGTTTCTAAAGAATAAATACATTTTTATTGCACACTACATAAAAATGTGTAAATTTGTTGCCTTATCGCTATATAGCGATCTCTTCCAGACCAATGACGTAAAACACAGCTCAAGACGAGACGTAATTAGGGTGTGCATATAAATAGGTAGGTATATTTGAATCTGGAAGAGATCACTAACAGTGATAAGGCCGCCATTACAATTAGTTTAGTTTATAAGTTGTTTATGTATTATGATTGTGTGTGGAATAAAGAATTTTTACTATTATTAATATTGTATTTGTAATAAATAATAATAAAACATTTATTGAAACAAAAATGTTATACAGAATATCAATACAACAGTAGAAAGAAAAAGAAATACAACACAAAAAGTAAAACAATTTCACATAAGTTGGTAAACATATTTGTAAAGCTGAATGCACATTATATTGATATTTGCCTCTTATTACCCAATACATATTTTTTATATTTTTCTATACAAAACCAAAACGATCGTCCATGCTTTTCAAGCAAGTTATCGGTCATTAAAATAAATTAAAATCATTTTAAGTACTGATTTTGCCTACTGACTAACTAGAGTTTTTCTATTTAATTCGTAACTCCATAGTTCTATTTCTGACATAAAGCAACCTTTAAATCGAAATATGAGAATAATAGTTTTATTCACTTTCATGTTTTTACCCTAACTTTTTTGAAGCGTTCTTGCCAAAGCGTTATAGAAATACTTTTAAGTAGATAGTAGTAGTGTAGTATAAGTGTTTAAAAACCAAAGCCTAAAGAGTTTATTTGCATATGCGGAAAATTAAATACTTATAATGAACATACATTAGGCTGGGCAACAAAAAATCACATATGCGGGCCCCTAACACTAGACATAGAGTAATCTAAAAACTTCTCAAACTGAATTGAAAAGTGACAAAAAACTGTAGATTAAGTTTAACTTTTTGTGAGCTTTGGGATAGCTATTAGAGGTAACACTAAGTATTAAGATATCATCTTTAATCACTGAAATTGAGTTTTAAATAAAACTTACCCAGAACACAATGTTGAAAACGAAAAGCAGGGTCTTCAGGCAAGCTATTACAGCTACATTATTAAATTGGTTGCCCATTGTGGTGTTTGTATCTATTTTATTTTTGTTTGAATGACAGTTTTAGTGAGCAACATGTTTGGCTCGGAAAGCTGGAGTAGGGAATGAATGCTTATCATATGATAATAGTGCGCGCGCTGGTGTTTTACGCATGCGTCAATAAATCGGCGTCTCCCCTTTGTTTGTAAATATATCGTTCCACATTCATGAAGGTTTATTTCGGGCAGCAAATGTAGCTATATATAGATATTTTGTTTCGATTGAGATGGCTTCGTATGATTGGAAGGCTGAGCGTGAAAGCACGTTCGAACTTTTTAATCAGAGATACGAGATTTGACACGTTTTAATATAAAGTTATTAATATTTACGATCTCGATTGATAGTATTTACTGGGATTTCTTGTTTCTTTAGTTTTTTTTTATTCGTAATAATTGACGGAACTATAAGATGGCCCACCAGATGGTAGGTAAAAAACCGTTTCAAAAATACAAGAAACGCATCTTCCAATTTTCCCCATTGTGCCGATCACCTTAAGCGGGATTGTTAAGGATCATTTTCTTGTAATACCCCGCCCTTCAGGCCGGAACTTAGTAGCAGAAATAAGCATGGCAGTAGTAGGAACTTTCTGTCACACAAAGCTCTATAGTAATAGAGTCTTGGCAAACTTCAAGCCGAATGTCTCGGCAAACTTCAAGCCCGAAGTCTTGGCAAATTATAAGCCGTGAGCCATTGGGCCCCCAAGGAAAAAAATATAATAAAAAATAATAAATCCTGAGTCATCATATCAACCCGTTACCGGCCCACTACAGGATATGGGTCTTCTCCCACAATGACAAGGGGCTGAGGCCGTAGTCCACCACGCTGGCCCATTGCGTACTCAACCATGGAGAAATATTTTTTGTTTCATTTCGGTTCATGTTCCCAAAATGTAATTGTATTTCCCATTCTTTTCTTTCCCATTCTTTTCTACGAGTAGGTAAGTAGGAAGTGGAATTAGAAGCAATTGTTATAACAGAAAAGTTCAATACCGAGCAATTCGTGACCCAGGAATCGAACCCAAAACCTCTTGAACCGTTGGTCACGCTACTCACTAGACCAACGAGGCACATAATTCGTATACAAAGAAGAATAATTAAATTAAAATAACCAGTTTATATTCAAGGTGAGTTCAGTACTTCGCAACTTGCAGCGGCCGGGATATTAATAGCTTTAACTTTTGCTTTTCTTTGAATGCCTAATGCAAGATAAACACTATTAGTTCCTTTCTTTCTCTATTCCGAACTTTATAGCTTAGGCAAAAGGCTTGATTTATACATTCATTATTAGTGATAATGGTGCCATGACTTAAAGTAATGCTGGCCTTTTCTTCAAATAGCATAGTGGGAAGGATGGCACTCCGCACTAGGTACTTTTAAACCCGCAATTTAGTTGAGTTTGGAGATTTGTGTATTACAAAATCAGCACCAATGGTGATAATACTATTGGTCATACGTTTCTAAAACAAACTATGAAAATCAAGCCTACTTTGCTAGACTCCGCGAAAATCAGGAATCTGTACGGTGTAATTTGTAATTTCTTCAAATTCTCACCAAAAAGATTTTCGCCAATCTATCCATCTAATATAAACCTTTTCGTCAGGATTTTTTTTATGAAAGAGCGACATCACTTTTAGACCTGAAATTTCTGTGTAATTTAGAGATATAAGTACAGCAGAATACCCACCATTAAATGGTGGGTATCAGATTTTAAACACTACCTATTACTTATTGTGCTTAGGTATCCATGGGTGGCGTCGCGAAGTTTGTATATATAGACTTTAGCGTTTTCCGTCTTGAAAATAAACGAAATAAACTATGTCGCTTTCATAATAAAAAATAAATCTATGTGAACCTAAAACACAGTGAAGTTATTATTTTCTTGATAATTTAAAATAGACGCTAAAAAGGAACGAAAAGATTATGTACATTAAAATACAGGTAAGAAAAAATTAACTCTAGATACCAAGATATTGATACTGATCTAGGTCAGAATTTAACTGCACCTATTCAATAGCTTTTTTGGCAATTTTGCTTGTGTACAATTGTCGCATCAATTGTGTGTGAAGTCAAATCAGAAGTTATCGGATCGTCGCATGAATGGACGGGCGGCTTAAAAACATAGATAATTGCCCTTGTAATGAAGAGTTATAGTAAACGAAGCCGTTAGAACGTTGACATGGATTTCGAAAATTCTATCAATGTTGAAAAACATACCTATTGTCAATATAGTAAATATTTGTCGTAATATTTAATGTGTAAACCTAGCCAAAGGCATTCTCGCATAGGCATGTTAGACCTTTCAGAATTATATAGTTTTGTTAGTCGTTCAGAAGTCACCGAGCTGCGCATACGCATGCTTGCCTATTCGACCGCTCGCGAGTCGTGACCGGCTTCCGAGCTTCGTAAAAACTTACGATCACTTTTTTACATAAATGATCTCAGCTAAATAAATGCAAATAAAAGACTGAAAGTGATTAATTAAAATAACCGACTGTCAATTAAAATATTCGACGACATAATGGTTTTTTCCGTGAAATTGTTAGTCGCCGGATTTATATTGCAAATTACGTTTGTGTCACCGATCGCTGAAGTCGAGGCAGATGATGGTAAGATCAACAATTAAGTACACTAATAGTCTACAGCTTTTACCCTTTTATGAAAGGGCCTTTGTTTATGAAAAGGTTTTGTCTATAAAATAATTGTTTATTTATTTTATCAAATTAAAAAGTTAGAACTTATAACTATTAAACGTTTAGAAATCGATGTTTGTATGGTGGAAGGTTGCGGCTGTGGCTACTTACTTTAGCGTTCAAGTGCCGATTTAGCGTTTCGGTACGATGTCGCGTAGAAACCGATTAGAGGTATGGGTTATTAATAAAAATAACTGCAATATTCAGGTTAGACTTACCATCTTATACTGTATCGACTAGTACCACCAAATTTGAGACTTCAGTGAATCCGTCGAAAAAAAAACACATTTTTATTATTGGTTTAATTACTAAAGACAGTAGTACGAGTTTCTTATTATTTGATATATTAGTCAGAGTTTCATGAAAATGTATAAATATTAAGCTTCTTTTTTAACCTTCTTTCGTTACCATGGTCTATAATATTCTTTTAAATGTAGGTAACAGGACTTATGGATTCGTGTGTTTAAAAGTTTAAACACAAAAATAAATATATTTTAATACTCAATATGTTTAAACTGATACATATAAATGTCGTAAATAATATTAAATTGTATCATCAAGTCAGGCCAGCCCGTCGCGTCGCGTTAGGTACTTAGTTTACCAAATAGTTTTTAGGTACCTACCTAATTCTACTATGAGTACCTAAGTTTTTTTGGGGTATCCTTACAATACCTTCGACTGACGACCTCCCTGGCGGAGCGGTGAGCGCTGTGGTTTTAAGCTGGAGATCCCGGGTTCGATTCCCGGCAGGGGAAATTCGAGAATTTATAATTTCAGAATTATCTCTGGTCTGGTCTTGCTTCTGCCGTGGCTTATTACCACCTTACCGACAAAGACGTGCTAAGCGAAGCTAAGCGTGCTAAGCGATTAAGCGTTCCGGTACGATGTCGCGTGGAAACCGATTAGGGGTTTAATGTAACTGCTACACTCCCCAATAGGTTAGCCCGCTACCATCTTAGACTGCATCACCAATTATCACCAGATGAGATTTCAGTCAAGGGCTCACTTGTAGGGGAATTAAAAGATAAACCTAACCACTGAGGGATCCAAGTCGGGTCCAGATATCATGTACACAAACTTTATAAGTAAATGCTGAGCTAATATCATGAAACTATCGTCGCACCGGCCAGTTCTACGGCCCAGGTCTCCTCTCTCAGAATGAAAAGGGTCCCGGCCGTAGTCAACCACGGTGCCCAAGATTAGACACCTTTGAGAACATTATGGAAAACTCTCAGGCATACCTACAGCATTCCTCAAGAGTCCCGATGTTTTCCTACCTTGATGTGTTAGAATCTTCAGTCAAAGATTTTGACCAATAGACATCCCTGGGTTTCCGAGGATTCGATTCCCTATATAGATTCTATAAAGATCTGTTACAGGCGTTGAAGATCATCAGTTCATTTCCAACTAGCCAAAAGGGTAGAACAACTTTATACGTAAACTTGAGCTGATGTTTCACCATATAATAGACTGTGGGATACCCAACTCTGAGCACATAGTAGTAGACGAGCTTTGTGACAGTTCTCGTCCGGGGCAGTACTACAGCAATACGTCTTGTAACTGCCAACACTTTCTGTTTGGCGGCTGGCCCGTAGCGAGTCCAATAATACGCTGGAGTCGTAGTATTATTTGGTTTAATCTCCTTTACACGTGGTAATAAAACAAAGTGACAATCTTATTCTAATGTCAAACGAGTAGGTGACGGCTGCGTCGCTTCGTTCGGAAATACCACGTTTCGTTCGACGCATTCGCCACATGTGTTCGAAATACCATCCAAATTGAAAAAAAAAATCTGGCACTTGACCGTTTAGAGTTAATACTCTAATTATTTCTGTCGCCAGACAGTTTTGCTGTGTTCCAGTCTGAATGGGGTAGTTTATTGTTTTCAGCACATGATGCTTAACACGTCTCAGGTTGATGCATGTCCTGCGAAGTGTTGCTCTGTTAATAGGCGGGTTTATATCAGCTAGGTTTGTCATTAGTTCGACCTGCTATAAATATAATAAAACTGCTGGTAAAGCGTGTTTGGACTCATTAGCTTGAGGATGAGGCCTGAGATTTAATTTTAAAGTCTTTGTGGGTAACAGGCTTTAGGTTAGTTTCCATATGCCTCAGGTTAGCTTCAATATACAAAACAATTTGTTTGGCAGGTATTCGTTATGCCTTCTCGCCGCACGTTTATTTCGAACTGACCCTTAAACCTTGAGTTAGAAGACGACAGTTAAAAGATATGCCTCTTTGTTACCATTGTTGCACTTTAGGAGAAAACTGGGTCGACATAATGTCACGTATTCTATTTTGTTGAAAACAGAATTGTTTGTTATGATTTTGTTTTTAAATGGATTGTGTTTACCGTAGATAATGGCTTAAAGGTACCGTTTATACGTACCTATGTAGATACTTGTTATTGAGAGTTTAGTTTTAGTATATAATTTACGATATAATTTTAATAAATAGGTAGGTACCAACTCTCAGTAGCGTTTTGATCAGCAACATTTCTTTTATCAATGTTAAAAACCGACTTTCCTACTACACTAAGAAATACTATTAACACCATATATTATAATATAAACTATAGGTACATTATAATTATTATAGTCTGATTTCATTATAAACATACAAAGGGTAACTTTGTAATTTTGAGGATTTCCCTGGCGTAGTGGTGAGCGCTGGGGTCTTATAAGAGGTCCTGGGTTCGAACCCGGTGGGGGCTCAGTTTTATTTCGTCTAGTCCGAGAGGTTCGGACGGTCGGTAGAAACCGACTAGGTTGTCACACCCCAAACAGGTTAGCCCGCTACCATCTTAGACTGACAGTCAAAGGCTAATTTCTAGAGAGGAAAAAACTTTTCAAGAAGGTTTTTGTAAATTTTCTGTATCAGACATGTATACAGAATACTGCGGTTACCTCTTTAAGTACTCTACTTAAATAGGTACCTATTAATAGTATAATATAAGTACTAAGTTACTTTAAACAATGTATTAAACACGTTTATTACATCGAGGAAACTTTATAATTAACTGAACCAAATTTCTTAGTGACAATGTTGTTTGGTTTGTAAGCAGTTGGTTTTGCGTTTTTTTATTTCCCCGAAATGAAATAATAAGACATATTGCTTTTGCCTGCTTGAACTATTCAATTTTAATTAACTTAGTTCTATAGTAGATATAGTAGATATACTAACGGAATGAGGAAAGGTTTTTTGTGCGTAGCTTAAGATAACGTTGATGGCGTAGCAGTATTGTAGTATTCTACAGATACCTGAAATCAAGTTCTACGCAAAAGCGTCATTTTTTTGATGCCTTATTATATACTCATTATGCAAAGTTGAGGGCTTAGGAAGTTGTGACAGCCCAGTGGTTAGGACTTCGACTTCACTTTCGGTAGCCGAATTCGAATCCCATCACGCACCTCAAACTTTTCTAAGTTATGTTGTTTTACATCACTTGCATGAACAGTGATGGAAAATATCGTGAGGAAATATAATATATCATCATCATCATCACATCAACCGATAGACGTCCACTGCTGGACATAGGTCTTTTGTAGGGAGTTCCAAGTTCCACGATTCTGAGCCGCTTGGATCCAACGGCTACCTGCGACGCGTTTCGTCGGGGTTGGCAGCGGAAGCCAGGAAAAGCGGGGCCCATTAAAGATATGCCCGATAATGACCACGCTGGGCAGGCGGGTTGGTCATCGCAGGGCTAGACTGATCGCCGATAATATATAGGATAAATATAATCAGGGAATATTTTTTCTCTAATTATGCTTACCGTGCTTTACAAAGAATAGTTGTAATATCGTTTGTGAATAGATAAGTATAGTTTTATGATGTTGACGTAAAACTGTGATAGTAGGTATCTCTGCTGAATAATTATATACCCATAGACAAGGTAAAAAATGTGCATTTAAATTAAAAGAGCTCTTGCCAACTGCAACTATGTCTATTTTTTGCAGCTCCTGCATAAAATTACATACAATTAAGTATAATATCAGCAACGGAACTCATAATTATTTGTCCCACGATAGGTATTAACTATTACGTAATAGTCTGTTAACAATAGTGGTTTACTGCAAATTAGAGATTGTTCACACTCTTTCGCATTGAACTTAGCAGTGGGTAACGGGTTTGTTGCAATCTACGGCATTGTATCGCGTCCTTCCGTTTCGGTTTTTATCTGCGAAAATGATATAATCGTGAAAACTAATAACAGTTCCGTTTTGTGCACAGCCTACTCAGTATAACAGCGGCACGACCTACAACTGGCATTATCTTAAACTCTTTGGCAAATATATATTTGAGGTTTTCCCATAGGAAGGTACTAATAATCAAGAAGATTCCCGTAAACAATGTTATCAATATATTTAGAAAATTGTAAAATCAGTTGTTTTTTCCTCATCTGTTTATCAGCGCATCACGCAAAAACTACTGATATGAACATACTGATATGCAATTTCGTATCATTACCTGCTTAGAGCCAAAGCTCTGGGTTAGGCTTTAAGTTATTATAATGCCATCAAACAACAGGGTTTATAAGTGACAGGGGATGAAAACTTTTCTGAATTTACTTCATAACTACATTGAATTTTAACCAATCCAATTTTATTTTTAAAAAAAAATTGCCAAAAAATACTTGACTTTGTGAGACAACTACAAAGCAAAAACTAAATATTTTTTACTAAATTTTTTAGTCAGTGCCAAGTTAAATGCACAAAATTATTAGGTTGGTACTTTCCTTTCTAGGTACCATATAAAAGTGAACGGTATACAAAGTATATAGGTACTTGATAATTTCTACGTTTTACTTGGCACCAGTTACTTTAAAAAATAATCATAGGTGTGCCTTTAATATGTGAATTACCTCGATTTCACCAGCATCCCTCCAATAGGTCTTGACCTGATTAAAATGGGACCTCTTGGGTTATTATACCGTTTCGAACAAAAAATATTTCCTGGGGTAGCTGGAAGAGATCTCTTATAGAGATAAGCTTTCCTTCGTACATTTCATGTATCTTATGTTCACAATCACAATTTATGGTACATAAATAATAGATAAATAAATAAATAATTTAATTTCTCATTTGCCTTTATTTTTGCCTTTATTTAGAGTCTGTTAAAATAATTTTTAAATTAAAGTCGCGATTGAAAAAAAAAAAAAACCTAGGTATATCATGTTAAGTTGTAGGTACTTACCTAAACCTATTCTGAGTGGTATTTAAGACCGACAATAAATTAATGCTTAGATAGTTTAGAAACTAAGCTATAATAGTATTATGTTCTTAGTGGACATTACAGACAAGCATGAAAAAAGGTTTTTTTTTATCTTCCTTGCTGGGCTCAAGCTGAGCGTTAAAAAGAATTAAAAGCTCATGCTCACGAACAATTCATTGATTGGGAACTAATTATTACTTATTATTTTTGTATTTATTCTATAAGTAGATAGAAGAAGGTAATCTTTGTGTTGCTCTCAGGTATAAAATATAATGTCTCCAATTACACTGTGCAAAACTCGTAACAAACGTCTAAACATCACGGCAGGAAATGTTAATCTTGCATTATCTATGACTAGGAAGGTATATACTTAGGAACCTACATAAAGCTACTCTAATCGTTGCATCGGGAACGCTAGGCTTATCTCGCATCTCGCCATACAACGGTTTTGACCGAATTAACTGCTCTGTATGAAACAAAGCGAATTATTTTGATTCCATTCATATTATTATCACTTCATCTTTTTTGTTATTGTTTATGTGACGTGATCTAGATTTTTACGAACACCAACTATTGTTTCCCGGTCATCCAATACTAATCAGCAAGAAGCATCATCGATTGACATACGCGTGTCTTTCTGTCGGCATTTGATGGATCAATTTTATCCGAACTGAACCTGAGAAAAGTAGGAAATGATCAATCACCAAATTTATAAGACCTCAAGGTTCATCTCTGTGCCTGGAGTAATGGCGTCAAAATGTTACTTTGCCTTGTTGAAAATAGCTCTCCTGTAGAGCTAAGATTAGCACCACGAGATAATAATGTCTATCCATTATTTCTATGGCGTATATTATGTGGTTTTTGACCAGGAAGCAGGAAGATATTTAGTAAAAAGTATATAATATCTATTTTTAAAATATTGGTTAGGTAGCAAGCAGTGCACGCCTCTGCGAGACGCGCATGTGAGTCCTACTGCGCATGTACAACGTGTAAGTCTTCAGACCTCAGAACCTCAGAGTTACTATTGAATTTCTAAAACCTGAATCCGCGCGGTCACTCGTGACTTATCTCTGTCCGGCCAACTTACAACGCGCTTACTGTACGAAATACGGTGCAAATAAAATTGTCCCTTCGCTTTAAATTACTGCAACGAGCGGCCGAGCTACTGTCAAGCTATCAGATACAGTTCCCGTTCGCCCATGATAGATCACCTGTGAGCGCAAAAACCTGTTCGTCGTTTGAATAGTATTAGCCCAGACCTACATTAGGTCAATGCCAAGATGATGGATAACGTTTTTACTGCTTGAAATAGGGTGACGCCCGTATGTACTGTTACATGCACATGTAAATATCTACCTCAATATTAAAATGACGTTACATCAACGCGCAATTTCAATTTTATTTTTATTCCACTACATTTTAGCCTTTAACTGCAGTCTCTCTCATTGTGATAAGTGACGATGCAGTCTAAAATGGTAGCGGGCTAACCTGTTTGGGCGTATGGTGGTCATACCCCTAATCGGTTTCTACGCGACATCGGGGCACGCCTTTCGGTAGGATGGTAACTAGCCACGGCCAAAGCGTCCCCTGGCTTTGGCTTCGACCAGACCAGAAAAAAATCAGAATCTATATATTCCCAAATTGCCCCTGCCGGAAATCGACCCCGGGACCTCCTGCTTATATTCACAGCGCTCACCGTAACAAAGCTAAATTTCTATTTTAGGTATAACCTCCATTTTTTAAATACCTATAATACACGAATAGTGAAATCAAAATCAAAATGATATCTACCAAATCTAGCGTTACGATCTCGCTGTTACTGTCCCGGTGATCTAGTGGTTAGAATGTTCGGGTTGCAAGGTTCTGGGTTCTTTTCTCGGGTAGTAAAGTTCTTATTTTCTGGGTTTTACTAGCCAGAAATTATCCATTTGCGCGCGGACCCGATTTTTATGACTACCTTATGTTAGACATGTGTAACGTAAAAATTAACAGTTCTTGTATATAGTAGGAGGTGCCAAATCTAACAAAAGGCATTAATTGCGGAGTTAAGATTGCTTTGCCATATAAGAAAAGGGAACCACTGACATGAAACTGAAGTCGTAGTAAGCGAGGCACAAAGCTTGGATAATGTTGGAGTAGCAAGTCCTGAACTGCTGAAATGGAGACCTGCTCCTGAAATTGTACCCTTGGTAAAACTCCCCATAAAAGCATAGGTTATTAACCTAAAGGTTAGCAAGTATTTGGAGATAGGCGGCACAAGACCGTGGCGTGAATCAAAATCAATAAATATGTGAAATGTGTGAAGAAGCGAAGAAATCCTGTGTTCAGCAGAGGACGTCTTGATAAAAATCAACGCCCCAAATTGGAAATTGAAGGTGCCGCGAGTCATTAGCCTGAATATGGGTCTTATTTATACTTTCTTTCCAAAATATTTGCATTTTTGCACAAGTGCGAAGAAATCTGGTGGTTAGCAACGACATATCGTTAGGTCAAGTACCAAAGCTTTCTAGTAGAAGTGTAAAACATAAACTAAATAAGTAAATAATGTTAAACACATACAGTGTAGTGTGCTAAGCAAATACCCACTCAGGTCCTGAGTAGTTCTTTAGTAGCTCAGGGCCTGACTAGTGAAAACTAAATTAATCTCAGATTTAAAGCGAAGTTAGTGGATATAGTATATAGTTCTCCGTTTGGACAAACGGCAACAACAAAGTTAACAAATAATTAATTCATAGAGTTATAGTTTTTATGTTTCAGTTTTTAGTTTACAGAGAGTTTAGAATTAGATAGTTATTTGAAGATATGGCACTTAACAAAAAAAATCCTTTATCTTTTTTACTCTATATCTACTGGTTTGGACAGTTAAACGGTTTCGCTGTTTTGCAAAAACTTAAGGGATTTTAACAAACTGTTCTTTCCGTTGGTTGTTAGGTAGCAGGCCCAGCTGCTAAAGGTTTCCAAGGAATTACTTCAAAGCGTGACATTACTTGACCGTTTTTAATTGCTAAACTTTGTAAACTAAAACTTCACAATTAGTCCTACGTTGCTCCCCCATTTCCACTATTTATTGTCATTTTCGATGCCTAGCTAAACTTTTTTATTGTTATATTTTAATAAATACCTAACTCTGAAAATCTTGCCTTAATTTGCGTAAAGAGTTATATTTGTCCATACTTGGACATTTTTTCATTAGAATTAAATTTACTTACTCTTACTTCTTAAAATAATTGTGTCCGCTGTACACTAAAATTAAAGTCAGAAATCATTTAGGAGTACCAACTCAGCATCTTAAAATTTGCTTTAAAATGCTGGGGAACCTATTCACGTTTATTACCTACATCTGTACTCTCCAGCTGTTAATTGATAAATCATTAGACAAAAATCACATCTGTAATATAAACATAACTCGGTAGAAACATTTCTCCAAAATATTTTTTCTAGCCCTGAATGCCGTGTTGTCAAATAAACATCTACGTATCTCGCACTACATAAATCACCTGACTTTGAAAAATGTATACCGCTCCAAGTGTTTACCGTGTAATCGACCCAGTTTATTTGTTTGTGAGTTTTTGTCAATAAACTGAACTGCGCGGACGCAGACCACATCGCGCGCTTCATTACGTCAGTAAAACAGTTCGCGGTTGGCTATATGGATGCGCTAACGGTCGCGCCTCGCTTTTGCCAGCCTTTTCAGATAGCAACACTAATTGAGATGGAGCCGATAAAATCGGTAATAACGCCACAATGACGAGAAACTATCGTCTCACTAGCAGGTTTTGTTTCATCCCAGTGATATGTGACTGAAACCAATGACCAATACCCTCGACTTACTTATTTAAATTAGTAAGAACTGAGCCAAAGCATTTCCTTGGCTTCGTCACCTGATGGTGAATCTTGGAACTCGGGACTCCGTGGCGTTTAGTTTATAAGATCTTTTTTGTTTTATTATTATAATCAAAACGCGCTGCTCAGGTTAAAAAGATCGTTTTGTGATTGCCTTTGTACTAGCTCTTCCATATCAATTAATTATTGCAAAAAATGTCCAAAAGTAGATGTATGGGAAAATGTGATGGTCGAACCCAAAAAAATATTCTCGTAAATCCAAACGACTCGTGCACTGAGCTAAGCTCAGTGAGAATACTCAGACATGCATACCGCCATCTTAGACTTTTCAAGATATCACGTTATGTTAACCAAAGGTGGTCCAGTGCGAACGTGACATTTACAATAAAAAAGCCAGCAGTCCTAAGCAAGTGCCGTCATCAAATTCACGAAGTTTCTTTTAAACTAAAAAAAACTTGAGGTTACATACGAGTAGATAATTTACCACGACATACTTCCCCTGTATTTAGGTTTTGACCCCTGTCAGATTTATGTGCGGTTCAGCCGACTTCAAATGTAAATGTCGCGCCAAACAGCTTTATACTCTCGTTACTAAGAAATGTACTACACGTGACTTTCACTTTGGGTTATGTTAGTAACTTTAATTTGTTGATAATAAATTTATTATTATAGGCGGGGATTTCAATATTGTTTATGGGGTAGATCAGAGGTTCTCAATTTTTTTCTATCGTAGATCACTAATCGCCTAATTACTATGTCTCAGCTTACTTATCCTACTTGAAAATAGTTTGTTTGGTTAAATTGCTAATCGATCCAATAAACCGAAATTAAAAATCTCGACCGGTTTAGATCTATCGTTGTAGGTTTACATCCCATGGATTCCAAATATTTATTCATTGACTCATTCAAAGGTTTTATACCTCTGCTGGGGTCGATGTAGACCATTTTGGGTATCATAGAAGTAGATGTTTAATCACATTGTCACAAAATGGTTTAGTGATCTAGAAATAAATTGCAAAGCGTTAAGAAATCGTCAACAGTCTTAACTGGGTTCTTTTTATATCGCTGTTTAGAAAGTTTTGAAGATATTTCGTCAATCGATTTGCATATTATCTTACAGAAAGAGTAATAGGATTGGCATATGCGGTGGCACATTCATGTCATTAATAACAGAATAGACTTTCTAAGATAGCGAATTAAGTATTGTGTTTAAATTTCCAAGAGTTTACTTACTAGTTAATATGGTAGTTATGTAAGAGAAAAGTATTTACTTTTGACGCAAAGATTGGTCAACTCAACCCTTGAGGTTAACTTATAAGCTAAATACACAAAAACCGCGAAATTCATTTTTCGTTTGAGTAGAAAAAGCAACATTTTTTGACAAATTATTATTATTATTTTTTTATTAAATGTTATATAAATTTAATTTTGTATAAATATAACCTATAATAAAATATGTAAAACTAAATAAAATCGAAAACGTCTTCGAAACCACCGCTGGCACAGTTCCTAAGATGAATGAATGAATACACTTTTATTGTACACCAAAGAAAAAAAAGTAGTTACAAAGATATAAATACATATAAAGAGAGTACAATTTGGTGGCCTTATCGCTACATAGCGATTTCTTCCAGGCAACCAAGGGCGTTAAAGGAAAAAACATAAAAAAGAGGTAGGTGGAGCAATAAATAAGATTTAATATTATACAAATATATAAATAAAATATATATGTATATATATAAATATAACTATAATATATATATATATATATACATATTTTACATATAAATACAAATAAAATATATAACATAAATACCTATATAAATATATAACATATAACATCCTCAATTTATATGAAATACATAAATAATTAAAATTACACACTTAAAATGATCCGCTTCAGCGATGTTCGGCTGAAAGAGACAAATAATGATCCTTCACTAGTTTCTTGAAGGTCCCAATCGATTGTGCCTCACGGATATCTAACGGCAAGGCGTTCCATATTTTAATAGCCTGAACCGTAAATGATCCGTTGAAGAAGGAGGGTTTGTGACCAGGCACCTTCAAGATTAACTTCCTCGTAGAACGAAGTTCATCTGGGAGTCCTACAAATTGAAACCTCTCTTTCAGGTAAAGAGGAGTAGAAGGATGAAATAAAACACAGTACAGAATAGAAACAATGTGCAAATTCCGGCGAAGTCTGATAGGTAACCACTTGAGACGAGACCGAAATTAAGATGCTGGCAGCATTGCCCGTTTGGATGGCGAAACTAATTCGTTGGCCAAGGTAACTGCCCGCTCTAGGATCACCCGTAGACTCTCGATAACCCTTTTCGATAATTCTTTAAAAAGAGCTTAAATTAATTGTTAAAGTAATGATTCACGACAAATGAATCGAATGAAGACGACAAAACAATTTATTTAATAATGCAAGTTGTTGTAACTGTTTCAAGTTATAGATCAAAAGTCACATGAATTCCAAATACGCGACCAATACTATTGCTTAGTCTGTTTTAGAATTTTACTTTAAGTATGATAAGTATGCAGCACGTGTAACGAGATATGTAGTAGATGTGGGACGACGGGTGGGACATAGTGCTTGTATGTCCTTACCAAAGGCAGGTCGCTGACCGTACCTTCTTTAGTAGCTTTGTTTAGGTCAAAACTGCTAAGTCTATAACGTGACGATTAAATACCCACCTTTCTTTAGTTCTAACTTGGATTTATCTCCATTAATTTCGCCGTTTTGCCGCCACATCGATACACGATTAGTAACGGCTCTTTAACCTTATTTGAATTTGCCATTTTCGATTATGGAGTCAACCCACGCTACGTTGCATTTACATTTATTCCAATTTGTAATTTTATTGTTGGCTGCCACTGATTTTATTTCTGTTTTTATCTTACAACATTTAAATGCAAGGTCATGATCACAGTTTGCTAGGTGTGGACAAACAATACAATAGCCTTTAAAAATCCACTACTGCACTAAAATAATCTACGAAAAGGAGAGTTTGCCCATAATCACAATACTAGGCAGTAGGGTTTGTGGTCGCAGTAGACAGTGGTAGTCCTACCACAGAGGACACTGCTGGTCATTCTCCAATATATTCGCTTAGTCGGGACGAGGAGGAATGGTGACTAATGTATTCTGAGCTGCTATAATAACTCGGCACAAAATCTCCTAAATGTTTTTTGGTTTTCTTTATGAGTGTCATTATTGAAATTTCACCCGTTGGACGTCCACTGCTGTTATATATCTGGTGAAGCGATTTCCACACTCCACGGCCTTATTTCGTTGGCTACCTTGAAACTCTTTTTGACGTCGTCTATAAACTTAACCCCACAATCCATCCATGTAAGACTTGCTTCCATCCATGTTGCTCTTTCCAGTGTTGGGTCGCAAATGCAGCACCTGGGGACCCCAAAGTCTATCCCCTCCGAGCTTTATGTCCCGGGCATTGTCTCTTTAGCTTCGCGACTCTTTGAGCTACGTAATTATGTTATTTTTCTCAACGGAATCCAAAATGTATTCACCGTACACTTGTTGCAATAAAATAGGACTTAAAACAAATTACCGTAAAACAGAAGGCGTAACTCGAAAAATTGCAAGATAACAGAGAAGTCGTAAAGGCATTACGGCATCGAGATTTAACATCCATCCAGTTGCGCAACTGAACTGTTATTCACTTTTAGAAACGATAAACAACCGTTACTAGACTACGCGGTCAGTTTTCAATTAGATTATTATATCGATTATAGTAAAGGAAAAAAAAACAATTGACCTGAACACTATCTGTTACTAACTAACTTACTCCGGCTTTGTACGAAGATTTCTGGTAGGGTAGGAATTTCTTCAACTAGTGATCACTAAAAACTTTTAGGGTTAAGCACTGTCAAAAAAACAAAATGCTGTAGTTTTATTATGTAAGTACTTACTCAGCGAAAATAAACATCTTCTGAATATAATAAATATCCAAGATTGGAGCTTATGAACTCCAGGAAGGATAGGGATAGGGTTTTTCGAGCTACTAATATATCTTATTATTATGTATAACAACATGTAGAATTTTATGTAAATAGCTTTTTGGTTATTAGAAAATGGAAAGCAAGCGAGTCCACCTAATTGAAAGGCAGCTAATAAATGAATAAAGTCATTCAGTGCAAAATCCATTGGCGAATTTAACAAAAGCAAATGCGCGTCCAATTTAGAAGTGATTTTGAACAATGATTTGCTCTACATAGAGTGTGGCACAGATTGGTATGCAACCTTATTTCTCATAGAACTTCAGAAGAGGGAGATTTATCATTAACAGCAAACAGAAGTCCAAAGGGCTGCTTCAATGTCGTTGCAGGGATTTAAGAATTATTATGACATGCCCATTAAAACAGCCGGGACCGATAGCTTAACGTGCCCTCCGACGCAGGAAGTCAAACGCCAATATCCTAACTGCAGGGTGGTACTAATACATCGCAATAACTAATCATTTTTGGCCTGACTGGGAATCGAATCTAGGTTCTCGCGTTCCGTAGTCGAACATGCTAACCATGGTCATGGGAATAGAATCGATCAACGGAGCAGTTAAACTCCAATTTATATTTAATTCAATTATGTTAAATTAACCATCTAAAAACCAATCTTACCCGTGATTCTATTACAAGCGTCCCAAATGTTATCACATTCCAGGTTCTTCAATCTTTATGTTACTGGCCGAGACGCATTTTGTTCTGCTGGCACGTTAGTGGGTCAATTTTTAATTGAACACAGCAAAAAACGATGATTCTACACGCACGGCCAACTTTACAATAAGATTTGGATTTACATCGTTTCTTCGCCCGTTTAACGTACACAAATTCTAATGGAGACGCGTGGATTCATTAAAATTTTATGCACCACTTTTGATCGGTCTTGTCCTAATTTTCCTTTTTTTATCAATCTAGTATCATATTTAAATCTTATATTATAAATGATAATGAGTTTATTGGTTTGCCCTACTTTGACGCAGCATTGAGAAGAATATTATTGTATAGATATTTTAAGAACCTGATATTCGCAACGGCCAAAACGATCGTGACGCCGGCAGGTAGAGAAATTAACATGGAGTTATCTAAATTATTGTATATGCTGGCATAAAAGGCTGCACCATTTTTTGCGGAACTTTTTATTTAGGTAGGAAGAGGATTCTTTAAGAAGCGTAACTACCTACAGAGGAATTTGAAAACAGAGCAATTCTGCGCAGAAGTCGCGAGTTATAGTCGCGAACTTATAACTATATTTCTCTTCCAAAACCCCAATTGTATCATCATATCACTGAATAAATTAAAATGTATTTACTTTTTTCTATAAAAGTCTCTGGTGACAGGAAGAGCGGAATGCGTGAATTTCATTGTTTGAATTATTACCCGTTTCGCACCACACGCTCTACACAATCGACTCTCCTAACGCAGGCGCAATGACCATAACAACAAAGGACATTGCTTGGCATCGGTATTAGTCATATAAAACCACTAGAAATTTGTTTAACTCTTCACCTACAGAAGGAAATTTCGCCATGGGAAGACGTTTTTTTTGGCTAACCTCTCTTAAATCTAAAGCTTCAATTTACCGACGAAATCACTTGCAATAATTTCTCAATCAATGAAATAGTTTCGTAACCTAAATCTTGATTGTATACTTTTTAATGATCTGTGGTCGGTACTCTTTGGTACCCAGTAGATCACAGAAGTAAGCAGCTAAAATGGTTTTTATTGGTAAAAAAGTGCACCAACTTTTACGAAATTCCTCTTTTAAATTATTGTCACTGGAGCAATTTGTATGTGAATATCTCTTGCCTTCAAACGAGAGTAGGTAGGATTTGTTGGTTGGCTGCACACATTAGTTAACCTAATGACTTTACTGTTATAAGTGAAACGTTTCTACCTCGTAACCATAATATTAAAAGTACTACTTTTAATTTTTATGTGGTTCATTAATGTTAATGGTTTGACTTAGTCATTCGGACAAGTACAATAATTTAATTGACTAACTTTATCAATGGGCGGTTCCAGCAAGCCTTTAACTAACTTTACTTAAGTTCCTAATACTGTAGTGACCTCTATTATACTATATTACTATAGTATAATAGAGTCTTGAATTTTAAACCTGTCAATCAAAAAGTTTTGTGACAAGTTTTTTATCAATGTATAATTTTCAAGCCATGGCATTTGAGTCAAATTTTTTTTTGTGAGTTTGAGGTATCATACAACAGATCTTATGAAAGTAGCTAATCTCCAATTTTCACAATAATAATCCTTCAAATGAAAGTTAATATAAAAAGAATCAAAACAGCAGCGGGCTGCGGATTTGTAGGTATATGTAGTTTTGATGCGTAGACTACCACCAATAACATGTATCTATAGCATAGGTATAACGTTACGCTTGTATCCATAGTAATCTGTGCTTAAAACGCTGCAGGTCATTTATTTGATGTGGTCCTCATTTGAGAACAAAAGGTTTTTACGGTCCAGTCATCAGCATCCGTCATTTCGTTCATATCTACGGTCACATTAACGTGAACATAAAATCCAGTGTTGCCTGACTAATTTAGATTGTTTGTTTTAATATCCGTAGGTGGCAAAGCGGAGAAAGTTGCAAGTTTTAATTTTATATACCTACCTACCATCATCTTTAGGGTATTAATGTCAAGCTGCTAAGTATGTACTCTTTTTTCATAGAAGGGAAAAATTACAAAAACGGGAAAAAATATTCCTTTTAAGAGCTTTTGTTGCGTACAATGTGTAAACGGTTTAAATTTTATTGACGGCCGTCTGGCGCAGTGGGCAGCGACCCTGCTTTCTGAGTACTAGGCCGTGGGTTCGATTCCCAAAACTGGAAAATGTTTGTGTGATGAACATGATTGTTTTTCAGTGTCTGGTTGTTTATTTGTATATTATAAGTATTTATGTGTATTTTATTTATAAAAATATTCAACAGCTATCTTAGTAACCATAACACAAGCAACGCATACTTTGGGGCTGGATGGCGATGTATTGTCGTAATATGGTTTAAATTACGGCGAAATTATGTTGGACGGAGTTATTCTCCTTTAAAAGTCCGACAAAGCTTATGTCTGTCATTTAAGGTAGTCGCTTAGGCGGATGAAGTGGCGGGGGACCGTTAGTTCGTAAACCATGAATAACCATATTATAATTATAAATTCACTGTAGGTAGTGTTCCTCATCTGTGACATCGGTGTTTCGTGCGAGGCCAGTGGCTACGTCCGGTCCCAAACAATACGGCAGCCAGTATCAAGCATAAATGCTACTCAGTAATAACTTTATCGTTAACAAAAGTGCAAGATAGATATTTTATTTGCCAAAAAAAAAAAACCGTTGCGGTAGCGGGCTAACCTTTTACGGAGTGTTACAGTTATATTAAACCTAATATACAAATGCACTAATCGGTTTCTACGCGACATCGTACCCTAAATCACTTAACGGCGCGTCTTTGTGGGTAGAGTGGTAACTAGCCACGTCGGAAGCCTCCCACCAGACCAGACCAGAGAAAATTCAGAAATTATAAATTCCCTAATCTCTCCTGTCGGGAATCGAACCCGGTACCTCTAACTTAAAACCACAGCGCTCATCGCTGCGCCGGGAAGGTCTTTAAAAACTTCTTAAACCAACCTTTAAGTACCTCGTAGATATTTTTTTCTGAAATCGAGCTTGGATACTACCTATGTGCTACTTACAACTAGCTCCCAGTCCCAGTCACAGTCCCAAAAAATCTGTAAAAAAAAATGGTACAGGTGTAAAGTTATTGGGGTTAAATACCTACTAACCAATGCATATTTATTCGATAGCAGCAATCGCGGTTGATTTCCTATTTTTTTTGTAATTTCAGTTCTATTATTAAATTCAAATGGAATAAAACCTCTTTCGAACAAAAAAAGAAAGTACCAATCCTCCTGTAATGATATGCGCATTATTATCATACATACAAACAAAATGATGCTTCATCTGCATTATGCAAATATGCGGATCAAATATATAAAATAAATAAATATCGCCATCTAGCCCCAAAGTAAGCGTAGCTTGTGTTATGGGTACTAAGATGAATATTTTTATGAATATAATACACATAAATACTTATAATATACAGATAAACACCCAGACGCTGAAAAAAAATTGAAGTTCATCACACAAAAAATTTTCCAGTTGTGGGAATCGTACCCACGGCCTTAGATACAGAAAGCAAGGTCGCTGCCCACTGCGCCAACCAGCTGAAAAACCTATTTCAGTAAAGTATAATTTAAACTGTCACAATTTTGACCAGTCAGTATGTTACAGATTAATGATTAGGTAAACCTATTAACTAATTTAATTCTGTCATACGTTCCAAAAGCTCATAGTTGACGTCATGCAAAGATTCTTGAATGGGAATGAGAGTTGGCCACGGTAAATGTACTTTTAGGTTAAAAATTTGTATCCAGTTCCACTCTTTATAATTTTTGTCAATACGACGCTTGTAGCTGTTTTTATCGAAACATTTCTTGTGAACCAGCCGCAAGGCAACATTTGAAACAGTGAGCGCGGCGTTTTAGTCGGTAGAAGTACGTATATTATCACCGTACCTATCACCGTCACCGCACAATAGTGTAAACTTATATGTAAGAACGCTTCGTGATAGGTCTACTTGAATAAAGAATTTTTTGAATTTGAATTTACTATGAAGCCCGACACAAGTCCGCATCCATGAAGATTTCCTCAAAAAACAAAGGCCAAAAAATTGTGGCGCGCTAAATTTCTTATTTTTATGACTGGGCTGAAGATACTCAACAAAGGGACTTGTGGTGAAAAGCCTTATCCAAGTCGATCAATAAATAAATAAAAGAAAAAATAAATATACTTACGACAATATACACATCGCCAACTAGCCTCAAAGTAAGCGTAGCTTGTGTTATGGGTACTACGATAACTGATCAATATTTTTATGAATAATATACATAAATACTTATAATATACAAATAAACAACTTGACACTGAAAAACATTCATGTTCATCACACAAAAAAATTCCAGATGTGGGAATCGAACCCACGGCCTTGACTCGGAAAGCAGGGTCGTTTCCCACTGCGCCAATCGGCCGTCTGTAATATAATAAAGTCAATGAAACTGAAATATAATATAAATATAGCTTTCTCATAGAAGTTATCAACAGATTCTGCACTGCAGTTTTTGTATTAGAAACGTAGAACATTTTGCCATTAAAATTGCGCTTTCCAGATAAAATCAAGATTTTCCTTACGTTCTACATTGATAAAGCGAGAAAAATACTGCTCCAAACGTAACACTTTATCGCCCCACATAGATAAATTTCTCATTACCATTGCGTATGCTATTACTATGTATCTGGGAAGAATACCGTACGGAGGGCTGTATTGAGATTACGCCTGCAGGTGTCGTTTAGCGAACTAACTACCTCCGCACTCACATTTACCTTCTATCAATGCGCAATTGAAATTCCTAGAAGTTACAGGTAAGCAGTTTATAATAGCGTTATATTAGGAAGATATAGTTAGGATTGTTCCGCAAGAGTTATATCAATTCCTAAATTGATTATAAATACTTACTTACACATTTTGTGGCAATGTTGACTTAGTTTGATACGGGACATGACTGAAGTCGACGAGATAGGATAGAGATGTTATTATTACCGATATTTTTAACATGCCTGTTACTAAGCCCTCCGTCCGTTTGTCTGACTATACGTCGGGCTGTATCTTATAAATTGTAATGTAGAGAGTTGTAGTTCTCACTGTACTTACCTATAAGTGCGGCACGGCACGAAAATATTAAAGGGAACAGTAACAAAGTTATAAGGTAACAGGGAAGTTTTTGTATGGGACCAGTTTATTTTATATATTTAATGAACTGTTCCCCATAAAATAATAATAAATCCGTGTAAAATAACTGTTCCCTATAAAAAAACGTGTATTTGCTCGATCGTAATAATGCTTTAATACAATATTATTTTTTCGAGCCGGTTTTTTTCTTAAAGTCAATCGGAAAAATCTCAGTAATTTGGCTTATTATCGTAAGGATACGAAAACAAAAAATTAAATACTTAGGGTACCACCATATATAGTTATTTAGGTAGCTACCCACAGATACTTATACCGTGCTTATTGTTTAATGTCACTATTGCTCTCATTGTTTGCTCTTTTTCTCTCCTGTCTGATTACTTATTTCTGTGTTTTTGTAATCGAGAGCTATCTCATTACATCGGTCATATTACTTGCTTGATGATGGACAACCCAGTGAACAAGTCATTGGGTTAATAGGGTACGCGGATCGCTGCTTCGCCGAGGCATCCGAGCGTCTCGAGGTCTAAGGAAACCAATTACAGAAATTGACTTTGGAAATGAAGTGCTAATAGCGTAACGGTGTTTGTAGATGACAAGATTTTTCACTTAGACTACTCAATAAATGTTGAAGTGTTTTCTTTTGCGGTGTTTGACTTATTTTTGTTATATCTTAAGTAGGTCTCAACTTACCGAGTCTACTATGTTTAGCATAGTATCATGCTGTGATTATGCTGAGCAAAGTTAAGACTGTCTAATATGCGAAGGTTCCCTCAAAATTGAATTTTGCTTGTACATTTAAATTATAAAGTTTCTTAAAAGTGCTGTCTTTTCAGCTATATATGTTCATTGTGGACAAAAACTAAAGTAAAGAAGTCTAATTTAGCACGTTTTATAGAAGCATCCATACTAAATATAAACATTTCTTCACAGAGGTGTTACACCTAATAGGAGAGCCGGATTTCCGCGATGTACGCCTTCGATGGGAGTACGGCAAAACAGAAGAATCTGATCCCAGGAAGCTGTTGGCCTTTCAAATACACTACTGCGAGTTGCAAGCCTGGGGCCAATACCGATGTAGAACAAAGGTGAGTTATGTTTTGAATAAATCTTGTATAGTTACCAGTTTAGTATAATAATTAATTATTTACAACTACTTTTGCCTTAGAATAAATGGACCAGTCCAAAATTCCATCAAATTTAACGTCTTCTATCGATCTTGCATGTCGTATGTTTAATGCAAGACGTTAACCTCCCTTTGCGAGGGCTAGATGGAAGACAAGGTATTCGGAAAATAACTTTCATCTCGTGAGTGCAATGCTTTCAACAGCAAATACGGACATTTTTCACGTCAAAATTGGCACTTTTAGGAATTATGGCAAAATAAGTGTAAAAAGTTTTTTAATTTTTTTTGTTTTAATTATTTTACTCTAATTTTGTTGTATAATTTTCGCTTTGTACTTAATTTCTAAGCAATTGTGGTTAATGTTATCGTTTATGTATAACTAAGTCGTGGAACTTCATTGGTTTATGTGATATAAAAATACGGCATTACTCTTATGTGTAATAAATAAAAGTACTGCTTGTTTCCATTGAAAAGCTAGTAAATAAATAAATCGCCGATATCAGTGAATAGCAAATCGTAAACAATTATTGATCTCAGTGAATAGCGGACTGAAATCCGAATACTTCATATTAGTCGAAACGAGGAAAGTTTCTTTTTTTAGCCCCTGACTGACCTGTTGGCATTGGCGTGCACATGGTTTTTGACCAGGGTATGCATAAAGAAGGAAAATGGCATAAAATGGAAAAATCCTTCCCCTTTATGAGTTACACAAGTATTTTAGGGTAGGCAGTGCTTTTGTGCATGTATGAAGTGCACGCCACTTGGTATGGGATGATGCAGTCTAAAATGGTAGCGAGCAAAGTTCTTACCTATTACCGATAGGTACGGTGAAAAACGGTCCTAGTCACTTTTCGAAGCAACCCGAGTTTCATGCTGCATAAGCACTCAAGTTCAGATAGTTGGGAATGCTCTGGTAACCGTTGGTACCACTCTCGACTGTAGAACGGGGGATAATAGCTCTCCGTGCGCGCCACACCATGACTGTGTCGTACGACCTAACAATTTGCGGAAGCGCATCATATTATTTTACTGATGATATTATTCAACTCTGATTTAACACTTAGATTACTATTAAAACAGGTAGGCATAATGTATAATATCAGTTCGTAGTGAAGTGCTCGGTGTTCCAAACATGATGGCTTTATAGAAAGTTCAGAAGCTCGTTTCTCGGAGAAAATTGAATCGGGAATAAGATTCATAGAAAACCTATTTTAGTTCTGAAACAAAAGAGGTGCGAGGTATTAGTAAAAGCAGAGTATTTAGTGAAAAAGCTCGCCGCCATACTTATTTCTGCCGCCATTTAGCATTGCTGCAATGCTGTGTTGTTAAAGTTCTGGTTGCTTGTAATTAAAGGCACATGGGGCCCAACAGCTACCATTCAGATTCCCATTTATCATCAGATGGGCCATCTGCTTGGTCCGTCAACAATAACTAAGTATAAATAAATTAGAAAGAGGTACTTAGTTCGAGAGGGCCGAGACTTAGAGGCCTAAGGTCAAGACTTCAGCGTAGGTAGACACCTACTAGGTGGACAAGACATCAAGCAACTAGCAAGGCACAGGGAATGGAAGAAGCGGAGGATTGTGAATCTCTACGAAACACATTTGGTCAGCAGTGGACGCTTATCGCTTGAAATCATGATAATATTACCTATTCTACAAAAAACCGTGTTTAAGCGGAGAGATTTCAATGCTATAAATAAATCGATATAATTTTCAGGTAGTCGACAACATCGAAGAAGAGAGGTCTGCCAAAATGGGTGGGATAAATGTGGAAACAACTACAGCCAAAGCGTCCGTTCCGACTCCTAGGCGTGGTCGCACCTACACATCGTATATCACTGGTTTACGTATGGCCACAACGTACTCCTTCGAAGTGCGACCGGTGAGGCGGGATGCTAGAGACCTGGCAGACCCGCATTCCATTGGCTCGAAAATTATCATAGTACCCACAAAAGGATGTAAGTACCAAATTTATTTACATAATTTTATTAGCCAAAAATAATACTAAACTATATTGGTAGCAGTGGCGGATTTATAGATTTGCCGCCCGTAGGCTATTCAATTTTTGCCGCCTCTAAATTTTGATATCTAAGTCCACAATCATATCAATTTTCTATCAATAAAATTCCAACTTTATAATTTGTGCTCAATCATCCTCGTTACATCAACTTTTCTCATATAGTTATTATTATTGAGAACTATGGTACCGTGTTAGATCCTTGATTATTTTTACAGCAAAGAATTATCAAAAAACATTATTTTAAGGAAAAAATATCTCAATCGTATACCACTTTTAAAGTAAGGTAAGGTATGTCTTAAAACTATACAATACTTACAAAATATGTAATTCGTATTATGTGTGTGTAAATTACACACTGTGTATAATATTTTTTTTTTTTAATTTGTAAACCGAAATAATAAATTTATGAACTAAATTTGCCGCCCCTTAAAATTTGCCGCCCTAGGCTCCAGCCTACTCAGCCTGCTGGTAAATCCGCCACTGATTGGTACCCACTAAAATTTTCGCCAAATTGCCTCAGAACTATTCTGTTAATAAAATAAAATATAGAAGAAGCCTTTAGCCCGCCTCAATAACAAAGTATGCTCTGGCAAACGTTAAGGGTAAGTAAATGTACTAGAATTTTTTTTGGAGCTTACCGTGCACAATTTATTCGCTTCCTTTATTGACAAAGTTTGAAAACACAATGATCAGAATAATCAAAATGGTCTTTCTAAGGAATCTAATTCCTTCATCACATTCGTTTTAATTCGAATTGGCCTATTAAACAGTTTTGTTTTTAACATCTTAATATATATAAATCTCCTGTCACGATGTTTGTCCGCGATGGACTCCTAAACTACTTAACCGATTTTGAATTGAATGGGCACACCGTGAGCAGTCTGTTCCAACTTAAGAGATAGGATAGCTTAGATCTTTAATTATAGTCGAAATTTTATTTTATTGCAAATTATTTGTCTATAATTAATTGACAGTCACATGTTATATATATATACTACCATTATTATTTAAGGCTTAGTGATACTGAATACTTTAAAAACAAAATCAAACGCAGACGAAGTCGCGGGCAACAGCTAGTAATAATATATTTCTGAGACGATGACAACGAATGACGAAAGCTATGAAAGTTTTCCTGGTATCCTGGTTTGAATCAGAAGAGTATACTTTTATTACTAAGGTAAAGGCCTCCCTTAAAGTTTTTATGTTACTTGTATGCAAGGAGGATTATTCAATTTTATGCCACCTTGCCAAAAATCCTGCGCACGCTACTGGTTAGTAGGTACCAAAGTTTATCTAGATATCAGTAATTTATTCAATTTAATTCAATTCAATTCTTTTATTTGCATGAAACATTGTAGGTATACAGGTTAAGTCAAAATCAATGATATGCAAATCTTTATTCACACAAATTCATTTATATAATAACTAAAAAATTTATCAAATAAACAAAATCAAAATAATCAAAATATGTCGGCTGAATATAATAAATTTGTCATTAATTTTAGTGTATGGAATAATAAATTCATAATCATCGAATGTCAATTAAAAAATAGTATATAAATTAAATTAGTACCTAAACAAATTATATTTTATCTCTCTTACCGAGTTTATCCATTATCCAAACAGAGAGTGCAAAGTAGTGTCCAATACTCCAAAGGAGTGTATCCATGATTATCTATCGACTAAGTTAGGTTTGTGTGTATCTAACAGATAACCTTAAACTTGATTGAATTTCATTTTAGTTTCTGCGCGAGCTACCCAGTGCTTGCCTCATGCAAGCGAAGTTGAAGTATCGACTGGCCCATATTTCGGTGGTCGGATTGCTGTCGAGGCCGTAGATGGGGGTCCAGAAAGATGTTCAATCCAAGGAAACCCGAACAGTGCCCAGGACGCATATATCCTGAGAATACACCACGACGAATGCGGTTCAGAGGTCAATGACACTACTGTAGCCACTTACGTGATCGTACAAGAGAACTTGCCAATACTGACACACAGCACACGCCGGTGAGTCACATATTGAACAAAAAGTGCAAACATTTTCACTTTCAAGCTTCTATGGCGAATGATTTATTGGTCAAGGCCTCTAGGTGCAAAGATGCTTTGTATTTGTTATTATCAGTGGAAATAAGTTATTTATTCTAGCTTTTTAGTCTCGTGGTTAGCAAGCTGAAGATCACCTACTGCGATAACGAGGTCTTGGGTTCGATTTCCGGGTTGAGTTAAAATTGTTGGGAATTGGGGTTTTCTGCCTGGTAACCTGGTAAGTCCCAGCTTACATTTGAAAATTGATTTTACAACAGAAGTGTCGTGCTTATTAGTCATTACTAAAGTGTAATTATGAAGGCAATGTGCATCATCACTTACTCTTAAAAATATATACCTTTTAAGCCCGCCTAGCCTGAACGGAGTAGGCTTAAAACCCACCTCTCTACTTTAAAGAAAAATGATTTAGACCCAGCTAGCTAGAAGCCATCGTCGGTCCCAGTAACCAGTTATACTCACTAACATGTGATAATAGTTGTGGTGGTGAGACACTGAACTTATTCCCTCAATACTATCAAAGAGAAGGCTTGTGCCCAATGCGCCATAAATAGGCTGTAAATGATGATATGTTACTACTCTTGCATTTGTTCACAATCTCCATGGCGCAGTGGTGATTGGTGGGGGGTCATATCATTCGGAGGTCCTGAGTTCGATTCCCGGTGAGAGCAATTTGTTAATTTCTGAATTTTCTCTTGTCTGGTCCGGTGAGAGGCTTCGGCGTTCCGTTATAATTCCGTGTGGAAATCATATTATGTTATTGTAATTTGTCATACTTACCTCTAAGAGTCTATCTTAGTATCATCACTTGTAAGATGAGATTGCAGCCAAGGGCTAACTTTATATTTATACTCTTTATTTGTACTTCACATCAAGTTCAGAAAAATAAAAAAAGTTGTAGTAACTTGTAAGGGAATGACAAAAATATATACATACTAGCGGACCCCAGCGCCATCTGTCGGGCTGATTTGTGAATCTAAACCATCCAGGGTGCCACTCAAACGCATCGGTGCCATTCAAATCGGTCGGCGTCGGCCTCCCTTTCGGGGTGACTGAGTTCGGGCCGAAACCTTCTACATTTATCCCGTGCTCTGTAGCGGCCCGGTAATGGGTTGATGATATTGATGACATATTGTACCGAAAATAACCTAAATATTAACAGTTTCTTAACAAAAATATCGTATTTTAAGGACCCTTTTTATTGCATTTCCACCAGTGAGCTTACAAATTAGTAACATATTCAATGAATGATCCGGATATTTTAATGACAGATCGCCGATTGCCGCAGTAGGCAATGACCCTGCTTTCCCAGTCCGAGGCTGTGGGTTCGATTCCCGCAACTGGAAAATATTTGTAATGAACATGAATGGGTGTATACTCGTATCTGTACATTATAATTAATATTTATGTATATTATTCTTTTAGTCCACTAATCTGCACTGTGAGAGGAGAAACGTGCCCGTAGATGGGTTGATATGATGATGATGATGTATAAAAATATTCCTCAGTTATCTTAGTAACACTTACACAAGCAACGCTTACTTTGGGGCTAGAAAGCGATGTTTGTATTGTCGTAGGATATTAATGTATTAAAAATAAAATAAAAAATATATGTATTAAGTATATACTGTTTCAGGTTTTTAGTCCTTTGCACATACAAACCAGAAACACTAACAGTCCGAGCTGGAATTAATCTGCCGAAAGCTAATCCTGGCGATGTTTTAGTGGAGACCAAGCCCCATGGGATCGTGGAACCGTATGACGATCAAGAGATAAATGATAATAGTCTGCAACCAGCTCGACTTGAGGCTAGGAAGGATGAAGCTCAACCAAGTACGTTACCTTTTTAGCGTTATGTACTTATCCGAAAGGTGCATATTACTAAGCCTGCGCTGTACGTCTGTTTGTCAGTCACCTTCAAATTTAGCCCATAGATGGCACTATGGCCTCATCATGCCATCGATGATGCGTGCATTAGGTACATAAGAAATATGTGCATGGTAGTGAGATGATGGCGATAACTATATTCGTTAACTTAATTATAACATTTCTTAAATATCTACATTTCCATTACCGCTATAACAGCGAAAAATAATAAAAAAGTAGAATGCTAATAATGTGATACGAAAAGGTACATATAAGAAAACGTGTTCTTGTATGTTTTTGCCCCCTTAATAATGCTACTACTACTCAGAAATGTAGTATTGCACCTTGTGACGGAACCGTTCGAGTGCAAGATCAACTCGCACATAGCCGGTTTCATTTTCCACGGAGTGATTATTTTTAGATAGATAGATAGAATAACACTTTACTGCACAGCAATTCGTCGGAAACAACATAATGAGACGCAAAAATAAATTTATAATTTCTAACATTGGTATGCAAAGGCGGACTTACTTTTTCAGAGTTGCGTCCTAATCTGGTAGGGATATGACAGTTTTTTAAAACTTTATTAAGCCCCCATTGGAGTAGCGTTGTTGATCTCCACTCTCTGTCTCTCCAATGCTCAGAAGTGATCGCATCGGTACTAACCGTAGCCTTTGCTTCTCAAATGCTTCGTAGGCTTATACCATAATGACGGCAGAAGAATGTGTGGATCTATCTACAACGTGTAAATGAAAACTGAAATAATACTTCAGAGGCTTTTGAGGTACATTATTTACTCTCTCTGAGACTTATCTGCGCCGAAACCGAAACGCTAATAGTTTTTGAGTAAACCATTGTCATAGCTTTTACTGAAAGAAATCAGATACAGCCCTAACATCACATGCAAAATTAAAATCAAGTGGCTCCAGTCACTTTATTAGGTAGCGTCGTGTAGCGTAGGTGCTATGCACGTGTCGGTCTTTTATCTTCATTAGGGTTGTCATAAGTTAACACTTAGAATATTTTGACTTAGTTTGTAGGGAAAAATAAACATGCTTCTTTTGGTGACTCCTTATGTAACTTCAACAGTTTTTCGTAATTCAGTTACACGTTGTGTACCTTCGTCAAATTTATACGAAATAAAAAACAAACTTTGCTTTCAGGTATGTTTGGAGAGATAACCCTCGTTATGTTCCTAGTTGTTGCTGCATTTGGAGGTGTTGCTTTGCTTATCTGGAAGATGGTACCGCAAGCTAGTAGAAGCGTGGACAACATTTCCACATCAACAGTTTCGTCACTTTCACGCAGCGGGATTTTCAATAGGAGGAACATAGACAGATTTTCCGACAAAAGTTCGGTTTACTCTGTAACACTCTCGGAAAAAGATGAGCCTGTAAAGAAACCCAGTGAAGTAGATAATTCTTCCGAGGCCTAAGATCTTAAGACTGGGTTTAATTTTTGACAAACCGCTTTTACTTTAATTTACTAATGGATTTTACCACGGATTTATAATGGGCGTAGTTTAATAGAAAGGGCTCAACCCTCAACCAGAGTTAGTTTAGATTGATGCCGCGTGGTGACGGCTGATAAGAATATACTTACCCTACACCCTTCCTATTAAGTGATTAAGCGAGTATAACGAAGAGTGTGCAGCAGCGTCCTCTGAGCTACTACTACCATATACTGCGATCACCAAATCGTCTGTCCAGATTGGTGATTATGGGCAAACTCCTTGGGAGAGGCCTTAGTCATTGATACCTCATGCCTACTAAAAATGCCCCAAGGAGCAAAGTCTAATCGTTCAGCAAAAAAGATTCAAGAATAAAGTAAACAAACCAAGTTTTTTATTACTGGTTACAAAACCACAAATTAGCTAGGTATTTTTTTTATGTAAAACCAAAAGTTAACTTTGAGCAGATTGAGTCCTTTCTGCTAAATAACATCAACTTATTGAGATTCCACGTATGAGAAATGCGTGATCAGAATGGACAAGATTAGTAGAGTATTGAAACTGTAAATATAATTTTATCGTAAGTTAATAAAACTATTAGAAATACATGCGTTAAGTTACTTAAGAATTAAGATTAAAACAACTTTTAGATATAATATGCAGATGTATCTGTTTACATCTGGCCAGTATTATTAATTCACTACGCCACTATTGCCATAAGGTATCTCACTATTCACCAATAATAATTATAGTTTTATATTTCGGGTATTGGGCTGGCCGCATCGCAACGCACATTTCAGGAAGTAATCGCTCAGAAGATCAATCTGCAAGAAAAAAAATCTGAAGCCTTAAAATTAATTTGTTTACTAAAATCCGAAAGTAGGCGTACCCAGGCGGGGGTAGGGGAGGGCAGCTGTCCCCTGGAAATCTCGCAGAAAATGTATGAACTCTCTTACGTAAAGATACAGACTGACAGAAAGATATAGAAAGCCCTCTAACAGTATGTGTATTAACCAATTCAATTCACATTTTAAACCATGCAAGATCCGTGTACATTCCGAGCCCGTGCTACGGTCATGCCAAGGCTGTTGAACAGTGCCGCCGGGTGAACACGGGTTTGCTTTGCGTATTGTAAATTATTCGTTTCACTACGCCACTACGACAACTTCACTTACCTACTCCACAACCCGGTTTACATTCGGTGTATTATGATCATGCAGATCGGTCGGGCCCGCCCCGGACGTCTCTGTCTAACATTAGAAATGATGTATGCTAAGCAGTGGAGGGCGTGAGCCGTGCCACGTACGAGTCCGGGACAAGACACGGATCTAAACTTATAATGAGGCGTTACTTTTATTGTACGTTTTAAGTACGGACGCTTCACGAGAAGCATAAACGGCTTTATATTAATGTTCGTGAACTTTTGGATCCTTGCCTCATTTGGGTCTCGTGCGCAACATGTCTCAAGCCGTCCACGATCTCACATAAATCTGATGATTGAATCTGAACTTTGTCACTGAACTGTGAAACTAATTTAAAAATCGAACGATTAACGACTGACTGGAATGGGCTTTGCTTTCGATTTTTTTTTGTTATTGAATGCGTTGCAGTGTGGCTCGCTGGTGTTTGTGTTGTTTGCTTTACTGACTAATATAAATAAAATGCCTTAATTGATTTTAATGGATTTTTATTTAAAAAATATATCATTTCGTTCCTTTAACATTGAAATTTCTTTTTCAATTGGTAGCTCAGTGAACAAGAATTGCTTTACATTGTCATTAAGTTCGTCCAAAGCCAACTGAGCGTGTAGTCGCAGAACTGGATCTTCGTTCGTATCTTTGTACAGTTTGTTTAAAGTTCTGTAAATGGGAAGCAGGTTTTCTTTTAATTCTACCAACGTTTCGTTCCCTAATCCTTTCAGTAAACTAGCTATAACCATCACAGAAGCTCTACGACATTCTATTGCTTTATCGCTTTCTATTATACTCCAAATACAAAGCAGAACCTGAAAAATATATAATGCAATATTAGCATTTGTACACGGGTTTCCTTTTGAAATCATTAATAACGGATCTTTCGCAGCAAATAGATCTAATAAAATGGTAAAATACAAAGTCCTGGAGTTTTGAGATTTACGGATTTTTTAAATTATTACTAACCAGAAGCCATTTTCGCATTATATTTTTTAATGAATGTGGTATCCGAAGTGAATAGTGATTTACAGTTATTTTGTAAACGTGATTTAGGTACCTATATGTATTCTAACGTTAAATGACAGCTTTCTAGTATTAAGAGAGAGAGCCGTGGACGGACAGGTAAAACGGACGGACGGAGATGTCGAACATAAGGCTTCATTGTTGACTATGGAATCCAGAAAATTGTTCGCATAAGATAAAATATATTTTTAGGAAATTTTCAAAAAATATGCAAAAAAGGTTGTATACGATAAAAATTATGTGTAAGGTACCACATAGTAAAAATCGCAGCACTGCAGCTGTAATTGTATCCTATATTTTTGACACATCCTGTCACGTTTGACAGCTTAAGAAGAATCTTTATGCTACATGAAACAACATTGTATGAATAAATAAATAGATTGATAAACTATAATATTACAAATATGAGGAGAAATCACCTCATATATAATTGAGCCTATTTTATAATTCAGTATCAATGCAATTTCTGCCAAGTTCGACAAAGCTGAAGCCCTTATTAAAGGGTCTTCATCTCTGCAAGCACATAGTATTGTGTTTAGCAAAATATTCTTGTGTACTAAAGCCATTTCATCTGAAAAAAAAAAACTAATTAATTCTCTATGTATTGCTAACAATTTAAGAAAAATATGTGTTGTATTCAAAAGTTACTAAGATTTATTATCAAAACCATAGGCTATTATGTCAACTCACTTAATCTCTTGGTAACTTTGACGATTATATCGCCAATTTTCATCCTTAATTCAGCAGCTTTGTTTTCATTTTCCTTACTTTCTATATTATGATGATCAATCGAAACATTTAAATATTCTTTACATAAGACACTTAAAACATCATCAGTACAATGTAACGCAAGTGCTGCAATACAGTTTATGGTTGATAAGTAAATGTAAGAGTCTGGATCTTTGAGTTGTTCCTAAAAAAATATATTATCAATTAAATTTTAAATGAAACTTGCAAAAGCAATTTTTTTTTCTATTTTCGACAAATCAATAACTTCTATATACAAAGAAAATACTTATTATAATATAGATCACTTATTCTGCATCCACTATTTTCATATTTATTATTATTTGATACTCTACACACCTGCAGTAGGCAAAGTACATAATGCCTTTTTGATATTGTTTCAGGATCTGTTTTATCTATTAGTTTACTGAGCTCAATGATTCCATGAGCTCTCATAGGGATTAGATTATCAAAAATATTCGATAGTGCTTCTTCAAATGCACTGTCTGTAGCTTTAGGATACTCTGATTTTATCAAAGACATTGATTCTTTACACAAAATTTTGATGTATGCAGAATCACTATTGCAAAGCTTTTCTAAATTTGGAATAAAACTATGTAGTTTATCTTTCAAGCTGTGTGCCTTATTAGTATTAGATAATATTGTATTTAATAGGACTAAAGCAATTGTTTGACATTCATCAGTCGTATTGTCAATATTGTTAAGTAAGATTGACTCAACAAAATTAATTACTATTAAAGGATTTTCTTTCAAAACCTTCATAACTTTTGGAGTCATTGATATTTCCGATAAAATAGTCAGGATCCGAGCATACTTCTCATCATTTGACTTAAGTAACGTAGGTTCATCATCTGAACTCAATAGAGTATCAGTATTGGTATTCGCCAGTCTCTCACTGCTTATATCTACAAATATTTGCAGGCACGCTTCAAATAAATTACTTATGAGGGTATTATTTTCGGTTGAATTGAAAATTTCCACAAAATTTATTACTGCTTCATCTTCTGGATATTCAACATGAGAATTAACATATTTGACTGTCAAACCTGCTTTATACTCTTCAATAAGGACATCCACTTCTTTTGCATTGATTTGCCCAAATAATAGTTTCTTTAGTAAATCACACATTTCAGTATTATCACACAGTTCTAATGCTTTCAAAATTATATTGGTTATTTTCAATTTCATCTCATTCTTTGTACACTTCATTCTCAGGTGGAAAAGTATGTACAGGTTAGGTGTTATTAATTCAGGTGGTATGTGGGCCTGACTCATACTTGTGCAGGAATACAAAATTTGCATGGAATGTTCTATTTCTTGAGGAGTAAGAATAACAGTGCCAGGAAAACTTGATTTTGACGTCAAAACATCATAGTTTAAGGTGTAAAATATCTCATTTACTAAATTTTGAACATGCTCTACATTCTTGTATTTGTCATATAAAGATATAAGACAAGAAACAGCAGTTATAATATATTTCACTTTATTTATTGCAAATATGTGTTTCAATTGATATGTAATGTTTGTTAGATATTCACTCTCATCTATGTTTCCATGTTTAGTTGAGACTATTTTGCAAATCATTTCAACTTTTTTCCAATCAAGTCCAGTATCCATATCTTGATTATCAATAAAACATCTAATCAGACTCAATAAGCCACCAGAGGCGATGAGGCGCCTACTCAACTCTTTTGCTATAACTCTTTTAACAAACAATGGACATTTTTGATCTGTTACATTTTGTAGCATTAACAATTCTTTCATAAGCATTGGCTGAAAGCAATTATTAACCAAATATTCATATATTTCAACATATTTTTGTCTTTCTGAATTCAATTCATCATACATTTCTTGTGACATAGTAAACTTAGGATAAACTCCAGGTTTTTTTAAAGGAGCAAATGCTAGTTGTATTAAAGCAGCCAAATAGTCAATTAAATGAAATGTTATTATAATATTTTTCAGAACTGGTACATTGTAACTTCTATGAAGGAAATCCGTACATGTCACTAAAATTTTATATTTCTGTTCATCAGATAATGTTAGCTGTGGTAAAGATTTAGCTGAAATACATCTCTTTGATAAGCTTATGCCTAAACCAGGTATCAAACATGAGGCAATGCCGAATGATGAAATTATTTGAAAACATGTTCGTAGAACTTTCTGATGTTTTACACTTATAAGAAAATCGTCATTCCTTTCAATTTCTGTGGCTAGTGTGTCTATTTCTTGAATAATGTTTATTAAGTGTGTGCTTAAAATTTCATATGAATCAGTTAATTCACTGTTTTTGTCTTTAGATGTTATAAACTTTTTGTTGAAAACCGCTGTCATAAATTCACTACTGCTCTCTAAAATTATAGACATACACCATAATATATATTATAATTTATACATAATCAAAACATAAAAAAATAAAATATCATTTTAGATTTTGCCTTTGCATGAAACTAATATTATTAAATTGTTTATAGCCTATAACAGCCCACTGCTGGACTTAAGGCCTCTCCCAACCCAAGGGGTTCGCTCCTAATCACTTTGAGATCCTAACACACTTACATGCATAACATACACTTGTCATGTACTGTTATTTATTATATATTCACTAGCGGTCCCCAGCTCCATCTGTTAGGCTGATTTGTGAATCTATTAACCATCCAGGGTGCCACCCAAACGCATACCAAAAAATTCATTCAAATCCAGCCATTTAGGAGGAGTTCAGTGCCATACACACGCACACAAGAAATATACAGGTGTCCCAAAACTTGACAATAAAATGGTACCAGCCGAGAGGCCAACTCATACCAGTTCTGGGATAAATAAGGACAAAAATTCATGTCACACAACACATGTCATGAAGTAGTAATAGACATTTATCAAAAAAATTAAAAAGCGACACCCTTGATCGCATTTTTTAGGTACTGTGGTTACAAATTTCACAATAAGGCCCTGATTTTATTGGTGACGTCATCTAGAATAACCGTGCTATAAATCGAAACTACAGATAAAAGTAAAAACCGCTGTTTATTGAGTAAAATAAATTAAGTTTCATTGAGTTATGGTTTATAAAAATTTTATCAGTTAACTTTGAAACTTCATTTTGGAAAAAACAGTAGGATACTACACTTGGCAACTTATTTCAAAAGATGACCCATTTAGGCCCAGGGAGAAGGGAAAATATATAGCCAGAAGCAGTAGCCAGTAGCAGTAGCCAGTAGCAGTAGCCAGTAGCAGTCTCTTTGGCAGCGAGAAGACGAATTTATTATTATAGGTTTATTATGTAATTTAACTAACATTTTATTGAATTGATCTAATTTAGCACTTACCAGTTTCTAAATTTTTTTCTATTCGATCAAATATAACTCCAACATCAGCCATGATTTATGAAGTTACTAGTAAGTAGCCTTATTCTATTGGGACTTTAAAGAACTAAACGTTGTACACGTTCTTCTTGTTTTGATCTAAACAAATATGCAAACAAGGAAGAGCCGCCACCACAGGCCGCTACCAACGAAAATTTCAATAGACATATTTTGACTACTGAATGACAGACGGTTTTGCTATACCTATATGCTATATATGCCATCAGACAATTAATTGAATCAAATGCTCTCTAATCTATATAGAATTATGCTGTGCAATGCATTCATTGTGGTTGCGATTTTCATAAATACTTAAATCCTTGCGCCAGTGACCTACTCGCCACCGTACAACGGTGCGGCGGCGTGGCGTACGAATTTCGCGCATAGCCAATTAGTACTGCGACCGATCAGTTTCGTTCACTACAAACTAACGAATTTAATCGATGCTAAGGTATTTATATGGTAATGATACTTTTATATTGATGCATGTTATTTTTATTGAAATTAAAGCGCTTTGCCCGAATAGTTTCCTCAATAATATAAAAATTATTTAGTGGCGTTATTTCTGCTGCTATTTGCAAGATGCGTTTGCAATATTATTCCGAATTAGCTCTAATTATTTCTATTATTTTTTGCCTTGCAGAACGCAGAAGAAGAGGTGAGAAGCAACCTTTTTGAATTAAAAACAGTCTAGAGTCCAAAGCCGTACATCAAAAAGAAAATCTGTCAAATACCAAATGTCAATGTCAGTTAAAAAGTCAGTGGGCGGCGGTGTTTGGCGAATCAATTTATAACTGCTTCCATTACACGAAATAACCATTCAAATTAATTTAAGTATTGAACTCTATAGAATACAAAAGGTGCAGACGGTATTTAATATTGTTATATACTTAGATCTGCTATAAATCACTAAACATGTTGATTAAGGTTAAGGTAAGCCGTGACAAGGTTCAGTTACGGTTTTATTTACAAAAATTTAAAGTCATTATCCATAACCTCCTTTTTTTAGACGCTAACAGGCAAAGAGATAGAAATAGACATAGAACCGACTGATAAGGTAGAGAGAATCAAAGAGCGGGTTGAAGAAAAAGAAGGCATTCCTCCGCAGCAGCAACGACTTATATTCTCCGGAAAACAAATGTAAGATTTTTTTTATAGTAGTTGCTGTATCATCAGATCAAAATACTCTGTTTTATGAATTACCTATTTATATCAAACTAATGGTGATGCTTAATCACGGTTACAAAATGTTAATAAATATTATTTACCATTTAGTAAAATCATATAGTTGTGTAATATCTTTTTACATTTTCTTAATTAAAGCTCCAACTGAAATGTTTAAATGTATAAACATTTATTTATACATATACACATCTTGTGTTAAAATCTTGACTTTCAATTAATTTGTGGCTTGAGATTGCTAATTAGCGATAAGGCCTCCTTTTGTATCTTACTATTTGAATAGTCTACTTTCATTTATTTCCTTGTTGTGGAGTACAAATAAAGAGTATAAATAAATAAATAACTTCAGTGTAACAGCATTATTAGCCATTATAGTGCTGTTTGCGATTCCATAGATTTTGTAAGTCAAAGACATGCTACCAAGCGATTTAGTTTGGGTGTAATGCTGCAGAGAAACTGTATAGGGGTGTGGGTATAGTACAACTTTCTATTGCAGGCATTTTCTTTGTTGTGAGATGATAAGGTACTGTATGCACTACTGTGGTTCAAAATTCACTGTTTACTTAGAAAACAGTGGATTTTGAACCACACTGTAAACTTAGTCAGAACCTTATGTCTATTAGGCTATCAATGAAGCGTGACATGATACACAACATGTTGCTCATTGACAATGAGCAATTTTTCTTGTAACTCCAATGTATGGACAACCATTGACAACATATCGCCACAGAAATTGTTGTTCGTCATGTGCACACTTTTATGCTCAATTACATGTTGCACAGAAACAAACGAGCTGTGCGTAATGTTGCATACCAGCTGGCACTGGCAGTAAAACTTAGCCAGTTGTTTAACATGCCACTGTGTAATTCTTGTTGAGCGTCATGTGCTGCATGTCAATTGCGGCCTTTTCGTGCTTAGCAGGTTGATCTGGTATAGTTTTAATATAGTAATTATTCAAATATTTCAAGATAAGCTCATTAATTATGGGCTACAGTCACAGTAAATAGTATGGAAACTACAAATAAATGTGCAAAATAGTCCACTTGCACAGATGCATGCATTAAGGAGACCAAAAGTATTTTAGTTAGGGTTGCTGTGATGAGACAAGGAGTTGCTCGCTGTACTGTAGTGCAGGTAGGTTGCGTTGAGCGTAGGTAATTTTTTATCAATCTGGTATCGTTTTCATACTGCTTAGGCTTATATTTTTACTGTACTACAATGCAATACATAGCACAAACTGTATTGTGCATTTGTCCTACCAATTTTCTTATATCAACCTAGGGTAGGCTTTTTATAACTCTTACAACTTTTCTTAAGTTTTTTAAAACTCCACAGAGATTCTCTTCATCTTTCTTTTATATTATTTGCATACCCTGTGCATTAGTGTGCATACGTTGCACCCTCTATGCACACCACTGATATCCACTCAGTGGGGTTGACACATGTACACTGTTCAGTCCAGTTATGAACTTTCTGTAATCCATAAATTTGCTCTTTTCCAGGAACGATGAAAAAACAGCCCAGGATTACAAAGTGCAGGGAGGATCTGTGCTGCATTTGGTATTAGCCCTGAGGGGGGGCCAGTGATCTTTTGTGATGTATCCATCTTGTTTTATAAAACCTAATTTAATATTCATTTCTTGTATAAAGTAAAACATGATTAAAATTATGTTATGCTATTATTTTTATTAAGAATAATATAAACTTTTCTTTTTAATTTCAATTTGGTTTGTCCTTGTTGGTTAATCTTCATGGTATCTCTGTATGTGTATGTTTGTTGCCTATTTTCTTTTGAATCATTTGATTGACAATCAATTAGTTAAATAGTCATATACATCAGTCAGTTCCTATAGAGTTACAAGTCTGTAAAAAATGATTTAAAATCTATGAAATATGAAAAGTAAATTTGTTTGAATAAATCTTTCAAATAATTACTTATAATATATATATATATATAGGAAGTAAAAAATATCAAATCACATGTTACTTTTAATTTGTGACATTTTTGTCTGTTTTTAGCTTTATTTTGACAAAGAAATGGCTGAATTCTGTCCATTCTTTTAGAGCCTGTTGGGTACAAACAGTCAAACAAACATAAATCTTTCCTATGTATAATATTTGTATACATAAAATTAATTTATTGTTATGCCAGTTATTAATAATATCAAAAACTTTCAGATCAAAGATTGTTTTGATTGTATTAATTGTTCATTACACCTGTATTAACAATACTTTTCGATCTGACAAGATTACTATTACATAACTATTATATATTCACTTATAACTTTTTGAAGGTTAAGGACAGGTCGTCATAAGGTTTATTAATTAAAAGTGTTGTAATTTATAATTGAGCAAGTAATTTATTACACTCATAACATTGTACATATAATCCAGCTAAACACTTCTTGCACTAAATTATTTTACCATAAAAAATAAACATCTTTGGTTCACTAAACAAATCAACAACATCAATTTACATTTTTCTTAATAATATCTATCAATTCTAAGATGTTGCGACACATTCAATTTTTTATACATATACTTGCATACTTTTAGATACACAAATCACTAATTTGAGTATAACTACTCTTGAGGCTTTAATTAAAACTATACAACTGTAAAATGTTTTTAGATGTTACATGTCATCTTTACAATAGAATAGAAGTGTCAATTTTTGTTTTTCTTTCATCTGAGATGAGATTCCATATTAAAAGAATATATTAATAATAGACAAGACATAAAAAGCCTGTGTATTTACGCAGCCATAGAGATCTAAACAAGAATACTGTAAGACTTTTAGCTCAAAGTTACAGGGACACTACATCTAAATTGCCAGGTACCCATGTGTTTTGTTTATGGCATTTCATGTCCTTTTTTTGTACACTTAATACCTGGAACTACTTAAAGATACATCAAGGTCTTTAAAAGTTTTTGTTAGTTTATACAACATAATATCAAAAACTATTAAATGACTTTGGGACGGACACATATTACGATTAAAATATTTAAAATTTTGGAAAAAGTGTTAGGTACATTTTAATATTTCTAAAAATGTGTGTACGGAGGTAAGTATAAAATAGAGCCTACAAGCGTTCGACAAGAGTATTTGTTATCAAAAGAAACTAATAGAAATGTAAAAGACGTCAATACAGACTATTGAGCACGATACATTTAGGTATTTTTGGCACGTACAAAGTTTGATAATAAAATGTGATTTTGAAAAATATATCTACCAAAGAGAACGTTATTATGTCTCTTCAATTACCATAACGAGGTTAAACTCTGTCAGTTGTTTTTCTTCTCTTCTGCGGTTAGGTTCACAATAACTTTCGAGTAGGTACGTAATTTTTATTTATCACTGAAGTTAGTTGTATGTGAACACACGCTTAGGATTATAGTGAATATTCCCATCGTAGTTTATTGCATTAATCCCACGACAATTTCACTAATCTATATAGGTAGGTATACTAAGAATTGTAATAATATTCTTGAATGTTTCACTGTACTTTGAGACGAGGATGATAGTTAATTTTACTTAGAAAGTGTCTTGGCCAGCCATTAGTGGCCGTATTATAAGTTAATATCCTAATTCCTGATACTAATGTTAAGCTAAAAAATTGCTTTACATATTGCAAGTTGACAGCTTGAGTGTTTAAAAGTAACCTAAGTATAAAAGGCTGTTGTGCTGCTGTACATTTGGTCATCTCCGCTCCCGCCATCCTCCTAACTATTTTTTCGTGGTTTCATTTATTTGAGGTCTTTTTTAGCTCCTACCTAGAAATGTAGTTTAGCTTTGTTTCTTAGTGAAATTATTTTTTATCAAACTTGGGTGCTTGAAATACTGCGGAGAGGTCTATACCTTAAATAATGAGCTTTTGAGAATTTGTGTGCTTATAAAAGACCACTCCGCTGCCGCTACCAATGGCGGCAATATCTTACTTCTTGGTTTGACGGCCACTGATGGCTTGCTCACCATTAAATGCTGTTTTTACGCAAATAGTTATCTCAAAAGCTTTTTTGAAGGGTTCTTTTGTGGGAATTACGCTGCTCTCTGCTCCGTTGCTGCTAGCAAGAGCGGCAATATAGCACTACTTCTTTGCTTATCACTAGTGGCAGAAGATTCCAATTTGTCAAACAAATACTAAACTGGTGGCTGGCTGAACACTTTCTTCAATTTAATTACATAGAAATGTTTATAGCTTGTTTTTACTAGTTACAACAAAAACTATTAAAATAAAAATGAGTTTATTAACTATTAGAGATCCATTCAGCATAGGGTTGACCGCTATCTGTAAAAAGAATAAAAGAATTTCCTTAAATATATTGACAGACAGACAAATCGACTTCTTGCAAATACAATTTATATTAGATATTAATACTTATGCGAAAAAATAAAACTGAGGTTAACATTATTTTGGTTTGCTTAATCTTAATATATATAAATCTCCTGTCACGATGTTTGTCCGCGATGGACTCCTAAACTACTTAACCGATTTTAAATTAAATTGGCACAACGTGAGCAGTCTGGTCCAACTTAAGAGATAGGATAGCTTAGGTCTTTAATTATAGTCGCAATTTTATTTTATTGTAAATTATTTGTCTATGATTAATTGACAGTCACAACTCACATGTTATATATATATATACTACTATACTCATTTAAGGCTTAGCGATACGTAATACTTTAAAAACAAAATCAAACGCAGACGAAGTCGCGGGCAACAGCTAGTTGTTTTATAATTTAACTAGCGGTTCGTACGCGTATAAGTCAACCTTAAAATATACGACATATGCTGTCGCGGACTTTTTTTAGAACTTTTAAAGGGAAACAACTTTGTCATACATGATTTTATCCATGATCTAACATCGCACGCAGCGAAAGCACTCAAAAGAAAAAAAAACCCGATTTTGTAGCATTATTCATTGGTCTGCGTGTTAATACCATAGTGCCCAGTGTCTTCCTCGATAAATGGGCTATCTAACACTGAAATAATTTTTCAAATCGGACCAGTTGTTTCTGAGATTATCCTGTTCAAGTAAACAAACACTCTTCAGATCACGATGGCGAGGTCCAATCCCTGGGTCGAGCCAATGAATAGTATCAAGTAATTCTTAGTACCAACTCAGAGTTTGTAAAATTGCAGTGATTCACCTTCGTGCCTCGGAGGATCCTACCCTATCGGACTATGAGAGTGAGGGAATAGTGTGTGCGTCTATGCTTGCGCACACTCTTTTGCACTTTAATATTTACTGCTTAATTTTTTTCCTGGTTTGCCTTTGCTTTGACCGTGGCTAGTTACCACCCTACAGACAAAGACGTGCCGGTGAGTGATTTTGTGATCCGGTGCGATGTAGTGTAAAACCGATTAAGTGGGAATGACTACCATATTAACTACCATATTACCATATTAACAGGTTAGCCCGCTACTACCTTAGACTGCATCATCACTTATTACCAGGTGACATTGCAGTCAAGGGCTTACCTGTAGTAAAAAAAAAGTAATATAAAATCCACTCTGGAGATTGACCACCGTGACTTTTTAGTTGCGAAAACGGACGCCGGGTGGACATTCCATACCTTTTCTCAACCATCAGATAGCGAGGGTGTGACCCATCCATATTTATCGTGTGTCTTGACGAGCGACCGGAAAGCTTCCTCGGCGCGTCGGCGGGAGAACTCGCGCGAAGACCGCGGCGGTACGCGTGCTACTCTGCCTTGACCTTTGACCACGGAGGCCGCGAACTGCATCACCACCGCTTCAACGGTATACGCGGAGGCCCAGCCCCGTGGTGTTAGCAGCTCCATACATATGGCTCCGCCTATAAAATAAAACAACTACTAAAGGACACCATACTAATAGGTATTATACATCCGAAACCGTGTTTGTTTATTTGTCCTACTTTACACTCTAAATAGGTAACCAGTGGACTTTATTTTTTATATATATTATATATATATTATTATATATTTTAAGGTAACACCTTGTTGAGAATTCAGAAAAAAGTAAATAAATAGTAAAAGACGTGAGTATAAATAGTACCTTCCATAACAAATCCTTTCTCTATCCGCGGCTCAATGACTCTCATAAAAGGCGGCGCGAAGGGGAAGTTCTCCGGGAATATGAGGTGCAGCAGTATGTTGGAAATGCTAAGTTCCCGCAGGTCGGAGGCGAGGTCGCTCTCCGGATCAATCTGGTGCAGCCGTACGTGCCACTCGAACAGGTTGTCGTTCACTAACTCTACCTAAAAAGAACGAGCATTTTACTTATATAATCAGGTTTCGGCTAACGACACTTCAGAATGTCAACGTTAACTGAAATTTTTGTTGGAATGTATGAATTTCAATGCTTAATTCGACCATACTTCTACAGTGTGTTTTTTTTTTTTTTCAAAAATATTTTTATTCAAGTAGGCCCCCATAGGTGGCAATTTTGTTGCGTACATGATAATTAGATGGTGAGATGATGGCGATAACCATATTCGTAAACTTAAAACTAAAGCTACGAGGGTTCCAAGCGCGTCCTGGTCTAAAAAGAAGCCCCAGCAAACTTAGCCGGGTGTTTTTTTTTTGTTATCACCATCTCACAATTTTTGTTACCAACATTGTCAAATTTGTGTTTTCTGCAGCCAACGTGTTAAAATTATTAGAAGAGCAACCTGGTTAGAGCATGGTGTCAATGTCGTAGGTACTATTTAGGTCTAAGTGGCGTGGTCACATTTTATAATATATACCTACTGGCTTCCCATTTTTTGGCATAACTCTTAAAGAAGGATTTTTTATGCCATATATACCTTCTTATTCTGCTTCCGATGATTAGGGGGTATTCTTTTAACTGTAATATTTTTTTAACTATCAATAATCGAAGTTTTTTCTCTTAGAGCTAGCCCACGCTTCTAAAAAATCTGTGGTTTGATATCACGCGATGCGGTGCGAATGAAATGGTCGCGGAGGTTTTGTTGTCTGAGAACTCTATAAAAACCTGTCAAAAGTCGCGAGCAGAATTCGTAGAGATAAATTTTGGTACACACAAAATAAATCGCGACAATAAACACGCGGACGCTTGTCACAGTGTGTGGGCTAGCTCAAATACACCAGTTGATCTACATAACTATGTAGATACCTATTTACTACTCAGGTATGTGTTTATAAATAAGAGTATTTACTGTAAATACTGGGTTCGGCCTGTGCTCTTGCGACCGCTGTATTTCCTTCAGCTCCTTCATAAGCCTGCGCGTGCGCACAGCTGCGGCTCTTTCCCGCGCATCATTGGCGCAAACTGCCTTCTTCGTTGCAAGCGCGGATGCGGCGGGACTTGCTGGCAAACTCACGGCCGCTTCTGCTGGGCTGACTCCGTCTCTGAAAATTGAGAATAGCATTTTCATCTTTAATATCAACGAACTAACTGCCTTATTGGTCCAGAGGTTAACATGTTCAACTACGGGTCACGATTCCTAGGTCAGGATTAAATAATCACATGTTAATAAAGCCCACAAATTCGGATTGCAGCAGCGTGGTGTATTTATTCCCTAAATTCTGCGCTCTATTAAAGAGAAGGTCTGTGTCCAGCAGTGGAATGTAAATAGGCTCGATGATGATGGTCTTGATACTCTAAACAAGATATTTTTGTGTTTTATATTGCAATATAAAACACAAAAATATCTGGTGAATGAATGGTGAATAATCACCAGTGATAACTTACGGAACTGAGACATGGTCGCTAACTATGGGCCTCATAAGAAGGCTCAGAGACACTCAGAGGGCGATGGAGAGAGCTATGCTAGGAGTGATCAAATCAGAAATGAGGAGATCCGTAGAAGAACTAGAGTTACCGACATAGCTCGTTACCGAAGCTAAAGTGACAATGGGCAGGGCGCGTAGCTCGGAGAACCGATGGATGTTGGGGTCTTAAGGTGCTGGAATGGCGACTCCGCACCGGTAAACGCAACTTAGGTCGGCCCCCAACGAGGTGCACAGATGACATCAAGCGAGTCGCTTGGAGCCGCTGGAGGCAAGCGGCCCAGGACCGTGTATTGTGGAACTCCCTACAAAAGACCTATGTCCAGCAGTGGACGTCGATTGGTTGACATGATGATGGTGAAGGATACACAAAACACACACCTATACATGAAATATACTTATTACCTATAAAGTTAAGTCAAGTCTAACTTGCAGGGCATGCAAGGATCACGTAGTAGTGCCGTGGTTTCTGTGTTCTGAGACGTAGGTGTTATAAGCCTCATGTGCCTGTAATTACCGGCAACAACGCCATTAAGACCGGAACAGCAATGCTGCTTGGAGCACTAAGTATGGTAGTAGTATTACCCCGGACGAGCTCTGCCACAAAATGCTCTACTACTGCCAATCCATTTGATCTTTGGCCCTGCATTAAAACATTTTCACGGAAAAACAAGTAAGTAGGTAGGGAAGTCAACGAAAGTAATATATATTTATATATACGACTATAATTTTCTGTAATTTGTTACTGGATTGCTCACAAAAAGAGTGATATTTTCAGGGTTTGTGTAGGTTGAATATGTATACGTAAGTGAACTTTTTTATAAATGGGTTCGTTAGGATTTTAACATCATTCGGACGATTGCGACATAACACCGACATAGGGTAATTCTAGTACTTTGGAACCCAAACGGTTATGTCCATCTGTTATGTGCCACCGAGCTATGTGCCCCGCTTATTGCCACGACAGCTTCGCGGCTCGTTGAGCTATGTATGTCGGTAAATCTAGTTCTTCTACGGATCCTCATTTCTGGTTTCATCACGTAGATACTCCTAGCATAACTCTTTGTTTCTCTCGCCCGCTGAGTAACCGAGCCTTTTTATGAGACCCATATAGTAAGCGACCCTGACGAAAATACCGTGGTTATTTGCTCAGATATTTATTAATTAAGTACTTATTATACCTATTTTAAATCACTTTAATGCAAATAACTTCTACTCTCGGAACTGTACGGCTTCACTTAAGGTCGCAGAACGGATGCAGGGGCTAACTATAAAACATGTTAGCATTTAAATGCTGAATAAAATATCTTTTATTGAATACCAAACTTTAGTCTGGCATAACATCCGCCGTATTGGAATATTCTTAGTATAGTGTCAGTAATAAAGATGAATTGGTTGTCACCCCATTATCAAAATCAATAGGGGCGATTGTCACAGTGAATAATCACCAGTGCAACACATTCCCTACCTATAAATACAGACAGTCGGATAAATACAGAGAAATAGAGATTACAAACTCCAAAAGCACTACAAAGGGAAGATAAATGGTGCCTTTTTATATGCACTAAGTACTAGGTGTTTTCCGCATTCTTCGTCCGCGTTTTTATGGTTTTTTTAAAATCCTGTGGGAACCATTTACTTTCCTGGGATAAAAGGTAGCCTATGTCCTTTCAACTAACTCTATGCCAAATATTAAGATTGTTTTTTTTTGTTCAAAACCAAATTTGATTGGTTGTTTACGTAGTATTTAGGTAAGTGAAGGAAGGGAAAACAAAGAGACAAACAGTCTTTTGCATTTATGTTATTAGTTAAGATTTTTGGTCAACGACTTAGATTTATATCGATGGATTTGGTTAAATAAAATTTGCCGAAAGTATATAATATATGAGTGAGTACAAAGTAAATACTTAGGTATTTACTCGTAACCAAAACCATCGATATAAATCTAAGTCGTTGACCAAAACAGAAAATGCAGGTTATATAAAAAACATTGTTATATTGTGTTCATGATTTTGGTCGATGGAGGTTCATTTATTGAAATAAGTAAATTTTAGATGTACTGGTGGGGTTTTTTGCATAACAAGATCGCTCCGTTGGATTTTTAGAGCACACCTTGAGCTTGTGTTTTATGCATTTTTTTGTTGTTTGTATATCTGTTATTAAAAAAACATGCACTAAGGTTGTCACTTAGTGTTAAAAATTGGTTGACAATCCTTTATTCTACAATGTTTGTTTACTCGGTATATTTTCAAATGCGGTCACATAGCTGAGTGGCTCAGTGAATGCAAAATCAACTGAGTGTAAGCAGATATGCACTTGTAAGAGTTATGTTTGCAATTTGTCACGTACATGGAACAAATGTTTTAGGTATACGTTCCTACTCGATTTCTTCGTATTTGTCCTGTAAGTGAACAATCTTTTTGTTATTTTTTAGGGAAAAAAACATGTTAATTTTAAAAATAAGTTTGGTTATTAAAAGTTAATACTTATTTAAAGTTGTGGCCGCAGTGTTAAGTGCTGTGGTTTTATAAGAGCTGCCTTTTCCCGCCCCGGGTTGGGTCTACAGACGAGTCATTTATAACTTCTAATTATTCTGGTCCGGTCTTGGAAGTCTTTTAGCCGTGGCTAAGTTACCGACAAAGTGTTTTTTCACGAGTTACCATTTCCATAGAAAATAATTCTGCTAATTACTTTTCGTTGTCAGTTTTATGGTGAGGGCGTCTTGTAGTTTAAACATATTTCGATGAACGATTAAATATTTTTACGTGCTATTAAATGACTGGTAAGTTTCAAGTGGCAGTCCTTGTCGCTCTTAGCCTAGCCGGCCTGTCGCTCCACTAATAGCCTCACCGATAACATATCTCGGTAGGCGTTTAACGAGACAGCTTTCTCTGCGACGTGATCGATGTAATCATAGGTATTTGATGTTACAGTTTATTCATAGACTGTTTGAAATCGATTAATCATTGCCGTGCCTTCCTGGTAGGTACCTACCGATTATGTATCTACTTATAATTTACATCAATTATTAATGAAATCCAAATAATATACCTGAGCATTGTTTTTAGAAAAAGACAAAATAGGTTATAAGTTTCAACCATATAATTAATAAAGGCATGTAGAGTTGTAGCCTAATAGGTAGGTATATCTAATATATGCCCATCTGCTAGGCTACATCTCATTATATATCATTTAAATTCTAAAGATGTAGGTTACCTAGGTATAGGCAACTATAATGATATCAATTATTAGATACTAGTTATAACCGAGGGTTCACCTGCGTGTACCATTACAACGAACACATTCACTTTCGACACAATATTAATAGCTTCACGGGATAAAAAGCATCTTCATCAAAATTTATCAAAGTTCAGATATTTTGTCATGAAGAGGTTTAACAAAATTATACCGTAGATATATTCCACGTCGAATGTGCAAGTTGCAAATTCGAAAATCGAATTGGGAAATCGATCCCAGTCGGAGTTACGTGATATATAAGCTATTAAAATATCATACTAATACTACTAAGTACTTTAAAGGAAGGAAGTGAAGGAAATCATCATAAAACCTGCATGCCTGAGAGTTCTCCAAAACCATTATCAGCTATCTCAGTACCCATAACACAAGCTACGCTTACTTTGGGGCTAGATGGCGATGTATGTATTGTCGTAAGTAGTATATTTATTTATTTATTTAAAACGTTCTCATAGTCGCGTGAAGTCTACCAATCCGAAATTGGCCAGCGTGGTGAACTACAGCCTAAGCCCTTCTCATCCTGAGTGGGCCGGTAATGGATTGATACTTGTTAATGACCAAACCTCATCAAAATCGGTTCATTTTGATATAATACATATAAAAAAATTGAACTTTAGATACATCCCACATAGGCTGTGCAATTTTTTTCTCGGACCATAAGGCACTATACTACTATTTATTTCGATTAACTTCGAAATTACCAAAAACAAGTCGATTCGTCCTACTCTTGCTTCATTAACGGATGCCAAACAAACAAGTACACTTTGGAATTTATAAACGTGAAGATCGTAGATACCTATATGACTGGTTATGTGTTTGATATCCGCATTAAAATGACGTAGGTCACCCGTCTAGACTGTAGGTACCAATAGTCCCGATTGACACTTCGCCACACACCTATATACGTCTAAAGTAAACAAAGTCTTTGTCTCCTACAGTTTCGCAAAACAGCGACGTCAATTGCGTTTTGCGCTTCCTGGAAGCAAACTCCCCTTTCTTAATTTGATCTTGTTGTTATTCATATTACCTGAGCACATAAGTTTCCTTTCAAAATAAAAAGGGGTTGGGCCGTAATCCACTACACTAGCCCAGGGCCGATTGGTAGACTTCACAGGTCTTTGAGAACATAATGGCGAACTCTCAGGCACGCAGGTTTCCTGGGATGCTTTCCTTTATCATTAAGTGATATTATATTGCTGCATTCGCAGATTATTTCGGAAACGTTTGAGGTGCGGCGCTGGGGCTCGAAAATGGTCTCTCCGAATGGGGACCGAAGTCTTACTTATGGCAGGGTTGGCAAACCTTTATGTACCAACGTGCAATTTATTCTAAAGTAATGTTATGAGGACATAGACGTGCCATCACATAATTTTGACTGTGATTAATGGGAAAATAATAATAATATTAATCATCATCATCATCAGCATCATCATCAGACTATGATAATCCACTGCTGGACATAGCCCTCCTGACTCCTCTAATGAGCGCCATACTAGACAGTAAGACAGGTTGTCTTCAGCTAGCTGCATCCAGCATCTGTCTGCAGTCTTATCCTGCTAGCATAGTAACTATGCCGTAGTAATATCACCGTTTAATTTGTTAGATATAATTACAATGATTAATTCATGAAACCAGCCGACAAGTCTGCTCTGTACGGGTGGCAACACCACATGGGTTTACGTGCAGCGTATACTAATTAGACGCCCCGACTTTAATGAAATGCTTAGTCTACTAGCGTCCTATCTTTACCGCCCGTCTGAGTGTAGTTACCGCTGTTGAGCCTGAATCTTATAAGAATAAGGTTCCAATGACGTCCCTGGCGCAGTGGTGAGCGCTGTGGTGAAAAAAGTGGGAGGTCCGAGGTTGGGGCAATTTGGAAATGTATACTTTCTGAATTTTCTGGAACCTGCATGCCTGAGAGTTCTCCTTAATGTTCTCAAAGGTGTGTGGAGTCCACCAATTCTAACTGGGCCAGCGTGGTGGACTACGGCCTTAACCCCGTCTCATTGTGGGAGGAGACCCTAGCCCTGAGTAGCCCAGTAAAGAGTTTGTATGAGTGATTTGGTCTCTCTGGTCTGTCCTTGCTTTGGTCAAGCGAGTTTTGCCAAGCGATTTAGAGTTCCGGTAGTTTACTATATGTAGAAACCATAGAGGTTTGGATTTAATAAAATTATTACACCTCTAATCGGTTAGCCCGCTACCATTTTATAATTACATCATCAGTTAGCAGTCAGCTGTTTATTAAGGGAGATGCTCGGAATATCTACGTGATCAAATCAGAAATAAGGAGAACCGAAGAAGAATCAAAGTGATATACCTAGGTCAACGAAACAGCGGGGCACATAGCTCGGAGTATCCACTGATGGACGCTAGGTTCCCAACGCGCTGGTATTATGACCCCGCACCGCAAAACGTAGCGTTGTTACACTACCAACTCACTGGAGAGATCATACGAAATTCTGGGAGACGCTGCAGGCAAGTGGTACAACACAGTGGAATTTGAAACTCCCAACAAGAGACCTATGTCTAGCAGTAGACGCGTACATCGGTTGATATGATGTGCACTTCTCCTTAGGGCAAACCCTAAAGGCAAAACCCACTCCTATATCCTACTTGATGGACTATAAATAAATAAATATTCTACGACAGTACACAAATATCGCCATCTAGCCCCAAAGTAAGCGTAGCTTCTGTTATGGGTACTGAGATAGCTGATGAATATTTTTTTATGAATATAATACACATAAATACTTATAATATACAGATAAACACCCAGACACTGAAAACCATTCATGTTCATCACACAAACATTTTCCAGTTGTGGGAATCGAACCCACGACCTTGGACTCAGAAAGCAGGGTCGCTGCCCACTGCGCCACTCGGCCGTCACAATAAGACCATCATACTCACAAGTTTGTGTGTGTAGTGGCAATAACTGAGAAAGACTAGACTGCTAGACGTGCTCCGAGGCACAGCAGTGAACAACACTCATTTCCTACCTCCGGTCTGATTATGAGTGTTTTTTTCAAGATTTCTCCGGCAGCTGGAAAACAATATTTGTCCTGACCCGGTAGTCTGAGAATACTATTTATCGAAATTAAAGCAGAACTTAATAGATTTAGGTAGGCGTCTCTTCTAATTTTTATGGTTTTGCAGCTCTCAAAACTCGTAATGGATAACTTAGATCATTATATTATAGAAAAGAAAATGAAGGAAGAGATATCTAAAGTTAGTCTTTAGTTAATGTTTTAAACTGCCTAATTGAAAATTATAAACAGGAAAAGTCTGTATAAGGTATCCAGTAAATCATTCTATGCGTACGACCAAGTTGTTGTGAGTAGGAAACTTGCTTTACAAGAATAGATAAAATATGCTTATGCTTCCTTATTTATATTTACTTTGTTGTTGTGTTATTAGAATATATATTTTGTATTATTCAGCCATCAAAAATCGGTTTAGGTATGTTATTTATTTTTGTCGGTTTAAAATATCTCGCTATGAACAATTTTCGCGTAGTAATAACAAAGGTACATTGTATATACAAAATACAAATATTGATGTTAATACATCCTTATTTGATAACCTAACAAGCTTTTCTAGGTCCTGTGTTGAGCTTCCGCTTGAGCCAAATACCTAGCTACTTACTGAAACCAATCTAAAAAAGCTGAACTTGAAAGGGCTATAATGAACTCCTAGCTAATCATAAAATGTCCACATTCCAACATCGGATAAGTAATCACAGACATCATAATATTTCATTGTTATCGAGGTCATTCACTTGTAGATAATATGTCAAAGAATTCCGATAATCCAGTTATAGGAATTGGTTCAAAAGTTTTGAACAAGATTGGTGAAGTGAAGTTGAATCAAAGATTGCAAAAAGTGGTTCAGATAAACAAAAGGAGTGGCTCCTTAATTTCCTGTGCGACGGTACCAGATAAAGTATACTAAATATAACGTTGTTTTAGGGACATTGAAGAAATCCGTAAGCAAACAAGGCCAAACCCGACATGCCTATCACTTACAGCATCGCGTCACAAACGTTCTAATTTCTAGTAACAATATAGAACTAACAAAGAATAGTTCTGTTTCAGCTATACTTACCAAAATCATAAGCTTAGAGATGAGACTAAAGTCGGATTAAAACCTATCCATTTCTATATTTCTTATAATTCTTTTATCGTTGCACTTTCTGCCCATTTCAGTCACTTTAATTGAAGGGTCGAAACATGTAGTCCTATTATTGTAACAAAAGCAATTATCGATAACTTCTTCTAGATATTCGTGGTACCCATATTTTTACGTCACCTGAAAGTGGTGTTACTCCACCGCGTAAGGTGAATGGAATATATCCTCTGATCTCTCCGTCAAAACAAACATCGACTAAGCCCATATTCGGCTTCATAGGACAACAATCCCAATTGATTCCTTAGCAAAGCACTAAGGCTTCTCTATTCAGAACATCTGAAGCAGTGAGCTTCAGTCATCAACCTGTGTTACGATGCACGATGAAGAGAGACCACAGCAGCCAAATCCATCCAAAAATAAAAATTAGGTTAGGTAGGTAGTTGAATTCATTAGGGTCGACAACGACCATTTTTAATTAAAATATGTAGATTCATCAATCAAATTGACCAAATAAAACTGCGTTATAAGTAATAATTAGAAGGGGTCCCAAATTGGACTAGAACTAGCTGGGTGTTACCTTAACATTCAACCCCCTGCCGCGGCCGCTGCGGTTTATCGCAGAAAGTTTTACCTAACAATGAAGCGATAACGTTTGTAACTATTGCTTTCTTTTTTTTAGGACGTGTAAAGAATTGTATTGCATTATGCAACGTTTATAGGTATTGCAATAGGTAGTTAAGGAACATTTAAACTTCATAGGCGTGTTTAGAGTTCTCATCATGTAACAGTTGTGGCCTTTTATTTTCTGAATATTTATAGTTTAAATATTAATTAAGTTTCAACCTACATTTGTTTTTAAAACAAACTGGACCTTGATTGTTTAGTCCTTGGTTAATATTCATGCTTCTATTACATAAATGCCTAAGATTAGTAGGTATGTATGGAAATAAACAAGCGCAAAGAATGCGGACTGATTACATATGTTTCTGTAATGATACATCTGTTGGTAATAATATACGCCTCAGACTTTTCGAGTTTGTTGATATATTTTGTCGCACAACAAAACGGTCCTCAGAAAATGACAAATGACCTCCCACATTTTCCATTGCAATCATGTGAATCGCATAGTGAGGTTGTCTTGTGAGAATAAAACCACTGGACCTAGGATGATAAAATTTAACAAGTGTATAGTGAAGAAGAAGATCATAAGCTAACGAAAGATATTTAGCAATTAGCAATTCTATGCCTAACGGGGGAAATACCTCAGGAGAAAGAAAAATAAGAGTTGAAGTTTCTTTAAAAGGCCTTATATTATTTAATTTGTCAGTTGCTTGCTCTCTGGCCATAGGCAACGCGGGAAAGCTTCTTTATCCATCATCATAATTTCGACGCAGACGTATTCGTAGACTTCACAAGCCTTTTGGAAAATTATGGAGAGCTCTTAGTCATGTAAATTTCCTCACGATGTTTTTCTTCAACACGTGAAGCAAGTGATATTTAATTGTTTGGTTTAAAAAAAGGCTGAGCGTGAGTTTATGCTAGTTTATAATATAACAAGGTGGGTACCTACATCTTTGTGAGACGATATTTCAACGAAATGCCTGTAGTAACCTAGTTTCTGATAACAGTTGACAAGAGCAATAAACTGAATATTGGGTAATTGCTACTGCAACCGACATTCACACAAGCATTTCCTCGATGCCACCTGCTAACAGTTAGTGACCTTTCGCCCGAACTTATCGCATCCTACATTTCGTAACACTTAAGTCGTGTTTATAAATATAGAATGGTTTAATTACTAGTTTCGTTAACAGCGACCAAAATATATTAGCACAATGTGTTCCTATCACAATCACAATTGAAAAATAACAGACGGTTACAGCATTATCATCAATATGGTCAGCAAATGTTAGTGTTGAGATGTTTCCAATAAAACAAAATTTGTGTAAGAATAAATCGCTCAACGCATCGGTAACGATGCCCCTTGGAGCGTTGTCAGTGGATACATAGTTTTATTTGGTTAGGCCTAAACAAATTATTGTTATTAGTTTTATATTTTACCAAACGGGATATATTTGTTCGATGGACAAATTTAATTTTAGTCTCTGCAGATAACAACTTTTGAAACATGAAAGGTTGGGATTATAAACAAAAATCAAAGTTTAACAATAAAATAAAATTAAAGCTTTTTATATTCCAGTCCGATCAAAAAGTTCTCTTTGCGTTCGATAGCCCGATTGGAAAATATTTTATTTCCTTTTCCTAAATGAAATTTGAAATGCTCGGGTGAAATGTGTCGCACAGTAATATTATTAAAGGTCTAGAATGTACGAGTATGTAAAGAATAAACTGGTGATCTATGAAAAACCATTTGACCGGTTGATCAAAATGTTGTAGTTTAAAGCTATTTGTATTCTGTTTTTACAAGCCTTTTGGAATCTATTGATCTTAATACAAGCTATATTGCTAAACAAAATCAACCCTCTAAAATCTGAGATACAACTTATCAATATCAGGGTAAAAGGAATGAATTACCTGTGCCGTCGGAACAACCCGCGCCTGGCTGGTGAACCACTCGGTCCGGCTCCATCCTTGTCCAGCTTCTCAGGTGATCGGAACAGTTTCCGAAACGCTGCCGCCACCTTCTCCTTGGACCGTGACGTCATTTTACACAACTTTTTTATCACTTAGAACACACTAAAACCTATATTTGTATTTTACACTATTTGTTTATTTACAGTCAATTTACAATTCACGTCAATCCATCAATCGTTAAGTCAAAACGGACTACGATTTGAATTTCGAATCCGTCGAATTTAACTGCCAGTGTCACATCTGTTTGCATTCACAGTGTATTAACACTTGCAAATCGGGTATGTTACTCTCTGCTTGCAGTCTCGCTGCGTGCAGTGGCGCACGTGCGACTACTAGCAAAGTGAGAGTGCAGATGAAATCGTATCTTGGCGCACTGAATGGAAGTGGCTGGTGATCGGTCGTGTTTTACTTGTATCGGCCGACGGACGTTGTGTCATACACATGATACAAAGCGTCGGCGCATACCTATCGGTCTACCACGCGACGCTGCTCGGCTCGTGTGAATGAACCAAAACTTATACTTCTTATTGTGGTTCGCGTGGATTGGATTGCCTAGCCCTGAAACAAAGGAAACCATTTTAAGTGCACGTACTTGCTTTAGTTATCTGGGTCAATATTAGTGGCAATTAATTTTGACCGTGAATATTAAACATTTATGTTGTTCTTTTTTGTTGTGTTTTTTATTACGCGTGATTGTTTGTGTATCTATGTACTCGGTAGATAGTTAATAGACCTTTGTAAGTTAGTTATAACTTATTCATCCGTAGACTGTCTGTAGTGGAGGCTTCACAATGCTTCGTTTGGCAAGTGATATTTACCGAATGATATTCTACCTATACCTAGGATTACATATAGCTGTAGGTACCTACCCGGAAAAGCTTAGCTATGGCTCAACATGATATAAATCCCGTCTGCGTGGGAATTTACGCATAAAACATGTGAAATATCTATACTTATAATACAACTGTAACTGAAAGATTTCTGTACATTTAATATATTTTGAAAATTTTGACCGGGGGGTGCTTTATAATCGATACTGAGTCCAAAACAGATTTTTGTTTAATTTTTGTCTGTCTGTCTGTCCGGGCATCACGTGAAAACTACCGAACGGATTCAAATAAAACTTGGTATAGTGGTAGTTGATATTCCGGGTCAACATATAGGCTACTTTTTATCCCGATAAACAATAGGTTTCCTCCGGGAAGTGGGATGAAAACTTTTATCAATTTTACTTAATATCTCTGTTAAATTAGCACCGATTCACATAAAAGGCAATGTATGGTGAGGCTTTACCTATAACGGAACTTATTTTATGACACGTTACGTAAACGGTAAATTGACGTCATGATTATTGAGTTCAAGTAAATGAATGTTGAAGAAGTGTTGAGAGTTGAGGTCACTTCCTGATTGACTAGAACGCCGTATAAATACTGTAATCACGTATTACTATGAAAAATGGTGTTGCCACATTCGTAAAATTTCCTGGATATTCTAGGGTAACATGGTTACATTAGGAGACTTTAATCTTTTTTCCACTTTTTCTGTCTCTTTCTTTCCTTAACTGTTTACTGTTGTAATCAATTCATAGATTACAAAGCTTAATAAAAGCTTGAGCCAAGTGTTAACTGCCTTTAATTAGGTTCATATCAATTCGATAGAAAATATCTCAGAATGGTTACAAAATTAATTGAATAATGTCAAAAAGTTGTAAAGCATGAACGGCACGAACAAGTTGGTGCGAGTTCGAATCCCAGCTCGCACCTCTTACTTTTCTAAGTTATAAAATCGTAAGGAAACCTGCATGCCTGAGAGCTCTACATAATGTTCTCAAAGGTGTATGGAGTCCACCAATCCACACTAGGCCAGCGTGGTGGACTACAGCCTTAACCCCTTCGGCTTCTTATTGTGGGAGAAGACCCGTGCTTTGTAGTGAGCCGGTTATTGAGTACCAGTGCCTATGAGTTATGCCATCTTTTGTTGGCATGTTCAACGTTACGTAAAAGTTAAATTGATGTCACTATTATTGCGTTGTCTACGTCAAAAAAGCAGATGTTGATGTTGAAGCTAGGACGTTTACTCATTGACCCATAGCCTCGCTTATATACGTACTGATATTTATGGTAATTTGTAATTTCTACTTCCTACTGCTCTGCTGGTCTAGTAGCGCAGTTAGAGAAAACGTGAATCAACCCTGTTTTTTTTATTCGAATTGTAAATAGCTTTATTGGACCCTAAACGCAGATTCTTTGACGGTATAGGCGAAAACAAAAACTGTCAGGAGAGAACAAGCGTTTGAAGAAATTAATCAAACTGCTCCCTTAGAGCCTTCCTGTGAGGGTACTACGACGGCTTAGATACAGCTTATATATTTACTGTGTGCGTGTGCGTGTTAGTCTCATCCAACCTAATCGGTTGGATGAGACTAACACGCTGTTTATACTAAGATCAATGTGACGCTGTCGTATTAAAACTGAGGCCTGGGTTTTGCCAACGAAGACGATGATCGTATGACGTATGATCTTTTTTGAGTTTATCTTGGAGAGCATAATTATTGTAGCATCTCAACTTACTTTCTAAGTAAAACCGTTATAGCCTCTATGCACAAGGCGTATTTCGAAGAAGACGGGCGTTATCTCCTTCGAAACAGTTTTAGTGGCCATCTAACTAGTGGACGGCTTAACATCAAAAGTCCGTAAATTTAAAGACTCGAAGATACTTCGCACAGACACGCGATTTCTATAAACCCGATACAGACTTTTACAAGCTCTTTACCTACGAACGATTTTTATCGAATTATCGTTTTACATGCAATAACTGCATATTGTGGTTGGTCTACAAAGGAGCTGAAATACGAAACATAATAGTTATAAAAAAAGTTAAACAAAAATAATAATAGTCTCTTCTTATAATAGTAGAACTAACCAAATTACAACTAATGTTAATTCTGTTTTCCGAGACACAGTCTCAACTAGTTAAAAGAACAGGTGCTCTTTTTATCTGTGCGAAATAAAACAAAATTTGGAAATACATATTTCATGTGTTATGTTTAAGTACTTTTGATTCTGTTTTGTTTCTCTTTATGACAATAAAGCATTTTTTCATTTTCATAATTTTTTTTTTTCAATGTCAAAGTCAAAGTCAAAGTCAAAAATATCTTTATTCAAGTAGGCCCCACAGGTGGCACTTTTGATGCGTACATAAGAACCACACGGTAGTGAGATGATGGCGATAACCACATTCGTAAACTTAAAACTAAAGCTAAGAGGGTTCCAAACGCGTCCTGGTCTAAGAAGAAGCCCACAACAAACTTAGCCGGGTGTTTTTTATTTTTTTGTTATCACCATCTCACAATGTCATTTTAAATTATTAGAAGAGCAACCTGGTTAGAGCAATAATTTACACCCAAGCTTTTTTATCGTTTACGTAGTCCTTTATACTATAATAGGACTTTTCTATAAGCTTACGTTTAATACAAACTTTGAACTTTTTAAGAGACATCTCCAAGATGACAATTGGTAGTTTATTGTACAATTGTATGCAATTTCCTTTAAACGAATTATGAATTTTATGTAACCTAGTATATTGCACTGTAAGTTTATTCTTACTTCTAATGTTTAAATTATTGCAGTCACATTTTTTCTTAAATTTAGAAATGTTTTTATGAACGTACATTAAATTTTCAAATATGTACTGACTATACACTGTCATTATTTTAAAATCTTTAAATTTATCTCTCAATGACTCTCTCGGACCCATTTTGTAGATAGAACGAACAGCCCTCTTCTGCAGCACGAAAATAGTGCTAATATCAGCAGCATTACCCCAAAGTAAAACTCCATATGACATAATGCTGTGAAAGTAACTAAAATATACCAGTCTCGCAGTTTCTACGTCGGTCATATGGCGTATCTTCTTTACCGCATAGGCAGCAGAACTAAGCCTGTTCGATAAATTATTTACATGAGGGCCCCATTGTCGATATGACCAATCAACGTTGGTATGTGTGGATGTGTGAAATGGACCTACTTTAAATTAGATGTTAAGAAGTTAGTCGCGGCACTTATAATTTCTGCCTGTTTAAATAAATTCGTGTGCAAAGGCGCTGCCGAACCAGCACTAGGCCTTGTAAATATAAACGATTCACACAGGGGTAAGATGTAGCAGATTGAGTGAGCATATTACACAAGGCCTTTGATAAATAAACATTGTTTTCCGAGCACATTTTATTTACGTCCCAAGTCGACCTTGATGCGTCCTTAGCAGGGACTGAGAACGTTAACTAGGGTTGCAAGGCAATAAGCCTACGTTTTACGGACATAATTTTCGGTGACGTGTAATTTTAAATTGAGAACAACCTACTTCGAAGGGTTCATTTTTGGTTAATTCTTAAAAAATTAAGCTGGGAATCATTACAAGTATTCCCCTTTCCTCTCAAGTGCGATATATAAAATAAGACCGTCATTCGAGTTATTAACGAGTAAAATTGAAAGAGGTTAAAATATCGATGATACACCTCTAGTCTTTACTAATATTATAAATGCGAAAGTGTGTTATTTTGTTTGTCATATTCTCCAAGTAGTAACATATTATCAAATATACACAAACGGAAAGTAACATAGGCTACTTCTTACCAGGAAAACAAACAATCATTTCATTCAAGAATAATGCGGGCAACAGCTAGTATTGAATAAATGTTACAGTTCTTTCTTTATAGCCTGTTAATCTGTTCAGTTTATTAATTTTCATCATCATCATCATCACTTCAACCGATTGAAGTCCACTGCTGGACATAGGTCTTTTCTAGGGACTTCGAAAATTCACGGTCCTGGGTCGCTTTTTTCCAGCAGCTCCCAGCGGCAACTCGTTTGATGTCGTCTGTCCACCTCGTTGGGGCTGACCAACGCTGCGGTTACCTGTGCGGGGTCGCCATTCCAGCAATTTGGAACCCCAACGTCCATCGGTTTTCCGAGCTTTGTGCCACGCCTATTTCCAATTCAGCTTTATCGGTAACTCTGGTTCTTCTACGTGTCTCCTCATTCCTGATTTGATCACGTACCCAACATTGCTCTCTCCATCGCCCACTGAGTGATACTGAGCCTTCTTATGAGGCCCATCCTTGGAAGAAGAAGGTTTAGACTTTATTTTCGGGGGGCCAAGCTCGAATCCCAGCACTCAACACTAAGTTTTCTAAGTTATGTGCGTTTTATGCAATTAAAATACCATTTGTTTCAATGGTGACGGAAAACATCGTGACGAAAGCAGCAAGAGGGTTTTCTATAATTTTCTCAAATGCATGTAGAGCCCACCCACCCGAATTAGTCCAGTGTGTTGGACTACGGCCTATACTCTTCTCATGTGTGGACGACCGTGCGATGAATGTCTGAGCAGGTTCCAAATCATGTGTTTTATGGCATATACATGACATAAGACATGCTCGTATATATGACATAAGGCTTGAGGCAAAATACAGCCATATAAAGTGGCGTTTCTTGACTTTACATCAACCTAGCAAAGGTTTAAACATTAGACGAAAAACGCGTTGTGTGAGTTGTTCTAAAGCTAGCATGGCATCGGTCGTCAGTTACAAATTGTTAAAGCGTAATTTGCATAGCTACATCATTAGCTTCATGCAATACATGTGAATAACAATTGGCTTATAGATAGGTTAGGTAGATTATGAATTCCAAAACTATCCCGGAAAACTCTAAAATCTGGTAACCCTTCATGAAGGACACCGTAGCGCACGCATATTGGCAAATTGCCCGATACTATTACATCCCAGGGATTTTGTGGCCTCCATTTTCTTTAGTGATTGTGACAATTTAAAGCTTTATACAGATAGTAAACATAATTTTTAAAAAACATTCGTTAAATTCTTTCTTTGATAGTACACATACAAACGGAACATATAGACGTTATATACATGAAGACGCTTATGAACGCTTCTTAGTGGCTGTGATAGGCCTACATGAATAAGGAATTTTTGAATTTCAATTTTGAATATGAACCGCGTTCCGAAGTTGGTCATCATTAAAATCCGAATTACATGAAGGCAACGAATTCCGCCATAAATATTTCGTTGAACGCGATGGTACAAATACACACAGAAACTATTTAATTTTCGGTATTTACTGAAAACGTATCTTTAACTAACCCGATTTTGTATCCGATCAAATGGAAGGACAAGTCCGGGCGGTTTATCTTGTTGATTATACCAAACTAATGCCCCAATTCTGAAGAGTTGGCTTCTATTCGAGTTCTAATCGAATACCTCCTTCCTCATTCTATGATCGCATTTATGCCTAAACCTTCAGTTTTACCAGTACAATTTTTCAATAATAATATATAGGCACAGGGGACCTGACTCGTATGCCCATGTGTATTTACAATCGGGCCAAAAGGGCCATGACCCAAGGATGAATTTCGGTAGACTTCAAGGAGCGCGGCGGCGCAAGCAAAAGTTAGAGTAAATGTACTTTTTATTCCGGAAAATGTATAGTTCTTATCGGATAGAGCTATTGTCAATAAGATAATTATATATTACCTGTTTGACGACCTCCCTGGCGCAACGGTTAGCGCTGTGAATTTAAGTAGGAGGCCCCGCGTTCGATTCTCGAAAGGGGTAATTTGGAAATTTATAATTTCTGTTTTTTTTGGAAACGGGATGGCAATTTGTAGGACGTGGTCCTTGCACGAAGTGCTGCTCCGTTTAAAGGCGATTGTTTTGCACTTCCCATTTGTTGAGTCACCTGCAGGGTCTCAGAATTTTTTATTTATTCTTCTACAAGTGAGACCATGACCGCAGTCGCACCTGGTTATAAGTGGATAGGGATATGGCAGTTATATGTATTAAATCCATTCCTGACCCTAATTGGTTTCTACGCGACATCGCTAAAATGGCTTGGTGGCCCGTCTATGTCGCTGGTTTTTACTATCCACGGCTGAAGCTTCTCACCAGAACACATTGCCCGTCGGGGATATAACCCGGGACCTCCCTTTTAAACAACAGCGCTCACCACTGCGTCAGGGAGATAGCTAGATGATTATTATTATTTAAAAAACCGTCAACATCCGACAACACATAGGCAGTTTTTTTTTATTAACAACTAGCTGTCCCGGCGAACTACTTACCGCGGATCTTTTTTTTTTGATGAATCTTATATTTTAATACTATTAATATCCTATTCCGGACTAACAGAAATCTAAAAAATCAAATATCATAAAAATTGGTCCAGCCGTTCTTTAGTTATAAATGGTGTAACTAACACAACTTTCTTTTATATATACATATATAGATAGGCCAGCGATTGACGACAATCATGCCCGTAAGAAAGCGATGAGGTCTAGGTTGGAGCAGGCTTGCCTAGAAGAAGCCTATTCACTCTAGCCTTGAAGGTACCCAAATTATACGTGGCAGGAAACATAGTTGCCGATAAACAAGTTCATCTGGTACCAACCTTCAGTAGGTAGCCTCATCAGGTGCCCCATTTAGTTGCTATCTCACCATATTTTTATAGGAAATAAAACCCATGTGTGGTAGGTAATAGGTACTATAAAATAAAATAAATAGTGTGAATAGAGATTACTTAACAATGTTTACCGTTTCATTAACATCCATTAGGCCGAACAACGAATAAGGTAGTCATCTGAGTTTGTTCAAAGAATTATTCTATGCTCTTTGAGATGTTTAATCACGATGATTTGTTTAATTTAATTAACTCTTAATTAACTTAATTTTATTATACAGATTTAGACACGAATGTCCAAATGTAAACATTGTAAACTTTCAGAGATGGTTGTAGAGGATTCATATATTTAATATATATACTATTTCTGGCTCATTTATATATAAATATACTAGCCCGCCATACTAACCATAAACGCAAAGTTTATAAGAGGATGACAGATGTTATTGTAAAACGTTTATTACAATTTAATTTGAACAATAAATAAAAAAAAAATGGTTGTCTCGCTTGCACTTCAAGTCTTGAATGGAACGCCTCAGAGCGAGGTAACGCCGCATACGTCATGTTTTTTCGTGCGTGCAGCCATCGAATTAAAAGACGTTGTCACGTCAAAAACTATGCTACTTAGCGGCAGGAATAAAAATGTCGATAGTACTCCCCCCTCTGTCACTAAAAGCTCTACTCCCTATTACAAGAGCATGTTGGGTTAGATCTCTGATTCCCGCTCTCCTATGATGGAGGAGGCCTTTGCCCAGCAGTAAGACGTTAATAAGCCGATGAAGATGATGAGACAAATTATAATACATGACACGTTATTTATTTCATGTCAGCATATTTAAAAGCCACTTAAACGATTAACGTGTATTAATAACGATCCTTCCTTGGTGGCACCTCCATTTGGGACTTCCCAGGAAGGATGGAGGAAGTTTCAAAAAATATCGATATTAACAATCGAAATAAGACATAATTTTTCATTTAAGAAAATTTATCGTTTTTCTTTACAATAATCGGTTTCAGTGAGTGGCAGTATAGCGCATTTGATACGAGCAATACCAGATGCTTTTTGTCTTTATGCATATTGATGTATCAGAATAACAAATCCCGCTCAAAAATATCCTCATATCCTACTTCTGCATTTTGTTCCTGGCAAGCGAGCCAAACCGCGACAGGATGAAGTGTAAAGCCGTGTAGGGCTTACAACACTACAAAAGGCTTCCATCCTCGAAAAACAAAAGACTGCCGGCATTGTAGCGTTAATTGATGGACCACACATAATGCTTAGTTTGCCTATGTCAGAGATGGCAAACATTTTCCGTTATCCATTCTTTGCTTAGACAGCATAGCCATTATACTTTAATTTAATAAAAAAAACCTGTATAGTTTATGCAGTTATTGCATTGTAAACTCAACACCTTCTCAGATTTCTCCGGTATTGGACTAAAAATTTTTAACTATCGTATTTTCTGAGGTACTGATTTGTTTAACGTATAAAAAAATATGTGAAATACACACAGTAACGAAAACATTTCCCAGAAGTTGACGTCAGTCAGACGATCAGTCCCAGGGATCGGAAAAAATATACGAAAGCGAAACATTAACCAACAAGGACTTCCTTCATGATTGAAGACTACATGTTGTTCTGACTCCAAATAACTTGGCATAAGGGCAAGAAGCAGAACGTAGTTTATTTACGTGCTCAAAGTTCGTATCTCAACACGATAAACTGTGATTTCGTTTCAGAATTATGATAACAAGCCGATGCTATGATAAAATCCTGTAAGACTCAGCTTCCTCAGATTTATTACAACTTTGGGATATGGTTTTGACTTTTGCTTTCGTTTCTGTTTTTGTTTTCGTTATACGATGAACGATCCTTCGGCTCGGGTGATAATCACCTCGGATGAAATAGATTGTTTTATGCCCTTGTAGCACAATCTACTATTATAGTGAAAGTATATTTTTACAGAAGTGTACATTGGGATGGTTATCACCCAAGCCTAAGGCCAGGCTTGATAATAAAACGGGTTTTAGGTATAGCTGAGTTACAGGCGGTGAGTTCCCAACGTGTTACACCCAATCACACTCTATATAATCTTAATATATATAAATCTCCTGTCACGATGTTTGTCCGCGATGGACTCCTAAACTACTTAACCGATTTTAAATTAAATTGGCACACCGTGAGCAGTATGGTCCAACTTAAGAGATAGGATAGCATAGATCTTTAATTATAGTCGCAATTTTATTTTATTGCAAATTATTTGTCTATAATTAATTTACAGTCACATGTTTTATATATATACTACTATACTCATTTAAGGCTTAGCGATACTGAATACTTTAAAGACAAAATCAAACGCAGACGAAGTCGCGGGTAAGAGCTAGTATATTATATAGAGTAGATACTACAGTATGATATACAAAATGACGTTAAGGTTTTAACATTTTTTTTAGTGAGTGTGTAATGAAGACAATATTTTTTTTTTTTTTTGTCGTGAGTGTGTAGTGACAACATTTTATTGTTTTAAAAGTAGAAAACAGGTCGATGTTATTGGGTTAAATAATTGCGAGTAAATTTAAAGCGGAGTCGACCTCGTTTGCGTTCCGAATCGTTGCAAATTAATTTGAAATGCGTTATCCAATATCGTTGAGGGTACATGAGAGCCTAGCTTGATGCAATCAACTTGTCAATGGAGATGAGATGAGATCTCCATTGACACGTTATCTTGGTTGAATCTGAATAGAGTCAGATAAATTCATATTTCATCCATTTATGAAGTACGCTGAACGGTCTATGTGAGCAACTATAAACTGTAAGTTTGACAACTATAAACTGTTGTGACAACTATCAACTGTAATGTTTTTTTTTTATTCCACTCCAATTTAACCCTTGACTGCAATCTGGTGGTGAGTGATGCAATGGGTTTCTATCGCACCGGAACACTAAGTCGCTTAGCGGTACGTCTTTGTCGGTAGGGTGGTAACTAGCCACGGCCAAAGCCACCCAAATTGCCTTTGCCGGGAATCGAACCCTGAACCTCCTGCATGAATTCACAGCGCTCACCGGTACGCCAGGGAGGTCGTCTCGGCAATGAGAAAAAGTTATTGATAAATACCTTTCCCTTTTTTCTACCTTTCTCTTAGGAGAGACAGATGAATTTACTAGAGCATTGTGTTAGTTAGGATATTATTATTAAGGAGCAACTGGAGCAATGTGTTAAGCTAGTAAGAAATGACACTGATCCAACACGGGCTAGCGGATTGCGATTAGCCATTAGAGATAAGAATACCTACTTAAGAAGAAATATCCACGAGATATCCATGGTTTGTTTGTAGGTTTGTTCACCTTATCGTTATCAACCCATAACCGGTCAACAACAGGGCATGGGAGCCAAGCTTGATGCAATCAACCTCCTCTTAGCATGAGATCCCAACGCGGTGTGTGCGCCTTTGTAATCTTCACATTATGGAGAACTCTCGCAGGCATGCAAATGATATTTAATTCCTTAAAACACGCATAACTCCGAAAAGTTACTCGTAGATGTGTATACCGGAGATCAAACTCTGCCCTCTTGAAAGTGAGACCGAAACCTATAACCACTTCTTTAATTAATAAAATATAATATATTGTATCACTTTTAGAAGAAGAAGAAACACTTGATTGCACGTATAACATACAGGAAAAGAAACAGTAAGGAGTATACAGTACACAATGAAGACATGCAAAGGCGGCCTTATTGCTGCAAGCAATCTCTTACAGGCAACCTTTGTAGATAGGACTTACAGCAAGAGAACGGGATAGTGCCAAGAGTGTTGATACATAAATACCAAAATGTAAAGATACAAATACATATAAAATTTAAATAAATATACGTAATATATAAATATAAAATATACATAATATATATAAATATACATAACATGTATAGATAATGGACGAGATATCCTAGATAAGGTTACAGTAAATATCTAAGTGTCTACCAAAATGCCAACACGGCTCGAAAGTTTAACTTTTTTGCTTTACGCTTAGAACCCACAAAGCTTCACATAAAAGGTCCAACACAAAAATTCGAAACTGTTGACTAATGTAAAGCGGGCAAAGGTCAATAATTTGGCCACGTACGCGAAACAATGTGATGCTGGTCAAAGGAAGTATTCGATGAACGTCAATATATCCGCCCTCTCTTTTGCGTACGATATAAATTGTGGTCAGGGTCATTTACGACGTGGGACCACCTAGCTATCATATATAGTACCTAATTCCTGTCTCGGGTAGGGCCCACAGCAGCTCATGCTTCGGTAATTCTGAGGACTGCATTAAACTTAATTCCATAAACCTAACTCCGAATAAGTTAGAGGTGTATAACAGAGATCAAAAAATGAAAGTGAGACCGAAATCTATAACCACTTTTTTAATTAATTAATAAAATATAATATATTGTAACACTTTTAGATAATGGAGGTATAGGTATTTACTGTAACCTAACCTTAGTTCACTACTCGGTCTGGAATTTTCGTTGACCGAAATTCTATGCAATAATTTATACCTGCCACCTACCTTGGCAGTTTTAAAAATTATACAGCTTTCCTTATTCCCTGATCATAAAAAGCGTCACATAAACAAATTTCATCGCAACAATGGATGATTTCCTCGACCGTTCGATAAAATAAATCATTTTATCCAAGTTTAACGCAAGTTGTTCAACCAGCTTATATTTATTTTCGAAAGGCAATTTACTATATAAGTAACATATGGATGGCATCCATATATTAATGGAATTAAATTAATAAATACCAATTTCATCCACTTTGTTTCTGCAAGTCGCATTATTTGAGCCTCGCAATTTATATAGGGGGACAAAAGGTCGAATTCGAATTAAGTAGTCTAATTTCTGTACATATAGATTTAAACAATATTAAACATCCCATGGCAGTAAGTAAGCTCATGACGCATCGTGACGTAAAATTGTCGCGCATGGACTCTAAACTTGAGTTGAACGCTATGTAAAGTAGTGTTTAATGCGGTATTGCCATATCATCAATACTACTAACTCACGTAATTTGCGATGGGCTGCACTATGGGAAAATCATTATACGGTAGGTAACTGCTGGTAACCTTAATTAAAATTAGTATTTCATATAGATTTTTGAAACTAGCTTGTATCATCGCTTATGTGAGTTTTTTTTTTATTTCCCGCGGGATCCGTATAATTTTCCAGTCTAAAAAGTATTTGTGTCTCCGGTACGGCTAGCATGCGCGCCTCGAGAGAGATATATCTACCCATTATTTCGTCTATCTCTATAGAAATAATACCATTAATCCGTGCGTACAGGATGCGAGCTATCGCTATGCAAAGTGTTGTCAACATCAGCCGGGCTCTTACGGCGTAATAAAATATATAATAGGTAACAAAAGGGCGCTTTCCCGGTTTAAAAAGCCCTATGCCATGATGCTATTACTGCAAATTTCATTAAGGTCTTGCAGGAGTTGTGTAGAAAACAGATAACAAACAAAATACAAACAGAGTTTTGTAATATCAAAACTTTTGACATTAGATATATTAATTCTGTCAGATTGTAGTGACTCTATCTACCACTGGTTAAAAAAGTTATCTATGCCCGTCCCAAGGATATACCTTTCATCGAGGTCGGTGCAGTCGTTGAGCAGAACATAGCTAACAAAAAATAAACCGGCCAAGTGCGAGTCATATTTGCGTACGAATGGTTCCGTTTCATTATAAAACCGGCAAAAAAAACATGATGTATTGGAGCCCCCTTAAATTTTTATTTTATTCTGTTTTTATTTGTTGTTCTAGCGGCAACAGAAATACATCGTCTGTGAAAACTTCAACTGTCTAATTATCACGGTTCATAAGCTACAGACCGCGGACAGACAGAGAGACGGACAGACAGTGAAAACTTAGTAATAGTTTACTTACTAATTTAGTAATAGCTTACCGTTTTACCCTTTGGGTACGGAACCCTAAAAAATAAACAGACACAGTTTCGCAATGTCAAAACTTTTGACTTTTATAATTTCAATTCTGACAGACTCGCCTGTAGTAACTCTACCACTGTTGCAAATTTTACCGAGAAGAAGCCGGCAAGAAACTCAGCAATTGCTCCTTTCTTCTTTTATATTATATAGGGTAAGGATTTTTGTGTGAAGTTTGATACGAAATAATGAAGGGACAAAGCAACAAAAAGCAATTTTATAACAGGATCAAGTAACGCGAAGGTAGGCAATAACGGTAACCCGATAAACACGGTGAAATCCTTTTTTATTTCCTCGAGCGTAATATGGGTTTCTCTTTTCTATCGCACGGTATTCTTTTCATAATAAAATATGAAGCGAATTGGTAGACGGATCAAATATATCCTGCCTTTACCGCCGAATTAGCGTAACCGACTTATAAAGTTTAAGACGTTTAAGACGAGTTTAAGACTTATAACACTGTTCGCCCGGGAAATAAGACTTTGTTTCCTCACTTATTTAGTCTTCGACTACAATCAATTAGTCTAATCGACAAGTTGAAAATGGTACAAAATGGAAATACTGCTCTTAAAATTATGTGCGATAGCTCATTGGATCCGGAATGGCGCCTAGAAAAATGTGCTTAAAGCGTTTATTAGCACATAAAAAATTGCAAAAGTTATAAACAATTAAAGATGAAAAAAAAATTGCATTTAATTTTTTGCCAATATTTCATAAGATTAATATTTAAGAAAATTTCAAAAAAAGATTCTGAAATAAGAGGAAATTTCCAATGAAAAACACCCAACTCGCGGAACTCTATCTCCTTTATTTACAATTTTAATTTAACGCTGAAATAGGTCTGCGCGCGACATTTTTAGATTGCAAGCGCGGCGCTAAAAGCGAGTACGGCACGTTACTTATTTATTTAATTATTTTAAATAAATAAGTATAAGTTAAATAAATAAATAATAAATAGTATTTAAATATTGAATTTTTTTTTTTAATTTGGTGAATGTCATAGTGATAAAATCATGGTGTGTTCTGAACGCTATAAATAATTTATTTCCGTTGGAAGTTTTACTTAAAGTAAATTTTTCAACAAGTTAAGCAATTGTTAACTAACAAAATTTTCTCGAACTTCCGTCTTAATTGTAAGTTAAAATAATGTTTAAATAATAGTTTAAATGTTTCGCTTCGTAGAGCCTTTCCTATGCATACTTAACAAGGTCGTCTCGATATAAGTTTATAAAATATTTATACTTTGTTTATAATAACATTTTAACAAATGGCGGGAGGTTTAATTTTTTTTTGCAAATCGATTAATATCTTGTATTATTAAAAAAAAGATAATATTATGATGATTGAGAAAAAAAAAATTTTTTTACAACATTACTTTTCAGTTTTTGTTCAAGGTAAAAAAATATTATAATAGTTTTTTCAAAAAGTCAGTTTCTGCCATAAGAGTGCAATACAACGTTGCTTTCCGAATACTCATGGGCCTACCGCGGTATTGCAGCGCTTCGAAAATGTTCGCCGAATCGGGAATGCCTGACTTTTATTGTATTGCTAGAGCTCGTGTAGGTAGCATCTTTTTGGGAAAGGATTAGGAAATATAACAATAGAATACTTAGGGTCGTCTGTGTGGGTATGCAGAGTCTTATTTCAGACTTGGCTGTCTGTTCATCGAGACTGGAACAGAAAATAAAATAAGAACCTATGACATCTGAAATAAGTTAATTAACTATTTCAATTAGATGTAAGTTTTAATGTATACATTTAATTAAAGATTTCTTTGTTTATAAAAGCTGATATATGGGTTCATATGCCTCTAATAAAAAAATTATTATTATTATTATTGTATAAAGTTTATATATTTTACTTTTATGGCACATAATTTGAAGAGCAGTATCTCTATTTTGTACCATTTTCAATTTGTCGACAAGAAAATCCCGCGAGAACATATATTACTTTGGGATAATTTAGTTTCGGTAACAAGAAGGTAAAAAAATCTTTCCTCTTTATAATATTGATATATATGATTATTTAATATGCAACATATTTCGGAAAGTATACTTAAAGAATTCTAAAGATAGCAGAACCGTTGAATAGTTTGGTACGGATTTACGCAACACCTATGGAGTATCTATGGAGATACTCCATATCTTCAATGCAGATAGCTATGGAGCTATCTGCATTGAAGATAGCGCAAGTGGAAACGTCGCCGACACCTACTACAGTAATTACTCAACATCAGTGTTAGGGTTGTCAACATCAAACTATTTTTTTTAAATAAAGTATGTAATTAAAAAAACATTATTTTTTACATACGTACCGAGTCAAATTATGTAGACACGGACAATTCACTGGTATATATTTTATTAAACGTATCACTATAATGTCGTCATATCAAGTGACATTTGAAAAGCTCGGGAGAAGGTAGGTACTTAAACTACTAATTCAGAAATATTAAGCATAATAATAAAATTTAAATAAAACTTATTATGATTATCTATGGTCTATACCATACCAATCGACCACGATCAAACAACATTTAACAATAGTAGTAATAGTTTTTGTATTCTCAACAGATTCTTTTATTCGACTACAAGTTAGCCCTTTACTGCAATCTCACTTGATGGTAAGTGATAATGCAGTCTAAGATATTAGCGGGCTAACGTGTTAGCCCTACACGGTTTCTATGCGGCATCGTGCCGGTAATGTATTTAAAAGTCACTGAAAATACGGTTATAATTACAAAGTTCTGTCTCGATTCAATTTGCGAAATGATCTCTCAATACGCAGTCAAGTTACATTTGACTACATGTACATAATTGTCTGTAACTTCTGGAGTTTAATCTTAATCATTGATAATTTACATACACAAACAAATTGTAATTATTGATGATATACGTAGGCAAACCTTCGTACAAATACATAATAACGGATAGGTATCATAGTGTTTGATGATCACAGACCAGAAAACATAATGTAAATAATGGAACTTAAAGTTTCGAAAGTCTATTTGTTAGACAAAAAGTTGGCAACCCTCAGTGTTTGGATAAAAACATGCGGTTCTTTTTACAGCGCCGGTTTTACATTTCTGCTACGTATTCTATCTACCCTCTGCTTTGGAGCATTCCCTCGGCGGAAAATGGAAATGCTTTTTTCATACTATAAAAATGTGTTTCCACATCATCCCTTGTTACAAACCTTGTTAATTCAAATGAATTTTGTCTCGACCTACTACAAACAGAACAGGGCGCCTCTATCTTATAATACTACATATTTTTAATAATACTAATCCTGAAGCGGGATAAAAGTTTGTCGAAAACTTAATTTTTGAAGTTTTCGTAAAAGGTAGCGATAAATCAATTTAGTTAGGTTTCATTTCTAGAAAACGTCGTTTGTGTTTGTCGTCAGTGTCTTGAACACTGAAAAACTGTTAAAATATTATTAGAATACAAACGTATATTTTTCGCCAACATGTACGTCACGAATTCCAGAGGCCAGTGTGCTGAGTGCGAGATTTCTCATCTATTCTATCGCGTAAAAGTTAACTATGATTTTTAAGGCGTCGAAAGACCGCCACCTCTGTTACCTTGATAGCGCCCTTCCACGCCATACAAATTACAGTTGAAGTGTGACATAACAAAAACATTGCAATGAGCAATGCACATAGTTCTTATCTAGCAATAAATGTGACTTTGCACCTGTTGTTGAGCGGATGGTGGGACATCAAACTCCTAGTAGGTCTGTTACGATTATGAATACTAAAATTGAGGACAATACTCTACAGAATCTTATTTTGTTACGTAATTTTTACGGTTTTTCTTTTATACCTTTCATAAGTTGTAAGGTAGGTTAGGTTGGGTACTGTAATTTGCCAGAATAAATTTCGGCGGAAAATGAAATGAGAAATAAATACATGAAAAGATTTTGAGGCTCCTGTGCGAGCCCTATAACTATGTACAAGAAAGGTACCAACTTGTAAAACTTATGATTATTTGTATATAGCCTATTAGGTAAAATTATATTTTGTTAGAAAGTAGGAAAAATATAATTTTCCCACTTGGATGTGGACCCAACATCATCATTGTTACTTCAGCCGATTGACGTCCACTGCTGGACATAGGTCTCTTGTAGGGAGCTCCAAAATCCATGGTCCCGGGCCGCTTGTTTCCAGCGGCTCCCAGCGACTAGTTTCATGTCAGTTGTCCACCTCGTTGGGGGTTTAAACGCTGCGTTTACCTTTGCGGGGTCACCATTCTAACATCTAGGGACCCCAACGACTATCGGATGCACATAGCTCGGATGTAGATATGAAATCACTCTTAGTTTCTTCAACTATTATGTAATATGAAATCAAGAAAAATAATAGATTAGTAATCAATTCAAGCAGGAAGAGTTTTTATTTACAAGCTTTTATTTCGTTTAATCTGACCCGATCTCTGTTTACAATCAAATTTTGCGCGGTAAATTTGACCTACTTCCCGGTTTCCGATTGGGCTGAACTTCGCAAGCGTAAATCGGGTGACAAGGCAATATTTTCATGACATACGAGTAGAGCTGATCTGTGTAATGAGAAGACGCAACCTCATCGAAGTTGGGCCTGAGACTTTATCGATTATTTCAAGACCTTAATTAGCAAAATAGGTCCAGCCATTCCTAAGTCTTAATGATACTGACGAACAGCAACCGTTACACCTCTTTTAAGAGACCTAGCGGATACCAACAACCTAAAAGAACCGAATTAAACGTAATATTTACCTACTTTGAGATTCTCATACAGTTTTTCTTCAAGGGTAGATTTTTGAAAAAAAAAACTTTGTCTATCTGACTTAATAGGCCTGCCGGTAAAAGGCCAAACACACCGACATACAAAAAGTGTAAATCAAATTATTATTGTAGTTTGTACCGCTTATGAGTTCTTATGCATTTAGCAAACAGCTGTTTATTTGACTTTACAAACAGACCCTTGTTTTATTTATTTGTATGGAATAATCACTTAATGCAGTTTTCAATTGTTATATTGCAGATGCAGGCTGATTGTATACTATGACCCCGAAACCACATAAAAGGCAACAATTACTGCAAACATTATAAATTCTACCAACGTATTACAATATAGACTGTGACGTGACTTGTATCGACCACATACATACTCCCATGTATTTAAATACCAGTGAACTTCATATTTAGTAAAAAAAACCAACATTAAACAACATTAGATGGTGAACATTAGATGGTGTTGACGGCCGATTGGCGCAGTTTGCAGCGACCCTGCTTTCTGAGTCCAAGGCCGTGGGTTCGATTCCCACAACTGGAAAATGTTTGTGTGATGAGCATAAATGTTTTTCAGTGTCTGGGTGTTTATATGTATATAATAAATATTTATGTATTATATTCATAAAAATATTCAACAGCTATCTTAGTACCCATAACACAAGCTACGCTTACTTTGGGGCTAGAAGGCGATGTGTGTATTGTCGTAGTATATTTATTTATTTATATTAATCGGAAGAGCATTTCCATACCATACAAAAAGTAATGTCAGCTTCTCCAGTCACCTTCACCAGAGCTTGAGTGCCAAACGTAGGTAGAAAATATCACACCATATTGAGCCTTGGCGTATTGTGGCTGGAGAAATATGGCCCTGGGTGGCAGATTTCAGTGACCTTGTGCTGGATATTCAAACTTAACATTTATTTATTTCAGCAGCACTCTTGAAACGTCAACTCCGTCTTTTTATAGTGACTTACCATCGCTTCGGAAGGCAGGTTAAACCGAGAAGCCGGGACTACAATATTGGGAAACAATATTGTTAATAGATAGAGACTCTTTCGATACCATATAAATCGTAGTTAACTTTCACGCAATCGAATAAGTAAACGCAGGTAGGAAATCTCACACACCAACTGTGAGATATGATAGATACATTGGTGTCATTATCATCATTACTTCAACCGATTGAAGTCCTGCTGGAAATAGGTAATTTGTAGGGAGTTCTAAAATCCAGGGTGTTAGGCCGCTTGTTGCCAGCGACTCCCAGCGACTCGCTTGCTGTCGTCTGTCCACCTCGTTGGGGTCGTTGGTACAAACGCTGCGTTTACATGTGCGTTGTCGCCATTCCAGCACCTTGGAACCTTACCTAACCTAACCTTTGAGATATTGGTGTGGCACTGCCCAAATAACAAAATATCTTCGCGTCGACTTAATTCACATGCAAAAGTAAAAGGGTTCTTTTTGAAGTCGGTAATAAATACAAAGACAATTTCCGTCGGGGTTAAAACGCAGATTTATGTATTTACGCATGAAATGGGTAACAAAAGAGGCGTGATGCGATCAAATGGAAGGATACTTTGTTGTGGAGCCACTCGGTTGTGAACTTAGCTTAGCGGACGAGGACGAGACGTGACCGAAATAGGAATTGCCCTTTTATCTGAGATCAGCGTTTGCGTTTTAGGGTTCCCTTACAGATTCATCATGTCCGAGTGTCCGTACATCCGCGGCTTATCTCAAATACTCCTTATTACTAGAAATCTGTATATTGATAGATTTATATATATATATTAAATACGTACACAAACGTAATTTTAACTAACGTAACGATAAAGTGGTAAAATTATTTGATGGTAAATTAAAGTGGAGACATTTATTTTTTGTCTATAGGTCAGTGTTGCCTATCTAATAATCTAATAGAGACTAGCGTGAGGTGCTGTCGGATGGGTTTTTTAGTGGTCAGGGCTTTGGCCTGTGTTTCGGGGGTCCGGGTTTGATCTCCGACACACACCTCTAACTTTGAGGAGAAGTGATGTGAATTTTTAATTTAAGCAATTAAAATATCACGATGACAGAAAATATTGTGATGAAACCCGTGCCCTGTGGTGGACCGGTAATGGGTTGACTTGATGGGACCAAAACTCCGGGACTGTCTCGGATTTCCCGGCAATCAGGTAACCCCACCTGACATCTGCAGTAATATATCGACTGCCGAGTGGTGCAGTGGGCAGCGACCCTACTTTCTGAGTCCAAGGTCGTGCGTTCGATCCCAAAACTGGAAAATGTTAGTGTGATGAAAATGAATGTTTTTCAGTGTCTGGGTGTTTACCTGTATATTATAAGTATTTATGTGTGTTATATTCATAAAAAAAAAAATATTCATCAGCTATCTTAGTACCCATAGCACAAGCTACACTTACTTTGGGGCTAGATGGCGATGTGTAGTATTGTCGTAGTAAATTTATTATTATATCTACCTAAGCCTTTAAGGTAAAACTGTACATACATGCAAATAAACATGTGTAAAAAAGTTGTTCGCAACTTTGATTTCGAAACAACATAAACTATGTCATAAGTACCTATAACTTTTAATATGATGTTATTTTTTTTGGTTGTCTGTCTGTTTTTCGGGCTGCTTTTTTTACAAGCGATCTATTCTGCGTGAAAAAAGTTGGGAGCACCGGCTAAATGCGTTTTACATATACAGTTGATCGCTTAAATCAGCGCTATTCTATAACGACACTTGAATGCCATACCTTGATGTCTAAAATAATAATAATAAGGACTTTGAGACTTTAATACCGAAACAAGAGCGTCAACAGTATTAAAATATGGCTGCTTTAAGCTCAGCTTTAAGGGAGGGTAATACTCTGTATTACTTAGTATAATCAAATTTCGCCACATTTTGTTATCCTCGAACCAAAACGTGCTATAAATTTTTCACTCCTCAAAGTCGTACTTAGGCTATGTTTGAGTGAACTAAAACTGAATGTTGTTCACTTGTGCATGACTGAACACACATAATTGAAAAATAATCATTCATGAATGTCTATCAAGGATTCCATTAAATCTAATTTATTTATAAACATATATATATTATAAACATGAAAAAAAACTTAAGCATCATTTCTTAAGTTTTTTTTCATGTTTATAATAATACTAGCTGTTGCCCGCGACTTCGTCTGCGTTTGATTTTGTTTTTTTGATGAAGTATTTAATTTAGTTGTAGTTCTAAAAAAAAAAAAATATTCAGTATTGCTAGGCCTTAAATGAAAGGTTTGCTGCTGACCGCTGAGGAGCCTCTATCTCCAACCACATTCATCAGATCTACACAAAGTTTGGACAAAATTAAATAAATATTATAACCTCTATAGTACAAAAATAATTATTTAAATCGGTTATAATTTGTCGGAGTTATAGTGTAAAATCGTCAAACACTTTCATCCCCTCTCCCAAAGGAACCGAGCTTAATGTCGGGATAAAAAGTATCCTATATTACTTATAACACTTCCAAGAATATGTGTACAAAGCTTCATGAGGATCGGTTAAGTAGTTTTTGCGTGAAAGCGTAACAAACAAACTTACATTGACATTTATAATATTAGTAGGGATTTAGTCTACATTTAAACTTTAACCCAGAATACCCTAACAATAATTATTATTATTATTATAATTAAAATGGCTGGTCTATAAACCTACGGTCGTCGCAGCGCAAGGGGCATTGTCTCTGTTTTATAGAGGTCTAACGACATCCCAGTAATAATCATCAACAGGCGCCACGTTCTATAGCCATAATAAACGTCGTTCGGCTTAACGAGGCTGCGCTGTATTTGAGATCACCATTTTAATGATAGGATAAAATGAATCATGTCTCTACCTAACACTGTACTCAGTTTCGAACTAATTAGCGGAGAGATTTAACTACGGTGTTTCATGTTTCAGCTACCTACACCAGACCTACCTATAACCTACCTTGTAAAGCTACACAGAAGATTACACAAACTTAGATACCTTTTGTTACATACACGCACGCGTTACTTTGCAAATGAATGAAAATGAATAGGTAGATTATTTACTCTCATTAAGTTTTTACATTAATACACAATAATAAAACAAAGAAAAATCAAATTACTACAGATAAGTCTTCTGAATCCTCCAAACTGCTACGAAGCAGTGTATACTGCGGGGTACACTGAACAGTAGATGTCAAGTCTTTGAAGTAGCCGACGCGCGTGTTGTGACAACATAAGCTGTTTTCAACCCACGCAAAGTATTATGGGTATTAAGTATTCAGTACATTATTGTATAGGTATATGAAAATTTTAAGAGTGTTTATCTATGGTTAAATATGATTTAGTTTAGCAGGTACTTAAGTAGGATGTAGATATACCTACTTACTGTAATTTAGTAGTTAACCTTTATCTTATAAAGAATGCTAGGTAGGCATTACGATTGGGTAGGATAATTTAACTCTACCTCATTTCCTTGATGATGTAATGTTTTACGACAATTTCTTAAACCGACCTCGTTACATTATTTTATTCTAAAAAGTAATTTGGCTGTACCGTGTTTCCTTCTGCCCATGAAGCGCAGATATCTAATTAGAATCAAACAACAAAAAAATCTGTTGATTATGTATTTTGAGAACTCTACATTAAAAACCTTTCACAGGGTAGGCAGGTACAGTTGATAAATTGAAACGCCAATAAAAATGTTCAGCAACATAACTTGGTGAACTAAAAACTAAAAGCTTCTTTAAAAATCACCCCTAGGTGGCCGGTCACTGCCTGTGTAATCCAAAATAACGCATCAAAAGCTTTCATTTGTTTTTCAGGAAAATAATAGGGCTAGCATTCAAAACTTTATCGTAGTACCTCATTTTGGCCGAAAAATATAATATATCTAAGAACCTGCCCGGAAATTATATCAATCAGGTAGTGGGTAGGTAGTATAAGGTACAAATAAAACTGCATTTAAATTGATCCCTCCGTTGGAGTGCTACAAAGACAAAAGGAAAAATCGCTCTAACTTCGACACCCTCTTTTTACCAAGTGTAGATAGCCTTCAGCACAAGCGATTGCAGACGGTTTAAAAGTGCCGGAAATGGCTGGATTATAAAATAACTAAATTACATTTAAAGGTAATTTGAGGCATAAATACCTACCTATACAATAATGTACTGAATTGAAGAAGTCGCTCAATAAGCTATTTTCTTTAATAAACGTTAGCTCATAGAATAATCCTAATATAACAAAAATAAATAGGATGATACCTACCTACCTTCGAAAATAATAAAAATCTCTAACATAGGATTTTCTTTGGAGAGATCACTTCGTAGGAATAGAAATAGCAAATTGCCCCTCGCTTAATATTTTAGTTTTGGTTATTTTTTCTCTGTGGTCATTTATTCATTCATGAAATGGTAATTTACTAGCTACTGTTTGAAAATGTGGCATCGCGATGCATGAGAACACGCGACTAAGTTTGTTGATTGCTTCTTCTTAGACTTTTGGATATACCCAAAGCTAACCAAATACGGAAAAATCTCATTATAAATAACCTCAACAAAAGAACACATATTGTATCTATAATATAATAGACGGATCAAGGTTCTTAGATTATACTCTTAGCCTGTTTGGATAAATATTTGTTTGTCCTTGAGGAAGGATGATGCGTTTAATCTGGGTGGTGTGGTTTCGTTCATTATGAAAGGAAATCTAAAGTCTATTCTAAAAAGTCTTATATCGAACCAAAGCGTAGACTTATTATAATGATAAATTAATCAAAGATCAAGCCTTAAATACGACTGAGTCTCTTGCGATCGCCTGATGGTCTAAAGGTTAATATGTTCAGTTCAGGTTGTGATTTCCGTGCCTTGGAGGCCTTCAATGATCGATCTCGGTTATTATCACTCATCTGTGCCCCGAAACTTTATAATAATTGTTAGTTGTTGTGAGGCTTCGTCCAAAATGAAGTCCTTTTCTACTCTTGTATAAGAGAACTGGCTTGTGCCCAGTAGTGGGACATGCATAGACTGAGGATGATGGTACCTTTCGAAAAGTAACTACTCAGCTTAGGTACAATGACTTCCATTGTCGACTGAAGTGGGATGAGCGGCAAAATATGCGCTGGAAATGGTTGGTAGACAATAAAATGTAGAATGAGTCACGCAAAAACGCAATAACAAAAATCCTATTCGATACTTTTATCGTAAACATTCTGTCCTGTTTTATTATTCATTACCTAAATAGTAACAACTTTAAATACTTAGTACCTACTCACCAAATTTACCTACTCGGATGTTTAAATAGAATAGGTTGGTTAGTATAATATTTTTTTTTTCAATACAAGGAAACCCTTGACTTTACAAGACGATTGTAAGCGAAAATGCAGTCTAAGATAGACGCGCTAGCCTGTAAAAATTAGGGTATAGGTCCATCATCATATCAAAACATTACCGGCCCACTGCAGGGCACGGGTCTCTTAAACATGAAAAGGGTTTAGTAGCCGTAGTCCACCATGGCCCAGTGCGTATTGGTGGACTCCACACGCCTTTGAGATCATTATAGAGAACTCTCAAGCATGCAGGTTTTCGATTCCTTTCCTCACTATTCCTTCTCCATTGAAGCAAGAACGCACATAACTTGGAAGGTAGTAGCTAGTGCTAGTCGCTTGGCGGCAACTTTTTGTCGGTAGGTTGGTAAACTAGACACGACCCCAGACAAAATCTCTCTTATTTGCTCTCTTGTACCACGGTTTTATGGTTCGTTCATGATAAAAACATAATAGGAGCGCACCGTCCCTACGTGCTCTGACATGCACACTTGAAAGGACAATGGGACTGCGCAACGGCGAGATGGGGCTTAGAGCTTAGAACCACGACGATGCTCTAAGGCAAGTAGACGGACTATAACGATTATTACTGTAACATGATATTAATCGGGACCGATAGGTTAAGGAGCTCTGCGTAGAACAGGGGTGGAAATCACCGTTTCTTCAACTCTAGGCTGGTGGGTACTAGTATTTCTTTTTTTGATGGCGGCCCTTAAAGAAACTCTAATAACTGCTGAGACTTCTTTCCTAAACATGACGGCGGGAATTTCGCTTGCATAGACAAAAGGATGCGTTCCAAATTCAAAACATGAACAATCGGTTGCAAGTCGCGTCCTCCGATACTAGGCGTTGAGTTTGGTGCCCATTTAAACTGCCGCCTGGCGCAGGTAACCTAGTCTGCACCCCTTTGATACGGGACTATCTTGGCTAAATAAAATTAACCCTGTACGTAAATCGACCCAACCTCTCATCCTCTAAGACCCATAGATATACTCAAATTCAAATTCAAAAATGTTTTAATGTAAGTAGACCTTATTACAGGCACTTATGAAGCGTTCATACATTTAAAATGTTACAATAATGTTAATGTTGGTGATGGTGATATATAGATTAAACATGCTACCTAACCAACAAGGCTAAAACACTTTATAAGCAAATAATTTCCGTTCACTTATGATAGAGATACCATAAACTATACGGCGAAGTTGCTGTTGCAGACCCATGCAAGGTTATCATGTCTCGTAAAGGACCCATATGGCATACTTAATAATTAGGTACTTAAGTAGTCTGTAAGAAGTTATGTAAACAAGTTTGGTGGAACGGGAGGAATGTAATGTTTTCTATTAAAAGAATAAGGAAACCAGTTCATAATAATATAACTGTCGAGAATCAATCATAGCCTATTATGATCACATTTAAGGTGTTAATTTTTATTTTATTTTATGAGAAACTACCTAATCAGAAGTTGTATGCAGACTAAGCCGTAGGAAAACGCTTTTGAAGTCTCTTGACAATATGCATCCACAGGGTATAATGACATGAGCGTTTGACTGTAGGTACATGTAGACTCAACAACAGCGATTAAATTTCGCAGTTATATCATATCTTATATCGTATATTTAATAGTCTCACAAATATCGTGATGTATGGCCACCGTGTAACAGCTGCATCTCATGAATGCTACACTCTTTTTTTGAAGTGATAACATATGGGAGGGTAATCCGCTTCGTTACGTAACGCGTTACGGGGTCAGTCTGTCTGGCTTCCCTTTCTCTCACGCATATGGCAGCGGTGGCGGGCTTCTCCTCTCTCACTCTAACCCACAGCGATTTTATTGATTATAGAATATATTTTATAATATATAAAAGATTTTATTTATAAATAAGCTTTTCTTTCATTATCATAATAATGTACATAAAATTTAAGTACTAAAATAATCTTTTCTCAAGTCAAACAATTTCCATATTAATTTAGTATTAGTTATTAATTTCCATATTAGTTTAGTATTAGTTAAACGTATCGCTTCAATCGGGCGTTCCTGTCAAGAATTCATGTCCATGACACTGGTAAATTGTTGAATAAGTTTAAGGTTTCGTGCCCAAGGAGTGCGAACTAAACCTTGGCTCCACGTAAGTCCATCATGTAAGTCTGTCAACCTTCTTATATCTCATGCACCGAAATGAGTATAGAGTTGACTTTTTGAATTCTTACAGAATATTTATTTTTATTGCCGCCGTAACAACTAATCTTAAAAATAAAAAGTTGAAAGTAAAACGGGATCTCCTCCTTTTTTTTTCTTTACTATTTTATGTTATAATAAAGCGGTGATAGACTAGAGGTTCGGACTTCTTCTTCTTTCTCTGGGCTGGTCTCCGCACTTGGTCGGCCGGAACCTTCCGTTGTACGTAGTGCCACTGGGACAGCTCCCCGCTGGGTCACTCCAGCCAGCCGAGCTCACTCCAGAAACTTAGCAGGCCGCCCAGGTCACCAAGTGCTAGAGGTTAGGACTTCGACTTCATTTTCGAGTTAGAATCCCAGCACAAACCAATAAAATGTCCCAAGTTAGTTAGTTGTGCGTTTTAAGCAATTAAAAATATTATCACTTGCTTCAACGGTGAAGGAAAACATTTTAAGGAAACCTGCAAGCCTAAGAGTTCTTTGGAATCCACTAATCCGCACTTGGTCATCGTGGCGTAAAACTCGCTGTCATCATTGTCGGAGACCAGTGCCCTGTAGTTTGCCGTTAAGGGGGTGATATGATGATTATCGGGGTTGATATGATAGGAGGTAAAAACCTAGAATAAAAGTGCCAAAAGTGCATACGTTCTTATTCGCTGCAAATAATATTAATATCTAGCTGATTTTTTTAACTGTCTGAAGGTTCTTACTTCTTAAATATTCCTTTAAAACTTTTATAAAATTTTGCTAAATCACTTAATATTTAAACGCACTTGTCTTCGGGATTTCATATTAGGTACCTACAACCTAATATTAACAGGAATATCCACGATAGGTAAGCCCTTTATTTGCAGGCAGTTTGTCTATAAAAAAAACTTGATAGCTCCTTCCAAGGTTCATAGGATAAGGTTATCTACTACTTTCTTAGAAAATTATTGTACGATTCTAGGAACATTATTGATCCTGCCATGTTATATTATCAAGGTCAATATAAATATTCTATGAGATAAGTAGAAACTATATAGTATAGGTAGGTACAAAAAGAATAACAATAGTAATGTATAAGGCCGAACCCTAAAATTTAAAATAATTTTAGACAATGGACTTAGAGATAGGTGCATATGCTGTCATCCACTTAGATTATAGGATAGGCTTTATAAAAATTTGGGTTTTAGACACAAAGGTACAAAAATAAAATGTTTATGTAATCAAAGTCAAAACGGACGAACATACTTACTTTCTACGAAAAAATATAAATAAGTAGTATACTGAATGAAAAATAACTCTTATTTACACAGATGCTTTAAGAAAAACAATAGTGAGTAACACCATTGATAATAGGCATACCTAAACATTGTTGATATTAATACCCTAACGATGCGATCTTTTGTAACATTCGTGATAACAATAACTATTCATTTACTCATCTCAAACAAAACAATGTGAAGTACAGCATTATCAAACACATTGTGAAAAAATTTATTAAGTATCTATTGTGGGTTTGAAAATATTTACTACTTACCTTCCGCACTATCGGAGTCGGTGAAGCCTTAAAGGGATTGATCCCAGAAGGCTAGAGGTCACAGACGCGGCTGGACCACAGCGGCGTTTCCCGCACACTGAGAATGTAGCCCCGAGTCGAGAGAGGGCGTCCCTCTCGCATACCCCAGACCATCGATCCACCCTTCATCACCCCATCCCTAAACGACTCCCCGCTCTTATACCAAGGGGGCTAGAGCGCATGTTCCTATGCCCGCACATCTAACTTGTATTCCCAAGCGATCCTTGCTGACGTAAAACGCGTCGAGAGTGGCGATACTTGCCCGAGCTATTACGTTTATTTTTCACCCGTATAGCGTAACGTCTGTTAAATAAACATACAAGCTCGCTTTGTTATAATTAAGTAACTTTATGAATGCGCGGTGAAATAAAGTTTTAACATTTTATTAATTCTTGGCAGATTACGAGCGATTATATTTTTACCCCCTTAAGTACCGATTACCTGACTACTCACTCTCACTGACAAATTAGCCAGATAACGATTGCTACTATTTCAACTGTTTCTTGTTACTGTGTCTATATATCCCGAGGTAATGACCCGATATAATATACTATAAACAAATATACTACGACAATAGACACGTCGCCCAAAAGGAAGCGTAGCTTGTGTACTATAAGATAGCTGATGAATATTTTTTATTTATATAATATACTTACATAAATAATTACTTATAACATACACCAGACACTGAAAAACATTCATGTTCACCACACAGACATTTTTCAGTTGTGGAAATCGAACCTAGAGCGAAGGACTCTGTAAGCAGGGTCGCTGCCCACAATTGCGCCAATCGGTTGACGTAGTATACACCTCATCACAATCATCTACCTACTATCATCCCAATTCTGTGCACAGGCCTCCCATCTAAGAGAAGAGAAGGTTTTAGAGCCACCACGCCGATCTAATGTGGGTTGGTGGGTTTCATTGATTATGATAACATGTTAGTGATAATAACCAGGATCGAGCGGTTAATGTGCTTCAAGGCCCGTCGATGGACACTGCCAATTTTCTAACTCCGGGCTGTTACTGAGAATTAATAACAGAATAACCCCAGCCAACGATTCTTGGCACAACCCGGAAGTCTCACCAACGACTACTTAAACCTACTAACCCCAGTAGTCCTACATAGCCTTATACGATTTTTCTCAACATCATAATCTCGATTGATTACCATAAAAAACTTTTATCCTTTTTCACTCACTACGTTTTTACTCCGTTTTTGCTTCGCGATATCTGTCTTTTTTTCTTTTCCTGGGCTTCTTAGGTCGTAGTGTTGTTAAAGCATATGACTTTCCTTAAAACTGGGCTATCAATATGTTATTGTGGCTAAATAGATTTTTTAAATCCGACAAGTTCTTAGTTCCAGAAATCAGCGCGTTCGACAAACGAACTATTCAGCTTCATTATAAGATTTTTTGAAAGTAGTCTTTAGGTGATTTTATGCAGAGCTCATTCATTTTGTAGGCTATTGTCAACGTTTGAAAAAAGATACTTAAAAATTCCTTGCGTTACGGTTCGCAAGCTAGCCTTTAAAGATGCAAATAGAATGCCATCACATAATTGAATGCAATAGAATAATGCTAATTTCTGATAGTTCATAGTCAATTTTCATACATATTTTTCGTAACCTACTTATGAATGTGGAAAATTTTAGAAAAATCAAAATGTTTCGCGCGTTATAGGAATGAGGTTCCTAGGTCATCCAGATAAATAAATTGCTTTCTTGCATTTTGCGACTCATAATCTTTGAAGGTTTCAAATAAAAAGAAGAGGGTTTTAAACAAACAACATAACTTTATTTCGTATAAGAATTGATAACTTTTAATCACAACGAGTCTACAATCATCCTTTTGCAGTACAGTGCTTCTATATAATTGACTTACTGTCAATTTATGCAACACAGCTTAACGGCGGGCTTCAAATGTAAGTAAACATAATATTATGATAGGTAATGTAAACGTTACAGAAAAGTAATACTTTGAAACAGAAATTAAGTATAGAACTTTTATTCAGATTAAATGGTAAAAAATATGCGGCACACCACCGTACGAGACGTCACACATGTTGATTAAAATTAAATGTGGGTACTTAATAAGCTTAGATACATAATACCAACTTTTTTTTTATAGGTAATGTATTTCCGAAAATACACTGGTGATAAAATTAAAAACGTTAAAACATATTATGTAAGGTCGTGTTGCATATATCTTTGAAATGGTATAAATCACATAAAATGGCCAAGTAAATTCTAGGGAAATAGAAAAAAAGCGACCAAGTTTGAGCCAAACTCGCTCACCAAAGGTTTTGTAGTTTGAAAAGGTAAACATTTCGTAGTCTGAGAAGAAACATATCTTTATTTGTTCTTTAATTGGCTTAAAAAGTATTAAATATCTAAAGCCTAATATGATGTCAATAACTATAATTAAAATCGGCCTAGAAGTTTTTCAGAATAAATATATATTATAGTCTCCATTTTTACGTAGGTAAAAAATACAAAACTATATTTGACTCAACAGTCGTGACGCCGCGTGGGATAGGTGGGTCCCGTCTTTAATACAGGTTACGTCTCAATAAAATAACCTCGGTTCTAGTTTCACTAATAATATCTCATAGTTAATAATGTAGTTATGAAACAACGGCATATTTAAATAAACAAAAAAAAAATTGCTTATCTCATGCCCAATATTTCAATTGAATTAATTACATAAAAAGTATGTATCATATTAAATATGATATGTTTTATTGTTACATATTCATTCACTTCATACTAACATTTCGAAATGTATTTCTACAAATACATATAATATTCGTTGAACACAGAAGATTTAAGTCAATTATAATTAAAATACAAGGAAGACCTTCTGATCATCTTTAAATATAATATAATATTTCTACCATGCAGAATTATGTTCAAATGTTAAAAATTCACTTATCGAATTAAAAAAATCCTATATATGAAGTTGGTAAAAAGCATTAAACCTTTTACGAATATATTAATATAAATTCAAAAAGAGTGACATAATATTAATAAGTTTAGACAGAGTAGGTAAGAAACTGAACATTATTAGAAATTTAAATACTATGAAAAACATTGCCTATGGCTCAGTGCTTACATTCACTTCCTTGTTTTGAAACTCCTATTATGCAAACGTTAAAATAGACAACTATTTTTTACAATATCAGTATTTAATTACTCATTTATGATTCAGTATTAAATTACAGTATTCGCGATATAATAAAGATAATAAAATCAATATACGTAATCTAAAGGATAACAAAAAAAAAAAACAATTTTTAGTTTTAAATAACTGAAACATATTTTAAATAAGTATAGCATGTTATTATAAACTAAGTATTTTATTTTACGTACATTACATTAAATTTGCACCTTTACGTTTGTTAAAATATTATTTTTTATCAAGACTAAAATATGATGTCGAGTACACAACCTAATCGATGATAAAACTGACTAAAAATAATATTTGCACTAAGTATAAAATATTGTAATAAAAAATTATAATTGTACTTTTACTAATTTACGAAAGTATATTAAAATACGTTCATACCTAATATACAAATGAAATAACGCAGTAACATGTTATTACATCTGGAAGAATAGCCATAAATTTGGACCCATAAAACGATTATAAAGGCGTGTCATAGAAGTAATAGACCCCACATTAATGTATCTGTTATTTAGCAATGTTATAAGTTAAATTTTTACCAAATATTAACGTTGCTAAGTAACTTACTTATCGGCATATTACAGATAGATTTAATAACCAAAATGGATTTAAATTAAGATATATCTATACATATTATTACAATGCCAGTAGCCAAAACTGTAACTAATTGACATAATATTAAATTTCGCTTGGTCGCTTATCGCAGACACTTCGACAACAGTGTCGATGACACACGACTAGATAACTTTGTAGGACTATATATAATTTGATAAATTATATGTCTCTGGATTTGATTAAATACGGTCTCGGACTACAGTGGTTAAATCTAGCAAAGGTCCGATAATCTGTGTTAAAAAAAAAAACTTATAAAATAACATGAATAAAATGAATTTCGCGATGGAAATTATATAGAAGAGGTATTAACATATTACTGAAATAATGTCTTTATTTAAATTACCTATCAGTCAACGCATTATATTGACGAAAATTACGTATCGATTCATAAAAATGTTACTACGATACGTTATTTATGTATACTTATATATCCAAGATTTTTTTCCAAAGATAGTATTAGAACATCAAGTTTATCAAATTTTGGGTTACGCCTATAAGTAATATTATGTTTTTTAAGCTCTCCTTTTATATTGTATGTGCGTGATAATACAACTTTTAATAAAAGAGAAAAATAAGAATCAGCAAAAATGCCAGTTATTTAATTATCTATCTTAAAATTATTCATCCGTTATTTCGTAAAGATATTGAAATTACTAATATAACTTATTCTGCTGTATTCAAAGGAAAGGTTTGTAATTATCAAGCAATACAAATTATACGTGAGTATAATAAGTAATGAGACATTTTTTAAACATATAGTATTTGTACATTGAGGTGGAATATAATTTGACTAAAATATACATCACAAATAATACTAAATATAAAATATTATAATAAACTTAATAATCTAAATTATAATTTGCATCTTATTTATATTATAGCCTCAAGTGCAAATATACTTACTAGAAACACTATTGCAAAATTATTAAAAAAAATCGCACATTACTATTGTCGGCGACTAGCTTTACCTTAAATTATAATAATTAATTTAAGTGATAAAAGTAGTTGAATAATTTATTATAAGCAGTTAGCATTTAGGATTCTTAGGTAAAAATAGGATATTGTTTATATGTTAAGCTAACCTTATGTGTATATTGAAATAATGATTATTTAGTAATAAGATTAGATTGTGTAAGAATTGTTACTAAATAAAGAGACCCCGAAAGGTTTTATTGGCGGTTGGACACATTGACGCTCGATAGCTCACGACGAGTTCTCGACCGGGAATCGTATATAAATAGGCCACTCTGGCCGACCGCCAATCAGTCGACCCGGAGCATTGAAACTAGAAACATCTCGTCTTTTATTGTGAAGAACATCCTGAAACCTCAAGAACGGTGTCGCTACCCCCACCACGGGCTACGACTACCTGAACACGGTGGAATTCACGACCGGAGTGCGTAGCAGACGGGCGCCGACCAGCGCACGAGACAGAGCTCCAACTCTGTCTCAGAACATAAGGCAGGGTTCTTATACCTGCCTTATTTCGCGCCTCGTCACCCAGTGGGACACGTTCCCTTGGCGTTGGTTCGGCATAAAACGCCGACGCGCCGCAACAACTATGATAAAGAGACTAGAGAACTATTAGACTATTACTAGAGACCTTGGGACCGTGGGGTCCGGAGGCAAGAGCCCTTTTCAAAGAATTATCGAAAAGGGTTATCGAGTCTACCGGTGATCCTAGAGCGGGCAGTTACCTTGGCCAACGAATTAGTTTGGCCATCCAAAGGGGCAATGCTGCCAGCATCTTGGGAACTGTGCCTCGCTGCGGTGGTTTCGAGGACGTTTTAGATTTTATTTAGTTTTTAAATAGTTTATTTTGGGTTATAGTTATGTATTAATAAAAATTATCTATGATAAATGAATATAAATTGAAATTTAATAAATTGAAGCTTTGCATTGGCTTTATAACTATTTACCTATCTCACTATATAAAAGAAGCAATACTTTAGTCAAATATTACTTTATTATATAGGTCCATAGATGGTACATTTGTTGTGTACATTACATAAAAAGTTCGTACATGGTAGTTAGATGTACATGGTGGTCAATTAGACCTTAAAAATAGCTACAAGAATATTAAATGCTTTAAATGATAGACGACTGATGAAAAATGAAAATTATACCTTAATGACACAACAAAGAACGACAAGTTGAGGTAAATATTTATGATAGACTGCGATATAAGACAGAGACGTAAACCGAGTATTGCTCCGAACGCTTATAACTTTTGAAAACTATGTGTTGATTGGAAATAACTCAAGTTTTGTTATTCGGTTTTTAAAAATCCCGTAAGAACCATTCATATTCCTGAAGCAAAAAGTTCCAGGACAGGGACATAACATGTTCTTGTTCAAGCTATCTCTATTGCACAACGAGATCGGTAACGATGAGAGGCTGTGCATACATAACGTAGGCTATATTTTTATATCCTCCAGTAACGTTACCATATTCCCGGGATAAACAGTATCATTTGTCTACCTATGGGATGTTACTAATATGACTGCAAAATTATATCAGACTGGTGCACTGATTGAGCCGAGAATATTTGGCAAAAAGACTCACGCATTTATTCGCATTTATAATAATAATATGGGAGTTTAATAAACATATATTTTTTCATCGATACATTTTTTTTGAAAGATATATATGATCAAAATGTTCCAAAGAACTTAATGTAACTAAGTAATACTATGGTAAGATAAAAATTAACAAATTTATTAATCTTTTTAATAAGTATCTGATATCATTCTTCTGTAGATCCGATACTTAAAATTACTAGCTGATATAATTAATATAATTATAAGTTTTCCATTTACTTAAATTTACTAAAAAGCTGCCTATATATATCTCTTTAGAGATAAGTTGTCCTTGCGCACGTCCTGCCCTTTTTCATGATAATTTGTAATGTTAAGTACTAAACGCTACTCGTAGCTTTAGATTTAAGTTGGCGAACGAAGTTATCACCATCCCCTTACAATAAGGTAAACAAATATGTATGAACGCTTCATAAGTGCCTGTAATAGGCCTACATGAATAAAGAAATTTTGAATTTTGAATATAAATAAATAAATACATTTTCTTGATCACCAAGATAAGTACCCACCTTTGTGGGTGAATTTGGACCCTAAACCACTAAGACAGGGTTGATTATAAATGTGGTTTTGTAAGCTGTGGTCATATTGAGTTTCTCTGAACTGTCATGAGTGGTATTTAAAGAATTAAGTATACGTAATATATTATGTAACAAGGATTTTTGCAAAAGTATTCTCGAACAATAAAGACCCCTCCAGGGTACTTTTTCATGGAATAGTGCTTGGAATGCGTAGTAGTCGAATTGCCGGCAGTTTGGGAGGGTAGCCTTGTTTGATACTAGAAATCCACAATGCCGGCAAAGTGCGCATTGCTAGACTTTGCACGCCTTTGAGAACATTATAGATACCTTAGGCATAGGTACAGGTTTCAGGCTCAAATTAGAGGCTATCGAGCTTGGGCTAGAACTCGGTCCTCCCGAAACGGGAACCATAGTCTTACACAATAATCTACCACCGCTTTGTTGATCTGTTGATAGCTATGAGTAGACCATCGAACTAAAATACCTATGAATTGTAATACTAAAGTCACATATGTGTTCCTAGTAAGTATATTAATACCATATTTTCTGACATGCTTTTATATACACTCTAACTCATAACCTGAGTATTGGATTTAACTCATCCATTACAACTTTATTTGCGCCTGTCTTGCAATGTTGACTTTGTACGTATAGAAAGGAGTTTACACACAAAACAGGTCGACAAACCGACACTGACTCACGCGGCGGCTTATTTTAGAGAATTGTCAAATTGAATTGTTTTGATCATTAAGCCACAATAAAGCCGCCGAGCTCCGTCGGCATTTGTGTAGACTCATTTATATTTTTCACGTAGAAACCCCCTTTTGGCACATTTATCTTAAATATAGTATGCATATAAATTGATTTTGAAGTGCCTAAATTTATTTGTTATTAGAAGAGAAGTTTGTTATTTCATAATAACATCGTCAAAATAAAAAGCGCCAAAGGGCACAATAACACATGAAAATAAAATATAAATATCATATACGCTTTTGCGTTGATTATAATAATTAGACTAATAATTTTATATAAATATGCCAAAACATTCCGCAATTTAAATATTTTTGTTAAAGTGGAGAGAATAGATTTAGTCAAAAATTTACATTTGCCAAATCGTTCTCCCTAACTAGGTACCTACAACTAAAGTAAATATACATCTAAAGTTTTTTTTTTGTTAAAACATTCATCTCATTGTCCATTATAAAAACGAACTACCTATCTACATGAAATTCCTACATCTTTATCACAATAAAATATAATGCGTTTCACAGCGATTTCTTTCTCTTAAACACTAATACAACAGCGAGATTTAAGGTGCAGTTCCGAAGAAAATGATGCGACGTTAGTGTCGCAACAAAAGAGACTTAGTATTACATGTACTCTGTCGCTAGTAGTCGCGAGTAGTCGCGATTTAGCGTTCCGTTATGATGCCAAGAATAAAACGATGAGGGGTTATTTTGGCATAACTGACTTATAGCATCAATCGGGTGAGATTGCAGTCAAGGGCTAACTTGACAGATTAAAAAAAATTCCATGCGTGCGCTATAAAATATCTTAATGAGATTAAAAAAAACTATATTTGTGGATTGACAGCCTAAAACCTTTGATTACTACATCCATCCCACAACATTAGTTTTAATTATTTCTGCAGTATTATATTATATATTTCTGCAGGATAACACTAATTTCGATTCGAAATGCCAGACAAATAGCGCTTTAGTTATAACCTACAATTTTTAGCATTTCAAATATTACTACAGTAACGAGTTTTAGTAAGTAACAAAATTTAACAATCATTATTTTTATAATATACGGTCAGAGATTCAGTCGTATGAAGCGTTTATAACGTTGTTAAATAAATAGAACGGGAAACAAAAACTGATGTACGTATAAAATTAACTGTATTTGTTTTGCTCAATTACAAATCAACTATCGTAGCGTCACTGTCGGCATAAAAACTGAGCTCGGAACTACACCTTAATGATCAACTCCTTCGAGGTTTTAAAAACAGTTTAAAAGTGCAGTTCATCTATTAGTTTTAATTAAGTGCTTCAAATCCGATATGTTTAAATAGAATAACATTATTTTATAATAAACAAGAATTCACGAATAAAGTATGTAAACGGATTGTATTTTACCATAGTAGGTTTTAGATCAATTTTACTGCATTACCAATATGGTTCGTACCCAATGCAAAATATTAGGAAGATTTTTTAAATATTTATCAATTGACTTTTAAACTAATCTAAAACCGACTAAGAACGTAAGCACACAATAAATATGTAAAAGTTTTACCCAAAAAGTTAAAATATTCGTTCCGCAAGTCATATCAGTAACCTTTGTACGGTACTCTTAGCGGTTTTAAATTATAGAAATATCCCAGCGAGATGTGGTATCTCGTACTAATTTCAGTGAATTATTTCGATAACGCTATCACTATTGAAGATCTTTTCAGATGGTCCGCATTGGAACTGCAAGTCAGCTGCAGAATGCAGTTCGGATGCATTCGTTTTGCAGTTTATAGGTACTTTCAAACTGTCGACTGATTCAAAGTACAAATCAAGTCAGCGTGCAAATTTTTATGAATTACGACTGCAAAATGCAGTTTAGATGCAATTATTTTGTAGTTGATAATATATTGCTGCATTGAAACTGCCAACTAACGCCATACGCGTACAGTCTAGACAAACGTCTATGTATGTCGCACACACGCACGGTACGCACTTTGTACGCACGCGGGCTGCGTGTAATAATATTATTCTAAGACTTACTAACAAACGTTGGAAGATTTTTACTTCATGTCGCTTCGTTGCCAATTACATTTCTAATGCCTCAATCCGATTGTTAACACTTGTACTTGTACTTTATTTCCAAAAAGTTTTCATTTTATGATCGGTGGCGACGACTATTCTAAAAATTGTACTCCTATCGTGTTTTTCTTATTTAACTCGATAAAGTAATAAAAACACTATTCAAATAAGATTTAGAGTTATTACACTTTATTATTTTCCATTAAATATTAACTAAGTGTTTCGTATTTTTAACACCAATTAAAAACAAAACTAAAACAGAACCGCTAAATTGATCTAAGGGAGATATAGTATTTTTTATTACATGCCATAGAAGTTGCTGTACGCAAACCGTACCAAGACGTGACGTTTCGATGTTTCATAGCTAAACACAATAATAATAAATATTATGGAAAATATTATGATGTGAATTGACTTAACACGCAAGGCGTCGCGGGCTTCACACATACGTTTCCGGGATTATTGTCGTAATGGAGTTAATACTGTAGTACACAAATCTTTAAACGATATCGACAGATACCAAAATATTGCTATCCTTTTAGCGCTAAAGGACAGCGCTATTTTGGTCAGCTTAGTCAAGATTTGAGAACTGTGTTGAACAGAATTTGAACCGTGACACCGTGAATGGTGCATAACAATATCATTGTCGTCATCCTCGTCGTCTGACCATAAATATTATTAGATCTCTCTCTCTCACTCTTTGATTTTCAATAAGCGCTAAAACTAAATAGATTTAGTACCAGTCGTCTTAAATGATAAAGGTCAGTTGATCTCGCTATAAGCGCTAATATGCGCGCGCGACAAAAACTAAAAAGATTTATGACCAAACGACTCTGATGATAACAGCGTCACAAAAGTAGCTGATCGAAATAATCAGTACAATAACGTTATAATTTCAGTCGACGTATTAAAACCGCCAATAAACCTCCCTCTATGGTGCTCCACAGGCACTAAAGTGTACGAGTCAGACAAATTTATGACTCGACGACTCGAATGATAACGATGGTACAATTGTAGCTACTCAAAACAATATTGTGTATATAACAAACGTTTTCATCCCACTTGCCCCGCTATAAAGGTCCGTTGATCTCGCTATAAAGCACCGTAAACGCCAAGCGGGACAGAGCGCAAAAACTTAAAATATTTATGACCAAACGAGACATGACAACGTCTTTACAATAGCATCTAATCAAAGTAATTGTGTAACGGGGATTATAACAAATATAACAGGGTACACGGGGTTGTACAGAGGTAAAGGGTTCGTCATAAGGATATAAGGAAGCAGGGCAGTACCGTGGCGGCGCCGAGGGTGCGGAGGATGCACATCGACCGCTATAAGTCGGTCTCCGTCCACTGCTAGTCGCCGCGCCGGACTCGCCGCGCCGCAGCGGTGTTGTGGCGATAAAGCCACACCTGCGGGGCGAAGGTTACACATTTACATTTGGCCTGGCAAGGTACGCACTATCAGTGGCGTGCATAGAGTGTATGCACAGGAAAAATGAAGAAAATCTTCAGTACGAGATAAAAATACTTAAGAGTAGGCTTTTTATAACTCTTACAATGCCTCTCCTTAAATTTTTTTTAACTTGTAAAGGAGTTTTTTTTCATTTGATATCATCTACATACCCTGTGCATACCCTCTATGCACGGCTCTGCGCATTATTACATCATTCGTCATTTCGTCGTTTCGTCATGATAGTAGACTTACACCTATTAAAGCTGTTTTGAATGTGTTCTCTAGTTATTTCGATAATTTGATGTAGTCGATAAATTATGCATTTTTTTTTGTGAAACAGTAAATTTGTGTGTCACATAAAAAAAAATGTGACTTGCAAAACGAACATGATTCTACCCCGTGCCTCGGAGTGCACGTTAAGACGACGGTGATTGTTATTATTAATAATGGTGATAATAATTGATCGTTCAAGCCTCCTAAAAGCCAGCCCATACTGAAGCAGTGTGGTGGGTTTAAGCTATTCCCAAACACCTATGGCAGAGAAAAGTAGTGCCCAACTGTGTGCCACTAATAGCTGAGACCGATTCGGATGGCTTTACATGCTTTTTGATGTACGAGTATAAAAAGCGTCAGTCTTCTAACTCTGCGTACTGAGAATCTGATCTGATACTATGAATTTCGTCACTGTAAAAGCCCTTCTATGCAATCTCACCTGGTCGTAAGTGATTATGCCGTCTAAGATGGTAACAGGCTGACCTGTAAGGGGTGGGTAGTTATTTAAAATTCACACCCCTAGTCGGTTTCTACGCGATATAATACCCGAAATGCTAAAGCGCTTTTCGGCTCGACTTTGTCGGTATGTTTATTGGTAGCTAGCCACAGAAAAACCAAACCGTCCCACTACAGAGCACGGTCTCCTCTTACAGTTAGAAGGAGTTAAGGCCGTAGTCCACCACACTGGCCTATAGCAGATTGGTGGACTCCACACACCTTCTTATATAGAACTCTCAGGCATGCAGGTTTCCTTACGATATTTTCTTTCACCGTTGAAGCAAGTGATATTTTAATAATTTAAAACGCACATAACTTAGAAGCCGACGGCCGACTGGCGCAGAGGGCAGCGACCCTGCTTTCTGAGTCCATGGCCGTGGGTTCGATTCCCACAACTGGAACATGTTTGTGTGATGAACATGAATGTTTTTCAGTGTCTGGGTGTTTATCTGTATATTACAAGTATTTATGTGTATTATTCATGAAAATATCAGTCATCTTAGTACCCATAACACAAGCTACGCTTACTTTGGGACTAGATGGCGATGTGTGTATTGTCGTAGTATATTTATATTTATTTATATTTATATTTAAAGTTAGAGGTGGATTCGGTGCGAGCTGGGATTTGCACTTGGCCCCCCGAAAGTGAAATCGAGCTCCTAACCAATGCGCTATCACCACTTCAGTCTCAGCCTCGAAGAACCAGACTACAATAAATTTTATAATTAACACTATAATATATTGTATTCTTAATATAATTTGCTATCGATATCTGAATTAGCTTAACAAATATATACGAATAGATAAGTATAATGTAATAGCCTAAACGTCAAACACTGATAAGCTCCCATCGTTTGTATAGCAATTTGCTAATGGCTGTTTCACTTTAATGTTTTATCATTATATTGTAATAGTAATTAATCTTAGTAATAATTTTATAACACTGTTTTCCGATCTGAATCAGACACTGCTGCCACTGTGTAATGGAATTTACTTGATTATATTTATGGGACTTTCGAGACCTTTTAAATAAATGTGAAATAACGTTGTTATGTGGAATTAGCAAAATCTTAAGTTCATTCATTTCAAGTAGGCCTACTTTATAAGCACTTTTGAAACTTCAAGTTAGTCTTTTTGCACCGGTTCGAAAGACAGGTTCTACCAAGAAGTAGCCGGCAACAATTTCAGCTTTATAAAAGTCGCTTTACATTATTAATCTGTAGCCTTTGTACAATAATTTCCCGCTCCTAATCGAGGTTTTTTTTAAAACACTTTCATGCACAAGAGCAAAAAAGATAGTTTTCATACATAAACAAATAGTGAAGGCATATATACTTACTTGGACTAGTATAACAATATCTAACAATACTTGTAAGCCGCCGCACACCCAAAACTGTGTGGGCGCTTCTCTTATAACAAAATAAGCAGTCTTGAAGAGGTCACCGCACGTCCACATTATCACCATGCTCAGGCTGAAAGAAATACCACATGTTTTTTTATTCGACCTCCAGACTGTTTCAATTGCAGCTGCAAAAAATGCCTGACTATTTAGTGCGAATTTTTCTACCGATGTTAATTTATTCGACCGCGTGATAGTTAACTCCGATTTACATGGAAACGAAAAAGCGTCATCTAGTGACAGTGCTGACTTCCCAGCATTGTAAATAGATGGCGCTCCCTTGATACGATATAAATCGTAGTTAACTTTCACGGGATCGAACAAGTAAACGTAGGAAAAAAATTTCACAGACACAGATACACAGTAGACATTTTTTGTAATTCTGTGATGAAACTAAATGATATATTTTATTGACGTTTTTTATTATTATTATTTATAATTGATAGTTTGGAACTCTAGTGGCTTGAAAGCTTTGTTTGAAACACACACACACAGATTTTATACAAAGTAAACACGGTAAAGGCGATCCTATCACTAAAGCGATATCTTCCAGGCAACCTTTGACGTAAGGAAAGACGAAGGAACTCTTTACGTCCGAAAGGAATGTTTTTCGCGTGAAGGGTTTTCGATTATCTAATTTAATTAGTAGTAGGCTATAGTTTTAAGTTTAGTTTAAGTTTTTTTTTTAGTTAGTCTATGAATTATATCTTTGATTTTGATCACACAGTTGTAATATCACATTTTCTTTTGGCTGGTGGTGCAATCGAACATGATAGCGACTTATTAGTTAGGCACAAGACAGTTTTATTAAATCCATACCACCCACTATAATATGTGTTATAACTAGAGGCCGAATTCGATCAGACCAGAGGAAATTCAGAAATTAATCTCAAAAAAAGTCCCGAATTGCCCCTTACCTACTACGTCAGCGAGGTCGACAAAACATTCGAAGGAAACGGAAAGAATTTTATCTTGCTCCTTATACAAGTACCGATTATGCATAGGTACATACAATGCTTAATTATTTAAAATATTAACATATTAATCTCTACATAGTATAAAACAAAGTCGCTTTTCTCGTCTATCGGTTCATCTGCTAACTCCTCTAAAATACGACGGATTTTGATGAGGTTTTTAGTGTCGTATAGATGGGTGGTACAAATGTTTTATAATATAACCTTCTTAAGCTTTTTTTAAGTAGAAAAAAAATAGTATTTTCACTTTTATTTCCTAAGTTACACCCGTGCGATGCGCAGCCGGAGCGGGTCGCTTGTATTAAACAAATTCCTCTAAACTCTAATGACATGATATTATATAACGTTCACGAAAGTTCAATGAATTTACTGAAATGTAATTTTATTCACATCAAATCTGTTATCAATAGCTGTTTTGAGGAAGTAAATCATAACAAAGTATTACAGTTTAAGGGTTATCGGTATAAAGTAACCATTTTATCTGTAAAACCGAACTTACACAATATGTAGGTATATTAAGATAAGAGTACGAACATATGTAATGCTTCGGTCGTTCTAAATTTAAACAAGAAGCTAATAATTGTTTTTTAACCCCCGACGCAAAAACCTCGGGGTGTTATCATTTTCATGTGTGTTTCTATGGCATGCCTGTGGCATGAGGTAAAATAATTACTGTCAACTGCTAAATGAATGAAATGACTAACTGCCTGTTGGAAAAACACTACTAAAGTGGAGTGGTATTTGATGCTACAATATTAGCCGTGTACGCTAATATTGTAGCATCCTTACTGCATCGTTACACCAGCGCGATAAGCATAGGCAGGAGACAAAAATTACATCCCGCAATTATATTCACTGATAGGAGATAGAATTAAACCACCTTCCAGAGCAAGGCAACAGGGTTTGGGAGAAGTTGATTCCCGTTTATTATTACACGTATATTATTTGGATATTATTTCCACTTATCCTCCAATGCTCGGAGAGTTGATTAAACTGTGGGAGAGGATAACAGTAGCTTTAGTACGAGATTTGCACGCTCGCAATCTAAGAGAGAGTGTCCAGTATTAAACTGTATCGCCAAAGTAAAATATACCAATGACACTCGTTTTAAAGTCGCTTTAAAAGCTTTAGCTAAAAAACTGTAGGCAAATTTGACTATAAGATTTTCAAATATTTCCATAGTCGAAAACGACTCCTCGATTGCGTGTTGTTCCTTTCCCCGGGGAGAAAAATGTCTTCTGTCCATGCTAGCCGTGCAGGTGAGATCTCAGTCTATCTATTACTAAAATAAAATAATAAGTGTAACATACATAGGCAATAAGAATGTGTTACAAAACTTTTGTGTTGCACTTTTGCTATCACTCTATAAAATCAAAAAACGTGGCACTGTGCCACGTTTTTTGATTTAATAGCCTAGGATTATGGTTGAATTACCTCATGCCTTCCGTACTTTTGTTGGCTAGGTTCTTAGCAATCTGGGGCGCTCCTAACATTGCTTCAGTGAATACTGCTAGAAACCCGATCAGTTCCACGAACGGCGCAAATTCTATCAACAGGTAGGTGATAGCTGCACCAAAAACTGAGAAGACTAGCATACAGTCTAAGTAGCTCTGGAAGTCCGTCCAGGCCCAAAAATACTTTCTGTCCATATCTGAAAACAAAATTGTTTACATGGAAGACTTTTCATAAAAATACGGGCACATAAGATGGGTACACTTTGTTGTTACGTTAAATATATTTCTTTATTATAAAAGGAGGTGTGTGAAGAACTATACATATGACTTTATAGTATCTACAAATAATTACGTATACCCACGCACACCAGAATTGTATACCAGACAAGTTGGAAAGCGGGATATTACAGTATACATGTTGATAAAAAAAAAAGTTTGTTATGGGAGCTTTCAGACAAAAGATTTTCATGAATTCATGATAATAAGAACAAACATTCTAGAGAAATTAATACTTAAAGATTTAGTCCAAAAGTACGCGATGAAAACCAAAACATCATGTTTACATTTAAGGTCAAATTTGATCACAGATTAGAATCTACGGCAACATACAAAACTTAACACGTAAGTAATTAAACAAAATATAACGATCACACACGTTCACACGCGTACCTAAGCGTTTTAATGTGGTGTAAATTCATTAATAACAATAATTAGTGGTCACTTATTTTAAAGTTTTTTATTAGGTTAACTGAAATATGAAGCGTAGCTAATCTCTCTAAATCGAGTGTTAGTCATTGTATAAAATTAACCTTGTATATAAAAAATAAAATAATAGGTATAATAAATAACTCATATGAAAACGTGCTTCAATTAAGTTATCATAATTAGTTGTCTGCAGAATGTCGAGCATGCAACTCATTTATATCATTATTAGAAGACAAGCATGCAACTCATTTATATCAATATTAGGACCCAACGATCAGCAGTATTTCTTAGCAGCATGTTTGATGCAGTCTGCTTGTGCTGCTGACTTCAACCACATTTAGTTTGTGAACTATGTTACTTGTCACTCCAGTGGCCTTCGCACACAATATCGATCAAGCAAGTTTTAGTAGTAGAACTTTTTGTAACGGAGCTCGTCCGGACGAGCTCCGTTACTACCGCCTTGTTTATTTCTCCCGACAAATAGCATTGCTCTGTTCCGATGTAATAAATAAATAAATAAATATACTACGACAATACACCCATCGCCATCTAGCCCTAAAATAAGCGTAGCTTGTGTTATGGGTACTAAGATGACTGATGAAAATTTTTATGAATAACATACATAAATACTTAGAATATACATATAAACACCCAGACACTGAAAAACAGTAATGCTCATCACACAGACATTTTCCAGAAGTGGGACTCGAAACCACGGCCTTGGGCCTGCAAACTGCGCCAATCGGCCGTCATATAATAGGCACATCAGGCAACTACGCCTCAGGTTTGTGGACACAGAGCGACAATTTGCAGGACGTCTCCCTTCTATGCCATGCAAATTATTGCTCTTTTAGCGATAGGCGATGGATTTCTATTTATAATCAGCAGGGCTAGCATGGGCAGGATATAAAAGCTATATCCCCCGATTTTTACTCCCCCTTTTAACTTTGGAAGTTTACCCCCGTTTATTATTACACCTATATTATTGAAATATTTTTTTCACTCATGCTCTGAGAGTTGATAAAGCTGTGGGAGAAGATAAATTTATATTCTTTCCCCGGGGCTATAATTGTCTCCTGCCCATGCTAGCTATGTTGGTGGGCCCTCTGCTTGGTCCGTCAATTATTACTATTAAAAAAAAACAATGATTCGATCAAAGTAAAGCTAATTATGAACAATTGACTTTCCGTCCATCGATATAAAGCTTAAATTTAAATGCATTCATTTGAGTCTAGTCAGTGTTAAGACAACATGGTTTGCGAAGGCCTCGGTGGTTCTTGTTGCAACTAAAGTGTTTTGAAAAAAAAAATACTCTACACCAGCTATGACATTTAATTGCAATTGACATTACAGTACTGTCCTTTACATATATTTAATTAATGATAGACACATATCAAAGTGCCTTTCAATTGGTATTTTTTTTATCAGTTAATTTAATCTTAAATTACCTACATGCAGAAAAAGTAGTGCAACTTAACGATAACTTTTTGATATCTCTGCAAATACACAAATTGACCTGGTCAATGCCCTGATGACTAATTAGTATTACAATACTATGTAAGTAACCATACCTTTCATAACATAGACACATGTTAAGTTATTACACAGTTATACATTTTCGACCAATGGATAAATGGCACCAATGATAAACCAAGCAGCACATTTTAAAAAGCAATTTCAAAAAATCATACACTTTAATAACAACATTTTTTAGCACCAAAATCTTTCTAGAACTTTAAAAACAATAAACATTTAATAGAATATTGCTGAGTTTACAATGTTAAAAAAACAATATTAGATAAAAAACAATAAAAAGCCCAAATTGAAAGATATTATCATCTTTTGTAACTGCAACAAAGAAAAAAATAACAATGAATGAACAAGTGCAGAACAATGAACAGATCCTTGTTATCACAATGATAACAATATCACTTCACTCACCATAAAAGCGATGTGGTTTTTCAACACCAACGATGCCACTGCGTTGACCCAACCACTGCGCTGTATCATCTGGCTGAGCTGAGCCATTTACACAACATAATAGTATATATAACATGAATATTGCACCTAATGTCACCAATCACACCAACCACCAAATAAAACAAAATAAATTTAACAAATAACAAAGGAATAAAAATATATAAAAACCTCCAATAATTATAATAGTAATAATAAGGAATATGCATGTGATACAAATAAGTGCCTAATTTTGTTTTAAATAAAATTTATTATTAGAGAATTATGTCTGCTTTTTTATATATAACATTGTGCTCCAATAATATTTTAGATCATAGTTTTTGTTCCAAAAATGCTAAAAAAAACTGTGTGTGTTAACTCAAATATTTGAAAAGCAAGACCAGTTTTTGAAAAATGAGAGTAAATCCTATGACAAAAAATGTCAATATCACTAGAATGTGTAGTAGTTAAGTTTTTAAACTGCTCCATATATTGATGCCTTTGGTTGTCCGGAAGAAATTTCTACTTAGTGGTCACCAAACTCTATCTTATCACTGCAATAAGGTCACCAAATTGTACTCTTTTGCTCTATGATTATATCTCTGTAACTACTTTTTTCTTTGTGTACAATAAAAATGTATTCATTAATTTATTTGTTGAAAAGGGCATTGAAGATGGGCTTTCAAAGAGCTTCTCCCAGTGTTTAATTGTTTTTTGGCATTTAACATTTTTTATTAATCTATACAACACAAACATGTCCATATTCCTTATTAAAAATGTTAACTTAAAAAAAGAAAATTAGAATAATTCAATTAGTAAATGTTTTAGTCATTAATCTATAAAAAGGTATACATTTTATAGTACCAGTATAGTAATTAGTTACTCTCAAAATTTTAATCAAAGAGGTTTTAATTAAACAAATAATATATTATTAAAGAGATATCTAATAGTCATACAAATCAATGTAAGAGGAAAATTATATAATGCAAGCATCTAATTGAAACAAAGTATCACTAAACAAACCTGTGAAAATTCGATCTCTCGATCTAATTATTTGATTTTTTTTCTTTACAGTCACACAAAGGTGGATCATCGCAAACATTGTTGCATTCATCACTATACTCTGAATTAATAATGGTATTTCATAGCGTTTGCCAAACCTAAAATTAAAATAATTCATTACATAGTAAATACATACACTATGTTTTATGTAATTAGAAGTTAAAGTCCTGTTATGGTATAATAGTATTTTTTATGCATATTTTCTTAACTTTGCAATTCAATGTTTATAAGGCAAATAAACATCTCCTGAGAATGCTCTAGTATCAGAGCAAAACATGTGTATAGAGTGAATTATAAAGGATGTATAGTGTTGATAGTAAAAAAATCAATGAATATCAATTAAAAATGATTAAGGATCAAGAAAGTATTATAATCCAAAAGTTTTATAGGTAATTTACTTGTATATTGATTTGCTTCTCAGATCTTGTCGACTCAGGGAGGGCAAAATTTTCACATTAATTTTCAAGTTGCAAGATTCATTAGATTAATATGCAACAGTCTTTCTCATTAATTTGGGTCAGCTAGTTAACACATATAGATAGACCACAAGGTACTGGGGTCTGATTGGAAATTATCCAAAAATAATATATATAAAAAATATAAATATATATGTATCCAATGTTTTTGAAAGCATGTTAACCATTGATCCTAGGGCTAATCGCTAACATGTGAGAGGCTGCCAACTATCATTGGAACAGTGTGATGAATCCGCTGTACAGCCTACTCTCCCATGAGTGAGGAGGTCATAACTGTGACATTTAAATTATTTAATTAATTAAGTTGTGTATGCCTTTGAATATATTTATACTAACAGACTGTAGGAATTATTTACATATTTATAACAATAAAACAAACACTTACCAAAACAATATGCGCAATGTATTTGCTATTAATAGCGTCAAACAAACATACAGGGAGAATCCTTCTGCATCTTGAGTCTTCCTAATTTGTCTATACTGTGGAATGTATGGAGCTACTCCCCCCACAATCATCGCCGTAGCTGCACCCCAACCTACTAAATGGCCCACGGTCAGCCCTAACTCATCAGATATAATCCAATCCATAGTTAATACTTTTTTTCGCCTAGATATTTGGAAGGCTCCGCTAAACTATAACAGTCTTTTCTTTATTACACACTTGTAAGAATAACATAACAAGTTCATGATCACAATTTATTAATTCACGCTATTCAGTCTCCACTGTGCAATTTAATTTTTAATTTGAACTTAATGATTTTTAGGTAAGGCCCAAAATCCAAATGAATGAATCACAGAGAACAAACCAATCTCTAAGAATCGAGATGTCAAACTGACGTCAGATAAGTGATAATTTTTTTAAATTCTTAAATCCCTTCCCGTGAGAAAAGACAAAAGTATATCACCCTAAAGCTATGACAAGTACCAAGTTACATCTGTTGACATTTATTTTTCTTGTGGTACATAGAGCTCAGAATTTGCGATAGTAATCTATGGTCTCATCCTAGTACTTGACATCAACTTTGACATTTATCCGGTACTAAAAAAATTAAAAACAACCGGGTTTTGGGGAATTTTCCTGTTTGCTTTGATTACGTATTTTTAGGTTTAACTTTTAGAAACATGACTTTGATTTCAAAATTATTCCGTGCAAATAGATCAATAAGCGACCTAATTCCTGTAAACGTGGGTATTAACAAATTTAGATACGTTCGTTGCTATTCTACTGAAAATGAAAAAAGGTTAACACAAAGTCGAGAAAGAGCCGACGTATCAACAGATGTACGACCGCTTGGTGAAAAGATAAAAGAAACAAGCAAAACAGTGTCATATACTGGTATTATTTTAGTTGGTTTAGGAGTAACCGGCATTATATTTTATTACGTATTTCGCGAATTATTTTCCAGCAATAGCCCCAACAGTATATATTCAGTGGCGCTTGAAAAATGTAAAAACGTGAGTAATTTTGATATTTTAGACTTATAAAATTGATGTATTGGTTTCTATTTATAACACTGAATCACTTATACTTCTTTCAGGACCCAAGAGTAGAAGATGCCCTGGGTTCTCCAATTAAAGGTTATGGTGAAGAGACCACAAGGCGGCGACGGACGAGAGTCAGTCATGCAGTATATGAAAAAGATGGAGTAAAACATATGAGAATGAGGTTCTATATCAAGGGAATCAGAAATAAAGGTGTTGCTGAATTGGACATGAAGCAGGTTTGTTCTATTTTACTTCTATCTTCCTGCAGACTACAAGTACTGTATTCCTACTAATGTTTGAAAATGCGAAAGTTGCTAAAAAGAACTTTCATGAAAAACCATTAACCCCCTTTAGCAAGAATGTAAATAATAGATTAAGAAAATAATATGGTTAATATAGGTTATAATCTATTCTGTTTTGCTTGTTTCTTAATCTCTATGCAGCAGTCCAACTCTGTGGGTTCATGAACAATTACCAATAAATACTCTTCAAATTATATAACATTACATTACTACAGTGAATAGACCTATCCAAAGTTGATCTCTTTTGTTCAAAACTTTTTAAAAACCTGTTTTTGAATAACCTGTTACCATAATTTACAATACATTATTTAGGTTATGAGTGACCACAATTTTATTTATATAATTGCTTACAGAATGAATATGGAAACTATGAATGCAGATATCTGTTAGTACAATTAGATGACTACAGTGGAAAAACTTTTATCATTGAAGACAACCGTGGATTTCTCGATCATAAAAAAACTGAATTTGGTAGCCAAGAACTGCCTACATTAACTCTAACACAGTAAATAGCTTTACAAAATATATTCAACCTGTAGATAATTGTATATTACTTAGATAAGTGATAGATATGTAAATAAAAAATGTTAAAATATTGTTTACTATTTAATCAGACAGTGTATTGAACTTTTCCTTGTTAAAAAAATTAATGTACTAATCCTCAGTTTTCATATACATATGCTAGTATAGCAGATACAAATAATAAATTATTGGTGTATTAATAACTTGTTCTCACAAATATCAAACAAATTCCATAAAAACAATTTTTAATGGCCTGTTCGTCTTGAGATATGGTTCAAATACAGTCTAAGCGACACTTCTTTGTTTGGCTATATAAGCCAATATGTGATATTTACAACATATACATATTAATAGATTTTAGTATTTAAGAAATAATATCAGTGTTTCAATATCTTAGGCTATTAACAGCTGTTATGAGTAATCAAAGGCTGTATTTTATTTCTGTGTGTCGATTTTGATACATGTAGTCATATTTGTGTCTTAAAACATTTCATTCAATTCATGGTAGTAAAAGTAAAATAGAATATTAGTGTAACTAATGAAAAGTTCATTAATATTCATTTCAAATAAAACTCACTAATCTCTCTTTCTCCAAGGAATTATCTCCCAAGCCATCAACAGGCGATTGCTGAAGACAAATTTTCTTATTCTTTCAAATAACCAATAAATGATTAATAGAAGTGACAGGTATTGTGGCCATGCCCATTTCAGTTCTTGTAAAAGACTTGGAGTATATCGAAATTCCATTTCTGAGATTTGTAGAATAATATTTAGATCCATGGTACCAGTTCGGCCATTTTGAGTTCTGGAATAGGTTGGATTGACTAATGTTGTAACTGCAAAAATATGAATACCATTAAAAATTATTTAGATGGCTTTATGTTATTCATTTATCATTATCATAGTAAGGTCTTCTTCAGCTTTGTTAGAGGTTAGCATGTTCAGATCACAATTCCCGTGGTTTAATTTCCAGATCAGGCCATAACGCCTAACCATTATGGCCGGACCTGGAAATTATTTGTATTTATTATTTGAAATTTTCAGTACCAGAATAGGAAATAGGTTTTGGTTTACTCTTTGCCTTAGAGAGCAAATAAATTCTTACCCTCCGATGAGAGAAAAGCTCAGGAGTGGATTGATTGAAAAAAATTTAATTCAGCTGAATTATGATAATTGTATAAGGTTATTCGAAACACAAAAAGTACCTTCTCTTCTTAGGTATTCTTCTAAAATAAAGTCAACTATATTTTTGGTACTGTAACCCTCATGATTAAAAAGAGAGGAGTTATATGATGTGTCCAAAATATTTTGCAAGCATGACAAATGCTTCATTTGACGTATCTGTAACTGTCCATAGCTTTTGAATGCATTTGGCTGACCATTGAATTCCTTGGTTACCACTGCCAGACTTTGCATTTGCAGAGGGCAGACATTCTGAAATTTTAAAATCAAAATTAGGTATGTTAAGATTTGTTTTTGACTTACGGTATCTTATTTATTAGACGCTTATTATAACTTACACATATTTTGAAGTCAATACCTAATATTAAAATAATGGAACTTATCATTCTATTTTTTGGAACAATCAGATGAGCGTGAAATTTTAGAACATCATTCTTTCCATCCTGATTCATATCATCTTCTTGAATCTGGAATAAAATTTTTTATATTTTATCATCATCATCATCTTCATATCAATCATTATCACTCAATGGGCAATAATAACTGAGCAAATATCTTCTTTTGTAGGGATATAAAATTCCATGGTCCTAAGCCCCTTATTTGTGTCAAAATAATGTTGTTTAATGAGTATACATATTCTCTGCCAACTTAATGAGGGTTCTCACTGAGTTAACAGAATAATTAAGTATAAGGTGTTTAGGTACTTATTTAATTTTTACTATGAGAGTTATTTAGTCCTAAAAATATCAATATCAGAAAAATGAGGATCCTTTATTGTTCACACAAGGCAAAAACCAAGCAAGAAGTTCTTAGTTGTCAAGACACCATTTTGATCATAGAGTATAATAATACAATAAACAGCTTACTTGTACTTCTACACAATTTTCTTCATCTCCAGCTCTGTCACCATCTAAGGCTGATGTATCTCCACATATAATATTAACACCAGGGTCATCAGTCTCTGCTATAAGTAAGTAATCATATGTTGTGTGCACTAATGGGTGTTCATAGAAGTACGACGATTTTAACCAAAATCCTAAAATTTTAGATCACAGATAAAAGGAATTTAAAATTTAGTATTAAAGCAGTTAAGCATAAAAAAATTAAAATGGGTTATACAGGGTGGCAAGTCAGTTTACGTCATAAAAAAAATTTAGGTCCGGTATGTTGTGGGATAGTTGTGGGGTACCCGAATCACCCCCAAGTATGTTCCGCGATTTTTTATAGTTTTGGAGTTATGATTTTTTTTTCGATTTTTTGAGGAATTTCGACATGACCATCTTAAAAAGTTCTAAAAAAAAAGCAAAATACTTTTTTAGAGTTTTTATTTTTGCAACTGAATTCTCATGAAATGTACTTTTATGCATAAAATAATCAGCTTCGTATCTTTGATGAAAGTTATGAAAATGTCGGTCTAAAGTTAAAAATTAAAGTTAAAAGTTTAACTTAAATTTTCAACTTTAAATTTTAAATTCTAAGTAATAATTCAAGGAACTTAAATGGAACGTTGAGAATCTTAAACAAGCAAAAGCTGCTGAAAGTACGTAGGTATGTGCTTCATAAAAATAATATTCATAAAATCTCAATTACTAAGGATAGATTTAGTTTGTCTTGGTTAGATCAAAAGATTCACTAATAAATTATATTCAAACATATTTCAAAGTGTAGGTGTATAAAGATCTCTCTAGCGACAGTTCGTAACAAATTATAATGAACTTAACTTACCTCTACTTCTATATGCTACGATAAAAGGTAGGATGATGGTTAATAATGTTGTTGATAATGTGAACAATGTCGCTTTCGATAATAATCTACTTTTGTACTGAACTTCGACGCTATAACTGAAGGTTTTGTACAATGCCATTTGTAAGTTTATTACCACATGGCATTTTTCATTTACAGAATCGCCATATTATATTGTTATTAAATATTCAATCACTGCAATGATTCTATTATTTGAAATCATGTGTCTTTTATTTCTCGAAACTTAGAAATTCAATGATTTTGACAATCAATACAAACAACAAGACGATGCAGGTTACCTAGCAACCAATGGTGCAAACTGTCATGAAAACGACCTCTGTCGTGGGATATAGTTACGATAAAAACACAGATTTAAGAACATACAGAAACCGTGTACACGACTAAATATTAAAGCATCAAAAATCAATCCACATTAGAATGGTTTCTCGATCAAATGGTAAGGCACTTCATACCATTTAGCAGATGACAGTAATTATGTTATACCTCTAAGGCTCTAAGCGTTTGCCATAAAATGCTAAAATGGGAAAAACTTTGTGAGCTAGCAACATTCTGCAGGTGTAAAGTGAGACGTGGGCGTACCGTTTTTACTGTTTTTGGAGACAATGCACTGCATAAAATGATGGCTGAATAAGGATTCTGTATGTTTATTAATTTAATGTATAAAAAATAATGTTAGTAGATCATAATCATCATCATATAAATCCATTACCGGCCCACTACAGGGCACGAGTCTCCTCTCAATCCAAATCCAATGAGAAGGGGTTAAGGCCGTTGTGCACCACGCTGGCCCAGTGCGGATTGGTGGACTCCACACACCTTTGCGAACATTATGTAGAATTCTCAGGCATGCAAGTTTCCTCACGATGTTTTCCAGTTGAAGCAAGTGATATTTTAATTACTTAAACGCACAAACTTAGAAAAGATAAAGGTGCGTGCTGGGGTTCGAACTCTGCCCCCCGAAAGTGACGTCGAGCTCCAACCCAATGCGCGTCTAAAAAGCATTGTCAGTGATTCGGTCACATCGTACCGGAGGGCTAAATCGCTTAACGGCAAGTCTTTGTCGGTTGTAGGTGTACGAGCGATAATAAATGTAGGTAAACTTTTCTCTGTTGTCGGGGTTCGGTAGGCGTACATGTTAATTTTATCCCTTGTCAGCGGATATAATCGGGGGAATTTTTGCACTCCTGCCGTGCTAGCTGTGCTGTTCTAGGTTCTACTAGAACCCCTACTACTAGTGCTACGTCCGTCCTAGTCAACAAAAATACGGATTACCTGAACTTCGATGTCAGGGTAGTTAACTTGGAAACATTAGTAGGTACTATGGAATAACTAAACAATAAAACCTTAAACTCCCCGCTTAAACCAGCCTAGCTATAAAGCTTTCTAGATTCGCTTCGTCGCCCAGCCTCACAATAGGCACTCTTTATATTGTATTATACTACTATTCCGGTGTCAGTTACTATGTGGTAACTACGTTTTAAATGTGAAATGTAGTTCAGCGTCGCGCCGCAAATATTATGACGCAAAGCATAAGTATCAAATTGTAAGTAGATTATCTCTAGGTCTCTGGCGAGAAGAAGAAGAAACACTTTATTGCACGTATAACATACATGAAAAGAAACAATAAGGAGTATACAGTACACAATGTAGACATGCAAAGGCGAGCTTAGATACTTATGCAGAAATAGATTCCAAAACTATACTATAAACTCCTCCGACCCGTTAGACAGCGTGGTGGATAGCCTGGTGGATTACAGAAAAAGCTTAAGCTTAAGCTTTGAGTTTCTGTTTGCTAGGATTAGATTATAAATTGCTACTAGGGGGTCTATGCTCACAAAAAAGGCACATAAATAATAATACTTATTATTATTATTTTAGCATTAGCTATATCAGGTTCATGATAGCATCGCCACTCACTTATATCAGATCTCTTCCTTTCTATAGACAGTTTTCATGGATAAAAATATTTTCCCTCTAAATAAGTATTTTTCTAAATTAAAATTTAACCCGAGATATGCAAAGACTTCAGAGGTACAGATAATATGCTTTCATAGTAAGGTACAAGTCACAACTCAGTGAATGCAGACAATAGTTGCGGACAAAGCGAGGCGCCTGACAACTGACACCGGAGCGGTGAATGATCCCTTAGAATCCCTTTCGTATATAAAGGTAACTAACAGGACTAGGTTCAGCATTCGCTCTGGTTTAGGGCCGGGGCGCAGTTCAGTTTTGTTACAATAAATATCTTAATACCGAATGTCAAGTATGGATAAAATGTCGACAAGCATGACCTCCAGCATAACTGGAATGGGGCTTGGTGGAATTACAGGGTTGACTACTGCAATTAGCACTCTCAGCTGTATGAGGGAACAACAAATAACAATTGGAGGAATGTCATCGAACTACGTCCCAGGTTTATCAGCGAATTACAATATTTCGAGTTTTTGTCAACGCCCGGGACAAAGTCGACGTTGGCCAATTGCCAAAGCGGGGCCTACTGCTCAACCTAGACCTGAACGATCTCACAGCGTCGGTGCACTAAAGCTTTCTTCACGAAACAGTCCTAGTACACAGTATACCCATAATCTCATCTGCAAGCTGGCTGATCAAAATGAACGTCGACGTCATCAAGAGACTATAGAGTTGATTCCTCAAAGCTACTATTCGCAGACTCCTCTTAAAGTGGAATTGACGGAATTCTATGCACGAGACAATGGAAAAGAGCATCACACTGATCAGTATGAATTGGTTAACGATACCGTGCTTCCAAACCCGGTATTGCGCAGAGGCCAGAACTTTTTCTTTGCAGTTCGTTTTGACCGAATTAACGACAAACAACAAGATGTAATTCGAATAGTGTTCAATCTTGGTAAGTTAACTGTATTCTTTCTTATTATAGATCTATAAGCATTAATTTTAATATTTGTAGGAAGTAATAGTCAGTTTGGTTATCCTCAAATCTTAAATCGTGTAAATAAATTGTACCTTCTTGTAGTTAAAATACGTAGCTGCATAGTATGTAACTATGTTTGTGCATGGAAAGAAATTCGTGCTTTATCAGAAGGAATGCTCGTGCGAAATGTACAATAGCTATGAGTATGTTTACAGGTCCAAAACCCTGTGTCACAAAAGGGACTCGAGTCGTTTTGCCCGTCAATTGGAGCACGCAACAAAGTGTTTTTCAACATTCTCGTGATGTTATTGGTATGGGAATGGGCATGGCTGTGTCACGCGTACAAGATACTAGTAGTGCTACAGCGGCTCCAACAGGAACAATAACCACTATGAGTGCTATTAGCCCAATAAGTGGCATCAGAGAAACCGCAACTTATGGATGTCGTCGTAGTTCTTTTAGTAGCGAACCCGTGCCTCAGCAACAAAGTCCTCTTAGCCCGCACGGGACCGTGGAAAGACCAGTAATTGAAAGACATAGTGGACCTCCCCAGCATCCTCCAACTGGTCGCAGCTTTGGTTCTCAACATGGATCAACGCAGAATTTAGCGTCCGTTGCACACGACATGGAAAAGTGGGACTTGAGTGTTCAGCGTCAGGATGGTAATACAATTACATTTCAAGTGCATGTGCCAGCTTCTGCTCCAGTTGGCTTATGGAATTGCTGGGTTCAAACCCACAGGCTCGGCCAGCGTGAAAATCGCCATGATTACAAGTGTGATGAAGACATTTATATTCTATTTAATCCATGGTGCCGCGACGACTCAGTTTACTTGGACAACGAGTCATCAAAAAATGAATATGTTCTCAATGAGCAAGGAAAAATATGGACTGGTACCTGGCGCCAACCTAAAGGTCGCAAATGGATATTCGGACAGTTTGATGACGTAGTGCTTCCAGCTTGCATTTATTTATTAGAACGAAGTGGGCTTGAACATTCAGAACGTGGTAATCCTGTGCGAATTACTAGAGCAATTTCTGCTATGGTAGGTTTTGTTCGGAAATCAGTTCCATTTCCAGCCATTGTCAAATTTTATCTTAGTTTTTAATTTATTGTGCATTATTTTTATTATAGATTAATGCTAAAGGCGATGATGGCTTAATGGTTGGTCGATACGATGGTGAGTATAAAGATGGAGTAGCGCCTCATGCATGGACTGGTTCAGTAGCAATACTTGAACGTTATTTAACCAACGGCGGTCGCCCTGTGGAGTATGGACAGTGCTGGGTGTTTTCGGGTTTAGTTGTGACTATTTGTCGAGCTTTAGGTAAGTATTCGGATATATATAATAATTATTAAACAACAAACTAATGAGAAGTAATTATTATATTTAAACTTGTGTCTAGGTATTCCTTGCCGATCTGTGACAAATTATGTCTCTGCACATGATACAAATGGGACATTTACTATTGACAAATTCTTTGACAAAGATGGGAATGAAGTACCCAATGGACCAGATGAAGATTGTTATGACTCCTGTTGGAACTTCCATGTTTGGAACGATGTATGGATGCAAAGACCAGATTTGCCGCAGGGTAAGTCTGAGAAAACTCAAGTTTTTAGCACATTCACTTTTGATTCCATTAAAAATCTATGATCATTTTAATTTTATTGTTATTTTGTAGGATACGGTGGGTGGCAGATAATTGATTCTACTCCTCAAGAAGCAGCCGAATCGGTATACATGTGTGGTCCAGCTAGTTTAGAAGCCGTTCGTCGCGGTGAGATTGGCTTTCAGTATGATACACCCTTCGTGTACTCTCAGCTTAATTCCGAGTTATGCCACTTCCAGGAGGAAGAATCCTCCGATTGGGGTTTTGTTAGAATGGCATCGAATCAATTTGAGTTAGTATTTCCTTCAATCTATATCTACAAAAACTATATGTAAACTAAATGAGATATTTATTGCAAACTGATTGTTTTCAGGGTTGGACGGAAGATTCTTACTAAGAATCCGTGTAGTGAAGATGACGAAGGTGATAGTGATTTACTAGAGATAACCCATGAATATAAAGCTGCTGAAAGTCCTTCTCCCGAACGGCATGCTGTTATTGCTTCTTGTCGCGGGGTTCAACGTTTGCAACAGTATTATGAATTTCCTGATCGTAGCACAGAGGATGTTGTTTTTGACCTAGTGGATATTGAACCTATACCTTACGGCCAGCCTTTTGATTGCACGATGAATATTCAGGTATTACCGGTTTACCGCCCACCGAAATTCGACCATAGTTAATCATCTAAATTATAAGTTTTAACATTGTTAAGGTTCTATTGTTAAAGACTAACATTTCTTTAATCACAAATTCCACCAAGGCTCAAATAACAACTTTAAAAAATATATTAGCATTCCGCACTCCTTCTATATATAAACTATAAGTGTGGGAAATTTCACACTTCTTTGAAAATTTTTGCTGCCCTTATAAAGAAGATAATATGAACACTAATTTCAGAAAATTTATAATCCTACCATTTATTTTTACAGAACAAATCACCCGAAGACCGGACTATCTGGTGTGTACTAACAGCGTCTTCGTGTTATTACACGGGTGCTATTTCAGCACGAATTCGAAGGTCTCAAGGAGAGTTCATCGTTAGGGCAGGCCAACGTGAAGCTCTCAAACTGCATGTCACCCCGCAAGAGTACATGGACAAGTTAGTTGACCATGCTATGGTTAAAATTTATGCTATGGCTTATGTTAAGCAGACAAAGCAAGCTTGGTCTGAGGAGGACGATGTCACACTGGATAAACCGAAACTCCAAGTGCAGGTAGGTACTATTGGTGGTTATCCCTTCAAACTAAATAACTTTTTGAGTAGCCCTCTGCAGTAGAGAGGCCTATGATCTAATAAGCAGGAAGCCTCGGGTTCGATCCCGAGAAGGAAAAATGTGTGAATTTACAATTTCTCACTTTTAACTGGTTTGGCATATTTCCATCCGTGGCCGTGGCTAGTTACCACCCTGTGACCCTACGACAAAGATGTGCCACCAAACGATTTCACGTTCCCGTATGTATCCGTTTAGTATAACGGTATAACTGCCATAACAAATACCCCTAACAGGTTAGCCCGCTACCATCTTAGACTACGAGATCGGTGAGATTTCACGCAAGGGGTCACTTGAAGTAGTATAAAAATTATCTATGTTGAATGAGTTTAATAACATTGAACTATTATTACTTTTTAGACGAGGAGTCCACCAACCATAGGTCAGGAATGTGGCATTACGTTCAGTTTCCAAAATCCATTGAACGTTCATTTGACGGACTGCTACTTTACTTTTGAAGGCCCTGGCGTGCAGAGACCGCGTCAGGTAACATAGAATTAGTAATTAGCTTATAAGAAATTAAGAACAATTGAGATGACATCTTGGAGATGTCTCTCAAAAAGTTCAAAGTCAAGGTCAAATATTTCTTGATTAAATTAGGTCCATAGATGGCACTTTTGATTTGTACTTACACTATATACATACATAGTATACATGTTTTGGTTGGTTCATGGTACGAGTCGGTAGAGGATGGGCAATGGCAATAACAACTTCGTAAACATAAACAAGGTAATAGTTTATATTAAACGTGATGAGAAAATTCCCATTACAGTGTAAGGGATTACGTAAACGATTGAAAAATTTGGAGTTGGGTTTAAGATTATTGCTTGCTTTATTCCGTACTAGACAGAGTAACGAATAAGTTTACTTATTTAATTATCGCCAAAATTTCCCCTTCTAGGTGAAAAATATTATTTACGCAACGAAAGTGGTGTCTATGGGCATAATATTTAAATATTAACAGCTACTTTATTGTTACCAAAACTTTTTCAGATAAGGTTCCGTGACGTTAAGCCTGGTGAGTTCTTGAGTTACCAGGACAAGTTTGTGCCAACCCGCACTGGAGATCGCAATATTGTTGTGACTTTCTCGTCTCGGCAAATAGACGAGATCGTTGGCTGCGCGACAGTGAATGTCATTGGCTAGCCAGATCCTGGGCCTCGACAGTTCTTGCACGCTGTGGGGCCGACACCGCTCGAGGTGCTCCACCTTGACCGCTCGTATTGGTCATACATAGAGCCTGAACATTATTTTGTGCAAGAAACGGAAGTGGCTATATTGACATCCATGTAAAACTTCCTCTTAAAGTTTACTCGGTGTAATATTTGCCAAGCGCAAACTGACAAAGTGTACCGACGGACTTTGACGACAAGGCTTCGCTAACAGGTTTAAGATGAGTTTTCCGCACTAGCACTTTTATAAAAAAAAATAACAAAAAAAATATATAAACAGACCACGATGCACGGCGTGTTTTTTTTTAATATTATTTTTTACTATCTAAAAGAAACCGATGCTTCGTGTGCCATTTAATCATAATATAATTTTTAGGTTAAGTTCTATGTTAAGATATACTCGTTGTTATTAATTTAATATCTTTATACATTTTAACCTTTTTTTTTGTTATTTTAAGTAGGTATATTATTATCATGACCTAAATATAAATTAAAAATATGTTTGCACTGTGTTTGCGTGTTTTTGGGATCTCAAAAATAATAAAGCAGTCACTGCTAATTTTCTCTTTTATTTTTTCCCCCTTAATGAGCATTTCTTTGTAAGTAAAAATGTGAATGAAGAAACTTCAAATTTGGAGAGTCCTAGTAAGAAATCTAGCTAATCAAATAAAATAATCAAAAGCAGATTAGAATAAAATTTTCCTAAGAAGGGCTCTGTACAAAAGTTCGATACAGATCAGAATTCATGTTTCACAACTTTCTTCATTAAGCGGGTTTTGTACGAGGCTGCTAAGGAATTATAACGGGAACGAGCAGCAGCGTCCTCGGTGCTACTACTACTGTAGCGATCACCAATCCATCTGCCCAGCTTGGTGATTGTGGCATTTAGTCCAGGCTAAAGGCATTGACCTGAGTAGGCTATTGATAATATTGAGGCAATGAAAACAAACAATAGTTCCCTTAATTATAAATTTGATTTTATTTATTTTTTATTTGTTGTTATAGCGGACATAGGAATACACATAATTCATCATCATCACTTCAACGAACTGAAGCGATAGTTCTATTTTGTAGGGTGTTCGAAAATCCACGGTCCTGGGCCGCTTGTTTCTAGCAGCTCGCAGCAACTCTTTTGAGTCGCCTATCCACCTTGTAGGGAGTCGAACAACGCTGCGTTTACCTGTGCGCGTCGCAATTTCAGCACCTTGTGACAACCACGTCATCAGTTCTCCGAGCTATGTTTCACCCATTGCCACTTCAAAGCTCTAGTAGTTTTGAGTTTAGTTAAACTCTTGTAGAAACACAAATTAACACAGTGAAAATTACAGATCTCTTCCTATTCAGTTCATGAGATATAGTCCGCTTACAGACAGATGGACGGATGAACGTACGGTCCGATGGTAGGACAGTGAACGTCCAATGGTGGAAATACCTATTAGGATGACGCTTTAGAAATCACAGACGGATACTTTTGTTTATATATATAGGTATATGTACTTATATTTATGGATGTGTCATAATTAAAGTATCATTCACTGACAATATTAATTACTCATCGGGACTTTTAAACTCGGACGGCGTTGACCGGCTATCGAGCATCGACTAAGCATTTTAAAGTCTATTTAAAGTCTCTTTTGTAGGTAGGTACCGTACCTACATATTCATCTCATCATGTTAACAACCAATTACCGTAGTCCACCACGCGGGTCCAGTGTGGATTGGTGGGCTTCACACACCTTTGAGAACTTTATGGAGAACTCTCAAGCATGCAGGTTTCCGCACGATGTTTTCCTTTACCGTTAAAACCAGTGATATCTTGCCTAAAACGCAAATAACTTATACAAGTTAGAGGTGCGTGTTGGGATTCAAACTCGGCACCTCGAAAATTAAGCCAAAGTCATGACCATGATAAGTATAGAAATGCTTCAGAGTTTTGAGAAAGGTAGGAATTAGATTTACCTTTAGATCTAAGTTTAAACAATTTAATAAAACACATTTAACTAAGCGTGGTTACTACACAATAATTGATTAATTTCAATCAAGCAGGTAGCTCTGCATTCTTACAAGATAGAAAAAGTATTGTTAAATGATGTTGAAAAATAGCAAACTCAAAAAGAGTTTCTGGATGGTTTTTTTTCAATAGAATCTGTCTTCCAAACTTAGCTTTTGGTCAATAGACACTTTAAATATCCACGTACCGAGATTGCGTTGTTGTACACTCAAATCCTAAATAACTCGGGAAACGTGCTTCCAGTAAGGTTATCCAGAAATATGCAAACGTTTAATGTAACTAATAATAAGTTGCTTATTGCACACAAGATTAGATTTCATGCCTCAGTTTCATATTACCTTAGTCCTATAAATACGTACCTATAGATGGAATAAATTATCAAAAACATCATTCTTAACTTATGCAACCCCACAGCTGGGCCTAGGCCTTCTTTATCATAGGGAAGTAAATTAGAGTATTGAAGCTGCTCCAAAAGCAGGCCTCTATTTATTTATTTATTGATACAATAACATTGGGTTTTCGCACCCCTAAGCCTTGTGATAATAACAGATTAAGAACTTAAATACTAAAATAAAATTAAACAACAGTCATCACGCTCTCAATGTACTTATGCGAGAACACATATTGTTGGCAGGTTATCTTGCAACTTAGACAGTATCCAAACACATTTCGTAGTCGGTACAAGTAAGCAAATGAAATGCTATATAAAGATTATGCACAAAAGATGTACTAATGATTATTATCATATTATGTGGTAATCATAAACTGGACTGCCGGCTTAGCGTGATATCTGAGACCCGGACAAGGATAATTTTTCGATTATTAACACGTACTGAGCATTTCTAGACAAAATAACCTAATATCCAATAGTTTTCAGCCCACCTTTGAATCGAACCCTAGACCTCATGATTCGCAGAGGGATTTGCTTACTACTAGACTTAAGGCAGTTGTAGTATAGATTGACTAATAGTACCTACTTATTTACCGCAAAACGTAACACAAATTTGTTGTCAACTTAACATTTCAAGGAAAACGTAAAACCAAATAGTGAAAATGGAACGGAGATGACGTAGAACCCATTTACAGGAAAATTGCTTACCATCCAAGTTTGAGGAATTTAATTCACGTTTATCAAGCTGTTGCCTACGACTTCGTCAACGTTTATTCCGGTTTTTTTAAAAATCCCACCCGAACCAGGGGTTCTTAGGAGAATAACGAAATTATAATACCGAAATATTCGAGTTTAGAAGTAGCAAGTAGAGATTATTTGTGGCAGAGCTCGTCCAGGGAAGTACAACTTTAACTTTAATCCATTTATTTCAAGTAGGCCTAATATAAGCACTTTTGAAACGTTAAGTATGTCTGTTTGTAGTGACTCCACCACCGGTTCGGAAGGCAGATTTTACCAAGAAGAAGCCGGCAAGAAACTCAACAGTTGTTCTTTTCTAACATAATTTTACAATTAAACAATCATTGTTCTATCTTGTGTGAGATGAAAGCGGAGCGGCTTTCTTTCAGGCAACCTTGTCATTAAATGCTTAATGTTGCCAAGCAGCATGGCGCTGTTCCGTTCTGAAAGGCTTGATTGGGCAAGAAACTCAACAGTTGTTGTGTTGTTCAAATTTACAATTTAACAATCATTGTTCTATCTTGTGTGAGATGAAAGCGGAGCGGCTTTCTTCCAGGCAACCTTGTCATTAAATGCTTAATATTGCCAAGCAGCATTGCTCTGTTCCGTTCTGAAAGGCTTGATTGGGCAACAAACTCAACAGTTGTTGTGTTGTTCAAACTTACAATTTAACAATCATTGTTCTATCTTGTGTGAGATGAAAGCGGAGCGGCTTTCTTCCAGGCAACCTTGTCATTAAATGCTTAATGTTGCCAAGCAGCATGGCTCTGTTCCGTTCTGAAAGGCTTGATTGGGCAAGAAACTCAACAGTTGTTGTGTTGTTCAAACTTACAATTTAACAATCATTGTTCTATTTTGTCTGAGATGAAAGCGGAGCGGCTTTCTTCCAGGCAAACTTGTCATTAAATGCTTAATGTTGCCAAGCAGCATGGCTCGGTTTCGTTCTGAAAGGCTTGATTGGGCAAGAAACTCAACAGTTGTTGTGTTGTTCAAATTTACAATTTAACAATCATTGTTCTATCTTGTGTGAGATGAAAGCGGAGCGGCTTTCTTCCAGGCAACCTTGTCATTAAATGCTTAATGTTGCCAAGCAGCATGGCTCTGTTCCGTTCTGAAAGGCTTGATTGCCGGAGTAGTTACAGGCACATGAGCAGTGGCGTGCATTTCATACATGCACAAAAGCACTGCATACCCAAATTATTTTATATAAGTCGTATTGGAGGGGAATTTTTCCATTTTATGCCATGTACGGGCTTTATACATACTCTGATCTAACACCTTGTGTGCACAAGGTGTTAGATCAGATTAGGAGCTAAGCCTCATGTGCCACTGCACATGAGGCTTAGCTCCTACGCCAAAGGCTGATAGACACTGGGCGGCACACAGTAGGACGAGTTTTTTGCATGCCCTGCGAATTGTTACTTTGTTTATAGATGATGGTTTTTCACTATCCGTCAATTATAACCATAACAAAAACCGATTGTTTTCCTGTAGGTCTAACATGAGATAATTATGTCTACAATTTTGTCGACCTATTTGTATAAGATAAGACGAGAAAAACGTTGAACATCATTTATCATCATCATTTTCGCATTGCGCGTATGTTATTCCCATATAACATGTGCCTCTCCCATATAACATATATCGGTTGCGATCAGTTTAGTTGTTGAGAGGACAAGAATGTAACAAAGTTTATTTTATGACATTCTGCGAGTACGGTTTTAGCGTGCTTTTCTAGGATTAACGTTACTCCTTCATGCGAGCTATCTGTATATCAAAGCTCCGAATCAATTTAGGCGAATATAGATAACAACAAACAGACAGTGTCGCAGTCAGAATATTAGAATGAATTAAAAACGTAAACCTTCGCCGTACGTCGCCATTGACATCATAGGTGTCACTCGGTCGCCACTGTTTGGATGATGTCACCCAGTAGTAAATTAACATAAACGTGTGTATGCATTGTGTATGCTGTATAACGTTGTCAAACATTGTTACATGTTATCTGATTAACTTTCCGATACAACCTTTTATGATCCCTGTTGATCAGAAAAATAAGGCTTTTAGTTTAATGCCGGATTGGAATTTTAAATTGCTTTTAGTAAGTTATAGTAAATATATATTAAAGCCCATGTTACTTTCATGTAATTTAGATATCTTTTAGGGGAAAAAATGTTAAAAATCCCGGTATATATTATCCCGGTATATATATACTATTCGGTAAAACAAAAAACGCGTATTTTTAATAAAACTAGCTAAACTTACGAAGAAATTGATAAGTAAATATTTAGACCACTAGGCTATATTACACATTAGGCTCTTTAATCACAGGTAATCCCATTTTGAACTGCTCTTGTTACCTTATTAGGGAGGTGTGAGATAAGCGGAATGATCAGACCGCAAGCCCTTAGTCCTTGACATACCTATACAAAGGGTTCTATGAAATGTCACCGAGTGCCGACCTCGCTGACTAATGTTATAGTGATGCTTATTGAATCATAGTGATTCAATATTACGATGTACTTTGTTGAGCCATCCCTAGGTCTCTGGCATCCAAATTTCCCCGCTGATAAGAGGTCACGTATGAATAATTTTATAGGTAAGGATGGCGCTTACCATCCAATTGATCAGATGAATCGAATCTGGCGAGTCGAACGCACGCGTCGATTGCGTTAATTGAAGATACTTTCGGTATTAATATTTTTTAAGTGGATTACGTACGTTGAACCATTTTGGTTTTGTTTACCTACAAACTGTGGCCTACTGTTCAAACGTTGCGTGAATTTCAGTTGTTCGAAAGGTGATCTAAGCATTTTATGTGGAATCTTGTTAATTAGTGTTAAATTGGTTTAATCTCATGGTATTAAATTAAATTTCGTGATTTATGACTTGTTGTTAAAAGTGAGATGGGTACGGTGAAGAGTAAGTTGGCGTATTACTGTCCGCCTCGTTGTGGATGCTGCGGATTTCAGAGATCCGATTCCTATGACCTTAAAGATCTCCCACGACCTCCGCAGTTGGATACATCTAACAGTAAGTCACATTTTTTAATAAACTCATACTTAGATAATCGGTCTTTCTGGCAATAAATGGTCAGGCTCGGATTTATAATATTGGGCTACTCATTAAGACCTTGAGAATAATGATTATGATGTTACTAAGAATGAAGTCTATGTTAAAGAAATTTCTTCTTTTTTTAATTTCTGCTGGTAGCATTTACATTTACAAATAACTGACGTAGAGGCCTAACAGCTGTGTTTGCCATTTTATAGGTAGGGGAATTCCAAAACTTAAATAAAACTATACAACTATATATTTGCATATTCAATAAGTGGAGTCTTTACTAAAACTGATGTTTATGTTTGATTTGTTTAGTAACACCAGATAACCGATATATATATACAATTTGTACAGCGGTCATGCCAAGGAATTTCCCTTTCACCCACTGTTGGGAGAAGCCGGAGAGGGCACCGGTAGGTTCCGTGATATTATGACTAGGGACTATTAGATATTTTTTGACCGTCAAAACATATAGGAATAAAGTAAACATATAGGAAGTAGCTTATTTTATCAAAGCTGATATTTGAGTCAGTCAGACACAACAATAGAAAATGATTAAAAGATATTGTAGAATTAAATCCAAATTAATCTATTTGTAAAGTATTTGAATCGTAAGATAAATAATGACAAGGAAAATCTTAAATAATCACTGGGTAGTTAAGAAGATATGTATGTAGATAATACGTTTTTTATTATGGTGCTCCCACACGGAAAATACGCATTGTTTTGAAACATGTTGCATTTAGTTGCATGTTTTTGTTGGTGTAAACATAAACATGAATTATTTACTTAAGCCTTACCAGAGTCGAAATTCGTAACCAAAGTCCTCCAAAACATATAAGAGTACTGTGGTGAGTTTTAATCTCTTACAAATAAGGGGGAATATGGGCTTGCTCCTATCTCTAAATGCAGAATATCAAAATTATATAGTTTATCGCATACTTTGACTGATCATCATGCTACTACTGGTGGGAAGATTCGTAAGTCGCGTCGCCAGTTACCACTCTACTGACAAAGATGTGACGCCAGGCGATTTTACGTTTCGATACGATGCCGTCTAACAACCGATTAGGGGGCCTAGGTATAATAATACTGCCTCTAGCAGGTTACATGTCAGACTGCATCATCATTTACCATCACTTGAGGTTATTAAAAGCAAAAGGTGATCATTATATATGCCACTTTTAATAAATGTTGTTCGTAATAATTGTTTCGTAAATATGTTTTACATTTGTGTAGGAGCACCTTTGCGGCTACAAAAGTGTACATATATTAACCATTTTATTAGAGCCATAATACATAGGCACGGTAAATATCGTCGATGTCGTTAAAATTCTTTAACTAAGTGTCATTTCTTAATTCTTTATTGAACTAGTAGAATGAGATTTTCCACGTTGTAACTGATTCTTTTTGCTGGGAAATACATATACCTACGCATTCCTTCCAAGGGACATACCCTATGTGGGACTCAATGTTGAGCCACAATATCTTCTTAACCACGGCGAGGGTGATGTGGTTAAGGTGAACAACTCAGTGGTAATGGAGTACGTAATTCTGGTCTATATCTACATATGAACATAGAGTCACGTAGACATATCCTAAAAGTTACAATATAGAAAAAAAGATTGTTAAATTGTAAAATGACCTGAAATTAATAAATTTTAATATTTAACTTTATTGAGTGTTTCGTTACCCGAAAACAACTATTACTATTATGAAACAATAACTCGCCGACCCGAATTCATCGGCATTGGCATCCCTAAGAGGTTTTAATATGGTTTATAATTTGTAGGAAAGTCCGTAATATTTAAGTAAAATATGTATATATCATAGCAAATTGGTATCTAGGTTGACCATTAATCCATATCCCTATCCCTATCCCTATCCCTACTAATATTATAAATGTCAATGTAAGTTTGTTTGTTACGCTTTCCCGCAAAAACTACTTAACCGATCCTCATGAAACTTTGTACACACATTTTTGGAAGTGTTAGAAGTAATATAGGATTTATCCCGACATTAAGCTCGGTTCCTTTGGGAGAGGGGATGAAAGTGTTTGACGATTTTACACCAAAACTCCGACAAATTATAACCGATTTAAATAATAATTTTTGTATTATAGAGGTTATAATATGTGTTTAATTTTGCCCAAACTTTGTGTAGATCTGATGAATGTGGTTGGAGATTGAGGACAGAACTCCTCAGCGGACAGCAGCTAACCCCTCATTTTAGGCTTAGCGATACTTAATACTTTAAACTATTTTAGAACTACAACTTAATTGAATGCCACATCAAAAACAAAATCAAAAGCAGACGAAGTCGCGGGATATAGCTAGTATTAATATATTTCAAGCCAAATCCAAAATTTTATATCCATAACATCCCATCTGCCAATTTGTTTTGTAAGTTATTTGAAGTAACAATCATTTCTTTAAACTGAGTAACTATAAGTGAACCTTTTTATATGGTATGGTATCCTAGTACCTACCTCTTGACCTTGTAACAGATTACTATGGGCATATAATGTGTTAAGATGCCGATCGCTCCGTTAATACGTAAATTCAGTGTTGTCAGGCAGATTTTTTATGGTAATAATAAAGAACCAAGCAGATGGCCAACCTGATGGTAAGTGGAAAACCAACGCCTGTTAAAAGAGCAACACTTTGCAGGGCAAGCAAAACGTCCTGCAACGTGCCGATCAGTGATTATTAACCTGACTAGCTCGGGCAGGAGACAAAAATTATATCCCCATATTATATCCCCTGACAAGGTATATAATGAATAATAAATTTGGAATCTAGAATAGGAGAAGTTTACCCCCGTTTATTATTACACATATATCATTTGGATATTATTTCCACTTGTGCGTGTGCTCTGATTGTTAATAAGAAGAAGATAAATTGTTATCCTTTCCCCGGGGAGATAATTGTCTCCTGCCCAAGATCGCCGTGCTGAGTAGTGTTGCCCAAATGCAAGAACAAGACGAGACTTAGCCAGTCTTGGTCTTGGTCTTGCGCCAATACACCTGGTCTTGGTCTTGGTTTTGGTCTTGCGCTCCCAGTCTTGGTCTTGGTCTTGGTCTTGCAGCAAGAGTCTTGCAAGTCTTGCAATTACCTATTAGTCTATTACTATTTATTAAAGTTTACTTTAAATCTTAGAAAAACGTATTAGAATTGGAACATTGTGAGCTTGAATTAACATAGCCATAGTAAAGATCAAGCAGATTAATAAATAACTGAAGATTTGATAAGAAATTCGAAAAATCAACTGACCTATATGTCGTTTTCCATGGAAGTAACTGTTTCTTAATAAACATTTATGATTTATAAGCTTACATTTGCTAAAACATGTAAAAAAACAAATTAATTACAATAACTTGACTGTATTTTAAAGAACTATACTTATCTGTCTAGAAAGAGATTGAACCCTCAACTTATAAGAAATTTAATAAAAGAGTTTTACGATTTATCATTTATTTGAATAAAAAATAAAATACAACACAAATCAACAGCTTTATCATTAGGTTATGATACTTTATATCAATTCTTTTGACCAAGAATTAATACAAAGTAACCATCTGGCTGACTCATCACTTAACCTATTTCTATGTTTTCTAATTACTAATGATGCTTTAGAAAATAACCTCTCAGCAGGTACTGAAGTTGCAGGTATTGAGAAAATCGGATACTCTGTCTCATGCGTCCTCCACCAATCTAAAATGTCTTCCGAGCTGGCAGTTCTTGGTTTTCTCAGGTACTCCTCCAACTCGTCTATCACTAAGCCTTGAAGACAAGATCCAGATGACGTCGAGGGACATTCATAGAGTTTATCAAAGTCTATTACGTCTTCATCTTCATCACATACTTTATTGTCTTTTTCTGGTAATTCCAGAGATTTGTTCAGTGAGTGTAGACTTTTATATTCTTCATAAAGTTCATTGAACTTGCGCAGACTTTCTGTTTTAAGTTGCTTCCCCCACATTGTCAGGTCAAAAGTCTGAGCCTTATGCCTTGGGTCTAAAATTAAAGAAGTACAATAAATCCAGTTGCTCTTCTTGTAATGTTTAAGCATTTTGTCTCGAGCTGCTTGGAAAGCTAGAATGAGCCTTTCATCCACTTCAGATCGATTAGGTTTCTCATCTAACTGTTTTACCATGGATTCAATTTTATCTAGCAAGAGATTAAATGATACAATGACTAGCGGTAACGTAACATATTTGTCTCCACCAAGTTTTGTACTTAAAAGTTTAAAGTTTATTAGAAATTTATGTAATTTTTCGAGTACCTGCCATTCATTAGCTGTGATTTGAAAATCATTCAATTCGGTGACAGAACTGCACAATATGTCAATGCCCGCTCTCACTTTTAAACCAAATCCAATCATATCATGTGTGGAATTCCATCTCGTTGGACAGTCAAGAATGGCATTTAGATTTGATGGCACGCCAGCTGCTTCACAAGCAGACTGAAACTTCTTCTTCACTATCTCACTTCTTTTTATTTTACTGGAAATACTGCGTAACTTTGTTACAGATGTACGCGAGTCAGCAATATTTGGTGCAGATTCTTCATCTTCCTCATCCTCAGTTTCGTCTGCATAGTCTTCGTACTGCTGATCTTGCGCGTTAGTGTCAGACTCACAGTGTAATGCTAAGGTCTTTAATAAATCTTGTACACCAAGGTTTAAAATGTGAGCAAAGCACCGGAAATGTTGATTGTCTGAATCAAAGTGTGGCGGCAGCTGTTTGCCCAGTTCATACATAAATTTGGTATTTGCAGTTGCGTTGTCGACCGTGATACCTTGTATTTTATCAATTATGCCATATTCCAATAAACATTCATGGAAAATCGTTGCAATATCTTCCCCAGTATGTCGACCGCGTGATGGTATAAAATCAAGAACTACAGATCGATACTTCCATTCGTTGTCTATATAATGAATAGTAACCCCGTAGTAACTCCTACCAGCAATTGACGTCCACCCATCAATGGTAAACGACATTTTAGATGATAATGGTTGAAGTCGTTCCTTGAGATTCAATTGGAGCTCTTCAAATCGCTCTTTGACTTTCCTTCTAAGTGTAGACCTTTTAGGAAACACCATATTAGGGCAAATACGTCGAAAATATACTTGTGTAGCTTCGTCATCGAAAAATGAGAAGGGAAGATATTTTTTCACCACCCAATCAACTGTAGCTGTCGTGATGTTGTCACTGCTGTTTTCCGACTGAAACAAAACAATAAATCTTGTGTTATTATTTAAAACATACTAGGTTTGAGCGTATAAGAGGAGGAGGTTTGTTGTTGTTAAATCGAGAAAATCGTTAAATTGATATTTGTTATATTAAGGTTGCACTGTACTGTAATTTACCAAAATAAAGTACTTAGTTGTTACTGGCCGATTAAATGAAAATATGGGTGTTTATAAAAAATATTTAAGACGATAATTACATACTTAATATGTCGCACCACTAGATGAAAACACCACTAACTCAAAAATACTTACGTAAGTTAATGGCGTTTTTGAAAGTATCGCATGAATAGCTACGCGGAGTTAAAATTCTTTTAACTGTTAAAAAAATATTCTTACCTGTCCACTTCTTCCAGCGGTTACTAAAAAGCTTGTGATATCTCCACTTAATTTTGGTTTAACAGGAAGAAATATTTCTGATTCCTTTTTGTGGAAAGACATTAGATGTTTCCTTAAGCCTGAAGTGTTTCTGTTTTTCATTTTTATTTCAATCTTTTTATGTTGGCACAATTTACACAAGGCAGTTTGGGATGCATGAATTATTTCGAAAAACTCCTCAAATTTGCTTTTGGGTCTTTTAGATCTGTGACTCAAACTCTCGTTACTCGGACTAGAATAATTTGAATCTTCGTCACTCATATTAAATTGTACACGTGATACGTTTTTAGAAAACAACGAGAATTAGTAAAAACAATTATTAAGTTAGAATCGAAGCACAGCTCAATTGGAAATGACTGGAATTAAAATAATTCCTTCATTTATAGTACGTTTCCTTGCTTTTTACCGCGCCGCCTCGCCACGTGCCGGCTCTATGAAAAGGATGCCGCCGCAAATCGAACGATGCCGCGTGCGGCGTACAAACACACACTAAATATTACCTACTTGTACAGACGCGACCCGTGAATAAAATATATGTAAAGAATTAGTGCCAATCACTATTCTTTACATATAAGTGAATGTTTTGGCGTGCATCTATACTAATATTATAAAGCTGAAGAGTTCGTTTGTATGTTTGATGACAGAAGTTTTAAAATAAATAAATAAATCCTGAACGTCACTATACCTCCAAAGTTACTATTCCTCGTGGACGAAGTCGCGGGCACAGCTAGTAAATACTTACTCTCATCATCTCTCTCAGAGATATTCGAACACTTTTTTGCTATTTTTTCTTGTAAAAACTTAAGAAATATAATGACTAAATGTACAATAATAGTACCTAAGTAATTAGTTTAAAACCATATAAGTAATCAATATTATAATTACTTACTAGAATGAATTATTATGACATCTACTACCTATCCTCACCATTTTATCCTAATCATAATACTACTTGCGTGATCAGTATAATGTATTCATTTTCATTCTAAGCACTCTGAAACTTATTTATTCTTTGGAACACCTGTAGGTACTCTTAAAATTCGAAATTATTTTGCATGAATAGTGTCAAATGTTATGATTTCGGCGCGGCGGCAACGATTGTTTTAGATTTCAAAAGAAGCCGCCGGCGCGTGTATCATAACCATGTACTTCCGAAAAGCGGCAAATTTCTTTGAGAAGTAAGTACAAAACCTTTGATGCCGCATTATCAAAGTGCCGATGGTTAAAACATAACTATGCATGCACTCAGTTTGATTTTAATAGATATTTTTTTATTCGCTATGTTTATGGTATTAGTCGTAATGCGCATAGGTCCAGTTTTTCATATACTTTGATATAGTTTTTTGCGTCTCATAGAATTCCTAAGCGTACCTACCTACCTATACACCGAACTGTTACACCTAACTACTCCGTGAAATAGCGCTAAGTCCTAGCTGCAAGACGCAAGAGTCTTGCAGGCTATGTCTTGTTCTTGCTCAAGTCTTGCACGGTCAGTCTTGGTCTTGGTCTTGCTAAAAATACGCGGTCTTGTTCTTGGTCTTGGTCTTGCAAAAACGCAAGAACAAGACCAAGACTGCAAGACCAAGACTGAATTTGGGCAACACTAGTGCTGAGGTGTTAAGCCTCACGTAATGTCACCGACAACCTCGCCATTCAGAGCACATCAATGCTGACTATGGGCGGCAGAAAAAGGCGGTACTTCTTCCCCGCACGAGCGCTATCACAAAAAGCTTTTCTACTATTAAATGTACTTAAACGGATGGCACAGTTGTGAGAGTAGTGGAGCGTAGAGAGACTCTACAACGCAAGTTTGGAAGTACGTTTACAAAGAGGGTGTCACAGTTTTCATAATAAAGAAAAATAATATAAATACTGTTCAATATTTATTACAGTTGTTCTAATTTAATGAAACTAAAACACTGGGCTCGAGAATAATAATATTATCTTAACAATGCCTCCTTTCTACATAGGTAATAAACTAGTGTTTTTTATCTGTGGAAATAACAGTAAAAAGTCGTTATAATTTATTTTGATTAAAGTAGCTATAAATCTTTTTATAAATTACAATCTATATTACATTCAGTATGTACTTAAAGCTAATGACAAAGCTTCAGACAAACGAATAAAAATCACAATGAAATTTACGACCTCTGTCCTTTGATGTCGGTCAAAAATTAAACATTCGCGGTTTTGACGTGTTTGTGGATATCTCGAAGGTTTCGACACCAGTTTGCTTTAATTCTTAGCACTGGTCTAAATTTGTAAGGAGTTGCGTAATCAATGTACATTTACGCAGAAATATGTCTCGCCCTGAACCTAATAGTTTACAGCTAAGATATTCATTGTATTAAAAGACTACTATCTACAATTTCAGTAGGTATAGTATCAGAGTTTAAGCCAAATAAAGGGTGAAACTTCCGTATTTTTTTCTGTCAGAGATCGCTACTAAGCGATAAGGCCGCCTTTTGTATTCTACTTCTGTCTTTGTATTTCTATTGTTTTTTTTTATTTTCCTAACTTCATAGTGGTTGTACACAACTTAATAAAGAGTTAAATAAATAAATAAAATAAATAGTGTGACGTTATGGTTAAAGAAAATATACCTACTTAAAGTAGCATCCGGGGAAGAGTTTAGTTTTATCCGGCTAGCGCCATGTTTATTTCTGCCGCCAAGCAGCGTTGTTGAAATACTGTATTTCGGTCTGAATGGTGTGGTTGCTGGTGTAATTATTAACAATAGCAGGCACAAGTAGCTTAATACCTACACCTCAGGTTTATATACACAGGGTGGCACGTTGCAGGACGTATTCCTTGCAAGGCCAGCGAAGTGGTGCTCTGTATATAAAAGATGGCTTTCTATTTACTATCAGACGAGCCACCTGTTTGGTCCGCCAATTATAACTACAACGACTACAGAGTAATGCGTAGAGTTTGTATGAATTCTTTCATACTTGAAACAAGTTTGTATGAATTATTTCATACTTGAAACAACTTTGTATGAATTATTTCATACTTGAAACAACTTTGTATGAATTATTTCATACTTAAAACAAGTTTGAACAATCTTCTGTTTTGCACCAGTTTCCACACTGGTGCAAAAAAGAAGTCACCGATAGAAGATCGAACGGTGAACGCACCTCTTTCGATTTCCACAGCAAAGTACACATATGGTTACCTTAAATTAACCTTTGTGCGTTTGTCTAAAATATACAACTTGACCGACAAACTTGACCTATGACATCTAAAGTGTCAGACGTAAAAATTTTTATCATAAACGAGAGATGAATTCTGGCGGGAAACTTAACTCTAGTTCAGTAACTTGAAAAATGAAATGCGTGGTCGAGCGCATGCCGTTCAAGGTGAACTGGTGCACGCGCGAAACCTACATACATCTGAATTCTCTCCATGTTATGAAACCTTGGAACCTACGCGTTTAATTATAAAGTATAAAATTCAACAAAACATCAGAAATAATTCTACACACTTACCTTTAGCTTTAACAGTGGCTGGGCAATGACAGATTGATTTAACCAACCTGTTATCGCGACTATTTTGTAAGGCTTTAAATGGTCTTGATAACATCAGACAATCTGACGATTGATAATGATACAGGTTTCGAGTTAGACTTTCATGAGATTACTTTAGGTCTTGGATGCTACAGCTAGCTAAAACTATTGTTATTGGTTGGTGATAACAATATACTCAGGTAGATTTACAGCGCAGAAGTGATTTAAATTCCTTGATCCTGAGGTATTTGCATAAATGGGCAGTAGGTGGTATGACTGCCTCATCTTATAAATATGTACAAAATTAAAAAAGAAAATGTTTGTATGATGAACATGAATGTTTTTCTGTGTCTGGGTGTTTATCTGTATATTATAATATGTATTTATGTTCCTATATTATTCATAAAAATATACTTCAGTTATCTTAGAACTAATAACACAAGCTACTCTTACTTAGGGGCTAGATGGCGATGCGTGTATGGTCGTAGTATAATATATATATTTTTAGTATACCATGTAGGTTGATAAATGCAAATTTAAAGGTTGGTGTAAATCTTCTAAACGTACTACAGTAATTTACTTATATTAATAAAAGTATTAATATTGTAGCCAGATTCTACAAAAAGAAGAGCCGGCAAGAAACTTAGTACTTGCTCTTTTCAACATCAACGTTAACAGACATTTTTCTATCTTGCGGGAGATGAAAGCGGAGCTGGCTATCAAGCTATCTTCTAAGCTAAGCTGTTATTAAGAAATTCATTACGTTAGGAATTATGTTGTAAAAGCGTTTACTTAACCCCACAAAGAAGTTCTGCACCTTTCGCAGATGATATGCTGATATCACATCGATCACTACTTTTTATTAGTGATCGTAGTATATTTATTTATTATTTATTGTTTTACTATAAATATATTGCGAAGCTTCTGCATGTGCACCGATTTGTTTACACTTTTCACGAAGCGTACAAACCATATTCTCGGTTAACTAAAACACGATATGACAGTTTTTAGGTAGGTTAATAACCCCGTACCATAAAATAGATTCAGCATTGAGATCATAGCCAAGCGTAGGAACATTAGTCATTCATTAGAAAATTACTTAAACTGGTAATAACTGTTAACTGTAACTCTACGATGATCATACCAATTGCTTATGCAGAAACCTACGCGTGCGTGGGTAAACTACTCGTAAATCTTGCCTTAACTGGTCAGTAAACGCATCCAAACATAGATCTTTTCACCCACAATATTAATTACTGCCATAATAAAACGCCTTATATTATGCCAAATGTTTTTTTTTTTTTTGTAATTAGAAATCAGACGATCAGACTTAAAATTAGTTGCTTACATAATGTAAACAGTAACTTAGTAACTTAGGTTCTAAGACATCTTTTGAAGTCAGCTAGGGAAGAAGAAACCATTTGACGGATGATCTCTCTACTTCAAAATAATATTGTGAGACGTAAAGTTAAAAGTAGTCGTTCTATAAACGAATATATAGTATCAATAAAAGTGTAATTCATAGAAGATTCTTTAATAAGTTAAACTCCACACGCCTATTATAATAATTCTCAACTCTCTCAAAATAAAAAAAATAATATACTATTCTACCTGTTATCTTTGAATTTTGTCAAGCGAAAAATCTGAAATTTAATTTATTTGAAATTTTATTTCCTCTATCCATAAGAGAATATCATATTAACTAGTCACAAGTGTTTCCTTGAGTAAATTAAAAAAGCATCGGTGCCAAATTGAGATATTACGAACGAATGGTATTAATTGACCTATAGTTATGTGGGGGTCAGCATTGCCCGTAGTGTCTCGAGGGCAGGATTGTCTCATAGTTAAAGGTGCAGCTACAAATCAAGTCTACAAATTAGTCATATCAACATCCTCTTTACCTATTTCTTTAAAATACGATTTGACGTTTTTTTTATGGAATCTCTTGGGCTCAGATGTATGTATTTTTATTTGTACATCTTTTTATTTCAACTACATTATAGATTATGATTTAAAATAACAAAATTGTTTCACACAAATCAGCAGATTAATTAATTCGTTGAATACGATTGTAATATAATATTATTGATTGAAAAAAAAAAATGCAAAAAGGATTTATTCACCAAAAAAGTTTTATTACTAAACATTGATTCGTTGTAGGCACATAATTTTACGTAAGAAACTTACCTGTGCCAGGATGCCTCGCCCTTCCGTAGTCTTTATGGTGAAATTTTAAATAAAACTATTTGATTCTCAGACAATGAATGAATGAATGAATGAATATGCTTTTATTGTATACCACAAAGGTACATAAAAAAAGAAAAGTATAAAATAACAACGCATGCAATAAAATAAATACCAAATAAAGTTTGTGTGTTTCCAAGCTCAAGCTCCACCAACGCATTGGAGCAGCGAGGTAGTTATATGCTCTACAACCCTCTCTCCTATGAGCGAGTAGGCCTATGCCCAACAGTGGAAGTTTAATAGGTGATGATAGACTGATTCGGACAAGTAACAAAAGTAGACCTACTATTTCAGTAAGTGATTACTTTACTTCACCAGTTTTTGTTTTTCTTATGGGTTTCGGATGTTTAAAATATAGAATGCTTATTGTTTCTTAATTCTTAATGTACAGATTTTTTTACGTCAAGTGAGTCAAGGTCTTACGAGTAAATTTTTTGGTCATATTTTTTCATTAGGAGTTATGAGTAATCTCTGAGTTCCGTCAATGAATAGATTCAAGAGAATTGCATTGTAGCACTTTGAGCCATGTTTGCTTCATGACATCACCGAGAAACTGTAGGAGTATTATAGATGGAGCCTAGAGCGGGAACTAACAGTCCATGACGGCATTCATGAGGAACTACACGTTTGTTCAATCAATTATCAACCTGTAAAACCGATTTGAGTAGTTCCAAATAATCTTAGATTTGATACTGATGATAAACGGAGCGTTACCGTTCAGTAATATGATTGTATAAAAAAAGAATTAACCAGCGCGTAAAGTGTAGTTTAATTTGACGAAATGGAATACGTTAAGAACCTGTGGAGACATTGGTTCGGGAGGCGGCAGAAGTTTATTATTATACCATTTCAGCCAGGTAAACCTGATCAAATGCTTTTATGAAGTCTATGTGATAACAGCTCGTAAAATTCCCTCCAAGTTTTAGAATAATGTTTGATTTTCTTTGAAGTATTTATGAATGAAAAATATTTTAAGCTATTTCTTTGGTATGCCTACTGGTAAAGTTTTCGTTATTCGTTTGTTGATAATAGTTGAATTGGCTCGAACCCAAGTGCGAGGCGCGAAAATTTTTAGCGATGACGAATACAATCAATAAATGATTAACTACATTTTTAACCAGTTTTCCACGTAACGTATTTTGAGATTAATTCATCAGATCCATAGGTAGGTTCTACTTAACCAGGAAAAGATATTTTTTTACTGAGATAGCCTGACGCTTGATAAACGCTATAACAATTTTTGTGTCACCTTCCAAACAACTTACTAAATAATCTATAGCAGCTATTTATTAAAACATGGGCTTATGAAATGTATGCAAGTAGGCGTTTTAAATAATTACAAATAGAGTCATGTTTATTTAAGATAACTGTTTCAAGTTTTGTATTCTGCTAACAAATAATATATGCATATTTAATTCTTTATTCAGATGTCATCGGCGGAACCAGACAGGGCGTCCTCGCAGTGCAAGGTATCGACTTTTGCGTCGATACCAATGGGGAAAATCATCATACGAATAAATTTAATCTCATGACGAGAGATGTCGACAAGTGTCTGGTTGTGAGACGAGGTCAGGCCTTCAAATTGGATATTCTGTTAAACCGGCCATATGATGCTAACAGAGATGCCATTTCCTTCATCTTCTATGTGTCAGGTAAGACAAATATAGTTTTTTTTCTACTACTATAAAATGAATTAGTTAGTTGTTTATAACGTTTGTTTCCTGCGGTATAAAGTTGCTATCCAAATCTGCCGAGAAACAAGTTGATTTGTTGTTAAGTTAGGGCGTAAAGAAAGGACAAACAAACAAAACCACTTTCGCATAAACAACGTGTACCTAATCGAATTATGAAATACTGTTAAAGGTAGCGTAACTATATTCCATAAGGGATCATCTAGTAAAAATAATAAATCAAAAGAAACATATTTTATTTCTCCATACAAACTTATTCTAAATAAGTGTTTACTTTTACAAACCAATTGAAGATAAAGGACCGATACGCGCATAGAACCTATGCTATGTGCACGATCCTAATTAAGTGACAGGAGTCACTTGATTTTAATTTTGCATTTGATGTTAGGGCTGTATCTGATTTCTTTCAGTAAAAACTGTGGCAGTGGTTTACTCAAAAACTATTAGCGTTTCCGTTTTCCAGATTAGTCTCAGAGACAGTAAATCATGTATCTCTAAAGCCTGTTAAGTAATATTTTGGTATTCAGCTACACATTGTATAATAAAGATTCCATAGAATATTTAATCATAGGCTATTTGAAAAGGGGGTAATAACTACGAAGCCAACATTCATAATAATAAAAAACTTTTTCCTGAGAGCAATATTTTTAGAGAAAATATCTACTTTACCTAACATTTATTCTACTACAAGTTAGCCCTTGGCTGTAATCTCATCTTGGTAAGTGACGATGCAGTCTAAGATAGTAGCGGGCTAATTTGTTAGGAAGTATGGCAGTTATAATAAACGCTTATCTACAGCGCTTACCGCTGGGCCACGGAGGTAGTCGAAGTCAGTGTAGGTATATGGCGGGAAAATATATGCCGTAGTCCTAAGGCACCTGTTCGTGTATTATCGATATATTATATCTGTAAATAAATTGAATTTGAATGAATAAATTACTTCTCTTCGACCTACGTTTATAATCGTTTATACGTTTTATGCAGTGAGTAGGTTTTTTTATTTTTAGTATGATATAACAACGGAATGCTTTCAACAGATGTGGAGAAACGTGGCCCTTCCGACGATACTTCGGCTGCGGTACCCATGTTGGAGAAAGGGTCGGAGACCTTGGGCGCATGGAATGCTGTGTACGAAGGTCAAATGGATTCGCATCTCATGGTGGCGGTGACCCCGGCTGCAGATTGTATTGTTGCAGCTTGGCGTATAGACGTCGACACCAAATTGAACGGGGGTGGATCTCTCAGTTACACTCACCCACTGCCAATTTACGTTCTATTCAATCCTTGGTGTTTGAATGATAGCGTTTATATGCCAGGTGAGGATCCATTTTCTATGTAGTTACAATTTTTATTTGAATACACAGGATTTCGGAAATTTGGAGGTTAAGGAAAATAGGTTACGGTTTAATACAACTGTCACGAATGATAAGTAAATATGTAATGTAAATATACAATTATTTGTATGTATCTTTGTAGTAATAAGATGCCTAGAAGAGATGGCTACTAAGAGATAAGCCCGCCTTTTTTAGTCCTGTTCTGTCTTGCTAAATAAATAAATAGGCTCATCTCCAATGTAAGCAAAACATTGGAGATGATGTACATATTTAAATTTGATCTTGTTCTTTATTGCTTTTTTAACAATGCACTCCAGAGTGCACTCCACTTTGATGGGTCACTATTTTATTCATACCATTCATATTCATTCAGGATTAATGTTTAATTTATCAACTTATTTGTTACGGCTATCTGAAGCAGATTTCCGTATATAGAGGGGACTACACCAGAAGATTCTCGCATCAAGTGCAAGATGCAATGAATACTGTTTCCAATATCCTTCAATCATTTAAAATAATTCTTAGCCTTACACTGCTGTGTATCGTTCAAGTAAGAATTCAGATTTAGGGTCCTCTTCTTTACTTCCTTACGATCCTGCATGAATTACACTAGGTTTTCTTCTTTACTAAATCCTTTTAACGCATTTAGGTCACAGTCATCGCGAGGAGTACGTACAAGACGATGGTGGGCTAATGTTCAGAGGAGTTTATAATAGAATCAAGCCCACGCCTTGGAATTATGCGCAGTACGAGAAGGATATATTGGAATGCGCGCTATATCTAGTCAGAGAGGTTGGAAAGGTATGTTCGATTTCATTATATATTATATTATATACCAAGCTACTGAAGGAGGCGCCACTGACGCGCGCACTCCGTACCCTCAATGTGATAGCCGAGGAGACGGATTTATTTTGTTGCACTCTGAGTGAACTCACAAATATAGCGATTTGGATTTTATCATATACACTATAGTTATATATATTATTAAAATTTACATAACATGCTGCCGTATGTCGTATTAGGATAACTTTTTCCTGTAATGACAAAAATGTAAGATGGGAATAAATAAATAATAAAAATATAAACTACATCTAACAAGAATGATTGAACAAAAACCTGATGTGCCAAAAATTTCGGGAAATGTGAAATCTGGATAATGACACTTGTTATTACGCACACTCGTACACGTGTATAGATATGTCATGTCAAGTCAATTGATTTACACCTTGTCAACTTTTTTTTAAGTTATAATTCACTTCAAAACTTTGACAAGGTGTACATACGTAAATTGATGTTTTTTTATTAAAGTCCTGATAAGGTTTCAAAATACGTATGAAAATTCTTTTTTTATGGATTTTTAAGCAACTGTCAGTTTGTTAGGAATATATGCTGGTTTAACATATAGCCTACCTGTCGCTTATTATCAAAAACATAAATTACTCTATTAACTATCTTTAAACGGTAAAAGGTTATCACTGTAAACAATATTATTTTGATATTCATTAGCAATATCATGTCCTATTTAAAATATCTAAAGTTTGCTGAATATTGTATACTTAGTAGTAGTAGGAAGTATTACAAATGCGAAAATTTGACCTTCTTTCACGCAGCAACAGTGCACATGATGACTTTGTTACTTGAACAGAGAAAGTTTATTGACCGTAGACTAACATATGGATACTTTTTAATCTGGATAAAGAGACGGTAGATACATAAATAAAATAGTTCTTTTATTACGTCATCTCGTTAAAAAACCGGCCAAGTGAGAGTCGGATTCGTGAACGAAGGATTCAGTACTAAGTTTGATAATAACGGCAAGAAAATCATGTCTGTTGTATTGTAAAATAATTGTTAAATATTTGTTTTAATATATAATTCTACAGTGAATATACAACGTGTAAATGAAATAATACTTCAAAGGCTTTAGAGTTACATTATGGTAGGTCCATATTAGAGGTACCTAATAGTTTTTGAGTAAACTACTGCCATAGATTTTACTGAAAGAAATCAGATGCAGATCACATGCAAAATTAAAATGACTTCTGTCACTTTATTAGGTACGAATCGAGTAGCGTAGGTACGATGCGCAAGTCGGTCTTTTATCTTTAATAGGGTTGCCATAAGTAGAAACGAAAAAGAAATATGATTATTTTGATTTAATATTTTTGCAGAGTGATTCCTTATGAAATACACTTGTTCATCCTTCAATATTATTTCGTAATTCTGTTACACGTTGTATAACTAAATATTCGGCGAATATTTTAAACAGCTACCTGTTGGCGTTATCAATTTCAACTGTGTAACTATCACGGTTCATGAGATACAGCCTGGTGACAGACGTACAGACAGACCGAAAGAAGGACGAACAGTGGAGTCTTAGTAATAGGGTCCCATTTCACCCTTTGGGTACGGAAGACTAAAAAGGCTGCAACAATTCACGCATGTACGACATTGCTATATAATTATAGGTGAAAGGTCGAGCGAGAGGCGATCCTATCAGAACAGTGCGAGCATTGTCTGCGGCGGTCAATGTTCAAGACGACAATGGTATCTTGTTTGGAAACTGGGGCACGGAGCTGAGCGACTACAGTGGAGGCACACATCCTCTTAAATGGGTCGGATCTCTGTCCATCCTACAGAAATACTACGAAAAGAAGAAGCCGGTGAAGTACGCGCAATGTTGGGTGTACGCTGGTGTTTTAACTACAAGTATGTAACAATATTTTCTAACAAAGTTATTGCTTCTTGTATTTTTACGACCTTACAATCTATTCATGAGGGCTGTTGAGAGGCAATTTGACAAGTTCTTTGGTCTGGTCTAGTTGTTTGGCTTCGGCCATGGCTATTTACTGCCCTACTGACAAAGATATGCCACCTATCGATTTAGCGCTCTAGTAGGTACGATGCTGCGTAGAAACCGAATAAAACTAGGTAAGATTGTAGTCGAGTAAAATTTTCAAAGTGATTGCTGACTTTTTTGTTTTCTATAAGTTAGCTTACTGGTATCGTGATGTTATGGTAATCCTCAGACGGGAGGTAGATATATGTAAAGTTGTGGACGCTTCTAAGACCAGAGCATGCTCAGAACCTTCATAGCTTAACGTTTTAAGCAAACGAGTGGTGTTATTATTTCACCATAAAAAGCTATCAGCAAAATATTTAAAAAGAACATGTGAGAACGAAATATAATATGTCTTTATAAAGTAATTATTATAAAGAAGTTGTGATTCACTATGATATGTAGAGAAATACAAGACAGACAGAAATACATGATTTTCATATCGTATATTCTTGATGACAATTCTTGAGAAAATGGCGGATGACAAAGATATGGGCCAAACAGACAAAAAGACTACCCGTGGAAGGCTTGTTTTACAATTACAGATAGTAAATACCTGCTTAAGACAATACACCCTCTCAGTCTCACCTAGCTAAATGGATCATTTGTATAATAACCGTTACCCATTTGTTCCAGTTTGTAGAGCATTAGGTATACCGTGTAGACCAGTCACAGGCTACGACGCGGCACACGACAGTCAGGGTAGTCTGACGATCGACATAATCAAAGATGAGAAAGGGAACACCCTGGAAGAGTTCACCAGGGACTCCGTATGGAACTACCACGTTTGGAACGAGGTTAGCTATGTTTAGAACTTAATAGAGCCATTATTTGATAGTTAGTGCCAATCACGTAAGTCTATAAAATATTTTGGCAACGAATATTAATAGGCTTTATCGGCTTCGATGCTGCATCTGTTTCTTATAAAACTATTCTTGGTTTAAGAGCGATGAATGAGTGCGGTTTATATTGAAAGAACGCTTTATTACGGTAGTAGTATGATTAGGTAAGACTGGCTATTTTGATCTAATATTCGCTCACATTCTTTTAAGAGATATCTCCGCTAAATCAGAACCCATTTTAATAACTCTTCGTTTACTTAAAACGATTATATGCCTACTATCAAATTAGTCAAATTGAAATCTGGTGCAGATAATATAATGTAATAGACTTAAGTATTAATTCTGTCGTACTTGTATTTTATCAAACTGGTTGAGTTCTTTATTAATTCGTCAACGTCCTGTTATCTTCCAAATGAAGTTTGCCTGTCTGAACGCGAAAAGCTTTCATATTACGTAAGCTTATTTATTAAATATCTTAAATTATTGAGGACGGTACTTCAAATGACCCATTGAACACAGTTTGATTCACAGTTCATTGTAAGGGTTTCGTGTAATTTTACATAGCGGCCCAGTGCCTAGCCAAAAAAGGTTTTGCCCAAACTTTGCTTTGACACACTGCCGCGCCGTGTGTTTAGATTCTCACGCTATTAAATTATTTATGAGTCATTGATTTGAAAAGTTACAATCGTAATATGTATCGTGTATTTACAGACTTTCTGTTATTAGTTTACTATTACTCGCTTACTCATATTAGTTTTGTTATTTGTTTATTGAAGTAACTTTAGTCTGAATTTTAATTTCTTTTAATTCAAATTTATATTATAGTATTAGCTAGCTGTTGAATGCAATTTGGTACGCGTTTGCTTCGTTTTCTAAAAACCCCATGTAAGCCGTTGGTTTTGCCAAAGGGACCAGGATGAAAAGTATCTTAATTCAAAAAATCGTCAAGATTGCGTTAGCTGCTAAGATGTAGGAACGCTTCCCGGGTATTACCTACGTCGGGATTAAAAGTAGCCTATGCCCGTCTAAAGGACGCAATCTATTTATGTACCAGCCGAATATAGGTAACCAACATCAGTCACACTTTCGCATGAATAATAAGTATTTTTTTATGTATTGATTTGTTTAGTATTAAAGATTAAAATTAACATGAGAAATGTCAGGTCGTGCACAAGGAGGAATTATCATAAGAGATTTCTTCCAGAAGTTTTAATGAAAGAAATTTGTATGTTTAACTTCAGGTATGGATGGATCGCCCTGACCTAGGCGCTGATTATAGCGGCTGGCAAGCGATTGATTCCACGCCGCAGGAGACTTCAGAGGACGTGTATCGTTGTGGACCTTCATCCTTGCGAGCAGTGCGTGATGGTGATCTGCAGAAACCATATGATGCTTCGTATGTCTTTGCACAAGTGAACGCTGACAAGGTACGAATAGTGGTTAATGGATAGGTACTTACATTATTCACACACTGGAAAGTATTTTGTCTTCTAGGAGGGTGTCACCCTGGCTAGTTGCTATCCTACCGAAAAAGACGTGCTGCCAAGCGTTAAAGCGTTCCGGTACGACTGCGTCACTAACCACCACGTGAGATAGCGGTTAATGGGCTAACTTTTAATTGTATACAAAACGATAAGGTGCTTTATCGCTTAGAGATAATGACCTCGAAATTATTGAAAGATTTGGCTATAGGTCATTTCTGCTAAAAAACCTGAGACTTATGTCTCAGGTTCTCTGTATTGTGTCGCTAAGCAACAGCATAATTAAGTAAACTAATAAAAGTCAAGATCATATAACACTTTCATTTTTTTAATATAAAGTAACTAAAATGATGTAGTCAATTTAAAATGCTCCAACTTTTGTTTTAGGTGCTGTGGAAATATTCCGGTGAAATCCAACCATTAAAACTTTTAGCACGTGATACAGTATCAATTGGGCAAAATATTTCAACGAAAGCAATTGGCCGTATGGAACGAGAGGTATGTTTTACAATCTATTATTTTAACCAATGTTAACTATTTTAAAACGGTTTTTAACCATTCTTTTTAACTGAAATATTGTTCATTCATTGTAGCGCCTGACTACATTGAAAACTTAAATAGCAAAATATCATATTGGGTAAATTGCTATTGTAACTGCGACGCTATGTTAACATATTAAACATTTGTCTAATGGCTTCTCAGGATATCACAAATCTATATAAGTACCCCGAACGTACGCGAGAAGAGCGGGACACAATGGAAAAAGCGCTCCGAAAATCGGAGAGCATCTTTGCAAGATATTACCTTAATGACGCCTTCAATGAAGTAACCTTCGATTTCGAACTTCGAGATGATATCAAAATTGGTCAGGACTTTAATGTGGTAAGTAATATTATAAAAATTATTATATCAAATATATTATTATTATTATTATATTAAATAGCTATAAACGTTCTTAAGTAGTATTAGAGATTTTTAAAGTTTTTTTTTTTTTTAAATTTATATAAAAGTATTAGCGTTTTTTTATGACAGAACTCTTCAAAAGAAGTAAGTAGGATTACTGCCGTGCTTTTTTATGCCGCCAAGCAGCATTGTTGCAATGCTGTATTCCGGTCTGAAGGGCCGGTGTAATTTTAGATGCATGGACTTTACACCTAATTCTCAGGTTAATACGTAATGGGCACAGGTCGGCACCTTGCAGGACCATCCTGGGATGTCCAGCGAAGTTTTATATGCGATGTTTTTCCACTTACCTATTTCGCTATTTTAAAATCCTTTCACTTTATTTTTTAAAAGGAGCCTCTCTAATTTTAAAACTATATGAAGACTGTAAGTGCCGTCGTTTTTTCGATGTAGCATGGTGTCGTTGTAATATAGAGCACGTTTCACATTCTCTCTCTGCGAAAGCGTAGTAGACCTAAGTTGTAAGTTTTAGTGTCTGTAAGTAGTTTAATGCGCTTACCAAAAAGAGAAAACCAGTGGACCAGTTATTGGTCGGACCGTCCTTACAAATGATCATTACATTACACATTTTGATATATTTCAGGTTCTGCATATAAGGAATCGTTCAGCAATAAATCAGCATCACGTAAAGGGCGTATTGCGGGTGGACACTGTGACGTATACGGGAGTGACGGGCGATGGAGTCAAGAAGAACGAATTCGACAAGGTGTTAGCGCCAGAGGCGAAGGAAAATATCACGTTGGCTGTCACCTTCGACGACTATTACAAGAAATTAGTGGATCAAGTAAGTTCTACGAATAAATTGACCCAGTATTTGCAAAATTGTTTCTATAAATTTCTATTAGGTTACCAATATATGTTTTAGGGTCTAGGAGATCATCCTAAGGAAACCGGCAAAGTTCTACATAATATTCTCAAAGACGTGTACTTAGTCTTACCAATCCGCATTGGGCTAGCGTGGTAATTCGACGTGGGTCCTCTAATTTTGAGAGAAGCCCTGTGCCTTGTATGACGATTTATCTCACATATGTACCTATGTACCATATCTATAACGATCTTATCTCTTAATTTTGCCCAATTGCTTCGAAAGCAGTTTAAGTGAGGCCATTATCCATTATGTTACGACTCTTAGGAGCCGAGAACACGATAATAGCGCAGGTTGGTGATGTGACTGGTAGCCCAATACGCAAAACGGCATGTAAAAAATGCTAAAATGTTAGGTATATTTTTAAACTAACCGACTGAATCGATCTTGAGAAAATTTAGGTAGGTATTCTGTTAATACTATACACATGCCGGCAAAATGTTTTAGGTACATACCTAATTAGAACCTAAAAATATTCTACAAATACTATCTTTATAAATTAGATTATATTCTTAAGTTATTCTAATAAATTGAAATACTCTTTCACAGGCATCCTTCAATATAGCGTGTTTGGCAACGATCGTGGAGAGGAACTTCGATTATTTCGCACAAGATGATTTTAGAGTTCGGAACCCTGACATCAAGATTTCTATTGACGGCAAACCGATCACACGGCAAGAGTGTACAGTCGTTGTGAAAGTAGAGAATCCTCTGCCAATACCGTTGAGGAATGCCAAGTTTTATGTACAGGGAACGGGTCTGGAGAAGCAATTGAAAATTGAGTTAAATGAGGTGAGTTTATTATTAACCAAAAAATGGAAACCAAAAAAAAGATATTATTTCTTACTAGAATGTATTATGTATATGTATATGTATATGTTAATAAATGTGGTTAAATATTGCAAAGTATTTCTTGCTATTATAATATGTAGGTGAAGGTAAAATATCCTATCCAGGAATACAAACTGTTTTAAAATTTTGATAAAAAGTTTTATTACACTAATAGACATAATTGTTTTCTATTACAGAATGTAGCTCCAGGGGCCATCGCAGAAGCGCAGTTTAAGCTTACGCCACCATGGGCTGGTAGGTTCCAAATATCAGCCAAGTTTACTTCCAAGGAGATGCAGGATGTGGACGGCTTCCATACCTTTATGGTCAAAACAATGGAAACAAATGGCATCCCATTAATAGACGCAGTTGAAACACGTCAAATTTAAAATCATTGGAATCTTCCATTGCGAGCTGTATTTTTGCAAATATTTATATTTTACCCATATTTTAATTATACTGTGTGATTTAAACCTTTTGTACGTATGTTGTGTTATTTTGTTTTTTTTTTAGGTAAGTGTTAGGTAAGGTTATACTTAGTAAAATAAAATAAGTAGGTATTAGATATTATTATGTAAGTTATAGTTTATTTTGAAATGTCTGTAATCGAATGCTATTTATACAGAATACAATAGCTTTAATATTTTACAATGCATGGATATTTAAATGATGTAACTTTGAAAATAAAAACAAGTGCCTTATGTTATTCAAAGTTAATAAAAGGGGATAGCTAAATTGGCAATGTACAAATGTGACAAAATATAAATTATTAAATTGTTCAAAAGTTAATGACAGTTGAAAAAAAAAAACTTATTCTTGAATATAGTCATAAGGTAGGTTCATCCCCAATAATTAGACAAGCGTTGATTGTGAATTAAGTTAAAATTTACGCATACCCTGCAGTGGACTGGTAACTAATGATAATGATAATGATTATGACGTATGTAAACTAGCTTTAACAGAACAAAACATAACTGCTAAAATGTAAATAAGTATTATTAAAGTTATACACCTTACAAGCTTTTTATTAAATATTTTTATAGTTTTAATTGATTATTTCTACGATAATCTTCTATTTTGTAGCTAGGAGATATTCCTACCAATCATGTTCCTATTGAAGTTTATCAAAGAAAAGTTAGGTTGAACCTTATGAAGAATATTTAAACAGGATTTTAAATTGAAGTTAGGTAGTTATATCCTTTACAATATAAGGTAAGTTTTTAAGGTAGTGTTAATCTTAAAAGTCAAATAAGATCTGGAACTTCTGGATTGTCAACGAATTCTGCCGAAGGTTGTTTACTCTCAAGATTTAATCTTGGATCTATATACTCAGGTTTTAATTTTGATTCTGTCATTTTTGTGAAATCAAGTACGTTATTGGCAGGACCTATTTCTAATAGTTCCCTTTTTGATTGCGCTGGTTCAACTTGCCAGTCTTTTATATTGTTTTCAGTGTACATTTGTGACATTGTTTTATTTTTTGTTGGATTAACACTGCCTTTTATGCTAAAATTAGCTTTTGGCATTGTTATAACTAAATGACCAGTAATTTGTGATCTTTCAGCTTTTGAATTTGTTGTATTGACTTCTTCAGGAAGATAAAGTTGAAATATTTTGTCTCTGATTATAGCTCTCACATAATTAGGCTGAATATCAACATCAAGTAAACTAGTATCCAAGTGCTTATAGACTGCTAAGTCTAAAACATATTTCTCAGGCTCTTCGTCACTAAACTTGAAGTCTATCTTTGCTTGGTTTATATTAAAAGGTCTGCCATCGTCAGTAAACAGTTTATATTGCCGCTTTTCTTCTTTTTTATCGTGACTCTCATAGCTTTCTATTTTCAGTTGCCTCATACGTTCAATTTCATATCTAATTTCAGGAGCGTGTTCTGTTTTTTCAGCCCAAAATTTTTTATTTCTTTCCTCTGGATCCATATCCTTATAAAGGTTTTCCCACTTATCTTGTATCTCTCTATCAAGGCGTATTTTTTGGGCTTTTCTTTGAGATATATAGTTTTTTTGTTCAAATATTATATCTGACCTTATAATACGTAGGTTTTGCAAAGCTTTAATGCGATCGGAACGTTCAATCTCTTTACCATCGAGTGAGCTAAGTTGAGGTAAAATGCCAATAACAAAATCACGATAGTTTTCGTAGTCCGTACACGGATTCCCAGTCAAATATAAATTTTCCAAATTGTAGTTGCCCGTAAGACTTTCGATACTGAGGATATCTCCAATAAAGTTTAGAGTAAGATCCAATTTTTGCAACGACTCGCATCTATCCAGATTTTCTACCACTTCAATATTATTAAGTGCCAAATTCAAATATGTTAAATGTTTTAATTTGTTCAAATTCTCTATTTTGGATATTAAATTACTTTGCATTAAAAGAATTTTGAGTTTCGGGCACCAGTCTTGTAAGTATTCGATTTTTTCGATATTTTCTTGATGCAAAGCGATCTCTTCCAATGGGGCCAACAAGCAGTCGTGATGTTCGGCTTTCTTGCGTACCAAATCCACTGTTATATTAACCATTTTCAAGAAATTATTTTTAAGGTTCACTGTGATTGTACAATGACAATGAATTTAAGATCATTGAGGCATGACAACAATGCCTTAACAACCGTTGCTATGTTACCCATCAATGAGAATACAAGAACTTCATACTCGCTTTGAACATTAATATGTCAGAGGGGCTAGTCAATGAGTATACAAGCAATAGAAGTAGGGTTCAGACTCATCAGACTGGTAAGGGCATCTTCTCCATTATTTACACGTAATTATTATATTCCTCACTAGCTTTTGGTCGCCTTCCTTTTATAAAGTTTTTTTTTATAAATACGGCGGAAATTGTGTGTTTTTCTGTAATAAAAAGTAGCCTATGTTACTCTGCGATCTTTTAACATTTTTAAATTCGTTAAATGGTTGCTTAGTTAGCTTAGCTTAGCTTCCTTTACGCCCTAACTAACCTATAGTTAGGGCGTAAAGGAAGGACGAACAAACATACATACTTTCGCATTAATTATATTAGTATGGACTGCAGAGCTAGCACAGGCAGGATACAAAAATTATATTTCCCGACAAGGGATATAATTAACGTGTAGGAATATAATTAACAGGGAATAGGAGAAGTTTACCTCCGTTCCATTACACATATATATTATTTGGATATTATTTCCCCTTCTGCGCCATTGCTCTGAGAGTTGATAAAGCTATGGGAGCAGACACATTTTTATCCTTTCCCCGGGAAGAAAATTGTCTTCTGCCCATGTTATTGATTAGAGGTCAGTGATCTAGGATCATCCTGGGTTCTCTACTATAGCAGTAGCTCCATCACCTGAGGGTTTTCTGTATGGCCAAAGAGTATAGTACAGAAGTAGTACGTTCTCTGTTCATATCCAAAGTGTTTGTATCCACTGTGTTATCTTCTTTGATGTACAGATAAAAGTAGCATTAGGTACTTGGTTTCTCATAAAGCCATCTTAGTTAGAACCGAGAAATATTTGTTGTTTATTAAGTTGATTTTAACTAGATCTCATATAAATATGGTTTATTCTATATTGTTATTCTATATTTACTTAAAGGATCTGATTATATTTTGAAGATAGGTAAGTAGTGAAGGGCAGGGCAATGATAGAATCAGCGAGATATGAAACGGTTATCTTTCCATCTCGGCAGCGGGTAATCCGTCATTTAACATTCCATCGGTGGCACCCGGCCCGTTCAACTCAAGCGTACTAAATTAATATCGCCTTGATGTAGAGGGTATTAAAATATTTTAAACGATGCCATTTATAATATAGCGTTCAGATATCAAGTCGCAAGAGCAGAACATATTTTATTCCACGAAACTGCCAAAAGACAATGAGGATGAAGGATTACTATCATCAGAGACTCGTTTTATTGTTATTGTTTGAGGTTAGGACGAAAAAAACGAAGACGTTGAAAAAACGAGAGACGTTTGGATGAAATAAGGCATGACAGAGGGAAAGACGGTGTTATTAGTAAAAGGCGCTGGTAGAGTGCGGCGCCCCGCGGTCTGTGTGTTTTTAGGGGCTTGACACAGCGGGGAACCCCGCCGCTTAGCGGGCCAACGTACACAACACAAATATTATTACCATAATTTTCTATTGCTTTGCATTCCCAAATGTAGTCTCTGCTGCTTATATGTAAGGTTTATTGTAGTCTGCCTAAATTTTTAACAACCAAAAGACAGATGCTTCTTACCGTACATGCACTACGTTCCCACTTATTGAAAGCAGTCAATTTAACATTTTGTTGTTTAAACAAACACCCAGTTGCTCTTTAGGAAATATTGATATTGAGAGAGTTATTTATGGCGTTGAATCAATATTGCATTCGAAATATTTCATTGAAAACATGTTGAAATTCTATTTACTTAAGTGTGGATTAGTTTTGATAGTTGCTGATAGATGGCGCTACTAGTAAAAAGTGCATCCTTATTTAAACAAATTGGTAGGTTCCCTGTGTAGTCTTTACATGTAGGATTATTAACAGGCCCATGCCCTCGTTGGTTTAGTGAAAAGCTTTTTCTATTACTGATCACGACTCATGAATGATTCCGGTTCCGGTAAAAAAATAGTTATCGGATTTTTCTGCTAACAAATTATTACCACCTCGGGTTTTGTAAAATGCCACTGAAGATTTGTTACCGATATCATTACTTGTGTCAAGCAATCGGATATCATTAGGTAGACTCCGGAAGTTTGATTTGAGTAAATTTGAACACTAAGTATCAAGTCTGTAAAAGTCACGGAGATATCAGATCTTAGGAAAAAAATTGTAATACAAAAGTTACAAAGATATAGGGCTATTGTATGTTGGCTATTGTGGACATCATAGCCCAAATAATACTTACGATGGTTGGTAACTGAGTAACCGGTATTTGGTATCGGTAAGGAGGGTTAGTATGCCGTAAGTATTATTTGGGCTATGATATTCCCATAGGTACTAGTTGGTACTCCTAATATTTATTTCACCTATCAAAGTCACAGTCCCGGAGATTTTCACCTTGAACCATCGCTCTCTACCAGGTGGTCTTCGGACGCCCGATCTTTCGTCGATCTTGTTTAAAAATATAAGACTGCTTGGTGAAGCGAGAATAATGTTGCCAAAACGAAAGGCCTAAATAAAGCCATCTGCCTCCCATTATTTCCAAATGAAAAGGTCTTTGATCAGATAACATAATAAAGGTAGGAACATCATTGTTTTAGGATTCCTAAAATCTCTTTTAATTATGTTGTAGTTATTAACTGTGGTAAATATTTAGGTTGAAGGATAAATATTACTTTTATCATCCGAAGTAAATGTTATATTTTAACGAAAACAGCCACGTTGAAAAATAAATAAAGTTGTGTTGATGGATAATTTCAATCGGCGATACATCAATCTTAGGTAAGCATTTATGTAGTAGATTGAGTTTCTTAAAAATAAATACAATCTTTATTAGTCCAAATAAGTTTTCAGATTATAATGAGATATTTTTTTGTTTGTTTCAAAGCGATGATCTCGGGTGGTATAAGTCGGAAAAATCTTTCTTGCCTTTAATACCTACTTGCTTACTTATTGAGAAAAATCACAGACTTTTTAACATCACGGCACGACCTTTATGAGGTATTCACTCTTTTCATTCTACTCTTGGATGTTGGTTTGCACTGTTTGCTAAGGTAAGCGGGTGGAGACAGGCCGGCAGAGTACGAGACAAATTTACTTATCAGAAATTGTACGCGCACGAACTAAATATACTGGGAAACTCTCGTATTCAAATATTATCTTTAGCCCACAATGTTCCACTACTGGTCACAGACAGACTAGCTCACTCATGGAATGGAGTGTATAAGAGCTTTGACCCCCACGCTGCTCAATTGCGGGTTTTTTCGATTATAGTTACGGGTTAATGATACTGATAATAACCTGACACTGATAGTGATAATAATCGGACAGTGATAGTAACAGGGCAGTGAAAATAACCGGTATTGATAAAAACCGGGTACTGATGATAACCAGGTAGTGATTATAACCGGATACTGATAAAAATCCGTAGGTGGCTTAACTCAGAGGCACGAGGTTGGAAAACGCCAGCTTCCAAGCTTGTAGCCTGCATTCTTGACAGCAAAACATAATCCGCCTGACTCAGAAATCGAACCTGTCACATCCTGATCCGATCCCGGAGCCTCCCAATAAGTGCCGGGGATGGCATGGAAAGGGTTTTGTAGGTAAAAACCCAACAAAACCCGATTCCCACTCCAAGGCCACCCGACTTGAATCTTTTTATAGGACGAAGAATAAAAAAAAGACCTCGTGATCCGATGTCAAATATAGTAAACACTAGAACAACGAGATATTCGGTCCATTATTCAATATAAAAATAGATTTAATTAGCAGCAGCCGGTTTCTGTTTTTAGCAACAATGCAGCGGTCGGATTCTGCAGTAGGTAGTTTTAATCTGTCTCGATCTTGATTTTTTGCGAGACACGTCTGACCCAATATCGGTAGGGCCGACTGGGTCCGGCGGAGTGTTTTACACGCAAATGTCAGTATCAGTCAAAACAACCGTCATCACTCTACCACGTCTGTGTTAAAGATAAAAAAAAATAAACGTGTAGTGGTACCCCACTTGACGGGTTCCGTGTTGATTTGTAACATTATTTCAATATGATGCTTATAAATTCTTAATCCAATATACATTTTTTTTTTCTTTTTTTTTTTTTTTATATACATTTTGTTTTAAGTATTTAATTTAATATGGCTTTCATTACTATCATCACAATTCACAATCATCATAATCATCACAAAGATTCCTGTTTCATAGTAGAGAGGAAATTGTATAGCTTAGTTCTCCATGACACAACGGTGAGCGCTATGAATTTCCGCAGAAGGTTTCGGGTTCGATTCCCAGCAGGGGCAATTAGGGAATTTATAATTTCTGAATATTCTCTGGCCTTGTTTTTGGCCGTGGCTAGTTATACCCTAACGACAAAGACGTGCCGTTAAGCGATTTAATTTTACGGTGCGATGTCGAGTAGAAACTTATAGGGTATGACTATCATACTTCCTAACAGGTTAGCCCGCTATTATCTTAGACTGCATCATCACTTACCACTAGGTAAGACTGCAGTCTAATGGCTAACTTGTAGTGAAAAAAAAAAATCACGCCATGCTCAAATGTGTTTTTTTTCGAGTATTTCATATTTTTCAAACATTTTTCAGGAGTCGAGCTCCGGCCGTCGTGCGACCGACAACAGTGAAGATCATTAAGTGCTGATTTTACCAATACTTTTGGAAACCAAGTTTAGTAAATCCTCGTTTAGCTATATGACCAAATGTTTTGACATTGCAGCCCTGAATTCTTATGTGATGTCTAAAGACGTTAGGCACTATCTTAAGTTACGGCAACGATTCGGCAGATCGTAAAGTTAAGTCGTAAATTGACACTTGACTGATGAAAAAAATATTAATTTGTTTTTTTTTAGTAACCTTAAATCCATACCAAAAATGAAAAATACTCGTATGATAGATAATACAAACAGAAAATACGACACCTTGTGGCAAGAACCAGAGACAAGTTAGGTTAATTAGTTTCCTAGTGAAAAACAATTGGCTAAAGGTAAATGTAGCTAGGTATGCCTAAAATTAATCTTCTTTGGTATAAATGTGCGTGCATCACAGCATCCGCACGGATCTCTACAAGTATTTAACTTTTTTATTCGGTAGGTACTACGTGCTACTTATTCCACATTTCGTGCTAAATTGCAGAGTTAATAAGATGTGATTTAAATATGCCAAAGATTTGTTATGGATCTTTATAACTATGGTTAATTAGTCGATTTAAAATATTCTTGGTAATTAAGATATGAAAAAAATACCGTCACAAAACACGAGAAATGAAATCCTGTAACATATCCGGCAGATATTTAATGAGTTTAAATAAAACCTTCAGATGGGATAATTTTATAAAATAGTGAATTTTTAAAATAGATTTCAATGTAACGAACCTTTTGTGCCCACTTTAACTATGGTGGAGATTCTATAACTATTGCGAAACTATCAACAGATCTGGTAGGTACCTACTATGGAGCTATCCACTGTAAGTACCTATGCTATTTTATTTCAGTTACAAGGCAATAGTTTAGTAGAGTGTGATTTTCTACCTAAGTCTACCTGTTCGGTCGCATGGAAGTTAACTACGCTTTAAGTTATTAATAGATGGCGCTCTTTCCATCCTTAACTAGAACTATAGTTAAGGATGGAAAGAGCGCCATCTAGTGAAAATAATCTTTACCAGTATCCCCTAAAACGAACTCCCTGGCGCAACGGTGAGCGCTGCGAGTTTAACAAGGGGTTCGATTCTCAGCATGAGCCATTTGAGAATTTATGATTTCTGAATTTTCTCTTGTCTGGTCTGATCTAGGCTTTGGCCGTGGCTATACCTACCAATAAAGACGTGCCGAAAAACCGATTAGGGATATGACTACCATACTCCCATAGCAGGTTAGCCCGCCACCATCTTAGACTGCATCATCACTTATCACCACGTGAAATTGCAGTAAAGGGCTAACTTTTAGTGGAATAAAAAAAAATTGTAACTATAGATGGCGCCCTTGCGATTCCATACAAATCGTAGTTAACTTTTACGCGATTGAACGGTCCCCCGAATGTCTGTACCCGCGCCTGTTACAGTAAGCAACGCATTAGATATGAGGTGCAATCGGCCGCATCAACTCACGCGCAATCAAAGATTCGTCTCGGACGTGGGCGTGGGAGCGGGGCGGGGGACACCGGCGGCCACTCTCACGTAAATAATTACCGGCGAGGCTCAAATTACAAGGCGCCGCAGCGGCCTGCCGATACATATTCATCACGTGTTAACGCCGCGCGTGACTGCTTCCTCAGGGCACTTTCGACCAGCAGCCTTAGCACAAGATTTGTTCACTCGCAATCGAGGAGTCGTTTTCGAGTATTGAATACTTGAAAATCGGAGTAATATGGATCTAGTTTTTATTGAGCTAAAGCTCAAATTTGCCAACTATGGGCCTCATAAAAAGGCTCAGAGTCACTCAGCGGGCGATGGAGAGAGCTATGTTAGGAGTATCTTTACGTGAAGAACTAGAGTTACCGACATAGCTCAGTGCGCGAAGTTTAAGTGGCAATGGGCGGGGCACATAGCTCGGAGAACCGATGGACTGTGGGGTCTTAAGGTGCTGGAATGGTGACCCCGCACCGGTAAACGCAGCGTAGGTCGGCCCCCAACAAGGTGGACAGATGACATCAGGCGAGTAGCTGGGAGCCGCTGGAGGCAAGCGGCCCAGGACCGTGTATTGTGAACTCCCTACAAAAGACCTATGTCCAGCAGTGGACGTCAATTGGTTGAGGTGATGATGATGATGATGATGATACACTGTACTTTAATACACGTAAAATACTAATTATCCAAATCTTGTACTAAAGCTACGGGACTGGGTTCACCGTCGACCAGCGGTTGTCATTTGGTAAAATAGAACTGCAATTTCCTTGCGCCAATGCTTTGAGATACTCATAATACTAACTGCCTGAATTAAATTATTTTATTCATCTACTGCTGCTCTAATCTCAACCAAAGTCTCTCGGACTTTGGTTTAGATTAGAGCAACACAGGCTAACCATCGTAGCGTAATGTTTCCGTAAATCAAAACTAGAATTATTTTATTACAAGTGCCTATTAGTAGTAAATATAAGTAAGTAGTAGTTAAATTAAATATATGTCCATAAAAATATACCAAAATATTAAAAAGAAAATGGACTGTAACAATATTAATATTAGAAGCAAAAATAAACTCTTTGTGCAGTTTACTAGGCTACACAAAATTGCAAATTCATTCAAGGGCAATTGTATATTATTTTATAACAAATTACCAAATGATATCTTTGATGTGTCTCTCAATAAGTTCAAAGTTTATATAAACCGTAAGCTTACAGAGAACTCCTAATATAATATTAAGGATTACTTAAATGATAAAAAAGCTTGGGTGTGAATTGCTGTAGCTGCATAGCTTAATATAAATTTACTGTGAGATGGTGATAACAAAAAAAAATTAACCCAGCTAAGTTTGTTGTGGGCTCTTCTTAGACCAGATCGCATTTGGAACCCTCGTAGCTTTAGGTTTAAGTTGGCGAACGAAGTTATCACCATCCCCTAACAATTATGTAAACATATATGTATGAACGCTTCATAAGTGCCTGTGATAGGCCTACATGAATAAATTTTGAATTTGAATTTTGAATTTCGTAAGTCTACCAGTTTAGTCCCTCTATTTTTACAATACCTGGCAGATTTTACCGAGAAGAAACTCACCAACTAAGTACTATTGGCTGCCTGGAAGAGATCGCTATTTAGCGATTACGCCGCCAAATTGTACACTATTTGTTAAATTTTTATTTATAATTTTACTTTATGTTTATGTGGTGTACAATAAAAGTGTATTGTATTCATTGTACACCACAGCCCCGGTTAGAAGGTACCTATTGAGAATGTCCTGACAGAAAAAAAAGAACCCAATAAATCAGGGATCGTAAGCATAAAAGTTTTAACACCTCTTAAATCCTAATTTATATTAATGGCCTCTAAAAAGCACTTAAGGATATCAACTAGAGATAATTTGCCAGAAGTCGATCATCAACGTCAATGAATTTCTAATTAGAAACATCAAATCGCGCACCGGATCCGGCGGTGTATAAGCGATAAATTATGCACTCTGGGAGAAGTACTAATTTCGATGCCGACAAATTTTCCACGAGCGCGATTTTAATGCGTTTCAAATAATGTCTGTAGGCAACGCTAAATGATAAATCGTCGAGGGAACGCCCCCGAGTCGAGTTTACTATAAATGACCGGGGGTCCCGTTCGGTCGAAGAGGGAATGAAGGAGACGGAGGTGTCTGCTAAAAAAGGAATGGTTTAGGTTAGCGCGATGGTGTTGAGATAATAACAGTGTTTCGCCCGCCGGTGCCCCTTTGAGCTCGCCGGTACCGCGCCCGTCAAATATCACCATTAACCGCAGTTTGAATATCCTCGCAAAATCTTATTAGAATTCATTAATCGAAACCCAAAATACCGATGTGATGGTCTCGTAAAACAATGGATATTAATAATGTTTTTGAAGAAGAGTAATAAATATATATACTTCCTATTCTTTTCATAGGCTATTGAAAAAGAAAGTTCTCTACATTCCTCGCCGAAATGCATACATAACCTAATCTGAAATGTTCAGATCGAAGATTAAATTCAATAGTTCTAATAAACTAAAATAATTTTGACGGCCGATTGGCGCAGTGGGCAGCGACCCTACTTTCTGAGCCAAGGCTGTGGGTTCGATTCCCACAACTGGACAATTTTTGTGTTATGAACATGAATGTTTTTCAGTGTCTGGGTGTTTATCTATATATTATAAGTATTTATGTATATTATTCATATAATTATTCATCAGTCATCTTAGTACCCATAACACAAGCTATGCTTACTTTGGGGCTCGATGGCGATGTGTGTATTGTCGTAGTATATTTATTTATTTATTTTATTTAAACCTTTCGTAGTTTTTCCTGTGGATAAGGATGGCTCTACAAACATATTTTAATCGGAATATTTTGGATTCGATTAATTATTACCTTCGGGCGTTAAAGAATATCCAGCTGAGTTTGTTGTAGGTATATTCTTAGACCAACGTAAGTATAAAACGTAGTTTTAAAGTAATGAATTCGGAAAATTACTTCAGTTCTACCCGCTAATTCAAACTCGCCACGAGGCAGCTCGAAGTCGCGAGGTGCATAAGTCCTGGCAGTTCACCTATTTCTTGTTACTCTGGGAAGATGGCAGTTGTCTGTGGAACCAGTTGCTAATCCTCCATTGCAAATAAAAGTTGGAAGCCCATTTACTTCCTGGATTAGTAAGGTACGGTTGTGTTCCTACGTTCCAGAACCTTCCAATTAGTGCTGAGAGCGCCTACAAAAAGGGTAGTGGGTAAAAATTATCCCGATCTTTCCCCCAAGAATTCAAATATCTGATTAGGTTATTTCCCCCTAACAAAACTGCCTACCCATAGAGAAAACAAAAATAAATCAAGTGACGCTAGTGGTAGAATGTGTCACCGGAACACCGCGTCCTCTGGGCGTGACAGGGCGAGCAAAACAAACAAGTTAATTGTATTTATTCAAATGCAGGGAGACGAGGGTGCACAGCAGTTGCTCTTCTCATGAATAAGCATTTCACAGTCTGCCCTCAGAACTATGTGCATTGTCATTGGTACGAAACAGTTGTGTCTTCAGTGTCATATGTCTCATACAAGCACTTTGTTCTTTCTATCTTCGAAAGTTTTGCTTAATGAAGCTTTAACTCTGTTTGATAGCCTCCGCATACCTTAAACTGATCTAAAAGATCTTATGGGTACAAAAAGGGAGATTAAATTAATTAAAGTTCTTTGTATTATAGCGTAGCGTGGGAGAAAGTGTTTTTACGGAAATCCATAGTTATTTTTAGAGCTTAAAAGTTTTACAAAAGTAAGTATTGGATAGAAGCAGGCGTTACTTTGCGGAATTCTAAGATATATTATGAAATTAAGCTTCATTTGCTATACCTACTCCTCGAGAAGTAAGAGAATCTGTATGGTGTAATTTATAATATCTTCAATTCTTATATTAACACCTAAAAGATCCTCGGCAATGTACCCTTACGTTTCGCTCCGAGTATAGCAAATTAAGCTTAGTTTTCATAAAAAAAGTAAGTTTTATTAAAGAGCTTTGCAAAAGATAAATAACTAATAATCCCGTCGGAGGAAGTCATTTTGGCTATACACTATAGCCAAATAATATACCTATAGCTTTAATAAAGCTTCAACTCTTTTTGTTAACATTCATGCTAGTAACATTTTGAAGGACACCCGTAATGTAACCTACTATCTCTGTTCTATTTATTCATTTTCTCCGGTAAAACTCTCCTTTGCTAGTTACAGGTAACACATCTTATTACGGTACTTATTCCATTTTAAACATGACTTCCCATTTCCTATCAAACATCTCGTTAACCCTTGCAATTCACTTATACCTACTCGATCGCCTTAAAAGCCTAATCCTCGTTCCTAATTTATAATAGCTTTTTCTGCTTCTTCACAGGTTCGTTTTCCGCAAATAGTCTCCTTTCCCAGTTAGAGGTATCACAACTTATCACGGTATTCATTCCATTTCAAACATGACTTCCCATTTCCTCTCAAACATCTAGTCCAACGATGTTAAAGCTGTCACATTCCACTACCGAAAACAAACAGCAGTTAGTGAGGTTGGGTCTGGAAACCAATTTACATCAGCTAACAATGCTGCCTCACTATTGTTAGGCTGACTCCGCCCAGTAAAGCTTACAATGAGAGTATGTAAATAACAATCCTCGGATCGTCTGCTGGAATTATTGATTTTTATATTATGTTCTTCTTCATCGATATTTGATGGCTTTAATAATAATTAATGAGACAATGAGAGTATGTACGTCATCTGGAGTCATTTCAATGTCCTTAATCGAAAGATAGAATCCCATCTGATCAGGCATTTTGAAGTGTGCTAACAGTTTTTTGTCGGTAGATACTTTACTACTCTATGGGTACCTACTTTGCAATAAATTAAGCCTAAAGTTGTAAAGGCATTAACTTTAAACTTTAAGCGTATCACCATAGCCAATTTCAATATTAGGCATATATACAAGCAACATTTCAAAGGGAATGCATGGAACACTTTGTACAACAATTTGAGCCATAGGCGTTAATACTCATAGGCCTGTTATGAGGAAACCCCGCCCTTCAGATCGAAACACAGCATTGCAACAATGCAGAATTAAGCATGGCGATAGTACTTTCCCGGACGAGCACTGTCACAAAAAGCTCTACCACTACTAAATTTTAGTACGAACGTTGTTATCTGTGTTATCCATACTTATAATAATACTGTAAATGGAAGATTTATGTACCTGCTTTGACAACGTACCTGCAAATTCCGCTTTAAATTATTGAAATCGTACCGTTAAAATCGTACCATTAAAATCGTACCATTAAAATCGTACCATTAAAATCGTACCATTAAAATCGTACCATTAAAATCGTATCGTTTCGAAGTTACAACGGGTGTAGAAATGCTAAAAGCAAGAGAAATGCAGAGGGCCGCCCCTCCGCGTATTATATAGTTTGGAAATAAAACTGGACCCGGTAGGTGGCGCTGCAATTAGGTGTCTTGGTTTTTTAAGATATTAAAACCGATAAAAACCGATTTGATGCCGACGAAGTTGTGCGGGTTTGCTAGTTATTACCTATTTATGATTCGCAATGCGTACTAGCAGTAAGAATCAGGGAGCTATGGGGCTCTAGTATTCCTGTAATAAGTAAATACTAAGTTTGAAAATGTATTTTCTTATTTAAGTAAGTCCAATCAGCGTATGATAGCATAAGCACTTTTGTTCCAGGCCGTACAATAAATCTTTCTTTTAATTAGGCACACCGCACGCCGCGTAATCCGATTCGCAACAGCTACTCACTCCCCCAGAACAACAATGCAACAATCGGATTGTTTGTTTGTACAAGATATTTAGCCACTTCCCCGCCGGATTAGTGGACAGAGGGAAGATAAACGTACCTAATAGTTGGGGCGGATCTCGGGCCCCCTAACGCTATCTATAATTGTACGACTTAGAAGATTGTGTCTCATTATTTATTACTAATCTCTTGCGCTACTAAATTTTACAAGTTTAATAAATACCTACTAACATACTTCAGAATAATAGTTAGTTTCTAAGTAGGTAACTTAGAAACTTACTTTTATTCTAAAGTATTTTTTCACAACCAGGTTTTCAAACGTAATAATTTTAGCACGGTTTTTAATATTTTTTTTGGGTAACAAATGTTAAAATGTAACGACCTCTCTGATGCAGTAGTGATCGCTGTGGCTTAAGTGGAGGTGCCTGGTTCGATCACTGGCAGGTTTATAAATTAATTAAAATTTCAGAATTTTCTCTGGCCTGTTCCTGTGGGAGGCTTCGGCCAAAGCTAGTTGCTCATCATGTGGAAGCTACTGAACGAATTTGAATCAAATGGGTTGATAATGATGATGATGACTACCACCACCTGGCCACATTTGAGGTGATGGCGATCAAACTTTAGACTGTAAATTAATATAAATGCTACGACAATACACACCTCGCCATCCAGCCCCAAAGTAAGCGTAGCTTGTGTTATGGGTACTAGGATGACTGAAGAATATTTTTATGAATATATATAAATACTTATAATATACAGATAAACACCCAGGTACTGAAAACACTATGTTCACCACACATACATTTTCCAGTTGCAGGATTCGAATCCACAGCATTGGACTCAGAAAGCTGCCCACTGCCCCAATCTGACGTGAAACTATCGAATATGCCACTCTGTTGGAAATATCTTTCCTAGTATCTTTTAAAATCCGTTTAGTAGGTACGATCAATAGGTACATAACAGATTATTGAACAGAAGCCTTATAGCTGAAGATTACATGAGAACAACATGAGCAAGCTGATAAAGCCTTATTAATAACTTCGTAAATAATATACCGCGGTGCTAAAGCGCAAATGCATTTTGCTGTCTACACTGTCTTAGTTTAATGGAATTTTCTTTGGTGGGATAGGGAACTAAAATTAACGTCATGAAGCGTTCTTTTCAAGTTGCGTATTAAAATTATTCCCCGTAATTTCGTCTCCCGGAGAGACAACAACTCCATAGAACGCCTTGTTGTGCAGGGTCAGGTAGAAGGCACTAGAGCGCGCGGTAGGTCACCCATGTGTGGACCGATCAGATCAAATCTTCAGTAGGAGGTACCCTGCATGAGTGTACCAGTCTATCTGCAAATAGGGAGAATATGGCGAATGATCATAAGGCGAGTAACAACTGCCACAAAAAATGTCCTACCATGATGACCACGACCTGCACCATTACCCACGATTTTAATCTTCTTCCAGAGTGTTACGACAAAGAGAGATTAAAATTATTACCGTTCCGTACCGAGGTTGCTAAACGGCACCATTTTGTTATTATTAAGTAGCCAGTTGTAATTTTTTGTATAATAAGAATATTTTACGAAGACCTCAATCCCGGAAATATGGAAAGCCAAGAGGGATACAGGAACATCGGATGCATATAATTTTTAATTTATTTTAATATTTCCATCTAAGAAACTGTTTTATTATATAACTTTAAAATTAGCTCGAATTGTAGTATCTTGATGTTGCGAAGTTTACTTTTACAAAAATAATTATTTATATTGTGAGGACATTTTTTATCATTTTTAACTGAATTACAATATTTTATACATTATACTAATAAGTACTAGTATCTCCAGTAATTCTCCATTACAGAGTAAACCTCTTTGGTAACTAACTCGCATTATAACATGACACCCGACTAATACCTATACTATTTAAATATCTCATGTTACAAATACGTGCGTAAAACTATTCCTTGTAATCCATTCTAAGTGCGACTCACTCATGGATGATTTTGATGCGTTGCCGAGGGATGCTCCACCTTCAGTTTTATTATTAGTAACATTATTTTCTTGAAGCATTCCTTTCTTGTGTGATCACTTAGGAAACATTTAGCACTTACGTTATATAGTTTTTTAAAATCCTTACTAAAACACCCCAATCCACTGGCACACAGCCTACTGATTGTGGAAAGAATCAGAAGTCTGAAGCGGGCAGAAGTGCTCGATACTGTACAGACTTGGGGACACTGGCCCTCATAACTGCAAAGTCATTAAGAACTTCAAAAAATCTTTTAGTCTATCGAACGATTGTAGATGTCAATAAAAGAAGAAAAAAACTAAAACACATTGTATAGCGGTTACATAGTAGTCTCGTCCGGGGAAGCACAATCGCCAAGCTTATTTCTGCCGCCAAGTAGGATTGTTGCAAGTCTTATTTCGGCCTAAAGGGCGTTTTTGCCGGCGTAATTACACACATAACCACATAGCATAAAATGATGGACACAGGGCGGCATGCTGCAGGACTTGCTGCTCGTCAATTATGGCGACAATAAAAATGCGCTATGCAATGTTTTGGCTTTTTCTATCGGGTGCAACAATGTTTTCTCTCTATCTGTCATGAGCTGCTCATGACAGATAGAGAGAAAACATTGTGAAACTGATCACAAACAGCAAATTTGCCATCTTTTATGTAATAGATGACCACCCGTGCAACACAGCTGTTTTAGGGAATACGGTTTTGTCTTACTGTTCAAGGACTCCCAGCGACTTGTATGATGTGGTTTACCACGTCTTAGGGTGTCTTACTTTAGTATTAGATATCTTTAAAAGAGTATTTGAGAGTGTTTGATTGAAAAACGCCGTTCCAAATCTCTGTTATCCTATGTAAGTTTCTCTATTAGATTGTTTATTTAACAAGTATACAATGCTAAGCTCTCGCACAGAACTACGGTTATTAAGTCTAATATGAGTGTGTAGTGCAATAATTTAATATGTACCTATTGGTATTAATAGCAGTGGCGTGCACTTCATACACGCACAAAAGCTCTGCATACCCTAAAATTTTTGTATAACTCATTAATGCGAAGGATTATTCCATTTTATGGCATCTGCCTTCTTTATGCATACCCTGGTCAAAAACCCGGTGCACGCCACTGATTAATAGTACCTAACTAATAAAAATATTTGGGCTGAGCTTAACTTAACAACCACAAAGGATCTCATTAATAAGCAGACCAGTTCGCTCTCCTGTGAATTCACACCATAGACACGTGTCAGGGGTAGTTTTGCTTGTTATGTGTAGTTACTAGTTACACAGGCACTTGATCATACCAGAATATTTTCGGTTTGTTTTCCTGTCTGTGTTAATAATCTGTGAATTCCTGCTTTATACCGGATTTTATACCTAACGTTGCAAACTAAAATGCTACATGGCCGCTCAATGCACTTTTACATTTCCACATTTTGTTTGCTAATTTTAGTAGTCTTAATAAAATCAAATATAAGTAAAATACCCAGGTAGGTTAGGTTAGGTTAGCCTTTATACCTACTTAAATTATTTATCTTCATTGATTATTTTTATAAATAACTCATAACTCATAAACTGTATTATTTTCCGTCGAGATAATTCTAATAATTCGTGTGAAACTGAAAACCTTTTATGTATATAAATCTGTTATGTGTTGTACCCAAATATGTTGTCACAAGTCTGGTCAAGACCAACACATCTTTCATCATCGTCGTATAATTTTGGAATGTAGCTTCTTTATTGTTGATTGCCAAGTTGGAATAGTTTATTGATAACGTTAGAAACAATGATTTGTCATAATTACCGTGGGAAGTTTTCATTTAAATATCATTAAAATGTAATTACTTATTTCTATGCATTTTGGTTAACTTAGTGTGAATTTTGAACTAAACCTATACTACTTATAATATTACCAAAAGAATGAGATAAGAAATTCAGAAGTGATACTGAATTTCTTATTTCATTGTAATATTTGACGGAGCAAGGAGATGGCGTACCTTATAGTAATTGTCTTTTCACAGGCAAGCTAGGAACATGTCCTGAAAAGAGCCGCCCTGTGTCCATTAACCTGTCTTCGGTCAGGGTATGCATAAAACAGATACATGGCATAAATGGAACAAATTCCCTCCAATACGAGTTATATAAAATAATTTGGGTAGGCAGAGCTTATGTGCATCTATGAAGTGCACGCCACTGATGGCGGTAGTACTTCCCCAAAGGAACTGTCGAAAAAGCTTTACTACTACTGAACTACTTTTGCTAGCTCGCAGTTCAAATGCTTGTCTGTTTGCACCCTTAGACATATTTGCATTGGACGCTTCATTAAAGAAATACCAATCCAAAAAAAATGTCAACACTCTTTAACAAAGTTGAAACAAAAAAATATTAGTGAAACAAGCTCAAGTCCGTGCGACCCCTGGCGTGCGCCCCCCGCGCTTCTACCCCGTCTCCAGCAGAGCCTCTTTCTAACCAAAATGGTGACAAAGTGACAATTCAAACATTCAACTCTAATGTTGTTTAGAAATATTCAACGGGACAACAATTCGCTTTATTTATGGCTGTGTTGTCGCCCACAATGGTCTCGCCTTAAATTCTTTTTAAGCTGTTTCATTTCCGGACGTTGAAACGCTATCGTGACTTAAAACTTGTCTATTTTAAATATCAAAGTAAAATGTCTTTTAAATCATTCAACGCCGAGCTTTTACTAAAACGTAAGTAGGACGTATCTACACCTATTCACTTTTTATGCCAATAAATTGTAGATTTTTAACTTTTAATAAATAATGGAAATCCCTAGACCTTACTATTATTATAAATGCGCGAGTGTGTTTGCTAGTTAATAGGTTTGTTCTTCTTTCACGCAGCAGTAGCGCAACGAATTGACGTGATGGTTTGGTAAACTCACTCTAGAGCGCGATTGGTATAAACTTATAAAGGTATTGGATTGAAGACAGAATACCTGTTATCCCGAAAAATTACTCATATCTACAAACGAATCATTGGTTTCTGGTTTCCTTCATGGAGAAACATTCCCATCATTAGTAGACAGGTAGGAAGAGGTAATTTATTATCATTTGTGATAACAATTACTAAATTTTAACAACCTGTACGCGAGAAGTGTGACAAACTAAGCTCAACATTGCTCTCTGTTTTGAAAATGAAGGTTTGTGTCCAGCTAAACTCGTACTTGTATGATACGATGGCGATATCTCTATATCCTATTCTGTTTTGTAGTTTTCAGTTAACGGTTGTTGTTAACGGTCAACTAATGGGCACGGATCTCTCGGAATGAGAAGTTGTTAGGCCCTATACCACGCTGCTGGCCAAGTTATCATTCTTAGACTTCGCACGTCTTTGGGGATATTTAGGAAAACTTTCAGGCATGCAGCTTTTCGTGTGATGTTTTCCTTCACCGTTAGGGCGCCTCATGCGAGGCCGAACCAACAAAATTAGTGTCAAGTAAGATTATTCAAAACAAAAACAAAAATCAATTTAAAATCCTGTTTCTTTCTTTTCAGCATGGCTCTCTTTTCATTGTATTTAACCTCATTGTACAACAGCTCACCAACTAAGCTGAGGAGTATTTACCCCGGGGCCAACAGGGCCATGGGCCGGGGCGGCAGGCTGCAAGCAGTTCAGTTTCTTTCTCTGAATGAATTTTTAGTTTCGACATTCATTATCATCATTTGAATCAACAAACTGTTGGGTATTATTTTATAATTTTTTTTTGTCTTTTTGGGGCGTCAAACCATACCGACCCAAAGCGCTGGTAGGCAATGGTATGCTATGCCTATGGTAAATCTAAATGAATAGGAACAGTTCTGAAATACTCGACCCAAAAAATCGGCGTTACCCTCACAAAACTTTTCGGCAAATAACAGCAGCTGTGTTCAAACGGGAGTTAGTTTATTTTTGTATTATTTAATTTGTCCGTACATTGTGATGCGCCTGGGGTAATATTTCCGTATTTACATGCGGAATCCGGCAGAAGTCAAGTTTGACAGTGTCAACATGTCAACTTGACAATGGCCGTCACACGTCAGTCTGTCAATTGGGAGCATGAGAAGCGGGTAGTCCCAAGAGACAATGGTAACCAAAATTTATATGCATTTTGATGGGATATTTTTTTATACGTTCATCGGTTTATATTTATATGGGTACATGCAAGTAAGTTTTTAAAGTAATATTTCTTTTAGCGCATTATGAACAGTGCTCGTCAACAGGAATAAAATTCGAACCGGTTTTGGTCATTAACCCCGGTATTAGAATCTGTTAAGGTTTCAGTTTCGTATTTTTTAACCGGTTAAACTGAGAAACCAGTTCTTTTTTAATTTCAGTCGATTTATTAAAATTAACCGGTTTTAAATACTTCAGTTTCAGTTCTTTGTATGAATCTGAAACGGCAGAATGTTCAAATGGTCAATAGCCGTATAGCTTTTGTCGAATTAAATGAGTGTGGATATCTAGTTTTAAAACATGGTAAACATAGTTTCCAATGTAAAATTTGATATGCTTAATTGTATGATATATAGATAAAAATATTTATAATTATATTTTTGTTTTATTTGAATTATTAAGCTCAGCTTTAATTAAATTCAATGATTTTAAAATCGTTTGCTATCAACTCCAAAGTAGTATACGTAGGGACATCATTGACAGTGTAAGCCCATGTTCATGAATTGACGTAGTCCATCTCCATACCTCGTAGAGCACGTTAAGCCATTGGTGTCTGTTATACCACCATATCCGAAACGTGATAATCTTTAAAACCTTGCAACAGAAGCAAGCAAAGTCTATAGAGAAATCTCTAGAGGAGGCCGGTCTTCACAGTCCAGTTCAGATGTTTGTTGTCTATTGACTCTTTAATGCCATAAAACAAAGAGTCTGATTAATAATTGCAGCATTACGTCGCAATGCCTATGCAGTGTTTTTTCACACTAAAGCTGACACCTGGAAAAAAAACCTGCATAACTTTGTCAATGTTATTCCAGGTTTATTTGTATCTTGCTATATTGCTCGAATATTTCAGGACTTTCCCATAGTTACTACAAAAGTGGGTCACGCATGCGTTCCTCCCGCTGCTGCCGGGGATGACGGGCTGACAAAAGGCACATTAAAATATACAAATTCCTAACGTTTAGCTGATGAGCGATCGGCCCCAAGGCGCACGTTAGTCGCAAGTGTATTGGATGCATTGAAATTAATTGCCTTACAATACGCCGCTACTGGTTTTGTGTACGGAATCTTAGAAATTTTACTCTTGTCTAGGACATAAAAAATTATGCGTTTCGAATCTTGCTTCGGTGATAGAGCGATTTATATTTATTGTGACATTTAACAAGAATTAGTATTATTGACAATTTATTTTAGGTACCTGTTTCTTCGTATATTTATGTGATCAAATAAGAGATTAGAAGATAGAAGAGAAGAGCTACAGATACCGACATAGCTAAACAAGTCGCGAAGCTGAAGTGGCAATGGGCAGGGTACATAGCGACGAACCGATACAAGTTGGGGTCCCAAGGTGCTGGAGTGGCATCAAAACGCAGTGTTGGTTGGCACTAAGCGAGGTAGACAGACGACATCCAATGAGTCGAAGGAAGCCCCTAGCAACAAGCGGCCCAGGGACGTGGATTTTTCATCTGCCTACAAAATAGTTATGTCCAACAGTAGACGTCAATCGGTTGATGAAGTGATGATAATGATGTACTGTCTCATGCCGTCTTGAGACGCATTACATTGATTACAGTTGTCATTTATTCTCTTGCCGCGGGTTTCGTACGAGGTGACTAAGGGAATGTAAAAGAGAACGGGTAGCAAGTCCTCTGTGCTTTTACTGCAGTCACAGTAAATGACTTCGATTACTAAACCGCCCAGCGAGGTGTTTATGGTCAATCCCTATCATTGGGACTATCATACGACAGTCAAGGTCACTAGACATATTCAAAAATGCTGTTAAAGCCCATTTTCTTGAGCAATAAAGACGACAGTGATTAATTCTTACTCATATTTAAGTATGTTTTAGTATATATTAGTTTATTATTTTTTATATTTATTATTATTAGTATTTTATGTGTGTAATCTTGATAAGTATTAGTGTGTAATTGTTCGTAAGTATGTATATAATAATAATAATACACCCCACCAATCGGTTTCACTTGGTTTTCCTAATCCTAAGGTTGCCTGGAAGAGATCGCTACTAAGCGATAAGGCCGCCCTTTGTATCCTACTTTTTAAGTTTATTTTTGTTGTGTCCATTGTTTTTTTTCCTATTTGTGGTGTACAAATAAAGTGTATAAATAAATTGGGAAGAGGCTTTTAGACAAGGATTGGACTGTTATTATCTATTGATGACCTGTCTCGTATGTACCTCTTAGCATGCTCGAGTTAGATCTTGATAAGGTCTTACGATCCCCGAGTTCAGTCAATGATTGTCATAAAGATGCACTTCTTCATTCATTAATTCATTAATCCACGCACAGCTTCGATCCCGGTTATTATCATAAAGTTGAGTTAATGACCGCTTAGCCGACGTGAGTAAAAAAAAAAAAAATTACTTGTGACTAAGGAATTTAATTTTGTGACGACAATTTTGATACTTCATTATATGGTGACGTCACAAGCCTCAAATAAACTTACAAACATGATACAAACTATTTAAATATCATTGAGGAGCTATAATGCAGTCTGGAAATCGATTAGGAATATGTGTTTAATATAACTACGATACCTCTAACAGGTTAGTACGCTACCATTTTAAACTGCATCATCACTTACCAGCAGGTGAGATTGCTGTCAAGGGCTAACTGGTAGCTTGTTTGTGTGATATTAAATTATGAAACATCACAGTTATACGAGTTATAAGTATTCGAACTGCATACAGAACTAAATAAGCCAATGCTAACATGATAGCGTAATAATACAAAACATTTGTAATGATAAATTAACTTTGCGCGACAATTAATATAGTTTACGTTGAAATTCGTTTCGCCGTTGGACGAAATTTATGGTTTGTGTACACAAATATGATGTATAGACTCTTATTCTCGCCCCATTTGTAACATTCTTTGTATGCGATCACACCCGATCGTTTAGGACAATAGAAAACTGCAAACGGGCGTCTGAAATAAATCGGGACAAGCCCAAACAAAACGGGACGTTCGACGACGTCGCACAATGAGAGATTAATGGCCGCCTCTTTGTTATCACTTGATGCTCTTTACGTGTTTTGTGGTCTCGTTTCACGGTTTATTTGCCACGTTAAATATATCAATGTGCGTTAAATCGCTCTTTGTTTAAAACAAAAAGCGATACTTTAAAATTCAATCATTCAATTGAAATATTGAGCCAAGGCGTTTGTCAAATATTTACTGCATAGAAACCGGTCAAGTGCGAGTGAGACTCGTGCACCGGATGTTTCCTACCTTGGAAGGAAATATAATATTTTTAATAAGTATGCATATTTGAACTACCTAAGTTTGTTTCAAGAGATTTATAAGCGAAATAATTTTCCTACGATGAACATCCTGATTAGCTGTAAGTAATCCAAAACCGTTGTGATATCCTTGCAATTGTGCAAAATGTTTTGACCTCATGTTTCTAAAAATTATGTTTCTTAGAAACTATGAACTGGATACTGGATAGAGGTTCAGGAGGAGCCGAATTGCCAAGCGAGGTCTACCGATGCTCTGAAAATATTTATAAATTTAAAATGCTTATAAAAATTTTCGGAACCGATAGGTTTTGAACTTGCGACTCTCTGGCAATCGCGGCCTGAGCGCTCTCTCCAATCAAGCTACGGCTCTCCTACCGTCGATGCCGAAATTAGTGTATGCCTTTACATCAGTCATCAGAAATTTATAAAATCGATAATTCCTCCAAATTAGGTAAAAACACTAATAAAAATTATAAAACATATTTATAGTTAAGTAGGTTCATATAAAATTGAGCTATTAAATATGTACTAAAAAAGGTGATCACTACCAACCCGCAACCTTGAAGTGAGGCCTATATCGAAATAAATATATATTTTTTTTATTGTATTAATTGACGGACCAAGAATATGGTCCACCTGGTAGAAAACCATCGCCTATAAACAAAGCAAGGAAGCACGTCCTGCAATATGGCGCCCCGTGTCCATCAATTTGAGGCGTAGGTGTGAAGCCTCATGGGCCTGTAATTACACCGGCAACCACGCCCTTCAGACCGGAACACAGCATTGCAACAATGCTGCTTAGCGGCACAATAAGCATGGCGAAAGTACTTCCCCGGACGAGCTCTGTCACAAAAAGCTGTATTACTACAAATACAGAAATATATAGAGAAATTAACAAAACTGGGCTTACCTAACCGCCCAGTACTAAACATTTTGATCACGGCGTGTATCGCCAAGTGAGGCTTATATCGATGCTCGTAAAACTGAAGTGTGTTGCGGTGTAGGAATCCACATAAAAGTTTAAGTCCTTGGCTGGATCCTGGGATGCTGGAACCTGGTGCGTGAGAGTAGCTTTTTTGGTCATAAAACGCGCGTTTTTTGTGTCGCGTGATAGCTGTCGCCTTATCGACGTGTCGAGTTGTCGACGCCTCCAGCCGCCCGCAATCAAAACACCATTCGAGGCGGTCGTTAAAAATGATATAAAGTTTAATTTACAGCTGGCGCGTCTCGGATTAACTGTTATCGGTAATATAATGTCCACATTCAGGCCCAACGTGGAAATTGTTTCCTTTGTTGTATTTAAATAATAATAAGCTATTTTATTACTTAATATTCTTTCAGATACGTTAAGGTGAGCTTCACCTTTTTAATATTTGAATTGGCTATCTACCTAGGGAATTTTTTATTGCCTCTCTATACTGTTTTATACTAATGTTAGCTTACTTTTATTGTAGTGCTTGAATGGCTGAAGCACTCAGTTTATAAGGAAGTGGAAGTGGAGAGAGAAGATTTGGCGTAGTCATTTTTCTCGTCAGGGTTCCTTTTCCGACGATGGCGACTGTCGGTATACAAATTAAAGACGACTGTTTAACACATTTTTGGGAAAGTAATTGAATTGGGCAGCAGACCTTGGAGTGTGCACTATTCCTCCCCAGTATATAAGAAAATAATTAGTGCTAGGAATTAGAGGGTATAATGACTGGCCACACTAAGCTCAGGAGTTAACGTAAGACATTACACCCATTTTCAATCTACTGTTGTTTAATTTTAGGTATTTTTTTTAAATGCACATATAACTGATAAAAAGGGCATATATTAATTTCAACACTGGTGGACTGAGAGCCAGAGTTGCAGGTTCAATCCAAATTAAAAAAACTAGAAATTTGATATTTCCTCCAAGTGAAACACTATGATAAAAATTATAAAAAAAACGATTAACCTCGTACCTTCGAGAGCACGTTAAGCTACCGGTAAGCTTATTATCACAGTCATCTTAGTGAAAATAAGCATTTCCACTAAGATGGCTGTGATAATAATCGTGACTTACCTCATTAAAGCAGAGTGGTGGAACAAAGCACTACATCGTTTGCTCTGTCAAAGAGGGGAAGGCTCAGTTCGAGTTGAAAAGGCTGAGAATAAAATGAACCTTAATAAGGTAAGTTCTGAAAGCTTGTCTACGCAGTGACCTGCCCCAGTCGCCAACGCTGCGCCCTGCGGGACGTATTGTTTACGATTGTACACCACTTCTACTACAATGATTTACAACCGCCTTGCACCCATAAAAGTGGGGACAACGCACTAAAAGATACAAAAGGTGCTAAAGAAAAAGTAATATATTATAAGTTGGAGCGAACGGATATAAAAGTTCGGTGAAATATATCGGTTTTTTAGTGTCGACTACGAGTGTTTGTTTATACACATTGGTGCGATTACGCACGCCTTTTCGGTGCTCGCTTCACAGTTCACACTCATTCGTCACACGTTTGCCCGTGCTAACCTTGTGTGGTATAAGGTGTGTGAAAATATTATAAGGTTATTGCTTTAAACGGCCGTCATCATCAATCTTAGCCAGATAATTTTCACTGTTGAGCCCAGGCCTCCTTTTTCGGAGGGCTTAAGAGCTTAGATTCTTCACGCTGCTATAATATCGACGGGTGGGTTTTAATTATTATTCTTACACGATGGTCATACGATCATGCGAGAAAAGATACAAGGAAAGTGGGGTTTTGGGAAAAAGAAGAAAATTCTTACTTTGAAACCTACGACAGTGCTAGTGCCCAAAGTTTAAGTTTTAAGTAAGGTCGTTGACCTTCGTTTGAAGAGGTAATTTAAGAAGAAGCTGGTCATATAGGACCGACGGCTTAACACGCTTTCCAAAGCAAGGGGTAAAATGGTCAATTTCCTAATTTCCGGCTACTGAAAATGTATTCCATAAAAAACCTTAAGTAAACTGAAGTAAATTACTTTCCAAAAGGTTACCATAGTTTAATCAATACTGAGGTTTTATTTAGTTATCAATTTCAAATTTTATACGAGTATATTTTACGATTATCATGTCGTCTAAACCTTTAGTTGAACGACCAATGCTGGACATAAGTTACTGGTAGGATACTCGTTTCATTTTGTCCACAAGATTTACCAAACAAAAATTTGTAAACGGAAAAATTATTTTTTATCGGAGTTTATGTTTAAATTTCACGGCGTTGTGCCACATATTATGTATTCGTATGCAAAGACGTCGTCTCTTCACCAGAAATTAATAATTCAATATCTCCAGATAAAAAATATCAAACTTATTAGTGCTATCCTTTTCCTATCCTTGAATATAAGAGTGACGCAACTCACTGTATTGTTTCATCTAAATCTAGTTATTAATTTCGGCCCTTTGTCAACTAATAGGTTCGTTAATATGGTTTTCGGTTACTGTAGTTTTCCTATGGCTTTATCTTTTTATTTACAATTAAATCACACTCAATAGGAATACTTTGGGGCTAATCATAAATTGTTACCTGCATCGCCGGCTGAGTGACTCTGAGTTTCTTATAAGGCCTATAAGAAATCACGTTTCTTATATTATGGCATCACTGTCAAAGCCCATTATTCGTTCATTCTTTAGGATATACCATATCGAGCTTAATATTCAATAATAATCATCATCGTCATCCCATTACCGGCCCACTACGGGGCACGGGTCCCCTCCAGGAATGAGAAGGGGTTAAGGCCGTAGTCCACTAAGCTGGCCCTGTGCAGATTTTTCCTTTGAGAACATAATGTAGAACTCTCAGGCGCGCAGGTTTCCTCAAGATGTTTTCCTTCACTATTGAAGCAAGTGATATTTTAATTACTTAAAACTCACATAACTTAGAAAATCTAGAGGTGCGTGCTGGGATCCGAATTCGGCCGCCCCGAGGGTGAAGTCGAGCTCCTACCAACTGCGCTGTCACAGCTTCTGTTTTATACACCACCGTTATATTTTATTTGATAATAAATAGTCGCAAATTTAATAAAAAATTAATCGTAAGAATTTTAGACTCTTAAGAATATTTGTCATGACGTATGTTTCTCAAAATCCATTACGATATTCTACCAGTGTCGCTTCAAAACTTATCAATACAATTCAATGTGATAAATATTTATTTAATGTTTTTGAAAAGGCTTTTCGCCATGATTTATAGCTGAAGTAACATTAGAAATTGTACACCATGAGCAACGACTTGTGATGATTTACTGCTGACTGACGTGACTGATCGTCGTAGGCCTAACGATAGTCATAAAGAATCCTATAACTTATAAGCTATCACTGCCGCAACCTGACCCTTCGTCACCACCGCGCGGCTTGAACGGTTTTGTTTTTTCAGGCGACCTTTCACCGGCTGCACAGCCTCCTGTGTCGACGCTACCGCTGCACACAAAAAATCGCATCGCATTCATACATAATCTTTAAGGATTTATTCCGACCGCGTTGCCCACCCACGTGGTGGCATAATTCTTCCTGAACGAGCTAACTTCATTATTGTGCGTGAGATACAATAGTTAAGAGCAGGATTTATAAGTCCAACACGTTGACTTCTGTTTATAGCAGGCCGTGGGGCGCGGGGAACGGATTACTTGCGCCTGCGCAGCGATTTATGGCCGTGCCTCGATAAAAGCTTAAATACTCACAACTGGAAGTTATTCAATGGGCTGCTGGTGTGAATGCGTAGTCAGTAGTGGAAGCGGTTAAGTGACACTGTCACAGTCCGCGAGTGTGAAATTTCTCAACACAACAATTAATCTCATTCATAACAATTTAAAATGATACCTAAAGTTTATTTCGTTAGCTTTTTGTGCTAATTCTGTTGTAGGTCCAAATCTTTGAACTTTACGAAATTCATAGGTCTAAAAATAGGAGTATTACTTATTCTTATCCACGAGAAAAATACAGAACTACTTTTTGACCGGTCAAATTTGTTCAGATTAGAAATGAGCTGATGAATTAATGAATACACTTTTAATTAACACTACAGAAAACAGAAAAACGAATACATTTGTGTAGGTACTAGGAAGGAAGGAAGGAATTAAAGATAGTTTCGTCTTTTGACCATGAGGATCTTTGATCAGTGGTGTTACGTTTTATGCAATACAGTCAGCTATGATTCAATTTGGCAAGAAAAGAAGCCAGCGTGTTTAACCTTGCTTAATTTTAAATTATTTATTAAAATTTAGATTTATTTTATTTTATGTTTCATGAACTTGAGGATGAAATTAAGAGGTTTGTAACCAGATATTATAAAAACCGTTTGGTACGAAATAAGTAATGGTATCGGCAAGTATAACCATGCTTATGTCGTCGGTCCTATAATTTCTCTTATTTGGATATAGGTATACATAACATCTTCAAAATGGTTTTTTTATTGTCAGTCTAACTCAGAATAATGTATACATATTCGTTATTCTGAGTGCTCAATCGATTTCTACTTTATTACGTTCTCAGAGTACGTTAATATGATAACACATAGAATCTCTTCTTGCAATTAAATTTTTATGTTTTAGGACTCATCTGCTTTGGAATTTGAAATGGCATTACGTAAATTTATACAGTATATACTTACACTGTACGTACCTACTTGTTCATTAAACGCAATTTCTACTATTAACAATTCAAGGTAACGCATGCTATTTAGAAATTCATGGTGGCGTGGCGTGGGCGGTTTTACCTACATGTAAATGGTTAAACTTAAGTACAGATTGTGCCTAATAGTACATAAATAATGGGCTTATCCACGCAACAATGGCTGCCGTGGAGGCCACGGTTCTAGCTTGCAGTAATGAGGTATTATCGGCCATTTTTCAACTTGATCGAGCTTAGGTTGTTATCGATTGAATCTTGTATAAATTCGAAAGCGTAAGCATTTGTGTGTTTGATATTATAAACGATCTGTGGAAGAATGTTGTTCTTAGATAACTATTGCCAAGATGAATCGGGTATTAAATGTTATATGAGTCCATATACTGAAAAGAAAGAAATGGATTTGAGGGTTCCGTTTACTGTTCTAAGAAGAGAATATTCAGAAAATCCAAAAACGAAGGTTAAGTACGTACGGAGGGAGGTCTTAGGGTGCTAGAGAAAGAATAACTGGAAACCATTCACTTTAAATCTCTTGAAAATGATTAATTACTACGCAATTTTTTTTCGCAATTTTTGTTTCATTCGCTTTAAAGTGCATATGGTAGTGGGAAGAGGTGATCACGAAACAGAAACTTGCATTAGACCGTCAGGGTGATTAGCCGTCAAACATCACTATTGCATACAAAAAAATACAAAAGTGACGTTTGACAGCAAGATTTACGCCTGTTGCAAGCCTGTCGCGAGATACATAACTAATATTATAAAATTAGGTAGGTATCTTAAACTTGTTTTGAATAAGTTCATTAGCAGAGAGTTACGCATCTTTACACTCCACTCACTATTATTAGATAGATCAACTAATTATCCCGGATCTATTTTAGTGATTTCATAAATAGAACTCGTTTTAACGACTAAATTATTTTAAGGAGTCGTATAGATGGCGTGGCAAACGTCAAGGGCAGAGGGCGCACTATTTGGGGAGCAAACGGAAAGTAAGCTGGAAGTACGTATCCATTATACCACCTAAAAGATGTTTCCTCAATTATACTCTGTTAAATTAAAAAGAGTTAAAAGTATACTTAGTCGAAATTTAAGTTTACTTAAACAGTTAACACTACTTTAAAAATATTATTACAGACTTTCTCTCATTTACTTCTTTCAACCACAGTTTAATGTTTATCTACACTCCGAGCATGAGCGCACGGGTGTCATATTTAACAGCGGTACGTACACTTCTACTTTTCTCTGTTGCCGTGTTTTCGGCATGTAAATTTGACCACTTGTCAGTGGATGTAAAGTCGGGGTTAAATTTTTGTTTCCTGCCTAAGCTAGGCGTGCAGAAAGCATGTTTGAACGTAACATCCGGCTAAGTTTGGTGTGGGCTTTCCTTGGACCAGAGCGCGTTTGGAACCCTCGTAGCTTTAGTTTTAAGTTTACGAATTACTATAATAATATATAATTAATAATATATAATATATTATATAATTAATACCTCCTTATCGCCAACATCTCACCTCTATATACATATTATATGTGTAATGTAGGTACATTACATTAATAATATGTACAGAATAAAATATGCCATTTATGTGCCTATTTGAATATTGAAATATTTGACTTTGACTTTGCCTTAGTTGCATTGTCATTCTAATAGCCCGTTTCAGCTTTTTTGACGGATAAGTAAAGTCGTGTCGGATGCAAATGGGGCTTCGGAACAGAAACTAATCCGTCGTACGGGTGGCCGCAACCCGACACCGAGCATTACATTTGTCATGTATAATGCGCGCGATTTGTTGCTGCTCCTCTCGCCTTTTTATGTTTTACTTATTCTTTATTTCAATATTCGAGCATTGCAATACTTTTTTTTTATAAATTATGGCAACAGTTAAACAGGCAGTTGTATTTGAAAGGAAATAAACATTTTTATAAATAAAAGATTACACAACATGTTGCTTTTTGTTATATCTATGTTGTGGACTTTCAAATAATAGTTATATACCAACTCGTAAATAGGTACTTGCCTAAGGACTTAATCAATAATTAAGGTATTCTATATCGAATCATTAACTGTGATGAAAAGTGGATCCTGTAAGATAATCGGAAACGCTCATTACAATGGCTGAACCCTGGCGAACAAACAAAATCCAGCCCTAAAGGAAATTTGATTAATGAAAATAATCTAATATTTAATCAATACATAAAATTTAAGTTTTGAGGAATTATCCGTCAGTAATCACTGGGTTTTCGAATTGTTGGCTTATGAAAAGTGACCATAGCGTTAGAACTTTAAACTTCAAGACTTAAACGTTACCAGAGCCCACAGCGTTGCAAAACATTCCAAATAACAGTAGAGGCTCCCTTCCACTAAATAGATTTCATATGCGTTTTCTCATTTCACGCTTAATAATTGTTGCTAAATCGATCACCACTTCCGTATCGCGTACATGCTCATTTTTTTTATTAAATACCATAAAAACGGTGTTATAAGTTGGACCGATTCATCTGTCTTTTCGTGTACCTACGCATACTCGTAAGTTATGTAGCATTTATAACATTAATGGGGAAGGACGGATCAAATACACGTTAAATAGTTTTGCTTTATTTTTTTTTACGTTTTGTACCTTTGTGATATACAGAAGCTGGCTTGCCATGACTTTATCTAGTGTTATGGGTCCCTAGTACCTACCCACTGAAATCGGTCAGCGTTGCTTGCAGTAGGTATTTTCTAAATGTTGCAACACATAGCCTGAGGTCAACTCAATAATGCAATATATTAGTGTTATTTTTTTATGATTACTTAGCTAAGTTTCATGATCGTTTTTATATATATAAATACATATATAAAAGAGAAAGTGTGTGGCTATGTACCTGGCGAGTAATCCTGTAAAGTTTGGTGACGATCGGAGCACTCCTAGTCCTATATATATATATATATATATACATATATATATATATATATATCTGTATATATATATACATAAAATAATTGTAATGGAAAGAGGTTTTAGTTAGATTTGATTAAACACGAGTGGTATCTAACCGCGGACAAATCCGCGCGTAAAGCTCATTCTTATACAAGTAAACTCGGAAGCAATGCACTCGGATCTTGATATTACAATGCACCAAAATGGCGTCTTGTGTGGGCCACGTGTATACGAGTATGCTTCCGAACAAATATTTGTACATTTCAAACCGACATTGATACTTCGCGTATTGAAAAACAGGGCGCCGGCATTTGCCCTTGTGCGGGATTTGCGGGCTTAGAATTTTGTACAACACGACTTACAATGGGTCCTTTATATTCGATGTTTATTCTTACGCTATTTCCCATTTATGAGATTCTGTTGATTTTTCAATTGAATTATGGGTTCCGGCTTGGTGGAATGTTTTGACCGGTTTTACAAGATTTCTTTATGCAATGCACTTTTTGTTGTGCTCACTCTACCTATGGGAAACTTTCAATTGATAACGTGTTTTATCGATAGGTGTACTACCTACACGTTAACTGTGATACATGCGACTCGGAACAAATGCGTTTGATAAAAAGTAGGCTCTATATGATAGCTCTTAGATAAATGTTTGTAAAATTCAAAATAATTTAAGTTTTCGGTCGAATTTCGGAACCGCTAATTTCTAAGCTACTAGAAGGTCATTTTAAACTACTAGTAAGTACCGATTTTCAAATTTGTCCTAGAAGTCGGTACCTAAATGAAGTGTAATACTGCCTAGAACACCCCTTGCAAGGAAGGTACCTATTTTCCCACCTGATTAAAAAAGTATGTTTGTTATATATTGTAGGGACCTATTCCAATCAAAATAAATATAAAGAAATAAATATATTACGACAACTCTCTCTTTCCTCTGAAAGTCCCGCCAAAATTGGCTTGGCTTTGGTGAGCTTTGACAAGCAGACCGACAGAGAACACTTTAAAACAAATATATTTGGGTAATTAAAACATCAAGTAACAGTTATTTCACAAATTCAGACAGACGCTGACTTCAATTTCTGTGGCAGCTGCATAAACTAAAATATACCTATATATAAATAATTATACTACGACAATACACACATCGCCATCTAGCCCCAAAGTAAGCTTAGCTTGTGTTATGGGTACTAAGATAACTAATGAATATTTTTATGAATAATATAGGTACATTAGATACTTATAATAAAGATATAAACACCCAGACACAGAAAAACATTCATGTTAATCACACAAACCTTTTCCACTTGTGGGAATCGAACCCACGGCTTTAGACCCAGAAAGTAGGGTCGCTGCCCACTGCGCCAATCGGCCGTCAAATAGCTTTTTTTGTTGAGTGCACGGCTACATAATTTCTGCTGTAAGTATAGCGAATCCGTCTAATCAAGAATCAGCATAATCGCGCATCTGACAAGGCCAGAATCTTTGCACTACCGAATTAAGGAAACTCTCCTATAAATATACCTTCATATTTTTCACTTCTCAGGTAAGGTCTAAAGTACATTTGGTCTGTGAGGTAAGTTGTAGGTACTTAGCCCTTGTGTAGCTAGTAGTGTGTAACATAACCTCGTCTACTTCTATCATATCTCAAGATACCCGACATCTATAACAGGCCCTTAATAATTCACCGCCTTTTAAGCAAAATGAGAACAGAGCGTCTTTTCATGCGGCTCTCAGTGTATTAAGTATACAAACCGTGAAATACTGCCTTCGCCGACCCACATTATGACTGTCTGCTCTAGCTACAACCATGTTTAAAGCTGGTAACACATTGGTAATACGGAACTTGGCGCTACACGATGCCAAGCGATCCCTCACGATGCGATGAACCTTGTTGCTCATTACCATTATAACCCGAGAATTCTATTCTTAAATCTTCAGATTTCAGATTGAATTTAATTATAGTACCTTCCTACTATTATCCTTTACGACCAATATCGACTAATGTGTCCTAGTGGCGTGCACAGGAATTTGGACCAGGGTAAGCATAAAGAAGTAAATTGGCATAAAATGGCATGAAATGGCAAAATCCTCCTCCGTTGACAGTTTTATGAAAATTTTAGGGTATGCAGTGCTTTTGTGCATATATGAAGTGCATGCCACTGCGTCTTACCTACAATGACATATGGACCAGAGACGTGGACCCTTAAAAAGAAGGGGGATGGGTGAAGCGAAGTTATTCTAGATTGGCAACCGCGCACTGAACACATTAGCATCGGCCGACCACCAGCTCGATGGAGGGATGATAAATAAATAAATAAATATACTACGACAATACACACATCGCCATCTACCCCCAAAGAAAGCGCAGCTTGTGTTATGGGTACTAAGATGGCTGATGAATATTTTTTATGAATAATATACGTAAATACTTATAATATATAGATAAACACCCATACACTGAAAAACATTCATGTTTATCACACAAATAGTGTCCAGTTGTGGGAATCGAACCCACGGCCTTGGACTCAGAAAGCAGGGTCGCTGCCCACTGCGCCAATCGGCCGTCATTATATCGTAAAGGCAGCAGGAACTGGATGCAGCTCACCAGCAAGATGGCGTACAATTGTAAAGGCCTTAGTCCAGGGGACCGAAATAGGCTGAAGATGATAATGCTGATGATGCCTATCACTTTTAAATTTAATATGCTATAAATTTTTTACATCAAGCGTGTATAGACGGTGTGATGTGTAGGGCGAGTAGGGAAACTTAGCCACGTTGGGCTCGATGAAATCGGGCCTGCCTCGGGTTGCCAGACGGTCGGGAATTGGCGGGATTCTCCCGAATTTTTGTATATCCTCTGACTCCCGACAAAGCAAATAATCTCCCGAAAAACAAGTTCGAACATTTTAAGTTTACATTTTCGTCAAACGAAACTTGCAAACAACAAACAAAAAAAATTACAAATACTTATGGCAAGAACAAAAACAACAAACATGCTCATTCGGTTCTTATCTTATGTGTCACAAATACCTACTAAGTATGATTTTTTTTCTTATATCTACAGTGCTATGCAAAAATATGTTTGTTTACTTAATATATTATGTATAATTAATATTATTAACTTGTTTTTTTTATTTCTCCCGACCAAAGCCCTAAAATCCCGAAAAATCGGTTATTGATCCCGATAACAGGAATAATCGATCTGGCAACCTGCCTCATGCCATTCCCTCTTGTGAGACTTGGACTTACACTTTGACACTTTGACGGTCGATTTGCGCAGTGGGTAGCGACCCCGCTTTCTGAGTCTAAGGCCGTGAGTTCGATTCCCACAACTGGAAAAATGTTTGTATGATTAACATGAATGTTTTTCAGTGTCTGGGTGTATTATAAGTATTTATGAATATATTATTCATTAAAAAATATTGATCAGTCATCTTAGTACCCATAACACAAGCAACGCTTACTAGGGGGCAAGATGGCGATGTGTGTATTGTCGTAGTATATTTATTTATTCCACTTAGGGTGACGTTCGGAATAATGAGCTGACTGGAGTGAGATTTCGCTCCTCCAAGGCCATAGATAGCTGCAATTGAAGACGTTTGGGTGGCGGAAGAAATCGCGGAATGGAAATCTTCGCCGGCGAATATAGTCAAAGTCAAAGTCCAAAATAGCAATATTCGTAAACTTAAAACTAAAACGCGTCCTGGTCTTATAAGAAGCCCACAGCAAACTTTGCGGGGTTTTTTTTTTGTTATCACCATCTCACATTGTCATTTAAAATTATTTGAAGAGCAACCTGGTTTGAGCAATCATTCACACCCAAGCTTTTTTATCGATTACGTATTCCTTTATACTACTTATAATAGGACTTGTCTATAAGCTTACGTTTAATACAAACTTTAAACTTTTTAAGAGAGATCTTCAAGTGTGCAGAGGTTGTAGGTATCGGCGTAACAACCTAGGCACCTACTGATATATTTTGCCACAGTATCTTAATATACTATTTGTAAGCTGCTTGAATTCCTTGTACGTTGTTTCCTCATTTGGTATTTACTGAGGATCCTACTTGCATATCACCTACCTATGCTTGATGATATTCATTTCTACTGTTAGCCTCCCGATGGTGAATGAGTTACGGAAACGCCTTGAACCGACACCTATTTCGACAAAGCTGCAAGGCAGTACTTATTGGTATTTACATCCACAGACTAGTTATAGTCTATGGATGTAAATACCAACTGTAGACTGTTAAGTCCACTGTTGAACATAAAACCTCTTCTGACGGGAGGTTTTACCCTCTAATCAGCACGCTGGGTAAACGGGTTAGTTAACGCAGTAGATGGTAGTAGTAGCACAGAGGACGCTGCTGCCTTTTGCCTTTTGACGGCCGATTGGCGCAATTTTCAGCGACCCTGCTTTCTGGCCGTGGGTTCGATTCCCACTACTGGAAAATGTTTGTGTGACGAGCATGAAAGTTTTTCAGTGTCTGGGTGTTTATATATATATTCTAAGTATATATGTATATCATTCATAAAAATATTCACTAGACATCTTAGTACCCATAACACAAGCTACGCTTACTTTGGGGCTAGATGGCGATGTGGCAGTCATAATATTTTCTCCTTTTTATTCCCTCAGTAGCCTCGTACGAAATCCGCGGGAAGAGAAGAGATGGTGACAACTGTATTCTGCCGTCACCATACGGCATTGGTATTTGCTGGCAATAACATTCTATAATTTCATATATCAGTCTGAAATTCGTAGATTGGTTTTGTTTCTACTCCATCCTTCCCGGTTATGATAACTTAACCTTGATAAAAGGTCTAAGCATTTTGGCCTGCCAACCTACTTCGGAGTAGTGTGGATCTCTCAATCCTTTCCTCTCAAGGCTTGTGCTGTTTATCACAACGCTCACGCTTTTGCAACATGATTCCTAAGGTAACCTACCAATACATACATTTAAAATATCTAAAACACATCTAATACAGCGAGGTTATTATACATTTAATGAATTCCGTAATGACAAGGTAGATTGGAAGCAGCCAGCCTCGCTCTCATCTCCCGCAAGATAGAAATGATAAAATGATTGTAAATGTTGATGTTAGAAAAGAACAACTACCGAGTTTCTTGCCGGCTCTTCTCGGTAGAATCTGCTTTCCGAACCGGTGGCAGAGTCACTACAAACATACATACTTGACGTTTCATAAGTGCTTATAAAGTAGGCCTACTTGAAATGAATGAATTTTGAATTTGAATTTTGAATTTATCAGCTCTATATCCTTCTATCCCATGAGAGGATCTTTGTTCGGGTATATCGCCGATGATGGCGTCGCGTGGAATTAGGTGGAATGTTCTTATTATCATACCATATCTTACGTACCTTTGCGATTACCTATTTATTCAAGATCCCATAGCTCTCGGTTGTTGGTATTACTCATGTGTTTTATTGTTTGAGAATACGTACGTGAGGTGAAACACGTAAAACAACTTGATGTAATATAGCGCGATACGATATGATACATGGAGGCCTCTAGGGACAGCTCTGAGTTCTTATATCCCTCTTGTCCTAGCTTTGTATTCCTATCTCTCGCAGTCGGCTCTTCTCGGCGACTTTCGGTAGGAGCTTGAGTAATCGAGTGAACCAAATGGGGTGGTCAAGAATCATATGGAAGTCCTTAGGCATTTAATGACAGACTCAGATTTGTATGGGTAAGGAAATCTCTTTTCTTGACCCGTGGGGTTTTCGAACAGTATAAATAATGTTACAGATTAAAGGAAATATCTAGTGTTTTTTATTATTATACCTATCATTAAAGGCTGGGCTCCATCTGAGATTTGTGATGATATCCGTCCCTCCGAGTTGTTAGATGTAAAAATTTCAACTTATGTACGTAGATATATCTGCCGACTTCGAATTTAAAACTCTCCATTTCACATTTTTAAAAGGAATTTTATTTCCCACGCAAGCACTTATTTTTCTTTCTTAGCAGAGTAAAAATATCATCATATTAAAAAAGAAAAAATTAAGACTCTGACCTATAGGTATTTAGTTGGTCAAAGCCCTTCCATACTGTTTGTTTTGTCATACAAGTAACTGTAACGGAGTCTCCCCTGCTCATCAGTGAATGCCTAAACGACAAACTTAGTGCTATCTCTCTCTAACGTTCGTTTATTGGCCGTAATAAAGCGTCTGTCTCGCTCTAATCTTGTGATCAGAATTAATGGGCGGCGCGGACGCGGTGAATGCGCGCGCGATTTCATAATAAAATTTTCTTCAGAATTAAATTTTTTTAACTTATTATTATATTGCTTATTTATATTATTTTCATTGTATAAAAGATAAAAGATATAGAAAGTAGTCATGTAGGATATAGCGTTCTGCAATACTTTATGGCTAGTTTCAGTTGGAACTACGTTAGACCTAGCAAATGGCAAGATTTATCATCCCATTGTGATCTAATAATGATATATCATGTGAAGATATTTTTTACGGTAGAAATACAGTGGCGTTGTAGTCTTAGTTAAGTCACTCAACCTATAGATTCCAAGTCTCTACCTTTTTACTGTAAAGCAATGATGGATTTGGGAAAAGGCATTAAATATTTTCTTGATTCGCAGAAAATAAAGGTAGTGACTCTGTCTAGTTTTTAGATTTTTTTCGTCGATCATCCGATACATAATGTTGGGTTTAAAAAATTGCTAAACACTCGCAACGGAATGCACAAATTATTGAATGCTAACAATGAATTATGACGGGAGTGAGCAAGTGATATGGAATACAAATTAAATAATAATGCGATATTGTTATGAGTAGGGGTGCCGGGCCCGGCGACAGCGGGGAGCCTGCCGACTGGCCTGGCCTGGTGATGGGGAGGCCCCGCCCCGCCTGCCCGGCCCCCGCCGCCGCGAGCACGCGCGCTCAGTCCGCGCTCAACCGTCGTGCCGTGCCGCTTCCGCTTACCGTACCGCGTGCCGTCGCGCTCAATCGACGTACCGCTTTCGCTTACCGTACGTTTTTTTTCCAAAAAAAATGAGCTAATTGTAATTATCGCGTGCAATATAATTATTAACTATATTAATTTATAAATTATCTACATGAAAATTATGAATGAACGATGTGTCGGACGGAATGATATTATAGTGTTGGAATTGGGACTGGGGTACTGAGTGTTGATGGATGTGGAGGGGTGGGGCTCCAGGATGGTGGCGGAGGAGGGCAAGACCCGGGCCACGGACTTCTCCATCGCGGCCATCATGGCCCGCAGCGCGGAGCAGCGGCGTAGTCCCGTCGCCAGCTCACCGCCGTTTCTCGGTAAGATAGGCCTAACCGGAAAACATTTGTGGCCAATGAGCAAGAGATCTGTTCTTAGGCATAGCGAAGAGAGTGACTGGAAGAGATCGCTATGTAGCATTAAGGCCGCTAACTTTTCTGTTTTATGCATTTTTTTGTGGTTTAAGTACCATAATAAAAGTATATTTTAAGGAGAGCATTGTCGCCTAAAACACAGGTTTATAACTAGCTTAGTAACGTAAATTTTAAGAATAATATAAGCTATACCTAATGTGCAGAAGAAGTGTAACTTGTACATATGTTTTATTAAACAATAAACAAATATCATTAATATTATATTGATTAATTTATTTATGCATAGCCATGCGAAAACGTTCCAATTTACAATGACTCCAATCTACTATTGGAAGTCATTGTACATTGAGACAGTTTTAATGGACTGCTTTTTATTTTTACATAAAGCATTTGTTTTGGGTCAGAACTTGGAATCTTCTCTGAGAAAGATAAATAAATAATGACATGTGAATATAAACATTTTTGCTTAACGATGCATGGTGTGCTAAAAGTAGACTGGTCAGTTTATCTCCTGTTTGAATGGTAGGTTGAAACGTATTCGCATAACTTAGTACCTTCAAATTGCGGTTGAACCCTATTAGCACTGTTAGTTCAGCGGCTCCTTTTGTATGAAATATTAGCTAAACGGCACTAAGCTTTAGCAACACTACACTGTTTAACAAAGATTTGGTAGATATTCAGTGCCCGTACAGTTCCGCCGCGTTGTTGTTTCGTTAAGTGTGATTCAGCCTTTAGAGTAGACAATAGAATCCCATATTTATTCAAAAGATAATAAATACTGAACGACGTCACAAAGTCTGGCCCAGAGCGTGGATGTTCAGACGTCTACAGTAAGAGCCTTAAATACAAATTTGGTCTTAACGCTTCTTCTGAAAGAAGACTAGTGACCTGTAGTGGGCTAGTAATGGGTTGATTTATTATGATGATGTTGAACATTTGAATTTTGGACATTGAATCATAATATAAGGTTCTAAAAGGTTTTTCCTATTTACCCTTAGGCATTTGTTTGTTATTTGAGTTCACTCGCGGTTTTATATTGCTTGTTACGATGATAAGTAGAATCATGTAGGGCTACCTACCTCTTCGTGAGTAGGTGAAGAAAAATGCAGGTTTCAAGTGTAGAGTAATCATTCATCATTTTGAATTTACGTCTTAAGTTATATTTCTATGCTATCGGCTTACTATAGGACATTTTAAACAAATATACCTAACTTTGAACTAAACATAAAAACTTTTGGACTAAAAATTAATTTGTTGATTATAGTACCTAGGTAGGTAACCAACAGATATCATGTTCACTGTCCAACGACGAGTTTAATTTACAGTCAAAATCATTACTAAGTTAATTATAAATGAGAGGGCTTTTATTTATGAAGACAAAGTGTTGATTTAATGTCAAAGTCAAAGTCAAAAATATCTTTATTCAAGTAGGCCCACAGGTGGCACTTTTGATGCGTACATAAGAATTACTCGGTAGTGAGATGATGGCGATAACCACATTCGTAAACTTAAAACTAAAGCTACGAGGGTTCCAAACGCGTCCTGGTCTAAACCCACAACCAACTTAGCGGGTGTTTTTTTTTGTTATCACCATCTCACAATGTCATTTTAAATTATTAGAAGACAACCTGGTTAGAGCAATAATTTACACCCAAGCTTTTTTATCGATTACGTTGTCCTTTATACTATAATAGGACTTTTCTATAAGCTTACGTTTAATACAAACTTTGAACTTTATAAGAGACATCTCCAAGATGTCAATTGGTAGTTTATTGTAGAATTGTATGCAATTTCCTTTAAACGATTTATGAATTTTATGCAACCTAGTATATTGCACTGCGCATTCATTACGCATGCACTACTGTAACTAAAGAAATAATGTGTCACATAGAGTCAATTAGCTAATCTAGGAGATTATTAGGTATTCATCAATACTTATCTAATTTTTTTAATATCAAAAAATCCAAATAAAATTCCAACAAAGGTCCGTCGGTAAGATCGAATTTGTGATCTGACAGTACCCATTGCTATTCAGAAATTTTGTAATTAGTTACAACTATTAGGTTAAGTATAAATCGGGTTGCATGTGTAGGAAAGCGACGGGTTGTTCCAGAGATGAGAACGTTCTAGCAAATATAATTTATTCCCATGTTTAACCTTTTGGTGTTGGAGTTTTTACAAATCCTGAAATCATCTTTAATAGTCAAAAATATTCCCCTATTAAAACCCTTTGGGGGGGGTGGAATTTTTAAAAACTGTGATACACGTAAGCTTTTTAGTCTTAGCCGAAAGGCAAAACCAAGTCCCATAAAAAAGGAAGAGATGTTATTAAAAAAAATACCCCATGTTAATTACCTCTTTAGGCTTCTAGCATTGTCTAAAACGCTGATTTTCATGTTTATTTATTTTGAACCGAAAATCCAATCACTAAGTTACATAACTTCCATAATTATGAACTTTCTTACTTAAAACCTTTATTTTAAAATTTAGAAGATATTTAGAGATGCAAAAATAACATTTGTTTAGTAATGTGAAAAAATTCATAATGCTCAGTAGGTAGTGGAAATGAATACCAAACGTCAATTAAGGAATTGCCTATATAAAATAGTAGGTTAAGTTAATTCTATTTAGTGCTTAGTTTACCATTACTCGAAAGCTTTAAAACTGTGGCCCAGCGTTGGACCGAAGCGCTTGGTATTTAAGATACATCACGTAGACAGGAAATTTTTGCATCTAAAATCACTAAGACGCTCTGAAAAAAAAATGCTTCGACGAATAAAATCAAGTTGATCTGTTGTTCTACAGCTGCGTCATTTTTATAGTTTTTAGGTTACCTTTTCTGCAAATCGAATGTTCCTAAACGTCAAGGTGTACCTAGCTTCCGATTTAGTTCTTCGTTTATCTTTCTTAAGGTTATTTCTCCGGAGGGATTCGTAGTGGGTAGATTTTTTTGAGCTTTTTGTGACAAACGTCGCCTGGGGAAGGCGGCCAAGCAGCACTGTTGTGTTCTGGTCTGAAGTTACAGGCAGATCAGGTTTAACACGAGTCGATTTAGTGCTCAGTTTACCTTTCTCCGAAGGCTATAAAACTTTGGCCCGACGTTGGACCGAAAGGCTTGCTAATTGGAGTGTGCAACGCATGCGACGCAGGCGCAGGGTCAGGCGTCGTGTTGCCGTTCGTTATTCCCGATTAATTGCGCGGAACCGAACGCGGTCGACACCGCCCGCCCGGTGGGACACGCTACTTACAAACGAATTATTGGACATTCCATTTAAATTCCAAGCTAAAGGTGCTATTCAAATTGGAATTTATTGGAATCATAACATCTATATATACGAATTAGTCCTACCCGAAGCTTTGTCCACATGTACCTACTATAAGCCAATTTCCGTACTATCTTAATATTTAAAAAAAATCTTTGTAGTTCTTGTGCTGTAAATTTTTCTGCACACACATTGAACACCTACCGTACCTCTCTGGTTTTATGGTGGATATTTTTTAAACAATTAGATAAATAAATATACTACGACAATACACACATCGCCATCTAGCCCCAAAGTAAGCGTAACTTGTGTTATGGGTACTAGGATGACTGATGAATATTTTTATGAATAATATAGGTACATAAATACTTAGAATATACATATAAACAACCAGACACTGAAAAACATTCATGCTCATCACACAAACATTTTCCAGTTGTGGGAATCGAACCCACGGCCTTGGGCTCAGAATGCAGGGTCGCTGCAAACTGCGCCAATCGGCCGTCCAACACAGTTGACTTTCAATAATTCAAACAATACCTTTTTTCTCTTGTTAGTGTCGTTTTTTCTACAAACGCAGAATAAGGCGAAAGATAATTTTTTTTAGAACTTTTAAAGGAGAACAACTTCGTCATATATGATTTATCAAAATTTCATCCGTTTACGTAGCGCACTTAGGAAGCTCTCAAAAGGAAAAACCCCGATTTTGAAACATTCTTCATTGGTGCTATGCTCCTATTGGTCTTAGCGTGATAAGCCTTCCTCGATAAATGGGCTAATTGTCACTGAAATAATTTTTCAAATCGGATCAGTTAGTTGTTCCTGAGATCATCGCGTTCAAGTAAACAAACAAATAAACTCTTCGGCTTTATATATTAGTACCAGCCGACCCCAGCGGGCTGATTGCCCCATCTGTCGGGCTGATTTGTGAATCTGAACCATCCAGGGTGCCACCCAAGCGCATTACGCATACCAAAAAATTTATTCAAACCGGTCCAGTCGTTTAGGAGGAGTTCAGTGACATACACACGCACACAAGAAATATATATATATATATATATATATATATATATAAAGATAAGATATAAGATGTCATGGTAATTCTAACAGGTCCATCGTCAAGGCAGAGCTCACCGGCCTCGCTTAGTTCGCCCGCGTCAAGTTGCCGGTCTCCCATCCTTGATGAGGATGTGGAGGTGGACGTAGAGCAATGCTCGGACGGGGAGCGGGACGCGTCTGACACCGCTGCAGCCTCGCCAGCTCCTTCATCAGGTGAGACGTTAGCACTTCTATTAGACATTTATTTTCTTATATTTTTCTGTCACGGCATATCTTTCACAGTCTTATCAAATACTTCTAAACAAGAAATTCTTTTTTTTTGTTTTTTTAATGATGTGGTGTACAAATAAAGAGTATATAAAAAAAAATTACGATGCTACAAAACAAATTAATTGCGTGTAGCAATGTCAAAAACTTCATAGTTTTGGTACACCGGCATTTTGCATTTTATGTCGGTACCTACTTGTTAGTTGTGTAAATTGTTTTTCTATTTTATGGTTATCATCATAAAAAATAGTACAAAAAAAATACGAATATTTATAAAAAAGACAACTAAAAATAAACTTTGAATGAAAAATATAAGTAAAAAGTAAGATTATTACTACTTATTTTTCATCGCGCGCAGTGTTAGCTCATTGTGTTCTGTACCTAGTTAAAAGAGCTCTACGGAATTTGCTATTCTTTGTCTTGGCCTTATAACCGTTTTCCTTTAATGCTTAAATATTGGTTTATTGGCTCTAATCACATTTGTTGGTACAACATTTGATGACGGAGTCCCTGCTAGAACACATTTGCGATTTTTTTTTGCGATTTGACGGTTTTCACTATATTATAGGGTTTGGCAAAAACAGAAGCCGGAAAGTCATCAAAAATAAACTTATCCCTGATTCTGAAGATATAGTTTTTTTTTTTTAATAATTGTCATGAATTTGTCATGTTTAATACCCGAGGGTATTAAAACCATAATATTGTAAAGTATTCATTCCATAGAAAGTTAAGTCCACTGAACTTGCCTATGCGAAGATCATCTAAAATTAAATTAAAAGAAGAAACTTTAGATGTTCTTCGGGCTTTATTGTACATACGATTTATGATTTTTTATATTTATGTGCCACATTTAGGCTACCATAGTTAACAATCCTTAGGAATCTCTTTTCCATATTAATGGCATGTACAATTTTGAGGCTATAAAACTTTATCTCCTAATTACAATCTAAATACGGTAATAAGAGCATGCATTCCGTTATTATAAAAAATGGAATCCATTTATAATTTGAAACATATAAAGTGCACGAAGGTAATTACACTTTTGACACACAATACCTTCGAACTCACTCAACGTGACGCAAAAAGTAAATTGAAGTTGTGATTACAGCATTATTATCATAATAAACAAGAATTTCTCATACAACTGGTCGGTTCACACCGCGTTCTTCTGTGATTGAATGCGTATAGAAAATGCTAGTCGAAGAGATTAACGTAGATTTTCCTATGAGATGTAATAAAATGATAATTTTTATCTGTCCACCTGCATAGCTAGGAAAATTTTTGAAAAATTATATCTCCCGATTACATTCCAAGGAATAACATTTACGCACCCACCTTTCAAAGCACAGCAATATGGAATAGGAGAAGTTTACTCCATTTATTATTACACTAACATTATTTGGATATTATATCAACACGTGCGCCTATGCTTAGATAGATGATAAAACTGTTGTAGATGATAATATTTTGTCTTTTTCCCGGGGAGAAAAATTTCAATTGCCCATGCTGCAATGCTAGTCGTGCTGCTGGGCGCAGGCATTTTCTCTCATGTGAGAGAGGCATTACAAATATAGATCTTTGCTTCGGTTAGCGTTAGTAGAGTTTAACGACATGACAGACGAATAAATAGTTAGTATAATATCTGGGATTGACGTGACGTGCTTTTCGAGGCACAGATGTAGACAAAACCATTTCCTTAAAGCCGGACTCATATGCACCAACGTAAGAACCCGGCTCGGTTCGTACAGATTTATTGACAAAAATAGGTTTAAGTACTTAATACAAATAGGTACATTAGTATGTATCCTAATAGTTTATCTGTGTCTCTTAACATCTAAAATCGGAGTGAAAGGTCATTACATAGGTAAATCGAGCTAGCTTAATTATAAAAGATTATCAATGTTTCTCAACTTATATAAAAAAGGTGAAAAAATTTCAAATAGAGTTAAGGCAACAAGTATGATAGGTTTGCGTACATAATATCTTCAGCTATAATTAAGCATAGTCTAGTCTATATATAGACTATATGAATATTTCAAGCTCCAGTCTTCAGATAAAATTTATATGTTAATCAGTTATTGTATCTTGGTATATATAAATATTTAGATCATAAAAGGAAGTATCCTAGTCCTATGTTAATCTAAATGAGAAGTCATTCATGGTCTCCACGATACAGGCTACCTAGTGTGGAGATCATAATAATAATCTTTTTGAAAAGTTATTTTATTATTTCTTATTATTTTATTATTAGCAACGTATACTGCTTTATATTGATTATATTGATAATTTCGAAAGCTGTCTCTTGCACTATGATATTGTCACATAAATATAAGCCAGTCAGTTTACCGCTTGTTCAATGGTTGCCTAGATTGGTTTCTTTAGTTTAATTATTGACGTGATTGAGTGAGTTATGGATATAAATCAAGTCAGCAATATGATAGATAAATGTCTTTATTTCTGTCGCAGGAAACTAAATAAATCTTTGTAATATGTCAGTAGAATGTATGTAATTCTAATTATGTTCAAACTAGTCTTTACGATTGAGTGATTTGGGTTTTACTTATTTTTTGTTGCTTGTTTAGTTTTCTTTTTAGGCTTCCAAGCAGCAGATACCCAATGGGAAATCTTTTGGAGACCCAATGGTTAATTATCATTTATTAGTTATGTCAAAAATTTTTAGTTACTAGTTAATCACAATAAAATGAGTGAAATTAATATAAAATCAATTAAAAAAATAGTACCTACTGCTGTTAATCAAAAGAAATCCATGAAATGACTCTATTTGCTTCTTAATAAGTAGAAATTTCTTTTAAGAAGTAATGTTTTTGTGTAGTAATACTGTACTGTAAATACTGGTGGGTACTCCATATGCATAACCCATTTCGAAATAGGCTTGTATGTAAAAACAGTTCGATCCGGGAAACGCACTCAGGACCTCGTGTTCTATAGTCCAACATGCTAACGACTAGACGAATGGAAGTGATAAGCTTATCTTTTAATGAAGTTTAAATGTCCACAGAATTAGGCGAGAGAGACACGCCCTCCCCCGCCCGACCGCACCCACCTCCTGCGACCTCTTGTAACTGTGAGGAACTATTGTCGGTCGATTGCCAGCTCGAGACCAAGGAACTGTGGGATAAGTTCCATGATTTGGGGACGGAAATGATCATTACAAAGACTGGAAGGTAAGTGTTAGTAATATAATAATGGAATTGTTTCTGAAATTAAACATTAATCTTAATTTACTAATTGACCTTATATAGTAAAATATTTATATTTATAACCAGATGATAGCTCAGTGGTTAGGATTTCTGCTTAAATTTTCGGGGGCCGAGTTCAAGTCCCAGCACGCACCTCTTTCTTTTCTAAGTTATGTGCGTTTTAAGTAATAGAAGTACGAGTATGAAAACATCAGAAGTACGAGTATGAAAACATCGTGAGGAAACCTGCATGCCTTAGAGTCAGTGGCGTGCATGGAGGATATGCACAGGGTATGTAGATGATATTAAATAAGAAAATCTCTAGTACGAGTAATAAAATACTTAAGAATAGGCATTGTAAGAGTTATAAAAAGCCTACCCTCGGGAATTTACAACTCGTACTGGAGATTTTCTTTATTCTATATCATCTGCATACCCTCTTTGCACACCACTTCTTAGAGTTCTCTTTAATGTTCTCAAAGGGGTGTAAAGTCCACCAAATAAGCGAGAGTGGTGGACTACGACCTAAACCCTTCTCATTCTTCTCATACCCGTGCCCTGTAGTTGACCGGTAATGGGTTTATATAACGATAATCAGGCAACTAAAAATTGTAAAGGAAACTAAACTCAGGCATATTTTAATATATTTGTGATTCTATCTAGATGTTTATAGTAAGTTTGTCCGGGATAGTCAAACCAGACACTGCTTTTAAAGACTGTAATGTAGGCCTAGTTGGCAAATTCTTTGTTTTATTTTAAAACTCATGTTTTGCGTTAACGTAACAGATAAATAATATCTGAACGATATATTTGGCATGCATTCGAGAAATTTAAATTGAGTCATTTATGGGACCGTGCAAATTGTAGAGTCTCTCACTGTTCAATAGCTAGATACCTACAGACTTAATATTTTAATAATGGGATCCATTACAATGAAAATTTGCTTCATCAGCGAAAGTAATCTTTCACTTCGCGAAGTGCCATCACCGTATGACTTCACTCCATAGTCGCAAAGGGTTACAGAATTCATCAGATAAAGTGGGCAATTTTGGAATAATTACTCCGCGAACCCGCCCGTCCTTCAACCCTTTAACGAGATAAATTAAAAGTACATTTTTATCCTAACCGTCGTAATGCCGGGCAATAAATTCAGAAAGCCCCAAAGACAAGCGCATTGGGGGAGGGGAAGATGTTTTTATAGTCACACCGAGAGGTTTATCTAAATAATTGCGTAGTCGGTGGCGGCGAGCGGAAAATTGGCATTGTGTACGCTTAGGGGCCGCCCGCGTTGCATTCTGACGTGAACAAGTCTCTTTAGGACGGGGTACAATGACATAATTGACTTTTGATAAAGAGGTCTTCAGAGCCGCCTCGCGTTTCTCTTCTAAATATTTTATACCAAAACAAACGCTTTTTGGCACCATCCTAAATACATAGATAGATAGAATATTTTTTATTGAGTGAAATATATTTCAGAGTGACTTTTAGGTCACCTCTTTAGCTAGCTGGTTATTTCTTCTCGCTCGTCTCTCTCTAACTTTATTATTTTTAGTTTATTTTCGTCATCATCCTCATACCTGTTAACGTCTCACTGCAGGACATAGGCCTCTGGGATAGGAGTGGAATTAAAAGCATAGAACTACCACGGGACTACGTTATCCAACATGCATACCATTAGAACATCTAGGTTGGACTTAGACCAACAAAGCAGTTTGAAGTATCGGAGTCAAACCGAAAATATTTCACCGCTTATCGTACACATTTGATTCATGAAGTCCTCGCTCGATTTGCGTGCTACAGAACAAATACACCCAATGCCTGTAAGCTGCGTATTAGTCTCGTGTCATATGTCCCCGCCCCTCGCAACAAGTGCAGTTAGGCTAAATCACAGTAGCCAGTGGCCCGGAGAGGATTCAATCTCGAGGGTAATGTCTCTATTGTGCTCATTGCGTGTGTTGGAACCAAATCATTTTGATACATTTATTAATAATTGTAAGAGTATGTTTCGCCTTTTAGAGCCTTATTTTTCTTAGTTAAAAAGTCTTACTTTTCAATTTTATCCACGTTTCTGATACGTATCGCCATGATGTCGAACACCCTCCTGGCAACTGTGTTTCCTGCCACGTATAACTTGAGTACCTCCAAGGCAAGAGTGAATAGGCGTTTCTAGGCAAGAGTGCTCCAACTTTGACCTCATCATTGCTTTCTAACTGGCATGAGGCCAATCGTTAAGAGAAATAAAAAATTATATAACATTTCACGTTAGAACTTTACTGCAAACTCACCTGGTGGTCAGTAGTGATGAAGTTTATTATGGCAGCGGGCTAGCCTGTTAGGGGAATGGGAGTTATGTTATGAGTAATTACTAGTAGGTAAAACTATTGTAAAGTTAATTGAATATTTATAATTATGTTTTTTTTCATTTTATTTTTATTTTTTTATTTTTTGTTCACGTTTTAATATGTATAATTTAATCTGCTATGTATTTAACTAGTGTAATTGGTGTGAACCGTACTAATTGAAATAAAAATAAATAAACAAATAAATGTTAGACCAATACCCATAATCGGTTTCTATGCGTCTACTAACTGGGACGAATAAGCTTTCCGGCACGTTTTTGTCGGTTAGGTGATCACGGCATGGCCGAAGCCCACCAGACCAGACCAGAGAAAATTAAAAAATTAATATATAGGTAAGTATTCAAATGGTTCCTGCTGTGCATAAAACCGGGACCTCTGACTTATACGCTCACATCGCTCAGTGCGCTAGGTTCGTCGTTGCTCAATTTAAATCGATGGAAAACGTATATTCTTGTTTCAGAGAACTATCGTTTCCGTACGTAATCTATGGCTTACGTCTAATTAATTTCAAAATACGGCTATGTCCGGTAAATCAAAAAGTATATCTCCCATACCCATGTTATCTTCATCGTACTAATGCCGACCATAGTTTACAGATAAGCAATTTACAAAATCTTCCAGTAATAATAAAGTTACATTATTATAATTTTATCTCAAGACTATGCAGTCGTAGTATTAGTAGCTAAACAAGGGATAAATCAACCCGTCCAATCAAAATGGGATATCAGGGACAAATTTTATCAGGGAGGGTGGCGGAGCGTGTTTTTAAATTGCTTTACAATGCTTTGTCTATTAATTTTAGGATGTTTTTGAGATAAAACATTGTAACGGATATTTATATGAATTTTTATTGTTACTTTGTAAGTGACTAACTCTAACATCTAAAATCGTAGCAATAGAATTAATAAATTAATTAATTAATATACTTGGATATATTACAGAATTAGGCATATTCGAGGGTTTTCAGCCATAAAAGCAACATTGTAGCGTGAAGTGTCTAAGCTCTTTACCCCTCTCTCATATGACCTGAAGAAGACCTGTGGCCAGCATTAGATCATTTATAGGCTGAGTATGATGAACCACTTAAGTAGGAATAAAGGTTCCGAAAAATACGTAATGTTTAAGGGTTAACTTTAAATTTAGCTCGATGGAAAAGCATAAGTGATGCAAAAACTTGTTAATTTTATAGCTATGAAGTATTATTGAGCTCATTTTTATGACAGAATAATATGAATACGTAAACTGGTCCTTATCTTCGGTCTTTTCGGACGTCCCCATAATACGCTTCAACTTTTTTATTGCAGACAATCTCCTCTGTCCCTTTTAGGGATGTACTAAACAACGTATCGAAATCGTTGCAGGCGAACTACGGCTTCCATTTTCTTGTATAGTGACCCTCCAGCCCGAATTAATAACGTTAACTCTTAAACTTCTACGGCCTGTGACCAGCGGTGGGAAATTAATGATTAATGATTTCAGAAGAAAATGTAGTTTCTGGTTGGTTTATTTCTTAGGCCATTTTATCTAATATGGCTCAGGTACCAAAGTGATTTATATTTCATTTATAAGTTTCCTTGCTTGCTTACTCAGCTGACCTTAAGATACAGTCCATGATCGCCGCTTGTGACCTTGCAAAGGGCTATAGCACATTGCTTTTTCGTGAAGGTCGTCGAGAAGATTTTTGGATTCGAGTATTTTTATTTTTTATATTTTTTTAAGCACTTCAAACCTTTAGACATATTATTGCCTCGAGCTAAATAGACTGCAATATCACAAAAAAAAATTATTAGATACGGTCCCTATAATATTACGTATCTTACTGATATAAGACATTTAAGAATACATCGATACAGATGACATTTAATTTCGATATCGCCACCTCACTACCAGTTCACTCACAAATAAAATGTCAGGTTGAGTCGTTTTATTTGTGCTTCATTTTTTCGATTCGTCTTGATTTACAAGCTCCTTTACTGCTGACTTTGTTGGGACCTAACTCGTGACGATTTATGTGTCGGACCTCGCCGGACACTGAGTGGGGCCCAAAACGAAGCCAAATATTTGGATACTGTCGCAGTGACTGACTTTATGGTAATGATGTTATTTTGATTTTGACAAAGTTGAAATGCTTCCCATTATTTTAAAATACTGAGGACTTGTTTTCACAAGTTTTGCAAGTAAGCTTTCAGAGGATGCTTATGACTTGTTTAAGACAACAATAGCATCGCTTTATTTTAATGTCTTAACTAAGTTTAAGTCTGTTGGAAAAGTGTTGCTTACCAACCTTTTTTTTTAATCTACGTTTTATGTTCATAATATTGTTTAGCAGTCCGAAATATTTTTCTTTAGTCTAATCGATCTGTGTGCTGAGTGCGAGATTTTTCATCTATTCGATCGCGTAAAAGTTAACTATGATGTACTATGATCTCTGGTCCCTAAATGGCACTCTTTGGAAGCCATACAAATCATAGTTAACTTTTACGCGATCGAATAGATGAAAAATCTCGCACTTAGCACACTGAAGCGGGTATTTCTTTGTATATGTGAGGTAAACCGCTTGCTCTCTCCTCGGTGAAAATGGTCTTGTAGTTTCATCACCACACAACACAGGGGTAACAGGGGGGTTAGTGAAATTTAAATTTAACATTTAACAAAATAATCTTTATGAAAAAAAAAAATATAGCTCACGTAGTGTTGAAGTTAACACTTGTATAAAACTGGCTAACAAGGTGGCCTGAGAACGGGTTCGAGCTCTCAAATTACATTACGTATTTCGCCTTATTATCATTCACTAATTGTGTCGTAAATATGAGATATTTTTTCCAGAAGCATTCTCGAACCGATATCGTGATCCTTACGTCACCGCTAATTGTCCACGTCCGCAGTTTGAGCGATCGCTCGCGACATTAAGCGTTTTATCGCTTTTTAATACTTGACAATTACCGACCGATGTCGTTGGAAGTATCATGCTAATAAATTCCTGTAAACCTGCTAAACGCACACCTGTAAATAAAACCTTTATTACCTACGCCATAACAACTATAAAGACATAAACGTTTGAGGTCTTGCATGACCTCTGCAAGCCGAAGATGCATCTTAGCAATACAGATACTTTGCCACGTTAATATAAAGTTTAGTTTACCATTTAAGTTTCGACCATAGGTTAAGGTGTTCATTTCATAACGGGTTTGCGTCGTAAAATAAAAATCAGTGGCATAGACCCGTTGTAGGTGACTGTACAAGGAAGTAAAGTATAATTATTTGATAGTATGTTAGCAATCAGTGTTATAGCCAGGGATACAGTTTCAATTACAGTCCGTAACAAAGTAGCGTTTAAGGTCTCTTACGACTAAGCAATGTGGAAGATTTGGTTTTATGCACGTATTACTGTTATGGACCAGATGAGGTTCTTTTTCATAATGTTTTCTTCAGAAGATGTTTCTACAGAATTCCATATTATGCAGTGAAAACGAAACTTAATTTGTTATAACTACTCCACTAAAGGAGAATCTGTACGGTGTGATTAATGATTTTTTCAATCTTTACACTCCCCACCAAAGAGATCTTTGGCAATGTACTCTCTACGCACGTTTCGCTCCGGCCCCTGATCATCTTCAGGTTATTGTAAAGTCGCAGCCGTTGCCGTTCGCTAGCCTCGCGAGATAAATACATGACTTGCCTGACAGTTGTTTTAAAGCGTTTGAAATGGAGTAAACAATTTTAATGTATTTGATGCCATAAAAATTATGTAATGAGCTTTGCGAATCATCGTGAGGCTGCTCGTGTAGGTCGGATCATGCCAATTTCGCATGACCAATTTCACGGTCGACCTAGGTGTGAGAGTTTTAAAATGAATTCATTTTAAAAAATTAAAATTAATTTCATTCGAATTTTAATTTATCATAAACATTATCACAACAACCAATGGACGCCTACAGCTGGATATAGGTCTTGTCATCTTGTGTAATGCTGCACTCTGTGACTCGTTCGATGACGTCTGCCCACCTAGTTTGGAGCCCACCAGCGCCAACGGCGTCGACGCTATGTGCCCGCCTATTGCTTCTTAGCTTTCTTCTGATATAAATATTACAAATTTAATAAATATTAGGTACACTTAATCCGACTGCTAACAAAAATTGTAAGCCTCCAGACTGCCTCACCGATATCGCACGTTCAGCTTTGATTTATAAAGGCAAGGCAAAACCATCGCGTCTGACCGGCGTTCAAGTTTGCGTCCTGCGTGCGACCAATCACAAGTACCTATCCTGTTCAATGCCTTGTGATGTTTTGTTGCGGGCGGTTTGGCCTTCGCTTTAATAGGGTCATTTTGGCGGTCGAAATTCCAATTCATACATATTTCGCACGACCAATCATGCGATCTACTCCAAAATGTGAAGTTGAGTATGACCGCTCTACGTTACTATATTAATTAGTTATTCTAATTTTAATTATTAATTTTAAAATAGTACAGATCGAAGGCTCTGATAAATAAATTAAAAACATTTAATGGCTGCGCTTATTAAATTTATAAAAGTGTTCACATTTCTAAATTATTGTTTTCATTTCCTTTACAATTATTTGATTGAATATTAAATCAAGAAGACCGAACTACACGAGTTATGCGTTAGCACCTGGCGACCCTGGTTATTTCGTTTTATTCCGGAGCTTGGTAGAGCGATGCGCAGGGATGCCACATTAAGTCAATTATTTTGTAGTGACTTATAATTATTAATACTCGAGGTAAGCTTGGTGTTTGAATAACGCATTGCTACTCCTGTTAGCATTAATTATTCTAATTTTACATACTATATTGATGAACATTCAGCACACAAGTTCTACTTGCGTCAATTTTATGAAAGCTTATGATGAAGATATTCCTGTAAATAACTCCTTTTGACAACCCTGTTCCAAGGTGTTGATCGCTATAAAAAATATAAAAGACTGTAACATTTAACAAACAATATTTAGTGCTACTCGGACAGTTATTGTAGTCAATGATTACAGACGATGTTGAGGGGGCAATTATAAGGTTTTTTTTCTCAATAGAGCCTCTAAACAGGTGCCAGCCGCGAGACCGTTTCAAAGGATAAAGGTGGTTTTCCAGCAAAGCTTAGCGATGTGCTCGATGTGTTAAAACCGACCAATAGAATCACTTAATATCTATAGACCAGATAAACACTGATCGAACCAAGTAGAAATATACATAACACATAATGTCTCAGTGCATTGCCCTTACTAAATTGTAATTAAAATATTGCGCGTTAAGAAAACTAATAATGTCAATGTTATTACATAATATAATATAGATGTAAAATAGAATATCAAAAGCATTTCATAAATATCCATTTTGGTGTCAATTTTATAAGGTTTTGTCAAATTATGACTTTTTTATGTTGACAACCAATATAACAACATCTGTTTTATACTCCATACAAAATGAAGAAATCTTATTTATACGTTTGTTAACTTAAAATCGTAAGTAAGTGATGAGATATGGCGAGATATGGCCGCTATATATCGTCAGTCACACATTTTATAGGTAGAGCTTGCCAAGGTTAATTTTAATATAGCTCTATTTCTCTCAGATATTAACAAGTGGCAAAGCTGTAGTGGAAAGGCAGCCTAGCTAGAAATGTTGATTGTATAATAAACATATCGGCAAATGGTAGGTAGGTAATTGCTTTTTTATATACTATAATATAACATGTTCCTATATATAATTATTACTGTTTCTTATGATAACTCGGACGTGTTGTTGAAAATATTATGATAAATTAATTTTAAATAAATTAGCTAATAAGTTTTAATGGCCCTTTGTTTCAATATTGTTACACCCTTTAGTGGAAGTTCGGCGCACTATGCGATATACCCAATATTATTATCGCACAGGCTGCTTACATAACCTTTAATGTCATATTTTTATAGCATTCTCTGCATACAAATACTGTGTCATGTCTGGCTTAAAATTTGTGTTTTGATTTAAATTCCCAAGTTTACGCGCGTGTATAAAACATAAATAGCGATTATTGTAGGAAAAGTGTCAAGTGTCGAAAACATGCGAATATACTCGTAGGTAGATTCCCAAGCTGTATTTTATAATATAGGTGGGCTTTAGGTAGTGAGTCCTTATTCAAGTTTGTTTGTAATATTCGATCTTATACATCAAAGTAAAATGGACCTAAATTATAATGGTATAGAATCCGAAATTCTGTAAACAAATATAGTTTACTAAAATTTTGCTAGGGATAGTAATTATTTAGACCGTTAGTTAAAAGAGCGAAGTAATTATTAAATAACTTTAACTGCTAACTACTTTACGTAGGTTTACGTACGTAGTTTACACATTTTTAAAACCTAATGAACCCCTAGTAAACCCAATAACTGTAGATGCATAGAGACTATCGACATCGAGGTTACTGTTTTGAAAATAATAATATCTATTATAATTTAATTAAATTTGATTAGGCAGTATCAAAGTCAAAGTCAAAAATATCCTTAGTCAAGTATGCCGATAGTTGGCAATTATGATGCGTAAATTACATGAAAAATGTGTAAAGTGTAGTGAGATGATGGCGTTAAGCATATTCGTAAGCTTAAAAGAAGAAACCCACAAAAAACCAAGCCGGTGTTCTTTTTTTGCTATCACCATCTCAAATTGGCATTTAAAATTATTAGAAGAGCACCAGGGTGAGAGTAGTTATTCACATCCAAGCCTTTATATCGATTACGTAGTCCTTTATACTGTGATAGGACTTTCCTAATAGCACAATTTATCTAAAATAATAATTATATTTCAAGCTGCTTTCACTGTTCGTTATGTTTGAGGTTATACATTTTGCAACAAAGCAAAGGTTTTGACTCTATCGTGTATCAAAGTCCATAGATGCTGAGTTCGTTGATAAGGATCATAAAATTCCTTTTGCTATTACTTAATCTTATTTCGGGCCAAAAGAGTTTTATAATCACTGTGTAGATATATACTGCGTATTCCCATTTCGGCTTATAAAACCGCGCAAAGGCGAACACGGCCAGGCTTCATGTAATCTGTTTTAATAAATCCAGCGCAGGGTGTGTGGGGAAGGTGCAGTTAGGGGCGGAAGGGGAGAGCGGGGGGAGGGACATATGCATTAAACTTAATTGAAATTTTCGTGGCTACGTGTTATTTCGCGCTAATGCACCTTTCAACTTGACGAGTGTACAGTCGCTCTACGGGCTGATGAAGAGGTCAACGCACGCCGCGGGCGTTTGATGATTTATATCTGTATTTATGATACGATATCGATTAGCATACTCACTTGAATTTTCGTAAAACACACTCCATATTTCATTTGTGAGGAGCTGCTGATTTATTCTATCTATTATTCCACGCGTTTCTGTGCTCCAGTTTTTTTCTATACAATTAAAATAAGTATCAATAATTTTGGATCCAATGGAGTGAACCCGCACGTCTCCGGTTATCGTAGCAAAAGTGCCTTGACCCATGGTTTAGGTAATTGTATGTGCCGATTTTTTGACATATTATTTTTCTTTCAGCGTACCTTAATACCCAAATAAACGTAAGACTGGTGATAATTGAAGATTTGCTAAGTTACTGACCTGCTACTTCTTTGTAGAATCTTCACAATCGTTTGCAGGGTCACTAGAAACAAACATACTTGACGGTACAGTAGTGCTTAGAAAGTAGGGGCCTACTTGAAATAAATTAATTTTGTATTGGATAGCAATAGGCACGACAATACTATGGACTATAGACACAGAATATAGACGCACTGGGCCAGTGCGGTGGACTACAGCCTTAACCCCTTCTCAATGTGGGAGGAGACCCCTGCCGGTATTTGGTTGATATGATGATGATAATGATAGACACAGAACTATTGTAAAGGCAATTAAAAAATCCACCTTAAGGATGTTAGTCCACGTGAGCTTAGATACTCAAACTAGAATGCAAAATGTTGTATAGGAGCTGGGCTGGTCTTAACGAAGCAATTAGTAAAATGTCCGAAATAGAAGGATTAAACCATATTTTCAACCCACTTAAAAAAAAGGAGGCTGTCAATTCTACTATATGTTTTTTTTTTCTGTGGGAAAATACTAGGTACTTTCCTTTGTTGGGTATTATAAACTTAGTAATTTTACATTTGACCTCTCAGCGACTTAAAAATTTTGTAGAAAATATTTATTTCTTGCTTTTCAGGTGCTTAACAAAGTCGTGTTTTATTTGTCTTTTTTAAATTATATATTTCCACCTCAAAATATATGTCTATGGAATTATTTGGCTTACCTACTACGAGTTTACTACACCTCAAAAGTTCTGATTTATTGAAGAACAGTTCTCTCCTCGAGCTTACAGTTTCATAGCAATACCTAATTTTAATTTTATTAAATTAACAGTACCTTTTATTCTGTTCCGGTACGTTAATAATGAAAACTCTTGGGGTGTTTTACCTAATAAATTTTCCTTGATAGAAGTAATCTGTTGTCTTAACGCCTCATTATAATGCAAAGCCATCCATCTTACTATATTTAGAAGGCTAATTTGTTTTGCATTTCTATTATTTAGTTCCTTACCTATTTTTATAAAAGTTAGGCCAACGATCGGGGTTATGCAAACATTTAAATTTGTATTCGGTATTTAAAAAAATAACCTTCGGTTAGTAGGTACCTATTTACCAATAAGAGATTATACTTCATTCTATAGGTACCTAGATGTCTGTCCGTTGTTCAGACTGTTTTTACAATAAACTTAATTTTAAAAATTAGATATTTTTATGGGTCGAGGCCAAACACAAGATTCGTGACACCGACGCGCTTCGTACTGCGTCTGTCGCGACGTTAAACTACTACTAAGTAGGCTAAATAATCTTAGGAAAATTTTTACTTTGGCCGCGTACGATTGTCGCAAGGAAGTTAAAAAGGTTCAAAAGTCGACTTTAAGGTCTCCTTATGAACGATTTTGATAGCGTTAGCAAATTTTACAATTTTATTTGTAATAGAAAAGAAGTAACCACCTTATCATGCTAAACAAAAGTTTACACAATCCGAAACAAGTGTTTCTAAATAAAATCAGCCAGGCGCTCGGATCGCGCACTGACGTATAAAATCACTGTCAAATCCCTGATTAAATTCGATTACGGTTACAGTTAAACGCCCGCTCGTTCAATGTGTCGTCAACGAGCCGTGAGACGGACGATGATTTCTTTCTATGAGCATACAGAAATCATCCGATCGCTATGATTGCGTAATCAATCACCGTCGGTCTAGGCTGTCAGCCTTTCATCGCCGGTGTAGGGCCCAAAGTTAATAGTCTCTTACGATCTAGTTTTACTAAATTATTCCTCCTTGTACATTAAAGCGCTAATAATTATTTTTTTATATCCAGACATTATCACGGTCAGGTCAAACCATAGGACAGGTCAGGTCGGGTTGGATATAGTCAGTAGGGTAGGTATACACAAAACCGTGTCATTCGTGAGGTGAGTGCGGGGTAAGCTGTATGTGTTTGTCTTATAAACAATTTTGTTTCATTATATTTATCAACATTATTTTATTGAAATCTTAAGAAAGTTTGCTTAAGGTCTGTTAAATGACCTTGAGCGAGCTTAAACTTTTAATAATCTATGTACCTACTTCTTCATCCGCTTTAAAAGTGCACAAACAATTAAACGAAAATATTATATTTAAGACTACAATTCGTTGCTTTGCATTAATCGGGCAAAGAATTTAGCAGGCATGCTTTTAAGATACGAATAAGATAAAGTTTGCGGCTCGAAACCGAACGGTAGCTGACAGTTCGCACCGGGACGAATTGCGACGCGTGGGCGGCATTGTGTATCCCAAGTCTCAACCCAACCACACTTCACATAATCTTGAATTAAAGCCAGCAGTAGCGGCTCTTACATTAATCATCGCGCCTTTAAATGATCATTGTCAGGCGATCAAATCAAATTGAATTGAAGAGGCATTATTATTAAATAATGCCTACGCGTTACGCTACATAACGTCATCGTAATGCAATAACAAGTATATATAAACGTATAATTTTTTTGTTTAGAATTATCAAGATACAGCATTTACGTATTTTACCATAATAATTATTTTGTGAGAGTTTTCTTCTCAGTGTTCTTTCTTTTTACCGGGCCACTAAAATCTTGTCAGACTGGTTTTGGTCATTATTTCGGTGTTGTAGCTCGCTTTACAATCCGTCTCCACTCCTCTCTAACGATTGCAAAAAGGCTGTGAAGTAGAATATACAGTAGTCTCGCAATCTTTTTGGCCTTCCTAAACCTACCTACTTTTACTTAAGTATAGTATTATTTAGCCCTTACTTAGCCCCTGGGTGACCATAAAGCTTGTAAACTACTTCAGACAAGTTTGTCTGTTTGTCACGGATTTTGTCCAAATTAGGAGCTACTATAATGCTTGTACAATGTCGCTTTGCCCATTATAAAACTAGCAGCGTCAAGTTTATAGCCAATATTTTGGTCGAAAACACATTAAAATTTCATTCTGCAACCATCCCGAATCATCGTATCGAAAATATTTATGTTTGCATTAATAGGATTGTGGTTCATTACCTATACGCGCGCCGACGGAACCGCCAATTAAGGTAAAATTACAATAAAGCCGGCGTTCGTTATAATATCGATTGGGCAAATAAAACGTAGCGATTACATGACCTTTGCCGTTCAATAAAAATTATGGGATATATTACTACAGTTATAGGGCCCTTCAGATTAATAATTAGTTCCTGGCGGATTTAATCAGTCCTACTTAATGATACCTACTGTATAATGCCGACAAGACGGTAGACTTATTGAGCTTGAACTTGTTTGCAAAATTACCAGTATCAAACTAAAACAACTATGGATTATATATTAAAGTATGAAATAATGAAAATGTTAAATTTTCCACGTATTTTTTTAAAATTTCATATTTTTTTAAAAATTAACATAGAAAACCTGAAATGAGATAAAATGACCGTCTTAAGATTATCTTCACACGTGGATTCTAATGTCACTCGATCTACACTCTCCAGTTGGCAAGACGATGGTCGCAGAGGATACCTCGTCTCGCCTTTCCAACGCTCCGTTCAATATTCGTACACCAAGTGGGCAAGTAACAAAAGTGAGCTGGCTTTCGCCCATGCAGCGTCTGCAAGCCACGAATAGCGTGGAAATCTCCAAAAGCAGCACATGTGAGAGTGTAGTTCCAGCTATAGAGAAATAGGGCCCCAATATACAAGCACCTTTGTCGAGCTCCCTGGCGCAGCGGTGAGCGCTGTAATTTTAAGTGGGAGGTTCCAAGTCCGATATCCGACAATATTAATTCCCAATTAATAATTTCTGAATTTTCTCTGGTCTAGCCTTTAGCCGTGGCTAGTTACTACCCTTTTGACAAAGACATTTCACGATCGGGTACGATGTCACGTAGGAACCGATAATGGGAATGGGTTACTACCGTTACCATATTCACATACCAGCAGGTGAGATTGCAGTGAAACTTGTAGTGGAATAAAGAATACTAAAAGATCGTGACGTTTAGAAATATTTACAAGACCTTGGTTAGGAGTGAGCGTACAAAAGCTAATGATGATAATGATAAGGTACAAATTAAGCGCAAACACGCTACCAAAAAAAAAATTATCCATTGAACGTGCCCCAGATAGCGGTGAAAGATTTCGAGTATAAAATTTGCGGCCCGTTGAACACGTCGGAAGCGCTTTCGCCTTAATTCAATAAGGATATCGAAGCCTAGCTGGTTAGTGGCAACAAAAGCAAGTCCGTCTGTCCGCGCACAATTAGCTCTCCATTGTGTGTGGAGCATTGTACACCTTGCGATTGTGCGGCGTGCGCGGGCGAGCCGTGTTGGTTTTACTCCTACGCCCATTGTGAGCTTCTCAATCGAAAGCATTATACAACTAGGGTAAGAATACCCATTATCGCCATCCCCGCAATTATTAAGACTTATCTCAAAGTAAAAGGATAGTCAGTCAGACAAATTTGTAGTTGGATAGTATTAAAAGAAAAAAAATAATTGTTTAGTATTAGTTTTTTTACTATATATTTATATAATATACTTATACTCGTATAAGAATAAATAGACCCTAACAAGTAGATACTACCTGTACAATAACTGGGCAATTATGAGCCATTATGAGCGAAATGTGAAAAAGTAAAATATTAATTTAACATTGTTAATTAATAATATAAATACAAAAGCGTATTTGTTTGTTGATATGTTTTTCCTATATTTGCAAACGAATCGCGAACTCGATTTTTGGCACAGAGTTACTTGAAAGGGCGGAGAATACCCACTTTTTATACCAGGAGAGAAATAGTGACAAGAGATTTATTTACATATTTTCTTGTATGCATGAATGTCTAGGGCGCCGTTAGGTGTTCTCTTATTCGTACAAATTGGATTACTTACAAACCTTTAAACAAGAATAAATTGGCATCTTCGGTCAAATTTTCTTTATCGGTAATAGACTAGCGCTTGACAACAATGTAACCTGACGAAACGCATAGATGTGGACTAGATGATGCCTATTAAGTGTTGTTGTAAAGATGCCTACTCCGGTTGTAAGAATTCCAGAACTCGGAAGTAAGTTCCAAACCCCAGCCATGCGTATAGGAAATGAAGTTGCTAATCGCTTCTTGCGAATTGTTGGGATATGGACATCACATAGGGACGAAAATCTCCATCAGTTTAGATAGTTCGATTAGCTAGGAGAAATCTATTTCTAATAAAAAAATAGGTGTTTTACCCTACCATTAAATAAGATATTATCTTCACTATTATTAGCTTTGCTTAACTTTCGATGTTCGAATGTTTTTATTGTCGATAACTACACGCACTACATGATTGATTAGGTGTACAATATCATTATATTGACGTAAACCGGTAGCTGTTTTTAATGATAAATAGCTGTCCGTTTTAGACGTTTAATGTGTTAATTATAATATGTGTAGAGGCGAAGTAATGAATAGTGTTTTGATTTGTTCAACTTTATTGGAGGTAAAATAATAGAAATAAATATCCAAAATGACTTCCGCGTGCTATGTAAAATCGTTATATGCAATTATAATGATTTATTTTCATGTGTACAGCAAGTAAACTCTTTAAGGACAAAACACACAGCATTGCTAATTTGTGTAAAGAGATCGTACGTACATGTGTTATGATTGCGCCGATTGCGAGGATACTTCTGTTGTCGGTTGCAGAGTTCTACTCTCTGCCACCGAAGAGTTTCATCAGTTGTCATAAAGTGAAAATTGGAATTTCAGATAATAAATCTTTTCATTGATTATAAAATTAAAATATCCACACCAGCCATGATTTGATGTAGTTTAAAGTTGCCAAAAATATTATTACGTATTCATAACTTTCTCAAAGAAGTCTGTCATTATACTCGTAAATTGTCTTTATGAGCTAATGCAAAGCAAAAAATAGGCAAAATCAAACTTTAGAATGCATTATGTGTAATGTAATGTTATATATTTCATCATCAGATCGACCAAAAAAAAGAATCAGGCGACTAAAATGACCGGCGTGAAATTAAAATCTCCCTGATAATACCACTGCGCAGATCCCGTATAGATATTGATCTAACACCGTTTAACATAGATAACGCAAATGTCAATCAGCTGCCTGTTTGTAAAAAAAAAACAGTCCAATGCGGGATATTTTGATGACCACCAACGTGGGGTCAAATGTCAGGTTGCTCGTTGAGAAAAAAGTAGTCTTGAAATGTTGTTTTTGTAGGCCTTCTTGATAATATAGCAAATTAGGAAATATTTGTGTGGTTGATTTTAGAGCTCTTGTATTTGCATCTGTGGTTTGTTTGGCAATCTGTTAGTTTGTCTTATGAATCTTCGATTTTTACAAAATGATTGGGTTCTCAGTCTCGAAAGATTTTGATCAGTTTTTCTTCCAAGGTAGTACTACCGCCACTCTTGTTTCTGCTGCGCAGTGGCAATCTTGCAATTCTGTGTTCCTATCTGACATTTTACATCTCCTGCGTAAGCACATACGTCGCGTTATTTAAGAACTCTAGTTTATATTTACGATCTAACGATGCGTGTTTTAAAAATAATCGCGCTCTCCTTGCGTAGCAAGTCTTAAACGCAGATTAATAACCTCATCTTCTATCATGTATATGAAAACACACAAGTGACCGACCTGACAGTTCGCGTTTACCTTGTCTTTTACAAGTCTTTTTTTTTGTTACTGTCTACGACGAAAGCGACTAGCGTCTTGCGCTTCACCACAATCTCACCTAATGGAAAGTGTAGTCACAAATGCAAATTATTAACCACCTCTTGTAGCAAAACCCGCATGATAATAGGCAAGTGGTGTATTTTTTGTTGTTGTCGATGTTTATTTATTAAACTCTTTATTTGTATACCACAACATTTAAAATGTAACAAAAACAGAAACATCGAAAGAAGTAGTAATACAAAAGGCGGCCTTATCGCTTAATAGCGATCTCTGCCAGGCAACCTTAGAATTAGGAAAAAAAAAAGAAGAGGAGAATAGACTGCTGGTGGTACAAATATTAAAATACATACATGCAAATAACTACATGCCAATACATAAACTAGTGTGCACAAATAGATAAAAAGTAAATAATATAATAAATAAATAAATATAAAAATAAACTAATATATATAATAACAACACTTACATAATTAAAAACTTTAACATACAATAAATGAGTAAGTACATATATACATACTATTAAAAGTCGTTAACAATATAATGGGCCTTAACTGCTCTTTTAAATATCGCCAGTGATTTGGATCGTCGTATGCTCAATGGAAGCGCATTCCACAATTCCACAGCTCGTACGCTAAACGAACGCTTATAAAATTTTGTCTTATGATAAGGCATACACAGCGTCAGCGCACGGCACGATCTTACACCAGATTGCTCACCAAGAAAAGTGAACTTCTCTTTTAAATACGAGGGAGTATTTAGATGAAATAACACACAGTACAGAAGAGAAAGTACATGCATATCCCGGCGACGACGAATAGGAAGCCACTTGAGTTTTTGTCGAAATACGGAAACATGGTCATATTTGCGAAGGCCAAATATGAACCGAATAGCCAGATTTTGAAGACGCTCAAGTTTATTAAGCTGATCCTCGGTCAGATTAAGAAAGCTTGCATCCGCATAATCGAGAATAGATAGAAAAAGAGAATGTGCTAGCATAACTTTGGTCGGAATTGGAAGAAATGATTGCAGCCTTCGCAACGAGCTCATCGCCACAAACACTTTCTGACTCAGCTCTTTGACATGCACTGTCCATGACAATTCCCGGTCGAGGTATACACCAAGATCTTTCACAGAGTCACAAAAAGGAATAGCGATGCCATTATAAATAACAGAAGGAATGCTCAGCCAATCAACCCTCGCGATCATTCCTGAGCTACCAATAACGATAGCTTTTGATTTTGCAGGATTGACCTTTAGCCCATATTGCCTGCTCCACTCAGAAATTGCAGCCATATCATTATTTATAGCTGCAATAGCAGAACCAAGATTTTGAAGGGTAGATGAGCGATATATTTGGATATCATCTGCATACATGTGATAGAGAGAAGAGATGTTTTGAGTAATAGAGTTAATGAAAATAGAAAAAAGTAAAGGAGATAACACGCCACCCTGAGGTACCCCAGCCGCTACATCACACCAAGACGAAAAGGACTCGTCAATCTGAATGCGCTGTCGACGGCCATTGAGGTAACTCCGAAACCAGTCTATTACTGATGGAGATATGTTAATAGAGCGTAAAAGACTAAGCAAGATGTCAAAGTCAACTGTATTAAAGGCATTGCTAAAGTCAAGCAGAATAAGAATTGTTAGCTGCTTGTTATCCATCGCCCATCGAATATCATCAGTTACTTTAGCAAGAGCAGTAGCCGTACTATGACCAGGACGAAAGCCAGATTGCAAAGAACTGAGAAGGTTATTCTTATTAAGAAAGAGACTAAGTTGTTGAGATACGAGTTTTTCAAGAACTTTTGAGAGAAATGGTAATATAGAAATGGGGCGAAAATCAGAAAACGATGAAGGGTTGTTTTTTTTAGGTAGAGGAATAATCTGAGCAAACTTCCATTCTTCAGGGAATTTGCTACAGAGAATGGAAGAGTTTAAGATATGGGTTAGAATAGGGGAAACAACGTCAAGAATTGGAATGATCATATTACGGGTAATGCTATCTACACCAACAGCATTCGATGCAATGGATATTATGCTCTTCTTAACATCACATTCAGTAAAAGACTCGAAGGTAAATGGTAAAAAGTTAGGAGTTGAGTGGGAAGAAAGAATACTAAGAGTACGTTCTTTATCGGAACTATTAATTGTATCAGAAGTAGAAAAATGTTTATTTAGGAGTTCGATATCAACGTTAATAGAAGATCTATGAGATGATTTACCAACTCCAAGAGACTCAAGAAACTTCCAGGTTTTAGCAGTGTCACCACTTTCAACAGACTTATGAATATGGCGTCGTTGAGCATCCCTACACAATGTATTACAGCGATTCCGTGCTTTATGATATTTTTCCCGGTTAGCGTCAGTATTATTTGTTTTGTATTTATATTTCGCCGCAATCTTTTTGTCCATTAAAATTTTTATCTCTTCTGATAACCAAGGCGCCGGTAGATGTTTCAGCTTGATTGGTCTTAACGGAGCATGCGTATCGTAGAGTTGCGTTATCAGGGAATTAAATATCTCAATTTTGCGGTCAACTGAGTCAACAGCAGCGATAGCCGCCCAGTCCAGATGACTAGCATCATCACACAAGCGACGGCTGTCAATTCCTCCAAAGTTACGCCGCAGAAGTACCCTCGATTTTGCTTTAAGTGGACGTATTTTATATGAAAGATAAATCAAATCATGATAAGAAAATGCATCGGCAGGACACTGGCCATGCTTAAAGACGAAATCCGGAGAAGATACCATAATAAGGTCAAGAAGAGAAGGAGTACAACCAGGAAAATAATGCGTAGCAGCAAGGGGCAGGACAGACAAATTACAGGATTCCACTGTAGTCAAAAATTTCTTGCTGCGATAATCATTTTTGAGTAAACAAGTATTAAAATCTCCAAAAATAATGGAGTGGCTATAAAGAGGAACTTCTTTCTCTAATAAGGATTCAAATGAACGAAAGTAATCAGAAACGTATGGTGGACAATAGAACACTCCAAGAAGAATTTTGGTATGGGAAATAAGAACTTCAACAAGTAGGTGCTCAGCAGCATCAGGTAAGGGGGGTTGTGAAGACATACTAATAACAGTAAAAGGAATATAAGAACGCAAGTAGATCGCTACTCCACCACCCCCCTTACCAACACGGTCATTGCGAATAAGCCTAAAACCTGGCAGCGAATAAGAGGTAGAAGGTAAACAAGTTTTAAGCCAAGACTCAGACACTAGTATAGCATGTATGTTACGGGAATCAAAAGATGCAAGCATATCAGGATAATGAGCTGGGATACTTTGTGCATTAATATGAATGACATTAAGGTTCTTCAAACAATCTGAGAAGCAAGAATCAAGAGTTTTATCAAGTGGAAGGAAAGATGTACTGTGGAAACTATCATCACTAGACGACATAGACAGAAAAACATCACTGTCCATACTGTTCAACGACATTGTATAGAATAAAATAATATATCAAATAATAAATATAAAAAAAAAAAAAAACAATAAAAATAACAAATATAAAGCAATATATATATAAACTTAAAGAGTAAAAGAAAAAAAAAGAATACTAACTATGGTATTAATATATAGATTTTCCTAATCCGCCAGCTGCATCTTGAAAATATAAGAATACTAGACAATTAAAACATTTGCACAGAAAATATTGAAGTTAAACAAAAAAAAAACAATTAACAAAACTGCGTATAACAAAATAAAAATAAAACATAACAGTGTGTTGCAGGCCTTATAAAGTCTATGCTTCAATGTTTCTAAACGAACTACCAAATACACGTCAGTCAAAGTCATCTGTCCCCGCTTGTCAGATGTCATTGTCAGACATTGAGAGTGCTCTTACCCACAATAACAAAACCTAAATAATTAAATGAAAGTATAAAGTAAACTACAACAAAGAACATAATAAATTGATTAGAAGCTACTACCAAAAAAGATTATACTAATTATTTCATAACAGAACAAATACAAAGCGAGCCAAACAGAACAGTGCCAAGAACTGTAATTTTAAAAGAAACTAGTTGTATTCATTTTTTAATGATACGCTTCATTCTTGTGTTGGCGGCTCTGGTGTCCTTGGGGGCTTCAAACGAAGTAGCAGGCGCAACGGCAGGCGCAACGGCAGGCACAGGCACATCCTGAATGGAAGACGGGATAGCGTTCAGCTCGGTCATAGTCGTGACGCGATGCCGTTTCCCACTGGAGTCAAGCACCATAATGGTCCCGTTCCTGGTCCAACACCTCGCCACACCAAATCGCTGTCGAGCCGCAAGGAATGTAGAGTGGCGACTTTTAATAAGGAATTCAGAGATGGTTACCCCGGTGCCCTTCAAGTTAGTCTTAGCCGACCAAACTGCATCCCTGAGTGACGAGTCTCTGAATTTAATAAGAACAGCACGAGGCTTGTTACCACCCATACGACCCAAGCGATGACAGCGGCTTAAAGAGTCTGGGGACAGTTTTGACACTTTAAGGTGCCCGGATAAAAATTTACACACTAAAGCACTGGGCTCATCTTTGTCTGACTCAGCAACTCCATGCACAAGAAGAATCTTCTTTCTTGACCGCATTTCTATTTCATCCTGCTGTCTTGCCAAAAGCTCCACCTGCAGCTGCAGATTCTCCAAGGCAGTAAGAACAAACGATCTAAACGCCCCAAACTGCGAGTTGATGTTAGAAGTTGGACTAGTGGCAGGGATGGCACCCTTTAACTCCTTTTGGAATTCCGCCATTCTTGCATTAAAGTGATCATTGATCTCGTTCAAGCTTCTTTTAAGTGCTTCCATTGTACGTGTCAGTGTTAAAGTTAGGTTAAGTATTGCACACGGTCACTGTTAAGGATAAGTTTTGTGCAAATGTTTGTGAGCAAGCTTTTGGACTTAGGCTATTCACAGGTACATATTTTAGCACTCCTAAGCACTTAATGTAAATTTAATTAATTATTAAAAACGGAGCAGAAAAATTTTCGACTTATTTATTTAACGCCTACCCACCAAAAAAACGTGTTGTTGACGATGAGCGTTTTTAAGAACGCGTTCAACTTGTCCAAAAGATCTTAAACGCAGATTGATATCAACCTACCTCATATAATGTCTTGAATGCATCAAAACGGTGAAGATAATGAGATAATGCGCGCTTTCGATTTCGCTGTTCCGTTTGCCGTTGACGCGTCTACTGTAGGCCAGAGACAAAGGCAGCTAATGCGGAATGTTTTGGTGACCACCAGCGGTGGGTCAGGAGTCGGCTCGCGCGGCACAATACGCGCGTAATGAAGTGCACGCGAGGGGGCGGCATTCAGCTCCGTCGGTCCATTGTGAGCCGCGGTGACGACCCCCGACCTGCTCGTTAACGCGCGACCTCTTGCTCCGGAACTCGTGCTTGTTAACGCTTAACGCTCGGAATTTTTGGGTAGTGACAATGGAACCAGTAGATTGTGATGTGTCGGAAACAACAAGATTGCGTTGAGATAATCACTTAAATATAATTAAAAATTACGATTTTATACATCATCTTACTTAAAAAGCCTTCCCTTAAGTATTTATAACTTGTACGGGAGATTTTCTTAATTTTATATCATCTGCATACCCTGTGCATAACCTGTATGCACGCCGCTGCACATGGTATATTTTTTACGCGAAGACTACGCGTTGCGTTTGGCGATTTCGCGTTACTGTTGCCGTCGAGGTTCAAAAAGCAAATCGTTGCAAAATGTGTTTCAAGATACTGCGATAGAATCCAAGTTAAACTTGGCTACTAACTTGGGACCTATATGCTGGTGGCGTGTTTTTTACGCGAAGGCGACTTGAGTTTCATTAACGCCATTCACCGCACCTTTATTTTTATTTATTCGTCATAACGGACATACACCCTATAATTATATCTTTGCAAAAATGTAAAGACACTGTAACTCTTAAAAATTTTGTTCCAAATATTTTGCAACTTTTACAATTAGATACGGTAGATTAGTTTATATTGCTTGTAACACGTCATCTGTCGTCTACTAATTAGATCCTCATTCTGTTGCCTATTACACTCTCGTCACTCCCAACAGCACCAGATGTACCGTGAACCTTGTAAATTGTAACCGCTTCAGGCGCTAAAACGATAGCTTTAAAAACCAAGGCTATGTTCACACTAGCTTCACAGTTACCGTCATTGTCTCCTGTACCTTCAAAACGAGATTTACCGCTTGCGATTATGGTGCCGATTTTGACACACAAAATCTTTAGTGTAACATGGTACTTACACTGGAACGATTTTACGATATTATAGCTAAATAGTACTTCGTTTTAAAACTCATAACAGCCCACACTTTTACAACCAGCGCTCTTGGTGTAACGTTTATGAAATTAAAATCAGCAGCTTAAAGAATTTACTTTAAACCAAAGAAAGGAACCAACTTAAAGTTTTCCGTTTGTTACGCTTAAAACCTAATCAAAATTTGTCAGCTCTAGCCGAAAACATAATCCCGCGCTGCTCTTATTAACGTAATGCAATAAAAGAGCATGCACATAATTGCATCCGACTACTACGATAAAGCGGTAAAACTTATAACACCACCTTTTTTGCATAATGCGGTTTATGTACCTATTTCACGTGAACGTAGCCTTATACTTTCATCTCACTCTCTCAATATCTATAAGACAGAGATAGAAAGGACCAGTTCCACTGCGGTGTGATTTTTTTTAAAGCAAAGCGTTAAATTTTCACAGCTACCCCTCGCTGGATATAAATTACTGTCGATTCCGGGTGGCCGTGTTTGTCGTTCCGTTACAAAAACGTGATCATTCGAATTTGGAACTGCCGCGGAAGTAGGGCTGTAAGGGTTGGTTAAGCTGTGCTTAAGAGTTATTGAATGATCAGCAGATGTGAAGGAAAATTAAACGACCGATGTCATTATGTATGGGCCATTAACTTGTAGGTACATTACGCTTATAAGAGAAAAAATATTACCTACCAGGTTTTAAAAGGGACCGCCTAGTCTTTAAAGGCTTTTCATTTTGTTTATGTAATCTAAATTTTAATGAATTTTTACGGTAAAGATCCTTTTGAAAATATTATAAAACAATAAAAGATATTTTGTTTATTTGCACACATTTATTTTTCTTCTATTTTTAAAACATACTCTACACCAAAAACTTATGGAATAATTGTTTACATTATAAGACAAGTTAGAAAGGTTCTACCAGTCTTGTTGTAAGACATTGAGTTTTAATATTCTCTAAAATATTAACCGTCGTGAGTAAAGTTCATTTTACCGTGAGTAAACAAGTCAGTCAATCATCGAAATTCACACGAGTTTACTCATTTCAATATTATGATTTGCCATCTTTTGAAATCCCTTAAAATTGCCGTCCCCATTCCCCAAGTGTAAAAAAAGTGTGATAAAGGAATAAGTACGTCAATTTTAGAGTAGATAGACATACTTATCGTCAGTGGCGTGCAATGAGTTTCTTACCAGGGTATGCATACATACAGCAGGAAAATTGCATAAAATGGAAAAATCTTCCTTTAATACGGGCTATATTTCAATTTCAGGGTATGCAGTGCTTTTGTGCATGTATGAAGTGCACGCTATGAAGTACACGATAAGCAGTGGCTTATCGTGTGTGATCCGATAAATGCTTGTGTTTCAGCAAGTCCCAAGAAAAAACGCTAGATAAATAAAACAAAGAATATAGAAGCACATTAAAAAATATATACATACTATTTGATATACAGATTTGTATGGGAACTTTTTATTTTTGCTTCAAAGTTTTTGCAAGCTTTCAATGTAACTTTTGAAAAGATTATGGTTAGATAATCTAGAAGTATTTTTAAGCATAGATATTATAATTTGAATGTTACACTGCGTAACGCAAATACGTTTAGGTATCTACAATCTAGTTCACATGTAATAAGCTGTATAAAAAATAATCTCTCTCACAATTAATTACCAGTTACAATAAAAAAGCGGAAATATATTCCACGCGAAGTCGACAAAGAAATCGTTCGCCACATAGGATAATAAAGTTTCCAACAAATGACGTCTAATTCGACCAAATTGTATTCGTTACCGGCACCACCCAGCGATGAAGTCATTATTTTCCATTTCCGCGCCGGCGTTGACTCGATAACTCGAAAATGACGGGCCATTCGTATCAGCAAACTAGCGATCTGTGCTACCTCATTATCAAATCATGGCGAAGGTTCTTTTAACCAGTAGTTCGCCTTGTAATTTAGACCACGCTATGGCTGTTTTATACGTTATAAAACAATCTATCCATAATATCCTATATCTTATTTTTATTTTTATATTCTATTACATTTTAGTTCTGCAATCTCACCTGTGCTAAGTGATGATGCAGTCTATAATGGGTAAACTGTTAGTTAAGCAGTTATTCTACGGTAACTATCCACTGCTGTTGCTCTGGTGGAAGGCTTCCGAAAGAGAAAATTCAGAGATTAATCTATATCCAAATTTATGGGGACCGAACTCGGAATCTTCCACTTATATGACCACAGTGTTTGCCACCGCGCAAAGAATATCGTCAAAAAAAGCGAACTTGTATTTCTTTTTTGTTTGTTCTTAAGTGCAACCACTGCATCAAACCTTATTTATTTTATTTCTCTACTCTACTGTCTTGTTAGCCTTTCAAGGGAAACAAACTACAACTGCTACAAGTACTACACATTTAAGAGTAATGCCGTATTTTTATATCACATAAACCAATGAAGTTTCCACAACTTACGACGATAAAATTTGGCATATAAATAACTTTCATTCTGGAAACTACTCGTAGCATAGGATACTTTTTATTCCAGAAAACAGCTGTTGAAAGTACATACCACCGGTATTTACAGTTTCTGAGCGAGAGGAGAGAGTTTAAAATTTAAGGTTTCTTTGCTATATATGATATTATGTATTTATATCATAAGGTCTTACAGATATATATGTTGTACCACCTACCAAGCATCTACTGCATTTTCTTTTATTGCCTGGAAGAGATCGATATATTATAGCGATAAGACCGAAAAATTGCACCTTCTACTTACCGCATATTATATTTTCGTAAATCTGTGTGTATTGTACAATAAAAGTGTATTCATTCATTCATTCATTCGCCTTATTGTGATGGACATGTAAAAAAGCCTCCCGATGAGAAAATCGACTCCCTTGTTCATTTTAAAATAATGTTTGAAGTCTATGATTTTTAACCCTGAAAACTGAATTGATTAATGGAACCATACCATACCGTATTTATTGTCTACCCGCGGTGATATAATGTGAAAATGTCATGACATCTTTATAATTCCCTTACGTAATTGGTGTACGTTATGAAAGGGCTGTTAGGTGTGTGACGTCACGCGAAGCGCTCATCAGCCTTATTCTGTTGACGTACTCGTTCCTTTATAACTCACTCGGGGAATGGGGACGGCAGTTTCAAGGGATTTCAAAAGATGGCAAATATGTTGACATGCTTTTATTTATTAGTGGGCTGTACTTTTATGTTTGACCAGCGCTAAGTGAGGGGGTTGTGGACTAAGTTTGCTTTATAGGTACACAGGAATCAAGCAATTTTGTGTGTAATACAGAAACGAGCCCATACTTTATGTATTTACAAACAAAATTTTTTGGTTCGTATTTTTATACAACTCGTACAAAATTTTACACATCTAAAACTTCTTTCAAAAATATTAGGAAACAAATGACGATCAGTTTTATTTTCTATCAGATAATCTAAAAAAAAAGGGTTTTAATGACAGTTTCGATACTCCCAATTTTTCCCCTCTTGCCATTACTTTTCGGATGTGGGTAATGTCACGACAAGTCAAGTACAAGACAAGTCAGTAATTATTTGTTGTATTCAGTTCAAATCGTAAGGTCAAGTCTTGAATACAAGGTTATGTCCACTTGGTGCTCTTTTAAGCTTAGCACCAATGTGTCGGTGCCATTTTGTTTAACCCAGACCATACGCTATATAATAAGTCTGTGCTAATAAAGGAAAGACAAAGACCGAAACTATTTACCTGAAGAAAAGACAAAGACTTGGTCTTTGTTTAGGTGGAACTTGTAGCTACAATGCGGTAGGTAAGGAGCATATGAATTTTCACGTACTCAACCCCTCTTCGCCCAAACGGAGCAGTATGGCTGGCGTCGGGCGAAAGCGGGACGCACGAGGCACGACGGCGGTTTCGTACATCGCCACCCGTCCGCGCCCGTAAGCTCGTAATTTGCCTTTCTATTAGAGTGAGGGCGTGAAAAAAGGAAAGCGTTTACGGTGTGTTTAATGGGAGCGAGCGGGAAGAAATATGACCGCCCGTCGGGAGGGAAAATTTTGGTTTTCAGAGTTTTTGCGGAGATGTGCATCGGATCGCGGCGTACGAGGGGGACGGCGATATTTGCTGAACCGCTTCCCGGAATAATTAGCGGAAGTCGTGGCTTAGTTTTCCCCCGGGCGGGAGGGCTGCGGGAAGGGAGTTCCTCTATTTGTCGTTTAAGAGTTAATCGCTTGAGCGATTCGTCACCCTCGGGAGAGCTGCGGGCGATATTATATCTTTATTATGAGGCTGCTTGAACTTACTCGCCCCGGGTGATTAACACAACCCTGATTATTGATAAAATTGTTCGCGAATGTTTGCATTTGCTGACAATTATTTACAACTTCACAAACAGAACGGGACTCACCAATTTGTAAAAAATAAGTCTTCAGTAAAAAGATATTTCGTAAATATTATCAAAATTAAGCTTAATTTGCTATACTCCGCGAAAAGAAGGAGAATCTGTGTGGTGTAATTTATAATTTCTTCAATCCTTATACTCCACACCAAACAGATCTTCGGCAATATACCCTATACGCGTTTCGTTCCGAAACCTGAGCATCCTCTCCATCCAGGAGATATTGACCTTACAATGAATAATTGTTAAGTCAACGCCTGCATGTTAACGCCTGCTTCTATCCGATATTTCGTAAGTTTACATTTACATGATGATAAAAATTCCATTACTACAGCGCTGTCGTAAGCCCAAGAAACGGTTCTAATACCTATGTACTGCAAAAATTACATCAAAACATGCCTAGTAATAGACAAAATATTGTGTCTGTGGTTTCAACAGACACAACATCAAGCAAAAACAACCGCTTTCCACAAATGCCAGGCTGTCATCTTTTTTTTACCTTGGATACAAAAACATTAACATTTCCTGATCCCTCAGGATTATAAACTCTAAATTTCTTGATTAAACTTTCATACCTACTAATTGTAAATGTATTTATTTAAGTAGCAAAAGACCGACGTTATTTTAGTTTTGAGATTATAAACTAAGTTTGCCGAAAGAAATGGAAAGCATGTTTCTTTTTATTTAAGTTATACTTCTTTTGGCGCGATGGAGAAAAATGTTAAGAGTGAATTTTTACGATGCGCGCGCACACCGACACCTGAATTCTACATCGTAAAGTTAGTTCTAGGTGGCATGAAAACTATGAATGAATGAATGAATACACTTTTATTTGACACCAAAGAAAAAAAAAGGTAGTTACAGAGATATAAATACATATTAAGAGAGTACAATTTGGTGGCCTTATCGCTACATAGCGATTTCTTCCAGGCAACCAATGGAGTAAAAGGAAAAAACATAGAAAAGAGGTAGGTGGTGCCATAAATAATATTTAAAATTATACAAATATATAAATAAAATATATATTATGCACCTATACACATATATATATATATATATATATATATATTAGGGTGGCGCAAAAAAAACGACTATTTTTTTTTTTGAGTCTCGGATGAAAAAATGTTAGTTTTTGATGTTTTAAGAGCCCTCTCCAAAGGACAGCTAAAAAAAAAATTTTTAAGAGGTCACTCCAAATTTTTTTAAATTTCGAAAATCGTCGAAAATCGATTTTTTTTTTTTTTTAATTTTTTTTCTCGTTACGGTATAATTTTATAGACAAAAAAAAAATAAGTTTCTGAAAGTTTCAGTTAAAAATTTTAATTTTGAAAGGTCGCTCATAATTTTTTTTCATTTATTAGTAAATGACTTTAGATTTTTTCGAGTGACCTTTTAATATTAAAATTAAAATTCCGGCCATTTTTTTTCCTTTATTTAGTACAATAATCTATAAAAATACACCACGAGATGAACTAAAAAATCAAGGATAACAAAAAAAACACAATTTTTTTCTAATTTTATCATTTTATTTAATCAACTACAACATTTTAACAGTATTTTAATGTAAATAAAATTATGAGCGACCTTTCAAAATTAAAATTTTTCGTCAACTGTTAATATCGCAAAAGAGGAAGTTCTGATTTGTTTCTTATAAACTTATTCTCTATAGAAAGAAGAAATGCTTTTCGAACCAAAGGTAGATTCAATACAAACAGTCGGCCTTGACATTTCAAAAGAGCTTATAAGGCCTTGAAACAAATGAAATTTGAATTAGAATTAAATTTTTTGTAACGGCTTGATGTCTGTGTCACGTAGGGTAGTGATATTCTTTTTCTGTTTAAAAAGTCTTTGTTTATTTTGAAAGGGTTGTCAGTATCGACGCGTAATATGGCATTAGCGCGTTGTGACAAATGCAGCGCCACAACTCGTGCGCCGTGCGTCAATTAACAGTAATGGCGGCGCGACATATGTCGAACGAGACACTTTTATATCTTGTGGTCCCTATAATACGGTCAATTATGTATAATACGCGTGAAAAGTTTTAGGGTTCTGGATCTCATAATGGATAGCCAAAACCCTTAAATAGTCACTATTTTGGCATCTGTCTATCCGTTCACCCACCCACCACGACGTCTATATCTTAATCCAACTTGTTTTCCTATTGTTGTCTCACTTTTAGAAGTTTTAGCCTTTTAAAACGTATTTTCATGCTAAAAAGTTAGATTTTTTATGAAGACTGATTATATCAAAATCTAAAGGACTTTTTCCTGGTGATCTAAATTAAGAGATTTTAATACGTCGGCGAGTACCTACCATACTATGTTCCTTAAAAATAACGTTGCGTAACGTCGGAATAGAGCTTTGGAAAGGAATAGTGGTATAAAACACCACGTCTACAGTAGGTACAGTATAGTCTAGTCTAGTAAATATTCCGATGGCGGCATAGCGTCGGAATAGTTTATTAATAATGCTTTGGGTTGTTGTTGAAATTTTACTGTAAGGGTGCAATATGAAACACTCCATATTATTAACATTATTAATAAAACCGAGAATTACGCTTCTAGTACTTACCCTTTTCGTTTATTTTTTTTTAATTTGTTTTTAACAAGTGGCAATAGAAATATACATTTTGTTTTTTTTCAACTTAGGGCCTATTACGGTACAGATATAAAGTGAGTTACAGCTCGTTGACAGACAGAAGAACATACGCATTAGTAAGTGAATCCCGATGGCAACGTTTGCTTCCGGAACCCTAAATTGCAACGTTGGAAACATGATATGACAACATTTCCATCAAAGCGCTAACTCTGTGAACTTTGTCTTGTGGAAGGTTTCGGCCGTGGCTAGTTACCACCCTACCGGCAAAGATGTGCCGCCAAGCTATTAAGATAGCTGCGTAGAAACCAAGTATGGGAGTATGGGTTCAACAATGTCATACCCCAACAGTTAAACCCGTCAAAACTCAAAATTCATTTGTTTCAAGTAGACCTTATATAAGTACTCAAACGTCAAGTATGTCTGTTTGTAGTGACTCTACAACAGGTTCGGAAGGCATACTCTACCAATAAGAAGCCGGCAAGAAGCTAAGCAGTTGCTCTTTTCATCATTTAACAATTTAACAATCATTGTTCTATCTTGTGTGAGATGAAAGCTACGCTGCTTGCTTCCTAGCAACCTTGCCTTTATGAAATTCATCAATAGTACAATAACCTCGATGTATTTAATGTGTTAAGATTACCTTCAGTAAGAAGCAAATATTCAGCTTCACAAAGGTTTTCTGCACTTTTCTTAAACGAAATGCTGATATCACCAATATATGCCCGATTCTAGACTGCAATATAATTGACCACCAGGTGCAATAGTAGTTAAGCACTAACTAAAAGTAAAAGAACAAAAAAAAACTCTGATCATACCAATGTTGTAGACATAAATGAGCAAAAACATGGTTGAAATCAATTAGATAACCTGCGGATACCGTAAAAAATAATATGATCATAACATTGGTTCCATTTATCGTATCGGCATATCGGATCGGATATATAAGGCAGCCGATCGTTCAGCCAATCAGTGGCAAATGAACGATGGCGGTAATTAAAACGGATCGCCTTACCAAATCAATAAACCCATACGATAAGCCAATTAATTGCATATGCGCTTAACAGTCCCCAGGACCGTGTATGATTGATTCACAGCAATGGACGTTTCTAGGAAATTGGTTATGCAAAATATAATTTGGTACGAGTAAGACAACTAAATGGTAGCATTTAGTTGTCTTATTTAATTTCAATTATCATGTAAATAAACTTTAGTTTCATTCAAAGGAAGCCTCCTTTTAACTAAATTCCCCGGAAACCTCTTTTTAACTAAAGCAGAGTTACTTAATTCAGCTGCTTTTTTATGCGTATTACCTCGGAAGTCTGTCATTTAAAAACCCACTTTTTACACATTTATTTTAAAGATAAATAGATTGCATAACATAAGTGAAGTCAGTTTAAGTTTCTGTTTTCAATCCTATTATTATAGACAACACTTTTTAAATTTTAAATTTGAAATTCGAATGTTTTCCTTGTGTCTTTCGTATTGTGTTGTGTTGCAATACAGTTTTTCTATTCTATTCTATTCTATTCGATCACAAGTTACTCGAAGTACTTCTAAGCAAGCACACGTTCATTATAAATTTCATTGCACTACGAAGAAATCTTAGATGAAATTGAAACCTATAAGGCTTTTCGATCTACACATATAATCGGTTTAAAATTAAAATAATGAGATATTATATATATTCACGTAATAAAACTTAGCTTTTGTAATTTACCCTGTTTACCTACAACCTAGTTCATCTCTCGATTTTTGTAATGAATGATTTACGTATACATGCTGATTTCTCCATGGGAATAGAAGAATTGTGGGTGGCTATTATATTTAAAAATGGCATTTAGCACTATATTAATGGAAAACGTTTACAGCTTTTAAATTTTGCCCTGATACTACATCACAGTGGGATACTTTCTTAGAACTACATTTCTGTGTGAAGGTGGCATGGTCATTAATTATACGACAAAGGTGTTGTTGTGGTCGTTGAAAAGAGCATCAACAATGTTCCTTTGAATATTTAGCACGTGGATTTGAATTTCATGTATTTGTTGAATGACATTGCTTTAATAACACATATTTAACTCCTAAATAATCTTGTAATTGTTAGAAGTATTTCTTAGTGTATATAAACAAAATATATAAAAAGACGCGTGTTAATAGAACGAATCTATTCAAAAAATGCCATTTATCTGTCTCAAGTACAAAAATAATGTCATCACAAATTTTATCTCAAAAGTGAACCGTTTTCATTAATATGTGTAGGACTAAACTTAAAATAGTTTTAAAAACTTAAAATAGTTGAAGCATAATAGGAAGCACCTATAAAAGTTACTTTGCGGAAATCCATGATAAGCAAACAACAAACATCTCCTGACGTCTAGTCTTAAAAATTATTAATTGTAAAGTCAACATCTCCTGAAAATGCTTCGGTTTCGGAGCGAAACGTGCGTAGAGAATACATTGCCGAAGATCTGTTCTGTGTGGAGTATAAGGATTGAAAGAAATTATAAATTACACCTTACAGATTCTCCTGCTTTTCGTGGACTATAGCAAATTAAGCTTATTTTTCATAATATATGGTGAGGCATTTGGTTATGACCAAAGTAACTAAACTATTGTAGTTCTAGTAATGTTTATAATTTTTAACGAAGTCAATGAAATGAAAAGTAGTTGTAGCAAGTGTCGCATGAAAATTAAGTCGCAAGCATCTGCTTTCATAAGAACGTGCTTCTGTTTGTTTATTATTACATGTCTAAACGACGAAAACATAATATGTTGAATATGACATTTGAATGCCAACTGAGCCACACATGGAATTTTTAATTAGCCCTTTAAAAAAAGAGATAACAAATCTTACTCAAATTATTTTGTCTACTATAGAAATTTAATAGACCGATGTGAATTGTTAGTTATGTTATCAGTTTGACAGCTCTGTATTTCTTATGTTTAGAAAGACATATATTAAAGGGCATATATACCACCGGTAAACCGCATCATCCTATTAACCCATTTCAGGCCCACTACAAAACACGGGTCTGCTCCCACAATGAGAAGGGTTTAAGGCCGCAGTACAGTACGCCCAGTGCGGATTGGTGGACTCCACACACCTTTGAAAAAATATTATGGAGAACTCTCAGACATGCAGGTTTCCTCCTGTTTGGCTTCATCGTTGAAGCATGCTATATTTAAATTGCTTAAAATGCACATCACTTTGAAAAGTTAGAGGTACGTGGTGGGATTCAACTACATATAAAAGTTCACTGCTTGACTGAAGGCCTCTCCGAACTGAAAGGTTTTACCACAATTACCGTGCTGGGCAAACAGGTTGATGATCGCAGTAGTTCCTAAATATATTTCCTAAGTCTCCTCCTACGACATCTGCGGTAAGAACTGGTGGTGACAAATGTATTCTGATCTGCAGTCATCACGCGGCTTAACTTTTAATAAAGTACTTATTTTTATCAAAATGCTACTGGATAATAGGTGAAACAATGTGGCACAGTTCCATAAATAAGAAGACTGTTAGAAAGGTGGTTGAAGAATAAAGAATAGGAGCAAATATAACTTGTTTATATTATAAAGAACCCGGCCTGTCACCTGTATATTTGCGAGCGGCGCAGTGTGGGTGGCGGGCCCGGCCACAATGGTGTTTGGGTTGGCATTCGTCACGGGGCGTCGCGCGGCGGCCCAGGAGCCATGATTGATGACCCTGCCTACGCCACAGAGCACACCGAGTTGTACCTATGCGAAAACGTCGCCTTTAAACTTAGGTATAAACCTACTATACATTTTATAAAGAGAGTGATAGCTTACTGGGTAAAACTTTGGCTACTCTTTCGGGAAAATACCGAGTTCAATCCCGAGCATGCATCGGAGTTATATACGTTTTAAGCAATTAATTAACACTTGCTTTAATGGCGAAGGGAAACTTCGCGAGAATAAGATTAACTACTAGGAATATTGTTGACAAATAACGAATAAGAGCAAAAATCCTGCATGCCTGAGAACTCTTTATGTACTCGTATAATAAAGTTCTCAAACGTGTTTCAAATACGCTATTGCCCAGCGTGGTGGACTGCGGCCTTAACCAACCAACCTGGAAAAGAGCAACTACTGAGTTTCTTGCCGGTTCTTCTCGGTAGAATCTGCTTTCCGAACCGGTGGTAGTCAGTAACAAACATACATATTTGACGTTTTAAAAGTGCTTATGAAGTAGGGCTTCTTGAACTAAATGAATTTATAATATTTTTTTTTAATTTATGACACTTTTTTTTAATTGAGGTAGGAAAATATATGCACCACCGATTTGAACTCGTAGGTACCTATTTGCTTGTTTCAATATAACATTTTATGAACCGTAAATTTTTATATAATAACGGCAAAGGCGATTGTGATAGGTAGGTATATCGTTGTTTATACTGATATAAACTGTTTATGGCAAATAAATATTAGATAATAATTTTATGTGGATAATTCAGTATCTTCATATTTACCTATTAGGTAGCTAAGAAACTGTACAACATTGTTGAACATAGAACAATGATGCAATAGAGTTTCTCATTGTTTTAAAATATCGATAATAAATAATCATTATCATCAGGATACCTAGTATGTAAAAATTTTTTGTGACCTATGATATTGTCTTAAAAAAATTATGTGTCATTACTGTTAGTTATCATATTAAAACCTTTATGTATAAAATATAAAATTCCCTGTAAAAAAAACAGGGACACACACGAATACATGATATTATCGTTGAATGGTTTCTGATACGTCGATAATCACTGTGATATAAGTGAAAGTTTGTATACATATTTCTTACTCAATAACTTCGAAACGGCTGAATGGGTTTGAACACAATTTGGCACACAACCTAAACATGCTGTAGTTAAGTATTCCGCAAACTGACTTTTTAATCGGGCCAATTGTGCGCATAAAATTTAAAAAAATGTTCTTTTATCGATATTCGGCAATATTATCATAATAATAAATAAATAAATAAATATACTACAAAAATATACACCTCGCCATCTAGCCCCAAAGACTAAACCCCAAGTACTAAGATGACTGATGAATATTATTGTGAATAATATTCATTCATATAATATTCATTCTTATAATTTACACATAAACAAACAACCACTGAGAAACATTCATTTTCATGAAACATTTTCCAGTTGTGGGAATCGAACCCACGGCCATGGACTATTAAATCAGGCTCGCTGCCCACTGCGTATAGCTTTAGAATATTAGTATGGATAGTACTCATTTAACCATTGGATAATTTCCTTACTAATATAAATGAGAAATTGCGTTTGTTTGTTTGTGTTTCCTTCCTTCGCGGTTTAACTAAGCAACCAATAACTTGATTTTTTGCATAGAGTTAGTTGAAAGGACGAAGAAGTACTTTTTATCCCAGAAACGGTTTCCAAATGATCTATAAAAACCTTAATAAACGCAGACGAAGAACGCAGGCATCAGCTAGTTGTTTAATGATGCCCAATAATAATCAAGGCAAAACCATGGCAACAAACTTTGTATTAAGTATAATTTTAGTACAAAACGAATCTCCATATATTTTGTTATAGAAACGATCGTAAGGCTACAATTCTTAGAAGAGGCTCCAATAGGAGGTGTGAGCTCAGAAAAATAATGTCCACCGAGGTAGAAACTTGGTCCGGCGTAAATTATGGATCGTCATAGGTTACGCGTAACATAATATGGAGATCGGAGCGATAGCGTCGAAATATTCATAATCCCTGGAGGGCTGCGTAAATAAAAATTATTTCGTTTAAGACAGGTGTAGAGTCGGGTTACGCAGCTCATTAGCATTCGGCTGAACTAGATTGTGCGCCCGGTCGGCCATCCCCCGCCTGCACCTGTCCCTCAAATGAGCTTACAAATATCTTGACACTATCGCTACGTGTAATCCTAATGCTAAGTAGCCGCGAAAAAAAATTGAGCGGTTCTTGGGATTACGTAAATACGTTAACTACTGTATTCACCATGCGCACCCTATAAAGCTGGGACACTAATACGTGATGAAGATTTTTTAAAACTCCATTTGACCGCAGTGGTGAACTGTGGTCTTACCAACTTGTGGCTACTTGGGTATTTATATTTTGAGAATTTGCTCTAGTCTGGTCGAGTAGATTTCGGTCGTGGCTAGTTACCACCCTAAGGACTTAGCCGTGCCTCGAAACGATTTAGCGAACCGGTACGATGCCGCTTAGAAACAGATTAGGGATTGGGGTTTAATTACTGCCTTTTCCCTAAAGCCTTACTTCCATTTTAAATATTCAATATATAAGTAAAAGATACATTTATTTACTTAGCAACTTTGTAAGTGTCAAAAAATAACCTTACAATTTTTAACAAATAACATATTTGCTAAGCAACGTGTCAACAGATTAAAGATAGTTTGAATTTGGAAAACGGATGTCAGACACAACATTAACATTATAGCGAAGAAACGGTACTGTACTGGAATTAAAAATAAAAGAATATACCTACAAAATTTTATTTGTCTTTTCAGTTACCAATATACCTGGTTGGTATAGGTGCGTACTATATAAGGAAATCAGGAATTAAACAATATCTTATCTACTCAATCTTTGCTACCAGTGTTGTTTTATGTGCTTGTAAATTTTTTGTCACGTCAAAAAGGTAATCTTGACGAGTTAGTCGTCGAGTAAAAATGCTAATGGACATATGATTAGGGACATATACCATCGTGCTCGCCTTAACACTTAAGTTGTCGTAATTGTTGCTATAAATTACAATGAGTATGGCTCTAATTAACTTTGTGGCATTAAGATAAATATTATAAACTTATTAATTATTTAGCAACTTTTGATAAGGAATTTGACTATAGTTTTATTCGGATCGAAGTTTTAGAAGCCTTAGTTTGGAAAATGTGTAACCTGTATTTTTTTTTATAAATATATTCAGTTTTTTTTTACCACTGCTGCATGCTGCTGGTAAGTGAAGATGCAGTCTAAACTGGTAACTGGTCTGATTCTTAGGGGTAAAGCATTTATATAACCGGTTATGTATGTACAGCCCATACCTCTAGTCGGTTTTTACGCGCCATCATACCGGAACGCTAAATTGTAGTACTCGAGTGGTAACTAGCCACGGCCTCCTGACAGACCAGACCAGAGAAAATTCATAAAATTACAAAATTCCCAAGTCAAACTAGATTGCAGTCCAGGGGTAACTGATGGAATAAAAAAAGTATCTATGGCCAATATAATAGAAAAGCTACAAAACTCGTGTTAGGGTACCCAATTAGGGTATATCCAGTAAAACTGTATTAAAAATTAGCTGTCTTCCAAAAACGCTAATAGAGTTATGATTACGGAAAAATTCCACCGTGTTCGACTCAACAAAAGCTAATTGTGGTTATTGTTGCCATAAACAACAATTTGTATGCCTCTAATTAACTCTGTGTCGTTATGATAAGACTTTATGCCTCAACATTGCGTGATAACAAACAATTCGACTCAATGCCACCCAGATTGAAGTCCCAATAATCATATTAAGGAGTTTGTAATACTGAACTTTTACTGAATTTCAGTGGAAAAATATATACTTTCATATAATTTTATTAATAATATCTTTATTACAAGCACAATAATAACCTAATACTTACTTGATTCGCTACCTACATTTTGGATGTAGCGAATCACTTATTGGATTTAATGGATTGAAAAAGAGGATCTTTATCTTCTTCTTTATTAAACTTTAAAGATCGGACAAATATGGGGCGAACTATAACAACATAAAAATAAAATGTATCTTTAGCATAAAGATTAATGTTAAAGTAAAAAGATTTAAACATTCGGCTTGTTAGTTACAAGATAACCCTTTGTAGGGGTAGCCCTTCATCCTTCTCCAAAATTAACCCTTTCTATGAACCCGCCTGAAAACGTACATTGGTCTGACGTTGAACATAGCTCTACATATAGCTGTCTTAGTGAATGCATACTCAGTAATGTAACAGAGCGTGATTTGGTTTACCGCCTCATTTACCTTCTTTATACTACGCGTTTATTTAAGGCTTTACATATCATAAGGGTTATACGTGTCTTTCTGATAAGTAACCTCTTGTATTATAAATTAGCAGCCGCCATAGATGTTCTGTATAAATTTTGTTTTATTAACCAGATCGAAAATGCATTATTTTTACTGTTTTTGTCACTAGCATAGTGACAATAACACTACTTTGAGCATTTATAATTTCAGAATTTTCTCTGGTCTGGTCTGGTGGGAGGCTTGGCTGTGGCTAGTTACCGTCCTACCGAAAAAACGTGCCGCTAAGCGATTTAGTGTTGCGGTGCGATGACGCGTAAAAACCGCTTAATGGTATGACTACGACAGTCCCTAACAGGTTAGCCCGCTACCATCTTAGACTGCATCATCACTTACCATCAGGTTAGATTGCAGTCAAAGGCTAACTTGTAGTGGAATAAAAAAAAAAATTATATTCAGACCAATCAAATGTTATCATCAAAATCTGGTTTCTTTAAAGTAAGTTATTCTATTTCTTGGCTTAATCCCAAGAAAATCCTAATAGTCATACCTACATCCTCAAAAACCTCTAGTGGTAAAAAAAGTTTTATTTATGAGAACATATATAACACAAGCAAAGTCACGGGCCTCTACTAATTGGCAGTGTAATTATAAAATATGAAAGAGTTGATCAAGATAAAAGATGGCGGCGGAATAAATATTCATATTTCGAATAGGTATACGTTCGCACGTTAATGCGAAATTAACTGCGTAAAAGTAATTAAAATGGTGTAAAAAATTTCACATACGATACGATCGACTAAAAAAAGTGTGCCCATGAATTAGGATGTGGGTAACATAATAAAGTGATAGACCTATCACCAAAACTTAGTGATTGAGTCATCATAAAAAACAGATCCCAGTACAGATCGAACGCAATGTTGGCGTGGGAATGTAGAATGAAACATAAATAAGTATTCATAATTAGAATGCAGCAGCATAATAATTTGAAATTACCAGCAAAAAATTTAATTATATTCATTTAAAAAAGTTCGTACGGTAAGTCAAAGTAGAAAAAAAGCGGGTATAAATTAAGATGTATTTAATCTGACGGATTACAAGTGAGCAATTCACTTGTCACCAAAACGCTGCTAGAGCGTTATCGGTGACAGATCAGTATCCTATAAAATCATTTGGAATTCCAATCGGATGTCGGGCACGAAATTGTTACGTTTAAAGGCGACTGCGTGGGAATTTAAACCTTAATGCGTTGATTTTAATACTCAAATGTTTTTTGACACAACTTTCTTTGCTGGTTTATGCCTCGGCAGCTCGCGATGCTCGTTTTGTTGCTGTCGCCTAATCCCGCTCTTAGCTAACCGTTTTGACAAGATTTTAGATGTAGCGATAAGAGTGTACAGATATTTTTGTCCCTTTTGTAGCGTATCGTATGGATGGCTTTTGGTCTTGCTTAATGTTTGGTGTAAGTTAGTCAACATCAAATTTGTGTTTGTATCAAGTGAAATACTCTGTCGGTTCGACAACCTACCGACGCGCGGCCAGTTCTTTGCTAATTTAGCTTTAAGATTATGTGCCCCTGGTACTTAGATACGATTTTGCACATTAAGAAATCAGTCGTAGTTTTCGTGAACGTGAATGTTACTATGTCTTCTTCTTCTATAACTTAAGAGCTAAGCTCTTGTCGGTTTAGCCTTTTCCAACCTTCTCTTTCTCGCTACAACTTCAGAGTAGGTTAGTAGAAAATTTCTTTTTTATATTTATTCCAATTTCACAAAGTTTTTGCCAGGAACGCTTACTGGAGTAGCCAGTTGAAGAAATGAACAATGAAATTCGGTTTCCAAACCATTAAAAATCGTTATTAAAAGGCATCACCAACGTTAAATCTTTAGGCCGCTATGCTTTGAAAAATTGAAAACTTGAATGTTGTATTATTAGTATGATATTAAACCGTGTCGATTGGTTGAAGGGATTATAAAAATCATCACGGGAACGCCAGATTTACTTTCTGGACCTTGATCTGAAGCTTCCTAGCCCGTGAGGCGTGATAAAATCGACGTAGAGCCAAAGACACCGCCGCAGCAGTGACAGCTGAACACAATGCGTCCGTTTAACACGCTCACCGTTTTCGGATGATCTCTTGACAGCTCACATGCTTTACGTCTTTGACTCCTGTCTGCTATCGTGTGAACGCGTCGTACAAGATTTAAGTACAATAACATTTCTTAGTGTATTCGAATATTTGAATTTAGGCTGAGGGTACATTATGTCGTTTTACAGTATGATTCCTACTAATAATTATAAATGGAAAAGTGCGTTTGTTGGTTTATTATTTATTTACGTAGCAACGGGGTACTTAACTGGTTGACGTGACTTTTTTGAACTTCAGAAATGAGTTCGAATAGGTAAAATGGGATTTGAAAGAACAAATGTAACTGTAAATATCATGTTAGGATTAGTTTATACCAAAAGACCTACTCAGAGATCTACTATTAGTAAAAACTGAGGTCATAATAGCTTCCGATAAAAAGCAGTTGAATCAAGAATGATATGGATTTTGACAGTATCACAATTTATTTTGAAACTAGTTATTTCGGGGTTTAAACTTTTTAACTTTATAACTTTATCCCAGTATTGTAAGGTAGAGAAACGTAGTAGGAATCTACGTGCCTATATTTCCAGGAGATCTCTTGTCAGTAGGTAAGATGTTGGACCGTGATAGCTTCGGATGCACAGCGAGCAAAAATGACATTGCCTTCCTTTGACACCGAGCTTTATATAAGTAAGTATTTTATAAGAGTATATAAGTTCTCTTAAGGAAGACGAAAACCAATTCTGGATGTAACTAAATATAATAGTTTTTTTTTATTTAGCATGATTTAGGTACTGCCTTCTAAATTTAAAAGCTCTTGAAGATTTTTTTTATTGAAATCCCTTAAAACACCTATGTCCAACAGTGGACGTCAATTGGTTGAGATGATGGCGATGCTCCGTCCGAGACTGTTGCGGATTGTAGCAAATCAAGCTTGGGGTTCATGGACTTTCGCAAAGTAACTTTAACTTTGCAGTATTACAATTGCCTCATCGCTTGTGTTCAGCGTTTATTCCGGGGTAAAACCTTAAACTCCATCCCAATAGTATTACGTAGCTAAACGCAGTACGTGCTTATAATACCTACAGGCCCAAGAGGTCGTCTGTCAGTAAGACGCGATGCCGTAATGGCTTCAGATAAACAGCGGTTGAATCAACAATGAGATCGTTTGTGGCAGACGACTTCGGTGCGCGAGGCGTGTCCGCGCTTCATCGATCGCACCCTCCGCCGCTTCTCGACGACGTCTGCCCCAGCACCCCCCGCCCGCACCGCACCCCTCGCCCCGCTCACGTTAGCGCCCCGACCGACTGCATTTACCACCCAACGCCACCCTCTTCATACATACTCGGCATTCGCAATACCTGTCTACCGTCTGTTGTGAACGAGAATCGCTACTTTATAGGCGTACCGGATAGGTTTCTAGTAAATAAGCTCAGCATTTTTACTTGATATCGACGACAGATTTACAATATACAACAATCGCAGACAATTTTATGTAATGGATAGTAAATGATTTGACAGATGTGTGGTATGGTCTACCCTTTACAAAACCTGTAGGTATATAAAACATATCGACATGTTGTTGCAATAAAAAGTTTTATTGCAAGACCTCGTATATAGAAGGGCTTTGCCAAGCTAGTTAATATACAATACTTCACATTAAAAGTAGGGTGTCCAGGCTCCTTTCTGGAAAAATTAGTTATTCACTATATAATTGGTGTGGTTGGGTTTTAAAATAAGTAAAAGGTTGTTTGTTTTTTCAATATTATTCTTCGAAAATAGCTTATAAGACGCAATACAGGTTTGGTTATTTGGTTTCATATTATTTTACATTAACTACTTAGGCACTGTTGATGTGTACGTACATAGGTACGTAAATTTCCTTTAAAAAAACTACTGTTTTTTTTTTCAATTTCAATGATCCTAAAATTAAATCTATGAGAAACCAGAACTGAAGAAGCCCACAATACTGGCCCGCCACATCGTTCAATCGCCAAATACAAATGCGCCCAACTCAGTAACATTAAAAAAGGTGCACGTTTTGTTTGCGAATTGTAATCGTTCTTTTAGCGTTAAGTTCTGTCAAATAAGCTCTAATTTTTAAATAATATTCTTCTTTAGATGCTGGAAGAAGTCCATTATACTTGGTTGGTGCTCATTTAAAACGCGAAATTTTGCTATTCCTCTAGACTCATAATAATTTGCCACCTTATTGTTTATTACAGGCAGCCTCCGGTATATCTAAATCAAGTTATTGTACGTATCACGTTTATTCGTCCGGAGGTGTTGATTCGACGGTAGCCGCTCGGCGCTTAATTCCAACGGTGCAATTAAAGCCGTTTACATCACTTCGCGAGCGACCTGTAAATGTTATTTGTGCTCATTAAAAGCGAATTACGTTATAAATTTTATGTGCGTACGATGTAGCCACGTTAATGCTCTTAAGGAATTGCCGAAACATTGTATTGCGTTTATACTGGAATGCGTTATACAAGGTATAAAACGAAGTGTATAATTGGTAGTTAAGATAACGTTTTGCGGAAAGGAAAAGAAAAAAAATTTGAATATTAAACTCATATTTGGATATATTTTACATAATGATGTGGCGTTGCGTGCGCTATGTTCGTTCAGAACAAAGTACACAACTAT